>NC_137438.1:7085392-8474142 GCF_964374335.1 Astatotilapia calliptera
GTGTTGTGACTGAAGCTGAACATGCTGTTTCCCCTGGATATAAATGTTTTATTAGAGGATACACCTCCTCAGGCTCAACACATCACTGTCGGAGGTAGGAGGAACAAGGGGACACTGTGTGCCCCAGAGAGCAGCATTAAACATAATGGTCTTTGCATCCCTGCACACAGCCAAGAAAATGTTATTTATTAAATACTATAATATGTTTTGGTTTTTTTACACCTGTTCATCTGGACTGTGATTCTACCACATGAGCAGGGAACTTGTTTTTCTAACAAATATCTTGCAGGGTTAATTGAAGGGAGACGCAAAATGCAGGCTTAATGTCAAAATAACTCTATTAATACAAAATGCTAAAAGTCAAATCCGCTAGTAATAAGAGCGTGCCTAAAATTGATCACTTGCTTCATGCTGACGCTGATGATTACGCTGCATTGCAATGCCAGACAAACAACAAAATTTGCTAAACGTATACATAATTCATCAACAATCAGTCTTGTCTCCCCCGTGCCGACTCCTGCTATATCCCAGAGAAGATAGATGTGGGAGCGAAGCCCTTTGAGCTCCAGATGGTACATTCCCAACAATAAGGTTTGGGCTTCCACTGGAAAATGATCCTTTTCCTGCGTGTGCGAAACGCTAATGTGTCATCGTCAGACGGTAATGAGGTGACGGCCGCGGATGAAAGTCTCAATGAAATGCATTTCTGAGAGTCTGCCGCCGGTGTTTCTTTATCTTGGTTTGGATTAAAAGCAATATTTTGCCTTTGCTGTCGTGTGAATTGTGTGACAAACCGCGTGATTGTTAAAGATTTTTCTCAAGACTTTGACGAAGTGGGATGAAGAAATAAGTAGTGGAACAGAAGCATAATGGGCACATACTCAATTACATAAATGTAATAAATGTAGTATACGTGATCACTGAATACAGGGTGATATTGGCTCAGATATAATGTTTTTTTCTGTACCAATTGTTGGAGGAAATGAGAAGGGAGAAGAATGCAAAGCATTTGATCCCATTACAAAAGTTGTCCTGTCTGTGTACTGCGTTATTGTTCGTTGACCTCAGTGTCCTTCTTGCCCAAGCTTTGATAATCTCAATCATAACGTTGCTTGGCTCCGTTACGCATCTGTTTTTCCATTTATCAAATTATATCACATGATGATAGCGCCACTCCAAAAAATCTCACAAAACAGTGCATCGATAGCCAGTAACAGTGACTTACAGCAGCTTTTACCCTTCTTCACCAAGAACTGTTTGGAAATTTCAAATTTTGCTCTATGTTCAGAGGGCCGTTTTTGACCCCTATTATGCATTCCAGACTGAACGTCAAAGAGCGAAGACGAGATTTAATTTGTTGACTATTGCCACCAATCTCCTTTAAACGGCTTTTAATTGATAACGGCAAGGGAGAGTGGTGAACTTTAAATAGACATTCTAATTATCGGCTTTAAGAAGCAGGGGCTTTTTGGGAAATGTTATGGCATTTGGAATGGGATTAATGGGCGAGCAAGGCGCTGGCCACCCCGCAGCTAAATGACATTAAAGAGAGAGATGAGTGGTGCCGCTGAAGGGAGCAAACCCACTAGTCACAGGAGCCAGGGCGCCCACTGCCTTGGGCACACACACCGTGGGGTAACGTGGAAGGGAGAAGGAGGAGGAGGAAGAGGGAGGGGAGTAGGGGGGTATCACATTATCTAGTTCTCAAGATTTCACCCCACACGGATACAGACACCGAGACAGTTAGGACCATCCTTCACTAATGCAATATTCCTATGCAGATGAAGAGAGATCATTTGTGAAAGGTGCATGACTGGAAATTAGCATGAATACAAAAGGTAGCTTATTTCTCTCTCTCTCTCTCTATATATATATATATAGAGAGAGAGAGAGAGAGAGAGAGAGAATTGCCACTGATGGTTTTACCAGAAAGTGTAAATTTATTATGATTTTTGCCTGAGAGTCTGTGTACTGCAGAGCTGTTGCTAACTAAAGACCAGAGCTGGTTCCAGGTGACCCATGTTTTCCAGTTTGGTCAGAAGAGCTGATGGTGCGAATCTGAAAATGCAACAGGCTACACGGCTGCTTTAGGCAGGGGAATTGTGGAGCTGGGTGAGGTAGCAAGTAAAAGAGGTGGTAGTGATGAGTGGCGCAGGGAAACAAGGAGTTAAATCAGAAGTAGAGGTCACTGCCACAGCTAGTCCAAAGTCCATCATTTCATGAATTCTTCCATCCACGCTGACAGTCTCCTGTTACGTATACTTGACAGTGTTGTGCTACAGCAGTCGCTGCGCTTAATGATAAAACTGAAAAATCTTTAAAACATAGAATTTCATAAAGCTGTAATTCAGAGCTGCTGGCACTGCTTTTACATTTTGACTTCATGTCATCTGAGCTCTTAAAATGTTTTGCGGATGAAATGGCACAATGCTCTTTTGAATCACCTGTTCTAAAATTGTATTTTGACATATTGTTAAACGGCAAAACAAATAAAACCAAAGGCTTCCAGACAAAGGGGTTATTATGAGCAATCTAAGTAAATCAGTGCAGCTGAAATAAAGTGGTACCTAACAAGTTAGACTCAATAATGTCTTAATACTTGCCTTAAAGAATGTAATAGGCCTAACTAATTCAGCCTTAGTAGAGCTTAGTGGTCTTGCTGGGTATTCCAGACAGAGATCTCAGTCCCCTGTGGTTTCAAACTGAACGCCCAGGGTTTGCAAAGGCCAGGAGATGACCAGCAGCCCTGATGGATCAGCTGACACTGAGATGGGGCCTCAGGGTTGAAAATGCATCATGTTGGTGGGATTGACACTAAGCTCAGATAAGACTCAGTTAAGATGGACTCATACTCACAGTACTATGAAGGGCAACATGCAGACATATTATAAATGCGTAAAGAATCTGGCCTGGTGGTCCAGACTGTTCACCTGGTTGTCTCAAACATGCATATGTAGGAAGCCAACTGGAGTGGGTATGTGGGCATATGATGACTAACAAGACTAATTCACGCCTGTATTAATATGTATTTCCTTTCAGTTCCCCTTGTGTCTTGAACTGTTACTTTACATTAAAAAAAAAACATTTAAAGTAGCCAGAAATAGATTTCTTTAAATTAAAAATGCCATTACATTTTAACAAGGTATCGAAAAAAGAAAAGGAAGGGTATCGACTAAATATATGTTTCTGTATATACTGTTTAGTGTTTCAGGCTTACTTTGCCATGTGCCCTAATGCACTTCAAGGCCATCATGGATGCTGGCTTTTGATTAGTAAACTGATAAAAAGCCAAATGGTCTTTCTCCTCTTTACCCCCAAAAGACAGTTTTCCTTCCCACCTCACAAACAACTTTGTGCCCAGAGCAGTCGGTGGTGTGTCTAGATGTTGTTTATATGTATTTTTCTTTGCATGGAGCTTTAACTTGTATTCGTGAATCCAGCGATTATACTTATTCACCCACTTCCTGTGAGTGTGTCTGAGTTCGTGCAAGGATTTTCATGCAGAATCACGTCTGTTTTTAATGCAGTGTTGCCTGAGGGCCTGAAGATCATGGCCATTTAATATTATTTTTTAGCCTCATCCTTTTGCAAAGAGACTTCTGTAGATTCACTAATCCTTTAATGATATTATGGGCTGCAGCTGAAATCCCCAGATTCTTTGCAATTCTGCACTGAGAAACGTTACATTCTTAAATTGTTTGTCTGCGCACACGGTCTTTCATAAAGAAGTAAGCCCCTTCACATCTTTACTCTGTGAAAGTCTCAGCCTCTCTCAGCTTATATTTTTACATGTTACTAAGATAATTATGTGTGATGCGTACCACTAGGTAATGTAAGCGTTAAACAAACTTTACATTTTTTGTTAAACATCTCGATTTATTAAATATAACATTTTGTTGATGTCAAATGTAAAAGCGCTCATGATGAAAAACAATAACATTTATTAGTTTCAACAGTTAATATGTTCCCTATCCCTAATGATTTGCAAATAACTACAATCATTTTAGTTCAAATTTGACACAAAGTTTTTAGGCGTTTTTTGAGTTTTAAAAAATTATATATATTAGGAACCAGTACCAGATGTCATAGCATTTTTTTTTTACCTAAGGTTAAACCTTCAAAACAGAGGGTATAATGCTCCAAACACTGTGGTACAATAAAAGTAACAAACTTAATCCATAATGCCATTTTTAAAGTTTTAAATTGGAATTAATTCCATGCTTGATGACAGCGTGTGAGTTCCAACTCTGGATCTGAAAATCATCTCTATACAAAAGCACATTAAAAGGAGCGAACCACAGACTAATCTTTTCTGAAACATAGCCAGCAGGGGTAATTTCTTGAAGGCCTGATCTGTGTGAAGGTCCAGACTTGGCCTGAGGATCTCACTTTGGCTGGCCCCGGGCTAGAGGATGAGAACCTGGGGAGAGTTGAGATGAGGCTGTCACACTTCCTATAGATCAGTCATTATCACTAATCCAGTCACAGCGCTGGGATCAGCACCAGGCCCATTCATCTAGAACCGTCATTAAAGAGCTAAATGAGAGCTGCCTTTGCTAATGAGGTAATGAGAATTTCTATGCATGTGTGTGTGTGTGTGTGTGTGTGTGTGTGTGTGTGTGTGTGTGTGTGTGTGTGTGTGTGTGTGTGTGAGAGAGAGAGAGAGAGAGAGAGACGGTGAAAGAGTGAAAAAGGCACTAAGACAAAAGACACAGACATTAACAGATTAAAAATCTGTACAAAATAATAATAATAGTAATAATGAGCTGATTTAGAAGAAAAGACTTTACTGAGTCATCCTGGCGTGTGTGCGAATCAATTTGCAGCTCTCCCATCAGAGGGCTCTTATCATTCACCCACCTCACCCACAGTTCTGTTTACTCTCTCTCGCCACAAGTAAACAAAAGCCAGAGTTGTACTTGTTCGCAATAGCTCTTTAATTTGACACAGCCCCGGATGCATGTATGCAGCTGTTTTCTTCTGTTAATTGCAATACCACCAGGGTAAACATTATTGTCCTATGAGTTATATTCCAGCCCAAAACAAAGCCTTGCATAAGCTGTGTGAAGTGGGGATGCCGTGCTTTGCTGTGTGACACAAATCAATTATTTATGCCTATGAAGCTCCAAAATATTTATCTTGCCTCACGGTATACAAGGCTGAGGCCTCTGAAAACAAATAGACGTTTATATCAAAGGCACACGGGTGTAAACAGCCGAGTGGAAAGACAATGTACGACCACCCGAGGGAGGCGGTGACGCTCGGTGAGAGAAGTTCGGGAAAAGCCTGTCGCTAACTGACAAATGCACATCAAACAAACGGCACATTAACAAAGTTCGTATAGGCTCGTAAAAAAAATGTTTTTAGCACTGATATCAAACATAGATGATGGTTAAATGTTGATATTACATGGGAGATCCTACTATTGTGGTCAGGTTATAATTACGCAAGACAAAAACACATAAAGTGGAAGCGTAAACAAGCTATGATCACCCAGTACAGGACTGGGGTGGTCTGAAACACACATGGTTACATTAATACAAATGATAGATGAGAAATGTCTCAAGCCCATATGGATCAACTATGTAAACAGTAATAATTCTTTGTAAATATTCAGTTATGGAAAACACACACAAATCAAACTGTTTGCAAGCTGCAAAATAGATTCGAAATACATCTGGGGAAAAAATTTGAGAGTGGAAATATTTTTTTCTCTTTGCCTGATTGCGTGATTCAGGTGAAGCAGACAAACCGTGTGGCTAAAAAGGGGTGAAAAGACCATTTGCTGCATGGGAGATTTAAAGCTCCCCAGTCATGCCATATCGCTGCCTTCACACGCAGTCTTTTGAGCTGTAAATGAACACTATCTTAAGAAGATGGAATTGCAAAGTTTCAGTTGTGAATTAACCTGTTAGCACCAGGGGTTAAAGTGGTAAGAAAGGATCTGGAACTGCCTTCGGCACCTTTAGTTAATCATTGAATCTGATATGCATAATGCTGTCGAGGGAGTTAATTTTTCTGTGTGCAGTGATTCGGTGTTGCTTCCAGCTGGCAGCATCAAGATACTTGCTTAGGAAGTACTGGCATCCCAGGGCACACTTACATCCTCAGCAAATCCTTTTTCCACCCTGAGCAAATCCTTTTTCCTTCTCATCACTGTGATGTGTTCATCGTGCAGATGTCAATAAAGTTGTGGTCTCTGTACTTTAAGCATCTAGGTACTCCTACTAAAGAGGACCAAGCATAAATTGAGTAATTTGTAATACAGCTTTTCAAACATCTCAACAAATATTAAAAGAACAGAAAGGAAGAGATGAGATGAGATGAGAGATTATTTCAAAAGTGAGGACTAGTCAGAAAGTCACATGTGGTAAACAGTAAGTTATAATCTTATATAAAAATGTCCCAATTTCTAACAAACTATACAGTTATATATAGAAGTTATATGTTTTTTTTTCATGATGTGAAATGTCTTGCAAATTAAATTAAATTATACTAATCCTTTATTATTGAAAGGCTGTATGAAAATACTACATAGTTTAGTGCCGTTTAGCAGAGGTTAGTTTGCAGCTTTTGGGTGAAGTTTACAGTAATGTGCTGTGCTGTGCTGGAACAAGCTGTGGTGTTCATTGTCAATGTAAGGTTACAACAAGTGTAGCAGACATCAATTAAGATGCTGATTAGATTCACTCGACAAATCTTTTATACTAGATTTACAGCATTTTAGCATCTGCTTATATCTTGCTAAATTCAGTTAGCTAAATCAGAAAGCAGTGATTCTCAGAGTAGCAGCACATTCCAGCTGATTACAGTCTGTACACAAAGAAAAAAAAACTCAATGAAAATTATTGTGACTTATTTCTAAGTGATTATTTTCCCCACGCAGCATCACTATACCCCATCTTGGGCTTTCCCCACCTGGTAAATCCCACCAGTTACCACCAACTGCTCCTTCCACAACTTTAACTGAAAGTAACTGGTGTAAAGTCACAAGTTCAATAAAAGTTATGGACAAACAATAGAAATATAGCCAAAGGGAATAGAAAATGGTAAAACAGAGAAGTAATGATCATTTATCATAATACTAAATTGAAGTGGCTGAATGAATAACCCTAACTAAAACATAGATTTACTATTTTCTGTTGTTGGTGGTGTTTTTGTGTCTTTTTGTGCACATATGTGTTTTTTTTAGATAACAGTTGGCCCCCAACCCTAATGATTCCATACTGATTGGCGTAGCAACTATTTAAAGCGGTGAATAAAGGGTTGAAATAGCAATAAAATAGTATAAATAGTTCAGATTAATATTATAATTACAGGTAAATGCCAATCTGAGAAGTTCAGGTCTGGCTTAAAACAAATACAAGGGAACACAGGTGAACATGACAGGTGGGGTTGATGAAGGGAGTTCATAAATCACCCTGACGTCCTTGTATGAGAAAGACTGGAAACCACTGCTGTTTGCTGCCAGTATTTAAAAGTATAAAATATAAAATACAGCTTTTTAATGATTATCATAGATATCATTAGACATTTTCACGGTACATAAAATCATTTCACTGCTTTTACTGCAGCATTGCTACACCTCCTCATCTAGAGTAACAGTACATGAAAACAAACTATATATAGTTTGCAACTATATATATATATCTATATATATATATATAGATATATATATATAAAGAGAGAGAGAGAGAGTATATTAATAACTATTAAATGTATTAATGACTCTGTCTGAGGAATACACCTTTATAGAGAGTAAGAGGGCAAGAGTCATGCTAAAAAGCCAGTCACAGTAAAAATATGTCATCTGACACACTCTTTCATATTAAACACGTGTATCCTTTGATTTTTTCAACACAACATCAGCTGTGTTCTTAACACCCTCTGCTTCACGTCCTCCATGCTAATGTGCAAACTTTACACACACACACAAGGTACTCTCCAAGTCTCTGAAGGACTTAATATGTCACACAGGACTCTCCTGGGAGCACAAACATGGACTTAAGCTGTTGAAGTAAGTGGTTTAGGACAAAAGGAGAGTAAACAGAATGCAGAAGAAGCATACTGAAGGTCTACTGATAGCGACTTTCTCTAGTTTGTCCCATACTGGGATCAAGAAATTGTGCAGTCACCTTGTTAAAGTCCTTGCAATAAAAAATCCTTACAAAATTATTTACAGGTCCAAAATAATTTGGAGTCTGGGGTAAAAAACAAACAAACAAAAGAACAGTATGTATCCTTTAATTGTTTAGGTTTTTACTACAAGAGCATTTAATCACGATGACCAACGTGCACCAAAGCTCCTTCACCTGCCTTCTGTCGTCTCATATGAGACTAAATAGGAAGGGAACGTGACCTAGTGGCTCATCACCATGCTAAGTGTTTACAAATTGTTCTGGGTCTACTTGTGGGGGGCTGCAGGGAGGTAGCAAGCGGTCAGAATGGGCTGCCATGCAAAGGCTGTTGATCTCTGCATGACACGCCAACCTTATGGTGTTGCACATGGCCGTCCATTAATAAACAAATGAGGGGCTCACTCTGGAGGTCAGAGGAGCTCAGCTGGCCCATTTGCCACAGATCTCTCTCGGCTCACTGGGATCCAGAATGGCCACCCGCCGTGTCTGCCTGTCAGACGGCTGCTAACCTTGTCTTTGGTGACGGGCAGGAGGGCAGGAGAGGGGAAGGAGGGGGCGCGTTAGGGTGGAGACACACAAAAAGGTGTGGGGGGGGGCATGAGTTGCCACTGCCCCTCCCTTCAGCTGATTAGTGTGAGTGACAAAGTGGTGCAGAGAGTCCACTTGGGCCTTCATAATAAATCTATCAGGGAGTAATAGAATTCCATCAATCCTTGCTCCTCAGTCTTTCTGCCCTCCCTCCTGCTCCCCAACCCTTAGAGGGGGGTCACCATGTCTGTGTGGCTGCGGTGAGAGTGTGAGGAGGGAGGGAAGGGGGCTACAATCCTCTGGGATTGTACAACTGTTATTATTCAATTACGCTCCCTTTTCTTCTCAGTTAAAAGACCATGATATCATTATCACTTAATGAATATATATAATTGGATCTTGGCCGCCGCTTCCCTCTGGTCTGATGAATACTACTCACTATTCATTCAGCCCCTGCGTATCCTCCTCAACTCTGCCTCCATTACAGCAGTCTGTGGAGCTGTAGATGATGATGGTGATCATCATCATCATCATGCTGTCAACAGTGGGAAATTGAAATTATCTGTGTGTTCTTTGAATGTTTGAATGATTAAATGAAAAGTATATTTAAAAAATAATAATAATAATTTGGGGGTTTCTGGACAAGTTGTGCTTTTTTCATTGTTTCGGTCAATGTGGAAATATAGGTCAGATGTGAAAATGACATCACAAGTGATCTGGTAAAACTGAGAAACGGAGTAGATAGACTTTTTTTTCCCACTCTGAGTATTCCCAAATGAATTTTAACTTAATGAACAAGGATTTCATTGCTGAAGCGATACCTGTGCTCAACATGCAATTATTGCAATTTCCATGTTTTGTTTAATAACCCTGTGACAATTTCCTATGCAATCGTTTGCAGAAACTCATTAAGTCCACAGAAAGTATCTGGATTTCATCTTCACGATGGCTGCACATGAGGAAAATGTTTGGGAAAAATTCCTGCAACATTAACACAGTATAGATGGAGGGTGGGGGCATTTCTGCAAACACTACACCTTCAAGGATCCCTTGTATTTAAATGTGAGTCCTTGTTGGCGTGAGTGTGGAAAACTCCCAGGGGACATTAAGGGAAGAGGCGAAAAACCTTGATAGGCACAGTCGTGACAGTCATGGTCATCAATACCCTCTCAATCTGCCGGGAAACAGTGAAAGAAAGGGGGGTAAAGATGGTGATGAGAAACACTAAAAACATTGATTTAGCATTTGTCCACTTCATTTAAAGTGAGACAAGGGGGCGACAAGGACCAGAGGGGTCTTTGAAGAGGCGAGATCAGGGAGTGTTTAGCCTTCTCCCATTCAGATGTCACCCTCTTGTTGGAAACCAAAAGCAACCGTCCCTCCCCTCCACATTGTTGAGGGTAAATGTGGCATAGCAGGGGCTGAGCATGTCTGTATAAATCAGACATGGAGATTGTGTGAGGCGATGGGAGCGTGTGCATGTGTGTGTGCACTATGAGGAGGCCGGCACATTCATGGATGCGTACACCGTCATTAATCCTGCTTAAAGAAGACAGTGTTGGCAGAGTGGCAGCACCCCAATCCAGCTGCTCCCCCCGCAGAGACACATCAGACACCCTATATGACCCCCACCCGAGCACGCTCCCTCCCTTCCTGCTAGTCACCCGCTCATTCAACCCACCTCCTCACCCCTCCGTAACCATCAGTTTAGCCTTCTCCACCTTTGCTCGCAGGCTTAATTTTCAATCACTCCCCTCCGCCACCGCCCGCAACCCCCTCGCACCACCCAAAACCCCACTCTCACTCACTCACCCATCCTTGCCATACATCACTCCAAATTAAATTTACATTAGACCCTCCTCTATCAAAGAAGCTAAAAGAGAAGCAGAGAGGGAATGAGATCGAGGGGCTGACATCATTACCCGGCAGCAGAGCACATGACCGTCATCTATTAAACCCTTTTATACACATGTCTCAGGATTTTACCAAAGTTCATGCATACCTAAGTGCAAGTTTACGTTAAAAATTAAACGCTCTTTTAGGAGGACAAAGGAGTTTCTGAACTGTTGACTTTGAGAGGGGCTTTATAACCTCTAACCATGGATGTCTAGCATTGCTATAGACAGCCCCTTCCCTTCTTCTCTTCGCTCACTTTTTTCTTCTTCCTATGGCTGCTGCTGCTTTTTCCTCCAGTGGTTAGGCGGCAGTGAGTTGACTGTCCGTATATTAGCAAGATTTTTTATCCTGACGTAAAATAACAGCTCATGGCTACCACGATGCAGTCTTCAGTCACCCTCTGGTGTGTCCTGTTTCTCTTTCATATGATAGGTTTTTGTTCCATTCTTTGAGGATGTTTTCTCATCCAGTGTGTTTAAAAACCCTCTGGATTGTTATGAGAATGCACAGACATTTGGTCATACAAGTAAACTATCAAAAGACAGTGTCTATTGCAGAAACCTTGCCTGGACTTTAACAGCCTTTTTAGTTGTACAGAATTTCTCAGCATATAACTGAAGGTCCATTGTTTTATTGTAAAAAAAAAAAAGAAAGAAAGAAAGAAAAAGAAAAGAAAAAGTCCATACCTGGACGGTCTTTTTTCTGAACTTTTGAGGCAGGTATATTTATAGGTATGTCAGGTATGCTAGCTAGCTAGCTAGCTGTGCCTCCTTGTTTTGCTATTAAAGAGAAATCTGACACTAGTTTCTCTTGTTTTCCTTCATTGTGCTTCATACAATGCCCTGCAGATGTTCTCAGTTATATGTTCTCATCTCTAAGACTCTTTACTTACTTACTTACTTTACTCACTTTGTGTATGGCTACGAGATTGTTGGTTCACAAACTCCAGCTCCTCCAGTCCGCATGCCAGAGTGACTCTGGGTAAGACCCTGAAATCAAAGCATCACAGTATGAACATGTACATGATAGGTATAAAAAATTACACACGCACATTCATATTGTTAAATGGCATTACAAGGTGTAGCATAAACAAAATCTATGTAACTTACAGGTAAATGTAGGGACAATTGTGGACACTATATGTACTACACCATCCAAGCACCACCACTGTTCTACAGATCAAGGAGGTTTTTTTCAACCAGTAGTCAGGACAACTCATGTTGTGTGTACATGTGAAAAGGGGACAGTGTCCTGTAATTGTTCAGAGGTCATGTGTACAGCCATAGCTGAAACCTCAGCCTTCCAGAGAAAAGGAAATCCAGGGTAATTTAAATGGTAAAACTACAATGAAACCTACCACAAAATTTCATTAGATTTTTTATGTTATGTTTCAATCCAATTCAATTAAACTTTATTTATATAGCAACAATTCACAACAACAGTTACAATTTATACTGTAAGGCAAAGACACTACAGTATTACAGAAAATCCTAACAATCAAGTGATTGCATATAGTAATAATTTAGCTGTTGCTTTCTAAAACAAGTGAATGCCCCCTTTTGCCAAACATTTGTCAGCCTTTAGTCTTGGAACTAAAGTAACCTTCAGTTCTCTGGAAAGCTTTAAGACATTTGTTTTGTTGTGTGTGAATATGGCTAATGTGCTGCAACATAGCAACAATGGTTTCTATCGTCATGTCATTAATTGACTACACAAAATGACATATCTTTACAATTTTACAGCTAAAACCAAAGTTCTCACACAATAAATACAAGAAGCCACCCTACAAGAAGATCTTTGGGTGCACGGTCGTATTAAACATGTGTAATTCATTACGATGCTGCATAACAACATGAGTAGTTTTTCATTACCTCGTGATGTGGCCCTGTCACATGTTCGTGTGCTGCTTTGTATGAGGTGTATAATGTAATTTCCCGTTGTCTATCATGTCATGTCCTATTGTGTCAGACTGGGTTGCACTTTGTCGCGCAGCATTATACTACAGCATGTCGTGTTGTGCTCTCTCGTCTCGGTCTATATCGGTGATGTATTAGGACAGAGTGTTACCTCCCCTCACCGTTGGGGATATATTTGCATTGGAGCGTCTGAAAGCAGCTGGAGTGAACCAGCTCAGTAAAGGCACCTGAGTGCTGAGCGCTTACTCTTTAATTGCTTCATTATCGTCTGTGCTAATCCCTCTCCAATTTCGACACTCTCATTTTCCACACTAATTTGTCCCGGTCCCTCTCCAGCTCTCTGCTCTCACAGTCCGCAGCGCTATGGCACCTATTTGCTTTCCAAGGCAATGATAACAATTAATGCAGCAGTTGGCGGCGCTTGTTTCATATAAACCTGTTTTAGCCGACTGAACAAGAGGTTGCTGATAAACAGACTCTGGAGCCAAGGCGCAGAGCTTCACAGCACCATTTGTTTCTCTAATTATGCTTTAATTACAACTGTGTATGCTAATACACTAAACATTTGCATAGAACATTCACACAACTTTCTGCTTTCTGTTCGGGAGCGAGCGAGCGCTGCAGAAACAAGGAGAGAGCAAAAGTAGCGGCGCTTATTGAAAGAGGCCCGCACTGTGTTAAATTACGTATGGGAATTGTTTGGAATAAAAAACAGTGCCACAGTTCTCCCTGACAAACTGTTTATCTTATATTGTTAGGTAACAGCAAACAAAGTCGGACTGATTACAAAATTAGGTGTCAATTTATTCCTTAAGCGGAAAACACTGTATTGCATTTTGCAGTAATAAAAACAATTTTAAAACGCTCTTGACAAATGTGTGTGATGATGTTTTCACAAATTATTCTCCCTGCATTAAAACATTTCTGCAGCGGGATGACACTAGTCTGCCTCGTGAAAAACAAACAAACACATAATTGCAGTTTCCTGGATGGTGTCACGTTTTAAAGCCGTAATTAACCCTTTAGTGTCGCTCTGCAACAGCCAGTTAAAGTCTGCTTGGCAGAAATAGCTGCTATTAGTCAGATGTTCTCTGCTGCCTTTATTTGTTCACAATTAATATGCAGAGAAAAAAACAGGAAACATACAAATATGACAGTTTAAGTCATATATATTTATGCCCTAAAACTTTAATTACAAAATGCTTACTTTTTAGTGCAACATATGTAAAACACACAAAACTTGCTGGGATCAATGCGATATTTACCATGAATCAAGAATAAATTAAGAACTCTTAAGAACACTTTTGTCTAGGCAAAATAGTATCATAATAGTAAAGTAACAGCTACAGACCAACGTCTTACTTTGTTGATCTCTAGGAACTTTCCAGGTGACCATTTCCAGTTATTGTTTCCAAAAGTATTGTTCTACAAGCAGACACAGAATGGAGAGGTGATAGAGTTTCTGAGAATGATGTTTCTGATCATTCTGTTAGGTGCTTTTTGTCAGACTCAATATAAAAGGTGTTTGAATCGAACAATGGTGTGCAGTCTGGGAGCAGATATAAACTCTGAATTTGACAGTAACAACTCATCTGAATTAAGGAGTTGGCTAAGAAGGTATATTTCTTTATTGAGACAGTTTTGGACAAAAGAGTTACTTATTTTTATATTTGTTATCATTGCTGTATAAAATTTATAGGGTGATAGATTGTGTTTGTAGAAATGTAGCTTAATAATATCTGTTTGTGAAAAAGAGAATGGAAAAGATAGATAAACTTGTAAACTTAGATAAACTGAAGTTAAATTGTATTAAAGCGAAAAGGTAAAGAAATGAAGAGGTATAGCATCCCAAACAGAACCTGTTTTTTTTAGGAGCTTTTGAACATATTTAATTTTAAAGGGGATATTAAGTTTGTCTTGCTAGCATTGGGCGACAATGGGGGAAAAAGTTTAGTGTAGACTTGGTATTTTTAACATGGTGTTAATGTCATGAGAGGCTCCAGGGAGCAGTTGTTAACCCATTCAACTTACATTTTAAAGATTCCCAGTTCACAAGAACTGGGAGTCGCAAGCCCGGATAACGGAAGGGTCACCTCAGGAGGAGCATCTGGCTTAAAACCTGTGCCGAAATCAAAATGTGGATCCATCCGCTGAGGCGACCCTTTAGGAAAAAAGGGAGCAGCTGAAAGTTAATGTCCTAAAAGGAAATAATTCAATCCAAACCGTGATACTTTCCTGAACCCATAACAGAGAAACTTGAAGAATATACCACAAAGAAGGTGCCTAAAACTAACGAGAGACTAAAAGCAAAAGGACAAAAACAATCTGGGTAGCCACCATCCTACATCTGTAATGGTTTGGTAATGAATGTAGTCAAGCTTTAATCATTTCGGTTCACTGAAAATAATGTTAAAAGTGTCCGTTGGCTCCAGTTTTCATGAGACATAAAGCTCTTCACTGAAACTCAAAATGGCTGAAATGCATTCTGAAGGGGCTAGGTCCGAATTTTCAGATGGCCATTCTTTCTAAACCATTCATCCAGTTTTGATGAAATCAGGTTTGTATTGGAATTGAATCAAATATGAAATACAGTTGTCAAAATTCAGATCTTACTATCCCCATTTGACCTTCTGACCTCCACCACGACCTTTGTGGTTAGTAGTAGGAAATCTATACTGCTGCTAAAATCACATGTTTATTAAAGAATATTAAAATATCCCACAATTAATATTTCTCCTTTTCTTTCAACAAATGCAATTGAAAGTACCATGGATTTATACTTGCGAAATGCATGACCTTTGCGTGTCCTCTAATGTTGCCCTACATTGTTAAATAATTAAATAGCTTTGGTTGTGGAGAAATCCAAAGACAAACATGTTGCCCAGCCATGAAACAACATATCAACAAGCAATTCTTTAATGTCTCAGATTAAGTTTCCTCTATGTAGAATGTTTTTTAGGAGCTCTGGCGATGTCACACAATTCTCAGCGGGTAGAATTTGTTTCATCAGTGTTGAATTAGCACCAAATGTTAAATCCATCAGCTGATGATGTCCGTAGGATATGTCTGAAAGATCCAGAAGACTCGCTAAATGAACCTTAAAGAGAGATTATTTTATCAACCAGTATTCTATTCTATTCTGTTGCTCTGACTGTATCACTGCTACTCTCTGCTCGAGCCAGGCATTCAGCTAAACACGTAACTTAACTACATTATCATTAACATACAAATGACCTGCAGTTATCCTGTTATTAGGCCCCCCAAATGCCACCAAATGCTAAGAAACGCCCATTTACAGATAAGTAACCCAGCCAGCCCTGTTAAGTAATTCTTCGCCATGCCATTTTGGCTAAAATCGAGGCATTTAATTGGTCGTTAAGAGGTATGCTTCTCACTGTTAAGGTTAGTGGTAGAGGGGAGGATAATGATAGTAGTAGATGATTGAAAAAGTAGACTACACACTGAGAAGAAACACACAAATTCAGTGGCTGTGTAGCAGTAAATACAACACATATCCCATTCACGGTACAGTCGTCGTTCACTATAGGATGATCTCATAGTCAGCAACTGACTCAGTCCACCATCAACAACACAGTCAAGTGACTGTTTCTGTCACTATTTGTCAGAAGAACATGCCAGGCTTTATACACAGCTCACACCTTCTGGGAAATTTGAGATGATTTCATTCCCATTCATCTTCAATATTTTCCGTTGTTAACAAGAACGGTAAATTTTATATACCACATTTTAATTATTTTAGCTATAACTATAAAATGTTTTGATTCATGACAGACGTTATCAGTCATTTGGATTGACTGACCAAATAATCACATCCAGGTCCATTTATTAGCTGTTCTGCAGTTTTCATTCATGCATTTCACACAATTCTCCCAAACTGATTGTGGTTTTTCCAACATTCATGTTCATATTTCGAGTGCCCAAAGACTTTTTCTGTATTTGCTTAAATTTTGGATTCATTTTTACTTTCTTTACTTTTGAAAGAGCTGTTCAGAAAAACCATATTATTGAATTTGCAGGGTTACTTTTTATGCCATGTTTAGTGTAAGAATTAAGAATGTTTAGAATTTGTTTGTAATTTCCTGTTTTAATTTGATAGTGTTTACCTCCTGTCTGTGTACCTGTGTCTCCTCCCCCTCCTGTTTCTGATCCCCAACTAAAGTAAATCCGGTCTTGTCCTCCTCTTCTTCTTTGTCAGTTTGTCTGTGATAGCTCCCTGCTTTGCTGCCTCATTTTGGGTTCATGTTGGCATTTGGGGACACACTTCTTGAACTTCCCATGACAGAAAGATCATGTATTGTGGTTAAAACCTGCAGATAATCTACTTGCTTGTGGGGTGAGTAGTTTCCATTACATATTTACAATTAACAACAGCCTTTTAATTGGTGCAGAACATTTTAAGGATTTAATAATGTAAAACTGTTCCCCTGCAATACCACAGCAGTTATCGTCAAGGTGTTTTGTTTCTCAGGTTTAAAGTCTGTGTACTTTCAATAAATGTGAAATTATGAGTCTTATATCAGGACAGCACTCAAAATAGTCTAAAACACCAAAAAATCTTCACAGGGATCCTAAAAAGTATGTCTGAATTTTTTTTTCTTTTCTTCGTAGCGCACAACAGTCAGATCGATATATGTTTGCTGACCTAACCTCTCTGCCTGTCCAAGCAGGAAATCTAAAAGCTATGAAGCAGCTCATCTGGACCGAAGTGTAACCTCTGACCTTGAGTGCGGCAAAGGCATCTTCACTCCACAGTGGCCACAGCTCCAGAGCAGTAAACACTAACTAGAAGTTGTTGCACTTGTCACAAGGTTGCTGGGAGCTGACGCCTACTGCTTTTCTCTGTTGTTCTTTGTCTTCTGCAGTGGTCGAGTGCAAACACAGTGTGTATGTTACCGGAGGCTGGAACTTGCAGGTAATTCAGGAATTTCAGGAGATTTTATTCTTTCCTTTTGTTTTTGACAAATTATAAAGAAGCAGACTTTCAGCTTAATTGCTGAAGTGTTAGCTTTGTAGCTTGAAGTAAATCAGACTTGTTGTGGATGTGCAACAGCAGTCAAACACTGGATATTCAACAAATCAAATAAGGATAAATTAGGCAGATCATTCATGCACAGGTCACTCACTTGGAATCAGAATACTTTATTAATCCCTAAGGAAACTATGTAATTCATGCACTCATGAATAAAGCAAGTAGTATAGAAATAGACTTGGTCAGACATACATTAAGGGAATCTGAACCTAATCAAGGAGAATAATGTCATCACCCTAAAATGAAACTGTAAATATTTCCTCTGGAGCGTAACGCCGTAGGAGTACAGCAAGCATTTAAGCAGGTCTTTTATTTTGGCTTCATCTCTCAGTTCTGTCATCAAAATTGAGATAGCGATACTGAGGAGGACAAGAGAATCAACAGTGAAAACAGAACAAATAATATTTCCCTCTCACATCATCTATCTGACAGAAGGCAGCAAAAGAAGAAGAAGAAAAGGGAGAGAAAATAGAAGAAATCTCAGTCTGCCCGCCAATCTTTCATTCGCTCTGCTCTCATCCATCCTGGATGCACCTCTTAATTTGGTCCTGCCGCAGACTGGGCAACAGAGACCTTCAGCCATTGGAAACAAATGGTCTGGCTGGGGAGGGGCAACAACTCACAGCCAGCACTGCAAAACTACTCAGCTGCTGGGGTTTACTTTGCATTGGAGTGGATTTGAAACCTGTTAGTATCCCAGTTTTTAGAAGTCCATCTGCTAATCCATGACTAGGACTACACTAGAAGACTTGCAGGTCAAAAAAAGATTAGCTCAACACCCAAGTGCATTTTATGATCATATTATTGTCAAAGGTTGGCCCAGCCTTACACTGAAATGCTTTAAATCACAGAAATCACTATTATGACTGAGATAAACATGTAGCTGGCAACTGCCAGTTTTGAAAGATAAATTAAAAGTTGTGACTAGCATATACGCTAAGCAAGCTAGCATTCAGACAGGCTACTGAATCAACTTTCCAGTTGACCTGCTGAGTCTTGTGTAGGTACCTGATGCCAATAAACTATCTAGTAGAAATAAATGTGCAGGACTGGACTTACCTGCCCAGGGATTGTGGATGAAAATTAGCTAGTAGAAAAATCTGATGCAATGCATTAAGATTAAGAAAGCAATTAATTCAAAATCTCATCAGAAGATGATAAAGATTTCCAACACCTGCAGATGTATAACTGCATCATGGCCACGCAAACATACAGGCAAGGCCATCAAATACATTCTTTCAGTTAGGAGTAAAAGTCTTCTCACGTTAAATTTTGTAGGATATATGTGTATGCACCCTATCTACCCCCTTAACACTTGCCCAATCAGAATGAAACTCTTGATTTTTATATTAATCTTCCCTCTGCGAATGAGACATTACATTCTCCATTACCATTTGTTTCATGTGTCATATTCAACGTAACTTAACAGTATACGAGGCAGAAGGCAGTGCTAAATACCCCGGTCACCAGTACCAGACACCTCAAATTAGTGGAATTATGAAAATGAAATTATTTAACAGATAAAGTAGGATAGACACTATAAACTGACCACTGAGAGAAACTGTGAAACATTTATGCGTTCACATGACCCAGACAAATTTATAAACATAACTTTACGTGTCTTAAAGCAAGCTCTAAGAAAACATCTAAAAGATGTTCATGTGTAGAACATCTTTTAGACTTCTGTGACCAAATACTGAGTTTTCCCTTAGTGACATATGACCTCGGGTTGGAGCAGCGACAGAAATCTTTGAATGGCAGCTTTAACTGTCAAATAAAGTTCAAGTAAATCATTCAAATTTATGATTAATATGAAAGGAGGTTTTAATGTGGAAAACCTCACATATTTTGGCAGATGACACAGGCTGACAGACAAAAAGAGGAGAGGAGAAAGGCTTCAGTCAAGTCTTTTTACAGTAACTTCAGTGTATTGTAGTGAAGAGCAGAGTAGCCACATGGTGACATTTGTGACTCTATCGATGTCAACCTAATTTTACTGTGAAACCAGAAGCCCCGTGTCATCCTCATGTGAGAGTTGAGTAAGAGGCCTAGAATACACTGGGGAGATGATACCGCACACACACAACACACGGACGCACATACGCACACATGCAAAAAGGAAAATGAAAAAAACACTGAAATTTGTGCGTGTAAATGGAACGATAACTACATGATGTGTACAAACACACACAGTGACAGGTATTTATAAATGTATAATAGTGGTGTGGATGATGGCATACACCTGACAGACACAAGCAGAGGCTGAACTTAGTGGCTCTGAGGGATCATGGGGCAGATGCCAACTGAATGGACCGTGTTGGTGTGACTAGTGGGAGGACATATGAGTCCCCAGTGGATACTACAAGAGAACAGGGCATTGACACAAGGTGGCAGATAGCTACTGGTCACTAGCTCCAGCTCTGTTCTTTAGAAGTGTTGCTCAAATAAGATATCACTCTCAGTATTTTTTAAGGGACTATAGAAGCCATCGGCATAACTTTGTGTTTACATTGTGGGGTCAAGATCTCTGTCTAAATAAGTAAATAAATCTGGGTTAATTCCCAGATGGTTAACCATGCAACTATTTTGTTGGTAATACCTGAAATGAGTAAAGAAAATCAACAGCCTATTTATGCAAGATAATTTATAATTTTATCGGGGGGGGGGGGGGGGGGGGTATACTGGCTGGGTCTGATTATTGGGGGGGTCATAACCACCCTAACTCCCCTGGAAATTATGCCCTAGATAGAAGCCGACAGAAATGTACAACATGTGCTTCATTGGTCCACTGTTTAAAAATCTATACAACTAGCTGCCTGTAAAATTTGGCACACACTACAAAAAAACCCACTCACTGGCCACTTTATTTGGTACACTATGCTAATACTGGCTTGGGTCCCTTTGCCTTGAGAACTGGTTTAATTCTTCGTGGCTCAAATTCAACAAAGTGCTGGAAACATTCCTCAGAGATTTTAGTTCATATTGACTTGATGGCATATGACAGACATGCCGGCTACACACCGACAATAAGAATCTACCGTTCCACCACATCCCAAAGCTGCTCTATTGGATTGAACTCTGGTGACTGTTGAGATCAGGTCATTTGAGTACAGCGAACTCATTGACATGTTCAAACAATTATTGTAAGATGATTTGAGTTTTGAGGCACAGTGTACCGATAAAAATATAGCCATGATTAACAGCAATATTCAGGTAGCTGTGGTTTTTAAATGATACGCAGGCACTAAGGGACCCACGCTGTGCCAATAAAATATCTTCCCCACCATTACACCACCAGCAGCAGTAGCCTAAACCAGGTACTATGAACCTATGCTTGCCTGTTATTTACACCGCACTCCAAATGTTGCAGCAGAAGTTGAGACTCATCGGGAACAGGCAATGATTTCCCGATCTTCCGCTATCCGGTTTTGGTGAGCCACAGGTATGAACTGTAGCCTCTGTTTCCTGTTCTCTGCTGCTAATGAACATCTTCTTTAAGGTTAAACATGTGCATTCAGAGATGTTTCGTTGCATATCTTGGTGGTTGGTTTGATCTACTGTTACCTTCCTGTTAGCATGAAGCACTCTGGCCATTCTCCTTTGATATCAGGCATCAACAAAGAACTTTCATTCAGAAAGTCTAAGGTTTTTACCTGAACACTCAAATGAAAGCTACAGATGTGGTTGCCATATTGGCGTGTAAGATTGTGAGTGCAGGTAGACCGTGTATGCTCCTTGGTTCCTGTCAGACGTCCACACAGCCGGTTTATCAACACTTGGCAGTTTAACCAGGAATTAGACATACACTCTGCTAATTTCACAATGTGTGTAACACACACTATTAATTAGCAGTTTGTGTTAGGGTAGGTTTCTTATCTCTTTAGTGGTAAATTTAGCAGCTGGTCTGTAAATTGTGGTCTGGAAAAGACTTCTTTAGATTTAATTTAACTTAAAATGCTTTGGTCAAAAAATAGTCTGTCACCACAGCACAGAGAAATAAAGCTGGCCCCTGAAACTGTAGGGTTTTTGTAGCCTGTAACAGCTCTTATTTGATTTCTCTAAGTTTAGCCTCAGCCAGTGTAATTGCATTTCCTTTACTTCTTGGACAGTTATAAATAAATTGGGTCTTGAATTTATTAATGCATTATTGTAACATGCTACTGATCTACAAACACAACAGGTTGCCCATCATTTGAGATGATAATGATCCGCCACAGCAGCTCACCTCTCAGATGTTATGCTGCTAAGATAATTAGATTGTACTGGAGTTGTGCTTGGACTGCAGCAGTAGCATATAGAGGAATTCCTGTCAGATGACTTAAGTTTCCAACAAACACAATTTAAGGTAACTGGAAGCGTCTTTGAAATAAATCAGATGTTTACAGAGCAATTCATCTGCTAAATTGAGGGAATCTTGGGACAATAACAAAGGGTCATGTAAGTGTTAGCACACTGGGTTCGCTGTGAGCAGCACAGCGAAGGTTTTTGATTTAGTCTGGTGATGTTTTATACCACTATTTTCATTTGGACAGATAAATTAACAACATTGAAGTCTTGCACTTTTACTGGTTGTCTGAGGAATTTGGGGTGTTATCTGTGCACCATCTACATCAATTTGTTTTAGAAACTTAGCGATTAGGCAAGATTTACGCCAACACTTGATAAGTACATGCAAATGTGTGTCTATACACTGTAAGAACTGGATATTTGACCTCTAAATTGCCAACTGAACTAACAAAGTGCACCCTGTAGTACAATAATGGTACTCCAAGTTCTGCAAAGCTCTGATTTGTCAGCCACACATACATGTTGTCAAAAATATGTGGAACAACTTGCAATGTTGACTATTGTTGTTCATGTTTGCACAATTCTCCATTGGCCTACGCATAGCACCATTGCTGTCGAGGGATGACTTCTTAGTTGAATTCCCATAAATCTTCTCCTTGTGTAGCCAAAAGGTTACTCCGACAGACACAAATTTAGGATCGTGAATCTGGCTTTAGCCAAACACATGTTTGTGTTCCACTCCACATATACAATAGTGTTTTTCCTGCTGCCAACAACCGCCCCTTACCTGACAGCCTGTAGGTTGTACAGTATGATAGCGATGACATGCAAATAAAAGTCAGTATGGAAAAGTAAATAATCAAAAATGATGTTACACTTAAGAGATCCTGTCATATTTTATATCATATTTTTATATTACCAGTGTGAAGAAAAATTGGTTTTAGAGTTTTAGAGATCTTGATTTTTTGTTTTTTGGTATATTGGTTTGTTTATTTTTGCAGTACCGTGTGGATCCAATGGAGCATACAGGCAGCAAAGCTCAGTGCCAATGCTATATCTACCTGTGGTAATACATATACACACACACGAGTTGCTAGGACAGTTGTGTGTGTAATCCACACGCATTTCATGACTCACACCAACACGGTCCATGCATTATATGCTTTGTGGATTACTATTTTAGTGATCCAGTATCGAAGTTAAAACGGGGTGAAAATACAGACTCCTTCCTTTATTATTTAGATCTAAGGAAAGTCTGTATGTTCCATCTATCACGAGTGACTTTCTACATGGAGGATCTAAGAGGAGGGGACGAAGACAATAATATGGAGGACAGAAAGAGGTTTAAATGAGCCTGCTACGATTTTTCAGAAAGTGAAAATAAAAGTACTACACAAAGTGATATGGGAAGGAACTACACTGATGAGTGTTGGGTGATGTTTCCAGCAGATCTCACCTTTCCTGTGCGCCATGTCACATTCTACTCTGAAGATTGCCAGTTAATTACCATCCAAGAAAACCTCAATGAGAAAACAACAAAAACAGCCAGCCAGCATAACCTGTGATCCCAACTACTAATCAGTCTAGTTAGGCAGAGAACAAAGGTCTTTCCCAGAAAGACGCTTTAACAAAGTTTGAGTCTGTTCCTGATTAACCTTGAGATGGGAAACTGGTTTGCTCCACCCCCACCCCCACCCCCAGTTGAGTTAAGCACGTGCAATGGGCTCCAGCTCCAAAATTCACCAGTGTAACCAAAAAGTAAGGATCAGAACCTCAGTTTTAAGTCTGTCTGACGATTTGCAGCCTTTGTTTTGTTTTTTAATAAGTTTTAAACTATATTTTGTCTGATTTAACATTCTTAAAATTGTTTCAGCTGCACCACAATCACTCTTACTTGGTTACAACATTGATGAGAATCTTCTAAATCTTCACTCTTGTGTGTTTTATTTAAACAGTGATCACTACAGTAATACACAGTTGTGTTCAGAAGTTTACCTAACCTCAATATGGGCAAGAATATCATGATAATTTGGTGAGTTTAATTATTTCTTTGAACTCTTCTTTTCTCAGGGTGGAATGATTGTACAGAATACATCTTTAATGACAGAAATAGAATATATGGTATTTAATGTATATATAATATATACATTTTCAATTCTTAGAACACTGTATCAGCTGCCAAGCATGGAGGTGGTAGCATCATGCTCTGCAGCAGTTTTGCTACCAGTGGTACTGGTACTTTACAAAGTAGATCTAATAATAAAGAAGGAGGACTACCTCCAAATTCTTTGAGTTACCAGGTTGTGGAAGAGATAAAGCAGGCTGACATCAAGTTTCTGCAGTGATCTTTCCTGAACGCAACCCCATTGAAAACTTGTGGAGCCGATCCCTGCCAGGAAATCAACCAATTTTGATGAATTCTACAAGTGCTGAAAAGAAGCGTGGTCAAATATCCAGCCAGAATTATGCCAGGAGATTTTTTTTTTATGGCTAACAAAACCATCTGGTTGATTTTTTTTAATTTGCTAAGGAACATTCACAGAAAAGAACCCAAAAATGAGATTACCAGTCATCTGAATTGGCCCCAATATAATAACGCAGTCAATCAGATCACCTGCAGAACACCCACTGAGTTTATACTACATCAGATTAATGTCTCTCAAGATAGGCATTAAAAGCTGCACATACAGGGAGTGCAGAATTATTAGGCAAGTTGTATTTTTGAGGAATAATTTTATTATTGAACAACAACCATGTTCTCAATGAACCCAAAAAACTCATTAATATCAAAGCTGAATGTTTTTGGAAGTAGTTTTTAGTTTGTTTTTAGTTTTAGCTATTTTAGGGGGATATCTGTGTGTGCAGGTGACTATTACTGTGCATAATTATTAGGCAACTCAAAAAACAAATATATACCCATTTCAATTATTTATTTTTACCAGTGAAACCAATATAACATCTCCACATTCACAAATATACATTTCTGACATTCAAAAACAAAACAAAAACAAATCAGTGACCAATATAGCCACCTTTCTTTGCAAGGACACTCAAAAGCCTGCCATCCATGGATTCTGTCAGTGTTTTGATCTGTTCACCATCAACATTGCGTGCAGCAGCAACCACAGCCTCCCAGACACTGTTCAGAGAGGTGTACTGTTTTCCCTCCTTGTAAATCTCACATTTGATGATGGACCACAGGTTCTCAATGGGGTTCAGATCAGGTGAACAAGGAGGCCATGTCATTAGTTTTTCTTCTTTTATACCCTTTCTTGCCAGCCACGCTGTGGAGTACTTGGACGCGTGTGATGGAGCATTGTCCTGCATGAAAATCATGTTTTTCTTGAAGGATGCAGACTTCTTCCTGTACCACTGCTTGAAGAAGGTGTCTTCCAGAAACTGGCAGTAGGACTGGGAGTTGAGCTTGACTCCATCCTCAACCCGAAAAGGCCCCACAAGCTCATCTTTGATGATACCAGCTCAAACCAGTACTCCACCTCCACCTTGCTGGCGTCTGAGTCGGACTGGAGCTCTCTGCCCTTTACCAATCCAGCCACGGGCCCATCCATCTGGCCCATCAAGACTCACTCTCATTTCATCAGTCCATAAAACCTTAGAAAAACCAGTCTTGAGATATTTCTTGGCCCAGTCTTGACGTTTCAGCTTGTGTGTCTTGTTCAGTGGTGGTCGTCTTTCAGCCTTTCTTACCTTGGCCATGTCTCTGAGTATTGCACACCTTGTGCTTTTGGGCACTCCAGTGATGTTGCAGCTCTGAAATATGGCCAAACTGGTGGCAAGTGGCATCTTGGCAGCTGCACGCTTGACTTTTCTCAGTTCATGGGCAGTTATTTTGTGCCTTGGTTTTTCCACACGCTTCTTGCGACCCTGTTGACTATTTTGAATGAAACGCTTGATTGGTCGATGATCACGCTTCAGAAGCTTTGCAATTTTGAGACTGCTGCATCCCTCTGCAAGATATCTCACTATTTTTGACTTTTCTGAGCCTGTCAAGTCCTTCTTTTGACCCATTTTGCCAAAGGAAAGGAAGTTGCCTAATAATTATGCACACCTGATATAGGGTGTTGATGTCATTAGACCACACCCCTTCTCATTACAGAGATGCACATCACCTAATATGCCTAATTGGTAGTAGGCTTTCGAGCCTATACAGCTTGGAGTAAGACAACATGCATGAAGAGGATGATGTGGACAAAATACTCATTTGCCTAATAATTCTGCACTCCCTGTACACAGAGATTAATGGTTGATCCAGAATTGAACCATTGTTGGTTTGTGTGCACGGAAAAACAAAAAGAGACTTTCTTGTTCTGCTTTTTTTCTCTTTTAAACAGAGTAATACAGAGTAATGTCCCGTAAGACCACAAAATCATAAAACTGAAATCCACTACATATCAGGCTCTTAGATCCATATCTTATCACCATCACAAGTTTGTTTGCTTTCTGTGTTTTTACCGAGACAGACTTTCCATTTTGTCCTTGATAACATTGCGTTTTTCATGACTAATAAATCTATACTCGTGATTATGTTAACGATAAGCAGTCCAAAATAAATCATTAATGTGGTCATAAAGTATTAAGCTAATACTTGCTGTGCTGCTCTGGAGATGACGCTACAAATATGGAATCTGCAACTTCTCAACACAAATGAGAAAGAAAAGGCGGGATACGTTCATGTATGGTTCCAAAACAGAGTGGATAATTTATCCACAGTGCAACTGGTCGCGTTGAATCAGATTTCCTTCTCTTTATTATTCATTGTGAATTGTTAGCTGTGCATAGAGAGCTCTCTTAGCGTCTTTCTTTTTCTATTCAGTTGACATTCCTGATGGGGGGAAAATCCAGAATTCATAATGAAGTTCAAAACATTACATATGCAAGGAGAAATTTTGGATCGCTCGCAGCTACAGCTTTGCAGTGTTCCCGTTGCATGGATCTGCACCAACCGCTCTAATGCCAAAAGAGCATGAAACAGAAATGACATATGCTGCAAAACTTGAAATGTATGTAGCTTCCTCAATATTATCCTTGACTGGCTCGCTTTGTTTCAAATGTGTGTCCAAACCATGTACACAGATAGATGACCCAGCAAAGGAATTCCTGCAGCAGCTCAATGAAATGGCTTATGCAGGGCAAATTTAATATGTGGTTTTGCCCAGACAATACAGGGGTTTGAGCAGCTCTGCCATGCCCTGGAGCTGGGTGATGAAGAAGAGCAACACAGAGGAGAATGGGGCCTTTGTGAGAAAGTTTGAAAGCCCCTTGCAGGATGCAGCAAAACCTGACCCAAGACGACAAGTCCCTGTAGGGGAAATAAAATGGGTAATCATTACATAAGTGCCACAAACTGTTAATATCTAGGGAACAAAAGAAGTGCAAACTAAAGTGTGACTGGTAGAATGTACATACGCTCAAGCTCTGAGTGACTCGGGTCACTTTCTCAGCAAGGTGATTCTTATCGGAACACATGTGTTTGGGATTTTACATATATATCATCATTATTATTTAATGTCCATGATATTATCTTTTACAGCTGAATAGAGAAATGAAGGTCATTTGTCATTTCTGCTGTAGCAGCACAATGAAGTCTGCTGCAGAGATTCCATCTGGGTGAAATAAAACAAAGAGATGTTTCATGATCTTCCATCTAATCAAACATCTGGGATGGAGAAGCAATTTTTTTAAGCACAAAGCATCCTCTTTGGAGCCCATAATTTCAAGTAACTTTGCAAAACACTGTTTTAGCAATGTTTCAGTATGCACGCTGCAGAATCATTTAGTCCTGGTGGTCAAGTTTCAAGTCCAGCTGGGGACTGCTCATTTCTCTCGGTCCCCAGTCCTAACTGACATGCTTGCTCTCCAATAAACATAAAAGGACACTGCTGGATCCCTAAAAATCTGTTTAATATTTCATTTATATTTCTCGTGTTTCTGTGGGGCTTTAACTCAATGTTTGTTACCCATAATGCATCACTAAACCATCTTAGGAAGTGACTGCTCAAACTGAATGCCTACACTGAATAACCAGACCATTTTCTGATCGCATTTTAGCACATTATACTCATTTGTAAACATTTAATAACATTCAAAGAAGGCGTAAGGCGCTTTCAAATGACATTAGCCACACTAACAGGAGTCATCTGACTGGAATACCTCTAATTTCTAGTATAGACTGTTTTCATGCAGAATCCTAACATGATAATTGGATTTTCTGTTCTGAGTTGCTTTCTCAAGTCCAGTCACATGGCCCCATTAGCCATTTAGCTTCTCCTTTGGTTCTTGAGTTGTAACATTGCAGGCCAGGAAGAAGCCAGCCAAATCACTATTAACTGCAGATCTTTGATGATTCTGTAACATGTTTAAATGAACTGGTTGATCTGATTTTCCAAAAGTTCCTGAACCAGAAACGGCTTGAGGGGGAATAAAGAATAGTGAGAAACCAGATGGTTTTGTTTAGAATTAGAGGAAAAACATAAAAATGAATGCCTGGATTATTAACAAGCAGATTAAGAGGTACAAAAGCTTCACTCGGCTGTTTTTTTCTCTTTTTGAAGCAACTTAAGGGTGAGCTCTAAGGGCTTGTTACACAGCTTATCACATCCGTTAAGTTAGTGGGTAGAATACAGTTTACACCAAGGCACACATCCTGTGCATAAACTCACAACTGCTCTTATTACCTGTTCTAGCCAACAGATGGCATGAAACTGTGCCCTCAACAGGACGATGGTATGTGCACAGAGTAACAGGCATAAAGTTGTTTTCTTCAGAGGCTGCCATTGCATATGGTCCCAACTGAATAAAAGGACTATGTAAAGTCATATTTAGAGCAAAAGCTGCCTCTCAAAGAGAATCATATAATGTGCTGAATCTTAGGTCCTTCTTCACTGTTTTTTAAATCATCCTTTCAATTTCAAAAGCGCACAGATTTTGGTTTCACATGACACAAAAACATCAAATCTCAGCATTATTCACTGTAAGGAAGAGGACTCCCTTACTGCATTTATTTATATTATCTGTATAGCACTTTAGAGCACACCTTTCACTTTGTTAAAAGCACCTTGTCAAGCACTTTATTTAGCATTGCACTTTAAGCATGGATTTGCACACAAGTTTAAATATTTATTGATCATTTATTGGGAATTTTAAAATCAGTTGGTATCCTTATTTCAGATCCTGCACAGCTGCTCCTCATCAAGGAATGTGGTGGTTGTCTGTCAGGAGAGAAGAATGGTGATTGAGATTGTGATTAAGGTTTACCAGTAAGGAAAACTAATGCAAATGTGTGTGTGTGAAATCTAGGGATGAAAGTGGTGCAAATAAGTGTAAGATAATGATTACTCAGCTTTCTTGCCTGTGTCCTCTTCAAGGTGTTTGGGCAAATGTTTCACTGGGGGTCCAGACACCATTTAAAGGTTCCGGGAGAGACCATTGGTAAAGAGAGTGTGGTGAATCTTTTTGTGCTTGGGTTTCTGGGTTTTTATAATATTGGGTTTGGTGTAACATTAAAGTGTGAAATATTTATTAATATGTAAATGTGAAAATGTATTTATGTATTTATTTATTCTTATTGATATATTGTATACTGTGGTGGAAGGTTGGGATTTAAGAATTTACCTGAGAGTGGAATAATGGTTAAGTCTGTGACAGCTGAACATATTTAAGGCTGCCAGTTGTCATTAGAGGATGGATTTTTGTGCTGTGAAGAAGCTCGACAAATTAATTGTTGTAAGGCGAGCTGTATAGCAAATAATTACTTTGTTCCACTACAATTTCCTTTGGTCCATCTCACTGTGTTTCCAGCCGCTAAGGGCCGCCCTGTTACATGCACAAATTGCACAAACACTCAAACACATGATTTTGAAGCTACGTACATCATTTATCATTATGGTAATACCACCAATACTACACAAGTACTGATCAAAAGGTTTAAAATCTTGAATCTGGACTCTCAATGTGTCAAAAAGAAATGTAAAAAAAAAAGCAGTTTTGACCCATGCATGTGCATGGGTCAAAACTGCTTTTTTTTTTACATTTCTCCTGAACGTTGTCGGAATTTTTCACATTTTCTGTTACATTCTGTCACTTTTTATATTGGCTCAAGAACAAAACTGTGTCCATTGATCTTTTTAAGTAAACAACTGTAGCTGCCCAGCAACACTCAATCATCCCCAATGCTTCCAGATATTAACATTGCAAATTTATCATCATGCCCTAGCTCATTCGTTGAGATTTGCCACACTGGTATTCTATTTGTTCAGTGCATTAGAAAACTCCACACCAAAAATGCATTTTTCAGAACCATCAGGAGGATGAATCACGAGTCCTGCACGTACACTTGATCTCGACTACATAAAAGAACTATGCAAGGTTATCACTTAACACATGTTAACACCTTTTTACAAGGAAAATCTACTCTAACTGCTGCCTGCAGCTGTGTTCTACTCTCAAAGTGTGTGCAATTCGCCAACATTGAGTTGACCAAGTGACCAGAAAAATGATATTCAGTGTGAGCCTGCTGCCAGGTGTCATTACATTTCCCCCTATCCAGCAGAGAAAAGCAGCCACACACGCAGACATCTGTTTCTAAGATACCCTCCCAAGCTCATAACAGTGTCCTTTTTGCCTTATTTTGTGATCATATTGAGAAGCTGTGGTGTGTGCGTGTAAAAATTGAGCCTCTATCAATCTTTGAGTGTACTCATGCAACAAAGCCTGACTGGACCGAGACATTTCCTCAGAAATTTGTTATTTTCCAAAAGCCAACCAACAAACACAAGTCTCACATTTGGCCTAATGCATTCAGAAGTATAAAAAAGGCTGTATTTGACTACATCAGGACACAACAACTCACAGTTGTGCATGCAGAGGGCTGATGGTACATTTTGACACGAATTCATATGCAAAGGGCGCATGGATTTTATTTTAAAATCCCATAACACTGAGCATTGTGAAACATATTCCAAACAGCCGCCTCCATCACTTTTCATGCCAACTCTGACATCCAAGCAACAATCCCCCCCCGCCACTTCCTGTGACAACAGTATCTGCTTATGATCTCGCTGGTGGACAAGCACACAGTCCTCAAGGCTGGCTCAGTGTGTGGCGGTGGGTGAAATCCCCCCTTTTGTGCAGCAGAGTGTTGGACCAGGCCGGGTGTCCTCTTAGTCAAATCAAAGGCGCTTCCTCCGGCACTGTGGCAGAGCCCACTGCCTCTGGAGCTACTCATTATTACATGCGAAGGGGGACTTGTGATCTTTTTAATTATTCTGCACTTCATTTCTATCCCACCATTCAAAACGCAACATGAGAATTGATTGCCTCAAAGATCCATCTTTATAATCTCCCTCAGGCCCATAAATTATCCAACTTTTGGGCAGGGTGGACGAGCCATGCAGGCACAAGCAGATCCCTTTCAGAGCTAGGCGGAGGCACATCGCTGCAGTGTGTTGGGGGGAGCCAAACTGAATGGGGCTGCTCTTTTGCTCGCTGAAAAACGACAGGGAGAAAAAAAAGTACACTTGTTATCTTGTGAACCCTCAAACATGTAAGATAGGAATCTCTTGAATGTCAGCGACAGAAATGGAATTAACAAGAGATCTTTTTATTGTCACAGAAGGTCATTAGGCTGCCAATCGGGGTAATTATGGAAATGATCTCCCCAGCTCTTTGGAATGTTTTCCTGCTTCCATAAGGACTTGAAAGTGTTCAATCAGCCTCTCTCGTGGGAAAGTTCAGCCATAACTGCAAGTGTACCAGCAAAATCAAATTAAGCAAAGAGATTTCATTAGTATTTATAGCCCCGAGGCATTTGTAAAAGTATGGAGCTGCAGAGTAATGTGGGACTGTGGCGAAGAGAATTATTGCTTAATGACAAAGGCCATACCTAGAAGACATACACATGGATAATGAATAGGAGGCATTGATTACATCTTTGAAGAGGATTCTGGAGGGATTGTAAAATATTGATGCTTACTTTGGACTCCCTGCATGGATGCAAGGGAGATAACCTTGTTGTTAACCCCGCTATGCTGTTTGCTTTATTATCTGCAGACATGCTACCTAAAAGCAAATATTGTAATGCAACACTGTTGCAATAATTTTAGATGGTTTTATCTTGTGTTTTATATAAAGGTTTTGTGTATTTTTACTGCTGTAGTTCTGTTGCTGCATTTAGTGTGAAAGAGAACTGAAGCATAGCTTAAAGGCTGCAACATCTACTCAGGCACTCTTTAGGTGTTCATGACCAGTTTAAATGTATTTAAATGGATACTGGAAGGGGAGTAAAAATAGGTTTGCTGAAACGAAGTAAGTTTATGTTTTCTTTGTGTGTGAAATGCACTTCGCCATCTGGGGTAAAAATGAAATGAAGTCAGATAGCAATGTGCGATCAGGTGGAACACCTGATTTGAATCACTGGGTCTATTCAGTCCACTTAACCTCAGAGTAATTGACAATTTAAAGGTGCAGTCCTTAATTTCAACGGACAGAACCAGGACTTTGATTAGGATGTGTGATATGCACTTCCCCGCAGGAATAACAGGCAAGGACATTTTTTAAAATAACGCAAATAGGGGAAGCCATACATTAAATGTAAAATATTATGTTTGGAGATTAAAGGAATAATATTAGGCCTGCAAGAGAACAAGCACGTTATAGACAAGTGATACTAATGTGATCTTAGACCTTTTTATACATCATTTATACATCATTTTAAGCTTCTTTGTAAGTCATACGTTTTAAACACAAACACACATTTCGGTCAATCATACAATGAAAACACCATTCCTCTCCGACCGAAAGCTTTTGTCTCATTATCTCATTTTTTTTCTCCCACAATAATTGGGTTCGTGAAGAGGTAAAGTGTCTCTGTGAAGAACTTGACAGATTATGTGAAGGTGTATTATTACGTGTAGGGCAGGCGGGATGTAGGAGGTAATTTACTGTGATGTTACATTTATTTATATATATGCATCAATAAGCAGGAGGATATTGAGTTCAGGGGTCGAGCTGAATGAGAGTTCTCTTCCATGCTTATGGGGAAAAGGTGCTTTGGATGCAAACATTAATACTGGCGCGTGAAGATTTTCATTGTGAAATCAAAGAAATGTGAGATAAGGGTTTTTTTTTTATTGTTCTGCATTTCAAGAATTTTTGCAATGGCAAATAACCTCAAATCAAGTGTACTCCTGAAAACAAAGGGCCAATACAATCAAAATCCAGTGAAACGTTTATTAAATGCACTGATTTCCTCACTTTTTATTCTGAAACTTACACACTGGTTAAAAACGTGGAGATGAACCTGTGAGCGCTATTATAGGTATTTCTGAGATGCTTTCTTTATCATTTGACATCTTTGGCTGTGACTATTAGCACATCGTTTACTGTTCTTTCAGTGATTCAGTTCAAAGACGAGGTGCGCGTGTTTTGGCACCGCGCTAAATGCCCGCAATTGGGCCAATTTGCACTGTTTACGGCTTGAATCGCAACACAGTGATATTCCGATTCAGTCCTTAATCTGAATGACAATGAACCTACAAATAGGGTGACACCGCGCGTATTTAACAAGCACACAATGGCATGGTAATCCGGCTGCATTTAACTGAAGGTGTCACTTTCCCACCAGCACCTGCGAGTTTCCACGCAACCAGCCTTCTCCTGGGGGCTTCTCACTCACGGGCAGCCGTAGGGGTGGGACAGGGGCGAAGGCCGGCGTGTTTACGAGTTAAAATATTTGATATTAGATTGTAATACAAATTTATGTAAAAACAAATGAAAAAATGTGGTTTGTGTACATTAAAGGACGTGAAAATGATCAGTCAATATTAATTCAAAGCGACAATAAAGTAACGTGTCCTTCTTTGTAACCAGATACATCTCTTACGGGAATAAAATCTTTTGATTTTTTTCCCGAATTTTCATATATTACGTTCTCTTATTTTATTGTTGTTTCTCATGTTTGCTTGATTTATTTCAAATTATCTTTTATGTCACAACACGAAAATCATCAGGCTAGAAAAAAAGGTCTTCGACTTATTCTAGTGACAGACAGCTGTTTAAGCTGTGCATGAGTTTATTTCTGCTCGCCGCTTGACCCAGATATCGCCAGTGTCCACTAAGAGTGCAATCCCCCCAATTTTTTTTCAAATAATGAAAGAAATTAGTTGATTTTTTTTTTTCTTTTCCTACCTGAAACACAAGCATGCTGATCTGGGGGGAAACTATTAAAGGGAAGATGGAAAACAGTGGCTGTAAGTAGGAGACCTAAACTTGAGACTGGGAAATCAATAGAAAGGCGTGGGGTGTGTCCCCTTAAACGTGATATTATCGCTCAATCGATCCCCATTAAAAATATAAAACCGCATTAGCATCCAAAAACGGCCCATGAATGAGCTGTAAATGGTAAAGTGAGTAAAGGCACGACGTTTCATGGATCACCTGCTGCAACTGCGCAGCCTGACCTGTTGAAATGTGTCTTTATACAGACGCGTCAAACAGATGGGACGTCCAACAAAACACAAACACACACACACACAGTGAGAGAGAGACAGCATACACGCTCGGATCTTTGGCTTCCATTCTAGGTCCTTTTTTCTTGCTTTTGACGTGACATGTGAGAGATTTGGCTGCGGCCGATCCAGCAGGAGGGAGGGTTAAAAAATGAGCTCCATCATATTGTTTGACAGAAACTCGCAGGTTGATAGAGTGGATTCTGAGAAGGGCTGAAAATGGTGATTTCCAAAAGAGAAGAGGAAGAAACGAACACAAAAAAGAGGAGGGGAGGTGAAAAGCTGTCATACCTGCCTTCTGGATTTTACGAGTAAAATGTGAAAAAAATCCAGTTCTGGGGAAGAAGAATGTGTAAAGTTTTGTTGTGATATTCTAATATTGAGCTATTTCGTTTTTTATTTAATGTGACAATCCAAAGATCTGACTGACTGCTGTGAAATAATTAACATAATGGTCGCAATAAGAATGTATCAGTTTATCGTCACATTGGGAGTTGCATGCTGCCCCTAGAGATGCACTCTGTCACCTGATCAGTGAGCTGCCTTTAAAGATCTGGTTTTGCGGAAAATCCGTGCAAGAATGTGAATTATTTAGCCCGCTTCAATGTAAAGTTGCATTTTTGAGCATTAATATTGTCATGTTTGCATCATGCACAACGTTTTATTCTTCTAAAGACTCCCTCAAGACATGCAAATGAATAATTATATAAAATAACATTTTACAGATGTCTTAAGCATATTTTGCAGGAAAATAAAGATCCTGGTTTCACCAGTGCGCACGCGAGGTTTTACGCCAAAGTTACTTTTGAGAGTTTTACAGGAAAAGCTGTTACAAAGCTGTTTGTACTCCGAATGTTTTTGTGTGCCAATTGGGATGTTATTAGGACAGCACTTCCAAAAAACCTCCAGTAGTTTTCTACTCTAAAAAGCCCTGACGCCTGTGTCAGGAAATTATCGACAATTAAAAATATAATACAGCCATACTTTTAAATATTTATATTAATACATTTATAGAAACATATGATTTGTATATATTTATACAACTTACAAATACTTTGTATATAAGAAAATTACAACTATTTTAAAATTATTCACCCCTTCATTATTATTATTATTATTATTATTATTATTATTATTATTATTATTATTATCATTATTATCATTATTATCATTATTATTATTATTATTATTATTAGTAGTAGTAGTAGTAGTAGTAGTAGTAGTAGTATCACAAAATAAGCATGCTGTCCAATCTGGTAGACTAAATAAAAATAAATTATAAGTCACATATCTTCACCTTTTCTTTTCCCTCGCCACCAAATTTTGATAATAAGCGTCTCCTGTCACCTTTATTCATTCAGACAAACTCAGCTCTTTAGCAGTCTGAGGCGTTAGCCTCGCCAGAGTCTCTCTGAGCAACGCACTCCTCCAACCTCCCAGCTTCTGCAGGTGACCTCTGAACCCAGGGACAGACGCACGAGGACGGGGCAGAAAGCAGGAATCGCGGGAGCATAATGCCTTATTATGATGACAATTATTTGTTCGGTGACCTTGCTGGTACGGCGTGCACTCATCACATGTGCTGGCTCTTTCCTCTCCATCACCTGTGCTGCCTCAACCGCCGCCGCTTCTGCTTCTGCTGCTCCACCGCCATCTCCTCTTCCCACCTCCACCCAGCCACCCCGACACTCCTGCTTGCACTCGTTGGTTTCATGCAGGAACGAGATGGCTTATTACACTAAAAGGTTTTGTCGCGCTAAGCCGTGCATGCGTGCTTAAAACGTACTTTTCATTAACAAACTGCGGAGGTATAAAAGCGGATTTATGAGGCTTCAAAAGATCACAGGAAGGACGGGTTTGAAACCCCCTCTCGGTGCTTTTGCAGTCAGGTTATATCAGCAGTTACGCCGCCTTTCACACAACACTGCAACTCCGGGATTTTTTATTTTTTGTTTTTAATGAAGGCTTGCTGCACCTGCCTTTCCTAAAAGAGGGGGGTTAGGACAGCTGTTCTGCGATCATCTGATTCTTTAAAGTAAAACAAAAATATAAGAAAACTGTAAAAATAAATAAATAAATAAAATCAAACATCTGCTATACCCACGTGTCTCTTATTTTGCTCCTGTAAAAGATTTCTTCTGTAAGAAGACAAAGAAAAGGAGGATTCTTGATTGGGCCCAACATGAGTTATTCTGCTGTTAAACGCCCGAATGTAATGAAAGAAAGAAAAGAACGAACTGTGATGGAAAAAGTTTTCCTTTTAAAAAGAAAAAATATATATTGAAAAAAATCTGTCAATTAAAACTCAACTATATATCTTTTTTTTTATGTTTTAATCTGACAAATCCACAAAGCAAATAAGCGATTCCTTAAATACACTCTCGCCGCGCGGAGGAACAGGATGAAAGTTGACCCCAAGCCTCTGGATTCATCTTCTAAGTAGCCCCGGTATTGACGGACATCCAGATCGCACGGGTCATCGAGAGATTAACGCGGAGCCAGTCCGATCGGAATCCACGATTCCGTCCTTTTGACCCGAACACACACGCATTATTAATGATAGTGTTTTAATTTAATCCCACTTTTAGCTTCGCCAGCTCAGGTGCCGGTGAAGAGGCGCTGTGAAGGCACTTAAGGGATCAAATTTACCCCCAAATTATACAAATTAAGTACAATAATAATAATAACAATAATAATAATTCAGTGTTGTATCGTTAATTTTATTTGAATAAAGCCCTGACATTAAGTAACTGGCTCGTGCTGATTTTTAGGTATTTCCTCCTGAGAGGTTCCAGAAACCGTGTGTACGTTCAAGGCGCCTATGTCAAGCTCGAAAATGTCTAAATTGCTGTTTTTATTTTAACACACAAACGTTAAGATAAGCCGCTTTGACAAACGGCCTAAATACAGCAGCTCGTGCTTTCCTATCAGTCCTCCCAGATTTTCGCACGCGACGCAGGAAGCCTTGTGTAAAGGACCTGACGTGCCCCCTCTGTCAGAGCTCAGCCTGCACCGCTCACCTTCACGCTTTTGTGAATAAACGTTCTCTTTGCACTCACCCGCTGCCCGCATTTCCTACTTTTTTTTCAAATGCAAAAACTCGGGTGACACGGACACGGGGGAAAGGGGGGGGGGGGTCGTTAGCACCTCTTCCAAACTCTGAAGGAAATTCTGCATTCGTCCCATTCATCGTCGCTGCTGCCGCTTCTTCAATATTCTTCCCACCTCGGCTAAATCCTGCGGGAATAAATAGACTGGAATTCATGCTTTGCATTCGCTGCTTGGATTTACGCGACCGGGCTTTAAAGCTGGGAGCACCGAGGCATGCAATTCCAGCACCGAATGAACAGAGCAAGCAAAAATATCAATAAAAAAAACATGTCTAACGTATCCTTTCAAGGAGAGTTACATGCACGGACTCTACGCTAAAATAAAGTGTGGGGATTAAAAATAAACTACGCATGCACAATTAAACAGTTTCTATAAATATATATATATATATAGAAGTCAATACATTCATGAACTTGAAGGAAGATTCCGTTAACTTAGCTGTTGTCGTTTTCATTCTGCAGCTGTCAGCAGAGTTCGCGTTAGCAAAGTTAAAGCTTTGGTTTGTTTTTTAACGCGGTCACATTATTGCGCGTCAGATCTTTCAATCACGCGAGCCAATTTTCTCCCCCTCCTCCTCTTCCTCCTCCCTCTGCCACCGTTAAATGGTCTATGACGGACGAACACAAAAATAAGCGGAAAGCAGCACTGCTGATGTCCCATTGTTGACAAATCCATGAAACAACTCCAGTTTGCATGGTTTAACAGAGAGGAGAGGAGAGGTGGGTGGAGGGAGGAGAGTGGAGAGAGGACAGGGGGGCGTCTGTCGTCACCAAACCACGTGTCCAGCGCTGATAGTATATCTTATAGTGGGGAGGGAAAGTAATCTATCAGACAGTCTTGTTAAAAGCCCCGGCCTTTTTCAGAGCAGCATGTGTCATCTCGGCTCGGTTCTCCAAATATCGCTCGTCCAGGAAATCTAAGCACCGAGAAGGGACGTCGGAGCGCAAAAGTCGCGCTGTCTGCAAAACAACTTCTAGGCGAGACGTGCTGCTCCCCGGGCCTGCTCACTGACCGAGTGGAGAAATATTTGTAGAAGTTTGAAGTTCCTTGTCGGCTGGACTGGCAGGCGTCCGGTTCGATCACATTTAGATTTTTGGGGAGGGGAAAGCATCCGATCTGTTGACAACCAGCAGCGCGAGCGCACTGATCGCGCGGCTGCTCTGTCTTTTTCGGCTGCAGTGAGACTTTTTTAATAATAAAAAAAATAAAACGGTGTCAGTAAGAAGTGAGATGACCCTGTCTGGAGGCAGCGAACGAGCCAGCGACATGTCCGGCCAAACTGTGCTCACAGCCGAGGACGTGGATATTGACGTAGTGGGCGAGGGAGATGAGGAGGGCATGGAGAGGGTGGACAGCGACTGCGACAGCCCAGGAGACGGCATCTTGCACGACCTCCGGGGGGAAACGGGAGACGAGGAGGTGGAAGACGAGATCGAGGTGGAGAAAGAGGAGATGACGTCCGGGGTAGGGAGTCCGTGCTGCGAGAGCGCCGGGGAGGCAGAATCGGGCACCGGAAAAGGAGAGGGTCACGACCAGAGCGCAGCGCCAGGTGCGATCCAGAAGCCCAAGAGTAGCCTGGTAAAGCCGCCTTACTCCTACATCGCACTTATCACCATGGCTATCCTGCAAAGCCCGCAGAAAAAGCTCACCCTCAGCGGGATCTGCGAATTCATCAGCAACCGCTTCCCTTATTACCGTGAGAAGTTCCCGGCGTGGCAAAACTCCATCCGTCACAACTTGTCTCTCAACGACTGCTTCATAAAAATCCCTCGGGAACCTGGTAACCCCGGCAAGGGCAACTACTGGACCATGGACCCCGCTTCAGAGGACATGTTCGACAACGGCAGCTTCCTCAGGAGGAGGAAAAGGTTCAAGAGAGTTCAGCCAGATGTGCTCAGGGACCAGACTGCTCTCATGATGCAAAGTTTCGGGGCGTACAGTCTTGGAGGGCCCTACGGGAGACACTACGGTATCCACCCGGCGGCGTATTCCCATCCGGCTGCTTTGCAGTACCCGTACATCCCCCCTGTAGGTCCCATGCTGCCCCCGGGCGTCCCTCTCCTGCCCTCGGCGGAGCTAAACAGAAAAGCGTTCAACTCTCAGCTCAGCCCGAGCCTTCAGCTTCAACTCAGTAGTCTCAGCACGGCGTCTATGATCAAATCAGAGCCTTCAAACAGACCTTCATTCAGTATAGAAAATATAATCGGGGTGTCCAGTGCCTCCTCTTCCTCGCCGGGCGCAGCTCAGGCTTTCCTGCGGCCTCCTGTGACCGTCCAGTCGGCCCTGCTGAGCGCGCAGTCCCTCTCTCTGACACGGACCTCAGCCGCTATCGCGCCCATCCTCAGTGTACCTTCAAATATTATTTCTGGACACGTTTTACCCTCAGCGGCGGCGGCGGCAGTGTCCAAATGGCCTTCACAATGACTTCAAACCGAAGAGAAAGCAAACTCTTATTTTTATATAGAGACATTATTACTGGGAAGTGTGAAAAGCACAAATTTATAGGCAGCACTGGACTGTAAAGCCATGTAAAGACTGTTGAAAAACAGAGAACAAAAAACGAAAAAGAAGATTTTTTTCTGTACAGGTAATATTTGTAAATATTTGTATAAAAAAAGACAAATGATTTTGCCAGTTTGACTTTTACCTGTTCCTTTCTCCCCTTTGTTCCTGTTTGAGATCTGTGGTAATTATTTTACGTTTTTTTCTCCTTTCCTTTTGTAACAGAAGCTCAACTGGACATAGTTACTTTGGCTTCTTTTTCATACAAGACACAAAACCTCTGGAAAAAAAGAGACTGTTTATAATAATAATTTTTAAAAAATACAAATATATGTAATTCTATGTAGCTATATTGTGTTGTAAACTGAATTTATTTGTAAATAAATCTAAGAAAGAATTAAAAATCAATTTTCATTATTAACATTCTTAACATTTTTGACACGTGATTTGAGAAAAAAAATCGCATTATTTCAAGGGAACATTTTTCACGGTAAAAAAAATAAATCGTAAATTTAATTTGAATAACTTCACAGTTCGTGTAAAGCATACATTATTAATATTGCTACACAAAAAAATCGAAGCTGTCTTATTTTGTTGTCTTTTTTCAGGCTTAAAAATATCGAATATATAAAATATTATTATTAATAATAATAATATATAACATATATGTTTTTAACATTACTTTCAATGTTTCATTTTATCAGCATAATTCAAAGTATTTCATTATTTAGAAATTGAAATAGAAAAAAATTAGTTATACTTTACACTTTACTTTACACTTCCTAAGGATTAGAATTTAACAAAATATATTTTTTTACTGCTGTTGCGATTGACGTGGTAGCGTTTAAAAACATATTTAAAGTTACAATTTAACAATAGTATGCAAATAAAAATAACTAAAAATACTGACAAAGGTGTATGAATAATATGTAATCGTAAATTTAAAAAAAAAAACAACAACTTGTAAAAGCTTTGAGATTAGCTTGCTATAGAGTAAATTCAATCCTGAAAATTTGCGCGTATGCCTACCTTATATTTATGCTTTTTGCAGGAAGGCATACATCTAATTTGTATCATATTTCAGATGATGGGATGTGGCATAAAGAGGTGAATATTGAGCACAAATCAGTGTAGCCCTTTATTAAAGTATTTACCCTGGAATTTCCTGACAATGCTCCCTGACAGGGGGTTACAGTTTAGACCACAGGTTCACCATCACATCACACGCTGTACGCTTTTGCGCGATATTCTGTGGCTTGGCTCCTATAAAGGTAACAATTTCGCAGTTGTGTCTGGCTAATCACTTTTACACAAACAGCAAGTGGTGTGCGTGTGTGCATATGAAAGCGAGAGTGTGAATGTGTAAATGTGTGTGTGTGTGAGAGAGAGAGAGAAAGAGGGTGAGCGCGAGGGGTTTTAGGGGCTATATTTATCTGATCCCCATGGGAAAGAGAAAAAGGCCTCTCTCTCCGCTCCAATTCACTTTCAGACACCGAAGAAGGTGCTGATGATGCAAAAGTCTTCTCCAATGTCACCGTGACATTTCTACTTACTAAATTCATTATTATTCAGACTATTGATATCATTCAAATTACCTACAGCAGTGACTGTGATGTTATTATTTTAAAGACCAGTCTTTGATTATTTATCTACTGAAACATAAAAATAATATATAAATTAAAATGTGAGACATTGTCTGCATTGCACTGCCCGTAATAGATTTCTGATCATTTCTGCCATTTTTTTCCCTTGCCATTCGATCATGCGATTATAAAATGACAAGGCATTAAATATAGCAGGCTCTACAATGAAGTGATGGCTAAAGAGTACAGTTAGAGAAAGGTGAGTGAAATTTTGGGGGATGCAGAAATATTCAGAAAAAGCATCAAATTTTAAATACCAAAAAGACTCAAACTTGCACTTGTTGAACCTGTTTATTTAAACCTCTAATTTATTTCTTGTGTGACGTGTGTACATGGCTACGAGCGGGGATTCAGACTCCACAAAGCAACATTAACCCAGCCTCGCGCGTCTGTCTTATAGGATGCGAGCATCTATAATTACACTTGCAGTGTTGCAGTGTGAAGCCCGGGTGTGAGATCTTGCAACAGGAGCGATGTTGCAGGCTGACAACACCTTGAGGCCGTGACATCCATGCCGCTAGGGGGCGTCAACATACACCTGCGGCTCTTAATTAGGGTGATCATAAATAAAATAAATATTTGTGAAAACCTGAAATAATACATCAACATTTTCCACCTAATTTTCTTTCTTCTTTGCACACACACACTTCCTGCTGGACAAATTTATCCGAGTAATCTAACTGCAAATTTGATTTTAGATCATAAGTGATGTTTTACCATTTACCATTATTTTTGTAGTTTGTAGTAACATTGTAGCAGAGTATCTGCAAGTGGTTTTTTTTCCCTTTAAGCAAAAATTGGTAACGTTAATTGTGTTAATATTTAAGATACAACACAGAGAGGAAACACCGAAAGCAAAGCTTTTGTTAACGACAGAGCACTAAATTCCTGAACCGAAGCTGCAGTGCTGCAAATACAGGCATGAACAAGATTTCTAGCAGCACGGGCCTACTTAAAGGGTAAGCCAGTGCAATAATAACAATAACAGAGTTAATGGCTATTATTAATATTATTATTACTATTATTACAATTATGCTACGTCAGCTTAAAGTTATTTCTTACTTGTTTCATCAAAACCAAGCGCAGTTTCGTGTAATTATGGTGCAAACTATGGCGCACAATTTGCTAAACGAACGAAGACGCTCATTTATAGACGCTCGCGCGCCCGCCCGCACGGGCGCACACGATAATGAGCCATGCAGCTGCACGTGCTTGTGCACAGGTGGAGAAAAGCCTGGGTTGCAGTTCCCACAGCTCCACCAGACAGGCTATATTAGTATCCAAGCACAATCTGTAAATACAGCTCGCTCTCCCGCCCCTCTCTCTCTCTCTGTGATTCCTGACTTGTTTTACCTCCATATAACCTCCTGAGCGGAAAGAGTTTATGTAGAGGTTGTTTTTTTTTTGTATTTTTGTTTTGTTTTTTAGTGCTGATTGTGCTTGTGGCTATGATAGGCAACAAATCCTTTTTTTTTAGTATATTATCAATGCATAAATGTGTCCAGTCAGCATTCGTGATATAAAAAGAGGTCACAGCTCTTTTTGAACCTAAAGTTAGATTATCGGGAAAAACAAAAAACAAAACATAACATTTTTTTTTATTTTTACTTGGATCTCTTTTGTGTTAGACATACGTTTGTGCTGTCCTGTGTGAAGAAAAAAAACGTAAAAGGTGGTGGTGGTGGTGGGGGGGGGGAAATCTGAAGACCTATACACAGAAAACTGAAAGAGAGAAATTATCACTGCCCGTTGAAGTTGCTACAACTCTTAAGTTCAAAGTGCGTGAGGTAGATTAAGAAGGAATATTTTATAGAGAAATTGAATTAATATCCAACATAATGCACTTTATTTTTCACAGTACAACCTTTAAAACCAAAAACTTACAATTACTGATGTTACACTATGCTGCTTATGCGTGATCAATATTAGCTGCTAGAGCAGTGTATAGTCATCTGTAACTCTGTATGAGTTTTAGCTTTCAGGTTTGGGACTCAAGCCCATGCACAAACTGTGGGATGCTAAAGTAAAACAAAAACATCCTGTAGCAGGTTGGGAAATGACATCACTGCAAACAATGATGCATGAAAAATAGTTCAATTTGTCCATTCACTGAAACCCAAGTAAACAGTTGCACAGGAATATATAATAGTGATTTGTCCACTTGCACTGAGGCTTGTTAGAGCTCATGAGCCCATTTAAATCCTCCTTTCTGTCCCACCGAAAGGCAAAAATGGCTGTTGAACTTCATTTGCATTTAGTTTTTATCTGTCTTGTCCAAGTACACAAATTTAGTGTTTAAGAGTGTAATGATGCTGCAATCTCAGAAGCCAAAATTCCACATTTTGCAGGACCCTATGAGGGTGGATGTGTCTTTAACATACCAGAGAAGTCTCTGATCCATGCAGAACATTAAACATCTGGGTGATGATATTGTTCAAAGTAAGCTGTTAAAGTGGAAACCATGACCTTTGTTTCAGAGAGTGACTGCCAAGTATAACTGAAAGACTGAACCAGACTGATACAACACCCCTCTGGACGTAGGCTTTCAAAGCCTAGCACAGAATTGAAATGCTATTAAGTGCACACAAATAGTGCAGGATTTTTCCAAATGGCAATTAATTATGCACTCAAGAATGAATCTGAAAAGGTGCAGGACTTCTTTATCATCACAATTCCCAAATAAGACATAATAGGAGAAATCTCTATGAAGTTCTGGATTTGTTGATCCGGCTTGACTTGCTGTAGCAAACATGACTGTTGACATGATAGACTTTAGTGACATTGGGAAGCAAGGCCTAGGCCTTTAATAATAACTAGGTCATCCTGCACCACAAGCTATAGCCTTCTCCTGGGCGGAGATTACAGACAGTAAATGTAGGTACAGCAGTTGCTGAATATTTAAAAAGGCATAGAGATGAAGCAATAAATGACAAAGTAAAGCTGGCGTGGCTGGGCATTAATAACTAATGGGTACCAGTGAGTTATAGGCTGCTGCTGTTGTAATGAAAGTGTCATTGCAAATCAGCAGTTGTCCGAGGTTATTATTATTTATGCATAATTGATGCCAGAACCACAAGGAACATGTCTCATCCAACAAACCCTAACACCTTGAGAACAAAGATGATGGTGTCAACAAAAGAAAAGGTCACAAAGAGAAAGACGCCCTCTGGCTTGGATTTAGCCTACAGTGTGCAGGGAAGACAAGGTAAGGATGTGATACCCATATCTACATCTGTGTACAGAAGATTAACACAAACTAATACACTAGTTAGACTGTCGCCCCTCTGCTGCTGATTATATAATGGATTTTTCTCTGTCACTTTGATATAAATTTTGTGAAATCAGCTGTTCCTGAGCTATTTGCAAAGACTTAGAATTAAGCATTTGTTATGACAGCAACAATTTCCAGTTTGGCATGGATGCTTGCTTCTTTAATGTCCAAACTTATTGATTCCATGTGCATCCATTTTATCTGCCAATTTGTTTGTTCTGCTTCCACGTACCTCCAAATTTGCAGAAAACAACTAAATATATTATAAACTGTATAGTATTATTATGTTTTTACTTTCTTGGATATAATTTGAGATTTCAAAAATGTTTCATAGTCATATTTATATTGATAAGAAATTTTAAAATGTTTTTCATTATAAATGTAATCATGTTATGTGGATATTGTAGACTATTGGAATTGACAAATTCATATTCCTGATTATGATTGTTATGAATCAGCTGTATTGGATAATGGACACATCTAAAACCTGCAGGACACCAGCACTGGAGGCCTGGAGTTGCCTAATGCCTATGCAGTCAGCCTCGCCCCCCCAACCCATGTTATTAAGCAATCTTAGGAGTGTTCATTTATTACCAGGCGGCCTCTAACCTCCAAATTCAGCATCAGCTGCAAAAAAAAAAAAAAAGCGAAAATACGGAAGAAATAAATCTTTAATAATGCATAATACCCATCATAAATCTTTTTTCAGAGATGCCTTCACTGTGCCTGGGAAATTTAGAATACATTATTCGACTTGTAACTTCTAACAAGTGAGCACAAACTGTGAGAGTAATATACCAAAAAAACTTCCTGTCACGTGTTAAAAAAGGTATTGGATGATCTGAAACTGGATTATTAAAACGCGTTTGATTACTGCAACAACTGAACGAATGATCGACAAAAGTGAAGATGTCAATTATTTCCATAGTATTCATGAACGCATCATAACTGTCGGTCGCAACGTCAGAAATCCAGCGACCAATGAGTAGTTGAAACGAAGACTTGGTGAGTGACGTATACAGGAAGCGAAACAGATTTCAAAAGTGTTTCAATGTACCGATTTTTATTGTTTATTTCTTCCACAAATCCTCATTTTACCGAGTAAAGCTATGCAGACGTGGAGTCTCGTATCAATTTGCGTGTTGCTTTCCATTATTGCGAGATGGGGAGTTTCGCTAAATTCATATTCAGGTAGGAAAATTGTGGAGGTCGGCGTTTAAACACTACTTTCCCTTGGTACAGTGCTGTTTATACTAGTCAAAACAATGCTTTCAAATTGTTTTAACCGTATCAGAGTGACTCTTTCGGTAGTTAGCGTCCACTCAGTGATTTAAAAACGTGTTAGCGCGGGTGTGTTGTGTGGTGGCCATTCGTTCATGATGCAAGCTTCATAGTATTCACACTAACGGCTCAATGATTTTCCACCAGGGGCGGGGAAACCTCTCATGTTCGGCGATTATGAAGCTCAGAGGCACTGGCAAGAAGTGACCTACAACCTCCCCATTCAGGAATGGTCAGTCTAGCACCTCCCGGTGTTTATTCACAGGACCTGTTTGTAGTAACTGGGTCTTATTACAGGTCATGGATTTGAGAAATGTACTGTGACACTCAAGACGCACATTACTGACATGTGCTGTTCCTGCTCTTGTGTCCAGCTTACAAGTTTGAGATGGATTGATGTGCGAAACATTAAATACGGATAACATCAACAACAGTTTTTCCTATATACAGTACACGCTACATTGCTTATGTAGTATGAAACAGTTTTGTTGATGAAACTATGTGACCTTTCTGCTCCCCCAGGTACTTCAATACTACAAACAATGACTTGAACTACTGGGGTCTTGACTATCCTCCCCTCACTGCTTACCACAGCTGGATCTGTGCTTATCTGTAAGCCATTTGGATTATTTAAAAAGGATCTTTCACATAATATTTGAATGTTAATTTAGGAGAGAGACAGAACAAGAGTGAGCATACCATGGGAGAAATGTTAAGGTATAGTGATGTAATAACACAGCTGCCCACTTTTAGGAACCAATAAAGTTAAGTATTTGTACATTTTCTGTAAGGAAAAAGAAAAAAAAATCAAAATACATGCTTTGTTGTTTCTGCAGAGCCAAAACAATAAACCCTGAATGGGTGGAACTCCACAAGTCCAGAGGTTATGAAAGTACACAGCACAAGCTATTCATGAGAACTACAGGTACTGTAACTATGAGAGGTGAAAGAAAAAGAAAAGCATTCATAATCCATGTCTACTTCATATTTACAGCAATGTTTGTGGTTATACCTGCTTAGATATTATGCCCAAATCACTGTAATCATTCACATCATTGTATACCCATGGACCTTTTCTGTTACTTTGTATAACGTAAATTTGAGATCATGCAGTCTGTATTTTTTTCTTTTTGTTTCAGTGTTAGTTGCAGATTTGTTGATATACATCCCTGCGGTGGTTTTATACTGTTTATACCTGACTGATGGATCCTCTAAGAAAAAGGTCAGAGACGAGCTGAGCATGAAATGATTAGTTTTCAGTTAAAGACCCAGACCAGCCCATTTTCTCTCAGTCTGGGAACCCACCCTTATTAAAACAGATTACAGCACTAGACCTCCAAATTGGGAAATTATGGCGTCATTATTGTAAGTTAATCTGGTTATATGATGTTATTACATTTCCAAGAAGTTATTACAGTTCAGCTGGTCTTCATACATTTACAGTGCAGTCAATTTGAAGGGATCATTTCTAATGTTTTGACGGTGTCTTATGTTATCAAACAGTGAAAGAGGAATTGTAGATAAACAAGCTTCTCACAGGATTTGATTTTAAAAGGTTGTGTTTTTACTGCTGCGTTGAATTAAAATGTCTGTCCTTTTCCCTTTTTAGGTTTCCGTTATGTTCTGCTTTCTACTGTACCCAGGATTAATTCTCATTGACTACGGACATTTCCAGTATCCTTTATGCACACGTGCATTCCTATTATAAATTGTATTCTTGTATATTATATGTACCATTAAGGTTGTCCTGAATGTAATTAAATTGAATGTAATATGAAATAATGACCTATAAAGGTATCACACTTGAAAGCTCCAATCATAATAAAGTGTAGTGAGTTATATTTAAATGCACTGCTCTAAAACAGATCAAATCTCAATGGGAAAAAATCATGCTGGATATCTATAACTGATATGGACTGGGTCATGTGTTAGGAGTGAAATTTGTGCTCCTTGCACAAAGGAGCAGACACTGGCCCTGCTGGTCGGTTAAGGACCTACGGTGCTGTCCAGCTCTCCTAGAGTAACTGCCTGTCTCCTGGAATCTCCTCCATGCTCTTGAGACTGTGCTGGGAGGCAGCAAACCTTATGTCATTGATGTGCTGTCCTGCAGGACTTGGACTACTTGTGCAACCTCTGTAGGGTCCAGGTATCACCTCAGGCTGCGAGTAGTGATACTGTCCCTAGGCACATACAAAACTAGGGGAAAAAATAATCTCAGTGACCTGTAAAACCTTTCCTGTTTTTGGGGTTGTCTCATTGTTGCCCCTCTAGTGCACCTGTTGTTAATTTCATTAACACTAAAGCAGCTGAATTAACAACCACTCTTCTACTTAACTGACCAGATCAATATCCCAGACGTTTAACTGATTTGATGCTGTACTCTGATTAAAAAGTGTTTCTTTCTTTTTTTTTAACACTGTATATATTTGCAGCATCTTTTGAGTTTAGTTCACTGAGAAACAGAGATTTAAGCATTTAAAATATTTTAACAACATAAAAATATACATTTATTTTACTGACTTACGTAACATAACTTTAAAAAAAAAAGACAAAAAAAACACAGCTTGTCCCATGGGGCAGATTTAGCACCACAGCATATCTATGGAAACGCTGAACAGCTGATCCTAGGATGGATGTGGAATTTCTGCATTCTTTATTATTCAGATTTCCTACATACAGTAGGTTCAATAGGATTAAAAACATTTGTTGTTCTGGCTTAAAACAATAGATTTACAAAAACAGTTTGAAGAGATGAAGAACGCACCAGCTAACCAGGCTGTTATTATTGTTATTCAGCCACTGCCAAATACAACAATGAAAAGCTGACGATGTGCACACTATGCAGCAGAACTGACCTCAGGATCAGCAGCTATTTTCTGGGTCGCTTGTTATACATCTGCAACATTAAGTTGTTTAGCTCCAGAAAATTGCCCTTCCAGACCAAAATTAACCTTAACGGTATCAGGTACAACGGAGTGAGCCTGGGTTTTGCCCTGTGGGGGATTCTGGCTTTGGGTCTGGGCTGGGATGTGTTGGGCTCCATGGCTTTCTCTCTGGCTCTCAACTACAAACAGATGGAGCTGTACCATGCTTTGCCTTTCTTCTGTTACCTTCTGGGAAAGTGCATCAAAACGGGCCTGATGGGCCGAGGGTGAGTCTTATTATTTCCTTCCATAATGAAGATGATTGTTTTTTGCACTGACGCATAGTCCAGATGTTCATCTCCAACCTCACCCACAATTTTAGCACTGATTAGATAATAGTATGATTCTTAGTATGATTCAAGGGTCCAGTTGGGGTCCATTTTTCTTGGCCTTCAGACAATAATTCTGATTGCTACAGTGCCAGACAGGACAGGCAAAAAAAAAAAAAGATAATAGTATGATTCAAATACTGTAAGCTAAAATGATGAGAATGGTTACTTAACAAATCCCAGTGTTGTGCATTAAAGCAATTTCCAATATTTTTAGGTGTTTTCTATGTGTAATACATTTCCTTATGTTGGTAAACAGCCTGTTATCAACAGGATTTTCTGAAAGGGTTACATATAAAATAAAGAAATGTCCTGTTTTGTACGGGTATACTTGTGACTTTTAATTTTTGTACCTGCATTCTAATCAGTCCAGTCTTTTTGGGCCACTTAAAATGTCTCGGTAGAGCTGTGATGTTATTTTTGTTGCAGTATCTGCTGCCCTCTTGGCCAGATCTCTCTTAAAAATATTTAAGGGTGAAACTGGTTTTAGGTTCTATCTTGTAACAAGACTGTTCTTTCTGGCTCAAAATGGCTTGATATCATTAATAAGTGATATGTTTGACAGATCATAGCCCAACAAGTTATTTACAGCAGTTATGGGGAATTGTTTTATGTCAAATATCGTAAATTACTTTTTGGAAGACAATCAATTTTAAGCACAACACTGGTAAGCATTTTAGCGTGCTGGTGGTAACATAAAGTTCACAGTGCTACTATGTGGAAGAAAAGCAACAGCATTTAAAAACAAACAAAAAATCCCAATATTGTTTACTGGGATTGTATTTACGGTGCTTAACAATTTTTTTAGATGTAAGGTTTATGTCATAGCTGCCCAAAATTAACAGTATTGGTAATTACCAAAACATTTTTTTCTCTAGAACATGTGCAAGCCCTTTGGTAAATGGCCTATATTTATATAGCGCTTTACTAGTCCCTAAGGACCCCAAAGCGCTTTACACATCCAGTCATCCACCCATTCACACACACATTAGCCACCCTGGGGCGCACTGACAGAGGCGAGGCTGCCAGACACTGGCGCCGCCGGGCCCTCTGACCACCACCAGTAGGCAACGGGTGAAGTGTCTTGCCCAAGGACACAACGACCGAGACTGTCGGTCTCGGTCGTTGTGACCGCAGAAAAAGCACATTATTGTTTTTTGATTAATATGCCAAATTACACTTACTCATTGACATTACTCACGAGAAAGATAAGTTTCAGTTTTTGAATGTTACACTTGATTAATTTCTAAATTCTTAGAGAAGTTCAAAGTGCCGGCTCAAATTTGGGTAGAAAAACCTGTATGTAGTTTGTTGTTTTCCTAATAAGTAACAATATATTTCTTTTAGTTTTAAACAGGTGATTTAATAAATTTGTTGAGCACTGTACTTTTGTTCATTAAACTTAAAAAGCAATCAAATAAGGTAACACAGAAGACTCTTTGGCTTTCCAGTTTACAGGTGGATCGCGTTTATATATATATGTGTGCATACTTGCCTTTCCCCCACACGCTGCGATCAGTGATGCCCTTCACTAGAGCCGAACACAAAATGTCTCAGGAGGACTTATAGTGATGACTGTGAAATCCTGAATGTTCAACTCTACATTTGTTGCTTGTACTCTGTGATCACTGTGCACATATGTTTCAACAGAATGCCCACACTAGATATGTAATGTCAGTGTATAAGATAGCAGTGTCCTCAGGAGTGTCACAGAATGACTGAGGTAATCAGATTGGATGCTGTTACTAGTGTGTCCAGTGTCTGTTTATCTAGTAACAATGTACCAAGGGCATTTAGTAGCAAATGGAGAGCTGGATTAGAAGGCCCGGGGGGAAGATATGTCCAGATGACACTCTGGCCATGCCCAAACTCCTCAGCTATGCCTGTGTGTGCAACTTAACCAGCAGCTTCACAGTTACAGCTGACAAGATATCCTGACCTACACTGAACACTTTCAGCTGATGCATGGCTTTCACTGCATTCCTTAACACAAGGGTCAAAGCCCAAATTTAGGACTTGCACACAGTATGTGTGAACTGTTTTCACAGACAATTTTAAAGTAAATACTAAAGCATCTGGGGGAAAGTGATTATAGGAAGTGGGGAAAGTATTAGTAATTGCTTGTTTTCATTAGTTCATTATTTATGACATATGATTATTTACTCTCCTGGTTGTCTTTTCATGTAGGCTTTTCTTGCTGGTGAGGGTTGGTGTAACAGTGTTGGCGACTTTTGCCCTCTGCTGGTTGCCCTTCCTGGCTGAACCCAGCCAGGCCATGCAGGTGGTCAGGAGGATTTTTCCCGTGGCTCGGGGTCTGTTTGAGGTAACGTGTAGTTCCTTAAATCAAAGGTTTACCAAAAAACCACATCTGACAAACATAATATTAAAAAGAAAACATGTATGCTTTTGTCATAACAACATCTGCATTCTATTTACACTATACCTGCTTCTCTTAAGCAGTGTTACTAGAAATGATAGCATACATTTTCATTGCTATGCAGATGATACCTGACTTTATCTATCCAAGCCAGAACTCACACATTAATTCGTTAAACTGCAGGAACATCTTAAATCCATAAAGATTTCTCTTTATAAATTCAGATAAAACTGAGGTTATTTTACTAAAAATCTTAGAGACTTGGTTTCTAACTAGTGTGGACGGTATTACCTTGGTCTGAATCTTGGAGCTGTTTTTCAGCAGGATATGTCCTTCAATGTGCATACTAAAAAATATTTAGGACTGCTTTCTTGCATTTTTCCAAAAATATCTCTAAAATTCGAAACATCCTGTCACAGAGTGATGCTGAAAACCTACTTTATGCATTTATTAATGGTTGGTTCTAAAAAAAAAAAAATTATCCAAAATAGTATTATTGTAGGGAGGTTACTGTTGTTGTGATTTTGCACTATATAAATAATATAGAGCTGAAACGAATACTAGCCGTGTTAATCTTGAATTGAGTTTTTTAACTGAAAATGGGAAGACAGCAATTATTTTAATCAAGTATAATACAATTCCAAGTACAACCAGTGACATGTAATAAAAAGGGATGTATATGGACTTTAAAAATTTCCATTGTGGGTTAAGCCAGCGTGGGTGCAGTTATGTTTCTGTTTGATCAAAGCAAATTACTATCAGCAACTTCACATCTTATGATCACTGGTAAACGACTTCTCTTTGGGCTGAGAATTACTGTGAAATGCTGTTTCCTATTAAAGGATTTACTGTTCTACTGTTTCGAGCATTAAGCTGTTACCAATGTTAGAAACAACACACACGGCACTACTCCGCTATTGCACTGGTTCCGTACTCACAGCATGGCGAAATACCCTTCCATCCACTAGCGCTTAGCTGCTTGGAAACAGATACCCTGCAGGATCAAAGAAAACAGTGGAATAAAACTGTGAAAGGTCAGGAGATCAGTTTCACTCTATCTCCGGGAGGTGTTGGGGTTTGGGGTGTACAGTAGGAGGATAGAGATAAATCTCACTAATTTATGACCAGGTTGTTTTCGCCACCTCGTAGCACAGCCATGTTCTAGCCATACGAACCAAGGAGTCTGGTGGACGCAACACTTGAAGGCATATCAGAGCACGTCGGACAGCTGCTTTCACCTACTGACTACATCTTCGGAAAACAGACACATAAGCGTATGTTTGACTGTTTTGCAAGAACAAACGTACATGTTTGATATACCGTGGTCACCCACTTATAGCCTGGTCACTGGAATATGATATTAATTAAAAAAGTAAAGTGATGATGGCGAACAAGAATACTTGAAACACCTCCGCAGTCAGAGTGATGAAAGCGGCTGAGTTGAAGTAACTGCGTGCGTGTGACTGACAGCTCGGAGGCCAAGCTTTGCGGCTCTCGTTTCTGAAACCCTGTAACCCCCTCTTGTCCCGGTTCCCGAGGTGGAACCCACCATAAGGTGTCACGGATGTGAGAAGTAATTGAAAATTCTGCCGGGGGAGCGGCTGGCATCGAGCACCGCGGCAGTATTTGTTCAACGAAATGGTTCAAACATAATACACAGGGTGTGAGAGACACTATGCTCGCCTGTGACGACAGCACGAAGGGGGCTGCTGGGGGCAAGTTGTCCTGAACTAATTGGGAAATTGTGCACGTAAGCAGACGCCTCGGACAAGGGGACGGGGCGAGAAGGGGCGGTGGGGAAGAAGAGGGCTGGTGACTGGTGGTCCCGGTGGCTTCTGTGAGGGAGCAGTTGTAAGTTTACCCACTGAGCTGCATTCTGGCGTCTCACATTGCTGCCTGCACACAAAAATGGCACCAAATGCTTCTCCCTGTGAAATTCCATGCTAGTTTATAGGTGAAGGGGGCTGCACCGCTCTCGCTCAGCCCACCCTGACATCCATGTGTTGCCTGCTGCACTGCTGTAACAGTTATTTGGAGCAATGAGCCAGAAAGGAAGGACAGAGGGATTGGGCTGAGAAAACACAGCACTGGACGGCCCTGTGCTGCTGACTACTTTGCCATTAAGATCGGCACAGCTGTGCAGCCAGCAGCTGTAGAACAAAAGAGAGGGAAGAGGCCAGAAATAGATTTTCTAGATAGAATCACACAGTGAAAACATCCACAGCCTCTGTGATGTGTGATATCATGGCGCACACTGGTGGCTTTGGCCTCGATATCCCTGCACAACTGCTTAAGCACTTAAATCAGCTGAAGCACACACAATGAGCTCCTCATCTGATATCAGCTTTAAACCGCAAGTACTTTTCAGCTGGTATTAAAGAGGAAGCTTCACGCATACCGTGTACTGTATCGTATATATAATTTCAGTCATCTTAGAAATGAGGCACATTATTAACAAAAGTGACACTAATATGAGAAATTGCACGACTTTTGATTAATAATGATAATAGTAAATAATGTAAATGTTTACATGCTTATTTTTTCCATAACTTCCTCTGGATTCAGCCTCCCAAAAATGAGAATTTGCTACTTCTTTTTTGTTTCAGATATATATATATTTTAAATTTTTATAGCCGTATTTTGGATTATAGTTTAAAAATATCCATTCATGCTCGAAATTATGTCTTCACTTTTCCAATGCCTGACATTTATCAGCAAAGCAACAAATCAAAAAGATAACAGCTATTGTCAGAAAATAGAATTCAAAGAAAGTTATTGGCTTAATATATCGACTTCATCAAACTTGATCCCAAAACCCCAAGGTTACAAATAAGCCCCATGCTTTTCCTGACAGGAGAGAAAATGTATGATGGAGGGTTATGAATAAACGTCATCCCACAGAGGAATTTTGTTACACTTTCTGAGAAGGAATAATTTCTTAGAACAATTAATTCTTTGTGTTTCCTGCCATTTTCTATTTGACCAAGGTGTGTTTGTGTGTGTGTGTGTGTGTGTGTGTGTGTGTGTGTGTGTGTGTGTGTGTGTGTGTGTACAGGATAAAGTGGCTAACACATGGTGCAGCCTGAACACCCTGATAAAGATCAGATCCATTTTGTCAGGTGACTCTCAGCTCTACCTCAGGTGATCCCTCTATCTGTTTAACAAGTTTCACTTTATTGTACCCCCCCCCCCCCCCCCCCACACACACACACACACACACACACAGTTCCTCTCTCTCTCTCTCTCTCTCCCTCTGTTTGATTTTTTTCCTCACTCCTTTCATTTCCTGAAAAAACCAAGCTTAAAGACAGTGATCCAGTAGTTGGAAGTAAGGTCATCACTTACATCTCATGAGGAGCTTTTGAACATAAAGTCATTGATCTCTTTGAAAATGTGGTGACAACATTTTAAAACACCCGAGAAATATTGAAAAGACTCAATCGATGTCACGGCGAGGTTTTATTTTTTGTTTGTTTTAGCATAATTATGGATCTTGTGTGCAAATGTAATTCTAATGTAGGTATGAAAGAGAAGCTGATTCTCCGCATACATTAGAAGTTATCTTGACCAAAAGTTGGGGTCCTGTGCAGCCACGCTTAGAAAAACTTTTTGCAACAGTTGCGTCGTGGTGGAGCCTGCTTAAATAACCCAGCACGCTAAATTTAGGAGTCCTGCGTTCGCAGCACGGACACGTTTCTGCCAGACTGCTAAGTCTGGGGATCAAGTTAGACTTCTTTTACTGTCGTGCATTTGAAACAAATGAAAAACACTGCTGTCTTTATGGCGCACAGGGTGGATTGCTAAATGCTCTGCTGTGGGTGTACATAAAATGAATCAGCTGTGTAAAGTCATACAGCTCCATCCAGACAGCAAATGCCCTACACATAGCACACGAGTAGCACACTTGCTTTCATACACAATAAATATCCACTTACAGGTCTGCCATTACTCTTGTGTATATTGTACATGTACACTTCTTTCTGTCTTCTATGATTTGTAGTTTAGTTAGTTGACACCTCAAACTAACTCGCAGCCTGACCTTTCAGCACATTTATACACACTGACTCCAACACGTTTTTTTTCTCACGCTTCTACCCCCAGAAGGTGACAATTGAGGGTTACTGCCTGGTAACCCTCAGCAGGGGCCATTATTTTGGTCCATTACGGCACTGCACACAACTTGGTTACAGATCAGAGGGCTGTCTAAAAAGAACTGTGGCATGAACTGAGAGTTAAATGCTGATATTCATACAGTGCCAATTAATGAAAACAAATCGTGCTGTTTTTATGTATTTTGTTGCCTTGGTAAAATAATGTATTAGGAAAGTCTTCATGAAAAACATTTCCATGCATCCACGTCCACTCAGTTCATAAGACTTGCATACAAACCTTGAAATGTCATGCAAATGCAATTGAGAATAACATTGCCTACATAGCACAGGTGATACTGTTTTGTTTTTTCCTTCAGTAACTTCATCTTCCATCTTCATTTGTTTTTCAGTCTTGCCTGCACTCTCCTGGCGGTTCTACCTTCCTGTATCAGGCTATTAACAAAACCAACCTTCTGGCACTTTAAACTGGCTTTGGTGAGTGTTTTTGGCATTCAGCATTTTTAAGCCAGTGAGGTTTATCATACATAAGTATCATATTTAATTTAACAAACCCAGTTTCTTTTTTGAGAAGACGATCTCAAATATGTTTCTCTTCCTTCCCTTTGTAATAAAAAGTGTAATATTAAATATAGCAGTTTTACTGATAGCCCCAATGTCACTTTAAGGTCAATTCATCCCTGGCGTTCTTCCTCTTCTCCTTTCAAGTCCATGAGAAGTCCATCCTTTTGGCTGCCTTGTAAGTACAAAGAAGATAATTGTAACTTCTTGAGGTTTGTCTCATTGAGTGACAAATGTAAATGGTACTTTCTCTGTCTTGTAGCGATATCTGAAATATTCATGAGTATAGATTTAATTTCTACTCACAAAGGAGCCATTCGCCTTGTCAAATCTCAGATTATGTCGTACAGAATTCTAATGGTTTCAAATCATGTTCGCTTTGTAAAAATGACGTCATCCTCCTGCTGTACCCCCAGATTTCTTTTTAAGTACCGAGAAGTTATTCACCTCTGTCAACACAGATAGGAACCCTGCTTCCACTGCCATGATTTGTGCTGTGTCAGAGCTGGGTCATATTTAACAGGGTGAAAGCAGCACTAAAAGAAGTGAGGTGTGTGTGTGCGTGCGTGCTTCATTATCATTTACCTCCATATGTAGAAAGCTGTAGGTGGGGTGAAAAGCCTGGGATAGATTTGACAGCAAGGGATTTGGTTCCTAGATCTGGGCTCATCTATTAATCTAGATTAGGGTAGATTGTTGCTTTATTAACTATTGAGTTATATCTCCCACCTGTCCTCCTGAATCAATCAGTAATACATGTCCAGGGATTAGGAAAGAATGGTAGGCGGCAGCTCGGGGTGTTGTTTGCGCAGGATCAATTATTGGGCTGTAACAGGATCACCGAAGAGCACTGACTGTAATTATGGGATCGGGGACTGATGGAAAGTGCCCCCCTTTGAGCAGAGTGTACAACTTGCACTGAAGCGAGCTAGCAAGTTCAATTAGCAACAGGCTTAAACGCATATGAACACAGATGCATGTGCATGTGACGCATGCGGTCATAAATGTATCATTGCAACTTCTTGGCAAAACATTGGCAGTTCTTCAAATGAAAATAGAAAACTTAGCTAAAGTGTAAAAGATGTATTCTCGAATAAAATAATGTGGTACAGCAAAGACTGACTGACTTGTAAATACTTGTAAGTGGATGTTTGATCAGCTCAGTAGCTTTAATATTCTTTTCACTCTAGTCTTGTCTAATCGCAAAAGTCACGGCAGTCTATTTAATATTGAGTTCATCTGAATTTCTTTTTCTAGGCCTGCCTGTCTCCTGCTGAATGACCTCCCCTTGATGGCCCTTTGGTTCCTACAGGCCTCGACATTCAGGTAAGAAGGAAAGTCTTTTGAAATCACTGACAACACACAAAGGTTGGAAGATTAACATATAAAAACAGGCGATCTGTTGTTAGATTTGTTTCTAAATCTTATTTACTGCAACTTGGATAATGGAATAATAGAGTTATGCAATTATAGTTATTTTTATGATGGGAAAAAGTTCAGCAATTATAATTGCTTTAAAATGTCCCGTTTGATTTGCTTGCGTATAAATCTGGTGTCCAGCTGTTGGGTGCTGTTTCTTGTCATTTCTTTTACTTTGTTTTCTATCTCTTATTTAATGAGAAACATACAAAAATTAACCTGAAAAGTTAAATGGTGTGCTGTGTGGGTTGGAGCTAAGCACCATGAATGGAAAACACAAGTAGTGCTGCAAATGCTCCATCTAACTTTCACCAGCTGTTGTTAAATTCTTCCGGCAGCACTAATTGTTGTGCGTGTGGTTTAGTATAAGGATATCTGGGGATTACACTGCATAGTCTGCATGCCTGCTGTCTAAGTGTGTGTTGTGTAGGGACAGGAGGTCATTCTGTAGCTGCTCCCCTGTACAGTCTGCCTTGGACTTTCACATTATCTGCATCCTCTCCAGACTAATTTAAAAAAGAAAAAAAATACATCTTTTGTTAGCAGAACTGGCTGAATGGATGGTCAAGCATGACCACTTTACGGCCACTGAATGCAGCCAGTCAGTGTAAATGGAGGAAGTGTTAAACATTTATCTACTGAATAGAAGTTTTTTTGTTTGAGTCCAAATCTGAATAAGTAGTTTTTTGTCTGGGGAAAGGTTTTTATAAGCTGGGGCGTTGTGTGATTCACTGTGAGTCAACTGTTGTTCTTGCCCATGCTCCTCTACTAAACTAAGATAAGCTCCTCGTGAATTACAGAGCCATCTCTCCCTGGGAGATGCATGCACATACAGGCCTGCAGGATAAAAACTGTTTGACTTACTGCTGCACTTAACAAACTTTGCACTCAACTTAATGATGTTGATGGGTATGAAACTGTCGTGCTCTCCATCAGCTGTAGGATCAAACTTGATTTATTTTCTAACAATCATTTAAAAATCTGATATTGTCCCTTTTCTTTTCAGTTCAGTTTAATTTAATTTAATTTAATTGCATTTTATTTCTATAGCACCAAATTTACGAGAACAGTTGCTTTGAATTGTAAGGTCACCATAATACAGAGAAAACCCCAAGACTCAGATGAACGCTACGAGCAAGCGCTTGGTGACTGTGGGAAGGAAAAGCTCCCTTTTAACAGGAAGAAACCTCCAGCAGAACCAGGCTCAGGGAGGGCCAAGCATCTGCCACGACTGGTTCGGGGTGAGAGGAGGAAGACGTCCTGTCTTCCTCCTCTGATACACACATTTATACACTGTGTGTATAAATGTCCAGCTGTACCTTGCATGTAAAGGCAATAGCTATAATATCTTCATGATATAAGAATCACGTGTGATTCTTGCTTTTGGGGCTATATTACATTGAACTAACCAAAGACATCAGCGTGAGTTCATGCCCATCCTCAGAACTTTTCTGTCTTTATACAGGTGCAAATATTTTTGTTTGTAGAGATACAAAGATGCCAAGAATGAAAAAGAATGTGAGACTTGGGGGTGCTTTTAATAATAATAATGGATTGGATTTATATAGCGCTTTTCAAGGCACCCAAAGCGCTTTACAATGCCACTATTCATTCACTCTCACATTCACACACTGGTGGAGGCAAGCTACGGTTGTAGCCACAGCTGCCCTGGGGCAGACTGACAGAAGCGAGGCTGCCATATCGCGCCATCGGCCCCTCTGGCCAACACCAGTAGGCGGTAGGGTAAAGTGTAAACGACCAGGACAGAGAGCCCGGGGATCAAACCGGCGACCTTCCGGTTACAGATGCGCTTCCCAACCCCCTGAGCCACGGTCGCCCCGTGGTGCTCTTCACTTTGTATTCGTGTATTGGAACAGGACCATCCAGAGACTTGATGCTCATTTTGGTCTGAACTACACACCTGTGAATTTTCATAGCTATATTTTGCTATTGCTATGTGTGCAGTAGGTCCTGCTACAGTAGTTGAAACTGATTCTGCCATGACAACAGACAGACAGGCTTAAAATGTAATAAAATCTGCTATGCTTGTCCTTTTCCTGTCTCTGTGTGCAGCATGCTTCCTTTGTTCCTGAAGGACGGCCTGCTGGTGCCCTACATTGTGACCTCTTTGGGCTTCCTCTTCTTCAGCATTTATTTACTGTCTGCACTGGATCACTGTTCAGAGGATAAACTGAGACTGGGAGCTTACAACAAGCTGTTTTATTGGGTACTGAAGATGGACCTGGCCTTTATAGTGAGATGGAAGGTCAGTATTGAAGTGCTGTTATAATAATTTACATTATAGTTCCAAATATTCACTGATTTGTTTGTTTGCACATCAAAAGAAACCATGCATATATGAAATCTTGTAACTGTTTCACATTTACTCAAGAACTGTACTTGAGTACACTTAGGGGTTCTTCCAGTGTAAGGCCTTATTTAGATGGCCCCTGTAGGGAATCTTTGTAAAGCCTGTGAAGCAGTCTACAATGTAACCGACATCGTTGCCAGCATTTATGTTTGTGCAATGTGACGTGTTAATTAGCATGTGAGCGTGTCCAGTCCATTTGTTTCAATAGAAAGAAATGAACTGCTGGATCCTGAGTCCTGGGTCCTGACTTTTTGTTATGGCCATTTTTTTTCATAGGTAGACATATTTTTCTTTCAGGTTTTTCCATTTCTTTCTACATTCCCTCACATCTATGGCGACAGTCCTTATTCCTTATATTGAGACGATGATTGTTATGCTTTCGCTAATTTTTTAAAAAACTGCGTATGCGAAAATGCACTGGAGGAATTGATCGTACTGAACAGGTCAATCAAAATAGTTGCCTGCTCCATCGACGTGACGTGTAGTTACATTTCCATATCAGGTGCATGTCAGGTTACACTGAGGGTTTCAGAGCGGTTTGCAGTAACGTAGCTACAGTGCAGATTTCTCACTGAAGATCCCAATAAGATTCTTCAACCTTCTAGTTCACTACATATTTCACACTCACACATTTCAGTTATAGTTACAAATCGCTTGAATGCACGTATTTCATTAAAATATGATTCACTGTTACCAGTTGCACTAAATAGTAGTGTGAAGAATTAAAATCTAGACATTAAATCAAAGTTAGTAAATGTCAGTTTGTTAAGTCAAAGAGCATTGATTTTGGCTGTGTGTGGTGCTGTCCCACAGATGGGGTTAACGTTTATAATTATGGCTGCTGTTTTAGTTTGTTGCTACTAAAGGTTATTAAAGGTCATTCAGATTAAATTAGACTTTGACCTAAATACAGATTTCGCACAAGAAAAAGCAGGTAAAACTCCAGCACAACCCAATATGAACAATTTTTCATTAGCTGGATTTAACGCTTTATCTTTTAAGTGTGGTTTCGTTCATGTTGTGTGCTTGCTTATAATAAAGGCTCGGCTTTGCAGTTGGCAAACAAAGACATGTTTTCTCTGTTACATAGTGGGTGGAGGATGTACAGATGATACATTTGTAGTAAGAAGAGTGCTGATATCAGGGTCCCAGTGGCACTAGACCTAAATTGCAACTGTGTGAGAAGACATGCCCGACTGTATAAATAAATATCATGTGCTGGTGTAAGCTGTGTAAGCTGTCCAGGGATGAACGCTGCTGCCAACCAAAGAATTATTTATCGCTTATTTAAGTTTCCATAGCGTCTGAAGTGGCTTCTCTGCCGACCCCTTAGCGACAGGGGCACTGGTGGGGTGTCAGAGATTAGGAGAAGGTGTATTTTTATAGCACGTGTCATTAACACAGGTTTGCCTAGATATATTTATTTACACAAGCAGCATAAATAGCGAGCCCCAATGATGGGGATAAGGTTTCATGGGTTTTGGGCGGCTGGGCGGTTGGCAGGCCCGAGGTGCTTCCTGCACCTCACAGACTGATCTTTGGGTCATAAACCGCAAGCAGATAGATGAATGATGTGACGCTCACCATCACATCTGTTTGCAAATCTGTATTTAGTATTTAGTATTTATTTATTTATTGTCATTGTCAAGAACAATGAAATTGCGTTTGGGGCTTCCATACAACCCAAAAAAAAGAAGAAAATAATAAATACCTCTTAAAACCCAAGTGTACATATTTAACCCAGTGTGACTCCAATGCAATAAGACCATCCTTAGCAATAATGTTCGTAGAAATTCAGACAAAGACCTGAGAAACATGACAAAATACAACAATGCAACCCATTCAATATTATTGTACTGTGAGATATGATATCAGATATGATAGTTATCTATTTAAGAAAGAGGGGGGGGGGGGGGGGGCAGGAGGGGGAAGAGAATAAAGATATGATGCACCAATGCAGACCAGTTCATTGCTATTAAGAAGTTGGATATGGTTATTGTCCGTGAGAGGGGGGCAGAGAGTTCAGGAGCCTCACAGCCTGTGGATACAGGCTGTTGGCCAGTCTGGATGTTCTGGCCTGTATAGACCTGTACCTTCTCCCTGAGGGCAGCAGATGGAAAAGGTGGCGCGCAGGGTGATGTTGGTCCCGCAGGATACTGTGCACCCTCCTCAGACAGCGAGTGGGGAAGATATTACTGATCTCTGGCAGACTTGTTCCAATAATTCTGCCAGCTTCTTTCACCACCCGCTGGAGTGCTTGCTGATCGGCCTTGGTGCAGCTGGGGAACCACACTAGAAATCCATACGTCAGAACGCTGCTGATGGCACAGTTGTAGAAGTTCAACATCAGAGATCTGGGAATGTGTGCGCTCCGCAGTCTCCTCAGGTAGTAGAGGCGCTGTTGGGCCTTCCGTACAACTGAGGTGATATGGTTGCCCCAGGACAGGTCCTCGGTCACAGTTACCCCCAAGAATTTAAAACTGCTCACCCTCTCCACCGCCTCACTGCCAATGAAGAGAGGCAGATGGTTGTTATGACCCCTCTTCCGGAAATCTACAATGATCTCCTTGGTCTTTTTGGTGTTTAAGACCAAGTTATTGTCGTGGCACCATGACTCTAGTTGTTGCACCTCTGTCCTATAGTTTGTCTCATCATTGTTGGATATAAGTCCGGATATATGTAACGAGATAAAAAGCAGTGACCATACCTTGAAGAAAAAAAATCTAATTTGCTGTAATATGATATTGCAGACCTCGTTTCTTTATAGCACCTCTCAAGTGACTAATTTGATGTCTGTCACTTAGTTATAAATATTCAATGTCATATGAGCTCTATTTTAAATTAAATTACTAGTTTGATGTTATGTGCATAGTTAGTGTTAAGGGTAAAGTCAACAGTTTGTTTATAGCCCGGGGTAATCAGTTTTTACAAGTTTCTAAATGAAAAAATTCATTTAATAACTATTACATTTATTTTAAGAGTTCTCGACATGAAAGATTTTGACTAAAGGCTGTTATTTTGATGAATACAGCTGTAAAAGATATTTGTGTCACAGCAATATATTTTTAAGCCAAGCTCCACAAATGTTTTCCAAACATTTTGATCAGTTCTTAAATTTTTGCTTATCTGCCACAGAGATCCCATCTTTGACCAAAGGCACAAAGTTACACTTGTTTCCTCACATAAGTGTCTTTTGTCCCGTTTCCCGGCCCCCCAACTGGTCCCAACACGTGGCTGCCCCTGCTTGGTTCTGCTGGAGGTTTCTTCCTGTTAAAAGGGAGTTTTTCCTTCCCACTGCCTCCAAATGCTTGCTCACAGAGACTCATCTTTTACTCTAATATTGTAGGGTCTTTACCGTACAATATAAAGGACCTTGAAAGAGGTTTTCAGTGTAAATGAAGGCACTGGCTAAGTAACTAACTTAGTAGGTGAACTTGTTTTGTTAGACTAGCATGAGATGCTTTCTTTTATGTTGTAAAGCAGCACGTAATCCACAGTTTTTTCTGAGCCTCTGTGCTGTTTATTATGATATCAGCATTTTGCATGGTCTTGTAACTCCCAGTCTCATTTCAATGAGCCAACAATCACACTGCCTTTATCTCTTACAGTTCTACATCAGCATTGCAGCCATGGTTGGCCTGAGCATCGCAGCCGCAGTTCTGATCGCTCCGCCCCATCTGCCCGACTTGTTCCCAGTCTTAATATCTACTACAGCTTTCCTGCATTTTTTGGGAACTTTTATACATTTCAACGTGGTTCAGTTCAGTGAGCCTCCCAGCAGAAAGAGCCAGAAGAAGAGCAACTAAGTCACACCACAGGTGAAGGTGTTGATCTGATTTTACACCAGTGAAGTCAACCTTACCCACTGAGGTATATCTGCTTTTAAAGTGCATGAGGCCTTTTACCCATGCCTTTGTGTACAAAATACAAAATAACACAAGTGCTCATTAAAGAGTTGGATAAATGGCATTTCAGAAGAATTGTGACATGAAATGAAAGGAAATTGTGGTATTTTTCAATGTGGACCAATGAATTTAGTGCAATTCAAAGACAAATCTTGAATGTTGTCAAGGTCACGAAATGTATTTTGGCTAAAAATGATATAGGTTCATGTGAAATTAACCTACCTTGTTGAATTATTTGCTCAGACTACTCATAAATTACCAAAAAAATACACAATTCCTGGCTAACCTGGCATTGTATGGCCTATACTGACTTATAGGCCTGTATGCCTTGGCCACAGGAGGTAGACACAATAACATAAACACCTGCTGTAATGTTTCCTTTTCATGGGGACCAGAAGTGTTGGTCTAATTTTATGGCAACTATTGACACCAAAGTTTGTGGTCATGTGTAATCATATTATGAACAGTTTCTGTTATTTTATCCACATTATGTCCTTGAGGTGGTGGTAAAGATGCACCTGATGTGCTGCACTCAGGCCTGCCAATGCTGATATCCACCCATTCATGTGAACTTTTTATTGAAGTTCATCGAACTGTTTTTTCACTGTACATTTTTGCCTAATATTAAAGCTGTTTTGTACAAATGTAGTTTTTGCGAAAATAAATCAAATTTACCAGCATCCTAAAAATGAACATCCGCTTTATTGCCACATTGTTCAATGACTTGATTCAAAGCAGCTTCGTATAAACTGTCTACATTAAGCATGTTGCGTGCTAAATCACCCCTAAAGGTCTGGCAGAGAGAGAACCAATTATTGGACAGAAATTATATCTTTCCGAGCCTTTACTCAACATCATTAAATATTCATTACGAGCCCTTGATACTACAAGTGTCCTGCACAAAAGACCCGTACATTTAAAACAAAACCAGTGACGGGAGAGGCCTTAAAATAAGGATGATGGAAGGTGACATATCTGAACATAATGCTATAAAGTTGAAATACCACAGAAAAAGGTACAAGCAATTTCTATATCCAATCTCTCTGCTAGTTAATGACGGGCATAAAAAAATCCATTACAACTATAAATGTTATCAGGTCAGCCAGGGTTGCCTGTGCATCTGAGGCTCCGGGCTGGCGGCCAATAAAGGGCTGCAGGGACAAATAGGAGCCCAAGATCTGAGTTAATAGTTACTACAATGGGGCGTGAACACAAGGGGCCAATTAGTGGTGGTGTGAAAGGTGTTGGCTTGCTCTTTTTTATAACATTTGCTTATTTTTTTTAAATTATTTAAAAAAAAAATCATTCTTCTTTCCTCCAAAGCCCAAAGAATAAGAAACAAAGAAACAAATATTCAAACAATCACAATAACAACAAGACAAAGAAAACCAAATAAAAGCTTGGCACAAAAAAAAATATTCTGGTATTGATGGAGTCTGGCAAAGTAGATATGAAGAATATTGGATAAATAAGTTAATATTATAACAGATAAACAGAATTGTAAGTAAGATAAAACCGTAAAATACATTTCAAGAAAACGGCTCTTTCAGAACCGTTTCATTTTCATTTATTAAGATGAATTGAGTTTAATCAAAAAGAGCGACTTCATTTTGTTGTGATAACTGATACTTCATTTACCAAGCAAAAAGCTAAACCTAAAATTCTTGCTTCTTTGTAGAAAAAAAGACAACACTAAAACCATCTGCTGAATATTGTCCACCTCATGCTTAAAGAGCTCTAGCCCGGAAAGTCTCCACAAATTGTCTTTGGGTGTCCTGTGGTTATCCAGATATTTTAATTACTGAAAGTTGTGAAGCGTTGCCTTCTTGGGTTGCACTTTCTTTTACAGATCATCCCGTAGATGTTCACTTGGACTGTGATATAGGAGAAGCAGAGGCCAAAGCAGCACTCTGAGCTTCTTTGATACGTTCCTCAGACGATTCCTTTACAGATTTTGCAGTGTAACGAGCTGAGAGGGGCCACTGTCATACATGCCAGGACCTAAAATGTCCCAGCTCGATATTGCAGTCTTACCCAGGTAGATGACACACACAGAGCTGTCCACATGCTGTAAAATGAAATACATCTTCTCACATTGTTTCATGGTCCAGTCCAGCAGTACTGACCGCTGCATGCCGAGAAGACCACACAGTACTTTCTGTTTTGGAGATCCAGCCATCTATCATTCGCAGATTTGCTCTTGTAAACACACTGCACTATGGGTGATCGTATTCCCAGTAACAAGCGGTAATAATGAAATATAACTCTCACTGCATCAACCGGCTGTCTTGTGCGACTCTTGCAACTCTTTGAGACAGATTTAGTTTGCGCTTGTAAAGTCACGCACAAATATCGCATTCGACAATTTCAGACTGCGAGACGGGATTTAAGTTCATGTTCTCCCAGCGTTTCAAAAAGTTCAAATACACAGTAGTAAGTATTTTCAAGCCACAGTAAAAAATAAGGCTCTATCATCATGTTATTGAATACGCATCCAGAATACTCTTTACCCTTTTACTGTGGCTTTGACTTTTAGTGTGGCAAGCAATAGATGTCAAGCTTTGTGTTGTGAAATTTAAAAAAATATCTCCCTTTAGATCTAACATCAATTTTTTAACCTTGTCAAAAGAGGAGCTCACGGTTTCAAGTGCCCCACCTTCAGTGAGAAAGGTATGAGATTGTTTGTAATGTGTCAGGACTGGGGGGTTCAAAGCACCACAGATCCTTCTACCAATCTCCAAAGGGGCTTGTATGAAAACATTAGTTTTGTTTATGGGCGTGCTGGCTTTGTCCTTCACGTGGCCTCTATGGGTGATAAAGTGAGAGTTACACGATCCACCTTAGGCAGAAATAGGAAATGTTGCTGCGAGCACCAGCTGTTGCTTAGGTCGGCTCGGGCAGCGAGAGGCCTCGGCCTTCCCAGGCACTGCCAAATAAAGAGACTACTGTGCTGTGTAAGACAGTTTGCCCTCCTCCACCCTCCACCCCCCCCTCACCACATTTACTTTTCAAAGGTGTTAAAGTGCGCAGGTGTGGAGGATTGCATACATAGTTTTACCCATAAAGGGGATGAGGGTTGCCATCTGAAGAACATTATTTGCACAGCGTTGCAGCATTGTGGTTAATGTAGGATCAACATTTGTCAGCTGCCAGACAGAGGCTCCGGAGGAGAGACGGGGTAGGGGTTTGGGGGGGTGGTGGTGGTCTAACATGTCAAAGGATTCGCTCCTACCGTTCCAGACACTCTCCCACAAATGAATGACGGCTTCCAAGACATCTCAGCCACACAACTGACAGCGCAGATTCCACATTCATCTCCTGCCTTATCTCCGTGGGATCATACGCACAAGAGGTGAAGAGCAATTCCATTAGCTGTCAACAGCCGAGATGCCTCGCTAACAAAAACCTGGGGAGTATGGGAGAGGAAAACATGATTGTAACCCCTCTGGCACTCAGTGATATTGCACACAATGTAACAGTCGCTGTCAAAACTGAATGTTCACAAAGAAGAGAGTTTACCAGGTGGTGTGTTTTGCATTCCCAATGCTATCGGTTAACAAACCAAGATGTACACATGGCCGTGGTTCTGTCAGTTTTTACATTACATCCAAAATTAGAGTTGAAGGGGGATTAGTGTATGCTGGGACATAGCTGATTTCCTAAAAATGTAGGAGCAATCTCTCATCTTGTCATAAAACTGAAAGGAGAAGTGATTAAATCTGAAATCAAACATTTACAGACGGGTAAAAGTTTACAATTAGATGCCAATTTTTCAGTAATCTGAGCTGTAACTGAGGCTATACCACTGGTGTGAAGATCTGAAGGAGCAAACACAAAAATAACCTCAAGAAAACCATAACTGGAAGTCACTAATTGATGGTAACTCACCATCCCCTGAGCATTATACTCATCTATGATGATGAAAAGGACCGCTTGCTCGGCCTTTATACATTTCACAGAAGCATGGAAGTGTATTTTTGCTTTTTGCTTCCTGAGATAAAATGGCAATGGCACTTACTAAATCAGGAATCGCATCGGATAAAATTGCATACTCTGCAATCCAAGGTGTCGATCGAAGACCACCGGCTTCGGTTGGGCCAAAACAGTCTAATATACAACTCTCCCTCTTTGATTGCAAGCATGTGTTCAATCAGAAAGCATAAAACTCCTGGTGGGTAGGTGGCATCTGTCCATGAGCTGACTGATGTGCCACAGCTTGGGAGCCGCTGGGCCAGCGGCCCGCGACCTGCGACACAGCCCCCATCGCTTTTATGACATCTTAAGGAATCTTCTTTTTAATACAGCCCATTACTGCCGACATACAAATCTTTCCCCTCCCCCTACCCCCCACCCGGTGTGGCCCCATCTACGGTCTGATCAATTTTTACACTGCTGAGCTGCACCCTTTCCCCCTCATTTTGTCATCTCAAAATTCATATTATATAGGACTTCCTTATGGGGAAAAGTGCAATAAAAATACGTCACCACACCGAAGATGTGCACAAGTCAGTACCTGACTGTTACTGAAAATCTTGGGAGAAAATAAAATTTGTTTCTGCAGTAAGCAGAACTGTTTAAATGTTATTTATTTTTATGTGGCTAAGAAAATATATTGTGAAGTGCAGCATTGATTTAGAACATAACCGTGTCTCGATACGGGTTGGAGGGGCTGAATTTATGAATCCTTTGCACAACTCCTTTAATTGAATTTTCCAAATCTCTCACCACACACAAATAATCAATACCTACTGCAGAGGGAAACTTGCCTCAGAATTATTAGGGCCTTTCTTTTTCAATTTTGTAGTCATCAGCACATACAGGCGCTGCGGGTATTTGTAATGCCGCGACTGGGCCCAGAGGATTTATGCCCGCCTCAAGCCTGATTGCTTACCGAATGTGACTTCTTTAGAATGCTTACTGAAACTTTTGTTAACCTTAAAGGACAGTCGTAAGCGCTTCTTAGTGCTGTACTTTTTGTGTGAGGAACAAAGTAGTTTATCACTGCAGTCAGGCAGGAAATGACAAAAGGGCCAAAAGAAAGAAACAAGTAGCCAAAGGAAGGGAAGAAACAAAGGTTTAAATATAGGTGGTGGAGGTGCTACGGGCTTGAGCTGGGAACAAGGTAAGTGTGCATGGGTGCAGAGTCTAACCATGAAGAAAGGGCTGGTTTTAATGTGTTTGCTATGCCATGCAATACTCTGACATGCAGACATTATACAAAGCTACTAACAGGCAGTTGTAAAAGTAGGAATTTGTAACTTTTAAGAAATAGATAAGAAAAGTCCATGCATATCTTTACTACCTTTACTAAGTCAGACCTCACTGTGTTCCTGACCTTACCAAGATAGCTGCAGGCTTTCTGACTTTCCTTTGCTTGTGTTTTGCGTACCATTATCCCATAACTCTTATAGCTACAGTGCCTATACTTTAGCAAAATTAGCAAAGTTTAGCTTAAAACAGTCAATTTTTTCCAACAACAAGTGTTGCAACAAATGCAGCAAGACGACATCTTTTCTCTCTAATAATATAGTAGCTTTCTCCAGTTTTCTGAAATTGTGAAACACTGAAACAACAAACTCTTAACTGGCAAAGGAAAAAAAGTGCGCTTTCAAAAAGGCAAAGACAAGAACCAAAGTAAAACCTCCACCAAGGCAGCTCACTCTCTGGACTGTATTAACTGAATAGTATATAGTCATTTTGTTTCCTTTGTCCCTGTTTACTTTTATTACACAAACATTCTGTAAAAGCAGATAATGAATAATAAGTAATGATTTGTAAATAATTCACCATGAGTATCTTAAGCTTTTATATATAACATTATACTGACTAGGCAGCTCGTTCTCTTTCTCTTGACGGCACTTTCTTTAAAGATAAAATGCAGTTTTGGGTCGACTTGAAAGAAAATCAGATATGAAATGTAAATGTCAGAGGTCAAATGTGATCACGTGTGGCGAAAGTTTTAAAGACAAATAAGATTTTATTAAAGTTTGACCTGATTTCACCTCAAAGAAGAGGTCAGAGGTCCAAAGTAAAGTGATATTTAGACTCCCTATGTATCATTCCCTATATGCCTATATGTTTTCAATACAAACAACAGCAGTTAAAATAGAGTTTTGAATTGCTCTTATAATTCAATAGATTAATCTATTGAATTATAAGGCTTCTTGCCCATTTTTGAATAATAAATCATTGAGCTTACCTTGAAGACTTCAATGAATTTAAGCCAAAATTAATGGATTGCTAACATGACCCCAATCTACACCCCTGCAAAGTTTAATCAGATTTCATGCAAAACTTTTTGAGCTTTCATCTTTACAGACAGAAAAAATCTCCAATCTCTGTTGTCTAATAACTTGAGTGAAGCACGTACAATGAATGAACTAATGATCGTTCACTTAAGTCAAATTATTTTCCAGTGATGATAGTGCAGTCCAATTTAAAATCTGTATCTGGATACAATAGGTACTGAGTCTGTTAGTGGAAAACAGTCTATTTCAACTGTCCCTGAACCAGTATTTACTCCACATGCCGACTACGCGCTAATAAATACTTACATAATAATGCACAACAGGGCAAATAAAAATGTATAGGCTAGATAACCCTACATAATAATCCTACATCTGCTAAGCACTCAGCCTTTTACAGTGTGTGTGGGACACTTTGCACCTTTGTATTCAGCACAGGAGCCAATAGGATGTAAATGTCATATCAGTGTATCTGAACAAACATTTTACACCAGAGCTGAATCATGCTCGAGATACCGTCAGCATCATCTGTCTGGATTTCATGCTCCCAGCAGATGTAGACGAAGCTTTTTAGTATCTTTGAATAACAGTTTGTTTGCTTAAAAATGTGTGTCTCAGTGCACATAGAGGGCCAATTCTCTCCCACAGCTATCTGCCTTGACATTGTGAAGTCTGTTGTTGTAAGGAGGTTTATGCAAAGCTGATAAATTTCACGGCACCACCATGTGACAAAAAATGTGACATTCCTGAGGTGTGGATCCACAATGTATCATGTATGTTCAGCTTGCTCACCGGAACTAATTAAAATAATTTCTAACAACCTTATCGGAAAACAAGCTCGCTTCCTGACAATGCCTGCTATTCATTTTCCACAAATGCTCATTGTGCGATTGAATCACAAGAATTGCTCTGCTGCAGGCACAATATGTGCCTAAAATAATCAAATTAATTCTTTCCCTCGGAAAGCTGCTTATTGACTCGTTTGTGTAACCATAACAAAATGTTGTTTTTCTCCAAAGGTCACAGAGCACACAATTGTCTAAGCATTTTAAACAAGGATCAATTGATGCTGTTAATGTTGAACAGCAAAGAAGATCCAGGGGGAGAAAATCAAATAGTGAAGTACCTAGTATGGGCGTGACCTTGGGAATCAAACAGCCTTGTGACTATGTTTGCTTTCCTTATCATTGCAAAGTCAACCAAACAATTGGAGCAAAAATGTTTTCTTTGAGTCATTTAAAGACCAAAAGATACAATCAAAACAATCTGAATGGAGTCATTTGGCCAAAGCGGTCACTAGAAAATATAACAGTAAAGTACTTCAGTTATAATTTGATCAGTTGTTCTGACAAAGTATGTAACCTGCACAGAGCTTTTTGGGTCAGGAAGAACCAAGAAAGTAATAAATATACAAGTTGTCAAACAGTTCAAACTAAATGTTGCCTTTAAGAAAATAAGTGTTGCTTTCTATATTTATCTTTGAACATGTGACAGATTTAATCTCCAGTAAATCTTGTGATATTATTTAACCTTTGGCCTTGATTACCACGTGGCCATAAAGCCTTTTTTGATAATTAGCGTTACAAAACTCCAGTGATATACAGTAATTGATGGCTTAAAAGCCTAATTGCACATGAATGCTAAGCAGTAAAAAGCTTTTTGATCTAATACAGAGTGTTCCATTTAATTATTGTTGCACAACGTAAATGGGAATAAAATGTCATGAGTATGACTTCAAACACGGGACGTAAAATCTTTACTCTTATTTTATGCAGCTTCTGGCTCAAATATATTATAGATATAAACCAAGTATTTCAAGCTATTTCACATTAAGTTGGGTCAGTGACTTTCTGAAAACAAAACTCTTTGTGTCCTTACTCGACTTTCTATATTTCTCTTGAGTAAAGCCTTCAAATGAGCATTGTTCATTGCTGCCCTCTGCTGACTAATTAAAACACAGAAAACAAACAAACAACACAAACACAGATAGCAGATAAAGGAGGAAAAGCCCCCACTGGAAGTGAATGGGCAAAGAAATACCGCGCGGCCCACGCAAGCGGCGATTCTGAAAGGAAAAGCTATGTCAGGAGTGAAATTCAGTATGTAATAAAAAGCATCATCTCTCAATCTGAAGATATGATGGAAGCTGAGCCATTTCCGCCTGTTCTAAAGATTTAGGACCAAAGAAAAAGTCTCTCTCTCACGAATATTTCCTCCAGCTCTTTGCTGCTTCTGATGAATGCGTCCACTGATTTTTCTGGTTTAGACTGCATGGAGTGCTGCAAAAGAGAGAGAGACAACAAAGTCTTTATATCAATCCTCCTACTGTGTATACATCTATCATACAGTATACTGACTAGGCTAGGATTATTCAGCACTATGGTACACTGCAACAGAACAATAGATAGCACTTATAGAAAACTTGCGAAAATTATATCATGAAGTAAAACTGGGATTTAAAGGGTTAAAACAACAAAAATATAATTAAAACTTTATATGAATATTTCAGGGAGAAGTAGTTTTAAAAGACTGACCAATTTAAAGTGGAAAAAAATATTAATATATAATATTTTTATTGCACTTTTTGGGGAATGGACATTTATGTCCATTAGGGACCAAAGTGGATGTCTTTTTTAGGAACCCCCAAGGGTTAATCTTTATTTGGCTATTTAAATTCACTTTATTGTGATTTACTGTACTGTTTTATTGGCTTAGAAGTGTAACTGGCTTTATCTGGCAATGTGGGTTTGATTTCCCCAAATGATATTACATTTGCTTGGAAATTTATAATAAGTTAAGTAACCGGTGAACCCCCCCAACCCCATGTGACATAATCAAGTGAGTGTTATGAATGTACTGTAAACTGAGCTCGTGTAACACATTAGTGACAGCAATATAAAATTAAAAACTAATGCTTGTCTTGATGGATGGGCCCAATACCAAATGTCTGCCTTGGCAAAGGAAATGGCCCTTGTGTTAAGTGACTCTTATACAACTATTTTTAGTGCTATGTAAATCACCGATAATTTGGCCAGTGATGGATCTCCGTCATTCTGTGCCTCCTGTCATTAAATTCTGATATGTCATTATGACCATCAGGCAACTGTGACAACTGAAATATAGCAACTCATAAAACCGAGTTCTCTGTAGCTTTGTACAGACTTTAGTACTTAATGTGAAAGCAGTGGAAAAAAAATCATAATTTGCAGCCTACAATTTTTATTGACTGATTAATAAAAAAAAATCTTAAAAAATATGGCAAAAGCTGTGAATTAGGTAGTCACTTTTCCAACTTTTTCAAACATAAACGAACTCTACGCTTGCTGTACAAGTAACCCCCACATACTTAATAACACAATCTCGATTGCACTGACATGCGCAATATAGTCCAGTAAATGCTGCCCACATAGAGATTACTAAATGATTGTTTATGCAGAACAAAGTCACAAATATACAGATACAGTGGGGCAAAAAAGTATTTAGTCAGCCACCGATTGTGCAAGTTCCCCCACTTAAAATGATGACAGAGGTCAGTAATTTGCACCAGAGGTACACTTCAACTGTGAGAGACAGAATGTGAAAAAATATCCATGAATCCACATGGTAGGATTTGTAAAGAATTTATTCGTAAATCAGGGTGGAAAATAAGTATTTGGTCAATAACAAAAATACAACTCAATACTTTGTAACATAACCTTTGTTGGCAATAACAGAGGTCAAACGTTTACTATAGGTCTTCACCAGGTTTGCACACACAGTAGCTGGTATTTTGGCCCATTCCTCCATGCAGATCTTCTCGAGAGCAGTGATGTTTTGGGGCTGTCGCCGAGCAACACGGACTTTCAACTCCCGCCACAGATTTTCTATGGGGTTGAGGTCTGGAGACTGGCTAGGCCACTCCAGGACTTTCAAATGCTTCTTACGGAGCCACTCCTTTGTTGCCCGGGCGGTGTGTTTTGGATCATTGTCATGTTGGAAGACCCAGCCTCGTTTCATCTTCAAAGTTCTCACTGATGGAAGGAGGTTTTGGCTCAAAATCTCACGATACATGGCCCCATTCATTCTGTCCTTAACACGGATCAGTCGTCCTGTCCCCTTGGCAGAAAAACAGCCCCATAGCATGATGTTTCCACCCCCATGCTTCACAGTAGGTATGGTGTTCTTGGGATGCAACTCAGTATTCTTCTTCGTCCAAACACGACGAGTTGAGTTTATACCAAAAAGTTCTACTTTGGTTTCATCTGACCACATGACATTCTCCCAATCCTCTGCTGTATCATCCATGTGCTCTCTGGCAAACTTCAGACGGGCCTGGACATGCACTGGCTTCAGCAGCGGGACACGTCTGGCACTGCGGGATTTGATTCCCTGCCGTTATAGTGTGTTACTGATGGTGACCTTTGTTACTTTGGTCCCAGCTCTCTGCAGGTCATTCACCAGGTCCCCCCGTGTGGTTCTGGGATCTTTGCTCACCGTTCTCATGATCATTTTGACCCCACGGGATGAGATCTTCCGTGGAGCCCCAGATCGAGGGAGATTATCAGTGGTCTTGTATGTCTTCCATTTTCTGATGATTGCTCCCACAGTTGATTTTTTCACACCAAGCTGCTTGCCTATTGTAGATTCACTCTTCCCAGTCTGGTGCAGGTCTACAATACTTTTCCTGGTGTCCTTCGAAAGCTCTTTGGTCTTGGCCATGGCAGAGTTTGGAGTCTGACTGTTTGAGGCTGTGGACAGGTGTCTTTTATACAGATGATGAGTTCAAACAGGTGCCATTCATACAGGTAACGAGTGGGGGACAGAAAAGCTTCTTACAGAAGACGTTACAGGTCTGTGAGAGCCAGAGATTTTCCATGTTTGAGGTGACCAAATACTTATTTTCCACCCTGATTTACGAATAAATTCTTTACAAATCCTACCATGTGAATTCATGGATTTTTTTTTCACATTCTGTCTCTCACAGTTGAAGTGTAGCTCTGGTGCAAATTACTGACCTCTGTCATCATTTTAAGTGGGGGAACTTGCACAATCGGTGGCTGACTAAATACCTTTTTGCCCCACTGTATATCTTGTACGTGCAGGCAGTGATTCCAATCATTCTACACCCAGATTATACACTCCTCAGTCCAAAACAGACCTTCTAAGATGGCTCTGTCCATGTGTTAAAAAAGGAGACCTATATTGGTGCTATCTTTGATACAATCGGAGGAACCCCTACATTTGTCTGGACAGAATTAACAAAATGTGGGCTAATGGGCTGATGAGAATTTTGCGCGCATACTTAATGCTTAAAGTGTCTCTGCAGAGACACCTGTGAGTATTGTTGGTGTCTCTGCAGAGCAATGCGTGGACCATTGTCAACACATCGGCTTAAGAACTTGCAGTCCCAGTCAAGGATGGCAGGTTTTGTACAATGAAAGAAGCTGAAATCTATTTCTCTCTTTCTCAGGAAAGAATTGTTCATTATAATTTGGTCCATAAGTTTAAAAAAAAAACTGTATTAATCAATATGTGATTGAAGTGTAGACTTTCAGCTTTAATTTAGGGGGTTTAACAAAACTTTTGCAGAAACTGTTTACAGACATTTTTATACATAGTTCACAATTGTTAGAAGCTCAATCATGACTGGACAAAGTAACATAATTTAAAAAATAAAGATTGTTTTGACTGCCTGACATCTGGAACCCATGAACTTCACCAAATGCTGTTTCCTGCTTTGATATTCTCTCCTTGCCTTTACTGGAGCAAACGTCAGTTACTTCTTGTTTGTGGGTCTCTCTGAATTCAGTCTTGTATTTAATAACTGAAAAGCACACTCTGTTGGGTTGAGATCAGGTGACAGTCTTGGCCGCTTTTGGAATAACCCATTTCTTTGCCTTGAGAGCTCTTGTGTTGCTCATGCTTTGGGTCATTATCCATTTCCACTGTGACGCGCTGTCTGATCAGTTTCGCAGCATTTAGCAGAATCTGAACAGAGCGTACCGTCCTGTATACTTCATCCTGTTATCAGCAGTCACACCAGAGGTAAACATACTGATGATGTTCTGTCATTCAATGATGTGGTATGCATCAGATCATGAACTCTCTTTTCTACTCTTTGTATCTCCATTCACAAAGGTGTCTTTTGCCTCCTTGATAGTATTTATGAGTTGGTTAAATGTTGTGAAGTTGATTTTCTTAACCATGGAAATAATTCTGTCATCATCCACTTAAGTTGTCTACTGTGCTCTTTCAGGCTTTATGGTGTTGTGTCATAGTTTGTCATAACATTCATTCCTTTCAAGAATGCAGCAGATTGTGGATTTGGCCACTCCTGAAGTTTTTCCTTTTTCTCTAATAGGTTTATTTTGTTTTTGCAGTTTAATGATGGGCTTCCTCGTTGGCATCTCTTTGAGCATCATATTTAAATTGAATGTGAAAAGCTATCTGTATTTGAAATCAGCTTGATTATAGCGTTCCATGTTTCCCCTGCCTCCTAGCATCTTGCACCCTGGTGTTATGTGCTGGATTGTCTCAGGGGCATCTTTACACAGTCTGCACCTGGGGTCTTTCCTGGAGTGGTAGACCCCTGTCTCTATGGATCTTGCATTTAAAGCTTGTTTCTATCCTGTCTTTCAGTCCAGCCACTAGTAGGATGGCAGGATTTGTGCATGTCAACAACCTCCTCTATCTGCCAGAGGTACATACCGTGCAGGGGCCTGTCCTTCCATTTTGGCTCCTCTTTCTTGGGTTTTTGCTGCCTGAAGTATTCACCCAGCCAATAGAGCAACTTTTCAATTGTACATTCTAAATTGTCAGGTTATGAAAATGAATGCAGAGACACCCACTGAAAAGCAGCAAATGAAGAACCCTCTCTGGTAATGTCTAAACTTCAGGCACTCACTGAGAGGAAAGGATTTTCATTTAAGTATTGAAAGAATACTTATATTTAAAATTATGATTGTTTGTCAACTTATTTGACCTCTGAGAATGGGGGACTGTAGCTGTGAATACATTATCAGCAGACCTTTAAGAACTTCTATATATGTGAAAAGGTCTTGTGAAAAATGTGAATGTAAATTACAAGTATATTTAAAACCTCTAAACTATCTTTGTTTTTGTTTTTTAAACTTGTTGCAACTTAAGTTAACTATAATGCAGCAAAAAACTATTGGTGTAGTTCATGTAGGGCTGCATTGCCCACACTTACTTAAACAGGTGATATTACTTTAATGAGTGTTCACAGCCTGAATTGTTGTTATGTACATATTCTTTGATGTTAACATAGATGATATGGAAAAAATCATAAATGAACGACCTAAAGTAATAAAGAGCTACCAAATTTTCACGGAAGAATACTTTATCCTTTTTTTTGTCTTTTTAAGTTTAAAGCCTTCAGGAACAGCTTACTATGCGATCGCATTTGTAGTTTTTATGTTTTGCTATATACGAACTTCCTAAAATACATTTTCCTAAAAACAAAGACTCAAACAACGTTTTAAATGCGATGTTTTTTTTATCATACATATTGTTTTTAATCACCTCGGCAGGGCAAACACCGCTTCACGTCCGTTTTAAAAGCAACCGGAACGTTTAACTTGTGTTTCTTCCGTGTCCGTTTTCATGCGTACCGTTGGATTTTTTTTGTTTACATAGCAACAGCCTAGATGTACCAGTATGATGTGTGACGATAAGTGTCATTGTTTCATTCTAATCTTATTCAATACACTGCATTTAGCTGGTTAAACATGACGGTCACAGCTTGATAATGAGGTAAAAGCTGCCATATCCGGCTACCGTTTTTTTCTAAGCTGGCGAGACTTAGCTAAGGGTAAGCAGGTCGATCTGTTCTTCGGAAGATGTCTTTTCAGGAGTCACCCCGTCCTTCTGAAGAGGATGAGGCTTTCTACATGCAGTGCAGAGCCGCGTACCTGGCTGTGTTCAGATCTAGTTTGACAAATATCACTTCGAAACAGCACTTATGCCGTGGTAAGCGAAGACAACTCACTGATTGTTAGCTAGCAACAAATAAACCTTTGTAAGCAGTTCATTGTGATTGTGATGTGTAGTAAGTAACAAGTTTTTATCGCTGAGTTTCACTATAATGGGCCACTTTTCTCTGTGTTCTATACTTATACTATGAAAAGAAATGATTGAAAGTAGAAAATGGGAATTTCCCCCAAACTCTGAGACCAGGGTGACCAGATCCCAACAACCTAAATGTGGGGCAAACATTAACAATGACGGGAGGTTTTTCATCGCTAATTTAAAGATAAAAATCCAGGATTGGTGTTTGCCATGTAAAGGCCAATTGTGTTTGCAGTTCTCTTAAGTAAAAGTTAAAATTTGCTCTTATAGCCTCATTCAACAGTCTTTATACACACTCTAATATTTTATTAGGGAAGCATCTATAAGCCTCCTTAAACTGGCACACTTATTTCTTCTGTCGCGGGGGGTGGGGGAGCTGAAGCCTATCCGAGCTGTCTTAGGGCAAGAGGCAGGGTACTGCATGTCTGTGGACTGTGGGAGGAAGTCTTAGTAACCGGAGAGATCCCATGTAAACAACAGGAGATCATGCAAATGCCACACAGAAAGACTCTGGCCTAATGGTGGAATTGAATTCAGGTGCTATCCACTGTGCCACCGTGCTGCCCAGTTTTTAGCAATAATTACCAATTATGACACACATATTCTCTGTGACTTCACACCATATTTCTCCCTCTGTTCAAACTGAAAATTCAACCAAAGCTGTGATTTTTTTTTAATGTTTTTATTTTTGGTGAATTGAAACTTGTAACTCTTTGATGAGTATGGCATTATACTGGCTAACCTTCTGACTATAAAAAAAAAACAAAAAACCCTCCATTCATGTGCATTTGGTAAAATCCAGTATGGAGAAAAGTGCATGTCCTGTAGAACCAGTTAAAATATGGGACAGGGGGTCAGGGAACAGAAATGCTGTGGCATTTCCACTTAAATCAAATCAAATCAAATCAAATCACTTTTATTGTCACATCACATGTGCAGGCACACTGGCACAGCACATGCGAGTGAAATTCTTGTGTGCGAGCCCCACAAGCAACAGAGATGTGCAAACACAACAACACAAACGAGCAAAATACAAGAATGGCCAACCTGAAACTAATAAATATATGTACAATATATAATAGTGTATGCATTTCTGGATGTGTATACTAAATATTTTCCTACGTGTGTGTGTGTGTGTGTGTGTGTATACACATTTTTACAAATTAAATAGTAAAAAAATAAAATAAAATAATAATAATAAAATATATAAAATATACAGAGTTGAATATGTGCAAAACAAGTGGCATTTATATACAGTGTGGAGTGCATAATGTTGAAGTTCCAGTAGTGAAGCTGAGGTGTCTATGACGTGTTCAGCAGTCTGATGGCCTGATGGAAAAAGCTGTCTCTCAGTCTGCTGGTACGGGACCGGATGCTGCAGAAGGACACTTAAAGAAGGACATCTGCTCATCCTATTTGGAAGGATGGCCAAATTTGAAAATAAACTTCACCTTAAGTGTTGAATTTAATTATAATTTCTATTGAAGTTGAGTCGGCATCAAATTTTTTGAGGTAAAAGGTTGCATATCTCACTGTAAAATTCTGTCGGTTCTATTCATCTGAATGATTTCCTTGTCCTGATTACCATCAGGACAATGTGGATACAGGGGGTTTCATTTATTTATTTATTTATTTGTGTAAACATTTGTTTCCTATTCCTCCATTCAGTTCTTCAACAAGCTGGTAGAAATCCATCCAGTGCCACTCTTAATAAATACTGGACTGCTACAACATCTAAGCTGAACTTTGATGACTTTTGTGAGATTCTCAAGCATGAGGAGAAAACTGAGGAGAGTGAGCTGATGAGAGTTTTTAAAAAGATGGATGTGAACGGTGACGGCTACATCACACACAGTGAACTGGAGAAGGCCTTAATCACTGTGAGTAGCCTAACACTTTGGATTAGATTTTCATCAAGTGGTTATACTTTAGTTATAAAGTGACTATGGTATGGTATATGGTTATATAAGTTTGTTATAGATGTCATTTTTGAGTTAACTGGCCACTTCATTAGGTACAACTCCCAAAAGGTTGATTCTGTTCATCTGGAATTAGCGTTTTCAGTGGGAGAAATGTTTCGTCACTCATCCAAGTGACTTCTAGAGACTGAACAGAATCAACCTTTTGGGATTTACTTACCTGGATGGTTGAGGATGCATCAAGACATTAGGTACAACTGTTCAGCTACTCATTACCTCAAATATCTTACTAGCAAATCACATGGCAAACGAACTGAAGCATATTTTCTTGCTCTTCTAGAGAGGAGAGAAAATGACAAAAGAGGAGGTGAATGCTATCTTCTCACTGGCTGACATCAACAAGGATGGCAAACTGCACTACGCAGAAGTAAGTGTAGACATATGAAATGACTTTTGCTGATTTTTATGTAATTATACTTTATAAACAGCTTATCTTAAAAGCCCTTGTCCCTGTTTCCTGTATCACAGATTGTACACACATACTGTACAGTGCAGTCGTGCAGCCTTAAAGAAACATTGAAGTTATCAGGTTTATACTGAATTTTCAGTCTTCCGTCATTATTCTTATTGCTTGCTTATACTGGACTTTTGTTATGGATACACTATATCTTAATATGCCATTTACTCAGAACATTAATGAGTAACACGAAATTCTAATTCTTCCTCATATTTGTTCCACATTCATGTTTATTTAATATGTCTTCTACTCATTCTTAACATTGCCTAACACCAGACTGTAAACATTCATCCCGCTGCTTGTTGCTTCAAAGTATCGCTCATGCATCATCCTCTTACTCTTGCTTTCCTGCTGCTGTCAGTTCTGCAGATTGTTTGCGTCTACAGTAGAGCAGTGTCAAACAGCTGCTTTGGAGAGACTTGATGCTGATGCCAAGCTGAAGAGACTGAACTTTGGCAGTCAATCATACAGCCCGCCAAAGAGCTCCGTGTCATCAGCATCATCAGCAACTCAGCGGGCGGACACGACGCCAAAGAAAGGTGCAGGATTCGACCTTCTAGCGAGAGCTAAAAGAAAAAAGGGATATCAAAATTTTGGTTAAAAAAACAACATCAACTATACAACAGTTTTGTGCAAAATTTTCATATATTTGGATGCACACCCATACACACAGATTTCCCATTTGCTCGGTTACTGATCGATTTTTCACTCACTCCATGACAAATCACCTCATTAAGACAGTCCATACATCATAATAGCCACACAATTAAGGTGGCCTGTTTGGAGGGAGGAGACTGTAAAGTGTTTTGATTTGAGTAATCATTTCTGCCATTAAGAGATTGACATTGGCTCTGTCAACTCTGAGGAAAACTCCAGGCGTTCAATCACTTTTGAAATCCCACGTGATTATTTTTCTTTTCTTTTCTTTTCTTTTTTTCGAAGTTGGTAATTTCCAACTTGCTAAACTACTATTTCTTACAAACATGAGAAATGTGTGCTTCTCCAGCCACTTTTTTTTTTTATTAAGTGGATGTTAAACGCTCACTTTTTCACTTTAGAAGCACTGTGTCGAAAAGAACCGAGGTCCAGGATGAGCGAGCCAAGGACAGGCTCACAGTGGGAAGATAGATGGGGTTGATTTAAGTGGTCAGTCCATGTTCATGTTATTGATTTGGAGGATTCCACCACTTCTCACTGGGGAGATGATGAGGGATTAGAGAGGAGGCCCAGTCCACCACTGCTGCAAAAACAAATGAGCTTCCAGATAGTAGTCGGGATTATCACATTATTGCGCCTCTCCCATGTATTGATTTATACGCGTTACATTTTAACAAGGCTCTGACACAAGATGCTACGTGATCGCACATGTTGAATGGGTTATTCTTCCAGCTCGAAAACAATTTGGACTGCTCATTTGGTCTTAGATTTGTCAGTAGAAACCAGAACTGCCCCAAGATATACATTTTAATCATATCAGACATGGGTAATTTTGACATATTTTTTTTCTCTTTACCAAGAACTGCTGAGAGATGATTATCTGTTCATTCTGCTGAAGAAAAAACTACCCCAACATTCAATGTGCGCTCACATGGAAGCTTTTGTTGGGGGGGGTTACGTTTTAATGCATCTGTAGACCGCCTAGAATAGTCCCAGCAAAATAGATCTGTGACAAACACAATGACAGTGGGTCTGTTTATTTCTTTGCTACGGTAATTTGCTCATAAGTCCGTCTCATTCCTTCGCATCTCCATTTCCCAGACTTCGAAACAATCAGACCACTCATTAGCAAATTGACATTTTCGAGCTTCAATTAGTCTTCGAGGAAAAAAAAAAAGTTGCGAGAGAAATAGATTTGAAAAGGAGCCGTTACACCACTTGTGCTTTCAAATGGGTCTGTAATTAATTCAACTGAGCTTGAACTCAAGACCACACTTTGCCAGAAGCCAAATGCAAGGTAGCCATGTTCGCATGAACTTGGAAATAGATTTTGGATAAGAATTAGGGAAGGCACAGGCTGGCCTAATTTATTTGTCAGTAAAAGATGCTGTGTGTGTGTGTGTGTGTGTGTGTGTGTGTGTGTGTGTGTGTGTGTGTGTGTGTGTGTGTGTGTGTGTGTGTGTCCATGAGAATTTTTACGTGTCTGGCCTGTGTGTGTGTTGCAGACAACCGCTCATCCTCCCGGCCTTCTTCAGCTCGCAGCAGACGTTCGTCTCTGTCAAGCTCAATCACGATGACATCCAGCAGCACTAAAGCCAACAAATTCCCAGAGCCTTCAGGTTTACAGGTAACCCCCTTCAGTCGTTTTGACTTCATAGCTACATCTAATGAATAACTTCATTATTGGTTAACCTGTCAGTTTTTCCCAGAGCCTCTCAGTCTATTACACTGGCTTGTACACTTGGAACCAGAGAAGAGTGTACATTTGTGTTTAATTTAACGAAATGAAATAATTAAGTGATAATGAAAGTCATCATCAATCAGTTTGTGCTTTAAATAAGAGTCCATCCATTGATATCACTGTTTTAAAACCACATTTTACCAGCATTTGATTAGAGAAAACTTAATTTAATGAGAAAATGAACAATATCTGTAGATGATTTGGAGTTTATGCATTGCTGTTAAGTTTGAATCACAGACCAAACTGGAAATATTAAGTACGTGGGGCCCTTGTGCGAGGGACCCCATTATAAGAAGCTCTACAGCGTTGCCTGGTGTCATGCAGTATTTTTGATGGGCAAATTTAGCCCAGGGCAGACAGATATACACTGTATTGATCTCACACTCTTTGTTTTCACTCTTTCTGGCTTAACCTCAGCTGGTTTGCTTTACAGCAAAAGGGGCGGTGGGGGTGGGGAGTAAATATATAAATAAAACTAACAACCCCCTGCTCCATCTCTCAGGTGCGAGCGCGGTGTTGAGATTGGAAAGGGCCAGACAACCTCGAGGTAAAAGAATGGTTGTCCAGAGATTACCTCTGAGGGGAAGTTCTGCTCGCCATATTGGCTTTTATATTGCCACAGGCTGATGACTGGGAGGTGGTGGGTGGAGGGTAGGATGTGTTTTTGTAACTGTGTGAATGTGTGTGTGGATGTGTGTGTGGGATGCAAATATGTCTTCATGAATAGAAACCCAGCCAGTAAGGATTATTCTTACTTATTCTGAGTGTTTGTGTTTATGTACAGGTTACAAGTGTAACAAAATGAGAAGGCTGCGGTTTAAATGCTCGTGTGTGTATGTGTGTGTGGTTGTGTTTGTGGCTGGTTCGGTGTCCTGTGACCCTGTGTGAAACAGTAAATCAGACCTGTGGCCGGAGCAGGTGACAGCGCCTGTATTAGTCTGCAGGCTGACCCTCTCTCTATGGGGGCATTAATTCTGATGTCTTTAAGCAGTGGATGGGAGCCTGTGGCATTTCCCCTCATTTAATATTGTCTGGACAAACCTCTGAAGTGTTATGGTTTGATCTTTTATGCCTCTCAGCCCAAGATAAATACTTTGAGAAAATAGCTTTTCTCTAAAGGAGTGACATGCTCCGTCTTTATGGTACTTTCTTTGTTTAACTTGGTGATTTATTTGTCCACTAAAAGGATATATAGCCTATTCCAGACGCGGTTGGCCCTCAATGCCCTCTTACCGTGTGTCCACACCAACTGTGTTTTCATTTAATGTGTCTCCAATGAGTGGAATGAAAACTTCCTCGCGCTGATGTTCCTGTTCAATTTCAAATTATGACCTCATTTCGGTTGTGCTGCCAGAAATAAGAACAACAGGATTTCAAAAGGAGAGAAATATTAGGATTCATAAATTTTGCCAAAGTAGCCTCTTGATAGTTTTGAATGACCGCTGGCCCAAGATTGAAAAGTCTGTATTTATCAAAGTTAAATGGACTCCAATTTGCCATATCAAGTCCTAGAGGAAGATTTAGTTGAGGCTGCGGCAGAAAGGCAGTAGGACTCTGCTGCCCTCCTCTGGATCAGCGCGTGTATAACGTGTGTTTTCATGCTGCCGAGCTGACATTAGCTGGGTAATAATGGATATGCCCCCATGAAGATTGGAGTGGTAATTATCTCAATGGCACTTTCTGTTAATCAAGCGAGCTGCTTAACTGTTATGACTGACTGCTTTATTCACTTTGTCCCTATCACGAGATCAGTCCTCCTGTTAAACAGGAGCTGCACATTAGTTTTGGTTTCTGCTGAATTAATGTGTTTTGTTGTCAACCAGGAAAACTGTGTCCAGATTGTGTTGAGATCTAAGATGGGGTCACACGTAGTAAAACTTAATAGCATACAAGTAACTAAGGAAAACTGTACACATAGTATTTATGCAACTGTAACAACTGTTATTCCTCACTGTTTCCTCAATATTATATTAATGTCTGAGTCAGAACAGGAATATTTTCCATTTTTCTAGGGTTGGAATCACAGTTTTATGAAAGGCTGCTTCTTTTTGGAAGACGACGGGAGTATCAGCGCTCTGCAGTACCAGCTCCACATCCCCCACACGACAACCGTCTACCTAACCATCCAACCACTCGGCCTCAGCCACAGACCTGGTTGGTACTTAAACTGCAGATACAGAGGAAATGTATCTTTTTAGAGAAAATATTGTCTCATTTTGAATTTGATCTCAAAAAGCTGGAGCAGGCATCTGTTTACCGCTGTGTAGCATCACCTCTTCTTTTAACAACAGTCTGTAAACATGCGGGAACTGAGCAGAGCAGCTGCTGGACTTTTAGGAGAGGATGTCGTTCCATCTTCTCTGATTTAGGATTCTAGCTGTGCAACAGTCCTGAGTCTTTTTGTAGAAATATTTTTTTCTTTCATGATGCCCCAAATGTTTTCACTTGGTGAAAAGTCTGGACTGCAGACAGGCCAGTTCCGCACCCGGGTTCTTCTACTGTGAAGCCGTGCTGTTGTAATAGAAGCAGTTTGTGGATTACCATTTTGTTGCTGGAATATGCGATGCTTTCTCTGAAAAAGATGTCAGGATGGGCGCATGCGTTGCTCTAAAATCTGCTTTTCAGCATCGATGGTGTCAGTTTAGCCTGTGTTTGTAGATGGCATAGTGAACTATGTTCGCAGTGATTTCTGAAAGGGTTCCTGATTTCCACACCAGTGCCACTTGAGGGCCTGAAGTTCACAGACATCGAATGCTGATCTTAATCTCTAATTCTCTTAACCTTTTGATGATATTATGAAAGACAGATTATGAGATATTCAAAACCATTTCAACTTTATGTTGAGGAACATTATCCTGAAATTCATCCACTATTTGTAGACGTGAACTTCTGCCCAGCTTTTCTTCTGAGAAACTCTAAGATGCTCTTTTATACCCAGTCATATTACTGGCCTGTTGTCAGTTAACATAATTAGTTGTTCCTCCAACTTAGGACCGGTTACTTCTCTAGCCTTTTGTTCCTCTGTCACAACGTTTTTGAGACATGCTGCTGCTGTCAAATTCAAAATGAGCTGATATTTTTCTTAAAATGGTCCATTTTGTCACTTTAAACATTTCTACAGTGAATGAAATATAAGTTTATGGGATTTACTAATCATTGAATTCTGTTTTCATTTAGAATTTGCATAGTGTCCCGTCTCTTTTCTTTTGAGTTGGGGTTGTGTATATTACTATAAGAAAGGGACAGGGCCATATTTAATCTCTCACTGGAATACCCCGATGGTACTTTGGAGTAATGCAGGGGATAACGACATAATGTCATGTTTTGTAGTTCATCTGAGGTTGTATTTACCTCATTTTTTAGACCTGCTGGTGAGGTTATTTTTATTATCCCGATATATAAAAACTGAAAGAGGTTGTACTTTATTTTTCAGACGACTTTAACTGGGTGAAGAAACATTTCAAAGGGGGTGTACATTATTGAACAGTGTTTGAGAACCACTGTTTGAGCTGAGTGGTTTTAGATGTTCCCTGTGATGCTGTAACATAAAGTATTGTAGAATAGAAATCACAAAGAAGATCTACTTTCCTTTTGCTGTTTAAAAATCTGTTACATCGTGTAGCATCAGGTCAGACTGAATTTCAGCTCAGTGGAAGATCATTTATTAGGAAGGCGCACATCAGTTTATTTGTTTTGGCTCAATCAGTAGACTGACTGGATTAATGTGGGCTGCAAAAAGTCTTCGAGGAATGTAAAATCTCATCGGTCCATTTCATTTTGTACAATCAGAAAAAAACGTTGAAAATCTTGGGTAAGTTGATCTTCTTTGAACCCTCCCTTATTGCTTGTAGGGTAAAAATCTGTGCTGAATTAAATAGTCTGTAGAGCTAAAATGTTAAAGTCCTGTGTAAAATCTTTATGCATTCATGTGGTTTTGCTCTAATTTTCAGACAAGTCCTCAGCATGGATGACAGTGGACACAGCACTTTTTGTCATGTCAGCTGGTGAAACTAAAGAAGACACAAATTTAGTGTGTTTCACTGAGTCAAAAGACAAAGAAGTAAGTTTGGCTGTCTTAACAGGTCCGTATTATTAAATCAGTCCCATTGGGACTTGATTGATTTAAAAGCCAGACCCAGATCCACTGATATCATAAAAGCTGGAATCATTTGGGAAGCTGAAATGTGATGATATTGTATGCCAGGATATTTTTGGTGTTGTCTGTTTACTGTGCAACCTCTTTTTTTCTATCTCTGTAGAAGTATATTTGGAAAGGGGAACTGAATGCTGGGACATACCACCTGCTTCCCTTCACCAGTGGCTGCAGGTTAAAGAAAAGGAGCAGAAAGAGCCCTTCTGGTAAACCCGTGGAGTTGTTCTACAGGACTGACACAGAAGAACTAGACCTGACCAGGGAGTTCAGGTGAGGCTGTCTCAGTTTTACAGTGTTTGACTGGTGAGAATTTCAGTGTTTACTAATCTATAAAATGTTTATAAAGCTCAGTGGATCCACACTGGGATAAAAGTGTGCCGTGCTTTGCTACCTCTGTTCTTCTCACAGGACCTGAAGGAGTGAGGACATCTGAAAAAGTTGAAGTTGGCTGCCTGCAGGTCTGCTGATATTTCTGTGTTGCTCTGTTTCTGCCACAGGGAGGTGCTGTCTGACATTTTTGAGATTATAGACCTTGATGGCAATGGTTTGCTCAGCCTGGAGGAGTACAATTTCTTTGAGCTCAGGACCAGCGGAGAGAAGTGTGACAAGGATGCCTGGGCCGTCTGCAAAGGTAAAAATTATGAAATTAATATGAAATTAATTGGAGGAGAAGGCGCTATTACAGTATTATATTGATATTACGGTGATATTAAAGCTGTCTTCTACCTCCTTGTGGTAACAGAAAACTTTGATATGAGAAAGAACCAGCTGACACGACAGGGATTCATGGAGCTGAACCTGATGGAGGCCACTGAGAAAGATGGAGACCCTGCAGACATGTGGGTCACGCTGGAAGCTATGGGTTACAACCGTATGCTGGAGCTGGTAGAGGTAGGTTTGCATATATGGTTTTAGTCAGAATACATAAACATACATCCTTGGCATACATGCAATAGCCTGATATCAGGCACACATCATGACTACTTACTACATAAACCCTCCCTCCCGCTCCACCAGGCCTGTCCATTCCAGATAGACGTATACTGTGAAAGCACTCAGCCATCCATCCAGCCCCTCAGCATGGATTCAGGGCCCAAGCTTCTGAACCAGGCGCTCCAGAAGTCCATCACAGCTAGAACAGGGGCCAAAGCACTGAGGGGACACGACAATGTGTTCATCTACACCTACAAAGGGGAGCACAGGATTTCCTCCCTCATTACCAACAAGGTAGAGTACAAAATTTGTGTAGGAGGAATTATAAGAATGTCACAGATAATCCCTTAAATAAAAATGGTGTTCGTTTAGAGCATCAACGTGATTGATACTTGTATTTGCCAAACATCTGCAGTGGATAGCACTACCCAAACCTTACTGTCTTAATACAGTCAACTGCTATAGAGACGCACTATTCATTTGTAATTGTTATGCAGCAGCAGTGTCCTTTCTCATAGCAACGAGAGCGACTCTAAAAGAATGATCCAGTGAAGCAAAGCAGCTACTTTATAAGAGTGCACCTGATTATCATGAGAATGTTTAGCTTTATTCTGTGTAATAATCAGTTGCACACTGACTGCTTTGATTGCAGACAAACCAGAGCGTGACTGTGCATGTGAACAACGAGCAGAGCAGGAACTGCTGCAGTAGCAGAGGCATGACAGTGTTTGCTGTAGAAGTGCCAGCCAGGACTAAAATGGTAAGTAGGCATGGTAACAATGCTGCTTTGCTAATATTATAATGAATTTATAATCATTATTATTTTATTAGAAGAAAAAAGACACTTTAACATTTAAGTTATTCACTCCATGTAAAAAGCATGATGCAGGATATTGATGATTTCCTGTAGGTGTGCCAACATGTTCTACCCATCAATGAAAAACAGGACTGGATCTACAGCTGTGTGGAGACCATACTACCCGGAATGTAAAGTCCAGCCTGAATGGACAGCTCTTTATATTCTGGCTAAAATGTATTCGTCAAGGTTTTAAATGTGGGCACTAAAGAGCGATTTGTTCTATATCTGGCATTATATCATGAATGTGAATTATCATAAGTTGTTCTAGCTCTGCTTTAATGATTATGTGTATTTTTTTACTGTGAGAAATGGCTGAGTGCCTAATCATTTCAGCTGCCTGACTTGTTGCCTGGCCTGTAATATTGAATTTGTAGGTAGTCGATGAGTTTTGTGTAACATCTGGTTATAATGGAGACGGTTAACAATTTTCCTGCTGTTTTAAGTTGTTTTCTTTTTCCTTCTGTTGTTTTATTATTATTGTTATTATCTTTATTATTTCTCTCTGTTGAATTTGTCTTTGTTACTTTGTTATTACTGTGATACATGGAATCAAGGATTGAAGATTAAGGGTTTAATTTCTAACATTTAGAAAATCATGTCATTATTATCATGTCACAATAGAGTGTTATGTCATTATTAGGGACACAACACTTTCTTATGTTCATTTTTTTTTTATCACTCTTGTCATGTAACGGTGGATTTTACTTATGTTAATATTGCTGAATGTCATTACCATCTTGTTTCGACAGAACAGATAAGAAAATTAAAGGAAAAGAACAAAAGTCCTTCTGTTCACATAAATGTGTTTGAAAATTAGTAATACTAATTATTTGAAAAAAATCTCTTACAGCAATATTGAAAATTCCTGTCAAGGATTCATTAAATTTGACATTAGAGAATTATCAGCAAGTTTTCCATAAACACAGGAATGTCATTCTGGCTCCAACATTGTCTCCTGGAATTAGAGACACTTGTAAGTACATGTTTAGCTGATTGTGGCCATCACTGAAGTCATTAATTTTGTTACATAGTCTTGCAGTTCAAGAATATTTATAAAGAATCAGAATGATTTTAGGCACAGATAACAGTTGTGAAAAGCAGATTTTCAATTCCAATTGTGAAGAAGACATAAACTGATCCTAGTTCACACTGAACTGCAGCAGTTTAAATGCTGTGGATGTTTGTTGAATGTAACCAAGAATTGTGCCTTAACTTTCATTCAAGCTTTGCAGACTATACAACCGTGCAGCTATTCATCCATACTCTTTACAGGGTATGGAGGGGTTGGGGATTTGGGGGTTGGCAATGAAATGCATTCCTTTGCATTGCACTCGGGTCTAAGCTTTATTTGCCCTTGGCCTTTCTAGTCGAGTACAGTGTTGACCTTCTATTTATATCTCTCAGGCCATTATTTGACCTTTGACTTTCTCTACTGAAACAGTAGAGCCAGCTCACTAAATGTCACATGACATGTGAGATGCATTTAATGTTTCAGGCCCCTGTCTGCTCTTCTTTTCCCAACATAGGGGTTTGGTGTCATTCAGCTGCTTGCAGTTGGACAGTGGCTTTGCCAAACGACTTCTCCGTTATGTGTGTTTTACAAGAGATTTAGTTTCTTTTTTTGCGTGTTGCTAGTTACAATAATGGAAATCCTTCACTTGCATGCAATCTGTGTGATTTGTGGGTTGCAAACTCTTTAGCAATTGTTTTTGTAACAGTCTGATCATTAATTCTTTTTCCTCACATACTTTTGTTCATCCCTTGATACACTTCTGGAAACATTTCTTATGAAGAACAGATCCCTGTTCTTTAAAACCAGGAACCCACTCACACATTGATATTTACTGCTAATCCCAGAAGTTCATATTTCTTGTAATACTGGTTTGTTTTTCTCAATGAAATTAATTGGGTTCAAATTTGTGTTCTAATGTTATAGTCGGAAACTTTTTTTCCCTGCAACTGTTAATATGCATTTTATAAATGTATATCGTAGTGTACAAAAGTGTTACCGCTCTTTTTTTTATATATAGCATTAGTCAATGCTGTTCATGTCCGTTAACATGGACGTGAACAGTTTACGTATAAGAAGGTACCTAACTCAAGAGATGACCCATTGTTGTGTTTGCACATAACAGACAACACAGCAAAAAACTAGCAGCTTGTTGGAAAAATCCAATTTGTTCCATTTTTGTTTTGTTGAGTCTATGAAAAATCCCAATAATAAAACAGTTTGACAGGCTTTAAATAGTATGTATGCACCAACAATATAATTCTGAAATAGCTAATTGTTGAAAACTTGGAATATCTCAGCATGGTGTGCAATGTCCTTAAAGGAAATTGGGCAAGTGGAGGACAAAAGAAGATATGTCAGTCCTGAAAAAACAGACTACAGCAGATGAACAGTATCTGAAAGTCATATTTTTAAGAAACGGGGGGAAAAAATCCAGACACAGCACCAGAGAAATGATTAACCTTCAGTTGATCCATCTACTGTTCACTGAAGCCTCATCATGGGGCAGGGATAGCTCAGTAGGTAGAGTGGTTGCCCCATGATCGGAAGGTCGGGGGTTCGATTCCCCTTAACAGCTACCCTGAGGTACCCCTGAGCAAGGTACCGTCCCTACACACTGCTCCCCGGGCGCCCAATGGCTGCCCACTGCTTCACTGAGTGAATGGGTTAAATGCAGAGAGCAATTTCCCCACGGGGCTCAATAAAGTACAATAATAATCAGAATTGGTCTCAGTAACCAATGGAAATGGGGAGAAAAGGCTGAGGTATGCCAAATTACACAAGAAAAGGACTGAAAATCAGTGGCAACAGGTATGACTGAGCAATTAATCCAAGTCTGAGATTTGTAGTTCAAATCATCATCAGTATTTACAGAAAAGATCAGGAGAGAGGTGCAACAGTGAGCCCACAGCCATATGCAAAACATATGGAGCCTCTGTTTTTGTAGTCTGATCCCAAACACAATTCAGTGAAAGCATACCTAGATAGAAGAAGACACAATGGAATACTATCAGTCATGGATTGGCCTCCACATAGACTGGACCTCAACATTATTGTAGCAGTGCTGTATTTATGTTTACGTTTGCACATGTTTCTATAAATTGTTGCACCTATTTTCCATTTCTCAGCACAATATGAAGAATTTGCACAGTACTTCTGTACTTAAGGACAACCTTCTGTTTTGACAGATCTGATGGTAAACTTTGTTCTACTTATGTTGATCAAACACTGTGAAGCAAAAGGCAAACAGCAATGGGTCGAAACTGGCTATGTCGCAAGCGTTACCCTGCAAATAATCATACATCTTTTTCTATGAGTATTGCAGGTGTAACTTCGTTCTCACACAATAGAAACTGCTTGTTTCATACAGTGGATGATGAACTGTAGGGAAGATTTGTATTCTCACTCAGTGTTTAAATTTGACCACTTTAAACCACCGAAAATGATCACTTTACGAATAAAGAGTCTACCATAATTCTGTATTCATTAATGTTATAAAAATGTATGTATAACACTATTTAGATCTTTTAAAAAATGCAAAATATTATTGTTTTTGGTGTTAGTGGCTAATACATCTCAGACACTTAGGGGATGGATGAGATTTCAATAAATCAGACCATTGATCAAAAAGCTGGGTGTGTGACTTTTAAAAATATAGTGCAAATAAAACAACACAAATAACATATTTTTGTATTATTTAATATCCAACATGAGCTCCTGAGTTGTGATTAGAGCGTTTCATCAGTAACTTTATCTTAATGTTGGTGGGGGGCGTATCCCTACGGTTTCTAGAGTTTTGCCTACAGCCCTGTGGACATTTTCCCCACATATTGCAGTTATAAAAATTCATTTTTAAGCAATATCCAAGAATGGCTGAAAAGCTGTATGAATTTTGACTTTTCTACCTTTCTGTTTGCGCTGTTGTTGAGACTGAAGAACTCTTCCTTGATCCCTCCTTTCTCTTTAAACCGGGAGGGCGGGTGTTTGAAGGGGGGAGTTGCCCGGTGTGTACGTGTGGCTGCTCCGACACTGCAGTCGCCTGCTTGTCGGACCGGACTGCGGATTACACGGGGGTGACCATTGGTGCTCGCTGGGGGTCAAAAATGGTGAAAATTACGACAGTGAAGACCAAGCCGTACACGGACCAGAAGCCCGGGACTAGCGGTCTGAGGAAGAGGGTGACGGTGTTTCAGCAGAACCAGCACTATGCGGAAAACTTCATCCAGAGCATTATCTCTGTCATCGAGCCTGCCGAGCGCCAGGCGGCCACTCTGGTGGTGGGAGGGGATGGGAGGTTTTTCATGAAAGACGCTATTCAGCTGATCGTCCAGATTTCAGCTGCCAACGGGGTCAGTAGCAGAACGACATGTTGTTCACCTTTGCTGTCCTTGCTGTATGTGTGCGTCTAGCTCACTGAGTCTGTTCCTATAGAATAGCTTGTAAGCTAGCAGGCTCACATCAAGCTAGCTGTCAAGTATATCAGATGCATTCCTAAATAACTAGTCTGTTGATTAGTTTGACATTATTTGGTTAGTTTAAAAATTAAAAGTTTGCTACATAGAAAGCTAGAGTAACTTAAGTAGCTTAATGCTAACCGAGAGAACGACCAAATGCTCAAAATATTTACTGTCAGGTCATGTATTATTAACTTGTTAGCATAAATATACGTATTTAAACATGGGTTACGTTCTGCATATTAAAATGTTTCGAGAGGTGCTGTTCAGTTCTATATTAAATGGGTTCATGTAAAGTTATGCAATACTTTAAAGTCAATGACTACAGTTGGGGTGGCTAATCAGCTGCTCTTACAAGCTCTCTTAACCACGAGAGACAGCGCTGAATCCTGAATGACATTCCTGCCTGTATCTGCGCCTTGATATTGGCCCCAGTTCATTCAAACTGTGTTTATGGAAAACTACTTGACTGTTCCATAAGGTCCAAAGCAGTCAGTGAATCTTTGGCACGTATCGCCATCCCCCCTCTGGATTTCCATGCGCTGTCTCCGGTAGCCTGCTTGACCGTGGTGATCTTTTGGATAAAGTGCACGAAGGAGGTCGCTTGCATGTCAGACCCTTACCTCTGACATTTACACCCTGACTCGCCGTTTTTCAATCATTGGATATTTTTTTAGGCTCTTGGTCCGTCTTGCCCAACTCTCTAAAAGGGAACAAAACGGGTTTAGATGTTGGGAAAGAAGGCACGATAAGCCAACGTTGTAATGTTTCATTGAATGTGTGGTTACTGGCTGATGTTACTCAAACGATTTTAGGCCATCGGGGGGCGTGGTCTGCAGCCGGTCACGTTGCTCTGCATATGTCTTGTGCATAAATGAGAGATGCACAGTGAGAATGCATCAACATAATATTATCAAACCCTATTACCTTCTTATTTATTTGCAAGGTAACCTCCTCACTCTCTGAGAGGACATATTCATTGTAGTCTAGCCTCGATCTGTGACCTTCCTTCTCATTAGATGGCCTCTGTCCTTCTTGTAGCTAATGCAAAGAAGCATTGCTAAATGGAGGGTTCATCTAATGAAAGTAGGTGTAAGTTGCACGAAGATGGCAAATCTTGGTGGGCATTTGTAATTTTGGGTCTATATTAGGAAATCTGGGTGAAATTGTATCATAAGTTACAGAGAGATGCACTACTGCCCGTGTGATTGCACAAAGCAAACCATTGTGTGGTTAAATAGACCGCGATAATGCCATGATTTCAAAACTATAAAAGGAGTCAAAATATAACCTATTCTGCAGCACTTGTAAAGCACTGGGCAGCAGGGCCAGCTCAGGTCATAATATAGCTGGCTATAAACAAATGTGATTTGTATGGTGGCCCTGAGAGGTCAAATGCACTGCAGCTTATAAACACAATACAAATCTAAAAAAAATGCTGCAAAAGTACACAAAACGCAATAGAAGTTGAATAAAAAAATGACGGAGGTGACAGAAAACTGAAACATGTGAAGGAATGTACCGAGATCAACTTAAAAGAAGTTGAGGATTCATCTATGTTGTGCTTTGGAAAAAAGACTCGAGCTAATGTCTTTCAATCGCATGATTCATTTAATACTGCATATATGTTTTCTGTTAGGTGTTTAGAGCAACTTGTCATGCACATTATTGTCTCCTCTTAATTACTCCTGTGGTGTTTTGTGAACTGTTTTTTCCTATTTGCTGATATTTTCTCAAGTTGCAGTATGTTTGACCTCTCAGGGCCACTGTAGATTTGCACTTACTGAATTTAAAACATATATAAATGCACACACATCTCTCACTTTGAGGGTCTTACAGGGACAAACTTTTATAGCCAGCTGAAAGCAGCAGTTTTGTTAAATCTGAGTTTCATTATAGTGTAGACTCATCACTCATTAATAAACTGCTACTCTGCTCGGGATTTCAGATTTGAATACCCTTAGTGTGTTAGAGGACCTAATATTGGCTGTAAGAGCCAGTCTGGTGCTACTCACAGCTGCTGTTCAGCTGATCTAACCACTTGGTATTGGGCAATACTATTGTAAAAAGTTTAATAACATAGTCAGGGGCGAGCCCTTGCAAGCTCTTGCATGTAAACAAAATTTATAATGAAATATAAAATGCACAGCTACCCAGTATAATGGTGCAAAGATGGGTGAAATAAGTTCAAGCTGTCATCCAGCAGCAGTGTTTTGGGTTAGCTCCAATAATGATTTGCAAAATCTGACGTATTAAAATAAATAAATAAATAACAAAACTGGAATAATTCAGGATGGATGTTGGAGAAAGGTGTGGATAACCTTCTCAAGGTTAGTCAATGGAAAAGGTGTTTAATTTAGTCTTTTGCATGGAGCATCAGTACCCTTATTACTTCTACATTATGGTTGGAGCTGTGAACAAACACACACTTTTGCCTGTGTCCATTAATTTGCACGTGTGCATCTGTTCCTGCCTGCAGATAAATCACCTAGTGATTGGTCACAATGGCATCATGTCCACCCCAGCAGTCTCCTGTGTGATCCGCAAGAGAAAAGCAGTGGGTGGCATCATCCTCACAGCCAGTCACAACCCCGGAGGCCCCAATGGAGACTTTGGCATCAAGTACAACATTTCCAGCGGAGGTGAGACAAGTGCACAGACCCACTGTTTCTCTAATCACTATAGTCCAAGTCATAGTTTGCTCAATGTTCCATATTTGGGCATTGCCTGGTTTCTAACCAGTGTTTAACTTTGAATGTAGGACCTGCTCCAGAGGGCATTACAAATAAAATATTTGAGATCAGCAAAAGCCTGCAGGAGTATCACATCTGCCCAGACCTCAAAGTGGATTTGTCTAAGATTGGCAAGCAGACCTTTGAAGTGGACACTTTCAAGCCCTTCACAGGTAACAGACCCACGGATGCAGAATCCTATCTTTAACTGAAAGATGAAGAATTAGTTAAATTAATACCAACGTCTTGAACTCTCTTCTCTTTGTAAACACATGTTCTAGTCTATTCAAATCTTGAATACATGTTGCTTTGTAATTTCATGTACTGCTGTGATTTGTACCAGGACTTGTGTGCCAACTTTGCTTTTCCCTCTTGATTTATCTCAGTGGAGATTGTGGACTCAGTTGATGACTATGCAGAGATGCTAAGGGAGATCTTTGACTTTGCTGCATTGAAGGAGCTTCTTTCAGGAGCCAATCACATTAATGTCAGACTGGATGCCATGCATGGAGGTAGGGATGAGCATGTATTAAATCGGTCATTCAAACAGTGGATGCTAGTTCCTAAATTGAATAAATTACCAACAGGCAACACAAACGGAAATAATCTTTGTGCATCACAGTGTAAAGGAAAGTTTGTTCCGTTAGTGACCATGGCAGCATGTGATGTGTGATCCTTTATTAATGGCGCTCTTACTCCCTCTAGTGGTTGGTCCTTATGTGAAGAAGATAGTGTGCGAAGAGCTGGGGTCTCCAGCAAACTCTGCAGTCAATTGTGTGCCCCAGGAAGACTTTGGTGGTCACCACCCTGACCCCAACTTGACCTATGCTGCTGACCTGGTCAAAACCATGAAAGGTGGAGAATATGACTTTGGAGCTGCATTTGATGGTGATGGTGTAAGTTCTTCAGCATTCCCCTAATAAAGGATCATTTAACAGCTGTATTGGCAAGAGCTGGGCGGCAGAGTTATGAAGTCTGGACCTGGATATCAATCTGTGATATTAAATCACTCAGAATGTATTTAATCTAATAAGTTTTCATTCAAAGTTTATATTTTCTTTATTACATGAGTCAATCACAATTTTAGGCCTACTTCCCAGAGTGAGATTGAATTTTGGAACAGCACTTAATGTGGAATGTTTTTAGTTAGCCGTTTTCCTCACCCTTCCTCCTGACAGCTTCATGTTTCATGAAAGGAACAGACCAAATGCTTAACAAAGAAATCACGAGAACTATTTGGTAAACTTGTCTTCAAAATTATCAATATAATCTAAGAAATGTTTTACAAAAATTATATACTTTGGGATTTGAAGGGTTTTAAAAGCTTTTTTTCAGGAAGTACTGACACTAAACCATCTGCTGCCGATTACCAAATCGGAATCAGCATACTTTATTAATCCCTAGGGAAATTATGTGGGTTACAGTTGCTCCAGTACAGTAACATTAACAAAAACAGACTAGACTATTTAACAGTACAATATGTTAAGATATAAGGAATAGCACAATATATACAAATCACCAAATAATAAATATCCAGAGTGTGATTATAAAAAAAAATCAAGAAAATTGACAGCTACATTAGAAAAAGGTAAAGAAAAGGGTGTGTGCAAAAAGGATGTAACTATTGCAGTGTTTACAGTGTAAATGAATAAAGTAATATCACAGCTCAGGATTGCCATCTTTTTGTCCCCTCTTCAGGATCGCAACATGGTGCTGGGTAAACATGGCTTCTTTGTGAACCCCTCGGACTCTGTGGCTGTCATTGCTGCCAACATCAAAAGCATCCCGTACTTCCAGAAGACCGGCGTCAAAGGACTGGCCCGTAGCATGCCTACCAGTGGAGCCTTGGACAAGTAAAAACCAAAACAGTTTTTATATTTTTGGGTAAATTGGAAAAAGTGCAAATCAAGAATCTTTTTTTTCCTTATATGATGTAATCTGTGTGTTTCAGTGTGGCTAAAACGCTGCAGATGGACCTGTATGAGACTCCAACTGGCTGGAAGTTCTTTGGGAATTTGATGGATGCTGGTAAACTCTCTCTGTGTGGAGAGGAGAGCTTTGGCACTGGTGAGACTCGGTCATCACATTTTTCTTTTTTTAGCTTTGACACCAGTAAGAATTGCCCCTCACCCAATCACATCTCTCTATGCTAATAAACAGGCTCGGATCATATCCGTGAGAAGGACGGCTTGTGGGCGGTGCTTGCGTGGCTGTCAATCTTAGCCACCAGGAAACAGAGCGTGGAGGAGATAATGAAAGATCACTGGCAGAAGTTTGGCAGGAACTTTTTCACCAGGTCAGAGGAGATGCCTGCATTACGATTTATGAAATGAGAGTTTGAATCCTAAAAGATGAGGGTTTTTAAACACCATTGACAGTGTTAAGAATTTTTAAACACCACTGTCAAAACATTTTTAAAAAACTCTACTTGAGACTATGCAGGAATGGCGCCTTTCAGTGGCAAATTGGAGAAATGCAGCACAAGTGGAGTGCAACAGTTATAATTAAACTTTCTTTACTTTTGTCTCTTCAGATTAAAAATGTGTCATTATCGAAAGTAGTTGAAAATGAGTTCCTATGTATATTTTTAAAATCTTGGTCTAACTTCACTTCCAGGTACGACTATGAGGAAGTTGACTCAGATGCTGCCAATAAGATGATGAAGGATCTGGAGGCGGCAATGTTCGATCCGTCCTTTAAAGGAAAGAAGTTCTCATCGGGTGATAAGACCTACGAGGTGGCCATCGCTGACAATTTTGCCTATACAGACCCTGTCGATGGGAGTGTTTCCAAAAACCAGGTGAGCAGCCTGCAAAACAGACCCCATTAATATTTGCAGTCCACAATTTACACAATATCCTGCAACAGTGCTCCGCTTGCCTCATGTTTTAGAGTTGTTGGGGGTTTTTTTTCCACTTCAGATGCTACTAAGAGTCTGTATCCAATTTAAAACAGATTCCATATTACAGTTTTTCTCGATTGCTAAAACACATTTCCTGAAACTACGCCTCATATCCTCACAACAGTAAACACAAATCCATAACATCTCACTCAATTTCCCAAACATCCTATTTCCAGGTCAAAATGAAGCTCTACACCCAAAACTATTCACTCCTGCTGAAAAACCAAACTTTGCCCTCAGACATCAAACACAAGCCCTCAAAAACACACACACTACAACAGAGTTTTGCACACTGGTACAATTAATTCAAAACAATAGTTCCAAAACAAATAGGTTGCTTATGGTTCTCCCCTTCAAAACCCTTGTCACATGATAAACACAAAAGACGCAACCAATGTATGTACAGTGGCACATTGTCATTCATGTACTATACAGTACAACACACACCAGAAACATTATCCCACCTCAGCATCTTGTCTTTGGTCTGGGTCAGGCCAGAGAATCTCATCCACATCACAGGCTATATTGGCCCCAGCCAGGCAGTGGGGGTAAAATCCTCTTGCATGCCTGATCCACCCCTGTCATGCATCTACTGATATGTCTAGGCAGGCCTCTTCCATGGCCTGAAGGAGGTGAACACGGACATAAGGTTCTCGGTCATACACTTTCCACCGCCATGCCGAAAATAACTCCTCTATCGGGTTTAGAAAGGGAGAGTATGCAGGCAGAAAGATATTAGAAAACCTTGGGTTATTGGTAAACCAGTCACGAACCAGAGCAGCGCGATGGAAGCTGACGTTATCCCACACAACAACGTAGTGAGGCTGCTCTGGCTGTGCTGGTTCCCTGTAGTCCAGCTGGAACATATGTTGTCTTAAACCATCAAGAAAAGCAAGGAGAAGCATAGTGTTATAGGGTCCTAGTACGGCATGGCGGTGGAGTACCCCTCGTTGGCTGATGGCTGCGCACATAGTGACATTCCCCCCACGCTGACCAGGGACATTTACAATAGCCCGATGGCCAATTATGTTCCTCCCCTTTTCCTTCTTTTGGTCAGGTTAAAACCTGCCTCATCCACAAAGATTATTTCATGGGGAACAGGCCGTCCTTCAATCTCAAAGATTCTCTGCAAAACACATAACACAGTAGAGTCTATCGGTACCCTGAACCACAGTTCAAGAGTGCTGAAATGGCAGCATAAACTGCCATGCTGTGATGGTACACAATACTTTATACAGTATCAAAACTCATACCTGAACATATTCCACACGTTGGTTTTTCACTCTGTCAGAGTTTCGTTCGAAAGGGACTCGGTATGCCTGTTTCATCCGGAATTGATACTTTCGGAGGATGCGGTCAATTGTGGAGAGGCTGATGGCATTTATGCCTCGAAAAAGATGATCATCCTCAATCACTCTCCTTTGAATCTCTTGCAGGCGGATTACATTATTTGCAATTACCATGTTTACAAGTTCCCTCTCTTGCTCCTCCGACAAAAGCCTTAACCTGCCTCCACCAGGTGGTCGTCTCTGTGTCCTACAAAAATAGAAGCACTCATTACTGTAACTGTCACACATTCATTTTACAGGCAAATAATGGAAACATACTGAAACTCAAGACACATAAGTTCAGTAACTTAAACGTTACTGTACAAAGCAGTCTTACTGCAAGTACACCTACCTGTTTTCCTCCCTGAAGGTTCTGATGATGGAGGCAACAGTGAAGCGACTCAAATTTGGTTGTACTCGTTGCCCAGCCTCCCTCATAGTCATCCCATGGACAAGGACATGGTCAACTAAAGTGGCTCGAATTTCATCCGAGACTGACTGTCTTCTTGCCCTTGCTCTTCCCCTTCCTTGTCGCCGTCGTTCTCCACCTCCACCTCCTTCACCACGTCCTCCTCCTCCTCCACCTCTCCCTCCTCCTCCACCACCTTCCTGTTGTCCTAGACCACCTCCTCCTCCTCTTCCACCACGTCCTCCTCTTTCACCACACCCTCCTCTTTCACCATGTCCTCTTCCTCCACCACGTCCTCTTCCTCCACCACGTCCTCCTCCTTCACCACACCCTCGTCTTTCACCACGTCCTCCTCCTTCACCACGTCCTCCTCCTTCACCACGTCCTCCTCCTTCACCACGTCCTCCTCCTTCACCACGTCCTCTTTCTCCACCACGTCCTCTTCCTTTGCATCTCTTTGGATCCATTGTTTCAAACCTGAATGAGCTGACTTTGGCCCTTTTATCTATCCATCGCAGGTTCTGATTGGTGTGTGCTAAATTTTGACTCCTAGTGTTTCCACCTGGTTAATTGTGTGCTAATTGAGCTCAAGCTATGCTGACTTAAGTTAACATTATTGCATGCTAGTGCTTTCTAAATGACTACATGGTGTAAGCACTGTAAAATGTAGGGATTTGTGTGTAGAGTTTTGCAGTAACAGTTCACCAAATTTGAGTCATGTGTCAAAGCAGGGAATAGTGTTTATAGTTCAGGGAAATGGGTGAGCTTTTTGAACAATAGCGTTACGGTTTTGAAATTTTAGTTTAGAGGCCTGGTTATAGTGTTTAAGCAATCGAGAAAAACTGTAAAATCAGACCTGCTAATGATGCGTTTCAAAAGCTGGCAAAATACCTGATGAGGTCATACCCCTGTGCATACACACATGGAATAACTCCCACCTCGTACATTATATAACCACATGTTACTGCTCAGTCGATATTTGAATTTGTCACCATCTCTTACATCTTTGTTTCTCTTTCGCACTCCCAGGGCCTCCGAATCATCTTCTCCGACGGTTCGAGGGTCATTTTCCGTCTCAGCGGTACAGGCAGTGCTGGAGCAACCATCAGGCTCTACATAGACAGCTACGAGAAGGACGCGCAGAAAATTTACCAGGATCCACAGGTGAGGACAGAGAGGAGTAATCCCAGCTGGTTGGATCCAGGGAGGAAAAAGATTAGACAATGAAGTCATCAGATAGGAAAATAAACAGTTACAAAGTTTTTTTTCTTTTTTCACGAATCTTTTTTATTTGCGTGCGTGTGAATAATTGTTTAGGAGGGAGGGGGGAAAAAAGATATTTATAAAGGTTGTCAGCCCTTTATCCATCTACATCACAGCAGTTTAATATTCACATGGGCTTCTCAACCTTTTGGGTTGCCTGGAATGATCAGTAACGTGTACGATGGCCAGCTAGCACTGGGTGGAGCCCTCAACAAAAAAAACAGGCTGAGAGATTTTATTCAACATGGGAGATGAGATGATGGAGATGTTTGGCCAAGTTTTGACTTATGGCACCTTATCTGGACTGGTAAGAAAAAATGAAGAGTGCAAGTTCCAACTAGACACACTTCATAAAATAATTTTGAATGGTGCAGACAGGGAGGTGATGTAGTACAAGAAAGAAAAAAGTTCTGCTCCAGCTCTTTATCCTTTTCAGCGCTTGGACACTATGAATGAACAGATAAGCAGAAACATACTGCTTCAGAATCAGAGCTTGACAGATAAATAGCCAGCAGGTTAATGGTTCAGTTGGCTGACTTTGGGTGGGTTTGATTTACACACCCATGGGGTGATCTCCTTTCTGTGTGGATTTAGAGAAGAAAAAGTACCTCACACAAAACTGATACAAAAAGCGCTTATTTTATGAATCCGCTGCGTCGTGTTTTGTCACAGTTAATAGTGTTCGATGTTGGTCATGTTTTAGATTCTTCTAATTTAATCGTTCTTAAAAAATAGTAGATGTAAGAATATAGAGTTGAGCCCATAGGTTGTTGGGCAAGGCCACACTTTTTGTAGTTTTGCCTCTGTAGACCACCGAAGTGGATTTGACATCAATCAGTCATCACTCTGTGATAGAAGTGCAGATTTCCAACTCACAAATAACTATATTGACAAGCAGTTTGATGGCCAGGTGAGGCCTGTTAAAAAGTTGGTAATAATAATAATTGAGAGACACCTTAATGAATGGAAATGCAGGTTTACAAGTAGCTGCAAACCACTGGTGGTGGTTGTTGTTTTTAAATTAGATTTGGATTGAGGACCATGAAGGTCAGAAAGTCTGCACAGTTTGGGGGTAAAAAAGTGGAGAGATGAAATCAAGATTAACTTTTTCAATGGTGGGAAGAGAAAAGTAAGGAGAGACGACTCATAATTCCGATGTTGTGGCTGCCATTGGAACTGGATTACTAGTGCTTATTGATGATGTGACTGCTGATAGAAGTAGCAGGATGACTGTAGTCTCTGCTCAGATTCATTTAAAAGCTGCAAACAGACAGAGCTTTGCAGTGCAAATGGATAACCGCCCAAAGCGTACTGCAAAAGCAACACACGTTTCTCAAAGCAAAGAAACGTGATATTCTTCAATAGCCAAGTCAGTCACCTGATCACAAGACCGTGGTTCCCAGTTGCTGAATAAAAGTAAATGTCTATCAGGATATCTCAGGGGGGAAACTCAGAATTTGAAGATTTCTGAGGTATTAAAAACAATATTTAAATGTAAAATTAAAGTAATTTGTCCACTTAAAACTGAGCTTCTTAAAAAGGGGCTTAGCATATTTTGGACCAAAGTAGTTTTATTTTGGCAGCTCTTCAGTTGGGCCTTGCTAGTTGAGGTTTCTGCTCATAGCTCTGATACTGGCGGCATTAACGGCAGCTTAGCAATACAGAACCAGAAGAAGCTGCTTTGTACTGAAGGACTTCTATAAACTGAATGACCTGAACAGGAAGTCCGACGTTCGCTGTTCTTTATGTATCTCGTCTAGGCGATCCTGGCTCCTCTGGTAGACATCGCCCTCAAGCTCTCCCAGCTCCACGAGAGGACTGGGCGCACCGGCCCGACTGTGATCACATGATTCCGTTGCCACACTGCCTCCGCTCATGCTCAGCAACAGGATACTGACACTCTGTCTGGGGTGACGCTGCCCTTGAATGCTGTCTTGGCTTCAGTTCCTAGCTCTTTTTAAAGAAATAGAGCTGGACAATAACATGCAGGGTGAATACATGAGCAGCTCTTAATTTTTGCATAAAGTCATCCATTTCCTGTCTCTAGTGCTAGTACCCAGTGAGCTTTAATGGTGTTTTCTTTGAAATGTTGGTGAACATCTGCCTGAGGGTTCTGATCTTGTCCTGTAAGCTTAAAATGACATAAATGCATTAGATCATGTTCCGATGTTATGAAGAAAAGATTGGACTTTAGAAACAAGTTTGCTTCAGTAACATGCTCTGTGTTCATTTCAAGAAAAAATGTGCTTAATGTAATGTCAGGAATAATAATGTTGTTGTCCTGCTCTGTTCCTAAACTATATATCATAAAACTGAAAAAGTGCCACACTGACCATAGTTGAGCAGTTAGGGGAAACCTCACCCCTTTCCCTCCACTCCCCACCCCCATACTGACCTGGTGCCTTCTCCTCCTCCTGATCTCCAAAACCACCACATTAGCCTAATGGGATACACCAAACCACAGTTACTGTTAAACCAACACGTCCACCAGTGAATAAAAGAACCTTACATAAAAGGGCCGTAGTCCTGTTTCTTTGTTCTGTTTTGTTTTTTTTGTTTTTTTTAAATGTTTGTCTAATAAATTCTTGTCATTCATTCGTCTGTCATATTCTCACAAATATGGAGCGGCACTGTACCTTTTCTTCTTGAAAACAGCAGGTATTTAGAGAAGTGGTAACTGCACAGAAACAGATTAAGAAAACAAAGCATTCAAAAGGCAAATGTGAAAGTGTATGTGCGTGTGTGTAGGGTTGTTTAGTGATTGCTTTTTGTTCAGTTTGAAAGTTATTCTATGTAAACGCCGAGATCTTTTCCAGCAGAGCGCGAGCCAAACTGTAGGACGAGCCTGAAGTGCTTCCAAGACGACGATGCCTCTCCAAAGACATTCCTGAGGAAAGCGAAGTATAAACTGATGCGTTCTCTCCCTCCCTCGCAAGTCTTCTTGTTTTAGCAATGGTCTCTGTAATCCTACCAATTAGTTATAGTGGCAGGAAGTTAAAGGATCCAAAACTATGTAACGGCAAATGGAATTTTTTATTTTTAGGGGGGGTGTAGATCAGGAGAAGTTAGGTGCTGTATTAGTGGGAACTTTGTTCTCTTTACATGATACACATTTGAAGTTGGTGGCATTCCTCTTCACTCTAAACACAAACAGCTCTACCTGTTTGCACAAATGCCTCCAAAGCCTATAGCAAGTAATTAAAGTTCCTGAGCTGGACTTAACTGTCCAGTCAACTTGTATTTTCTTGCGGCTGTCTAAAGAGTTTCTTGTTTGATGACATTATGTTACAATTGACTGTTAATACACATTTCCTGTGATTTTTTTTTCTTTCTTTTTTTTAAATGTTATTTCATTTTTTTAAGGCTTTAAAACATTTCACGTGGCGCTGTTTTCTATTAAGAGCCATTTCTGAGTAAATGTTTCAAATCTTTCATCTCTTGTTTACGTTAAGATTGCAGATAGGGGGGTTTTAAGGCTGATTGCTAGTCTTCAAAGGTACGTTTGGGACGTATAACTGCCCTAAACAGTTCCTCTCCATCCCCTTAGGAGTCGCAGTAACTGGGTGGAAACGTTTTCATGCTGCATTGTTCAGACCCTGTCAGGCTGACATAGCGCAAAGCATAATGTGTTCCCCTTGTTTGGCTCATAATGGCTTACAGGCTCTATTTGGATTGGCTGTCATTACATCAGGTAATCGCAATAAGGCTTACATTAAGCTGACCTGGTCCAAAGCTATTAGATATCCAAATGGCTTTCTCTGGAGCTGGCATGGTGCCGTGTGGGGTTTTTTTTTAAGAGCAGCCTGTTCATTGCTTTCATACAAGAAGAGGGCGATGTGGCAGACAAAGACACTATTCTCAAAGGCTTTTTGCTCTCTAGTCATGTTAATATAAAGTATTTGAAGTAAAGTAAGAAATAGTTTTAGTAACACTTAAATACATGAGATCCTTTTACTCAGTCATCTGTATCACAATTCAAGGATTGACCTTCATTTTCTAGGTAGTTTGAGAATGCTGAAGGTTAGTATGCTGAATGTAATCAGATTCTGAGGTAGTTTTGACTGTTATGTGCAAAAATGAGCAGCTCTTCTGCTGCACTCTGTGTGATGCATACATGGCGTGGTGATGCTTCGGTTAGCACTATCACCTCACAACAAGAAGATCATGGGTTTGAATCCTCAGGGTGACTGGGACCGTTCTGTGAGGAGTTTGCATCTTCTCCTTGTGCCTACGTGGGCTCTCTCCTCCTAAAGATGAAGCATTTGTTGGAGATCTGATTGCGAAATCTGCCTTTTGTTTTAAATTGTCTCTTTTTTTGTTACCACCCTGTAACAAAAAACACATTTCTTCCTATTTTTTTGTTGAGTGTTCAAAAAATGCCAAAGTTAACACAGACATTACAGTAGATAAATAGTATCTGAAAGTAATGTCTTTAAAAATCAGGGAAAAACATCCAGTCCCAGTCCCCAAGAAATGGACTGGTTCTTATACGGCGCTTTTCTACGCTATCTGAGCACTCAAAGCGCTTTATACAACTAATTCATTCACCCTATCACACCCATTCACACAAGCACTTTTTTTTCTAAACTGTTAGTGCCTATCTAACATTCATACGCATTCACACTCTGATGGATGCATCGGAGATCAACATGGAGTTAGTATCTTGCCCAAGGATCTTTGGCATGCAGAGTGGGATCGAACCACCAACCTTCCGGTTAGTAGCTGCTCTACCACCTGTAGCTACAGCTACAGCTCAAACCCTCTATCACTGGGTTAAAAGACCACAGGCCTGTTGCCCGGATGTCTCTAGTCATGAAATCTTTTGAGAGATTGGTTGTGACCTAGATGTAGGACATCACATGTCCCCTGCTGGACCCCCTGCAATTTACCTGCCGGTCCAACGGTTCGGTGGATGATGTCAACATAGTGTTGCACTACATCCTGCAACACCATGACTGCCCTGGCACAAATGCTAGAATTCTGTTTATAGACTTCACTTCAGCTCTTAACACCATCATCCCTCAAGTCTTCCACTCCTAGCCTCCATCTGTCTGTGGATCACAAACTTACTGACAGACAGGAAGCAGATGACATGACGGTTATCAAACTCATCAAGGATGGCGATGAGTCTGCATACAAACATGGGGTTGAACAGCTGGTCCTGGTGCAATCGGAACAACCTAGAGCTCAATACGCTCAACACTGTAGAGATGACAATGGATTTCAGGAGGAACCTTCATCCAGAAGTGGTCACCCAATATAGACACAATCGTCAAAAAGGCCCAGCAGAGGACGTTCAACCTGCCTCAGGAGATCTTCAACAATCCAGCCTGTTCTCTGCTCATCCATCACTGTATGGTTCAGATCAGCCACCAAACAGGACAAGAACAGACGACCATGAACAGTGAGGTCAGGAGAAAAAAATCACTGGTGCCGACCGACTTCCCCTCAATTCAGGATTTGTATAAATCCAGAATACGGAAACAAGCAGGCAACATCAGTGCAAGACCCATCACACCCCATTCCAAGTCCTCCCCTCTGGAGCACTGTACAGCACAGCAAGCAGATATATGTACAGTGTTTTTCCACAGGTAGTCACTCCGATGGACACTAATGACACTCACACAGCGTCTGTACCTAAAATATCCACCATCAAAGTGTACTGTATATACTGTTTTGTTTTATCTTATCTTATCCGTCCATCCATCCAGCTCAGTTCCTTGTGTATGTGTAGACATACTTGGTCAATAAAGCTGATTGTCATTATTATATTTTAAGTCTGCTGATGCTTTATCTAAAAATGTAATACCCATTACACTGAATACAACAACTGAAGAAATGTAAAATTTCAAGAAGTTTTCAACACCAATCCTTCCATGTCTGTGTCTGTGTACAAGTTACTGCATATGAACTGCATTTGCATTCTGTGTGCTCTGTTTATATGCATTTTAAGGTGGATTTGTGTGCGCTCTCTGTACCTGCATTGTGCATCTTGCTTTTGTTTTCATTTGGTACAAAGAGCAGATGAATGTTACTTCTCATAAAAACACCTTCCATGGCTGCTGTGAAGCATCTCTCATGTGCTGGCCTTCTTTTTAATTACTCACTGTACAGCAATAAGCCAAAAAACAAAAACAAAAAATCAGCACAAAACCCCCCCAGCTCAGAATAGGCGTGGTTCAAGAGACCTTTGAAGGTATTCTGTGGTCTCAGGATCCAAGACCACGGAAACAGATGACCCAGTTTTGAACCACATCTGCCCGTTATAGGCCCTTTAAGCAATGAGCAGAGGTTAGGATGGGCGCTTTGATCTGTCTTTTGCTCATGCTGTTCCATTGGTTCCACAGTCCCAATGAAAAGTCTTTGCTCTACTTATATAATGTAAATGACACTATATTGTATATATTTTTAATCTAAAGACTGGAAAAACATAGTGTTTTTATTTGATGTTCTAGTTCATTTTCTAGATGTGAACAAGTTTGAGCTCAGTGTGTGATTTTAAAAATGTCTTAGACACCCTAAAAAATGGCATTGATGGATGTAGAGGCACCGCATGAGTCATCGCCATCTTTACACTCTCAACTTTCCGGGTGTGGAGCTGAAGTGTACAGGATGATGTGTGAGGCTATAAAAACTGGGACAAGATGAGTTCTGACCACACAGTTTTACCAAACATTGCACGGAGCCTGGATGTGGTCCAGTTAGAATCCCTTCCAACTCTTCCTCTGGCTCTGCAGGTAATAAGTCAACAAATACTCCAGGAGACACCACACTTATGCGGCCCATTGTCCTGTGGAGTGTGTGTTTGATGAAGGGGCTATGGGGAAACGTGTCAGAATTTAAGATGAAAGAAACGTGGGTGCTGAGGTCTTACCACAAATCAACAAGCTAAAATTTACCGTTGCAGACGAGACAAAAAAAAGTCATTCTCGCATCGCTCCATTTATTCCCACTCCATACACAAATACAAACAAAACAAAGAAGATGTACACAACAATCAACTGCAGCCCTTTACTCTCCTGCTCACTGGAACTTCACATGATTTAGGACCTTGTAGAGACAGGAAAAGGACAATAAAGCGTTGCCTTGGCACCGTTGCATACACTGACCTATTTCCTGGAGTTTCTCTTGTAGGAAATTTGATATCTTTTCAGTTCCTAATTGTATATCACAAAGGTGCTGCCTGCTCACAGTGAAGAACTGACAGAGGGAAAGAGGCCCCTGCAGTTCTGCGTGATGCATGCTGTTGTATCAGCACAGATTGTAGTGTGTTCCTTAAGAAGTTACATTTTGTTTTGGGGGGTTGGTGGGGGTGAACACAGACGACGCAGTGAGGCCAGACAGTCTGTCAGCTGTTTAAAGATGTCTAAACTGTGGTGAAAACCGTCCTCAGTTATCCGCCGCTCAAAGAATGCGCAAAGTGCTAACACATTTTCAGCGTTATTGCAAGGAACGTCAAGTAAAAGTGGATGCTGTTAGTGTTATTAGGATATAAAGAAAGAGAGAACATAGTGGGAAGATGTAGGAAGGCCATTTTTAAGGCCTATCATTATCGCCATCATCAACTTTCATGCTCTTTTATTGACTGAGACATCATCGCCTGGTTTTTAACAAAGAGCCTCCCTGTCCGACTGCTGTGGCCACAGCAGAAAGCCCAAGGGATCTGCTCTTCAAAGAGCCCTTTAGAACCCCGCTCCACTCCGACATGAAAGTTCGAGGATTTCAGCATGCATGGTTGCAATTTTAATAATCTTGTCCTGCTTTGGTCAAAATGAAGTCGACAGACATCAGGCAAAAAGAAAAACAGGCCAATATCAGATGTAAACTCACTACTTGGTCAGTGCAATAGCGAGGTCTCCCCCCCTCCAAAGCCTCCTCCACCCTGCTGAGTCTCCCTACTGTGGAGAAAACCTAAACACTCATCCGGCTGCTTAAACTGAAAATCTCGAAAGGTGCTTCGCAGAGGGGGAAACGGGGTTTACAGATGGTGCACGTCACCTCACACTTTTCTGCAGACTGCAATCAGTCATGCCCAATTTCTTCTGGTTTGACAGTTATTTAGGGTTATTTAGTTTGAATTTGCTGTCCGTGTGATACCGCTGGAGAACAAAAGACCTTTGTTGCTTATGTGAAATCATGCAGATGCAATAAAGGTCTTGGGTCCTCAAGACACTCCACCAGAAGTTCTCAAAGTGGCGACCTGACATACAGTGGGGCAAAAAAGTATTTAGTCAGCCACCGATTGTGCAAGTTCACCCACCTAAAATGATGACAGAGGTCAGTAATTTGCACCAGAGGTACATTTCAACTGTGAGAGACAGAATGTGAAAAAAAAAAAATCCATGAATCCACATGGTAGGATTTGTAAAGAATTTATTCGTAAATCAGGGTGGAAAATAAGTATTTGGTCAATAACAAAAATACAACTCAATACTTTGTAACATAACCTTTGTTGGCAATAACAGAGGTCAAACGTTTACTTTAGGTCTTTACCAGGTTTGCACACACAGTAGCTGGTATTTTGGCCCATTCCTCCATGCAGATCTTCTCGAGAGCAGTGATGTTTTGGGGCTGTCGCCGAGCAACACGGACTTTCAACTCCCGCCACAGATTTTCTATGGGGTTGAGGTCTGGAGACTGGCTAGGCCACTCCAGGACTTTCAAATGCTTCTTACGGAGCCACTCCTTTGTTGCCCGGGCGGTGTGTTTTGGATCATTGTCATGTTGGAAGACCCAGCCTCGTTTCATCTTCAAAGTTCTCACTGATGGAAGGAGGTTTTGGCTCAAAATCTCACGATACATGGCCCCATTCATTCTGTCCTTAACACGGATCAGTCGTCCTGTCCCCTTGGCAGAAAAACAGCCCCATAGCATGATGTTTCCACCCCCATGCTTCACAGTAGGTATGGTGTTCTTGGGATGCAACTCAGTATTCTTCTTCCTCCAAACACGACGAGTTGAGTTTATACCAAAAAGTTCTACTTTGGTTTCATCTGACCACATGACATTCTCCCAATCCTCTGCTGTATCATCCATGTGCTCTCTGGCAAACTTCAGACGGGCCTGGACATGCACTGGCTTCAGCAGCGGAACACGTCTGGCACTGCGGGATTTGATTCCCTGCCGTTGTAGTGTGTTACTGATGGTGACCTTTGTTACTTTGGTCCCAGCTCTCTGCAGGTCATTCACCAGGTCCCCCCGTGTGGTTCTGGGATCTTTGCTCACCGTTCTCATGATCATTTTGACCCCACGGGATGAGATCTTGCGTGGAGCCCCAGATCGAGGGAGATTATCAGTGGTCTTGTATGTCTTCCATTTTCTGATGATTGCTCCCACAGTTGATTTCTTCACACCAAGCTGCTTGCCTATTGTAGATTCACTCTTCCCAGTCTGGTGCAGGTCTACAATACTTTTCCTGGTGTCCTTCGAAAGCTCTTTGGTCTTGGCCATGGCGGAGTTTGGAGTCTGACTGTTTGAGGCTGTGGACAGGTGTCTTTTATACAGATGATGAGTTCAAACAGGTGCCATTCATACAGGTAACGAGTGGGGGACAGAAAAGCTTCTTACAGAAGACGTTACAGGTCTGTGAGAGCCAGAGATTTTCCTTGTTTGAGGTGACCAAATACTTATTTTCCACCCTGATTTACGAATGAATTCTTTACAAATCCTACCATGTGAATTCATGGATTTTTTTTTCACATTCTGTCTCTCACAGTTGAAGTGTACCTCTGGTGCAAATTACTGACCTCTGTCATCATTTTAAGTGGGGGAACTTGCACAATCGGTGGCTGACTAAATACTTTTTTGCCCCACTGTATTTCAGTGTCCGAAATTCACCACTCCTCCACCATAAATTTACTTAAGCAGAAGCATATCTTCAAAAGAAAATTCCCTCTTGCCAGCTTTAAACTCGGGTATGAAAGACTTCTTACATGTAACGAGTTAAAGTGCAGCTGAACACTCATTTGTCATGAATTGCCATATTTATTTACATGAACTGACCGCAGCCCTGGTTTCGATCAGAGGATCAGGCAGCTGTTTCAGTCGGCTGCTTTATATCTCTCAACCATCGTAATCAATGTATTCCTAATTTCCTCAGCTACTCCAGTAGTTGCAGACCAAGGAGACTGCAAAAGTGTGCTGATATACAATCCACGGCATTAAAGAAATTTAACACAGAACAGTCTTGAGAGAGCTTGAAGTTTCTGGATTTGCTTGTTTGTGAGTATTTGATGGTTTTAACTGAAACTTCATTTAATCTGTCATTTCAAGAGAGACTTGAGAACAATAACAATTACAAGAATGCAGCTAGCAGATGGAAATAACATAAATAAACAATACAAGAAATGGATAAAAACAGTTGCAGGAATCATAAAGCGTGCAACAATGACGCTTTGAGAACACCAAGGGGTGTAATTCATTTTAGGACAGCTTACAATTCATACCATTTCAAGTTTAAGGTAACTGAAAACAGTTTTTCCAATGTCAGCGGATATCTCAGGTTAAACAAGAAGACTGGTTTTGTAGTTGGAAAAAGACAGCAATCTTACAATTCGAGACAAGAGTCTTGTTTATTTAAAGGTGTTCAGTATAAGTCAGTCAAATTAAATCCCCAGGGACTTGTAAGGATCAGCAATTAAAGTTTTGGCTACAGAGTGAACAGAGTCACACAGTGGAGAATAATGTGTCTAAAGGGCACTTGTCATACTAACTGCCAGCTCCATGTTTTTAATTGTCAGGTTCTGCTGGAGTATCTTTGTGTGCTTAACAATTCCAAACAATCCTTATTTGTCACACTGGGCCTCTGTGCAGACACTCAGTTCGCCCACGGACTGAAACAGACCTTTTTAGCTCCATTTCACCTATCTTTAAATTTGACTGACTGCCTCTTGTAGACAGAAGGTTTGAAAAGCATGTGGGTGGGGCTTCTGTTCCCACAACCAGTGCTGTGAGCCTGAGATGGCCACATTAGGGATATCTACCTGAAGATGAGCATTTAGGGAAGTCTGAACCCCTGAGAGCTTTTGGCTCATTTGGGTTGCTTTGCACATATGATGAGATTATTATTGAAACTTTGTTCATGTTTAATGTGATCCATTTATTACTATAACAGATTAAATAATAATAAACGCAGACCAAGTCAGCTTTAAGGACTTTAGTTAATTTTCTTGTGTCTGTTTCTGTTTATTTGTGTGTTTTCTATGTTGCAGTGCACTGACCTCTTAGGGCCACTGTACAGACCACTGAATGCACCAGGGTTTACGGTGGGTTAGAAGAGTGTTATCCCTGTACTCTGGGATGACTTTGAGTCTATATGGGTTTAAGAAAGGGAAAGAGGATCATGAGACAGGCATGACATGTTCTGGACTCTTGGGACTGACAAAGTGCAGGGTAAAGTACTGCTGCTTGCGAGCAACCCACTTCATGTTCGTCTCTTGAGTCTGGCAAATAATTCAGTGTCGAGCATTATTTATGCACACTGTTCCTTTATTCTGTTACAGCTAAATCAAAACATACCTCAGAGAGGATGATGTTTCCCTCTAATGAGCAGAGGTGGGTCGCTGCACTGGAGAACCAGAGATACTAAATTGCTACCATTCTTTTTCCTGCTCCCCAAAATGGCTTTCAAAATCCTCCGTGCACACACACACACACACACACACACACACACACACACACACACACACACACACACACACACACACACACACCTGCAGAGACAATGCATGTGTCAGAATCCAGAAGTCAGCAGAGTGAAATTAAACAGAATGTGGATTTACAGAGGAGAAGTGAATTTGGTCAGTCGTATTGTAAACGTCTGAATAGTTATACTGAGATGTGTGTGTGTGTGTGTGTGTGTGTGTGTGTGTGTGTGTGTGTGTGTGTGTGTGTGTGTGTGTGTGTGTGTGTGTCCAGCCAGGCACAAGAGAACATTGTCTTTTCTTTCTTTTTGTAACTTTCCAGCTTTCATCTGTTTTATACACTTAATGCATGTAAAATGAGTTAAACATTTGCATATGTTGTTTTTTAGTATGTTACATTATTCATCTAATTAAAAATATTAAAGAAAAACTATACTGAACAGCACCAGATGGATCATTATCAGTTAATACAGAGAGATCAGTTAAGCTCCATTTGCAGTTTCTTAAATCACTTTAATTTGATCTTCTAAAGAGTTAGCTCACAGGAAACAGGAAGTGGTGTTCGTTTAAAAAAAAAAAGACTTCAAAAAGTGTGAAGGTTCTACACTTTGTTGGAAAACCTAAACGTTCCCTTAAACATCATTAGTGCAATAAAGCACAATCATAAGGGTAACTTCAGTTCACACTCCTTGAATTTCTTATAAGTGTATTTAGCGTGTATTTTTTTCATTAGAGAATATTTTCCTTCTTGTAACCACTGGACCTTATAAATCATGTGTACCAGTGACAGCTCGAACAAAAAGGCTGTTTAGTGCCTCTCAGCCTGCAGGGAACTGAGAAGCTTTCTTTGGTTATTTAATTACCTCCACCAAGGAAGTTATGGGATTGGTTTGGTTTGGTTGCACTAAAAAAAAAAAGGGATTTGCATGAACATTTTTTACCAAAGGTGCAGCCGATCTGGATCTGGATCCAGGAACTTTTGAAAGGACTCTTCACCATGGTGAAATTGGGTACAAAGATGCACAGATCTCGCAGTATCTTTACAATCACATGTCAGATTAAAAAGGAAAAAGCAACTGGTAGACTTTGATTTGATGTTCTCAAGAAAATATGACTTCTGGATCCAGGGAATCTGTTTACACGTGGCTTAGAGGGAATGCTGTCTTCTTTTAATTGTTGATTTTTGTTTATTAATTGCTATACTTTATTTATCTGGAAAAGCCCCAAATTGTACATAACAAATATAAAATGGGTCAATATATAAAACTATGCAACCAATATGCAAATTTTAAAAAAAGAACAACAAATACGTTCGTTTTTTAAGTTTATAGGATGCACTTTATAGTTCGATATAAACAGCTGTAGATATAAATTCAGTTGTCGTGAATTTTACGGCAGAGATTTGAATCACTGATCTCTTCTATTAAGCGTTTTAGTGATTGAAGTAAAGCAGGAAGCACAAATGCGGGGTCTCCATCTAAAAACTGAATACTCCTCAGATATTTCACTCACAGATTTAAAAAAAACACACGAGGTAGACTCTGACCGCCCTCCGGACAGTTCCTGTAGTGCACGCACGATGGCGACACTTGGCTAATCAGAGCCATGTGGCTTCTGTGGGCACAACTTCTCCCGATGAAGTTTGCTGGAAGGATTGCGCTCAGTCGGAGAGGGAGAGAGAGACAGACTGAGAGGAGGCAAAGCGGAGCTGGGCTCGAGCGAAGAGGAAAGGCACAGAAGCCAGGACAGACGGAGACAGCTTTCTTCAAGAAGCACCAATTTGTTTTCATCCTAGGGAGAGTTTTGGTGGGCTTTGAAAAAACTGCTGAAACGACCTAGAACTGATCAAAACGCCGAGCTTAGAGTGGTTATTATTATTATTGTTGGGGTTATATTACTTTTTTTTGTAGGGGGACGGACTCAAAATTGATTATTGTGTGTGGTGGATGTGAAAAGCGTGGAAAGGTTTAACACACAACCGAAGGAATGTATCTAAACCGGGCAGCGGCGAACCAGCGACTCTGGAGATGTCCACCATGCGCGCTCTGGATCGCCCTGCTCCTCCAAAGTGTCCTGGACCTGAGCGCGTCTGGTGAGTCTCCCAAAACTTTTTTTCCTTAGCCTTCACTTCTAAAATCATCCATTTTCCTACTCTCCTCTGCTGACATTCAACTTTCTAATCTGTCAGCCTTGACGAAAAACTCCTGCAAGGGCTTCCAACATGTTCCCAACGCGCTCCGCTGCGGCGTTGCGCTTCTTTTATTTTAACGTGCTGTAAAGACGGTTCAAGCCATCCATCCCCATGTTTACATTTTGCTTGTATATTTTAGGCCGACTTTTTGTCTGTGGCTCCTGAAATCATCTGTTAAGTGACCCCATACTGCCGGCCATCGTTCAGCCTCTCTTCTCATGCAAATGATCTTTGGTTTTTTAGATTATCGTCCCATTGTCATTCTGAAGGCTCGGCACGGGGAAATACTCCACTCCAGTGGCGGACAATAGGGGGGCTCTTAACGAGTCAGCTGGATGCCCATTGTGCCCACTCTAACCACGCCCCTCAAAAATCTGAGCGTTAAAGATAAGGAATGTGTGAAGGCTTATTTAAAAGGCAAACAACCACTGCATGTAGTGTTAGGTTTGGTTGATGGCGGGAGGGGTTATCGCTGATGAAGGCAGTAAGATGGGGATGCATGCATGGGCTCCAGAAGCCTGTGGCCTCTTGGAAACAGGATTCGGTTTACGTATACGTGTATCCTTCAACACAGACATTTAAATAACTCTTTATTATAGTTTATTTGTGTGTCCGGACTCTCTCACTGCAGTTTGCACTGCACAGAGCCATGTGTGCCTGTGCAGTGCTGGCATCTTAAAGTTAAAGATGACCTGATAGCAAATGCGAGTGGCCTGTGGCTGATTCCCATAAGTGTGATTGAACTGAGTTTGAATTGAGTTTGAATTGTTTACGAAGCTGCTCCTGGAAGGCATTTTCCTCCTTTGTCCTGGCTTTTAAGTGTTTATAGTGTATGAAACAATCCTCCCCATCCAGACCAGTGGTGATGAATTGTCTCCGGAAAGTTTTTCGGGGTTTGCTTGGATTATCCCCGTCCTCCATAAATGCCTTTTCAACTGTTATTTACAGTGAAGGTGTGCAGCATTTCCTGTATTGGGCGTCAAGCATTTCACCAAGGCCTGTCTTTTTTCTCTCTTTCTCTTTCCTCTCTGTATCCTCAGTCCTCTCTTTTTTTTGCTCTGAGGCAGAGAGGAATGTTAATTCACATTACTTAAGTGGATGAGTTAGCTATAACTTATTCCTCAAATGGAGTTTAATGGTTGAATATGAAGTGGAGAGGAGCCAAACCCCCTGATCCTTTAGGTACTTCATATCTGGAAAGAGACAAGTGGAAATGACTGTGTTTCCCACCCACCCACATACGATCCAGAGGGAAAATACTCTGAAAATTAATTTTGAAATACTAATACTGTTTTCCATGAAGAAAACTCCCATGGCACCCTCTTCAACTAATATCATCTATAAACAAAAAAAGCTTCAGAATCCTTTTCTCCCAGAGATAATCGGCAGCTGCTGCTTCCAGTGACTTTCATTCTGATTTTCTCTCTCCATTTAAATGAATGTCACTTTATGATGAAACTTACTGGTGTGCTGCACATTAATGACACTCATTTGCAAGCTTTTTTTTATCCCTTAATCACAGCAGCTCCAGGATATGTTTGTGGACAATGCTGTCTTTTTCGGCAGAGTCAGAGAGGAACAACAGTGCGGTTTCACTGTAATCAAATGTTAAGACAATAATTCCGGACAAAGTGATCAGGGGCTGTACTGTGGTTGCAACGGAGCAAACAGGACAAAGAGGAATCTTTAAAGTGTGGTCGTTGTTGTCTTTATTTGCTGCCGTCTGGTGCGCTGGGCAGGCTGTGTGCTTCCATTGAAGAGGTCGGAGGTCACAAGTCTGTCACTGTAGTTTAAATGCGAGCATTTCCAGGAAAGGTCAGGCGTTTCCCCGGCCGCAGGGAAGGATTTTGTTTTATATGGTGGACATGCAAAAGGGTGTGCAAATTAGCGGTTAAAAATCTGTGCACCCTTTCAGAAAACATTTTAAACCTAAGGAAATACTTTCTTCATTTGCAGGATTAGAAAATGTCAGTTAATGTACACCATTGGCTGATTGTAGGAAATTTGATGATTTTCCCCGTGCATTCCCTCTACTTGCCAAAAGCAGTTTAGGCATCACTATCAGCCCTCAGGGTGCTAAAACCAACAGATCGTGAGATTTTATTCTTATAGGCACTGCTTCACTTGTAAATCACAAATGTTACTGCCATGCATTTGTGCAGAGTGGGGGACAAAAAAAAAGGCCACCTAAAGTTTAACAGGGCTTTTTATTTTTTGTCCAAACATGATTTTATTTTATTTTTTTATTTATTTTTGCTGTGCCAGCAGGGCTTTTTTTTGTTTGAATCACCTGAGTTTGAACCCAGGTGGAACCGCGTGGAAATCAGATTTCAGCTAAAAGCAGCCATGCTAAAAAGTCCCACCTTTTTATTTAAACATGGAGATAAGCACTGCATGTTCATCTGTCGGCTCAGTGATAATCTTATGACAAATTCCTAAAACCAAATGGACAAAAAATGTTTTAAATCCATGTAAACTGTGTAAATGTTCCTGAATGTGGGACATTCACCTCTGGGCATGAAAAGGTCCAGTGCAGGGCAGGGACTATGGGAAATGTGTTTAGAATTGCATTTAGCCGTTTAAAAACACTTGGGAAGGCTATAAATCATGCCGGGTGGAACTGACGCGGTACAGTTTTCAGTGGGACACACTGTTGACAATAAAGGCACTTCACCCCTGGAAAATCCAATTGGTCTTACAGGCTGAGTGTGTAGGAGCTTGTCCTGGTCCGTCTGCCACTGACATGCCTATCTGGACTGTTTTATGTCTCCTGGTGTTTTCTTAGACTCTTATTTGGGGGAACAGACCACATGAAGTGAAAAAGAAAGCTCAGAATTTGTGGTTTCGTTTCTTTTATGAGGACTTGTTAAAAATTTTACATATCAGCCACTCCTTCTGCTGATTTTTATTTTGTATTTTTTAAGCTGCGCAGTGCATGTGATGGCACGTTTCTCACTTTGAGAGTGCCTATTTCAAATTATTCAGCGTTTTATCCAGATGCTCTGGCAAATGTTTGGCTCGGTCTCGAGTGGTACATCTCTTTAAGATCGATGACCCGGCCGCGTCTAAAACTCCACTCCTCCGCTCTTGACATTGCACATTACACTAAGTCAGGCATCAACTGCCGAGGATCTCTAAAAGCTTTTGGCAGACGCAAAAGAATGTGGCAGGATGTGGCACACACACACACACACACACACACACACACACACACACACATCTACATATTTTGAGACAGCTTGACTCAGTTCTGAGTGTGCGAAACTGGGAGAAAAAGCATAGACGTTAATTTAATCAGCACACGCCTGTAAATCATAAGCTCAAACTCTGTTTTATGTCACTGATTTAAAGCGCCGGTGTGTAAACTATGTCGTGCACTGGCAATTACCTACTTCCCACTCGTTATTAGGCACATGTGTTTGCCGAGGCTCGGCGTGCCTCAGTGCTGCCACGGGGCAAACTGTTTTGGAGAATATTGTGTGATAATTGTTTAAATGATGTAGAGCCAGCGGGTAATTTGCTTCCAAATGATAATAAAAAGGTTCAAGATATCAAATGACTCTTTGAGTGCAACTTTTTTGGTTGTTTTTTTCCCCCTAATAAGACCCACAATTGCAGTATTCACATAATAGGAGATTCAGAAGAACTTTCCTTATGTTGCTTGGCTGGAATGTCCTGATAATATGCTGTCAGTAGTTGGGTTGTCAAAGGAATTTTTTTAAAAAGGAGAGCTAGATTTGAGTTTCCTTTCTTTTGTATATCTGCTCTGCCAAGTGAGGCAAAAGCCTTTTTTTGTGAACGACGAGAAGTGTAAATTTCCTGCATTTGCGCAATACTGGCAGAAACCAAAAAAAAGAGAGAAAGAAAAATGCTCCCATTTCCACAAATCGGACTCAGTGGAGCGGGGTGGTGTTTTAGTGGCAAGGTTTTCCTTGGAGAGGCAGCGTTTAATCAGAGGCTAAAAGCGCTGCACTCAGATCCTCTTTGGAGACGTTTGATAAAGTTTCTGCCACTACAAACTGTAGCCAAGCGTGAAAACCTTTTTCCTGCAATTTACTGTCTGCACAGGAGGTCAGCCTGTTAGAAAGGAAAAAACCTCTACAGGGTTCAGGGAACTGCGGTCTGGATTAAGAAAAAAGGAGAAACAACATCGGTTCAGGCTTTGGTGCTGCAGTTGAGGAGCCAGTGTGTAGATGGCACTTGAATGATTTTAGCAGAGTGAGAGTCTAGACTGAGCGGGGAAATAAGCTGCATTAGGGTGGCGTTCTCCAGAGCAGAGCATTAATTGGCCATATTTTCCCGCTCCCGCCGACTGACCTGTACCGTATACGTCCAACCGCAAATGAACTTGCTTTCTATACCTTCCATTTGATACTTTCTGTGTTGATGTCTTTTGGCTGCTGCCTGGAAGACAAATTACTCCTGCCACATTAAAAAAAGAAAAGAAAAAAAAGCTCTGTGCTGTATTTTATACACACAACACAATGAGTCCTTTGCTGCAGTTGTAAGGTAGGCTTTAAGAGAGAGACCGTGCTGATGACAAAGTGACACTTTAATGAGTCTAATGGAATAAGCCACACATACTGCATATTAGGGCTGAACGATTATGGAAAATAATCTAATTGCGATTTTTTGCCCCAATATTGCGATTGCGATTGCGATATGCGATTATTTTTTAAGGTCTTTGTCTTCTGTATTATTAAACAAAGACAAGCAATACATCATATAGTATGGCCAATACTATATTACATTAATTTTAAACTGTTCTTTCCTGGAAGACAGACCTCTGTTATGATGACATGAGGTGATGCATGAATTGATGACTGACATTTTTATTTAACTTCTTCAATCACAACAGTATATTTGAACATACACAATAGTTTATTTTTAGCTTACAAACATCTGAGCATAAAGTGCTGACAAGGAACCCTGGTGTAAACATTAAAATGAAAGTCAGTACAATGTGCAGATTGCAGAAATATACATAAAAAAAAATCAGTGGCTTTACCACACTCAGTTTTTCGACATCTGTGAACTACTAGACAGTCATTCAATTAAAAAATAATATTAAATAAATAAAACTAATAAATAAAAAATACACACATCTTACTGATCTCTGCAGTCAGTAACATTACACATAAAGTGCAAACATAATAGCAATTGTATAAACACACACACAAACACGCCTTTAAAGTTTAAAGGCGTGAAATTGGACGGTCTAGCCTTCTGAATCAGAAGGCTAGTTCTGATTAGCGTCACCGCTGTCTCGGTGGAGTTTAATAAACTCGGCCGTCTGCTTCTTGCTATCTAAAATATAACCAGACACTGGCGTAAATTCTCGACTGTCTCATACTTCTGTTTAATAAGTTTTCTGTTTGACGTTTAGTCAGCTGTGTGAAAACCAAGGAGGAACCCACCCGGGGGATTAATAAAGTTTTATTTTATCTAATCTAATAACTTTAATCTCAGCCAAACCGATTTACTCACGAACAAACAAAACACTGAAAAAAGCCCAACAATAACATTTTTAGGTTGTCTAAGTGACTTATATATTACGTTTAACCCGAGCAGCGAAACTCCGCGGTGATCTGAAAATGATGTGAGTTGTGCCGTTCTCGGCCGCATCAGTAACCCTCGAGCTCCCGGCTAGCTGTCGAGCTGGTGGGTAGCAGACGCCTCTGAAAACGTCGAAGCACTTTTGCAAATATGGGATATCTTGATAAACCGAGCAGATATTTGATGTTTACACAACTACTTTCTCGCCTGAAAATATGTTAAAAGTTTATTTTGTGACCCAGAAAGATTAGTATGAGTAATTTTAAAACTTAGTAGCGGCCGCCATTGCTGGAAACTGGAGTTTGGCTGGGCCGCGCTATGAATTCTGGGATATGGTAGTAATTTGGACAGCCTTCGGCACGTCGCTGTGACGTAATCGGTCTACAAATGCGGCCTCAGGAGGATGCAGCCCATGAATTTGGACATGTCCAGAGTATAATCGCAGCCTTTGCGGTTAGAAAATTGCACTTGATCATGTCGCGATATTATCGCAAATGCGATATATCGTTCAGCCCTACTGCATATCAATTTTCCATACGGACTTGGCACGGTTTCGCGTTGTGGACCGTGGGGAAAGGGTGCTGCTTTAAAGAGCTCTAAATGTCACTGAAGCCCCACTCCTTATTCGAGTTTTATCAAATTACTGCTTTGCAAGTGTCCTTCACAGCTCGTGCTTAATATGTGGAGATCATGCTACATTTCATTTAATAAGGGGTTCGGATGAAACATGGCTTTTTAAACTCTCCTGTATGTGCCAGAGTAAATCTTTTTAAGCCCTGTTTGTCTAGCATTAAGGACTTGAGAAACTTCTACTGGAAGCAGACGGGCAGATCTCAGTTCAGCCACAATTAAATCTTTGTACAACACCAGGCTCCCACCAAGGGGATGAAATACCCCCAATTTAATGGGCGTCACTGCCAAAAAAAAATCAATATTTGTTTTCCATGAAAGATATGTTCACTTTATGGATTATTAAGAGAGATGGCACTGTCATATTTGTGTGCAAAACTAGAAATATGCGTGTCGTTTCTTCACAGCTGTTTAAGTATAGGGTTTGGCATTCTCTTTTAATCTGCTATTTTGTTTCTGCATTCAATTAGTAATATGTTAGTCCATAACACTTAAGTCTGAGATAACCTTTCTATGGCTAAAGCTTCAAAATCCAAAGAATACAAAGATCTAAAAGAGAGAAATGCAGAAAGTCATCAGTTGTGATGCTTTAACCACACAATGTGCAGCATTTTGCACTAAATCAACTCATCATCTGGTCACAGCAGCTGGACCGAAGGCCTCAGACCCACATCTGTGGTAGCTGCATACTTCCACTTGAGGGCAGTGTCAAAAATATGTGGAACAACTGATTATGGGTGACACAGTTGTCCATATTTGTGTCGATGTGGGTCCTTTAACATTTAACTTGTGTCTCAGAGAAGACAGATGCCACATACACAGACTTTTTCACTGATTTCTCCTCGGTGGTTCTACGACCTTTATTTGTTGTTGTTTTTTTCATTCTTCCTCTTCGTGGTGGACACAACTTGGATAATTCCCTTTCCTGTTTAGGCCTACTTGTTGAGCGCTTGACTTACGCACAGCATAATGTCTGTTTAGCTGCTTGGAGGACTGCACACAAGCCTCTGTGTAGGTTGATTGCCGTGATCTTTTTCTCTCTGTGTGTTAGGGTTAACCAGCCTGAGGAGGAGTGTTCACTTTGATAGGTGACACTGGAGGAATGGTCAAAAGCATTAAACAAGTACACAGTGTTCGTGGTCGCAGATGATCTGCATTCTTTAGAAAAGCCTTGCCTATCATTGCATGTTTTCATGGGGACACACAGACGTTTTTTCCCCGCATGATGAGAATCAGAAAATAGTCAACCCCTCTGCTACCTTTCAAAACCATCAGCATGACATCAAAACTCATTGGCACTGTTCCTATCTGGCTGGCAATCACATGCTAATGCTTTTAATTTTCTTTTCTGTACTTTCTCACTTTCCTGGCTGTGTCCTCTCTCTCTTTCTCAAACACACACTGTCTCTTTTGCCCCCTCTCCTTCTCTTCAGTTTCTGAGTGGCTCCTCAACTTTTTCTCCTTTCTTTGCCTGGCTGACTGACATGCTGCTCTTGGCTGAGCTGCTTGTGTTTACTCAACAATAACTGAGAGCAGGGTGGCTCCACAGCAGTTCCTACGCTCTTCAGGGAAACAAAGATAACTACTCGTGCAGGCTTTCTGGCAGGATTGTTTGCCAGTACGCGGCTTCTCATACTAGAGCTGAGATGGAGCGGCATCTTGTGCTGTCAGCTGACGCAAAAACACTTCATTCTTTCAAATGATTCATTGCAGCCATGGCGAGATCATGAGAGGGATCTTTAGCTAGATTTTTCCGTAGTCAACGCAACTCTTGATGCGTCTTTGAGGCTCTGTGGGTAATCTTTTCAGAACGCAGTGGTTACGCGGCAAAAAAAGCACTGGACCATCAGCTCCACAGTGGCATTTGTATAAACTTATCACTCCGCAGTTATTAATAGAACCGTATCACATGCGTTTTTCTCACAATTTCCAAAATCATTCCCAGCAGATCCTTCGCTCAAATCTTTATTTTTCTTACTTTTTCTCTCTCTCTCATTTTTTTTCATGCCTCTGGAGCGAAGCCGTAGCACACGCCGAAAGTGCTCGGCATATAGACTTCAGCCTGCTTGCAAAATACTTAAACCAGACACATTTGGGCTTCAGGAAATTTGATTTTACGGGGCATCGTATGATTTGTGTTCGGCTTGAATAAACTGTGTGCTTCCTTGTTGAATGTGTCTGTTTAGGCTCTCGTGCAGCCACTCAGGAGGTTTTTATGTTTGTATAAGATGCAGAGAGAAGTGTTTTCCCGTGTCTTTGGCCTGTCATTGCTTTGTGATTACATTTAGTGGCCACAGAAACTGTAATCCCGTCGTTGCCAGAAGCTGAAGCATTTTTCCCTTTTGGGGATTAAAAAGGTTTTTAGTGTAAAGCTGCCAGTTTAACAAGTCGATTTGGCCACTAAACAGGTTTAGGGATCTGCTAAAACAACACTAAGCTCCTTTCACTTTATTTATGTGTTTTGTTTGTTATTGGGGAATAAAAATGCTCCAATCAGCAGGCTTTGAGCTCTCAAACTGACTGAAAGAGAAACACATTTCTGCCATACTGGCTTCTCTTTATTGGCTCCCTGTTAATTGCAGAATTTAATTCAAAAGCCTTCTCCTTACAAACAAGGTCTTGAATCAAGCCCCATCATATCTTAAAGACCTCTAGCATATCACCTCCCTGAGCCTTTTTCTGTTTGAGGTTTATTCCTGTTAAAAGGGAGTTTTTCCTTCCCACCGTCGCCAAATGCTTGCTCATAGGTTTCATTCTAGTATTGCAGGATCTTAACCATACAATGTCAAGTTCCTTGAAGCAATTATTGTTGAGATTTGGAACTATACAAATAAAACTAAATTGAATTGAACTTACTTTGCCACTATTTCCATCTTATTCCACCTCTATATTCTATGGATATATTGGTATTGCAATGTAACTCAATTAATGCAATATATATAAAAACAATACAGTACAGAAGGAAAGGAAAGTCAGTCATTTAGAAACATTGTCAGCACCTGGTTGGTTCAGCAGAGGATCGACTCTGAGCGCTGTCGGCAGCACATCTGGCAGAGTGTGTGAAACACATTGGCGGAAAGTGCCAAAATATCAGCATTTGAATTTTTTACACCCAAAACATCCATCTGGCTCTAGTGTGAAGACTTTTGGTCCATACATATATTAAAGAAATACAATCCAACTTAACTAAACAAGTAGGGGGTAATATTACTAAATCCAGCGTGTTTTCAGTGCAGCGTAGTCACCTTCAGCAAATGTCTTTGTATTAGCATTAGTGGAGACATGGCCTTAGTGTGTTTGTTTAACCAAAGCCTCGTCACCTTGTTCTCCGTGCAGGCGCCCTGTTTAACCAGCAGCCAGTGTTTACCCAGCCACTTGATTCACACAAAAAGACTCGAGAGAGGCTGCGCCTTGAAGTGGCAGCACAGTCCCGTTGTCCGACTGATCTCGCACATTTTTTTCCATTAGGCTGACAAACGGCGCCAAGTCAGCATTTTGTGGTAAAAACAGGTCTGTTTGCATGTGCGGCCTGTGAATTGTGACACCAGATTTCAGGGGCAAAATTTAGATGCAAGCACGCAACTATAAATCTAACAGTGACTTAGCATGAATAGAGGGGAAAAAGGCACAAATGACCATAAGAAATTTGACTTAAATGGAAATCCCCTTTCTATCCATTCTAATCCTGTGTCGACCGCATTCACCGAGGAATCTGGAGTTAAAGGTCTCATTTGGATGTGAGTCTGAAATGCAGTCACTGCAGTTAAATGCCCATCTACCAAACCACTGCTGCCCAGGCATCTGGCTGATTTAGCACCACCAGGAAGCTGCTGTCCCTGTGCGGTCAAGTCTTCTGTCATTGATCGGATTTGGTGAAAGAGGAAAAATGTTCAACGATGCAGATTTGAAAAAAATTCTCACTTTAAGATTCTAATTTTCCACTTTGTCTTTTACTCAAGAAACCTGGTGGTAGCATGATTTTAGCAGATTATGGCATGCTTAACTCTTAAGAGTTTGGGCAAGCCTTCAAAGATCCCTTTATTGTGGTGAGGAATAGCTGTTACCATACTCATATCCCTTTTGGCTTGATGGCCTCACTATAAGGCAACTTTTTTTCCCTCCAAGGTGAAAAGTTATTGATTCCTTTGTTGCCTAACTATCCAGAGTGTGTCTCTGTTTTGTAGCAAATGAGTGAAAATAACAGCAGGACCGAAGGTTATGTGCTTCTGACTGTCCGGATGCATTAACCAGAGCTTAGAATGATGGAGGCAGTCCTGTGTTTGAAGTCTGAGCGGCCCGTGGGTTTCGTGGTCAGATCTGCAGGAATGCTTATGAGGAAAGCATTCCTGCAGTCATGGAGCAGGAATCTCTTTGTTTTAAAAGTGACAAAATGTATGTTATCTCCTCCACTTCTCTTCCTTTTGTGTTCGCTCAACTCGTGTTTGTATCGAACCTGGCATAAGCTGGAGAGGGATCTCGTCAGCTGGCTCGCTCCTGACCAGGAATTCATACATTTATCCTGTGGGACGCTGAATGCTTTTCTTTTTTTCCCCCATCCGTCTTTGAGGCGAATAAAAAATGATGGGGAGTGTTGAGGGGAAAATTCAATTTACCCATTAAAGCTGCCCTCCTGTTTTTCATATTTCTGCTTTGAACGGTTGTTTTACTTCCCGGTAGATGTTTATCAAAGCTGACGCCGACTTGGAAGCAACCCCACTTTAAGGTTATGTGCTGGTACGGCTGTGTCCCGCATGCCAGCAGTCTTCTCACACCTAGCTCTGCTCTCTTTTCCTGTCTCTCTATACATCTGTCTCCGTCTTCCCTCTAAGTCTCTAACCCCTGCTTGTCTTCAGAGAGCATTGATTTCAGCAGGGCAGGAAATGAAACTACATTGCCCTGTGACTCCCAGCAGGAGAGAAGGGACCTGGGGAGGGAAAGAGGAAGAGGTTCATGAAGCAAAAGGAGTCCAAAACTAGTGGAGGTTTTTTTTCTCTCTGCAGAAAGGGATTAAAAGATTTAAAGCACGAGGAGGTGAGTGAGGATCGGGATGGAACTGTCTCGGCACGGAGAAATCTGAGCAGGCTACGAATGTTATTGAGACGGGAAAATATTTTCCTAGAGGTGTTTGACTGACAGCAGGCTTAAATTTACTCCCAGCTAAGTCCTATCAGTCAAGAATCTGAATGATCCGACCCGTTAAACTGAAACAAACAGCCTCCGAGCAGCAATGTCGGAAGGGGTAGGGGCCTTCGTAGAAAGAGGAGCAGAGGCCTTCACGATCTTTGAAAACTCCTGACCTTCATCCCTCCACCAGAAGTCAGTGATCTTCTCCACAAGAGGGGCCTATATAAGAGGCTTAGGCCCTTGTGATCCCACTGCCTGTTTGTCTAACCTCTGCGTGGCTGCCTCAGCAGCACTAAGCTTTGCCCGCAAAGAGCTCATTACCTCTCAGCCCTCTATCTCAACTTCATTGAGCCATTGTAGCAGTTGGAACACAGGTTTAAGTGCTCCTGATTATGAACGTCGTTAAACCCTTTACACTAAAATATGATGTGATCTCATGCCATGTCAGCACTTGTGTCTTAAAAAAAACAAAAAACAAAAAGCCAACCAAGGATTAAATTTGGAATTGTTGAGCAATGCATGGAGGCGGCATTATTTCCTACCAGAGCAAAAAACAGATTCCCAGCATTTCACCGTCCCGCAGCAAGCTCTAATGGCACATAAAACCTGTCATGTCATTGCAACCATAATTGGAGCAAAGAAGAGATGGCACAGCGTCAGCATCTTTCCAGACGTTTACCCACGGCCCCCGGTGCGCTTAAATAGAATATTTATTGGCCTTTTCATTGAAATGTACAGCTGTTTATACCGTGCATGCATTGTGTAATGATGTTTTGCAACGAGGCTCTCGGCCCGTCGCTGTAGATGTATGCAGACCTCTATAGTTAAACAGGGGAAAGATATATTGAGACATCTCTGCTGTGGACATTGGAGCTTATTATTTCTGACGTGCCCGGCTGGCGTGCTGATCTTAAACGGGCCGGCGCTGATAATTTGGATCGAGACAGATCGCCGCAGTGGTGATTCACGACTGTTTGAGTGGGAGTTTTAAACAGTAATGGATTCGGTTTAGAAGTTTCCCCTCCTGGTACCGTTCAACAGTTTGGACAACTCATGGCAGGGACTTGCGATGGAGTTTGGCAGACCAACGTCTTGTCTAAACCCTCCTTCTCCTCCTTCAGTTTTCTCCTACTCTTTGTCAGCATCTTAATGCCCCCAGCCCCCCCCCCCCGATACTTATTAAGATTTCCAAAGCAGACAGTTTGCTGTGAAAACTGTCTAAGATATAGTTATTTCAGATCTGGAATGTGTTCTGCTCTCCTCACTTTTTATTTTAATTTCTTTTCAATCCTCTGTGTCCTCAGTCAGACGGCGGTGACCCACTGCCCCCCACCCTCCTCCTCACTGCCCTCGCTTTGCACTCCCTGGGATTTGTTAGTCCATTTACCCTTTAATTCAAACCTGATTTAACTCCAGCCAGCTGGCTAGCTTAACCCCCCCCCCCCTCTCCCCCCACCAACACTCATGACGGCCCTGAGCAGGAGTGGACATTGTGTTTTTGTCTCGATATGTGTTCTTGCGTGCATGGAGAGCACACGGCCCCTCCAAACATTGAATTTCCAGGCAACTGAGCGCCCCTTTATGATCGCTGCAAACAGCCGACACTCTTCCACTCATTTTGGTCATAAAAAACAGCGTTCCACTGATGGCCAAATGACGTCTGTGTGATCGCGCTTCCCCGAGTCGTGACAAACAGAAGATTTAGTGCATCAGAGTCCTTACTGTTGCTCACAAGTGCAAAAAGCCGATGTCTCTGCACTTGATAAATGGGCTCTTTGATTTCTGTTAGATCTGTTTGATACTTTTGCTGAACTGCATTAGGCTGAAACATGTTAGGCACATCAAAACGAGATAACCAGAGTGCACTTGGACCGAGTTGAAGGGTAGGACTATGGCGAGGTGATATATTTAGAAATGGCCTCTGTGCTTGCTGTAGACCTGCGAGTTTATTTAAGGAAGCTGTAATTTTCCTGCCAGCTGCCCTTCCATGTTTAATTGGGACAAATAGCTCATTGCTAATGAATTTATTGTAAGCTTGTAAACGTGTTTCGGAAGTCCTAGGACTCTGGTTGATTGTCAAATACCATCACTCAGTGTGCAAAAAAATGTCTCCAGAAATTTGCAAAGACTCCTCCCTTTAAATGCGACAGTTAGTCATTCAGATTTTTTTAAAAGGCTTTCCTGGCTCAAGTCTTATAAAACGAGAAGAAAAACAGTAGTTAAAGAGTTTCCAAGACAATAGACGAAAGGTGTTTTACTGCCGGCAGATAGCAGCCCGCGTGTTTTTTAACCCTGTGCTTGCACAGTAATGCAGCCTTTGCGTGATTGGTGGTATGCCTTTGCAAACGTGCACACCCCCTGTCCCAGTGTTGGTGGTCTTGGAAAGCCACCAAGATCACCCGGCTGCTCTGTAATGTGAAAGCAATTAGCAGCCAGCAGTTTTACACAGTGCCGATATGCGTGGAATAACAAAAGGGGAATGTAGGTCACCACTGAGCCACAGGTACTCAGTGTGGACCCATGAGTATGCACGTCAAACTACAGTGGCCTGTTGGTCAGTAACAATTAGGAACTGCTTGGTAAGTTAAGAGGTCACGTATGTAAATAAATCGATAGGTGTTATACTTCAGTGCACGTGCATGAGGATGCATGACGACGGATTCTCGTAGGAATTCATAGTGAGAATTCCTGCCGTCAGTGGGTTTATAACGAGTTAAAAGCCAGATTTCTTCAGCTCCCTGCAGACCCCTTTGATGTCTTCACCCTCGGTTTCCTTCATCTGACATTTCTTTTAATGAGACGAAAATTCTCGCGATAGAGATCTGCCGCTAACTTTAGTTAGAAATACAGTAAATCTGTGCCACACACATTTACTTTGGGTTAGACTGAGGCCTGTTTCTCTGTCAGATTTTCCCTTTTTTTTGGTGTGTGTGTGTAACTGCATGTCTCTATGGTGTGTGCGAGCAGGGTGCATGCCCTCTGTCACATCTGGAAGCTTGTGGTTTTTTTCATGAACTGCTAAATGAGGAGAAAAATACTCCCAGCTGCCCTCAGGAAAGCTCACCTGGTGTTGGTGTCCTTGTTTACTCTCTCACACTTTGTTTTTCCCATCGCTCCATGCAAAACATGCACGTAGATATGGATACATTATTAAAAGCGCTTTGAGTAGTTTGCCTTCTCTTCCTCTCTTTCTTTTACAGAAACTATCTGAATATGCCTTCTCTTCTTGTGTGTGTTTGTGTGTTTGTGGGGGGGGGGGGGGGGGGGGGTTCTAGCCCACTTCAAGGGGGTTGGAGATTGGGTTGGGGTACAAGCATGAAACATGAATATGCTTTTTACATAAGATATTCTGTACATGGCGTCCCAGCATAACCCGAGTAATCAGATTAAGACGAGAACAGTTTGACTGGGTTACATGCGTAGTGGGAGCGACCACAGCACATCGCATGGTAAAGTCATTTTCACTGCAGCCTCCGCAGGGAGAGGAGGCCAGGAGAAGCATCCACCCCTCCCGCCCTTTACCTCAAACACCACCAGTCCACCACCCCCACACCCCAGCCGGCATACTTCGGCTATCAGAAGGGAGCGGAGCTGGGAGATATCAGCCTCGAGAGCTAAAAAGCAGCTTTTGTCTCGAGCGACCCACCGAAGACCTCTGCCTGCCCGCTCTATCAGCAAATCATAAACTATACCTCGCGACTAGAAACACAGGCGAGCACGTGAAGGGAGGGGAAAAAAATCGGCAAGATCAAAGACCTGAAATGAAAAGTAGAAATACTTACTCTAGCTTTAGCTGTCATATAAATCTGCACACATTTTACATTGTGGATTAATGGTGCATTGACTGACGAGACGAGTGATTACAGTAACGGATGTAGCAGCTATGCACATGTGTGGTACACGCTGGGAAAGAAAGTTGTTAGCACCGCTCACATTAGCCACACAGTTAGTTGCTCTAAATATCCATTTCCTTTTAACTGAATGATAATAAGTAGCACCCAGACATGCTTAGACTTCACTTCCTCCATAGATCTTTTTGGACACTACTTGTAGCCACAAAAACATCAGTCTTCAGAGCTTCTTCTTCAGCGGCCAAGCCTTTCTTGCTAGCTACGTTATTTTTACCTAGCTTAGCTGTCTCTTTGACCACTAGAGAAGTGCCATCACCTCAGTGGAGCATCTTGGTATAAGTTTAATTGAAAGTGGAACTTCTTAAATTCACAGTGCATACTCTTCCTGACTGTCATACTCATTCTTTGTTCTTTTTCTTCCTTTTTAGGGGGGAGGGTTAATTGTATTTGATCTGTCCACTTGTTTTCATCATCTCACTGCTCTTTTTTTTTCTATTTACCACAACTGTCGTGTTTTCCCTTCACCCCTCTTTCTCTTACCCAGGCAGGGAGCTCAGTCGTTCTAAGCACAGTGTCTATCAAAGCGAGGCTCACAGCTGAGATTTAGTGGGATTACTGCCTTTCACTCTTAGCCCGTCATTTCAGGATTTTCAGGTTTCACACTAGTTAGACTTTGGGTAAACAAGGACACAAAGTTGCAGCAGACAAATTACAGCTACACCAAGAGGTAGACAGGATTTGGACAACAATGTAATCCCACGAGCTCCTTGTATATACAGCGCATAAACCGACATCTTGCTTACAGTATGCAATTCTTATTTACAGTCATCGCATTTAATATTTCAGATTTAAAGGCTTTATTCGCACTGTTTGCAAAAAGCTGCGTGAAGAGCTGCTCTCGACTTTGATATAAATGTCACAGCTGTTACCGAAAGGCTTCTGCAAGTGTTCTGCTTTAAATATGTTTTTGAGCCGCCTGGTTGGAGTTTGAAGTCAATTATAGTAGCAGCCATGCCCTTCAAGTGTACCCGTGAACAGCACCTGCAAGCCCTCGGAGAGCTCTTCATTAAGTGACCCTGAACCCTGATGCTTCAGTACAGTCGGAGAAATCAAAAGGGGAAGGATCTGTAAAGTAACTCATGCAAATCAGTACACTTCCTCAAAAATCAGACTCAGCCTAGTCCCAAAGGTGCCGCCGGACCTCCAAGAATGCAGTCAGACCTGCTGTCAGACTAGGTTTCCATTAAAAATAAACAGTCTGCTTTTTTGTTTTGTTTTTTTTAAATTCCAGTCAATTTTCAATTCTCATGATCTCTGTTGGACACAGAAATTTCCATTTGACTTATCGTATAGTTGTTTTTGATATGTTATATTCTTTAGATGTACTAAAATTTTTGAAAAATGCCATATTGTGTTGCTCTTTCAGTGAGCTGACCACGTTTATCTGCTGTATTTTCATGTGAAAATGTCTTGATCTGACTTGACTTGGCGTCTCTATTTCCAACATTTATTTACGGCTCTCCCGGCTCCCACTAAATCTTGTCTGCACAGCTGCGATTTTTGTCTGCATGTGTTTAATGTGAGGTTCACAGGACATTAAAATGCTGCTGGACCGTCAGGCAGGCAGTGACGCATTCAAACAGCAAAGCATCTTCTTGTTTCTGAATAAAGCACCTTTGGGATACCTACTGTATAACACACTCTTTAAGCTTAGTGACCCCTGCAGCTCGTGTCATGTCTGCCTCGTGTGTTATTGGAGTAACAATGATGTGTCCAGGCTAGGTCAGCAAGCTAAAAACAAAAAACAAACAAGACGATTATTGGTAATCATTTAAAACCTGGATTGTTTTATCTGTTGTTGACCATAACCTTCACTGATGCCCACCAGATTAGGGACGGATGGCTGTTGAGAGGTGGTTAATTGAAGAGCTAAAGAGAGGAAAGGACCGAGTGAATGAAGGAGGGACACTGGGCAAACAAGAGAGTGAAAGAGAGAAGGGCAGATCTTTTATGAGGCATGGAAAACGGGGTGAAAGGAGGAGAGAGGGGGAGTTGATGCCTGTGGTGGGTCTGAATAGAAGGACCCCGTGTTCTCTTTAATGTTAAATGAATAACTCCTGACCTGACACAGGCTTTTAATTGGTGTAGCCACCAGTTGGGATGGAGTGCCGGGTTGGTTGCATCGTGGGAAAGTGAGAAAATGTGCACATTCTGTCGTGGTGGTGTAAAGTGCTCTTGAACGTGTGTTTATAGTATGGTGTTGAAATTTTAGCCGCTTTAGATGTTTAGCCCAACATAATTCAAGTAAGACCAGTGTAATTAAAAGTATATATACTTCTTAATGGTGATCGGGGTAGAATAAATGATTGCAATTGTTAAGGTCTTAGTGCAGAGAGTCTGAAATCTGAATTGGTATGCTCCAATGTACACTCACTGGACACTTCAATAGGTACGTAGTACTAGTGCTGGATTCAATGACCTTTGACCTTCTGTGCCCTATTGCTCCATGGCATAGATTCAGAAAGTTACTGGAAACTTTCCTCAGAGATTTTGGAAAGAGACTGCATGATGCTATTATTGACGTGATAGCATGATGCAGTTACTGCAGAGGTGTCGACCATCATGTACCTAGAGGTGCTTCACTGGATTGACTGTGGAGACAAACTCAGTGTTATATTCAGCAGAAAATCGAGACTCCAATCTTCTGTTGGCATTTAGTGTGGTCAAGATAGGATGTGTTTTATGTTCAGAGATGCTCTTCTGCGTATTTTGTTTGCAACAAGTGGTTATTTGAGTTGCCTTCCAGTAAGCTTGAAACGATGTGGCCATTCTCCTCTGACCTCTGCCATCATCAAGGTATTTTCACCCAGAGAACTGCCACTCACTCGATATTTTCTCCTTTTTGGAGCATCCTCTGTAAACCCTAGAGGTGGTTGCGTGGGAGAATGTCAGCAGATCAGCAGTTTACGAAATATTTAGACAGCCCTTCAATTACCATAGCCATGCCACACTCAAAGTCACTTGAATCACCTCTCTTCCCAGTTCTGATGCTCTGTTTGAACTTCACCAGATCGACTTGACCAAGTCAACATTGGGCAATTAGATATTTGCTTAAGGAGCAATTGAACAGGTGTACCTAACACAGTTTCCAATGAGTGTAGAATATATAAGAATATAATTCCCTACTTCGCAACCAACATAGCATCAATTGCCCTGATTCTGCTAATCAGCTCCTCAGGAAAAGGCCCTCGCACTTTTTTTCCACAGCTAATTTATTGTAAATGCAAAAAGGTTGCATACAATCAGTCTGTGCTAAATGAAGCGCCACTGGGATAAAAGCACACAGACTTGTGAACCAGAAGAACGAGCATAAAGCTAGAAAAATACATGTGAAAGTAACAGACTTCCTTTCACTGTACAACAGTATATTCAAGTCAGTGTTAATATCAATACTGCTTTCTAGAGCTTTAAGAAATCTCTGCTTACTAGCTGAATGCATGGGCGGCTAAGTCCCCCTGCCTTGCTGTGAGGGACCTCCCATGTTTGGGAAAAGAAGGAGCCTTTGGCCTGTGAGCCCGTAGGATGCCCTGCGCATGAATGACGGGGAAGAAGGGGGTGCCCGGGTAGGTGGAAAGGAGATGGCTGAAAGAGGCAGCTCAAGCAGAAAGAGAGGGAAAGGGGTTAAGTGGAGGCAGGTGTTCAGTGACAAACCTTACAACCCCCACCTCTTCTTTCTTTTGCCCCAGCTCACTCCTCCAACAGTGGTCCACTGAGAGTTCAGAAAACTAGCCCAAGAACAGACACTTGTTAGTCACTTCCCTCTCTCTCTCTCTCTCTCTCTCTCTCTCTTTTACCTTCTTTTGTTTGCCCTTATCCAACCACCTTATCCTTCTGATCTAATCTTTTCCACCAAATTGCACCCTTCTCCTTTTATCCCATGTTTCTTTCCGTGCTCCCCTGTGTGCTTTTTGCCCATTGCTCCAGGACCACCTGGCTCTGTGGTTTGAAATCGCATAAAACTCCTGTTTCTTTAAGGAGATAGACAGCTTTCCCACTGCTCCGCACTGCCCAACCCAGCTGGTAAATTAATTTAGATTGGATCATGCTCTTTCTCATCATGTTCCAGAAGTTATTAAAATCCAGCTCAGGATTTGAGCAGAATAGTACACAAATCCCGTTTTGATTGCTGGAAAAACAGGGAGTGCATGATTGATGTCATTTTGTAATTTTGTTAAATGGAATTAAATCAGTCTGCGATTATACATTTTTCCCATTTTGAGTGTAATGCAGTCAGCATCCCTTCCAGTGGCTTTCAGGTTTTTTGGCATGGCGCTATCACAGTTTCTTGGATTGGTTGTGCCATTTCCTTGGAGTGCTTCATGATTAAGGTGACCCGTTTTCTGGTTTTTCCGAGAGTGGCCTCGCTTCACCTGTCACACACAATACTTCAGACTTCAGTGACTGGATTTAGAGGAAACAGTGTATGAATGATGTGTGTTGCTTTCAAAGGGGTTGGCAAAAGGTTTTACGTTTACTCAAATCAGATAATACCTCTGCCATTACCTGTTGGAAACCTAAATTATGCATAATTCTATCATGTGGAATTCAGTATTATAATAATTTATTCCCCTACTCATAAGATCTTAAAAGCTTGTGTGGAGGTTTCTAACAACAAAGTACTGTACTAAGGTGACATATAAAGTCAGCACAGACGATCCAGGAGGGAGTTTTAATAGCAGAAGCCACCCATTTGACCCCTTTAAAGCATGACTCACAGTGCCTCCATTGTGTGTATATTGTGCAGGCGTATTTAGTGGAACTGGAACGCCTAGAAGTTGTGTGCATCTTTTTGTTCATGTTAAAACATAATGTGCATGTCTGTCAGTGCAGACAGAAGGATGATGTTTTATTCTTTAATAAACGGTTGGCTCTTATCCCACGCTGAGTGATTCTTATTGTTGTGGCCTTGAGCAAATTCAGACAGGAGTCAGATTCGGTAAAACATCTGGAAGAAAAAACCTGCTGCTGCTTTTATTTTTTCTCTTTGGTCTGAATGTGTGAATCAGTACGATCATCATCCACGCACATCCATGCACACACTCTCACACTTCACCTCCCACAATGAATGACTTGAGGATGAGTCGCATTTCTGGATCTCGTTCTCTCACTTTCTCTTATAACCTCCAAGCCATGATGGTACGCATTCATTTTACTTCACCCTGGTTTTGCTGGAGGATTCTTCCTGTTAACGGGTAGTTTTTCCTTCCCACTGTCGCCAAGTGCTTGCTCACATGGGGTCATCTGATTGTTGCGCTTCTTCCTATATTATTGCAATGTAGTTTAAAGCATTGAGGTGACTGTTGTTGTGATTTGGAGCTGTATAAATTAAAATGAATTAAATCTTATGAGACATCAACTGATGTTTCTGTTCAGATGCTTTTCAGTCCAATGCTTTTCCTTTAAGAATGTGCTCAAGCAACAACCACTTAGAGAAACGCATGTCAAGTGAATGAGTGGTTTCTTAATGATCCAGGCCTTTCAGAGGCTCCAGTGCCCTCCACAAGTGAGCACTACTGATAGAGGCAAATGGATAAGAGGCAGCCTCAGAATAGAAGCGACCACAACAATTCACTGTTCTTTTTTTAAGTCTTTAATCAGTACCAGTGTAGAGTTTCCCATAGTCAGCAAGGTCTGTCTGCTGCAAGCGTGTGCTGTTGTTGTGTTAATGTGCTGACGCTGTAAAGCTATATCTGATAAGTGGTTCAAAGCCGTGATTACCAGCTGATTTAATATTGATTACTCTATTACCGTGTGATAATTATCTGAGAGATATAGAGCTTCCTATCATGCTGTGAAGTTTCGCAGGGCTTTCTTTCTATCTCTGTTTCTCACACACACACAGTCAAGACAAAATGTCTATCTACTCTAACACAAATCAGACTGCGATAACAAGGTCGCCACTTTATGGCTGCCGCATTACCTTAACTGGTGTCCATTTACGATAAAGAGCCAGTCCTTATCGGTACGTTATCACCCACAGGAAGAGAGGCAATGCCAGACGGCAGCAGAGAGAGAGGAAAGGGGAGGCTGCAAATTCCTGTACACATTACAAGCAGCTACCTCGGATTCAGTTAGATATTTCATTGTTTGATCATCACTCATCACTAATAAAGGCCCGAGTTATCCAAAATGTTTGAATTGACTTTGGCTTGAGACCCCTATATTTGCCCAGAGCCCAGGGTGTATGTTGAACTGCACAACCAAAGTAATATATCTAATCACTGTTTAGCATTAAAGTTTATTAAAATAAGACTTTTATATTACATTGTTAGGCTTTTACTTGTGTGTGGCAAATTTCCCATGTTTAAAACCGAAATAGTGAACGCCTCATGAGTCGTAATTCATATTTCTTTTCTTTATTTTTTGTGATTGGAAACAAAATATATGCCTAAGAAATAATAATGGCTTGTTGACAGTAACGAGAGACAAAGGAGACATAGACACCAGGAGTGAGTTTTCATTCAACAAACAGACGTCATGTATTTACTATCATAAGCCTGATGAGGGTTTTTTGGCCTGACTGGTGTATCTTTTGTGCATGTCTTTGTGATCCTGAATGCGATGCACTTGTGCAAATGTGTAACTTCAAGCATGTGAACATGCTTGTGTAAGTAATGGTGTTTTTATTTTTGTACATTTGTGTCAATTTGACCCCGTGGTCCCGTGGGCCGGCTGCTAAGCCATACAATAATAATAGTCAAAAGGATCTGGGAGCTAAGGGAAGCAAGCGAGAGAGAGGGGGGGGAGTCGTGAGGAGACGTGAGGATGAACGCTCGTACCCGAGATGATTCAGATACAGAGTCTGAAGGGAGAGAAAGCTGAGCAGGAGGGCAGGAGGTTACTGGATTGCTCCAGTCTGTTCCAGAAATGACTTTTCCATGACTCCAGGTATGTGATCCCGGCTGAGCCCAGGGATATCCTCTGTTTATGCTCAGGCAAAGACCCGTAGATTTGGCGTCCTGGTATTCACCTGATTAAAATGACCTTTTTGTGTAAACTAAGCTAGCGGCTTGAGAGCAGTGCTCACACACATGGGACCTTTTGGGACCTGGACATCATATGAAAAATCCCATCTGTGTAATTAACAAACACACTGAGGGCACTGTGTTCTCACTGATTCACTCATTATAGAAATTAAAAGGGCAGACATGAGTATTGCTAATAAAACTAGTGAGCTAACTAACAATAAAACATGTCTACTTTTGTATGTATACTAACAGTGCACCAGGCTTATCTTTATCAGCAGTATAGAGGTTTGTGTGTTTTCCAGAGCATGTAATAACACCTTTCCTGTTGCCTTCACAGGATGTTTATCTTTCTATCTTTTCTCATCGTGACCATCTTTATGCAAACTGGTTTTTTGTTACTCTGTCCCATTCTCGACTTAAGATTTGGCACAAACATTCGGAGAGACTCAAGGATGAATGGGTTTTGGGGGCCACATAGACAAAGTTACTGTGATCTCACTTCTGTGCCATTTTATGAATGTAATACTATGTGTGCCTAGATGGAATTCTGCCACAAATTCAAGGATGAACTCATTCAAATTGAATCTAAGGGTTCAGTTACACAGGCCAAGGGACTGGTCAGCAACCGCTTCGTATTGGTTGAAGTCTTGTCAGACTTGGTGTAGATGCTTGCAAACTACTGGCTGAGTGGTAGAAAAAGTGTGACACAAACCAGAGATGGGGACGGTTTGCCTTCAAAGTAAAAGCACTGAAGATAACACATTGCAAAAGGTTCAGCTTTTACTTTGAAAGCAAACGTTCCAGTTGGTGTCGCACTTGTCACCATTTCACTACTGGTCAGAGAGTAGTTGGCGGTTGTTTGCAGACAAGTTGCCATCTTTCAATTTATGGTCAACCACAGCAATATTATAATAAAAAAACAACAACACATTTTCAGGTTTGAAAAGGCGTGTCATTCAAACTGCAGCTTGCCTCGCTGGCATTCAACCACGAGGCAGTAACTCTAGTTTCCTTTCTCCTGCTGTCCTTGTCTGTTTTATGTGTTAAGGTCAAGTATCTTGCATGCACTGATTTCAACCTGGATCAGAATATAAAACCAAAACCCAACATGTGCTTTTCAGGTTTGTGTGTGAGTATCTTATGGTTGGTAAATCATTGCTGACAGCTGTCATATTGTTATAATGCAGCTTCTTCCTTGAAAGCAGCCGGTTCTTAAACCCCTGGTCTCCCCATATTCCCTGCGCAGCAATAAATCCTGCCTCATCTGAACCTCGCTAGTTGTGTCTAGGTAGCATCTGCTGGTTGCTTGACACCTGTATCTGTACAGGCAATATACAGGTATAAAAGGTTTGTGTGCTAAGGTCAAGCAGCTTAGATGCACTGACCTTAACACTGGCAAATCATTAATACTCATTTTTTATTTATTTTTTATTTTACTTTTAAAACTAGTTGACCGATTTGCGCATAGCGTGAATCTTTGTGTTCGATTGAACTGTGTACAACAACCAGCAAATAGAATGAAAGTGAAGAAAAGCTGGGTTACAGCAGTCTAACCATTCAAAAATCTGGAAAATATCACCGTATTATGCATGTAGAAAACCAGATACCCCTGAAATAAAGTTTTCTTGGGTCTCAGCTCTCAGCCTCGGACTTACAAAGACCTCAAATATTACACAGTTTGGCTAGCTTAGACAGCCTCTTTGCCAAGGTGAAAGGGAAAACATTTGATGGCTTCATTGCAGCCAAAATGCAGAAAGGTCTAAATCTACGATGAAAATAATGGGAAGTAAAATGATATCTTCTGGCAGCTCACTGAGCAGGGTATGTTTTTTAGAGGCCATCAGTGTTTATTTCCTAGGTCAGATAAGATTGTCAGGAGGGAATGTTGTTGGACTATGAAACCAGCTTTTATTGCGTATTAATATTGTTGCATGCAGATGCTGTAGTTTTATTAAAAACCACAGAGCTCCTCTGGTTGGTGGCTATCGAAGATAGCAGTGGGTTGAAGCTTTGCAAAAGAAGCACCATGTTACCTACGTTTTGATTCTCAAACACAGAAATTGGAGTAATAGGATTAACACATGTCTGCAACAATATGCTGACCTTTCCTGGAGGGGCGCAGCAGTGCAGAGCACAGCTACGCCCTGTTTCTGACTGCGTATCCGTTATCTCAACACCTCCCGCCCCCACCCCCATACAAAACATCACACCAGGTAGTCGACGAGTGCATAACTGACCCCAGATCAAAGTCACTGCAAGGCCACCCCCAACCTCGAGTCAGAAGTGAAGAGGAGTTCAACACTGTAGGCACGACCCTGTCTAAATGTTAGTGTACAGTATATTTTTGTTTGTAGACCTATCCAACACTTTGACCTGTGGTTCCTTACGGAATCACTTTACCCTTTAATACTTGTATTACATTGATGTAAAACTGGTTGCCATTTTCAGAGGGGGGAGAAAAAAAGTGAAAGCTGTTGCCAGTATATTGGTTTTCTTGGTAAGGCGCAGGGCTGCAGAGGACACTGGGAGGAGTGGGAATGTCAAGACAAAGGCTGCCAGTGGGGAAGGAATGCCGGTGTCCTGCTGAGCTAATCCTAGCTCGAAGAAAGAAGAAAATGTGGAAAGCGAGGGAGAGAGAGAGGGAGGAGATGAAAAGATGGCAAAGGAAGGTCCCAGGGTTTTTCTTTGGGAGGCAGAAATGGAAAAGGATCGCTTGAGAAAAGAGAGAAAAAAATCCTCTTCCCATTCACCAGTTTCATTCTAACTTTCACCTGCTTTCTCTCCATTGCTCCGGGGTGTTCTCTTTACCGCTGGTGGTCCAACTGGTCTCTGTTCAGTTATCGAGGCATTTGGAGTTAATGAGACAGCTGTACTATTTTAGAGGTGAAGTCCTTTAGATCAGCTCTGCTCAGTCTCCATGGCCCAGCGCTCACTGGTCCTTTTAGTCCTGAGGGGAGTGAGTAATGCCACTCTCACCCTCAAGGGCCATTTATATAGAAACAAACGCCTACCTTGGCCTGCTTTTGTTTATGGCCACTTGGATGATTTTTAGATTAGATCAGACCTCTTTAGTCATTAAATCAATAAAGGCTCCCTGTGCGTATTTAGTGAAGTGTGCTCAGAATTCCACATACTGTCCAGATCTCAGAGGCATTTACGCAAAATGTCTGTCCTTCTCTGGAAATCTTTGCCCATTTTTCTTGCATGTGGGCACAGAAATATTTTCTGAACTCATTTGTAGTAAGTTATACTGCTGACACAGTAAAGGCGCGCAAGCAAGTTATGTTTTCAATCTGAGCATGAGAAGAGACAGTCTGAGCCTTTTGATTTAAAGCAGATCTTCAAAGCCTCTGTATGAATGTTGGCAAAGACTGCAGCATCAGATTGACCCCCCAGATAGGAACCAGACCACGAGAGCTTAGGGAACATGGACTAAGACTTAAAATGACCTAGAAAAATCAATGGCATGCCAACACTGGGACAAAGATGCTGGTGGTAAGTCTGATTGGACGTCAGAAGACGTGCAATTTACTTTGCATTTCAGCCTTGCATATGTCTAAAACCAGTACAATCTTACAGAAACCATGAATGATGACGACGTCATGACACATATGCCCAGTCCACTTCTTAGGAGAAGCCAACATGCTGCCTCGGTGGCTGAATACAAACCATTTCCTGTCCTACTTCCTGCACCAGGCCTCCTGGTTTTGTCCTGTCTGGTCCAAGCTTGAAGCAATTACAAGCGGCTCAGGGGAAATCACCTCCCTTTACTATGCGCTCTGGCTCATTTTTCACAAAGCCGCCAACTCCTTTAAAGTGTTGACAGAAACGTTAAACACAAAAGGCTCAGACAAGTAGTTTTGGGACAAAGGTGAGTTCATATCAGCGAAAAGACAAAACAAAATCAAGAAAAGTCTTCAAATGGTAAAAATGGGGAAAAGTTCTGTTTGGGATGAGGTAACATCTGTAAGACATATAGGCCTGTTTAAAGGGGAGATGTGTCAATTCCACCAACAATAATCCATTAATGATAACATGGTGTGTATGGCACATTCCCGTGGAAGAGCATTTTACAATTTAACATTTATCCCCCCCCCCCCCCAATTTAGCTCCCACTTTTGACTGCAAGACGAGATGTTTAAGAGGGGAAACTGAGAGGGGAAAGTAGAGAGATGTGATTCATGGACAGTTCAGTGTTTGTTGTGATGACTGGTCCAGACGGGATTTCCACAGCGACTGCAAACTAAAGACAGGATTTTTATGAGCCCCACCACTTTTCACTCCTCACAGCCCATCTCACACAGAACAGAGGTCAGCATTTCCATGTCCCTGCTGCCTCTGCTTTACTTCTTCCTCTTTTGTACGCACCTTTTTTGATTTCTCCCACTCTTATTAGTTCCAGGCTTCTGTTTTGGCTAACATGTCTGTACCCAAATCCAGAACATCAGATTCCTGTCCCCACTTTAGTCCTGATGCTTGTTTGGGATAATGTACTTTTATTGCTTGCAGCTACTAAAAATAATAGAGAGAGAGAGTTTGGAGAGACCTTTGAGGGTGCCTTGGCCACAGCTCTAGATATAGTTTTTTGGTTTTTTTTTAAATCAATGAATTCTTTGGAGGAATTTGTTGTTAGTTTGGGAAAGGCTGGTGGGACATGGATTTCATTATACTTCCCCGCGTGAGCAGTCGTCCTCCACGAGAGAGGGCATTGTTCTGCTCTCTGCCCCCGGCTCAGAGCTCCTGCATGGGCAGACTTGTTAGAAAGACAGCCTCCTGTAGAGACGGCTGGACGAGGGTTATCAAAGGACAAAGAAGCCTTTTGGTGTGCTGACAGGCGGGCAGGTTGGACGCTGTGGTGTGTGCACGAGTGTGTGCGTGCATGTGTGTGTAATGTCTGGGTTTGTGCTTTGGCAAACTGGCCCTTCTCCTTTGTGGTTTAAAAGGTTTTTTTCACAGTAGTTGGGTGAGTTTGTGTATGAGACTGTTGATGGACAGTGGGCTGATTGGCACATGGGTGGGCGTTAGAATTGCTGCATGTGTCCAAGCGTCATAGTGGAGCACAAGTCAGATCCATGGTGTGATCAAGGTGACTGTAGGAAATGTTAAAGCAGACTTCTTTTTCCTCACTGGCAACCAGAATAAATTGTAAGAAAAACAAATCTAATCCAGTGTGTTGAAATGTTTACTGTAAGCTTTAACAGTCATCTAACTATTTCCTTTTTCCAGAGAGAACAAAAGGCCAGCTGCAGCTGTTGAACGTTATTGAATGTTAGTCTATTTTGAAAAAACAAAGAAAAGATGATTATGATACAAAGAGAATCCGTTTTTTCTTGAACTAGTGCACTCAGTATGAGACTGTGGGCGTGTGATGATAGCTTGGTTATCTACCAAGGAATTATTACAAAGGAATGCTTGACAAGGAATCATTGTCCTCATATATTTCCACATTCTAAAAAGATACTCAACCTTACCTTACATTAATTAGTCCAAAGACTAGTTCCAATCGGAGCCCATTGTTTTGCAGTTCTGTGTTCAGTAGGCCTGAAACTGCAGATTTAAGTCACATTACAAGAACTGAGCTGACATTTAGTAGTTTGTTTTTAATCAGTGGGTGTGCTTTTTGTGCCCTGTGGGCAGTTTTTGCCAGGCTTTTATGGGGAATTAAATGAAATTGCGTTACAGGTGCAAATTTTTGTGACCGTTAATTTTCCGGATGCATATGGCGTGTGCAAATGGACAGTGTAACATGGCATTTGCAGGGAGATGATGAAATTAAGATAACAAATATGAAAATCAAAAGATCTGAGATTTATAATGCAGATGTTAATAATCACCGTATATGTGACGATGTTTGTGCAATGTTTTGAAAAGATTGAACCACCCATTAAGGAGGAGATAGGGTACTTAGAGACATATATACATACACATTTTACAATCATTATAGGCAGAAGATTATATTAAGTGAAATGTCTCTTCTGCACAATGATGGCTGTAACTATTGATCCTCAAGCAGTGGGCAAAGTTATTTTTATTGCATCAACTGACGTTTTCCTCCATCATATCTTGTAGTTGGAATATGAAATGCTTTTCCATGATGCAAAACTTGCCTGTGAACGTTCCATGCTTTCCATTTTAAATGTACACCGACTGTCAGAAAGGCTGGCACTTGTACTAAATATTTGGATGAAAGAGTATGTGGCAGTAATGGGATTATATATGATAATCACGGGTCAAGCCCATGACGTGAATGGCACACTATGTGCCGTAATCTACAAAGCCTTCATTTGCCCCAGTGCTGTTTTATTAAACCATCTGTGCTTCCAGCAGTTGCAGCCTTCAATTCTGCATGCAGGGGCGCTTTGATGGATTTGGTATGTTATTGGAGGTGACACGGGGTGTTACACCTCTACCTCTCCCGCCACTGCATATATATGTTTGCGTGAGTGCTTATATATTTGTGTATATAAAGGCCATGAGTTCTCGCTGCTATATTTAATGCTTGGTGCTGTGAAATGGAGCGAGGGGATGGTTTCTGTTTGCAAAGATCCAGCAGAAGTTTGTTGCCTTTCATTAAATAAATCTTACTTTTCTTATTACATATCTCTAATCCATCCTAATGTGCCACATTTTTAACATGTAAAGTAGTTTCCAATAGCAGCTTGGGGCTGCTGAGTTGTTTTTGCATCTGGTTAAAGGACTAATCGAAACTCCACTTATGCTAATTAAGAAATATAAATATTACAATCTGACAGTGTACAAGAAAACATCCACAGTACAATAAGAAAACACAAGACAACAAATAAATATGAAAGCACACAGCATTAAAAGCATTAAATAGACATCACTTGAAATGAGTCTTAAATACGTTGAAGGTAGTGCGTACTCTTATTATAGCTGGGAATATTATTCCAAATCTCACTCCTTTGAACCAATAACACTGTTATTTTTCATTGTTTAGCTCTAATTTCAATTAATTGCGGTGCTAAGATGTGGATGGCTGTGTAGCTGCTGCCCGGCTCCTCAGAAAGTATTTTCTTAGTAGTGGTATGAAAAAAAAAAACCAAACTCAAAGCCAGCCACGAGTGTATTTGGAGGTTGCGGGCTTGGTTTAGAGTGCCGCATGTTTGCAGATGTTTAGTTCGAGGGTGAACGCCTGTCATGACGTGTGCTGAACTTAAAGTGGAGGTCCATGCACTGCATGTTTTTTTTTTCTAGCACTGAGAAAATAATAAACTGAATCCACAAAGGTGCGCGTTTAAAGTTCCAAACACATGCGTGCAAGGAACGTCCGCAACATGTAAAGAACAAGCAGGTTTGTCTTTTTCTTTGAACAGCAAAGAAAAAACAGTTTGATGGCTGCATCATATGATTTTTCTCGAGGGCCAACTGGTTTAGAGAAGTTTTGTTTTTCTCAAGGTAATTGGAGGGAGGAAGAGGACCACCCATAGTCTAGTCATACACTCTGTCTATCTTAAGGGGCCATGCAAAGGATTTTCTCTTCTGGCACTAATGTACACACACACCTCCACTGTGGCATTAATTTAGGCAAGCATTCATGCCCCGAAAAGGCAGGCAGTGTATCCTGTGTATGCGGAAACACATGCAGCGTGTCTTTTCACACGTACACGACACGTTAAACCCAAATATGCTCACATATACAATATTATATAAGCACTTTGTTCCATGTTTGTCAACCATTCGACTGTTGATTCCTAGCGACTGCTTGGCTTACCCACTGTTGGCAGAGCAAGCACCAAGTACACGGTGCTGCAGCATGACCCTACATGCATGCATGCGGTTTCCAGTGCATATTAACCACTGAGCATTCAGCCATCACCAAAATTTCACTTGAATCTCACAAAAACACAGAGGGTGTTTTGTTTGAGGGTGTGCTGTGATGTCGTAATTATTTCACTGCTAGAAAAAAAAGGAGAAAAAAGAAAATGTTCTAATATCACAAAGCAGTGCTGCCAAATCAGGATTACCATTTTTTTCTCTTTGGATTTTGAATGGAGCTGTGCAGCTACTAAGTTTTTCCATCATTGATTAATCCACCCAGTATTTTCTCTATCATTTAATCGTGTGTGGCCTTTCCCCCCCATGTTCATTATAATTTAGTTGAGCTGGTTACTTTTTTGTATTTCAACACTCACCAAATAAAACAGATTTAACCCGCTAAGGCAGGGATGCATACATTTCTTCAGCTAGTGAGCTACTTTTAACATGACTCTGCCTACATAAAAAATGCAAATTATTCATATACACTGATTATACTTTATATATAGAATATATGTTGAAGTATACTGCATAACTGTCACGTAATCGGCTCATGCACCTTTTGTGATCTACCCATCATCACCAGGGTGCACTTTTAACTTAATTCAAACAAAGCTTCAGGTCACATAAGTGACATACCTTAACTAATTTTAAATAAATTTTGCACTTTCGTAGAATTACTTCATAAAAATGTGGAAAATTGACTGCCTTATACAAGATATATAAAAGGTTTTAATTAATTTTACTGCCATCCTGGCTTCCAGCTGCTCCCCAGTTGCCCTGTATCTCCAGTGGAAGAATGGAAAGGGCTTGTAGCGTTATTATCTCCCTTACACACATGAGCAAACATTTATTTGACCTCACAGTTAGTATCACAAAAACCCCAAATTAGCCACAATTAGGTTCCTGTGGAAGGAAAAGGAAAAAAAAAATCACCAGAGGGAAGAGCAGTGAAATTCAGCTTCTTCGGTCCGTACAGCTTTTGCACCACATCTGTAAACTGAGGTGCTTTGTACGTCTCCTATTCATCCATCATCGATGTCCTTCCTTCACTTGAATGTTCGGCTCTGCTTTGTTCTTTCTGTCTCCTCCTGTTTCCACGGTTATACTTATTAAAGATTTGTGTTTTAAGCAGTCAAGCGGAGCTGTCATATCATATGGGCACACAAACACGATACAGTAACATGTGGACTGCACATGAAGTCACAATACCTTATCATGTTTCCCCTTGCTTCCAAATAATCCCTCCTTCGGTCGGCCCTATCAACCAGTTGCCCTCCTCTTGATCCTCGTTCTAGGGCCCTTTGAGGGTGTTTTTCCAAACAGGCGTTATTGACGTTGAAGCCCTAATCAAATGCAGGCATCTTTGGCTAACTTAAACCATGAGGGAAGGGATGGGGCGGGGGAGAAAAAGACTGGGGGGTTTGGCTTTGGCATTAAAAGGAATAAAAAGATTTTCAACACAAGCTGGTCAAGTGTATTCCAAATACATCGCTGTTTCCAATTGGAGAGGCGTCATGTTCTTGTTTCAGAAGGAAGTTATTCCCTCCATCAAGCTGAACATTTGTTGAGACCTGTGGGAGAGAACTGTCAAACTATCCCAGCGAAAAAGGGAAACAAAGGATTTTTCACATTACAGAAAACGGTGTTAATTTGCAGATGTTTCACACATGGCTAAATGAATTGCTCTTTTTCTCTCTCTCCCCTCTCCTTTTGTAATCAAAAGAAATAATTCACGTTGACAGCATGCGGTGGCTTCAGTCCCTAGACTAAAGTTCGTTGTTCTTTTCTCTGTGGTTTTACTATTTTGGGAACTTCTTCAAAGTAGTGGAATAAGTCCATTTTAAACACCATTCAACATGTTGTATCAGCCTCATTAATCCTAATCTAGTATATAGTTGTGCTTTCTTTTGTTGTTTTTTTAAAGGTCGGATCCATTCCCTCAAATATTTTGATGATTTGTTTTCTGTATCGGTGATGATTTTATCGTACAGGTTGCTACAGGAACTTACAGAACTGTGCTTTGCATTTTTTTAAATAAAAGTATGACAGAGAAAAAGAATTATTGTACTCATAAATATACATAGTGTGTATTTTGTCTTTAGAAAAGAGTGTTACTCATACTGTTACTCCTCTTAAGACTTTCAAGTGGTTAAGAGTGGATGCCAATGGATGAATATTGCAAAAGTAATTATGGCTTGCCCACTGACGTGTATGTGGAGGGCCATTTAAGGACAGGTCAAGTCAGGTTTTATTGGGACTTTGGAAGAACGTGTGACTGTGTTACTCTCAGCAATGCAAACATGACATCTACCAGCATGTACCTGCATGTAGCTGATTACCAACCAAAGTTTCACTTTCTGCAATATATGTTTGGCATTATTCCCCATGAACACCCAGGAAGAAAATGGGCAACATTATTTCATGATATGCGCTTTAACATTGAAGGGTTAGAGCACATAACATATAACACAGAATAAAGCTTGGGCCTTTCAGAATAAGAGCGCAGTATTCCTGCCTTCTACACACATTACGTAAAGAAAAACAAAACAGTAGAGAATGTTTAACCCCAACTAAAACATAGCCTGCATGCAGTATTTTTCATAAACACTGCGTCATGTAATGTGTTACTAGCCTTCCTACTGTTCTGGCGTCAGAAAATGTGATAGTGGGTGTTGTGGCCTGAGGATTGACATTATGAAGAAACCCAGTCCTGTGACATTTTTTTTCTTAAAGTAGGCGACGCACCAATCTGCAGATTCAGTCTGAGCTCTCTCTGTTTTGCTTCGCATGGTCTCAGTTTATTGACATTTCTGTGCATGCCTCTCAGAGCGCAGTGTACTGCAAACACACTCTGCTGTTTTTCTTGGACTCTGGAATCTGGGACCTGCAGAGTGTCATTGCGGCCATGGTGAGAGACCAGGTGCATTGTGTCCCTGAGTATTGTTTGGGAGAGAGGTTGAGAGAGTATGCATTTGTCCGTGTGATTTCCCAGATACTCGGTCCTATCTCAGTTAGAAAGCATATCGGGGTCTCCCACTGGTGATACTTTCACTTGCTTGTTGGCCAGAGTGCTGTAGAAAAATAAGACCGGCATTAATTTATCACTGTAGCATTCTGTTTCATTTCACTCACAGCTTAGTCATGGAGACACCCTCATGCTCACATGGGGCCTACATGCTGTGCAGGGCCGAAGGTTCTGCAAGGCATTAGTCAGAGAAAAGTGTGTTTTTTGTTGTGTTTCATCAGATTTAGTGTGATGGAGAGTAACAGATTTGACACAGGAATGTGATAGAGATTAAAACATGGATTTGACCTCGGCATGCCCTCAAGCATCTTTTCCCCCTTAAACGTTAACCTTTGCAGGGGAAAGCAGCCTCGCTCACATAAAACTACACATGACCACTTTCACAAGCCACTTCAAAATTGCTCACATTCTCCAGGGATTGGTTGTTATGATTTGTGCTACATAAAGGCAGTAGTTTTAAAATAATGTGTGTGTTTCCTTTCCCATCCCATTGTTTTTGTTGCCCCCCAACATTTAGATTATCATTGCAAGGGTTTGTAATGCGAACGAATGTATGTTTTAGAAACCACACGTACACAAATTCCACATGGATACATTCACAAGCTGTGATTTGAAAGAAGAAGAAAAAAAACAACCCCTGTCCAAAAATGCATGTTCACTTTTCAGACTTTGGTAAGGAAAGTAATGAGTAATGTGAGTATGTTGTTTCTCTGCAGCGAGCTAAATGACAGGGTGGCAGCACAGGATGACAGCGGCCCATTTGATGGATGGGTTGTTAATGAGAGGAGTGCAGGATGCTGGGAAACAAACCTCTAATGCTATCCTCACATGAGAGAACAGAACTTTTGGAAATCTCTTCTGCCTGTGGGAACTACAGCTCGAAACAACGACACAATTCAAAATTTCATAAAGGACACAGAGCATTACGAGCCGAGAAACAGGAAAACAGACTTCAGTTGACTGCATTGTGCAATCTACTGAAGTCTAGTGATGAAAATGTTCACACTTTACCTTTAAGATACTATTTTTTGTTTATTTATTTATTTTTTTCTATATCAAGTTAGTCAAACCGAGCAGTAAAATACAAATGCTAACCCTGGGTTGTGAATGGTTTTATCTTTGTTCAATGTTCTCTTTATTGTCTCTGAAATATCAAGCAAATGGAGGCGATTTACATCACTGATTGACATGTAACCTTTTATGGCTCAGTCACAGTAGCGTAAAAACAGGATGGCAGCCTATTTGCAACAAGAAAAAAAATCCGTCATTGCTCGGTGATTGCAGTGATTTTTTTCCCGCCAGTTAGGACAATTTATCTGCAATCCGGGTCTTTCAATAGTGGACTTGCCAACTACTTGTATTCTGGTTATATTCCTATATCAAACTAGGTTGCCAAGTATCAAGTGTTATTTTGCAGTTAAACCATTGTCCTGCAGCAACTGCGTCACTATTTGTGAATTTGTGTTTCAGTTCCTTGGGGTTCTGGTTGGACTCTGAATGTAAGTAATGTAAATTTCTGCGTATGTAGATACCAGCAGAGTTTTAATAGATGCTAGCAGATTTGCAATTTTCCCCAATTTATCCCAGTTAATTGCCGTCACAAACAGATTGCACGTAATTACCAACTTGACCCCATTCAGTCCCAAACTAATAGCAGGCAGCAACATCCTTGACACACCAAAGTCGCTTTGAAGAAGGCAACTGACTACAAGAACCGGTTCCCATGTGCAAAGTAAACAAATGCAAGTTCATTGCACTGGTTTTCCCAGTGTGACTGTAATTTTTTTTTTTATTATTATACCTCTGTGGCAAGCCACAGTAGGGAAAGCTAATTACAGCTTAACTTCACACCAACCCACAAGATCCTGCTGGTATTTTTTTTTAATTACTTTGTCACAGTAGTGTATGTTTTTAAGTTTTTAATCTCTTGATTTTTTTAAAGAAATAATTTAGTAAGAATATGGCATATCATGTCTATAGCAGTGTTTCTTGCACTTAAAGTGTCTAGTTTTTGTACAAATCCTATGAAACTCATCAGTGTCGCTTCTCTTTTCCCAACAAATTCAAACCACACAGGTGGGACTAACAATAATAACATTGAATAATGGCAGATGAGAAGACTGAAGATGTTTTTTTGCCACTTATCAACAACAAGAGCTTGAGAGAAGTGCTGAAAATCCAGATCATCCAGCATAAAACACAGCATCTGTTGACATGGATTGCTGCACAGTATAGAGCAGTTCTTCTAGTCAGAGGAGCTTGCAAAGAAAAGCGTCTGGACCTCTTTAAGTTGCTTGAAGACGTTTCACCTCTCATCCAAGAAGCTTCTTCAGTTCTAAGGTCAAATGGTGGAGAGTCCCAGATTTAAACCTAGTGGGAGTATCCCCCCACAGAGGGACAAAAGGACCCCCTGATGATCCTCTAATCGCCTGAGCCAAGGTGTGAAACTGGGTGTGGGTCCCAATCAGCCAGAGTTTCGGGTGAGTTCATTGTGAAACCTGGCCCCACCTTATCATGCGATTTCGTGAGGTCAGATGACCCAGGATGTGAGTGGGCATTAAGGCGTCTGGGGAGGGAACTCAAAACTGGATTATAGATGGCAGACAGTTGGTGTCATAAACCCCCGCCTCTGTTCAAAGATGGTCGCTCACAGTGGACATAGATGGCTTCTTTCACTCCTCTTTCAAACCATCTGTCCTCTCTGTCCAAAATGTGAACATTGGCATCCTCGAAAGAGTGACCTTTATTCTTAAGATGCAGATGGACTGCTGAGTCTTGTCCTGTGGACAACAATGAGCTCACCCGAAACCCTGGCTGGGACTCCCCACCATTTGACCTTAGAACTGAAGAAGCTTCTCGGATGAGAGGTGAAACGTCTTCAAGCAACTTAAAGAAGTCCAGACGCTTTTCTTTGCAAGCTCCTTTGACTACGATGACCTGGATGACTGAGAACCTCCACAGACAACAGTTCTTCTAGTTTATTTTTCATCATAAAGACAAAGAAATTCTAAATAAATCTGGACATGTTAGTCTAATATGTTTTTAAATAAAGCCTCAAAAGTGGACCTCTTTGTCTTTATAAGCTCTCCCTCAACCCTTCACAAATGCAGGATTGTATTAAATGTTGTTGTTTGAAACTATGAGCTAGGGAGCCACATTTGGCCACAGGCCTACCTGTTTCGGGTCCCTTTCCTCCCATGACGCTTTCAGAAATATGCTTTCATGGTTCTGGATCGGAGGCAAGAGACTAAGTGTCTCCTCTTGGTCTTGAACTGAAAAAAAATTTAATAGCCCTCATATTACAGGATAAAAACTACTTTAGCATGGTGAGAACCTGGCAGGAACTCAACACCACTAATCATATTTCGATAGAAGTGCTTATTCACTCTATTATGTTTAAGAACTCTAACTTCTTAAGTTCTGTATTGAAAGATTTATCAGTAAAATAAATTGCTGTGTGTGAAGTTTAGTTATAGATTCATAGAGTTTATTTGTACTGCCTTTTTCTTTTAATATTAAAAAAATCAATAAATAATTGGTTCAAGAAAAAAACCTCTTGTGAGTCATATTGTGTCAGTGATCTTATAATTGTGCAGATACCAGTTTCAGCACATGCCATCTATCCACTATTGCTGGAGTTAAAAGCTACTGTTACCCTGTCTATCCTTGCATGTCTCTTACTGAATGCAACCACGGGGCCCCCTTGGGTGCTCTTACAGTCCACTAATTCACCCCTCCTCTCACTTTTCCAGTTCCTCAATAAATAGTTCGAAAAGACCATTGGCAAAGGTTTCTGGACCGAGCTGCTCTCGCTGTGTAATATAAAATCGTAAAACGTAGAGCTGTGATAAGTTTTGCCCTTTGTGCAATGGAAAAAAATACAGTCCTAAGATCCAGTTTCAATGCTCTTAATCGGTTCCATATCTGTTTTTATGGTATTTGCTCAACGTGGCACAAAACAGCACATATGTTGAACACAGAGCAAAGGAAGGGAAAGGCTGTCGGAGGTCGGGACAGTCGGCTGTATGTTTTCATGGTGTTTGCGGCGGTAGCGTTGACAGGGGTGTCATCTGTCCTCCCACCCTTCGGCGGCCTCCTCGCTGTTGGACACAGATGCCCTCGTTGTCCAACAGAAGCCCCATAAGAAGCTCTTAACCGCTGTCTGTCAGCGATAATGTCCATTAAAAACAAATCCAAATTGTTAGTGTGCCACAGAAATGGCCCGTGTTGATTAGGGTTGGGCACTTGATCGATCATTTTCTGGAAGGACTTCATGGAAGGAGGCTGTAGCGAAAGATCAATCAGTAATTTAGGACGTAGTTGATTAATTTAATTGCAAATTTAAAACACATTTAAAGTTAAACCTGTTTGATACTTCTTTTAAACCACGGGACATCAGGCATTCCTTTGATTACAAGTGGCATCTTACCTGCCATGTGACATGTCCAGTGATAGATTATTAAGGGAACAGGACAGACACACATTAACAGACAGCTAAAGTAGGAGCACGGCAAAAGGAGGATATTTGTTTTCTCATTTTGTGGCCTGGACCTTGTATTTGCATTCCTCTACACTCCACAAAGTGTTCATTCATGCTTGCTGTCCCTCTCTGTGCTGCAATGTTACCTTCCTACACCGCTACCTTCCTTTAAGCCCCACAACACCTAAACCGCCAGGCCCAAAGGCAATTGGCTTTTTAAGTTATCCGCTTGTATTCTGCAGGATTAGATTATGAGAATTTCCTGTCTTAAATCACTGGAGACACATGAATTTTTGAGTGTTTTTGTTTTTTTTTATATGCCAAGGTATAAAGAAACAGACTCTGGACAGGGATGATATTCAAAATGCTCTACAATAACCAATGATTCATCTTTCACATTTCTTTTCTTACACCAACTTCGCTGACCAACATCTCTTTCCCTCCTTCCCGGCTGATGGTGTACATAACAGCTGTCATTAATGAGTCTAAATCGGGCATGGGTTGGTCCTTCTCTACAACTGCCTGTTGGCAGGGAGAGTGACAGTAAGAGTATCTAGTTAGCATGTCAGACTTAAAGTGCTGTAAACAGGATGGCTTAAAAATTGGGTCCTAAACAAATGTCAAATTGCTTAGAACAAATACAAATAAGCTGAAGACAGTCGCATGTATATCAAGCGGTTGACAGCACTTGTGGGTTTGTGGGATTGGTGAAAAGACTATAAAGTGAATATGTAAGTGTTTGTGTGTGTGTGTGTGTGTGTGTGTGTGTGTGTGTGTGTGTGTGTGAGAGAGAGAGAGAGAGAGAGAGAGAGAGAGAGAGCCCAGGCCTGCATGCTGACTTGCATCATGTGTGACCCACATTCCTTGATGGTTGGCTCATTCACACTCTCGGCCATTTAGCAGAGCTAGGCTCGGTGCAGATGCAATACTTCAGCACTTTATGATTAACACAAGTCAGACTGACATCTGAGGAGCTGTATATTAAAACGCCAATATATGTGTCAGTGCTTATAGGCAACTTTTCATAGCCATTGGGTTCTGGGTGAAGCTTGAATCTAAATGCTTTTCTTTGCCAAATTCATCAGAAACTATCAATGCAGTGTCAATGCAGCACAGTATCGCAATATTTCACTCTCAGACAGATTGTAAATAACTGCTGTCTAATTTATCAGTGCAGACAGATTGCCAAAATGTTGCCATCAATGTGAATGATTCTTTGTTAATCAGCACAATTGGATTGGTTATATTCATGTATAATGTTAAATCTCATTTTGCAGCAAAACAATAACTGAAGTGAGGTAACTTTATCTTTTGGATAAAAACATATTTGACAATGTTGCTTTTATCACGTTTACTTTTACTGAAATACTCAATAATCTCAATCTCAATAATATCGCATCCTGATAATATCATATTGTGGGTTGTTTGAGCTCTTAGACGTCTTATAGCATGTCAAACATTTTTATGAAACAGGAAGTTGGATGGCGAGTTTCAAAACTGACTGAAATTCAGTAACATTCGGGATGTGCTCTATTTTACTTTGACATTTTTTACTTTTACTTTCTTTTCTGTTGTGTTCAGACCTCAGTGGTTCAGACAGAGAGGCCCTGCCAGGTCACGGGCCAGTGGTGCGCAGGGACTAATGAGCTTTTCAGTCACCCCTGCCAGAGACAGTACGGCAGTCAATTAGAGTTCTCAACGAGCCAACCTGAGCTGCTGCTGCTGGCGCATTAGAGAGCTTCATACATACACAGCTGCACACATGGAACATTCCACAAGCAGGTGGCAAAGAGAAAGACTGTGCGCTGAACACGCCATGCCTCGGTCAAGACCAGCTGGTGAAGGTTGGGGAGTTGCTGCGTGGGAGTATTGGGCCTCAGTGTTAAGTGGGAAGTGAGCGTACATGGTCACAGTATCTTGTCCCTCTAAGACCCTTCCTCTGCTGCTACGGTGTGCTTTAAGCTTTGCGTTCATGTCTCTCTGAAAGTTTGCCTGCACATGTCTTAGTAGCAGTTTTTAAACCCCACTGTGTGAATGTGTGACATGATGAAATAAGGACACCACCTGTGTCCTGTGTGAGCTTGCATGGGTAGGTTTTTTGTTGTCTTTAGGGGGCTCCAGTATTTTCATACTGCCCGTGTAATCCCAGACCCTACTTGTGGTTTGTCAGGGGGTAAAAATAACCAGTAGCAATACATCAGTTGGTAAGCTTCTGTTCAGGCTTAGCTTAGAATGCAATGAGTTGACTAATGTATTTTGACATTACAGTGAAACTGCAAGCAATAAAAAAAATGAGTGTGAGAGTGCAGAGTGGCAGTATCGCTGTGTTTTTCCTCTTATTTTCCACTTTGATTTAACACTGAATCTAAATCAGCATCAGGGCTGCCACGATTAGTCGACTAGTCACGACTACGTCGACTATCAGAATCGTCGACGACTGATTTAATAGTCGACGCCTCGTTTGAAGCTTTGTAAGATCACAAAAGACGCAGGAATAAGTAGTAGGATTTAAGAGTGTAATAACGGACTGAAACAGAAGATGGCAGCACTGCATGTACAAGGATGCCAGCTGCCGTTAAACCCCGAAGAAGAAGAAGCTGTGTCCCAGAATTCATAGCGCAGCCCAGCTCAGTTTCCAACAATGGCGGCAGCTAGTTAGTTTTAATATTACTCTTATTATTCTTTCTGGGTCACAAAATAAACGTTTAACATATTTTCAGGTGGGAATGTAGCTGTGTAAACCTCAAATATCTGCTCAGTTTATCAAGACACCACATATTTTCAAAAGCGCTCCGACGTTTTCGGAGACGTCTGTTACCCACTAGCTCGATAGCTAGCCGGGGGCTAGGCTCACTAGAGCCGTGAGAACACCGGACTCCCGGCAGATCGTTTTCAAACCCACCGCCGTCTTTCGCTACTCAGGTTAAACATGATATGTAAGTCACTTAGATAACTTAAAAATGTTATTGTTTGGCTTTTTTTTAGTATTTTATTTGTTCCTGAGTAAATCGGTTTGGCTGAGATTAAAGTTATAGTTTTTACACAGCTGAATAAACGTCAAGCAGACAGCTGATTATCAGAAGTGTGAGATGCTGGAGAATTTGCTCCAGTGTCCTGTTATATTTTAGATAGCAAGGAGTTTATTAAACTTCACCGAAACAATCTGCAAATTTCATTAAAATTTAATAAACTATCATCTTGTCTTTATTTTTAGTTAGCACAGAACTTAAACACTTAAAGCTGTAAGCTAATGATAGTTATATAAGAGCAGATGCTGCTGGTGCAATAAGCTGTACATTTTACGTCCAATGGATGCATGATCTGATTAGTCGACTAATGCAAAAATAATCGGTGACTAGTCGACTATCAAAATAATCGTTTGTGGCAGCCCTAATCAGCATGTATCTATTGTAGTATAGTACAGCCATCGAGTGTTGTAGCCTTTTTCCGCTACTGGTATTTTTTAAAATTTATATAAAATTAGTTCATCTAAAGCTTTATGTTGTCACTTTTCAGTCATTTCAGGTGTGCCCAGAACTGCCTAAAGGAGCAACTAGTGCTATTTTTTAACGACCCCAAAATATGTGAAGAAAAGGCTTTAAATTTCAATCTGTCAATTTGATGGTGTGACCACCCTGTGTTTTAGGGTTTGTATAAGGGCTTACGATGCATTTCAACTCTACTGTTCAAAACTGTTTTCCTTTTTTTTTAACTGAACTTGGAGGTTTTCTTTTTGACTGTAAAAATGTCTTTACTGAAAGTACAGCTCCACACTTTTTTTTAATCTTTGAAACATGAGCCCCTAAAGGCGGATACGGTGAATCATAAATGTATATTAATGATGTGGGATCTCTTTATATTGGCTGCGTGGTGTAATGGAATGTAAAACGGAGATGAGCCAGCAAAGAAAGAAAAAATACAATGGCGAGCTGCTCAGGTGAATGATTTAACCATATACAGTAAATTGTTCTCGAAAAAGTACACCCGAGCCTTTTGCTGTTAGCCAAGAACTACCGATGACAGTCAGACAAGCTCGAGTCAGCCACTGTACCCCTCCTTTGGCATCTCTTTACCTGCTTATCTTGATATGATGTCAAATCACCATTCATCAACATAAAGTTGAGACAGCGCTTGGTTGAACACAGCCCACACATCATCTGGAAGGCGGAGGGAATGGGATGGATTATGGGTAATCAGAGCAGGCCTCAAGACAGAGACCGAAGATGTGCAGGAAAGGAATGCAGGAGGGAGGGAGGGAGGGAGGGATGAAAGGGGGGAAAAGGGCTGTCAAGGATAATAGAGTAGCAGCATTTATCAGTCTGTGGATCTACATATGGGATGGAAGGACAGAGAACGATAGAGAGGGAGGACAGGACAGAGAGATGGATACGGGGAAAGAGGGATGGCATCTAATATGATGGGTGAGTGAGCATTGCAACACACAGGTCAGGGTTCAGCGCACTGAGCTGTTTCTCAGTTTTAACAAGCCAATGAAAACTTTGCTGCATCTCCCTGAGATTTATATATAAACGTGGTAGAAGTGTGAATACTCCAGCAGAGGATGCTTGCCATTATTCACCTGCGGATTATTTATTTATGTAATTAATCATCAAGTCCATAAAGCTTGGCCTTTTTACAGAAACATTTTTTCTGGGAGTGTTTTTACAAGTGAAAAAATGTTTAACTTCAGCAGTGAGTTAATCCTGAGCTAATGTTAAAACAACCAGAGCATCAGATTCTCACATTTGAAACCTAGAGGCTACAGATGCTCTGCTGTTTTGCTAGGACATTGAAATCATTCATCCATTTTCAGCTGAATTTGTCCACAAATTTTAATTTGATCAGCTAATCAAATGATATATGTTTTAAGCTGTAGACTAGTTGATTACACATAGAATCATTTATCTGGTGTGCTCTTTAAAAAAAAGTCAATCACAATTCCCAGAGGAACAATAGTAGTGTTTTCACATATGCTTGATAGTATTCTGTGCAGCTTACTTTGTAATTTGCAAAGAGAGAGAAAATTGGAGTCTAAACTGCTAAACTGCAATTTTTTTGCATTCAGTATTTATTGAAGTGACTTTTTTAAAGGAGAAAAAAAATCTGCATGGAAACGGTAAATCTAAATGGCTATAAAGGAAACACTAATATGGCTTCTGGCATCGCAAAACAGAAGTAATGAGTGTAGAAGAATACAGCTTTGGAGCAGAAGGATGAGATGATGATAGATTTGGTGGTTTGAGAAAAGCGAGACAGACGCACTGAGAGACGCTGCAGGAATGTGCGTGAATGAGTGGACGAGCGGAGAAGGGAGTGAGGGATGCTGAGAGTGTCAGGGGGTGTTTTCCCAGACCTCTCTGTGTCCCCTCTGCACGACCCCGTTTTATGGCTCTTTTACAGCCGTCCAGATTCTCTTCTCCAGGGCTCTGCTCACTTCGTCAACCCCATGCTCCAAGCCTCAAACAGGCTCAACTGGCCTCTAACACTGCCCCCCCCTCCACACACACACACACACGCACACGCACACACACACACACACACACAAAACCACTCACCCATCTTTCCTGATTTCCCACTAATTCACTCCAGATCAAATATGTGATCCTTTCCCCATTTCTTCATTATTTTAAGGAAGCATCTGCAACACTCTTTTTCACACAGTCATTTATCAGAACTCGGCCCATTAACAAAGAGCAGGTGTGTCCTACATTCTGTGAACGAATATGGATGGATTACTTAATTTATACTGTTGTAATTAAAGACATGTCATCGTTAACCTTTTGTGCACTCAAATTTTTGTCTTCATCCATTTTTCCGGACATTTTTGGCTCGCTGTGATACAGTGGTGCAAAGCAGCCGAGAGCATTTATCCAAGAACTGTACTTTATTATGAAATGTAAGGTAGCTGGGCTTGGACATTTGTGTTTGGGCTACAGCCTGTCCTTACTCTGACATGTTTGAGAGAGATCATCTTGCATAAATACAGCCATAGACTGTACATAAAAGATGACCATCGCGATGTCCATTGATTTGTGGACCGCCATTCTAAAATCTCACATTTTAAAATCTGCTGTCACAAGCAATCTGACTAAAAAACCAAGGATACATGAAGTTTAAACAGTAGCACAGTGTCAGTTACAAAGTAGCCTTGCCCTAAAGGATACTGTTTAAGACTACACAGGGCCATAATTTACCAAAAGAGCATCTCTTTTTGAAGTAAGAGATCAAATGAAGCTCTGTTCTTATAGGCTTATATGCAATCTGTATTTTTGTCTCTGTGATTTTCTTTTCATTCTTTTTGTTGCTCATACCAAGGCTGCTGGCTTGTAGCTGGCTTTCAGCTCTGTATAGCTTTAGCCGCTTTCTCTTTTGTTAGTTTTTTCAAACTGAGCATGTTAACCTGGGTGGGTGATTTTAAAGTCTCTGTTAGGTCTGTTGTTACAAATGTTTCCCCTGTGTGTTACTTTGGTCTTCTTCACTTATTCTGAGGAACTTGCTAACAGCCACAGTCACCCAACATTAGCATTAGGCTGTGAATATGCATGCAACTGCTTGCCTGCACTGGTGTTTTTGCATGTTACTCATGCATAAAATGGACCATCTTCACTTGCAAGCCTGACTAGCTGGTCTGGGTCAAGAAGAGTTGAATTGGCGAATTCCAGCCCCTGGTCAGTCGATCGATGTAGAAACAATAAATCTGACAAGGATTGATTTCCACATATTAGTATTTCTCCTTTTGATACTTCACTCATAGGGATATGCCTTTTAAAATACAGATATTTTGGGTGTGTTTTGAGGCTGTGCTTCGGTAACCAGTGTGAAGCATTTAGCTTTTTCCACCTTCCTTTTGAGTCTTTTCTGTGTTTTCCCACCTTACCTTTGCACTGGAAATAATTTATGACATTTCCTTTACTGAAAGCTCCTCATCTCACAGTTGAACCTGGATCTGGAACAGTTGATGAACATAGCTCTCAGAGTTTTCCTTTAAATGCCTTAAGATTCGTATATTGATAAATCTATGTGCTCAAAGCCTAATTTGATCCAGCACAGACCAATGGACCGTGCAGCCCACTACACGGTGCATGTGTATGTGGGCGTACATGTCAAAATCCACTTTTATTTATCCCTGCCATTTTTCAGACTGAACAGAGAATTCCCAGTGCGCCATTTTAAGTTATAGTCTGCTCGTTTTGGCCTCATGAAGTCTGCTATGGCCACCGATCCAGTCACACTCAGGGGAGGATTGCCAAAGAGCGGGAACCTAGCTATTGGCCGAATTGTACGCATTTCAATTCATGCAAAGTTTAAAACAAGGTCCAGGTACAGGCTGGTTTTTCTCCGGCAGTAACCTTTGAGCACTGTACAGTAGAATGGAAACAAAACTTTTCCTCACAAGCCCGTAAGTTCTCCCAAGTGACCTTCATTGTACAGTAACACCCGAAGCCAGACGCTGCTCTGCTCTCACATTTAATAAGGTGCAAAGTAGCAGGGAGAGGTTTCTGGAAAATAGTAAATTATGCTAACAAGGGGACTTCATCCTGTTATCCTGCCTTAAATCACTGTAGGCTGTGTAAATACACCCTTAGTCCTGCTCTGGGAGTGCAATTCCACCTCCACAAACAAAAAACTCTGGGAACAAACCAACAAATAAATACACCTCAGTGGGGAGATAATTCATCACAAACCAGGGAGGGGGGATCCTGTAGCTGAGCTACATGGTGTATAGGACTACATGTGGTTTAGAGCATTTCTTACATATTGGACATGTAAAGTAAGTACAGACACGCATCTATGTGCACTTAAACACATGCACGTGTGCAGCCTTTGCTCCAACACAGGATATAAGTATAATGTTACCAAACACGTTCAAGTTTTAATACTTGCAGGGGTGCCACATACATACATGCACGAACACACACACACAGCGAGTGAAGTACATTTAGGATGGTGGGAATAGTGCACATGGGAAGTAAATGAATCAGTAAACAGTGTTGGTCAAGTTACTTGAAAAAAGTAATCAGTAACTAATTACTGATTACTTCCCCCAAAAAGTAATCCCGTTACTTTACTGATTACTTATTTTCAAAAGTAATTAATTACTTAGTTACTTAGTTACTTTTTAAAAACATGATTTACAACCTGAAGAGGTTATAAAGCGATAGATCTTTCAGCCCAATTCTACTTTTTCTACATAATCCATCATACAAAATGTAATCAAATGGAAAAGTCTCTTTTTAAAACTTGTATTAGTTTTAATCTTTTAACTTTATGCATCAAGCAAAAATTGAATTATATGCACCATTCTCTGACTGGAAGACATTTGTTTAATATTTAAACCTATTTTCTGCACATTCCAGCACATAAAATAAAATATTTTTTGTGTTTACACTCACTCTTTCAAATAGATGCAAGTAAAACACAGCAGAAAATAAATAAAATCAAAGACTAGCGGTCCTTTTGCTCTATTTTCACCTGTAAAGCAGGAGTGGGTAGGCGGAGGTTTACCCTGGTGAGGTGTGCCGCAGCGGTCAGTGGAACAATCCGCGAGTTTCTCTGTGAATTTCTCATTACGTCGTAGCGCACTTGGTGCTTGCTTGGAAGTTTAGGGGGGGGTTTTCACTGTAAAAAGACGTTTTCTTCCCACGCACAACGGACATTAATGCTTTTGTCACTTTTTATGGAATCAAATTCAAAATAAGGTCAGTACTTCCACGCTTTAAACGCTGCACGCTCATACTCTCTCCCGCACTCGATATATGATCCACTGTTGATCTGCACACAGCTGTTGCCAAGACCATCGCACTTGCTTACATCACTGTCATGAGACATTCTCGCAAAAAATCACGGTTTTAGTAACGCAGTAACGCAGCGTTCCTACGGGAAAGTAACGGTAATCTAATTACCGTTTTTGCAATAGTAATCCCTTACTTTACTCGTTACTTGAAAAAAGTAATCTGATTACAGTAACACGTTACAAGTAACGCGTTACTGCCCATCTCTGTCAGTAAATGGGAGAAGGGGTGATGTACAAGGATGGCAGTGTTCGGGGTTTAGGCCGACTTAATTTATCAGTTTTCAACAATTGTACTCTTTAGAAGTCTAAAGTAGGTTCATGGCCCTCCGTGTCCTGTCATGTTAATTATGTTACTTTCTGTATTTAGACCATGTCTCTTTCTGACACACTCAGACTCTAATCCTCTCTGTCTCATGCTCCCACCCTCTCTCATTCTTTATCTCATCCTTTTCTCTTGCTCAGTCTTCTCTAACCGGTGAACTGTCGCTGACCTCCACGCTCATGTCAGTGATTGATGTTGCTCTCCTGTACAGCTCCTCATCCCATTCAGAAAAAAAAATCCTGATCTTAATGGAGATGCAGTTTTCTCCACACCTGCTGAGAGATACATGAGGGAAAAGAATACCGCGAGTACACAGTTACCATTACGTATCATTATTTGTTCTATAGATGATTCCAAATCATTTTTGGATTCAGTTTGCCTGAATATACATTTCCCAATCCTTCACTTGCCCTGGTCTTTGCCTATACTCTTTGTCTTTTCCTTGACCATTGTTGATGTTAAAGAATACCAGACCACCTGTTGGCTAGACTTCAAACATGGAGACAGAGGCCGCCAATAGGTAGACACGCATGCACACACTTAAAAACAAACATATGGTATGGAGACTTTTCCCATGATCCTGTTACCCGCGAACCTGAAGTCCAGCATCTGTCTCCACAGTCATTTATTCTTTCTTTTAATGTCCATGTATAAAAAGTGTATTTGTGTATGGATTAATAAAGGCTGTTGGTATGTCATTCATGCACATGCAATGACTGTATTAACGACTGGAGGTCTTCAATTAATAGGGTTTCTTTTCAATCGCTTACACACACACACACACACACACACACACACACACACACACACACACACACACACACACACACACACACACACACACACACACACACACACACACACACACACACACACACACACATCGTAAAAAAGCAGGTGACAATAGTTAACTAGCAAGATTAATTAGTTTGCACGCCAATAGCATTCAATTGTTTTTTCAACTTAAGTGTAGGAGGAGTTGGAAAAATGGAAATTTCCCAAGCATCCACAGGTACCTGTCACCTGCTAAAACACTCTGGCCCTGAGAAGATCTGGAGCTTTCACATGAGGGACGAGATGCCCCAGGGCCTGAAAAACAGAATTCTTTCACATTTTGTCTCGATGACCCCGGCTAACCTGCTCTAAGCACTCCCTCCAGCAAGCCAGTTGCATCTTTCACCCACCAAGACTGCATGTCACAGTCAGCAAAGAATCTATGAATAAGGACTGTGTGTGTGTGTGTGTGTGTGTGTGTGTGTGTGTGTGTGTGTGTGTGTGTGTGTGTGTGTGTGTGTGTGTGTGTGAATGGGGACTTTTTGTTTTGTGGGATTGACGTATCCCGAGGGAGAGGACAGAGATAGACAAAATAGACTTTGGCACTACTTGATAAATTGTGGGAAACGGAAAGATCAAGGGAATGACAAAATTAAACTCTTGGTTCTTGTGCCAGGGTTAGGGGAAGTTACTTCTAACTTACTTACTAATTAATTGGTAAAAGTTTAGTGTCAAGTGAAACTAATTACATAAATATACCCTTTTTCCTAATTGCGTCACCACATTGCACTTCAGCGTGCTGCTTTCCACATTTGTGCAAACTTTTGGGAAGAAAAGCAGGTGGATGGAAACACTTTCACTGTTGTGTTATTGTTAGAAGACAAGAGACCATTCAGAATAAATAGTGATATAATAAACTGGATACTGATGAGCACTTGGAATCCGAACTGGTCTCACCATTTCGTCTGTCAAAGGTTGAAAAGGTGTAGTTATAACTGTCTCGAAGATTCATTGGAATATAATAGCCTTGTCCGTCCTGCCACGACGTCCTCAGATGTCCAAAATTCACTTAATAAGCTGATGGTCGCAAGTGATTTAAACTATTTGTGCAGCTGCACAACTTGAAGGTGACCCAGAAGGTTTTACAGGAAGAGCAAATGGCTTTTACAGCGTAATGGAAAGACAGCAAGAAGGCGAACAAGGACATTTTTGCTCTCAGAGGTGGATACGTGGCTTGCCAAATTATGAACGTGCACGCACGCAGAGTATCGACATGCAGTAGGCACACAGTGACATATGGACCCTACTGACAGTGTGGAATTGTGTGCGTACAGCCACGTAACCTCCACCGCCATCCCTCACTCCTTCCATCTTTCAGCATCTGTCACCGCCAGAGGATTATACAGAGGGATGCCTTACACTGCTGTTGCAAAAAAGGAAAAGAAAAAAAGTCGCCTGGAAAAGCTTTATTTTAAGCAAAAGCCCCACAATTTATCTCCCTTCGTCTTTCACCTCATTTTTTGCTGCTTCATTCTTTCCTGTTTGGTTTTCTCTCTGTTATTGTAGGTCTTTACCTTACAATATAAAGCGCTTTGAGGCTGTGATTTGGCACTATACAAAAAAAAAATTAAAATTGAGTTGACTTTTTCTGTTTCTCCACACGTTTCCCTGTCCCCGCTACCTATAATACTCCATAGGTAGTGGAGAATTATTAAATTTAAATGGTTTACTTGCACTGTGTTGGTATTACCAATGTGTGTGTTTTAGTGATAATATTGAGGCTTTTTTTTGGGCCAGTTCTACTTTTTAAATGTTTGTATTTTAGGCCAGTAAGCCCATCATGCAGGCTGCACTCAGTACATTGCAACTAAATTAGTTAATAAAGAGACAACATGCAACGTGCCAATCGATGACCTGTTTGTTCATTGACTTTCTCTCTCTCTCTAAGATCTCTGACATGTGTTCCTCTCCCGGGGTGCCTGCATAGCTTCTAGTTTCTCATGTTTGGTTTTTAGTGCTGCGACGTTGTCTTCACCTCCCACTCACTGAACTCGGCCTATTTAAAAACCTTAAGGGAAGATTTATATATCGCTCGTGTAATCTGTAAAAATTGTCTCGGAGCAGTAAATCAAAGGTTCTCCTGTGCGTTAGTAAGAAATCATATCCGACCCCGAGGTGCCATTTCACAGGCGGAACAGACAAGTCTCTGCGTATATCCCTCTCTGGCTTTCACACACAGCTTTCTCGTACGTGTTCCTCACAAATTTCACTTTTCCCTATTGCTCGTGTAATTGTTCATCTATAAAATGCGCACACTAGCCAATATACGTGAAATTTGTCAGCCTTTCTGTGTTTAATATTTGTAAGTGTGGCACCTTTAGAGTTGATGTAGCATTTGGACAAAAAGCAAAGTACGGCACTTCTCATTCTAGACATCTCACCTCAACACACACACAGGAATGCAAGGCAGAGAAGAAGAGCTCTATGTGTGTGATTGAAGTTGTCCTGCTGCTCTGGGCTGTGATATGAGGGGCAGATAACAGCCCTGCTAGATGAAAGCTTTGAAATGTCTTTATCTCCTGTGCTTGTACTTAGTCTACAAGTCTTTGTTCCTATTTTCCTCTCCAGCAGTGTGCTGAAAATTTTTGTCGTGACTCTCATGTGAATAAATGGCATGGTGTTATGTCTTTTCTGTCATGCTTTGACCTCTCGATGATAGCACTTTAGTGATTTTTTTTTTTGGTTATTGCTAGTCAGTGTTGCAGTTATGGCATTATATAAGCTTTCCATTTAAGACTGACAATCAAACATAAAGAAGCAGTAAGTAAGAGGTTTCACCATCTACTATAAAGTAGCTTAAGCTTAAGTACAAGTTTGCTCTCCACAAGGTCTTTAAAGGAAACGTTTGACCTCTGCTTTAAAGCCCTGACCTGGACTAAAGCAGCCGGACATGTGAGAGAAGTTCTGTCACGGCTGGTGGTCCTGCACTTATATGGAAGCTCCCCCATTAATGTTTAGAAACCTACTAAAACCCTTTCAACCGACTTCATTCACAACTTGACTGACTCTTCTCTCATCTTCATTCAGCCCCCTGGCTGCATGCTCTCTTGCTTTTCCTCACCACCAAACATGTTGGCCTGAGAGAGGGACAGAGAGATCCGGTGACGATTATCCTTTAATTAATTGGACACAGTTTCTTCATTCAAGTTCTCAGAGGGCTTGTTTTTCTGCCTCCTTGCAACCAGATGCTTGCTGAGCAGAGCCAGCTGCACAGAAAAGAACTCATTTCCTCATCTGCTTTGTCCAGCCAAATGATGCTGTAAGTGGCCCGTGCTTGAACTTGTTACACGCTTTAATAGATCCTAACGTTCAGTCTGTATTCTTTTAAGAACTTTAGGATGACCCAACCTAGTAATGTAATTGTGATGATACAGTATTTTGGCACGAATCAGGGCTTGTCTTTCTGATTCTGATTAAATAAAGGTCTGCTGAATGGATTTGCGACACGGGTACAGTGCTGTAGGTCTTGATAGCCAAATAATGAAGTATGTTTTTAGTGTGACTCAGTGTAGTTCAGTTTTCATATGTTATAAGTAATAATTATACAATAATATAAAACAATAACTAGTGAATTGTGGCACTGACCATACACTCTCATGCCACATTTGTGCACAAACCCACTGACAGTAGCTTGCTCAGCATGCTGAGATGAAAGGCCTGACCTCTGTGGCTGTGTTCAAACCTCTGCTTATCTGCTTCCTTATAATCCCTCTAGACGTACCTCGGAGGTAATCAGGCTCTAAAGTCTTGGACTGGTTGAGGTAAGGAAGCAAAAGCTGGAGAGTAAGCATGTGTGTTAATCTTCGTAGCCATCTTTGCTCACAATGAACCTTAAGATAAAGCGTTGTCTCGCCACATCTGTCCTAGGGAAATGCTTTAATGACCCTCTACAGGAGTAGGGAGGATCGGGAGTATGGATAGAAGTGTTGACCTTTTTTCTATAACTTAAAAATGAAAGATAGTATTCAGAAAAGCTTGTGTCTTAAACATTTACACTGAGAAAAAGAGAAGTCTGGAAGGAAAATGTAAGAGAGCAACTGTGTAGCTGTTTCATGCCCCTAAGAAAGAGAAATTATGTTTTTAGGATTCCCACTCGGTTCTTGTTAACTGAGCACAGGGATTTCTTCAAATATACCACAAACATTCACATTCACTTGGACTCAAGGATGAACTGGTTAGATTTTGAGGGGTCAAAAATCTTGTTTTGTGCCACAAATAAAAAATTCCCAGGCAAAATTTCACAGATAGGATGGCAATCTGTATTGATGGTGTGGTATATCCATAAGGTCAAAGGTAAACTTGATTGTTACATGTTCACATTCTTCAGAAACATTTTCTGATGGTTTGGTCTGGATGCTGACCACCTTGAAAGTATTAGTATTTGTATCTTCTTTACAGCAGCATTTAGTTTTGAACCTTCACTTTATAGAAAATAACTCTAAATACCAATTTTATTGAGTTCCTTCAAAGTCTCACATTTCATATGTTTATGAACAGAAACAAATACTCCAACCTGACTGCCCAGTATACAGCCACAGGTTGCTAGTTCTAGATTAATTTACCAAGGACAAACAAATTGCTGTCTACTTCCTCTTTCTTTACCTCCATTCTTTTTATTATATTGACCTATCACACACTCCCTCACATCGGCCCCGTTTCTCTACATGTGAAAATTTTGCTTTCCAAACTCCAGACAGATGTTTCACCTAAACTGGGATTTGCTATGCGCTCCGTTGTGCTTCCACTACAATATCATTCATTCTTGCTTCAGTTGGATGGAGAAGGCAAATGGAAGAAAAGGATGAGAGGGAGAGGCAGGCCACCCTGTCTCTCTAGCCAAAGCAAATAACGTGGTTCAGGTGTGCTTAGATTTGGCCCTTGAACCATGTTGCATGATAACCTCAGTGCTCCGTTTGGTTTTTGAGTTGTAGCTTAGATCCATCAACATCCTTTCCAGCAAGAATGTAAAGCTGCTGCTCCTTTTCTTCTCTCGGTAATGTACATTCTTCCTTGACGTAAGTAAAAGATATGCCACGGGCTTTTAGTTATGTATGTTTTGATGTAGGAGTTGCAGTTTTTTTGATGTGTGATTCTTGGATCAAAGAAACATCTCTACTCATTTTGAAGAGTTTTTGGTGAAAGGATTACATGAATATTCATCCAAAATAATAGATCCTTGCTGTCAGGACTTGGAGAAGAGAAGTGGATGAGCATAATGCATGCTCTCCAAACTTGTTATGCTGTAAAAGGAGTGTTTGGGAGCCAAGAGAAGTCCTGAAACAGGACTGAAACTAACACATATGTGCAGTAAATGTTCACAGACACAACTCCTCTTCATGCCACAAACATCAGTATTCAGCCTAACAGGCTGATATCATTATTGTTTTCCACAGATGAAAGGACCTGTGGTTTCTGTACTCATTCTCTTCTTGCTTGACCTTTAATATTATTGTGCATTATCAGTCAAAAGAGTAAGACAGTAATGTAGTGTGTAGGGAACCAAATAGCTCTTTGGGAATAAGCACCTACAAACACCACCCGCTCTGTCCTTGCCCATCTGTCCGAGGTTGACCTATTAGGAGTGACCTTTCGACTGCCTGGATGCACGGATGCAGTCGGCTGTTTTATTAGAAGGTATCAATGTCAGAATCTCATGCAAACAGCCTCACAAGCAGCTATCAAATGTCCACTTTGATGAAGACTTTGGACCCGGTTATGTGCTTTCTCCTTCAGTCTGCTCCAGCTTGCCTTTGTTATGAAGGGCCGTTAGCATTCTGCATTCAATAGGCCCCTTTGTCTTGCATGAATGTGTGCATTAGTGTGTTTTATAGAATGAAACATTGTCATTTGCACAGTATGCTTGTGACCCAGGAAATAGAAAATCACTTTGGTGGCTGTCTTAAGGATAATGCATAATGCAAGGATATGTGTGATTCAGCAGTGTAAATAAGAGCGGGTGGCAGTTCTTTCACTGTTCAAAGTGTGGTTAGGTTTTGTGTTTGTAGTTAGTGTTGGTAGATTATATATTTGTTAAACTAGAGCACATATAAGAGTGTGGGTAAAGTAATTGTACGTCACTGAGAGTTTGCCTGTAACCAATCATTTATTATCCGTAAGGTTCCAGTTGGCTCACAGATGGAGGCCACAGTGAGACGCTTCTCAGTCCTAACTTGCCACATATGGATGCTTATATGGGACACCATGGCATTACCTTTAAACCTGCCTTGTACTGCTAAGTGTCATTTTTCAACGTGCATCAATTATATTATATTCTGAGCTATACTGTGATATTTTCCCAAACCTAACCAGTCATTAACCTTACTAGCAACCTCTAAATGTTGGCTTTATCACCATAAAAAAATTTATCAGTGTAAAAAGATATCTTGTGCATGTAGTCCATCTCACAGAAGGAAAGCATGTAAAAGCATACAAGGCATAAACAGAGTTTGTACAATTCTAATGAGCTTGAAAGTCAATATTTGATACAGCCACATTTATTCGTCAACAAAACCTGAACTCTGAACTTTGTTTCACTCTTTGTCAAGATGATCCCACACTGCCTCAGTAATGTTGAGGTTCAGGCTCCGAGGAGGCCATGGTGTTTTTTCTAACCAGGTATGCTTTTACTGGATTGGGAGTGTGTTAAGGGCCATTGCAAAGCTCTCACCCCAACCGGTCGCAGCAGATGGCCCCGCCCCTCCCTGAGCCTGGTTCTGCCGGAGGTTTCTTCCTGTTAAAAGGGAGTTTTTCCTTCCCACTGTCGCCAAAGTGCTTGCTTATAGGGGGTCATATGATTGTTGGGTTTTTCTCTGTATCTATGAAGCGCCTTGAGGCGACTTTTGTTGTGATTTGGCGCTATATAAATAAAATTGAATTGAATTGAATTGAATTGAATTGAATTGAATAATAAAGATGGTACAATACTACAGATAATTCAACTAAATTTTCAATTCAATTCAATTTTATTTATATAGCGCCAAATCACAACAGCAGTCACCTCAAGGTGCCTTATAATGTAAGCTAGACCCTACAATAAAACATACAGAGAAAAGGATGAGAGAAAGAAGATAAAACTGCACCAATCAAATGATCCATTATTAGCAAGTACTTGGTGACAGTGTGAAGGAAGAAACTTCAGGGAGATGAAGCCATCTGCGTGACCTGAGATTACCTGATCTCAGTACGTGCCATCTGGAAAGAACAAAATGATCCAGATACAATCGTCTTATAACCTGCCGTTTAGACAGAGTCTGCTAGTCTGAAATCACTGTGACTGGGGTTGGTTAGTGGTTTAGCTTTACTGTCTGTTTTTGTGGGCTCCCGTCTTTGTCACAACATAACAGACTGTTACTAGTGGAAAAGAAATAATTAGTAACACCAAGTGTAATGACTGTAATAAATATCTGTCTGGACCCCAATAAGGGTAGTATTGGCATAGATATGGTGGTGTTGGCAGTTGCAGTTATGTAGAAGTATCTAAATGGTTCCTCCATCTGTGTTTAATATAAACTGGAGACACACCAGTAACAGACAATGAAGAAGAGGCTAAAGAACAGATTGTTCGGACGGGGTGAGTGGACAGACTGGGGTTCTTGGAATCTGATGATCCATTAGGTGGACCATCAGCTTAATGCAATTAGTTAAGATGACATCACAAAAACTGCATTCAGCAACATCAGTCTCCAGTCGTGCCGTCACCAGCCTGTGTGTGTGCTGGTAAAGAAGGCCCATTGTTTTGTTTCATTATGAATTACCCCTCCACCTCCCAGATGTGAAACACCATCTTGTTTTTGTACATTCTTCTTGTGTCTAGAAGAAACAGAAACCCCAGATCGACAATTAATAACAAGCTTGCATTGCCAAGAAAAAGATGGAAGGGGGGGGGATAAACAGACAGATAATGCAAGGGGTGTGCGATTCATCTTATATTTGCACCTTGTATGTGCGCTCAGGGCGGCAGCAGGCAGAGTGAAAATGACAGAGGCTTTATTTGAAGGCAGCTGAATGCTTGAGCTATTAGTCGAGTGAAGGCCGTAAAAGAAGGAATTTTTTGCGCTGTGCAGTTGGATCCCAGCCTGGGAAGTTTTCATCAGGCTGGGAGGTGTAATGACAATGACGGGGTTCCCCCCAAGGGAAAACAGAGAGGAGGAGTGATGGGGAAGATGTGAAGAGGAGCAGAATAATGGCTCCGTGTGTAGAGAGAGGTTGGACATAGTTAAGCAACAGCCTGTCAGATTTGGTTTGAGTTTATGCAAAAGAAGAATAGTTTATGGGATGAGAGAAGAGGATCATCTAAACTTTCTTACAACAGGATGCCAAAAAAACAAAACAAAACAACAAGTAAAAAAAAAAAGACCCACTAAGACAGTTTTAGATGGGAAGGAATCAGGTGATACTTCCTTTGCAACACTTACCAAAGTAGCAGCAGGAAGTGGTAAGAGGAAGCAGCAGGATGGCAGTAACAGTTTCACTGGCTCCTGGCTCAGAGGCTCACTGACCAAACAAAGGATGCTAGAAGTATCTAGATATTGCTGGATGAACTCTTTTCTTTGTATTTGCTTTTTTATTGGTTGTCTTTGGTTTTATCATACGCAAATCAAATAAAAAAGCTCAGTTTTCACAAGCTGACCAACATTTTTGGTGCCTTGTGTCATACCCGTTGCATCTCCCCGTACTACTCTCAGGAGGTTCAGAGCACAAGCAACACGGGGAGGTAATGGAGAGCCAAAGTTATCTTGTGTAGAAGAGATAATTATCTTGTAAATCATGCCTGACCTGCCTGAATACATTGTTAAGAAAAACTGTATTTTGGATGTTGGACTGGAGCCTGGTGAAAGCGCAATGCTGCCAACTCCATAAAACATCACTTTGAACCTGTTTTAATGGTTATTACCGATGGTAGATGCACACTGATCCGGGGCAAAAGTTGTTTGCAAAAAGAAACTAAGATGATAAATATAAATTTATGCAAAAACAACCCCAAAAACATACAGCAATATGCAGTGTATACTCCTAGAATAGCAGACGGAGGGTAGAACTTAGCCAAATTAGCCACATGCCAACCAGAACAACTGCCTGCGGGAGGAGTAAAGGGAAAGAGCGAGAGGGAGAAAGCGTGCAGAGGGCGGAGGTAAAGTGAACTTTCCAGCTGTTACCATATCATGTTTGACATCAGTCTCTTGTCCTCCACCCACCAAAGGGCCCTCGGATCAACACACACCACCAACAGACACACACGCTTAGATTTATTAGCTCTGAATAGCCTCAAGGCTTCTTTTCTTAAAGGGGCTCTTGTCTCACACACACACACACACACACACACACACACACACACACACACACACACACACACACACACACACACACACACACACACACACACACAAAGGATAGCCTCACACTTGTAGCTATCCAAAAACACTGCTGTTAGATTTTGCTGTTATTCTCTTAAGTATTTACACTCCACATCCATCAAGAAATATTACCCCTTCCTTAATCTCATCATTGGAGCATGAAATTATGGGTTAGGCAAGAAAAAGACCTCCTGAGTCAGCATTAAAAAAAAAAATGAATAGCACCATAACAAAGGGCACAATTTTCTAGGCGCACACACACACACACACACACCTGAGTGCAAATGCACTTCAGCTCATCAAGTAATAATGCCAACTCCTTAAATACCACACAGCTCGCCACAGGTGTTGTCTCTCATTGCTCACACGCAGCTGCAAGCATCAGCACACTCAGCTCCCAGATGCCTGCTTATTGGAGAAGCGTGTCCTGTTCGTAGATAACAGCAGATTTTCTTTTCTTCATTGTGCCCTTTCATTTGTAGTGCTTCAGGTTGTCAGAGCACTGTCGCCCTTTTTTTTCTTTTACCAACACGACACACACTTGCCATCGGATCCTTCTTGCTCAAGAACGGGCCTGCCCGCACCCGTGATCTCATCGCAGCGAGAGCCGGGGGTCGTGTGCTGCAGAGAGAGCTCCAGTACCTGGGGGCCTCGCTCCGGTCCCCCCCTGCCTGTCTGCTAACCCGCTTCCCCAGCTCTGCCACGGTAGCTTGTAAAAGTCACAGTGAGTGCTAAAATAAAAAAGATGCACGCTGTTTTTATGAGCTTTCTTGAACTTTTTTCCTGTCTCTCGTTGGTCTCCCTCTTGCTGCACTCTCTCCTTACTTTGCTCCTGCTGTGCTAGTGAAAGCACTTTGTGACACACTGTAGTTTTGGTTGGATTAATCATTATAACCCTCTGTTCTTCTTTTACCCTCTCCTCTCTCTCATCCCTCAACTCCTCCATTATCTCCCCACACCCACCCCCTGATATGCTTTACAGTTTAGGGGGGACCCCCTCCCATCGCCTCCATTCTCTGATCCTATTTTCAATGGTCCATTAAGCCAAGATGATTCACTCAGCCTGGACTAAAAGTGATTGTGTCACAAGCTCCTTGAAATGATGTGAAAAGCTCCCATCAAAGCGTTACACCAAGTTTGATTTTACCCCAGAGGATGAGAGAGATAGAGACAGCCCATGTGTCGGATCAGTAAGAAAAATAGAGTCATAAATATGGGCATACAATCGCCATCAGATGACACTTACTGTCAACCCCTCTTCATAAATCATCACAGGAATGACCAGCCGCTCTCAGTTATTCTTGCCTATTATTTTCACTTACTCCTGGGCACAGCAGATCTGAAGGTCTCCGGGGATAATGACAATATTAGTAACATGCTTAAACCCTGCAATTGGATCTGGCTTCATGTTGCCAGACTATATGTATGAGCTGATGAGTGGAGAGCAATGCCAAATCTGGTACACAGCAGCGTGAAGGACGTTTCTTTTCTGTAAGTTAGGCTACAGAGAGGTGTTTATGCCTCTGCTCTTTATAACTCTTGCACTTGAATGACACATTTTCAATCATTACTACCTTTCAGCAAGGGCTCAAGTGTGAAGTAGCCTTTCATGCAGTGGCATTCAAATTAATATGTCTTCTATGTGCATTGCAGTCTAACTCCAGTAGGTGCCTCAGATGCCTGGTTTCACTTAATGCTCTCTCAATGGTAATTTCACAGTTTGTGCAGTGTTATGAAACTGAATTAGCAGGTTATCCAAACAGTATGATTCGGTTTGACATGAAGTCTGTCATGTACAACACTCACATGCCAAGAGCATCTTCTTTAAACTAGTGCAGAACCCGTTCAAAGAGAGATTAACCCTGATTATTTTTATACGGCTACAATTTACAACTGTACTCTAAATGCTTCACATTTGCCGGTGAATGCTAGCAATCATAAAGTTGCTGTTTTGATAAGAGGAGCGCTGTAAGGATCTAGTGTGTGTGTGTGTGTGTGTGTGTGTGTGTGTGTGTGTGTGTGTGTGTGTGTGTGTGATTATGCTTAGCTGTGCTTAGCTTGTAGCTGTGCAGAATGTGCAGGTTGTAGATTGCAGCTTTCTGCAACTGTCAATGCTAATTAAATTACAAAAAATCCCCAAAATTTACAAAAAATACAAAACAGTTACAAAAGCCATCCATCCATCTTCCGCTTATCCAAGCCAAGAGATATGTCACATACATATCCTGGGTGGAACCTCATACTTGCAGGATCCACCAAACCATCCCAACTGCCTGATGAGTAGCATCTTTATTCTGACCCCTTGAATGACTGCACTCTGCACCTTGTCTCTAAGGTAGAGAACGGGCACTCTTCGGCAGGTCAGACAGCCAATCACCCTTCCGAGGAAGGGTCACTTCCGTGGCATGTAGCCAGGATCTCACAAATAGTAACTAAATAATTATAATTCTATATCTGTATGGTCTTGTCTGGCTATTTTTGTGAGCATTTTAAGTCATCCAGATGCTGGACTTTAGATTTCACTCTCATTATTTTTCACACCCTTGAAGGGTCTTTTTGAGGGTTAAGTCTTATTTGGAGGTTAAAGTTTTAATTTGGTCCAAGTTACTGTTGGGGCTTGGGACTTCATAGTGACGGTTAAAGTAAAGGCTCACGAATGCATCAATGCTTGGATGTACTTTTGAATTACTACTTACTTCTGTAGCTAAGTTGGTATTCCGAAAGCAGGAATAGTTCCATGCTTTGCTTTTCTTAAGAGCACCATGTCGATTGCAGTATGCTTGCTGGTACTTATTTAACTTTATTTTCAGCATTTTGGTCGAGTTACTGCTAAAACTGTCACACAGAAAAGTGATTGGGACTATTTCTGCAGGTAGTGGAAGCCAGGCTGTTGTCAGCCTGTAAAAATTTAGGAGCCTGCTCTTTATGGGACTCGCACTGAGAGCTGGGACTGTCCTTGTTGGAAGCAGCCGTCAGGGCTTGTTGCTGTCACACCTCTCTGTGTAAGGGGGGAGAAATGGAAAAATGAGAAAGCTGGTGTGCCCCAAAGCTTGGAAAAGCTTCGTGATATTTATGCACACATACTCTGTATTTAAAGTAAAGAAAGAAGTATATGATGCAGTAAATCATAAAGGCAGACACTTACACACAAACAAAGACAAATGTGTATGAATTTTAATACTCCTGCCAGCAACACCAGGAAATATCCCGGGCCTCTTCAAGAGGTAGCAGGAGGGTTGAAAGCTCCTTTGAGCTGCATTAACAGCCCATAGTGTGCTCTACAGTTCCAGACTCTGAAAGAGTGTGCACTATTTTAATGACCCAACTACCTGTATTTGCCTGCCACAAATCTATATTATCTAACATATAGGGAGCTGAAGCATTTTCTTTAGGACCATATAACATCTGGCACTGGCAGAGATACATAAATGGCGAGATCAGTGCTCAGCTTTCAAGTGTTACTGTTAACATAAACGCTGAAAAAGATATTTTACTTCTAATTTTCTGTTGACCTTTGACCCCAGCTTTTTACTTATGTAACAAAATAAAGCGTCATTAAATGCACATCACTCCAGAGGATTCAGAGACCCATAATTCACATTCATTGTCAGCACAAACTGTATGAAGATGTGTGTTTATTATTTTCTCCGTAGGACAAATGTGGATGGATGTTTTGTTTTGGAAGCGAGCAATTTAGCAAATGCGATATGGAACAATGCAGCGGGAACAACGATGCCTTGTGGTCAAGCACACCAAAGTGAATAAATAGAGCTGTGGACTAGAGTACAGACGATCCACAGGGCAGAGGTGAAGGATGACTGCTTTCTAATAACACTGGCTAAACTCCACGACAGGTTTGCTTTATTCATCATGCCATCATTTTGCATTTGATGACTTTTAATTGCACGAGTCCGGCATTGTTAGTGTTATGGCTGGTGTTCTCAGCACTGGCGGGTTGCCTGGTTTGGCCCCTTGGTGGGTATGATGGGAATCTGAGGTGGCCAGCATTACAGGAATAGCTTTTATTCCCCTACAGGTTTAAAGACAGTAGACCCAAATAAACACAAGGCTTAGGAATGCCAGGACAAACATGAGGAACACAATGCCTATTCAGTGATTCTCATGAAAATTCCTTATCATAAGAAACGGGGATGTCAAAGCGAGCTGTTTGGCTGCCTTGTACTTCTCTTGGCTGGGAAACCTCTACTTTTGTTTCAGCTGGCATTAAATGCATAGACGGGGTAATTTTTATTCGCTTTTAAATGTTGGAAAGACGTTCTGCAGTTTCAGTCGTATGTAATGATTCTCATTAATCTGTGCTGGTGATAAATTTTACTGCCATTAAGCCATCTTTCAGGGGTAAGAAAAATGAGCAGCAAGGCTTTAATTATTTCAGAAAGTCCCCCCCCCCCCCCCCCCCAACACCAGTGTTAAATTAAGAGCGGGGGGAAAAGCCAGGCACTCTTTCTAAGTTTAATTTTGGCCTGTATTTCTGAGAATAAACATTTAGTTTAAAATGAAATAAAAGCTGAAGTATCAGCTGAATCACAGGAGAATTGTCTTTCAAGATGCTGGATTAGTGTTAGCCGCACTGCCAAAAGAACAACACAGAACTGGATTTGGCAGCAGAGATAGCCATCAAAGATAATGAAAAGTAATAAAGTGTGCGTGTGTGTGTTCGTTTGTGTGTTTTTGTGTGTGTGTGTGTGTGTGTAGGTGTGTGTGTGTGTGTGCAGTGGAAAGCTCGGGCTGAATGTCTCGGATATTGTGTGTGTACATGTGTCGAGAAGATGAAAATCATTTTCAGGGCATCGGCCAACGTGTTTGGTTTTTCACCCACCCACTTCCACCATGCGGGGGGCATAACCCTGGCTCCTGCCTTGATGTTTGATTGCCTATCATGAGTTATAGTTTTGCATTTGTAGAATTTGAATTGAGGTGATGAACTGAGGTTGCTCGAGTGTCGAGTGAAATGTCCAGTTTAATGAAAAAATAAGAATAACAAAAATGAAACAGAGCAGATTTCTCATACATGGGTTGGTGTGCTGAGATGGGAGGAAGCGCAGCAGACACACACATAAAATGTGAAATGAAGCATGAAAGGTGAGCTCAGTAAATTTCAACATGGTAGCATGCCACCTGTGCAACAAGGTCATTTATGAAATTTCCTTGCTACTAAATATTTCACACTCAACTGTTGGGTATTAAAACAAAGTGAAAGCAATTGGGAATGACAGCAACTGAACCACAAAGTGGTAGGTCACGTAAAATCACAGATTGGGGTCAGCAGATACTGAAGCGAGGTCGCCAACTTTCTGCAGAGTCAGTCTTTACAGAACTCCAAAATTCATATGGCCTTCAGATTAGCTCAAGAACACTGGAAAGAAAGCTTCATTGAATGGGTTTCAGTGGCTGAAGAGCTGCATCCAAGCATATATCACCAACCATGATGCAAAGCAGTGGATGCAATGGTGCAAAGCACTTATTTTCAGTGCCCCTTAGTTCCAACATGACTGTGCATCAGTCCACAAAGCAACGTTCATAAAGACATGGATGAGCAAGTTTGGTGTGGAAGAACTTGACTGGCCTGCACAGAGTCCTGACCTCAACCTGACTGAACACCTTTGGGATGAATTAGAGTGAGAACTAGAGTGAGCCAGGCCTTCTTGTCCAACTTCAGCATGTGACCTCACAAATGTACTTTTGGAAGAATGGTCAAAAATTCGCATAAGCACACTCACAGCCTTTCCAGAGAGTTGAAGTTGTCATAGCTGTAAAGGATCGGCCAACTCCATATTAAATCCTACGGATTAAGAACAGGATGTCACTCAAATTCATACGCACTAGAAAGCAGACAAGTAAATACTTTTGCCGATATAGTCTATATAATATTCTCAGTCATATTCAACTCATTCCAACATCAGTGGCCTTTAACTGCAGTGTTATAAACTCATTTCACACTACATTAGCGCATACTTTTACTCACTCATTTAGGGTTTTAAAATATCCATTTCATGCACACTGCTTTCAGCACTGCTCATAGCTGGAAGCAGTTGTTTCCTGTTTGCAAGTTCACATTAAATCTGAGCCATAGTTTGCTTGTTGTGAGCTGACTGAGTCAACTCAACTGTCGGGTCTGAAAAGACATCTGAACTAATGTGGACCCATCTTCAACTGCAGTTAAAAATAACACAAAAGAAACAGCGCAATCCTACTGAGACGTTTCTCATGAAATGAATCCACTTTGTCACGACGAAGATCTTAAAAAAAGAAGAAAGAAAGAAATTTGGCTTCGGATTAAAACGTTTTAAGTAAACGCGTTGAAAGACAGCAAACTACCATGAAATAAAAATGGCCCACAAGCACAACAAGATAATGTGTTTTTAAATATGTGATGAAATGAAGTTTAAAGTTTGAAATATGATGCTAATTTTTGTGACAGTGCCTCAGCTTTGCCTTTCAGTTTATACTTTCTTGCACCATTACCGTTAGGAGAGAGGAGTGTTTTATACATGTGAAGCAGCAGTTGTATGTGGTGGACAGAAAAAGAGCTCTTGTGGGGAAATGGATTTATTGCTTGCTGTGTTTAACCCCTGCACAGGGACTGTTGTCAGATTGATTGCAGATGAGCAAAGGAAGGGCATAAGGAAGGATTGGGTTTCACAATCCTGTAACATACTCAAGCTGAATTTATTATTTTTTTTAAAGCTGAATTATAAGGACAGAGTGAGAATATGATCGGTTTGGGCACGATGCAGCATGTGGAGGGGGTTTCATAGACATATAGAGTAGTCTCTATAGAGTATCTCTCAAGCTTCTGATCAGAGGTCTTTTCCAATCCAAGAAACAGAATCAATGCCAATCTTGCCTCTTGTTTTCCTCACTTTCTTATTGTTATCCCTTATTGTCTCTTTGCACAATCCTTTCCTTGTTTGGTCCTTCTGTTCTTGCTGTGTGCCTGCTCTGCTTGTCTTCTCAGTCCTCCACAACTGTTGGAAAGCTTCAAAGACAAGCGAGGGCATCAAAGGCTTTGGCCCCGAGTGGCCGCCTCCACTCATCCCAGCGCTTCCCTTCTTTTTCTGTCTTTTAGCCTCCGCTGTTCCAGCTTTGTTGTTCCTCCCCTCATGTGCAAGTGATTAAACAACAGGACCAAAAGAAAACATGAGCTTTGTTTTCCAGGCAGCGGGCACGCTCAGAATTCTAGTGGATTTACAGCAGTGAGGATTCCTCAGATCCCAACTGGCTAACTGTTACCCTCGAGAGCTTTCTTTGGTACCTGCTAACACCATCCACGTCTATGCTTTTTGTTCACTTTTCTGCTTTTCCACACTATCCACTCTTTTTTTAATACTCTTCCTTTTCCTCCACTCTGTTTTTTTTTCATTCCCCCCCCCCAGTCATCATCAACCTTATTTTCCTATCCTCTCTTCTAGACAGAGAAGATGACACAAAGGTCTATTCATAGCCTGAGTGACTGCTCATTTTCTCATTCCTGCCTAGCCTTGTCTCACTGTCACTCCAGTTCTAATGAAAGGTCAGCTAGTCACGGACGGTACAGTCGCTTCTATTGTTACTTTACGGGCAACAGCTCTATCGCCTGCTATGCCATCTGCTCTGCAAGCAAAAACAGATCATCAGATCTTAATATCTAGCGGCTTGTCCTTGCGGTGACTTCCAGTCCAGCTGGACGTCATAAAGGTTACGGTGGGGGCCCGCCATCTAAATGAAGAACGAGGTGAATACTTTTATTGCACATATGCTCAATATTACTGCTGTGGTGCAAGAATTAGCCTGGCTTTGATCTTTCAATGAGAAATTTAGATCTAAAAATTTCCACAAGCCTTTCTCATTAATATGAGCGTGAGTGCAGCTGATATTGTATGCTTACAAAGAGCTTTACTAAAGATATTGGTCATTGATTCATATCTTTTAAAAAATCAGAGAATGATTATATTGGTAGATATTAAACATGTTTTGTTTTTTTTCAAATAGGTTTCGTTGTCATATTGTGTGGTGTCTTTTTTTTGTCTTTGGATTTCTTATCATTTACACAGTGACAAATACACTGATATTGGGGTGATTGTAGCTCAGGAGGTAGAGCACTATTTAGAAGGTTGGTGGTGCAATGCTTGAATGCTCTAGTTTGCGTGCCAAGCAGGGCCGGCCTGTGGCATAGGCCGTATAGGCAAATGCTAAGGGCGCCGTCCCGCCAGTGCCACAAATGTTGAAAAAAAAAAGAAAGTTGGTACTATTATTTCTAAATACAAAAAATAATCCCACGTTAATTAAAATGCAAAGTAAAGCTTATTTAATAGAAATATTATTTGTTACAACATTACACTACACTGCTGATGTAGGGGGGCGCCACCTAAAATCTTGCCTAGGGCGCCAGATTGGTTAGGGCCGTTTCTGGTGCCAAGGAATACTTGGGCAAGATACTGATCGCCAAGTTGCACTCCGATGCATTCATGTGAGTGTGAATGTGAGTGAGCATTAGACAGAAAGCACTTCAATGTAGAAAAAAGTGCTTGTATGAATGACTGAATAAGGGATGTTAAAGCACTGAGTGCTCACATAGAGTAGAAAAGCACTATGTAAGAGCCATTTACCACATATGTTTGGAAATAGCTTATTAGCCCCGATTATTTATCAGAAATGTTCTGTTTCAGGATGCGATACGGAGCCAGCTCATTTCAGAACACAGAGCACAGCTGAGACTGATTTAGTCAAATACTAAAGCACTAGTTTTTGAGATTTTACTGTTAGCAGTACCTCTATGGATTCTGCTCGCATTTAGGCTCTTAGTTCCCTTATTGATTTCCGATCTGGGTGGATTGAAAAGCCCACAGATTCATACTTAGTACTTGGGTCTGGCGGGAGTTCAGCTTATACCAGGCATGCCGCTGGGCTTGTAGTACACTGGCCGAAAGTCTATTGAAGAAACAGAGTTGAGAAAAAAACACTTTGATGTGGCTCAGATATGCAGAAGCTCCACTGCTGTGATGTTGATGTCATTGTTGTGCATTTTCAAACACAAATATACATGGCAGGGTTGATAAACACATGCAATAAGCTTGGATTCATAGGATTTAAAGGATTGTACAATCTGGAAGCCGTTCTTTACTCCCTCTGTGCTCCTGTCAAAGTATTGGACACGACTCAAACAGATTACGTCACCAGATAGAAACAGAAAGGATCGCTTAAGCTGAGGAGGCTCTCAGTCGATCCGAGGCTATGCAGTAGATTATCCAGTAGATGTATTATTTCACTGGATAACTGAATGCACAAAGCTTTGTAGACATTCAGTTTAATCATTCATAAATGAGTCTTGACCAAAAGTGGTGTGCCAAACTGCTTCCCTGTGTCATCGCCGTGTAGCTTAAAAAGCACAGCATGTCAGTTTTACAGTTAACAATTTGATTAAATATTGTTGAAAAAGAGAAGCGTGACATTTTTAAGATTGTTTTTTTTTTTGTAAATGAGACAAATCTGAGGTGGTTTTCATCAGGCAACTGTGATGTTTGTATGTGTGGGGAGTGGGGGGGGGGGGGCACCACATGCGCAGACGCTCCCACTTAGCCAGCCCCAGGCATGTGCTGCAGAGTGCCAGCCAGAACAGAAATTTCTACCAAAAACAATCAAAGTAAGTGGAGTGTGGATCATAGAGTCAGTCTGGCATGCTTGTGTGCTGACTGGAGAGTAATGAAAGAATTTAAAAGGCTCGAGCTTAAATCACGTTTCAGTCAAACAAAAGGAAGACAATTTTGGAGAAAACTTAGCCTGCAAGTGATTTAAAATCACGGGCCTAACAATACAGTGCGGTATTTGTTCGAATACATGCGTCGGTGCTCGTAGACATGCACGGGGTAAGCAGTAAAATGCAAGCGGAGGCTGAATCAGTCATATGAGAGAAATTTGTATGATCGAGCGTGTGTGTGGTTCTGTCTTTGCATGTGCTCGTTTCACTTGCAACATGTGGTTTCTTAGATTGGGTCGGGTAACTGTGTGTATGCGCGCGTGTGTGAATGCGCTCATGCACAAATAAACACACGCACCCATGCCGCCTTGCAACGAACTGTGCAAAATTGCAGCTGGTGATATGTGACAGGAAAACTGTTTTCAGATTTCAGTTTAATTCTGTTCAGACTCTTCCCTTCACATGTGGAAACAATACAGTTTATTCCCGCTCCTATATTGTATGCAAATGACACGCTGAATGGAAAGGTTTTTCCAAATCTTTTGTTATTGCGTCTTGTTTGTGTATTTGAGTTCATGCTAATCCATATACACGGTGTCAGGATGGTAACGTAGCATATAAAGCTCAGCTGTACCCAAAAGCAGAGTGTAAAAGTGCTAAAACAGCTGTTTTGTTTTTTTACTGGACTTTTTCTTTGTCCAGTATAAATGCTAAACTTGCTTCCATGTTAGCTTATAATGGCCTCATTTAGTTGAAGAACAGGCAGTTAAAAAAAAAAAAAGTCTGATGCTTTGCAGAACACCATCTTCACTTCACTCTGGGCTCTCTCTGCTGAGGTGATGGTGAAGGATGGTCACCTGAGAGCTGGTGTTTGTTCACCATGAAGGCCATTTCAAAACGACAAGCGTTCGTGTCTTCCAGCTGGAGCCTCTATTAAGTTTGCAGGTGCAGATGTGGAGGCAGTGGGATGCACATAAGCACACATCTTTAAAATAATTATTTTTTAGCAGAATGGTGTATTTAAAATATGCTTGGGGTTCAAATCACTACAAAATTGCCTAAACTGCTATTGAAGACAACTGAAGAAGCTTACCTTTCAGCATACTGCCCACAACTTCAGGAAACACCAAGCTACCAAAATTTACTTCCCTATTGTGGAAGACTTATGGAGGTCTTTTGCATGTGTTCAGGCACTTCATCTATATCAAGACCAGTCCATAAAAGGTGATGACATCTGCACGTTAAAAAACAGGACTGCAGATTTTTGTGCAGAAAAAAAAATTGGGACTTTTTGTCTCAGGAACTCCACTTTTTAGGAAACACTTGAGCTGAATATTGTAGCCTGTTTTGATCGAAGGATAAGGAATCATTAGTCATTTCTCCACCAGTTAAATCTCTAACATCCGCAAGCTGTGCATTACCTTAAATGGTGCAATACAGTATGAGAATTTCCTCCTTCAAGGTTTCTGTGCCTCTTCCTTTGCCCAAACACCTGGCTGTCACGTTTTCTGAGGAAAATGACTCTACTGTATGATCTCTTTACAGCATGAAAAACACTTACTGAGAAAGAAGCGCACCCGTGCCTTTTTGGAGTCTGGTGATTGTCAGCAGTGGCTGCTCAGTTCAAAGGCTTCATGCCTATATAATAATAGGCAGACGAACGGAGCTGACAGAGCCCATCCACCAGATGTGAAGCATGACACACTCCAGTGTCTGTGCTGTCTGTCTGCAGCCTGCAGCTATACAATACACTACATGTATATACACTCAGACACAAGGCTGCACTTCATCATGGGGAGCTTAAATTGTATTTAACCAGCCAAGCAATTATGAACTAATTTTTATTTATAATAGTGACCTAGTAAAGACAGCATTAAAACTTTATTGCTTTCACGTCTTCTCTCTTCTTCTTTTTTTTCCTGCTTTAACTACCCATCCAAGCACGTCTCAGCCTGCGTTCAGTTTATCCCCTAAATGGTTCTCTTCAATCCCACACATCAGTTTTACGCCTTTCATAAAACAGCTCAGTAACTAGTGAAATCATTCTGACAGCGTAGGACTGTGTGCGTCATTGTGCTCTACACTGTATCATCAAAGACTTGGAGAGCGCTGGGAAAAATTCCTTCATCTCTGTCCGAAACTGATGATAAACTGTTTTGTAGTCTTAAAAGCTAGCTATGCATTTGCTTTGATCCAGACTATTTTTGTGCCTACATTTGTCACCGCAGATCACAAATGAGTGGACACTTGGTATTTCTTTTCTCATTTCTCAGACTCTGTTGCTCCTTGCTGTTGGAAGAGGAGGGAGGATTGTTTATGTTAGTGTGAACCAGACCTGAGCCCATCATGGCTCTATTTCTTTAAAAAGGACCCTGGACACTGTGTAATGTATATACAAGAGAGATAATGAGGACAGTATATTGGCTGCTTGGTAACACTTTATAATACAACCTCTGACTACGGATGTAAATCCTCTGCAATATTTTGTTTTAGTTGAAATTTCATGTAATTAATTGAAAAATAAAAATCCCCATTAAAATCTCCCATAATATGGAGTGGATCAATTCAACTTATTTTCATTACATGTTCATTTAGTACACAATAGAGGTTGTATTATTCAATTTTACCAATATATATGTGATAAGGACTGTTCCCTTTCATCAAGTTACAATACAAAAAAAGAAATGGCATAAAAATTTGCACATTTGCATCACTGTTCAAACATAATTCTCAAAAAGAGTGTAGACGAAAGGATTGTTGCCTTTCTTGTAAAATACCTGGAAGTTGGGGAATGTTAAGCCACGCCATAATACGGCACATGCCCAAAGTGAACTATGTAAGTTGGGGTAATGCTGTTTCTGTTTGCACAAAATTTGCAAGAAAAATTACACAACACAATTATTTACATTATACTTTGTGTTTTATTTTTTGCAAAATACCCAGAATTAATAACTACTTAAAATTACCTGTACTAGCGTACATATGTTTAGTTATTTCTATGCAAATATAATTCAATTGTTATTTCTATCCATCCATCCATTCGCTTCCGCTTATCCTTTTCAGGGTCGCGGGGGGCGCTGGAGCCTATCCCAGCTGTCATAGGGCGAGAGGCGGGGTACACCCTGGACAGGTCGCCAGTCTGTCGCAGGGCCAACACACAGGGACAGACAACCATTCGCACTCACATTCACTCACACATTCACACCTAATGGCAATTTGGATTTTCCAATTAACCTATCCCCACAAGCTGCATGTCTTTGGACGGTGGGAGGAAGCCGGAGTACCCGGAGGGAACCCACGCAAACACGGGGAGAACATGCAAACTCCACACAGAAAGACCCCGGCCTGATGGTGGAATTGAACTCAGGACCTTCTTGCTGTGCGGCAACAGTGCTAACCACCGTGCCACCGTGCTGCCTTGTTATTTCTAATACTTTGGAATTCCATTTTATTACAGGGGTATTACGCGCTTAGTCACGGACCGAGTTCTTGTGGGACATCCTTGAAAAAAATTGGATCCTTTAAAAGGGAATAAATTCAGAAAGTGCAGGAGTGTTTCTCCTGAAAAGTGTGGAAAAGTGAGAAACAAAAGCAAAAAAGCAAAAAGACAGATAATACTGAAATTTAATGAGATGTTTTTGTCCGTTAAATGAAGCACCACAATAACATCGGGGCCAGCGATTTTACTCGAAACATGTTCCATATGCTCTCAATGTCTCTGCATTTTTTTTTCCTTCTTTTACCCTTTCTGTCTCTTTTGATTTCCCATCTTACTCTTCTCAGCCCTTCCTGCCCACTTGTTGTTTTATTGAGGAATTCTCCACCAAGGAGAGCATTTGATCTCATTGCTACTTTGACCTACGAATGGATGGAGGGAGGGTAGGGAGGGATGAAAGGTTTAAGGCTGCATGTGTCCCCAATTACACCGCGGAGATGGCAGGGTAATTCACTGCTCCACTTGGCGACTGGTGGACGGAAAAGAGACGCGTAATCAAGGCCAGAATACACCAACCTGCTGCCAATTCTAACACATGGACACTGCACATGCAAGAACTTTCTCAGGCGCACATGAGTGTGCAGATGACAAGAGCCGTCACACAGTTCCTCTATATATTGCACATATTTTCTTCTTGCCTCTTCAGTAGTATCACAAAAGTCAATAAATACTCCAAATGGTGTGGATAAGTGTGAGATGGAGACTTCCATCTTTGTTACTCTGCCTTTAAAGAGTAACCTTTTACTTTAATCCATCAACCTAAGTGCATTCAATTCAAACGCAATGTTCTACTACGTTTCATAAATAAGTAAAATCAGATCTTTCCTCTCTGCTTTAGTTGGATAACTACTGAAGCTGTATGAAAGGGCTACGAATAAATAGCAGTCTCATATAATAGCACAGTTGATTAAGTTGATTACTGTCCTCTCCAAGAAGTTGCAGGGAAATGTAGAGCAGACATATGAGACTATGGAAAGATTGAGTAAAAGCACCATCTTTCCAAAGTCCATTAATTTTACTTGAGTACCCATTTTTATTAAGTTGTTATAAATAGATCACCAACTTTAGCATCTCTTGCTTCTTTATTTAATGGTGCATTCCTGTTGAACTTAATTAGCTACTTAACTATATTCTCTCATGTCGACACAGCAGTAATAACCAATAGGAACCCACATCCTTTTACACACTGAGGAAAGTTCCTGTTGCTGTTACTTTCTGGAATTATCTTCAAATGCTATAATTTCCTAACTTTTCTAATGAGAACAGTACATGATAGAATGAAAACTGTCCAGTGCTGTTGATGTCATGAGGCAAACTTTCTTGTCATTTCTTTAAGTCGTCTTTAGGAATCGTTCTCCAGGCTTCTTGAAGGACATTTAAAGCTCTTCTTTGGATGTTGGCTGCCTTTTCATTCTCTGTCAAGATCATCCCACGCTGCTTCAGTAGTATAATTTCTGATAGATAATGCATAATGCATTGGGAGTGTGTTTGGGATCATTATCGTGCTGAAAAATGCAGTTGTTGCCACTTGGAAGCTTAACAGATGGTACTGCAAATCTGATTATATAGAAATGCGCATCTGATGGACTTCTGTAATCATAACTCCTTCAGTTTTCACTCAAATGGAGCCATAAACCATTTGATTTTCACTCTTCTGTCCTCTGTACATTTTGACATTGATTTAAACCAAGAATTCCAACTCTGGATTCATCACTCCATCAGCCCTGTTGCCTCTGATTTTTAGTCCAGTTCTTGTGTAATTTGGCATACCTCAGCCTTTTCTCTGTTTCCTGTCATTAAATGGCTTCTTGATAAACATCCTTCCACTGAGACCATTCCTGATGAGGCTTCAGTGAAGAGTAGATGGACCTAAAGGTCAGATACATCTCTAATTTAGGTTAGGGATTGCTTAGGCTTAAACCTTTCGTGTTTGCTAAAGTTGTCAGGCGCAGTGGCCCGTGGAAATGGAATGAACTCAAGTGCAGATTCAAAACCGGAGGCCAGGGGTGAAGTGTAACGAAACGAGATTTTATTTTACAATGTTCAAAAGCTAACAGAAAGTGCAGACTAGAATCAATGAACATAAACTAGATGTCTGAGGCGAGAGAAAATACTGTGATGATAACTAGATGGCAGGGATATGGAGTGCAGGTACTGGGCAGGGGAAACTGTGGCGGGCCAGGGCACTGAAACAGAGGAGAGAGCAGTCAGGGGAATCCCACAGAAGGTTGCGAGTGAGTCTTAGGATAGTGCACTGATCTGTCTTACAAACTTGCAGGTGAGGGTTGCGTGGAGAGGGGAGGCAGGAGAGGTCCAGGTGGGTGCTGCATGCAATGCAGGGAGGCAGGCAGGAAAGAGTGGCAGCTCCGACACGGAGAGTGATTTCCGGCGGCAGCAAACTGGTATCCAGGAGAGCTTGGTAGGTGGGGTTCCGAGGCTGACGAGAAAAACAGAGATACGATTAATACGTATGATGAGTCACCAATGAATTGACGTGAGGCCGAGAACTGACTAAAGTTGGCAGATAATCTGGCGACGACCAGTTGAGTGCGCCGGTCATAAATACTGCTGGTATGATTGCCATCAGGTGAGGAACAACAAAGACTCCACCCAGTGGGGAGGAGCTGATGCTGTGGAAAACCACCCAGACCACGACACTACCCCCCCATCAAGGGTCGACCCCCGGCGACCGAGCCCCCCGCGGCCCGCGGCGAGCCCTGTAAAAAGCAGAAAGCAAAGCAGGATCCAAAATCAAGGAACGAGACACCCAGGACCGCTCCTCAGGCCCATAACCCTCCCAGTCCACCAAGAACTGCCGGACCCGCCCCCGCCGACGGACGTCCAGAATGCGCCGGACCGTGAAGGCAGGATGCCCACCCACGAGCCGGGCGGGAGGAGGGGGAGCGGAAGGAGGGCACAACGGACTCACGACCACCGGCTTGACCTGGGAGACGTGGAAGGTCGGGTGAATGCGCAGTGAGGAAGGCAGCTTCAACCGCAGCGCAGAAGGGCTGAGGACCCGCTCCACCACGAAGGGTCCAATGAAACGCGGGGCCAGCTTACGAGACGCCACCTTGAGGGGAACGTCCTTAGCAGACAACCACACCTTCTGCCCAGGGGAGTAGGCAGGGGCTGCCCTGCGGCGACGGTCCGCGTACAGGGACTGGCGAGCAACGGACCGGCACAACGACCGACGGGTCAACCTCCACGCCCGCTGACAACGTCTGAGATGGTGTTGGACCGAGGGAACCTCGAGGTCGGCCTCCTGGTCGGGGAAGAGAGGCGGCTGGTAACCTATGGAGGCTTCGAAAGGCGAGAGGCCAGTAGCAGACGACGTAAGCGAATTGTGAGCGTATTCTGCCCACGGCAGCAACGAGGACCATGAGGCGGGGTTGGAGGCAGCGACACAACGGAGGGTGGCCTCCAGTTCCTGGTTGAGCCGTTCGGCCTGCCCATTCGTCTGAGGATGAAATCCTGAGCTCAAGCAGGGTTTTGCCCCGAGAGCGGTACAGAACGACCTCCATACCCGTGAAATGAACTGAGGGCCCCTATCCGACACGATCTCGAGAGGTATGCCGTGGAGTCTGAAGATCTGCTCGGTCATAATCCTGGCGGTCTCTGTTGCGGTGGGGAGTTTGTTTAGGGCGACGAAGTGCGCAGCTTTAGAGAATCTGTCTACTACTGTGAGTATGGTGGTTTTACCCGAGGAGGCGGGAAGGCCAGTGACGAAATCCAATGCAATGTGAGACCAGGGGCGATGCGGTATAGTGAGGGGTTGCAAAAGTCCAGCTGGGCGTAGTGAGCTCGTTTTGTTGCGTGCGCAGACAGGACAGGCAGCTACATATTCTTTGACGTCTTTATCGATAGTCTCCCACCAGAAATACCTTTTAAGGAGTGAGCCTGTCCTCCCCCCACCCGGATGGCACGCAAATTTGCCCTTGTGGACCCAATCGATCACCTTAGGGCGAGCCCCGGTGGGGACATAGCGTCGGTTCGGAGGGCCCGTGCCGGGGTCTGGCTCCGTCTCCAGCGCACGGCGGATGTCCTCCTCCACGTCCCAGGCGACAGAACCGATCCTGACTCCTGCTGGCAGGACGGTGGGTGCATCAGACGGGTCACACACAGGGTCGAACTGGCGGGACAGGGCATCCGGCTTAGTGTTGCGGGTGCCTGGTCGGTAAGAGATGGAAAAGTTAAATCGAGTAAAGAACAGGGACCATCGAGCTTGACGTGAGTTGAGCCTTTTGGCTGTGCGTAAGTAGGTTAAGTTCTTATGATCAGTCCAAATGGTGAATGGATGCTCTGCTCCCTCAAGTAAATGCCGCCATTCCTCCAGCGCCAGCTTTACAGCAAGCAGCTCCCTGTCTCCAACGTCATAATTCCTCTCCGCAGGTGAGAGGCGGCGGGAGAAAAAGGCGCAGGGCCGAAGCTTAGCAGATGGACCTGAACGCTGGGACAACACCGCCCCGACCCCAACGCCTGACGCGTCTACTTCCACGATGAAGGGTTTACTATGATCAGGATGGATTAAGACCGGCGCAGAGGTAAACAGTTCTTTCAACCGGGAGAAGGCGGCGTCGGCCTCCGGATTCCAATGGTAAGGCAGCTTAGAGGAAGTTAGACGAGTTAGGGGAGCGGCTACCTGACTGTAATTCCTGATGAAGCGGCGGTAGAAGTTCGCGAAGCCCAAAAACCCCTGTAAGTGTTTTCGTGAGGTTGGTAGTGGCCACTCCGCTACTGCCTTCACTTTAGCCGGATCTGTCTTCACCTGCCCCCCTGCAAGAACGTAACCCAGAAATGACACAGACGGTGAGTGGAATTCGCATTTCTCGGCTTTGACGTATAACTTGTTCTCCAACAACCGCTGGAGTACGGTCCGGACATGGACTCTGTGTTCCTTGAGGTCTTTGGAAAAAATCAGGATGTCATCGAGGTAAACGAAGACAAAACGGTCCAGAAAATCCCTGAGGACATCATTCACTAGGGTTTGAAAAACTGCAGGTGCGTTAGTGAGGCCAAATGGCATGACTAGATACTCGAAATGTCCTAAGTGTGTGTTAAACGCTGTTTTCCACTCATCCCCCTCCCTGATTCTGACTAGGTGATATGCGTTCCTGAGATCCAGTTTGGTAAAAATGGTGGCCCCATGGAGGGGCTCAAAAGCGGAGCTGATGAGCGGTAATGGGTATTTGTTTTTAACTGTGATGTCATTAAGGGGCCGAAAATCGATGCATGGACGGAGTGTGCCATCTTTCTTACCCACGAAGAAGAAGCCAGCACCCACGGGGGAAGTTGAAGGTCTGATGAGTCCAGCCGCCAGTGAGTCTCTGATGTATTCTTCCATGGCAGCCCGTTCAGGGCGTGACAAGTTGTAGAGGCGACTGGAAGGCAACGTGGAGCCGGAAAACAGGGTAATGGCACAATCGTAAGGGCGATGGGGTGGCAGGGACAGTGCCTTGTCTTTATTAAAAACTTCGGATATGTCATGGTATTCGGGGGGGACCGCAGAGAGGTCAGGGGTGCGGTTCTCCTTGCTAGAGGGCTCGGTGGCCCCTGGTGGGGCAGCTGAGACGAGACAGTTAGCGTGACAATATGGGCTCCAACTCACGACCCTCTGTCCCACCCAATCCAGGTGAGGATTATGATGCCTTAGCCATGGGAAACCTAAAATGATGGGCGTGTCAGGGGATTGTGAGGTGTAAAAGATCAGTGTTTCTCTGTGGTTGCCGGAAGTGATCAGGGTAACCGGTGCAGTGCGATGAGTAATGTGAGAAAAAACCTGATCGTTTAATGCCCTAACTGGAATGGACGGATTTAACTCAAAAAGAGGGATCTGAAGCTGTTCAGCAAATCCCCTGTCAATCAAACTCTGCTCGGCCCCTGAATCAACCAGCGCTGATGAGACGTGGGCTCCCTGACCGAGTAAGAGTGTCACAGAAAGCAAAAATCGGGGCTTAGCGTTAACCCTGGTACCGCCCACCCGTACCCCCGGATCTACCGGCGGGCGGTCTCTTTTCCCTTCCGAGGGCAGGAAGAAATCAAATGCTCACCGGAGCCACAATAAAAGCAAGAGTGTGAACGGCGGCGCCTCTCTCTCTCTTCCACCGTCAGCTGGTAACGCCCGATCTGCATGGGTTCCGGTTCCGGTTCACCACCCCCTGTGCCAGTAATGGGAGCGGACGGCTGAACCGGAAGCGGTGGCGGGTGAGAAACGACCGGAGATGACCGCCGCAAAGGCCGACGGGAACTGTAGTCCCTCTCCCACTCTCGCTCCCGCAACCTGCTGTCGATGCGAAGCGTGAGGGAAACCAGCTCCTCGAAATTAGCGGGCTCGTCCCGGGAGGCCAGGTGGTCCTTCATCTCATCATTGAGAGAGTGAAAATACACCCCATGCAGAGCCTGATCAGACCAGCCCGCCTCAGCGGCGGCGATGCGGAAATCGATCAGGAAGTCCGCAATGCTCCGCCGTCCCTGACGAAGATGCAACAGCTTCCGCGCCGAACTGCGTTCAGAGGTCGGGCGAGCGAAAGTTTTCTTAAACTCACTCAGAAAATCGTCATAACGACAAGTCGGTAACGGATGTCTAGCTAAATACGCCTCTGCCCATGTAAGGGCGCGCTCGCGCAGTTTCCCGACTAAATACGAAATCCGCACGGTTTCAGAAACAAACGAGCGGGGTGAGCGCCCGAATGCTAGCTCGCACTGAAGGAGGAAACCGCTACATCCTTCCCGGCCGCCAGAAAAAGGTTCCGGCTCCGGGGAGGCGGCATCGCGGAACATCGGCGTCTGCAGGGGCTCAGGATCCGCAGCGGGCTGAGGCGGCGGCGGCGCGGATACCGATGCCGACGTACCGGGAACGGGTTCGGGCTCCGGGGCAGTGGCTGACTGCAGGGTCTGAACCGCGGACTGCATCTTCTCTTGCTCGTCGGTGAGTAAGTTAACCTTCGCCAGGAGAAACTGGAGCGCGTCCTCGTGAGAGCCAAGAATGGCGCCCTGTTTTGAGACGGCTGTCCGGATTTGATCCGCTGAGTCCATACACTGGCCAGATTATACTGTCAGGCGCAGTGGCCCGTGGAAATGGAATGAACTCAAGTGCAGATTCAAAACCGGAGGCCAGGGGTGAAGTGTAACGAAACGAGATTTTATTTTACAATGTTCAAAAGCTAACAGAAAGTGCAGACTAGAATCAATGAACATAAACTAGATGTCTGAGGCGAGAGAAAATACTGTGATGATAACTAGATGGCAGGGATATGGAGTGCAGGTACTGGGCAGGGGAAACTGTGGCGGGCCAGGGCACTGAAACAGAGGAGAGAGCAGTCAGGGGAATCCCACAGAAGGTTGCGAGTGAGTCTTAGGATAGTGCACTGATCTGTCTTACAAACTTGCAGGTGAGGGTTGCGTGGAGAGGGGAGGCAGGAGAGGTCCAGGTGGGTGCTGCATGCAATGCAGGGAGGCAGGCAGGAAAGAGTGGCAGCTCCGACACGGAGAGTGATTTCCGGCGGCAGCAAACTGGTATCCAGGAGAGCTTGGTAGGTGGGGTTCCGAGGCTGACGAGAAAAACAGAGATACGATTAATACGTATGATGAGTCACCAATGAATTGACGTGAGGCCGAGAACTGACTAAAGTTGGCAGATAATCTGGCGACGACCAGTTGAGTGCGCCGGTCATAAATACTGCTGGTATGATTGCCATCAGGTGAGGAACAACAAAGACTCCACCCAGTGGGGAGGAGCTGATGCTGTGGAAAACCACCCAGACCACGACAAAAGTATATATTTAGGGCTAAATCAAGTGACCCTGAATCCTCCCTTAGTTATGCTGCAATGGGCGTAGACTGCTGGGGGATTCCCATGATGCACTGAGTGTTTCTTCTTCAGCCACCTTTTTCACTCACTATTTGTTAATAGACCTCTCTGCATTGAATTATACCTGTCATTAATCTTCCACAGCATGTCTTTTATCCTGTCTTCCTTCTCTCACCCCAACCGGTCGCAGCAGATGGCCCCGCCCCTCCCTGAGCCTGGTTCTGCTGGAGGTTTCTTCCTGTTAAAGGGGAGTTTTTTCTTCCCACTGTCACCAAAGTGCTTGCTCATAGGGTGTCAAATGATTGTTGGGGTTTTCTCTGTATGTATTATTGTAGGGTCTACCTTACAATATAAAGCGCCTTGAGGCGACTGTTGTTGTGATGTATAATTGAAAATTGAAATTGAATCTCCTGTGTCAAATCTTTGCTGGATTATTTTTCTTTTCTCCTTGTTGGTGTAAAAATACTAGCTTCTGCATTTGAAAATGCACTATCTTTGACATTTTTTGATAGATTCGGCTGAAGACATGGGAACAAATTATGTGCCATCATATTGTGTTCCAGATGTTTTTGTGCCCATGTACTTAAACACACAGAGACACAACCACACAAAAATGATTAGTTTCCGTTCATGTCCCTGAACAAACAGCAAAAGAATACATTTCGTGACAGTTTTAGGAACTGCAATGAGTCTGTGTTGGAAATAAGGTACATAGCAATCAGCTCGGCCCATTTCTCAGATGAAGAAGAATTTAGTCTTTGGAGCCTGGGAGATCTGAACAGGAAATGGTGTAATACAAAAGACATCTTTATGCCTGTAGTGCTCCTTAAACACCTTTTTCCCCAGTGCCGCCATCTCCCTATACTCCTTGCCGTCGTCTGGGGTGGAGGTGGATCACTTATGAAGTGTGTTCGTTTGAGAAAACAGTTTATGGGAGGTGGGGTGAGACTGTCTTTGGAGAAGCAAACTGGGATGCTTTACGAGATGTGCTTAGTCAGCCCCCGCACCAGTCATTTAGTGGAACAAGATGGAAATTATGACAAGCTTTGGAAATGTCGGAGTTAATGCTCATCTTTGTCTCTTGTGGCAGATTTTGTGTGTCTTTCTTTGGCACTTTAGCTTCTCTTCTGATTTTTTTTTAAGAAAAAAATGTAGGTGGTAGGTATGGGAATGGATTTGGAAAGCCTGGATTTTATTTAAACCCTGTGTTTCATCCACAAGGATTACTTGAGTGGAAGTGTTTTTTTAGTCAGTGCACAGTTGCATCCAATAAAAATACTACATCAAGATTCCACCCAGCATCAGTTGCTGTTTTTCAGTTGTGTCAGTTGTGTCTTCGAGGCCCCGTGCATTATCCATTATCATTGTATAAATTGTACTTTTCCATGCTGCATTTGGCACCGTCTAACCCACAACTGTCTCTGCTATGTTACCTTATAAAGCCTCTCCTTCTTTTTCCCCCGATTGCTACTTGCTTTTGAAAAATCTTCCGGTATACGTTTCCAATTCCATGAGTTTTCCACATTGTCAGCTTTACCTTATATCATCTTTACAGTTTTCGTCACTTACATCTGCTTGAAATTTCTGCTTTGTTCTTCTTCTTCACATTTTGTTGCCCCCCTTCCCCACCCCCACCGGATCTGAGCAAATCCGGAGCAGGTGTCTTCACCTCTCTGTCTGACATCAGAAATGAGACAAAAGGGAATCAAAAAACAGGGTCTCTCTTTTTCTAACACATAGTGTATGATCACATAAACACACACTTTGTCCATCTGGTTTTTTGTACGTGTGTGCATGATGGTAGATTTCATCCATTTTGACAAATCCTCCCCGTTAAAGCCCCCTACCTAAATTCTCTCTTTTAAAAATGTCTTTTATTTTTTATTTTTTTCTCTTTTACATGTTTGGTAATTTAGTTTCATGTCACAGTTGTGAAAATTAAAATCAAATACTATTTTGTAGCTGAAACTGGATTCTAGTGATACCTTATGAAGCTGCAGATGCCCAGATGGGTTTGGAAAAAGGACCAACTGACAGATCCATAGTCTGATCCTCTGGCCCATAGATTTCCTTTAAAAACATGGAAATACACGGGGGAGGTGTTTTCTAATATTTGTGTGTGTTGGGCTTTTGCTTTGGAAAAATTATTTTTTAGCCCATTTGGCCAAATGACCAATGATCTTAAGCCTCATGGAGACAGTCAATCTGTCCATAATTCATAAGATTCGCTACTCCTCCAGGAGTATTGGTTAGCTTTTAGTAAAACTTGCCTACAGTAATTTCATAATGGGTCTTTATCCCACATTTGTATTTTTATGGACAATAATCTGAGCAGGACGAACTGCTATGTCATTGACATTCTGGTTTTATTTCAATCCCAGCTTTTAGTTTCCTGTATTTGCAATGATAAGGATTTTTTATTTAGTCTAATTTAAGAAAATGTTAAGAACTTTTGACGATCCAATTTTTTTCTCTATTTTTATATAATAAGTTTTGCATGAAAGTTATGGAAAACCACAAAATACAAGCATTCCTTGGCCGGTTGGCAACTGGTTGCTGGTGGTTGCTGGCAGTCACTATGTGAAAATAAGCCAGAAACTTTTACAGGATTGCATCAATTTGGGGCATGCCAGTGCAACGATAAGATAAGATTTATTTTTTAGTACCACAAAGCATCCTGGGGCAACTGTTGCTGTGATTTGTTATGCCATAAATTGAACTGAATAGACTGAATTGAATATTATACGTGTCCAGTTACCATGGTAGGACAGTCGAGGCTTGTTGTTTTACATCTTAAATGTATGTGTAATCTGTTTTTTATGTTATGGTTTGCAGTTTAGTCCCCCAGCTCAAAATGATTTTACCACAGTAGCGGAGCGACAAACGCTCTTTCTTTTTTCAGATCTTTCCCCATCTCCTTTTCACCACTCATCTTTTTATGCTGTCCCTTTTTTTCTCCTTTCCGTCCTCCTGTCTTCCTCATTAGCTGGCTACCTTTTCATCTAAACAAGTGGAAGAATGCTGGTGTTTATTTTTGTAACCTACAACAAGCAGAGAGTTCCTATAGAGGATCTACATGATTGACAGAGAAGCGTGCTGGAAACGCTCAGAGGTTCTCTGTTTGCCTCAGACTCTCACTGTTGGCTGCCAACAGTCGGTCTTTAATATAGGGCTGGAAAACCAAGAAATAAGAATAACACTGGACATTTTCACTGGAATGAATATTTCTTGCGCGCTTGATGTTTTTCCTCACACTTTCATCTCTTGCCGTCCTGGTCTCTGCCTCCTCTTTGCCACTACTTGTTGTTTTCATTTTCCCTCCTTTCCTTGTCATACTTTGTTTCTGGCTTGCAGTCAGGTTTTTTGCGGCAGAGTATCTCCTCGAGCGTCAGTTACTGGGAGCTGACTCAGTTATAAGTTGATGGAGACAAGCCTCACACCCAGTTTCCCACAGGCATCCAAGAATTACTAAGCACAGTTTATCTGTGGAGTCAGAAGCAGGCACGCAGTGGCTTGTGTATCTCACAGTCCATATTCAGCACAGTAGTGTTAAAAGGAAAATTCACAGGCCACAGGTAGATGACTAGAGTACAGAAATGAAGCCTAGCATGATATTTAACATTATGCAACCATAAAGAAATAATTCTACGTAATATAATCAGACGGTTTTTTTTCAGCCCCTTTTAGATGTGGGATCTGTAACACTGCCAGCATTCTGGCATTCACGTGGGCCAGTTTTAATTTTAAGTACCTCACCTTTCATTCATACCCACAGCAGTGACAGTAGAAGTCAAGTAATATTTCCATATGCACAACACTGAAAATCAATACATGCATACAAGCATGACAACAAAGAGCGTAATTTGGGTAGTTTTAAGTTGCGTTGAATATGCAGGTATGGCAATGTATTCGTACACACTTGACTCACCATAAAATAAAAATCAATTCCAGCTTTGTTCTGCTAATACTTTTTTTGTAACTTAACTGAAGATGTATGGCCCTTTTTGTTTTGGAGATGCTTGCAGATGGAACTGATGCAGCATGTTTGTAATAATAGGTGTAAACTGCAGGAAAAGGGAAAAGTAAAAACAGCTTGAATAAACCAAAACTTCAGCTTTCATCTTTAATCTGATGTGCCCTCGCTGAATTGATATATCAGCACGTGCTGGAGATGTTTTGCTTGTGCCGGTGTGTCTGTCTGCACTTGCAGCAGATAGACATGCGGAGTCACAGACTGTCATTCAAAAGCGGAAATTGTAATCTTGTACTTGCCTGTCCACACGACTGCAGCAAGCAGGATTGCTGTCTGGCTGTGCTTAAAAAGAAGATAAACGTCTGTCTTTAGGTTTATGAAGACGTTTTGCGTCTCGTTCAAGTGAGTCAACGACCCCTCACAACCACGTGTAAACTAGAGATTAAATATTTGGGATGCTCTGCTAGTTAGTTTAGAACTGAAAAGGCCTCTTGGATGAGAGGTGTTGCGACTTTTACAAAAAGTGACAGAGCTTTCAGATTCTGGAAAGGGAAAGCATGCCTGAAAGAATCCGGTGTGTAAAATTGGTGGTTTCCTTTTAAAAAGCACATACAATGATGTGAGTAGTTAGTATTTTTATGTTTGTAATTGATGAAAATACAAACTGAGAAATGCAAATAAGTGCACTATTCGGGTCCCAGAGTTTTTGAAATGATGACTATAACACGAGTGAGGAGGTTCAGACAGACATAAAGAACAGTTTTTTGGAATGGCGCCCGGCCCAACTGTTGTCACATGATGGCTAAATCTGAGTCACGTTTGAAATCTGACGGCATCATCCTGTTCTTCCCAGATTCCATCTGCGCTGGCCTCTCCTTTCAAATTTGTCATCCTGAAGGAATTTAGGACTGCTGTCAGTGAGCTCATGGAGTGTGTGTGTGTGTCTGTTTGCCTGGCTTCACCTGAGCACTCATACAAATCACCCCCAGCCCCCCACCCATTTGTAGAGGCTGGCATGTAAAATGGCATGGCTATTATTCACACCATTCAGACTGTTGGCACACATGATACACTTTTAGCAGAAAAGTCACGTTCAAAAGCCAAGTGAGACGTCTGTATTCATGTCCTACATGCAGTCAGCCCGACTGGCTTTGGCTTTAGGTCTTAAATCTTAGATTCCGCTCATGACCCTTGACAGACGCTTCAAAAATGGATATAAAACATACATGAGCATTTGTGCTTTATGTCTGTCCATTTATGTTTCATATCTGCATTTCGGTGCTCTTTCTGCACAGCGTGTGATGTCTCTGTTCACATTCCGTGAAGAGATGAGCAGACAGATTACGTCAGGGTCCCAGCGCTCTGTCTATCTGCTTGAAGGCGATCACTTTTTCCAGAAAGCTGAGCTCTTGTGCACACACTTGTGTCAGCTCTGCCAGGTGAAAACAGATGAGCCTCACAGTAGGTGGTAACATGCTCATGCACATTCCTCGCTAGTCTGCTTACATCGCTGGTAACAGGAGCTTGGGGGAGCCTCGCCCAAAATGGACTAACCGGGCCTTAAAGATCAGCATGGTTTCCGTTACAGGGACAGCAGGGGCTCTCGCGTCGGCCTGTTTAATCCGTGGGGAAGGACCTCTGCAGAACCATCAGCACAGCACGGCGCTACTTAAAAGGTTTCTTTTATGACAAAACAGTAGAATATAAGAGATGCTTTGCGCAGCTGGCCTTGCATTTGAGATGGAGACCTTTCTGTGTCAAGTTTACATGTTGCGGGTTTTTCCTCGACCTTTTTGAGTTGCCTATCCTATTTCAAAGACTGGCAGCAGTAGTCTGGTGTGTTGGGTCACAATTCTGAACACTTTAAGAGATTAGTACTTTTTTGATGTTGCTCTGTGTCAAATATGTACACTGATTGCAGAATTACCACATAAAAAGTATATTACTGTCAAAAAAATATAATTCCAATGACGTACTTAGTCACAAGTGCTAGTTATGGGTGAAAATGCACATTTGCAAGCTGCCACCATGCCTCCAGCTTTCCTGTATATCCTGCCCTTAATATTACTGCAAAATACTATCAGTATACATTATATGGTCTTCTTGCACTTGGTTGTTTTGCTTTTTTTATTCTTGGAGGGAAGCTGCATGCAGTGCAGTCTGCTTAACTTTTGTGGGGTTAGACAGAGGAGTCCTGAAGAACTTAATCATGTTGGATCGCTGGTTTAGATTAAAACCACAACTAGATAATTCCAGCTAACGGTTTAAATTCCTGTTTTGCTTTTCACCTGCAGAGAGTTCAAAGTTCAGTTTCTCCAGCAGGTTCAAAAGAGCATCTGTCTTAAGAATGTTGCATCACAGTTTACTCAGCTTCATCCACAAGCTTCTTTCTATCAAGTGACAACTGTTGATGTGAGCTTCACACTGCCAGATCATTTTTTGCAGAACTGACATCTTGAGCACTTTTACTTGTTCATATGTGTAACCTTCAGCTTCTTTACGGTGTGCTTGAAATTGGTCATAAGTGAGACATACCAACCTATCACAGGGTCAACACACAGAGAGACAAACTATGATTCACACTCATGTTCACATGTAAGACCAGTGTTGAATCATCAGTTAACCTCAAATACAGGTTTTGGGGCATGCAGAGTCCACACAGACAGGCCTCAGCCAGAATCCTTTAGCTTCTAAGAGGCAGCGCACCACTGTGCTGCCTGCAAATTTGATGTTTTTACCCAAACTTTATTATGAATGTCCTATCAGCCAAAGCAGTAATTCCACTTTTAGTATTCTTAACTTGAATTAAACCATTTTCCCTGTTTAGCACTTTGTCTTTTCTTTTTTTGGTGTTTTTTTTTTTTTTTTTTGATGGGAAGCAATGTGCCTTTTTTTTCTCCACAATTTTTTACATGTTGGAGCAAATGTCTGCTGCAACATGAGCCCTTCCTGTTGTTGCCTATTGTTCTGATCCAAAAAGGCCTCTGTCATGCTGCCTCCTGTCATCTACCTCCTCAAAACCTCCCTTCCCAAGCCTAGCTTGCTTTTCCTCTCTCTTGTGTGTCTCACCCCTGTCTTTGCTCATATAAGGTTACAGCGCAGTACTTTCAAATGCAATGCAGGTGTGTGTGTGGTGTGAGAGAGAGAGTAAGTAGTTCCTGTGCTCTCGGCCCCATAATGTCTTCAGTAAATGCTTCCTAAACAGGCCTGCTTTTATATCTTTGTACGCTTTAGTCGAGCTTGGGAACAAACACCTGCACACAAGCACCCAGGTGCAGCTATACAAGCACACACACACACACACACACACACACCCTCCCCATCTCTTTCTAATGGAATCAGTTTCACCTTATTTTAGGATTATTATGATTTTGGTCATACCGTTACTTCCATTTGTAATAAAAATTCTAAAATGACTTTACCAACATCATTTATTCCAGCTTTTATAAACTTTACATTGCATATAAATTAGGGCTGCCACGATTAGTCGACTAGTCACGATTATGTCGACTATTAAAATCGTCGACGACTAATTTAATAGTCGACGCCTCGTTTGAAGCTTTGTAAGATCACAAAGGACGCAGGAATGAGTAGTAGGATTTAAGAGTGTAATAACGGACTGAAACAGAAGATGGCAGCACTGCATGTACAAGGATGCCAGCTGCCGTTAAACCCCGAAGAAGAAGAAGCTGTGTCCCAGAATTCATAGCGCAGCGCAGTTGTCAACAATGGCGGCAGCTAGTTAGTTTTAACTTTACTCTTATTATTCTTTCTTGGTCACAAAATAAACGTTTAACATATTTTCAGGCGAGAATGTAGCTGTGTAAACCTCAAATATCTGCTCAGTTTATCAAGACACCACATATTTTCAAAAGCGCTCCGACGTTTTCGGAGACGTCTGTTACCCACTAGCTCGTTAGCTAGGCGGGGGCAAGGCTAACTAGAGCCGTGAGAACACCGGACTCCCGGCAAATCGTTTTCAAACCCACCGCCGTCTTTCGCTAGTCAGGTTAAACATATATATAAGTCACTTAGATAACTTAAAAATGTTATTGTTTGGCTTTCTTTAGTATTTTATTTGTTCCTGAGTAAATCGGTTTGGCTGAGATTAAAGTTATAGTTTTTGCACAGCTAAAACTGTCAAGCAGACAGCTGATTATCAGAAGTGTGAGACGCTGGAGAATATACTCCGGTGTCCTGTTATATTTTAGAAAGCAAGGAGTTTATTAAACTTCACCGAAACAATCTGCAAATTTCATTAAAAATTAATAAACTACCATCTTGTCTTTATTTTTAGTTAGCACAAACACTTCAAGCTGTAAGCTAATGATAGTTATATAAGACCAGATGCTGCTGGTGCAATAAGCTGTACGTCCAATGGATGATGATCTGATTAGTCGACTAATCGCAAAAATAATCGGTGACTAGTCGACTATCAAAATAATCGTTTGTGGCAGCCCTAATATAAATGTCTGCAAATTCAAATCTGCATGAAGGATTACTTTACTCTTCTCTTACATGAGTAGAGGACAAGTTCAACACAATGCAGACCACATAAGCGCCTGGATGTTTTGAACAGTGTTGTGTACAAACCTGCTGTAACTGAAGGCTTAACCTGAAACGTGTCCACTTGAGTTACCGTTACCCACTACTTGTTTGTGTTGCCTTTTTCTTTCTTCGCTCAGGTTACCAGATTCTTAGATGTCAACAGTTTTTCGCTGTGGTTTCTAAACTCTCCAGCCAACATAAACCCTCACTCTGCTCAGTGGGACAGAAGCCCACTTCTTAAAAAGTCGATTTTACGAGCGGCTCTTTTACTGAGTTTTTTTTTTTTTTTTTTGAGGGTTCTCCTTTTTATTTCCTCTCTTTCTGTCATTTCTCTGCACTCACATTTTCCAAATCATCTTCACTCAATTTATCCATAATTGCCTTGTAGTCCCTCACTTTTCCTCTCTCCCTCACTTCTCACCACTCTTTTTCTTCACTGCCTGTTGCCATTTAGTGATTGTAACTTTTCATTCATTTTCCAGTCTGAGAGTATGAGGCTAATAATTCATTAAGGATTACTGGAATATTAACTGTTTTATTCAAACTTTACATTGTCTAAAACTTCACATTTTTGAAAAGTAGATGACATAAAAACTTCACAGCTACTTCCTTCATGTCAGTATGCAGGGGATGAGTTGAGTGGTTTTTAGGGAAAATTAGAGCATTTAAAGGAGACGTGCTCAGTACTAGCTTTGTGTTTGTTTTTTTCTGGACTCTAAGAGAGAAACTTTGCACAATTCAGAATTCAACTAATCTAAAACCCCAATTCCATGTTAAATACAGATAAAAACATATTTTAGAACATAGGAAACATATCAAACTAATCTCTCAATTCCAAATGATTCCAAATGATTCCATCCAAATGATCTTTAGGTCAGAGATCACCATATTTCTGCATCATCTTACTATAAAGATACAGTTTTTATAGATGATGGTGAACCTTTCCCATCTTTAATTCTGAGAAACTCTCTATGAAGCTCTTTTTATACCCAAGCATGTTACCGATCTGTTTCTAGTTAACCTCCCCTTTTTTCTATTTTTCACGAAATACTAAAATGTCTCATTTTCAACAATTCACATATATGTTTAGTATGAATAAAACACAGGTTTGTGAGATTTGCATTGCATTGCATCATTGCATTGTGCTTTTTTGTAACTGGGGTTACATTACACGTTGATTCAGTATCTGAGACTAGCTGCTTTCCTTCCTTCTTTTTGTTGCCTCTTAAACAGGAGGCTTGACCAGCAGGTTGGTGGGGCTTTTGTTTCCACAGCTGTAGCGGTGTGTTCAAGAAGACCACATTAAGGACACCCTCTCTCTTTGACATCACAGAGACAGAACAGGAATAGAAACTTGCTGAATGGAAACAGAGACTTGATGAAGACAAATTGTAGAAAGAAATAATTATAATTCCTCATCTGTAGCTTTCATCTCTTAAAGGCAGAAATATTTCATAGTTGCACTGTGAAAATGGTTGGTTTCCCATTCTTCCAGTTAACCCCTGAGTTAGGTCAGTTTTCCAGCTAATAGGGATGGAAGGGGGCCTTGGGAGAGGCCCTAATAACAGAGTGGGAGAGCTCATACATCAGTCTCACTCACCACACCAACCACCCTGGCTCCAAACACAGCCCCCCAGACCATATAACAGCATATTAGTTGCTACGCATAACTGCTCAAATTGAACATTTCTGATTTGGTTAAGCTTTACCCTGTGAGGAACCTAGTGTCTCATTTTCTTCTTAGCTCTCTGTTAACTCCTTCCTTTTCCTCATTCCCAAGCCTTCGAGTTTAAAGATTTGCACTAATTGCCATACACTGCTGCGACAGTAAAGTCACACCAATTTCGGAGAGCTTTATGGGGGTTAAGCTCGTGTCCCTGCCTGATTTTTATCATCGTAAGCCAAATACAGCTGGACGGGGATCAGAGGCTGCTCTCATGGAATTTTCTGTGTGGAGATTTGATGTCTGGACTTCTCAGAGGCACCTTCACGTTAACCATTTACTGCATATTTTGCTACTAGGAGTGGCACTCAGCTGCAAATGAAAGAGGACGTTCCAGAGCTTTAACGTGAATGAAGTATGACAAAGCAGCCAAGAAGGGAACATGATACTCTTATAAAGATTGTCACGTATCCGTAATTTTGATGGGCGTTCACTGCCATACCAGAATTGAATTTTTAAAAGTGTCACTTCTGACATGCTATGGAAAATATGTTCACAGTTTTATTTTTCCAAGTGAAGTCCAATTGCTTGCCTTCGACAGTACTTAGAGATAAAAATGTTTTTAACAGTTGTGATAATCATCACTATAATAAAAACCAGTGGAAATATATGGAAATCTGGAAAATCTGGAAAAGTAACTTGTGACTTTTGAAATGGAAATTATTTGAAACTGCAGAAGCACAGCTTAAAGTTAGCTGGACTCTTGTAGTACAAAACTTGCATTCTGATCTTATCCCTATTTCAGATGCCTAAATGTGAACGGTAAAAATATTAACAAAATGTGACCTTCATCCTGTCGAGGTGTCTCTTCTGTGTTGTGCCATGCATTTTTGGAGTGGCTGAGCCACTTGATAAACGCAACGGCTTCACACAAAACCTCTGCTGATAATAACCAATAGCCTTTTTCACGTCTTGGCTCAGTTTAAAGAGGCACATGATCAATACTAGGTCAATTTCCCACTTAAGGGACAACTTCAACTGAGCCTTAAATACCTTGGACTCTCCACCAAGCTTCTCAGACGAGAGGTGAGGTATTTTTGAGAAACTTAAAGAAGTCCAGTTGCTTTTATTTCTTAGATCACTTTGATAGGTACACATTGCTAGGTCTGGATTGAACCTGTTTTTGACTTTGAAAATTCTTCAAGGCATAGATTCAATCTGCTGCTGGAAACATTTCTCCAAGATTTTGGTTCATATTTACATGATAGCGTCACACATTTGCTGCAGATTTGCGTGGTGCACATCTATGATATGAATCTCTGTTGGACTGAAATCTGATGACTGTAGAGGCCATTTGAGTACAGCAAACTCACTGTCACGTTCAGGAAAGCAGTTTAAGATGATTTGAGCGTTGTGAAACAGCATTTTGTTCTACTAGAAGCAGCAATCAGAAACTGGGAAGATGAGATTTAACTCTTGATAGAAGGCAGGATAGGATAGGATATTCCAAATTCTCATCGTACCATCCGAATTTTGTAGCAGAAATCAAGACTCATTAGACCAGACAACATTTTTCCGATCTTCTGTTATCCAGTTATGCTGAATCCATGTGAACTGTAGCCTCAGTTTCTTGTTCTTGGCTGATAACAGGAGCACCTGGCTGTACTCCAGCTGCTTCCGTCTGCGTCAAAGTTTGACACGGGCACTCAGATAGATTCCTCTAAATACCTTGTTTGTTACAAGTTACTGTTGCTTTCCTGTCTGCACCAACCAGTCTGGCCATTCTCCTGACCACTGCAAAAAATAGGCTGGGTTTGTTGAAACTCCTTATCTCTGTTTCCCTTCTCATCACTATTTTCTGATCTGCCACCTCAGTAATTTAAAATGTTTGCAACTCTGAGACAATGTTACTGGAAACAGCCTGTTCATGGTCGAAAGACTTGACTGGTACGCATATGTGCACGATTTCTTCCTCCCTATATTATAATGCAAGCAATGCTTTTGTTCTTCTTTGGTTATTCATATTGACAGACAGGGATTCAGTACAGAGGTACATATGGGTCTTGCAGTCAGTATCCAAATCGTGATTCAATCAATGGCCAGAACCACAGCTGATGAAACCTGGGATCTATTTTTAGGTCCTTTTTAACAAACAGGTCTAATACAACAGCTCGCCTCCACTGCTGAGAAACATTAGAAAGCTAATCTCAAAATTGCTCTGCATTTTCTCCCAGATATTCCAGATGATTGTCTTAATGAAAGAGAACAGATGTGTTCTCTTTAAAGGGCGCACAATGTGGGGAAAAAATGAAACGCAGGAAGTAAGCAGACCTTAGACATAACAGCAAAATCGCTGTGCACAAGTGTTTGTTTTTGAACAAAATTATAAACTTCAAATCTTTCTGGAATGATAACATTTTTTTCTCAGAAGTACACAGTTGTGCCTCCTTTTCCATAAACGAGCACTTCGTCCTCCTCCCCCTTCCCTCACTATATTCCCACGACCATCCACTTCTATTGAACTCTCACCTGGCTGCCCTTGGCTAGCTTTGTGTTGGTGAAGCTAGTGAGTTGCGACGTCCACTCTCCTCTGTCCTTTGTAAAGCACAGAGCTCCAGACTTCTTAGTCTAACAGTAGAGAACACAGAGTAAATTTAGACTCACCGTGGGGCCGGGACATGCCATAAGACACTGTTAGTAGCCTCCTCGAAGAAACCAGCAAGTCATTCTAACTCCAAAAGTGCAGAATAGCTTGTGGAATCAGGTAGCATTACAGAAGAACTACTAATTTAGTAAAGAGACACATTTTGATTCTATGTCTGCCCTCTGGGTTTGCTACATATCTCTTAACAATCATGAGCATAACACCCATAACTGTGAGCCTGTTGTTGTGAGCCTGTTGCCAAGCTTCCAGACTCCTCACTAACAGGTGCTGAGGCCCAAAGCGCTGCTCATTAACACAGTTCATTTCACAAGCACCACCACATAGTCGTTACCATCCTGACACATTATCACCCAATTAGCGTGACCCTGTGTCACCAGGCTCCTGGTGCTGTTTGTCTGCAGACTTTCTCTCCTCGACTGTCACCCTGCATGCCACGCACTGTCAGTTTTCAAGTTGTTAATTCAAAAATATTTATGACGTGTTTAGGAATTCTGTATTTTTCGTGTGTATGTGTGAAACAAATGCACCATGTGTATAGTTAAGTTTGCAGTCAATTCTCAGCGGTGTCCATGCACATGCTTGCATTTTCACATCCGTTTGTGACTTTAGGTTACGTTCCCAAAGTTGGATGGCAACCATTTGCCTATTCATCATGCTGAACTATCCCAGCCTGCACCAAAACACACAGACTCACACACTGTTGTAGCCGGCTAGAACTGTGGGATGTTGTATGTGAACTGAAAGTTTGTCAGCGGTCTGGTGCCCTGAGAATCAGTGAAGGTAAAACAGCTTAGAGTTTTTTGCCAGTCCTTCATTTTTGGCTGTTTAATTTGTTAGGAATCACCTATGACCTGCAGCACTGCACTCTGAAGCCGATTTTCTGTCTCTTCTCCCCAGTAATGAAAAGCAGAGAGCAGCTCTGTCTTCAGCTGGTAATAAGAGCGCATTAGGTCCACATGGCTTGTTGATAGGCTCCCTGTTGTACACCCAAACCTTTGATCTGCACTAGAAAATGTACAGCGTTATCACCACTGTTATTTTACATTTAAGAAGCAGTGTGTTTGTGTCTGTACACAGTATTTTACATAGAAAAGTTTCTCCAGAATTGTGGTTAAGCATTGTTTAAATGTAGGTCCATGCCACTGGCTCAGAAAGTTTGAGTCTGTGACCCTCTTTTTACTTTGTCACAACCATGTGGATTACATTTGGATATAGCTTTCAGGTGTAAAGAATGCAGCTGTAAAGCTGATTGTTTTTGTTTTTTTAAACTAGCTGTTGTAAACACAAGTCAAGTTACCTTGATGTTTTGCAGGAACATGACAATAATGGTGACAATGTAGGGTCAAGTGAATAAGGCCCAGCCACACAGGCCTAGAGACTCGTTCATGACCATCCGCTAACCACCAGTCGTGTGTTCCCCGACTATTGGTGAGTGGTTGCTGGAGCTTGATGACAGTCTCTGGGAAATCAATTGATAAAGCCCCAGTGACATATGCCTAGAGAATGGTCGGTCATCCAGTGGCAACCACAGGTTGATAGAGAAAAAAGTGCAACCCCCAACCAGCTGGCAAAAACATCTTTGTAATAGCTTTGGTCACTAGGAAATTGTGGTTTGCATGAAACATGATAACTTGGGCCCAAGCACTCGCCAACTACTCTCTAAAAAGGAGGGAAATTGTAAAAAGTGTGGCACAAACTGGAAACTGAGAGACTCGCTTTCAAAATAAAAGTTTTTTTGAAACATGTTGGCTGCAGTGCTGAAGCCCAGTTTTCACTCTAAAAGAAGGCATGTGCCATTTCTGATTTGGGCAGATGTCCTCTACTTCCACTTTGTGATCTACTTTTTTGAGTATCGCTACATACCGCAAAACAGTAGTGTTTGCAGGCAAATCAGCCTCTTCCACACTATTTGCTAGCAACCAAAGCAAGCTTAAGGAAGTTTTTAGTGTAGCACCCTCTTTGTGCCCAATATCACCTAGCAACAGTCAGGAACCTCCAATAAGGACTCACCCACCAGTTGGGGAATACAAACATTTTTCTTGCAACCAGTGGTTTTATCAGTGGAGCAGGTGGACTCCAGTGAGTCAACAGTTATCTACCCTTCTCTCATCATGTCTTGTTTCAAAGCACCAGGATTGTGAGAGTCTCCATTTTAAGTGTGAGGCCTCAAGTGGGTACTTGGCTATGTTGACTTTTTATATAAAAAAAACCCCGTAGTTTCAATTCAAATTTACTTAATTCATGTCCATTTGTTACATGTTGCAATTATGTTGTGCAGATATCTGATACTGAAAACTTGCTTGAAAGGTTCCAATCATTTGGAACCTTTCACTGAGTTTCCTTGCTAGTTGCTGCTTTTTGCAAACATTTGCAAACATTTGCAGTTTGTTGAGTCTCCGACCATAAATAAATTGTCTATGTCATAAATACTAAAAACGCACAAAAGCATCAGATACAACCCATGTTAATGCTAACTGGTAGTTGGCATTAACATCGACATCATCATCATTTTGCTAGTGGAAAATATATGCAAGACATCAATTCTTCAACCTTTTAAAGCATTTAATGTTTAAGCATTTAAAAATAAAAGTTTTGCTTTTCTACTTTTCATTTCCTCTCTTCACAGGATCTGAGTTCCCCCAAGATCCCAGTATGCAAGCTGCCACTTTGTGGAACACCTCTAGCGATGGTAAATGCACACCACACACACACACACACACACACACACACACACACACACACACACACACACACACACCACAGATAACCCATGCATGACGTTCTTAACAAAGCTCACTCTGGCAAAACTATGAGCACATCTGTTAGAGACAACATGATGATGACATGTTCATAGTTCAAATTAACACACACAGTGTTGAACTGTAACCCCACATGTGCTGTTGAAATTACTTTAAATGAAGTGTTAAAAATTACACATCCTCCACATGGTTGACTTCAGCAACCCAGACACCCACTGCAGTGTAAGGCACTAGAGCAGATAATTGGCAGAACAAATTGCACATTGATCTACTCAACATATGGAAATACAGCCACAGGAGCATTGTATTTCTTTATATCTACATTTACTCTTTCTTAAGTGGAAAATACCAGTGTAGTCTCCAAGGTGCTGCTGCTTTTAGTACATCTTCTTAAACTTTGCATTTTGACCTCATGTTTATACCAACATTTGTGGGCTCTGGACATGCACTTGAGTACTTCTGAGGTCTTAAGTTTTCATCACAATGAGCACAGTCCTAACCCTAACCCTGACCCTCAACAATTACAATATGTTTTTTTCTCCTTTATATTACAGTTTTTTCTGAATGCTTAAACCCTAACTGTGATTCCTGTAGCACAATCTCTAAAACTATTCAGACTTATAGCAAAACCACTCACTGAGTTTGCAAAACTAAAAGCACAAAAACTGCTTTGCACTCAGTTTGCAATTTTGTAACACACACTTTGCAAAACTGTAGGCACAATTCACTGCACAACACTCAATTACCAAATTTCCAACACACTCCTAGCAAAAGTATACACATGTATGGCTATCATTAACACTAATTTGCCAACTGTCTGGCACACTTTCACATGTGAAAACTTTTTTAGATAATTAGTTCCCTTTGCAATCAGCCTAAGCACTATAATACAGGTAAGCTGTGTGTGCGGAGTACAATGGAGGGAGCAGAAAGAGTGAGAAGTAGAGGAGGCCGAGGAAGAGGACGTGGAGGTGAAGAAGTAGGATGAAGAGGACGACAAGGACAAGGAGGAGCAAGAGGAAGATGAGGAGGGGGGAGAGGAAGGGTAGGAAGAGTAAGAAATAGAATTGCTGATGACATCAGAGCTACAATAGTGGACCATGTAATCAACCGTGGAATGACCCTGAGGGTAGCTGGCCAACGGGTCCAGCCTAACTCGAGCCGCTACACTGTAGCAAGCACCATAAGGACATCTTGAAATGAGAATCAGTCAGTACAGTCACTTCGCACAAAGATTTGTAGCACTGCCATATGCCAATGAGAAACACACCAATACCATTGATGTGAAAATACTGAAATTGTTACTTTACAGAATTGCTAGATGACCAGATGCTGGGGCAGAGGAAGCATGTTCACTGCAGACCAAGTAACCCATATAGTCATTATGGCGATTGCAAATAATCCTATACTTGGAAATAAACACTTGTGTTTGTTTTGATGTACTTGAAGTTTGGATCCCTCTATGCTTATGGATCTATGACAGAAGTATGAGCTCAAACTGACATAGCCTACCTTGTGCACAGAGAAAGCAAAAGCCAGATGTGTTTTGTATTCATACCATCAGTGTGCAGTTGGCGCATTGTGTGCTTAGTAGATGATGGCTTGTGTGTACTGTTTGATACGGAAACACCATTTTTATGAAGGTGTGAAGAGTTAATCTAGCTGTGTTTGCTTTTGCAAGAGAACTACAATGTTTTGATTATTGGGTGACAGGTTTTCTTATTTGTGTGAAGAGTTTTGCAAAATTAGCCAATAGTTACAAAAAATGTGCTTAAGCAATCAGAAAAAACTGTAAATTGTTCCACAAAGTCTTGGCAATCAGGGAACAAAGAGAACAATCAGCCCAAATGACATGCATCAAATCTATTCAGTTTTTTGTGGAAAAAATGCCTGTGTTTGTTTTTATATATAGGGATGGAGTTAAGGACAATATATGACTTAATTTCTCTTTGCACAGCATCCATTTTATTCTTTGTTGTGTCTTTAGCTTCAAGCATATATGGAGCCCTGGGTGGGCTTGTTTGTTAGAGCTGGCCAAAACACTTGGCTTCACAGAGGAACAGCACAGTAACTCTTGTGGTTCTGCACTGCATAATCAGTGTACTCCACAGTCCTCTCATGTTTGATTTGCACAGTTTTCATTTCATAAACGCAGATTATGGACATTATATAAACAGAGTTGGACTCTGATTCCCTCACTTGTCTCTGATTTTTCTTTCTAAGCAGTCATCTTAAGCATGGAACTGAGCGTCACCAGAATGTCTTCCTTCCTTGGTTACTTTGATTTTTTTTCCCAAATAAACATTATTCCTTTATTTCCATTTCCATTATTCTGATTCCTGTACTGCTGATATGAAGAACATTTTAAAATAAAAGGTCTCCTCGTAACTCCCAGAAAATTTGCTGCCACAAGCTCGCTTGTTTGAGCATGGTAATAAAAAATCGATTGCTGACCAACACACAGGCCAGATAACTGTGAGTAACCTGCGGGCAACACTAGGCCACTAGGAAGAAAAAATGTATATTCCACAAATGGTTGCTGAAGGTTTGTTGGAGGTTGCCTGCTGTTGCTAGGGGAAGTCGGTCACAAGGAAGGGGCTGCATCAAAAACCTCCACATGATTGCTTTAGCTGCTTGCAGATAGATTCGTGGATTCATGTGTTCAATGACAAGTCCAATGCTTTTGCAAGAGAACAAACTTATCAGTAAGTACGATGTATGTGGGATGCGATAGGTTTCTGGGTACTTTCTCAACGTCGTTGCCCATATGTATCCGTTAAATTGCACCCCCTCTCCACAGTTTATCTTTGGCTAAAAGAGCAAACATCTGCCTCTCACAAAGAAACACTGACTGGAAAATGCTCAACTTAAAGTTTGTATTTAACTCGAACCTTAGTTTGGCTCTCTCATTTCGTCTGGTTTGCTTAATTCATCTCTCGAAACTCCAACTCTCCCACAGCTTCGTTCCCACAGAAAATTCTGTGTACACAAAAGCAGACACACACCAGTTTCTGGACAAGACTGAGCAGTTTAGTGAAGATAATGATTATGTTGACCAATCAAGGATTTTTCAAAAACAGTCATAAATATAATGAGATCCAAACAAATCATCCAGAGAGCTTTATTTTTCCACATCATCAAATATAAAAACTATAAACGTAAAGTATATGTGTATGTGTTTGTCATTTAGTGCTCAGCCCTCCTGTGCTTACATCTGTTTCTTATCTGATGGATGTAGGGTGATTGCACCCCTTGTTTTGTCTGCAGGCGGGGATGGTTTTGATTGACCAAACAGGCACAATTCAGGTAGCGTGGCTCTATCAGTATGCATCAGTAGCAGGAAGTTATCGTGCTGAAAGAGGCTCATTACTGGGCTGAAATCAGGGGTGATGATAGTTTACTGAACTCATTTCCCTGCAGGCTTTCTTTCATTATTGCTCTCTGTTTCTTTGTTTCATTTTGTACCCTTTTTTTTCTTTACTTACTTTCTTTCCTCTGTTGCTTTGCTGGATAGTGACCCAGCTTTAATTAACTTCACCTTTACCCACAGCTGGAAGCTGGAAGCACTATAGTGCGAGGCCTTCAGTGTATCTGTTGAATATGTTTAGTTAGCTTTGCAGCCACTCGTGTTTCTGAACCTGCATTTTGTTGACAGGAGCCCCGACGGTCACACCCTTACTGTATGTATGTTCACTGAAACCATATAGAATACAATGTCGTGAAAAGGTACTGAGTAATGTGTGCAGTTTTCGAGCACGTATAGTTTGTCTCCTTGGCGGTTGTGTGGGTGTGCGGGTGTTTACATATATGTGCCTGCATGTGAGCGTTTGATTGTGCAAAAACTACTGCAAGGAAAATGCAGGCTGATGACAGGACACCATTTAGCTCCCCTGCCACATTAAAGGGACAGTCCGCAGAAAGGGTTTGAGTTTCAGCATCCTCCTTGTGCCAAATACCACAACACTCACCACGGGACAATTACATACAGAGTGGCTTTGTTACACAAGCATTGGCAGGACATCTTTCTCCTCCTTCTCTTTTTTCCTCTTGACCTCTCTTCTTTTGTCTTCTCCTCTTGTCTCTTTTTCTTTTTTCGCTCTTCGTTCTGCTCCCCGCTGCTTTATTATGAGTTATTATAACGGCTAATGAAGTGTGCAGGCACACCGCTCCAAAGAGCATTTTTATTTTCCATCAACTCAACTAATGAAAATTCATGGAAGCAGTTGTACATTAGGCACCAGCCTCTTGTCAATGGAAAAGCAGTAATACGGCGTAGTCCACTCACTAAAACAGGGTTGCCAAGCATAAGGCCTGGGTGCCAGAATCGGCCCACCAAAGACTCCGATCGGGCCCAATGGATACCTTTGGACATTTTGAAGAAGGGCATAAATTTTGGACTTTTAACTGTGTTTTCATACATTTGAAGGTATTTCCTCTCCAAGGGCATTCATACAACAACTAAGTAATAAAGTTATAGATAAAAAATTAAATGACAGAAAAGTTCCAATTTAAAATTAAAATGGAAAATATTGGGCATTTTCTTTGAATCAACAGTAAAGCTGAGCAGTGAGCTACCAGAATATTTTCTAGCTGTTAAAATGATACTTATTTGTCTCATATTAAGATATCTGAGGTGTTAAACTTGTTCACACTGACTGAAAGGGGAAACTTGAGTGGCCCGGTCCACTTGAAATCTAAGTGGGTTGTATGAGACCCGGGATTTGACATCCCTGAAGTACCAGATTACTGACATTCCAACATTCAGTACAGACAGAAATCATAAAAATTGCAGTAAAATGTAAACTACGGAGAGAAACAGAGCCCGAAGCAAACCAAGTATCAGGAAATAGGCACATTATGCCAATAGCGTAATTATTACTCCTTAAGTTTAAAAGCTGTCTAACTGCTTTAATGAATGCTTTCAGACTCATAATTACTTTTGAGAAACAAATCAGCAACAAATTCCAGAGCGTTTTCTTCTCTTTAACCGATTTCTGGACTTCCAGTGCATTTTGACTGAACGGCAGTGATAGATTGCACCACACTTGAGGTCAGAGCACATTTTTACCTTTTGCAGCCGTGAGAGGGTTAATGCGACAAATTGAGTATACACAGCGCTCCACAGTGAAGTTAAATAAGAAAATATCATTGCCTAATGTGCGTGAAACTGGACTTAACAGACACGGAACGTAATCTCGCCACCGATCTCGGTATGTTTATGGTCGTCTCATGACTTTTAAGATCGTTAGAAACAGTAACATAATCGGATTGGACAAATTCAATTTAAAAGTAAAACAAAACACAAAGTAGCAAAACGGCTGGATAAACAAGTTATGAAAACCAACAAGTGGCACGCGGAGACGGCTTCACTCGGGGAATATTTTCTGTTTGTGTGTGTCGTTGTCATAGATAAATATGAAACAGGTTCACAGCTTTCGGCAAAGCCCTGTGACAGAGCATTGTGTCTACGTGATGTCATGCTAAAGCATTTCCAGTTTTTATGTGTGGAAATGAAGTGCACACATCAGTGGTGGAGTGGAGGAGTAAATAAAAAGGAAAATTGGATGAAGGTTTACAGTCATTGTTCCAGCTGACTTTAAAAGCATCGACCTCCTGAAGGGTTTGATCTCGCTGCTGTAATGTTGAGATACAGGACTGTGTAGAGCACATGAAGAAAAGAGGTCATATTAAGGTTGGTGAAAAATGGGGAGAGGAGACGGTGGTGGGGTGGTACTTGTTAGTACCACAGTGCTGTGTTAAGCCCTCAGTCTTTATGGAAGAAGCTGTGAGTGTGTGTTCTACAACCTGCCAAGCACATGCACTGAGATAGAGGCCATGTGCTCAGGTTTTTACACCAAACACTCAAAGAACATAAAGTAGACACATTTTTTCCGATGACTTCTCTCTTCTTTTACAAAAGCCTTAAACAAAGACTGCCCACGATGAAGCTCAATATGTAGGTGGACACCTTTTGCGTGATTGCAGTTTTTCGTCTTACACTGTACACGTTTTACTAAGTTACACTACACATTCTTCTGCCTGACTGCCCCTCCAACTTTTGTACAGACACTGCATCATCATTCCACCAACCACAACACGGGATGCTCACAGTGAAAGAAAGCTGGCCCGCACTCCAACCCAAGTAAAGTTTATTCAAACGAGGCTGTAATATGAATGAGCACTGTTTTATGCAGTTCTTCTATCACCAGCATGTTCACCTTCATAGACGTCGATGTTGATACGGTTAATTTTCTGACCGCTCTCTAACATTTTTCTGTTAACATTCCTTGGAAAAGCTTGAAGTTAATCTTGCATGGAATACAGTAGTAAAAATCTGAGTGCTGGTGTACTCGCACAAGTAAGTGTGCGCCTCTATTTATACCCATCAACCTCTCTATTCACACACATTCATTTTTCATTTGAGATTCTTCTGTAGGCCTATGTGCTTTTCCTCATTTGTTTGTCTTGGCCAGTTTGTGTAACCAGGAGCATTTCTGCATACCTAACACAGGTTTTGGGGTTGAGAGAACTTTCCAGAGGTTTTTCATGACATTAAGACCAATGTTTTTCCTGCACATTAAACTCTTAGGTGGCCCTCCAGATAGTTTTTTTTTTACTGACCAGCTTAAGGGGAAAAATACGTTTCTGGAGGGAATCACGATTTAGTTCTTCTTTGTATTGCAGTGTGTTCTAATAGCATTACCCTTCATGAATTGGTTTCGATGGCGAGGCACTTTTTGCTCGCTGTAATCATTCCTCTCATTCATAACAGTAATCAAGAGCTGTTTGTTTTGACTGTTTGAAAACAGGCACGAAACACTGGGAACCAGTCATTTTAAATTTGATTCTTCTTTTTTTCGAAGACCGCAACGCAGGTGATATTGCCTCATGAGCTCATACACATAAATCTGAGGGGGAAACCCTCTGGCATCATACAGCCATGATGAAAAGAGAAATTAGGTGTCACAACAGTGGCAACCACAAAATAACTTGTGAAACCAGGCTCTGAATATGTGTGTCTGAAAACACGGAGTTTGTTTTACCGCGTTTCTTTTTCACACAGCAGCATGTTTTATTTAATATCTGGCTCTGAGGTAGTACAGTAAGTGTTGTTTGATTTATGTCATCGTTCTTGGCTGTGTAGTACAATTTTCTTGATTTTCTTCATTCATGGTCTTGTTCGTACATACATATATACATATACACACACACACATACATATATATATGTATGTGTATATGTGTGTGCGTGTGTGTATCAGGTATAATAAATTGGCTTTGGCTTCAACAGGGCAAAAAAGCAAAAACTTGCACTTTGCAGTTGTTTTTACTGCACTACAAACATCTTTAAGTACATTTAAAAAGAACAAAGAAAATACATACATTTCATAATCTGTAAAGAATGCATGCAAAGGGCATTTTTCTTCTAGTCACCTCCACATGATCACCATCTGTCTCTTCTTTCTCTCTCTCGTATTCTTTTCTTTTATCCTACCTACACTGCCTACCAGGACCTCACTTCATCCGCCTCGACGCTCCCATGAACAACATAACCACCTCCGTGGGCCAGACGGCCGAGCTTTTGTGTCGTGTCTCCGGAAACCCACCACCCACTGTGCGCTGGCTTAAGAACGACGCTCCTGTGGTACAGGAGCCGCGGCGGGTCTCCTACAGGTCCATGCTGTTTGGATCACGCCTCCGCATCCGCAGCCTGGACACTACTGACACGGGATACTTCCAGTGTGTGGCCACCAACATCCAGGGCTCTGTTTCCACTACGGGCGTGCTGTTTGTCAAGTTCGGTGAGAAGACTTTGTTACCAGTAGCATCTAAGCATCTGTGCATCTCAAACTGATAAAACAGCCAAACTTTTAAAAACTTACTGCCGTCCATTTCCCCCCCACCTATTTCTATTTCTTTTCCTAGAGATCTGGCTCCTCATAGCAGCACTCATCTCAGCTGATTCTTCTTGTAGCTGGCAGCTTGCACAGAGAAAAATCTGGAAACAATATTGTTTATCCTGTAGTAAAAAAATCCCCTTGTCTTCTTTTCCAGATCCAGATCCGCTCCCTACGTCTCTGCCAAAAGAGCCCACGTAAGTCGCTTTTCCTCTAACCATTTTTCTCTCTGTCAGTCTATTCATTACCACAATACAAGGGACAGCTTCAGATAAGTTCGTTTGTGAGCAGATCCCACAGACAACTTGCAGATTATGAGAGAATTGCATTTTACATATTGCTGGAACTTTAAAACTAAAGAAAGACCTGCTTGTGCATGTGTCACAAGCACCTCATCGGTTTAGGTTAGTAAAACATGCAACTTGCAGGTCTTATGAACCAAAAAGATAATATACACTGTAATTTTGTTTAATATTTACTCTGATAATTATTTTAACTAAAGACACATATTAGTGTATGGAGCATTCCTACTTCATACTGAAGTCTGCACATGCAGTTTTGAAAGTGGAAAACACAGCGATGATTTGTTTGTCCAGCTACAGCAATTCAATGCTGGTTTGCAAAGAGCTACCCTAAGACGTCCTATAAAGCATATTCATTGAGTAATCACTCACTTTATAACAAGGCCTGGTCTGTAATTTTCCATTTTATTGGTACAGGTCTCATGGGGAACTAAATGAATATTTAATATGAGCCTTTAAAGCTCAGATCTCTCTTGTTCTAGAAAGCTTTTCCACCCAACTGTAGACACGCACATGGTCCATATTTGAATATTTCAGTCCACGGTTTGAAATGTGGACTGTTGGGCCGTCACACACACACACACACACACACACACACACACACACACACACACACACACACACACACACACACACACACACACTTGCGCGCAGAGTTTGGGGCCCAAAGCAGACACTGACACACACAGTGCTTTGTCTCTATATAGCATCTAATACACTGATGCTCATATTGGAGAAAGTGGGTTACTTCACTTACACACACAACAACTTTAATGAGCAAACAGGGTTTGGTTCATAATGTTAACAAATGCGAAACCTGTGCCATTCATTCAGTTTTAGAGGAAAACGAATAAAAATGATCCAGATCCATAACAGAATGCCCACAGTGCATCACTCCACCAAGTTTCATGAAATTGGACCTGCTGTTTTTTTGTGTTGACAGACAAAATGCATTGAAAGCATTGATCTGATTTCTAGTCTATAATTAAGTTAGAAAGACGAAGTTTGACAACCTCCCCCCTCAGTATATACATCAATAACAATAGTGTTTGACAACTATTAGAATAGTTTCCAAAGGTAGCTGCATAATCAGAGCCCATCTTCACTAACTTCTGATTACAGTCATTCTGCCCTGTAAGTGGGCCTTAAAATTTGACAGAAACAGCTGAGTTCAGAAAAGAGCAGATCCAGGAGTATAAAGCGAGAATGAATTCTGTCTTCTGGTGACCTTGGTCGATTACTTGAACTCTCCCTTAAATAATGCTGTCTAAAAAGACTTGCATATTTTGTAAGTGGTTTTTGTTAAATGATACTTTAAAGTCACCTAATTCGATACCAGCAGCAAACGCACCCACAATGCCAATCCTCTAATATGAACATGCAAATAAAATTAAAGGAGGCCTTAAGTGGCAAATAAAAACCAAGTTCTACAAAATTCTTTTAGACAGCATCAAAATACGTTCCATAAAACATTTTCATGTTCTTGGCACTCTAACGCTGCCCAAATCAAAATTTTCTTTGTGTCTGGCATGCTTCCTTCGTTTTGTTTTAACGTCTCCCCGGTTATTGGATAAAACCTCTATGAATTTTTTTCAGTTCGTTTGATTCTTGCAGGATCAAAAGAGACGAAGCTGGATGATTTTCCCCAATGACATTATGGCGAGGCTCGCTGCCATGTTCCATGCGGCGTCCTGTGAATCAAAACTGCTGGCACAAAACGCATGTCAGACACTTAGTATATCCAGTCACACGCTGGCATGAGCGCGGCCTCATGCACGGCCTCGTGCACACGCGCCCCGCTCCCTCTTAAAACATCTGTTTCTGCCGTTTCTTTTTGTTTACATGTTTTTTTTGGTGTCTTCCTGTGCAGCCAAATTACAGCTTTCACAGATGATGCAGTTGGTTCACAAAAGAATCACAATGCACTTTCTCAAGGGAAACATCAATAAAAAGAAGAAATTTCAAAGAGACTTTTGGCTTCGCAGTACGGTCGTGCTGGAAATAAACTGAAATGGAAAATTGAATGAGATTTCAAGTAGGAGGAAGTGATTTTAGCCTCCTTCTGCTACATACTGACATTCACTCACCAGCCACTTCATTAGATACACCTTACTAGAGTTTGATCGGACTCTCTTTTGCTTTCAGAACTGCTTTAATTCTTGATGAGCAAAGTATGGTCGATTATACGATGCTGTCACGTCAATATGGACAAAAATGGGAGGAGGAATGTTTCCATGGCCTTCCTGAAACTATGCTATGAGGGGAAAACTAAGGCAGGCTGAGATATTTAAACAATACTTAATTGGTGGTAAGGTACCCAATTTGTGCCAAGAAAAACCAGAACACCACCAGCAGTTTGAACAATTAGTACAAGGCAAGATAGAAAATTCTGACCATGCAGTGTGAGCGTTGTAGTTAGAAATTGCGACTCATCAGACCTTCGAACATTTTTCCAATCTCCTGTCGTCCCATTTTGCTGAGTTGTGATTTTAGCTGACAGCAGTGGCACCTTTTGTGGTCTTCTGCTGCTGTAGCCCTTCAATGTTTGTGTTGTGTGATCAGAGATGCTCTTCTGCATATTTTGGGTATAACAGGTTTTTCGTTTAAATAGTTCTTTTTATTTTTTTAAAACCTACTTTTTGTCACGGCGAGTGAGGTGAGCCGTGTGGAGGCAATGAAGGAGGATCCAAACGCGGGCAGTCGTGAAGGTGTGAAGGTGGTTTATTGAGCATGAAAGTAAATACAAACGGCAAAGGGAGCTATGACTAACTAGACTGGGAACAAACTAACTACAGAACACGAACCTGAATATGAGCAGAAACACTTGGCGGTTGACAGCAGGGAAACACACAGATGACGCAGGGTGGAATACACAGACGGACCAGCAACTACAATGACGGCAGACATGACTTAAATACACAGAGAATCACAGGGGAATTACACACAGGTGGTGGACACAGCTGGGAATAATCAACAAGACCAGACAAAGGTAAAACTGAACACACTCACATGAGACGCAGACCATCACAATAAAACAGGAACAAGCAACCATCACACTAAGACACAAACTCGACATAGAGAGACAGACAGAAAATGGCACATGGAGCTAGACAAATACTAAGCAGACACAACTGAAGAACAAATCCTAAACACCACAGAAACATGAAACTCAAATAATAAACATCATCATAATCAACACTACAAGAGAACAAGAAAACAATCCCTGATGCAAACTAAAACCAAAACATAATAAAACTCAAACTACTGGGTCCGACGGACCCAGAACCGTGACACTTTTATTCCTTGTTGTCGGTTGATTGTCACCTTATAGTCACAAAGTAAGTATCTTTTCTTATTTGTGTTACTTCTCCCTTCCCATTAGCTCATTCTCCACTGCCCTCTAACACCAATAAGGCATTTTCTTTTTTTGTGTGTCATTTTCAGACCGTTCTCTGTAAACCCTAGAGATGGTTGCATGCAAAAACACCAGCTGATCAACTCTTTCAATCATGCCACGTTCAAGTCACCGTTCTTCCCCTTTTGGATGCTTGGTTTGAAACTAGCACTTGAACAAGTGTATGTTATTATAACTGGGACAGTGCCAAACATTCCAGTTGTCACACAAAACCACAATTTTCAAGCATTCTAGTTAAAATACACCCATATGCTATGTATAAAAGATTTATTTTCATTGTCAAAGTATCATTTTAAACCATGAGGTTTCTGCTCTTGCATCATAGTCACACATCATTTTATGGTAACGTTTGTTAAGGTTTATAAACTGCTTTCAAAGGCTTTATACTAGTGATAAAAGTTGGCACAAAGAAAACTTTGATCCAGCAGAACACAGTGATCAGCCTGAGCCTTGAAAAGCTCATCGAGTTAGCTCTTCAACAAACTAGACACATTGTACGCCATGGGTGTGGAAGAAATTACCTTCTCCTCACCTTGTTTTCTTTTCTGTCGACTTTTAAAGGAAAGGGTTGCAGTCAAGCGGAAGCAGCGCGAGCTCGAGTCATTACAGTCATTACAGCCTTCATTTAAATAGACAGGTGCCTCCTTTGACAACAGTGGAGGTGCGGTGGCGGCGGGCTGCTGCTCATCATTAGTGTCACGGCCAGCTTATTAGCTGTAAAGTTAGGGTGGCAGCCATCAAGAAGACAAGTTCACCTAATGATGACACTTGGTGACCTTTGGCCAGTTACCTCATACCACAGCTGTTCAACAATCAAAACGTCTGCTCCTTTAGAGTTATCTGAAAGACATCTGGTTTAGAAGCTTGTCAGTTTGTGTGAATTGTATTCATTTACCCTGCACTGTTTTTTTTTCTTTCTTTCACCTCCTGCTCCCAAGAAGCTGAAAGTGACAGCGGTGTTGTAGGGAAGAATTATCCGCAAGTATTGCTCATAAATTTTGGGGAAAATTTCTCGCCACCCACCTTGTTGAACCTGAACGCAAACTTCAGGTCCTCTGTGCTGCCTTTGCTTCAGCCTGGGCTGAGATTTCCATCCCCTCTGAGCCGAACTAAAAAGTATACACTCTGTGGTGTGCAAAGGATTACAGTGTGTGTCCCGAGGGTTTGGTTTTTAGTGCGGAGAGCCTCGAGGTTTCAGCTCACAATCCAAGCAGTTTGTGTTGAATGGAGCTGCCTGAGACCAGAGGAAGGAAGTGCAGTAAAGCAGGTCTGAAATTAGGGGGGGAAAGACACGTAGATGATTGAGAGATGGAAAGAGACATCTTAAAGTTTAAAGCATGGCATTTTGGAATGTTAAAGGTTTGGTGAAATGAAGATATTTCAGGGCTTCTGTCTTTCCAGATGCCAACAGCTAAAAATGAGCAGCACCAATAGATGGTCAGTAATTAAATATGGATATGTGGCTATGCGTGGCATGTCTGTTTACTTATTCTTTCTGTTTCTGTTGTTCCAGGTATGGAACAGTGGAAACCTGAAAATTTTTTAATTTTCAGGTTACAGCCGAAACATTATGCCAGTTTCGCAACCCTCTTAATCGCAAATTTTGTCATTTTAGGATACTTTTGCTAAGAGTTGGATGAGATGAGTTATGTGTACATGATGACCCACAGCACACTGCTTTACAGCCGCCTCTCTCCTGTGTAGTACACACAGCTCTCCTGTCAGGTCCCGGCATCCCACTCAAATAGGGAAGGCATAATTATACCATGAAAATCAGCTGTGTCAGTCAGCCTTCCCCTGACACCACCCCTCCCCTACAGCTGAGCCATGTACCACACCCCACCACAGTGTATATGTACATTTTTAATATTAACTTACTGTAAATTAGTGTTCATTGGTAGTGCCTGTAATGTTATTTTGTCTTATGTGATGGATATGTTGCACGAATCAGTTGTGTTTTCATACACCAGCGAAGCAAGCAAGCGCCGCTGCTCTAAATTTTAGAAATTCGATGTAAAACGCGACGTAGCTTGCGGCCAGTGCAGCCAGTGCAGGTGGCCAGCAGGGAGCGACTCCTGTGGTTGCAACAGACAAGTGTGGGCCTAACTTGTCCGAGTGCAGACCAGAAATCCTTTGCTATTGTCCAACAATAAAATTGCAGCACAACAATATGAACTGTATTTTTAATTGTTTTATAGTGATAAGCTGAAAGTGTTATTTTTGAGGCTTCCTATGTCCGTGTTTCCAGCCTTTGATCGAAGCCATTTCACTTGTACAAACATTGTAGCTTTATATTTACAGCCATGCATGGTGTATTTTCCTCTAATATCTGAAAATGTGCCTTCAGGTCCACCTGTCATCTGTCCAAGTTAAGCTTCAACGCCTAATTGCTGTGAGTTACTTTTGACTCGCATCAAATCTAAAGCGCTGATTCAGTCCACAGTCCACTATTATATCAGCAGTTACCATAATTAAGAAGCAGATTACTGTGTCAGGGCTCCTGCTTGACATTCTCCTCCATCTTCTCTCCACCTTGGAGATGTTTTCACAGAGCCTGCACAAACACACGGAGAGGGGGGGAAAAGTCTCGCCTGCCAAAATTAGAGCGCCCCAACTTTATTCATTCCCTTTTTTTCTGCCTATGCACGGCGAGTGGGGTGAAGGGAGTGAAAGACAAATACTGTTAGCAGAGTAGGAGGACGATGGCACCATTAACATTTGGGAGTTGCATGTTTTTCTTTGATGCCGGAGTCCGGTCGGGGTCGGGGGCGCTCAGGTGTGATTAGCCGCGTGAGCCAGCGTGAGATTCCGATGTAAGCTCACATCAGAGGCAGTTAAATACTCCCAGAAAAAGCTAGCATCTAAAGTCCCCACGCTGCGATAAAGCTGCCTAAAACAGTGGAAGATGCAGTTATTTACTCTCTTTTTCTGTCTGCATTCGAACGAGACTCACATTAGGCTGAACCTGATCTTTAAATGCCTTTTTTAACTTGAATTATAATGTTAAAACACTAAAGGGAGGCACTGAATGCATGACTTGGAAGTTTGCATCATTCATATGGTTAAAGCAGCTGTAAAATATAAAACCTGAAAGATTTTTGTGTTGGTGCCAAACCCACAGAGGTATCACCCAACTCTACATTTCCTTTTAGTTCTGCAGAGCTTTGACCCAAAACCCACAATACAGTTTCTGCATGGAAGTGAAAGGCACACAGGTGTGATTAGCAGCTAGCAGACCAGATATTTTTCCTCTATACTGGTGGAGACCAAAAGCAAAGCCATAATAATATTGATCATACATTTACTAGATGACAAGAAACACAACTAACGTAAGTTAAATGCCGGTGGTGTTTTGTGTCTGCTGGGATGTGTTTTCCATCTTCCTACAGATTACAGGTTATTTGCTCTGCCCTTCCTGAAGTCCAAGATAAACTAAAGAACTTATCTTGGACTTCAGGAAGGGCAGAGCAGACCCGGCCCCACTTTACATTCACGGGAGCTGTGTGGAGAGGGTACACTCCATGAGGTTTCTGGGCGTGCAGATATCTGATGACCTCTCCTGGACTGCAAATACTACAGCGGTGGTTAAAAAGGCCCAGCAGCGTCTCCACTTTCTGAGAGTGCTCAGGAGGGTTAACCTGGAGGAGAGGCTGCTGGTGACATTTTACAGAGCCACCATAGAGAGCATCCTAACGTACGGCATAACAACATGGTATGCAGGGTGCTCAGCTGCAGACAGGAAAGTACTGCTGAGGGTCATCAACACAGCCCAGAAGATCACTGGCTGCTCTCTGCCCAGCCTGGAGGTCACTGCAAACTCTCGGTACCTCAGCAGAGCTGGCAATATCATCAAGGACCACTCTCACCCCAGCAACCAACTGTTTGAACTATTACCGTCAGGCCGACGGTACAGGTCACATAAAACCAGGACAAACAGATTCAGGGATAGCTTCTTTCCCAGAGCTATCACCGTAGTAAATAAGCACAAAAACAATTGAACCTATTCCATACCGTCACTGTCATTATATTATGCTGCTATTCATACTGTCATTATATTAATGCTGCTATCCTGTATATATTGTACATACTATTGTTTGAGTACTTACGATTGTTTTTTTTTGTACTTTTTATATTTTACATTTATATTTATTATTGAAACTTGCACCAAGGGAGTGGCACTCCAATTTCGTTGTACTCTGTACAATGACAATAAAGGCTATTCTATTCTATTTCCTAGTTCCTTTTCAGATTTTCAGAAACAGCAGCTTATATATGTTTCCCCCCCTCAAAATAAAGATGTTGACTTACTGGATATACACAGTTTTAATCTGACAGAAGCAATAAACACACTTTACGTAACACAGCCGCCGATCCCAGAGTCTCTGTCTGTGTTTATAATACAGGGGTTTTCTCGCTGTTTGAAAAGATTAATAACACTGCACCCCGGCTGTCGAGGCTGTTTAAATTTCGCAAAAGTTTCCCCCGCTGCTTTTCTCTCGGCGCTGGTAAAAAAAAAAAAACTTAAGAAAATCACAAAAATGGCTGTTTTCTTTTTTTCTTATTTCCTCCTTTCCCTCTCCTGTGCCTCCTTTCTCCTCAGTCCACTCTGTGCCGAAGAATAAAAGAGAGGCAGGTTTAACAGAGAACAGATTCTCTCAGCTCTGTTTTCTCTGGCTCCTTTTTTTATTTGGTCAGAGCTCTAACCTTTCTGCTCATTGCTTACACTTAATCTTCCTTTCACTCGCTTCGACGTATCCCCCTTTTTAGGAAGTGAACGGTTGAATGCGCTCGATGAAGGACGCGCTGTGCTGGTTTACTCATCATTAGTGTCCATCAAGAGCTGAAAGTCTTTATTGTATCAAAATTTCTGTTGTAGTGAGTGTGTATATATATGTGTGTGTGTGTGTGTAATATCTTTATTTACTTTTTATAAGCTTGCGATTAATTTGCCGGTTGATCTCTCGTTTACATGTAACTTGATGACTTGAGGTGATTGCTCCAATCAGGTGTGTTTAACTGTAATATAGTGTAAACGCACATTCAGTCTTAACTTTTCCTGTATGTGTGTGTGTGTGTGTATGTGTGTATATACATATGTCCTCTGTATCTCAGTGTGCATGTGGCTGTGTGGCAAGAAACCAACCAACACACTGTATAAGGCTCTGTAATTAGCCAGCTGTCAACACACTAGATTAAATCGACCTTGGAGCTGAGGAGACAACGGCCCGGAGGCGTGCTCCGCCTTTTAGCCTGCTGGCAATCCTGTTGTACACTCAAAGCATCAAAGGGTTAAAAAAAAATAAAAATCCAGGCGCAATTTGACTTTGTATAGACGGGACCGTGGCGTGTGTGTGTCCCACGGTGCCGGGGCTGATTGACAAATTAGTTTGAGGAAGTCGTTTTCATAACGTGTAATGACTTGAAGATGCCACACAAAGTTGATGCTGTAGCTTGACGAGGCTCGTGCGCCTGCAGTAATCAAAACAGACTGATTGAGACCCTGAAAAGTCTTTTCTTCCTCATGTAGAGCAGCTGTTATGAAATGTTTGTGCTTGCAATATCTATGTAATTGGCACCGATTTATTAATACGGCTTGTAATTGCACACTTGATGTACGGCACTGCCTTCTAGGTGTGTTCTGCAAGCAGGGGGGAGGATACAGCGATGCCGTCGAGGGTTTTTTAATCTGGCAACGATCAGCAAAGCATGCAAAATTAAACCACAATTAAGCTTTTAAATTGAATAATTATTTAGGGAATCTATTACAGATTTTCAGCTCAAGGCTGTATCTTGTATTTCCCTCTCAAGATCTTCCAGCTCTTAGGCAACAAGAGACCGCAGTCACGTAGTTTAATCAGTATAGGGCCGTTTCTGTAGGGTGTTATCTTCTCAGTAAGCATTTCTTTTGAGTTTAGGCTCACCTATTGTCTTTGTGGTTACTAGCTTCTTTTTTTTTTTACACTGACTGCAGTGTTTTATGTGGTGCATTCACATTTTATCTGCTGCCTTCCAGTGAAACTCTGGGTAATTACATTTTTCCACATATGGCAAGTTTCCTTAAAACTCTCTCTTGTTATTGCACAGCTACTAAGGTGCCTTACAATGAGTAGACCAGCCTGATGAATGTGAATCTGCACCAGCTGGTTAACATAGCTTAGCATCAAAACTGAGAACAGGGAATGAGCCAGCCTGCTGCTGTCCAAAGTAAACAAAATTCAAACTGTTTGTTTAGTCCATTGAAAACACTGAAATGCATCAACTGCCTTCAGGACTCCCAGAAAGCACCACACATAACCTCCTGCAACCCTACAATCTGGGTTTTGGTTTTAAATCACTTTAGCAGTTTTACAGATAACACAATCAACATATAAAATGTGAATCTGTGGTGTTGGACAAAGCCGAGGTAGCTGCTTCCTTTATTTATGTCATCATGCTAGCAACCCCTGGCGATAGAGTCGCATTCAGCATACCAACGTTATTTCTTAACTTCAGGAAGAAGGTGAACATGCTGTTTGGCTAACCAGTTGCCTTATTTGATATTAACAAAACCCCAAATGCATGCTAACTCTGAAACGAGGTGCAAAAAAGTGTCCTGTTAGTTCAGAGAGATATGCAGGCCCGCCATTTCAAAACCACTCGCCCATTAAACCCCCCAGCCCGCAGCATAGTGCATGTGCTGTTTTTGGTCACAATAGACTCTTACTGAGACTGTGAACTTGTGTGCTGTATTAAGAAACCCTGGATTTTGGTTTCACTTCTTCGCACCTCGGTGCCAGTGTCAACACGGCTGCGGTTCTCTGATGCTGGCCAGGACTGATTATGATTTGCTCTACACCACAAGCATCGCACCCATTCAGACTGAGGGGATGACAGGCCCTCTCAATTTTTGGATGCATTTCTTCTCGACCACATGCTGATTTTCTTCAGCGCTTCAGACTAACACATGGGGCTCTTCTCTCTCTTTTAATTTTAGGAGTAGGGGGAACACATCTGTCACACTGAAAGTCTTTTTTCTTGCCATTCGGACTTGCACGCAAATGGCTCTGTGAGTTTTCTCAACCTGCTTGCAGTTTAATTGGGGTAAGAGCAGTAGCTGGTGGACAGTCCCCTATTTGCTTATGTTCATCTGCAAAACGTGGAACATGAAGCGGGGAAACTTTCTTGGCGAAATTTATAAAAAGGTATTCTGTCCATGTTTGGGTCATTCAATGAAAGCCAGTCAAATCCTCCAGCCTGACCCCATTAAAATAAGCTGGGGTGTGTATCATATAATTCACTGGTGAAATTGTCAAAAAAGGGCATTATAGTTAAAGGTTCAGTGGTCACCTCACCAGGTGAAAAAGCAAGTTATAGCATATTAAAGGTCTCCTTTTTACCTGCATTTGCATATCAGACTCAGCTTCTAGTCTAGTCGTCAAAACATAATCGGTAGGCGCTCTGATGCTTCGTGTTCAAATATGAGTGTGTTTACTGTTCCACTTTGAAAAACAAAGGTTGTTCTGCAGGGACATTTTGAACCTCTGTACTTTGCATAGATTGGGGCCTTTTTCCCCACAAGTAGGCGTGCAAAAAATGCACACTCACAAACTGAGTCAAAGAAGTGCCCACAGAGTTGCTCTTACAAAGCCTATCTCTCTCACGTGTTTAGTTAAGTCCTCGGCGGGGCTTAATTGCCGTCTTGTTTGGGATTCTTTTTAGCGTGGTGCTGATTGATTGGGGATCAGGGCCCTAATATGGCTCATCGGGGACGGGCCCTTTTGACATGCCCTGGTCCCAGAGCACCAGCGGCTGTTTGAAATCAGAGATCCCACCACAGCCTCCCTCCCACAAGCCCCACCTAAATCCTGCCCCACACACTCGGGGGGGGGGGGGCATAAATTGTAGACGGCCTTAGCCATTAAAGCAATTTACATTATTAGGCATTAGACGTGACACACGTCTGTCTTTACACACATGAGTTTTCATACACCACTCTTTATTAACGGAGCTTTCGCACACATGCTTGGACAAGGCCGACTTCCTGTTTCCCAGGTTTCTTTGTGTATGTGTGTTGGTGATCTCGTTGGCAGGTCTGGTCAAGGTCAGATCTGGCAAAGTGTGTGTGTGTGTGTGTGTGTGTGTGTGTGTGTGTGTGTGTGTGTGTGTGTGTGTGTGTGTGTGTGTGTGTGTGTGTGTGTGAGAGAGAGAGATATTTTGTGAATCACAGTTTCTCCCTGAGGGTTAGAAGGTCTACACAGGGTATTTGGGTTTTCCCTGAACTCTGCCCTAAACCTCCCATGAACACACACACACATATACACTTTTGCACAGGAAAAAAGGGAACTGTATGCAGAGAAAGTGCTCTTTCTTTGCCCTTGGTGGTGTGTGAGAGAAACAAATGGGCACAGTGTACGTTGTGTCTATTTCGAGGTTATATAGACGCTTTTGTTAGCAGTTTAGATCGCTGTCCTGCCAGCGAAAGCCAGATGGCATGCAGCACTTAATGTGATCAATGCAGTTTGCGCTGAGAGTGTTATTATCTTCCATCAGTTCAGGTCAGTTTATCAATCAGTTTAGCATTTATTAGTCCTGGCGCCCACCAAATTGCATGCATGTGACCAAAGGCCATTCAGGGTTTTGATAAAGTCTCCTTTTCTGGATTTTCTTGAAAAGCTAGATGAACGCAACCTCACTGGACCAATTCTACAGTTTTATTAGTGTCATTGTGAGGCAGAGAGCCCAGATTACGTATGTTTTTCTGTTTTGATCAGATTCATTCACTGCTGTGAAATGATGTCAAACTCATCTTAGGTGGGCCAGGATAGGGTGAGGTCAAGTATGAGCAAATTTGGGCTGCTGGAGCCTGGTGACAAAACTGATTAAATTATGTTTCTTTTTCCAGCCTGTGTTCAGCTCTGTTTTTGTAAAGACTGTAAGAGATATATTGTATGCCTAGAGTTTACACTGCTCCTGCACTTTAGCAATTTTAAAGTGGACTTTATAAAATGCTGCTGACCCAGTCTTAGCATGAAAACTCTTAGTCTGTGTGGTGAAAAATGACACACAGACACCCATGTTCATGACTGAGTCTTATGAGTCACAAATGAATTTGCCAAATGCATTACAACTGGGATCGCATACCTTTTTGATTTCACCCTTCCCCATAGCCATTGCTTTGTCTGACCACTGATAATGCTTTCTGTAGCACTTTGATACATTCTAACGATACACTTTGACACTTTCACATCATCGTCAGTCCAAAAAAATAAAAATAAACAAAGCCTCCAAAAGTTAACCCACTCAATACATTTATTTTAAGTGTGTTAAGTGATTTTTTTATATACACCATGTAGTACTATGTGGAAAAGCAGAGATATATCAGGATATCCATTTTTTTTATAAAATGTTAGAATCTAAAAAAAAGTTGCATTTGCATTTGTTAATCAGAAAATCTTGAGGACTCGACCGCCTCAATAAGAGCTAAAGTGAAATTATTTGCTATTAGGAGATCATTTTGACTTCATGTCTCTTGGTATAAACACAGAACTCAAAGAATTCCTATTTTAAATTGATGGGGAAATCCCCCAAACAGCAAGGAGGTTTGTTTTTGCAGCCAAGCCAGCAAACACTTTAAACAGTTTTCATCTGATTTGACCTGTGATTCCATACATGCCATTTCCATGTCTAAGTAAACAATCAAATTAAAGTTAATTTAGCTAATGCTTCAGAATAATCCCCAAATATGTGTCTAGTGGTGTTTTGCGCTGGCTTGCTTCTAGAGGGACTTTGACTTTGTTATAATGCAGCTTCGGCTGATAAGCAGTTCGTGTGAGTCGGCGAGGTTCGTGCATGCACAGAAACCTTTTGGTTTGTTGAAATACTATAATGTTTCCTCCATCACAAAAAGGTTCTGTGAACATACACAAAGTTGCACATACGTACACATATATCAAGCACATTGTAAATATATACGACAGCTGTGAGAGGGTTTGCCTGGCGCTTTCACCAAATGAATAGTTGTGTTTGTTTCCACGAGTGCAGGAGCCTTAACTTATCTTATTATTGGAAGGTTGGACCTTGAAGACAAGTCATATCCCTTAAAATACCTTCAGCAAAACCATTTTTGAGTATGCCTGTAAGTTCTTATGTCCGTGTCAAGATTTGTGCTTTACACCGGTTGTCACACAGCAGGTGAATATTGTACTATTATGGCTGGAGCATTCCAATAAATATTTTCTGTTGTACTCACATTCCTTAAGCTTGGTTGTGTGCTTCAGTTTCATCAACATATTACTACTTGCCTGTAGTTCCCAGGAACTCCAGACAAAATGCCTGGATACTCTGAATGTAAAATGTGTTGAGAAACAGCAACACGACTGATGTGTATAGCAAAGGAAAGGGGGTTCCACCTGATCACATTGGGTAATAATTGTTCATTCATCCTAAAAAGAAATTTATAAAGTGAACCAAAGATATATTTTCAGTGACTGGGATCAAAATCCAGTATTTTGCATATTGATTTCTGACACTTTTTACTGTTGTTTCCTTTTAACTGCTCTTACTGCAAACTTTAGCACAGAGGATCTGGTCTTCATTGTTAATCAAACATGCTGCACCTTTGTTCACTCTATCACCTCCTACAAGGACAAAGAGCCAAATTCAACACCGCACCCGGACTGAATATATCCAGCAGTAAATTAAAAAGAGGCTGTAAAAGAAAAGAAAGAAAAAATCTACATGTATTTTATGACATCTGTTATCAACATGCAGTTGAAGAGTATCCCTTTTCTCAAATGTATTTCTTAGACTATCTTTCTAACCCCCAGAACAGTGTTTAAAGTCACAGGCTCAGGTATAGCTCCCTGACATTTTCATTTCGCTAGTGCGAATTTTGAAAGGGTTAATGATGTTAGGGTTTGTTTGGGTTTTTTTACATTGCAGTAGATATAATTTTAAGTTTCACCTTCCTTTTCACCTGAAACCTTTCTACCTTTCTAAAGTGCTTTGCACTTTTGGCAAATCACTTTGTAAACTGCTTTTAAAGGTGCTATATAAATAAAGTGTGTTATCATTTGTAATACTTTTTTTTCCGTGGGAATTGCAGAAAATGTATCCAGTGGACAAAGGCATACAGAAGATACTGTCAGCAGTTCATTAGAAGCTTTGTTTAGTTACAGGAATGTCGTTTAAGGTGGATGTCCTTAAACTGAACATAAGTCTTTTTGTGTGTTTTCTCTGTCATACAGTCCCCAGTGTGTTTAAAGACGGATTATTTATGAGCTTCACAACAGTGTTACCTTTCTCCGTGTCTTTTGTGATTCTTACTCGCTCTCATCAAGGATTATTTCAGTTTCCTCAGGAAGCCGTGCTTGTGTTCAAACATGCACATTCTTGTTCCTTAAGCACCGTCAGTAGCCAGTTAGCCAAAACATGTGTCCTCCTGTCTTTTTTAAGTGTCTGTCTCTGTGTGTTCAGATTGGGATCTGTGATCTAGGCTATAAGCTGTCGTAAATCATGCACAAAAGTGTGTGTGTATATATCTGTGTGTGTGTGTGTGTATATCTGTGTGTCGGGGGGTAGAAGCAGGTTTGCTCCTGGCAGTCTTGTTTCACTCTTCTTTATTTTCTGCTTTCCTTTCTTCTCTCGTCATTATTGTTTCCACACGGATGTTTGCTGGCAGCCTGGAGTCAATTCAAGGAATGCTATTAAGAAAAAAGATAAAGTCAGGAATCTATTTGCAACAGAGATATGGAAAACAAGAATAAAATTTGTAATAGCTCTCCGGGGGGAGAAGACCTCTTACGAAAATAAATTACGAACTGATGTATTTGTTATACTCGACTGACAGTTTGGAATTCAGAGCCCTAATTTTTTGTTACATGGAAGTCAAACATTATAAGGCTGTTTTCCCATTTTGCTGGTCCTTCCTGCTTAAACGACTTTAGATGTTCTGAAAATTATCAACATTTCTATTTTTCAGATATCAGAGCTGCCAGGTTCTTTGTATTTTGTATTTTATTAATCTTTGACCCTCCTTTTAATGTTCTTCATCACACTTTTTCCTTTACTTTCCTTTGCTTTGGGTTATAGTTTTTGCTAAGGCATTCATGTGGCTATTCAAGCGAAAACCCTCCAGCCCTCTCCTCCTCAGGCAGCAAATTCGACTCTGTGACCCCTGAGCTCTGTTTGCTTGTATGTATGCGTCTGCCGAAAAACCACTGGGTTTATGTCAGGCTTAAGCAGACATATTGCCTCCTATACTCCTAATTGACAGACAGATTGACACCTTCACTGCCCAAACCCTCCACCCTCCAGGACCTCTGAGTCCCTTCTGCCCTCTGGGAAAGTGATGTCACCAGGTCAGGAGTTTTGTGAGGAGTGATGGGATTGATGTCGGTTCCTTTCCTGCATGTTGAACTCTTGTATTAAACTTTTCTGGGTCTTATAGCAGAGCGCAGTGCAACACCAGCATCTATATCTGGGAGTCATTTTTGCGTTATTATAGACAAGATAAGTATCTAAGTTGCATTCAGTGAAGTGTTTTACAAAAATAATTTTCTAGGTTTTATCTCAATTCAAGAGTTATTCAAACAGACAGCTTAATGAAAGCTTTAGCTTTTATTTTTCAAAGTCACTAATCACTGCACTGGCTTTTCAGTAAAAATCAGTTGAAGTATGTGCAAGAATTCTATATTTGGCATTAGCAGAGAAACAAAGACTGCGACTGTAGACTATGTTCAGACCAAGTGATAAGCAATGAGACTGAAAAATGAAGCCAGAGTAAAAATATTCAAAGGGTCAAAGCCACTGAGTAACTAACTTTGTTTCGGAATAATTCTCTATTTTGTTGTCTTATTTCATTGTTTTATGTAAACAACACTCTTCTTCCATATTTATTGATACAAAGTTGCTCTTGTAAAAGAGGAAATTTTTTTAAAGTGAAGTTGTTCACAGTTTTCCAAAATGTCTGGTTTTGATTCTTTGGCACCTGGTCTCTTCAGAAGTGTACCCTTTCTGCTGGTCAGTGGAGCACAGATGCTACACCTTAAATATGACTCATTAGGAGAGAATTCTAATGTCTAAACCCCGGTTACAGTCGCAGTGAGATAAATATCTAGAGAGAGAGATTTTTTTTTTATATTAGCACATAATTAGCTGGTTTCCACTGCATCATCCTTTTTAACCTAGCTAGCATTAGCTCACAGCTTATATGGTCACTCCAGTGTTTGGTTACTTGTCTCTTAAAAGGCCATAGAGGCTCCAAAACAGTAGTCCACAAACCAAACCAGTGACACATCCATGTTTTATACACTTTGCCTTAGACCCACTGTCTGTGTGCTTAAAAGTGCAGCCTCCCCATTTATTTAAATGATACCAGACTGAGTGGGTAGCCAGGCAGGCAGTAAAATAACAGCTGGATCATCTGTAAACGGCAGACACTGAATTCCCCATTTGTACTGTTTACCCCGTTACTGTTTATATTAATACTGTGATACAAAACCACAGAAGAAGAAACCTTCTTCCTCCTAGTATTATAAAGCTTCATTCATGGTTTTGGCACCCAATAAACCCTCATACTGATGGCTATATTAATCAAGCTTAGCATTCAGGCAGTTTCGACCATACTACCAAAGTTTTGCTATGCTGGATGGAAAAAAACTGTGATTTTGATTTTGTTTTCAGAGAAGCCTCCTTATTTTTTTCCCTTTTTAAAAAAATGCACACCAGCTCAAATTAATCCCTCATGTTTGTTCTTACATCCTTCTTCTCTTAGCGCTCTGTTAGTTTCCTTCTCTCTGACAGAAGCCTCTATTGTTGCAGTCAGCGAGCAGCAGTAACATGATGACCAAGAGGGCCTTCTCTCTCCATTGTATCCTGATGCAGTGCCTCAGTTTGCCCTCACTTGCTGTTCATTCCCAGTGTGGTCACGGGCCACTGGCAGCCACAGATCCCAGTCAGCCTCAGCCTCTGGTGGCCATTTTGGCTCCCTGTCAGTAAGAGATCATTACACAGCCCTACTGTGATAATGAAATCACGAGTGCACACCAATGGAGAGAGCCCAACATGCTGACGAATGCGTGTAGATTTCACCTGCTGCACAGACAAATTGAAAAACGGAGACTTAGATGCACTTGTGCATCTCCAGATGCACACGTGCCGTCTGATTTGTTGTTGGGCATCTTTAATCTGTTGCAAACATACATAGCGTCTAACACATAAATTTGCAAACAGTTGTATTCAAGTGATACAATACAACTCATGAGCTTTACTGGGCATATCCAACCAGTCACCTTCTTTTCTGACTCTCTTTAGATGATTTGCACATCATTGCACTTTGGCTTCTTTTACATGACAATTATGAATTTATACAACGTAATATGTATAATGGGTTGGTAACAAAAAGGTACATTATCAACTAAATTTGCAGGTTTAGAGCAGCAAAAAGTTATTGGTCATGTTAGACCTCCTGATTCTGTCAAAGCATTTATTATTCCTGTCAAACCAGGATGAGAGTGATTAAATAAAAACTAGTTTAGGGGCATCCCTAATCAGGATACAACAGCTGTGACCTCATGTTGCTAGCAGCTCATCTCCTCTTCACTCAGCACCCAGAGCAGCTAATGGAAACAAAACCCTAAAATCTAAAGTGTCATCACGATTTCCCTCCCCCTTCTCATTATCCTCAAATCCTTTCCTTTCCATAGCATGCTCCAACAAAGAGCATTGAGATTCACATCCCTTTACCCCACAACTCAGCACAAACCCATCATCACAGACTTCTTATGGGGAAACACTCGAGCTTATATCCTCAAGGCTTAAAGGTTTCTTTCATTATCAGAACCCTACACCAAAGTTTAATCCTCAAATGAGACCAGGACGAGGCCGCTTGTCATATTCTGTCACACCACCTCCTCCCACCACAACTCTTCATATTCATGAAGCAGATGTGAGGAAGCAGTTTAAGAACCTGAATGCTCGGAAAGCTCCCGGCCCAGACGGTGTGTCTCCTGCCACCCTCAGACACTGTGCAAACGAGCTGGCCCCAGTGTTTTCTGGCATTTTCAACTCCTCACTGCAGGCATGTCATGTGCCTGCCTGCTTCAAGTCCTCCACCATAATCCCTGTCCCCAAGAAATCTAGGATCACTGGACTAAATGACTACAGACCCGTGGCTCTGACATCTGTGGTCATGAAGTCTTTTGAGCGCCTAGTTCTCTCCCATCTCAGGACCCTCACGGCCCCCCTCCTGGACCCCCTGCAGTTTGCATATAGAGCCAACAGGTCTGTAGACGACGCCATCAACATGGCCCTACACTTCATCCTGCAGCATCTGGACTCCCCAGGAACCTACGCCAGGATCCTGTTTGTGGACTTCAGCTCTGCCTTCAACACCATCCTTCCAGACCATCTCCGAGACAAGCTTTCCCAGATGAATGTGCCTGATCCCATCTGCCGGTGGATCACTGACTTCCTGACGGACAGGAAGCAGCATGTGAGGCTGGGAAAGAATGTCTCGGACTCCCGGACCATCAGCACCGGCTCCCCTCAGGGCTGTGTTCTTTCTCCTCTGCTCTTCTCCCTGTACACCAACTGCTGCACCTCCACCCACCAGTCTGTCAAGCTAATCAAGTTTGCAGATGACACCACCGTTATTGGACTCATCTCGGACGGGGACGAGTCTGCCTACAGGAGGGAGGTTGAACGTCTGGTGTCCTGGTGCAGCCACAACAACCTGGTGCTGAATGCCCAGAAGACAGTGGAGATTATTGTGGACTTCAGGAAGCACACAGCCCCATTCCCCCCCATCATCCTGTCTGACACCCCCATCACCTCTGTGGACTCATTCCGCTTCCTGGGTACCACCATCACCCAGGACCTGAAGTGGGAGCCCACCATCACCTCCGTCATCAAGAAAGCCCAGCAGAGGATGTACTTCCTGAGGCAGCTGAAGAAATTCAACCTGCCAACACGGACGATGATGCAGTTCTACACTGCAATCATCGAGTCCATCCTCACCTCCTCCATCACCGTGTGGTACGCTGGAGCCACTATCAGGGACAAACAGAGACTGCAGCGTGTTGTGCGCTCTGCTGAGAAGGTGATTGGCTGCAGACTCCCATCTTTGCAGGACCTGTACACCTCCAGGACATTGCGGCGTGCAGCTCGGATCTCAGCTGACCCTTCTCACCCTGGACACAGTCTGTTTGACCTGCTCCCCTCAGGCAGAAGGCTCCGGTCCATTCGCACCAGAACCTCTCGCCATAAGAACAGTTTCTTCCCCTCTGCTGTTGGACACATGAACAATAACCATATGACTGTTCCCGCCACTAACACATGACCCTACGCTGTGTTCACTGCATCATTCTATGTTTGGCACTGATCACCACCTGCACTCATGTATATATCTTTCAACGTAGCACTCTTAATTCTTATTCTCATGTATATATCTCATGTATATCTCATGCACATATCTTTCCACGTAGCACTTTTAATTCTTATCCCTACTTTTATTTTTTTCCATGTCTATTTAAGTGCTATTTATGACAGCATGTTTGCACTGAAGCACCGCAGCAATTTCCTAATGTTGTAAACCTGCTCAACATTTGGCAATAAACCCCTTTCTGATTCTGATTCTGGAGTAAAGAAAGTGTGTGCTCATTCGTGTCACAGCCTTTTTGAGCTGTGTTCATGTTCTGTGTTCATTGGTCGGACAGTTATCTTCACTGCCATGTGTCCCACTAATGAATAAAAATCGTCACGGAAAAGTTAAAGCAGATAAGAGTGAAGACGAGTCATCACATTGGAAAGTGGAACTGGGAGAGTTTGCGGAATCTGTGGAAATCCTGAGAACTTTGGTCGTTTTGATGAATATGGTTTAAAAAATCCAGATTGAACAACTTATTAGAGATATTCAGAGTTGACTCAACATTTTTTAACATTCTTCCTTAACTGAAAACTCTCCCTTTCCTGATAATTCTATGTTTGTGTTAAACCACAGCCCTTAAATCCCGGAACGTGTCTGTGTCATTGTACTGATGTTCTGACACAGTATTAGTCAAGAGATCAGAGAGAAGACATCAAAACGAGCCCACTCCATCCTATCATCAGTTTGTGGTTTATATGTTTCATTGTCCAAGCACGTGTGTTTCTGCCTATGAAAAACTGAAAATGTACAGTGCAAAGGTTTTGAGCCACTCCTAATTTCTTTAGAATTTGCTTCTAGGAGCCAGACTTTCTTGTGATGTTTATTAAAATGGTCTTGAGCAACGATTCTCGGTGCTTTTTCACAGTTGTTTGGACATTGGCTGCTTTTTCACAGTGTAGTCCGTGCACCTGACCAGTTCAAGCAACTGACTGCTGACCTATGGCTTGTTCAAGCATAAAAAGGCACCTTACTCAAATGATGAATCAGTGTTGTGTCAAAACATAATCGAAAACTTCGCAAGGTACCAATTTGAAATTGCAACTTTGGGCTAGCAGCCTGTAGCAATTGTTCCCATTTATCTAGCAACATCAAACAAAAAACTTAAATGGCCTTCAAGGAAAACTATTCCTGAAGACTACTTAAAGAAATTATAAGAAAGATGCCAAAGGGAATTCAGGCAGTGATGAAAAATAAAGGTGGCCAAATACCAAATACTGACTCTCACACTACAATTGTACAAACTCTGTTTTTGCTTTCTATACTTTATTTCCATGTAGGCTTGCACATGTTTTAATATATCCCTGCACCTATTTCCAATTTTGCTAGCAAAACATAAAGAAATTTGAAGTGGCTCAAGACACAATATTGTAAATATGTCCATGTTCTTTTCCTTGTAATCCTAATTTTAGTTTACAGAATGACTCCAGAGCTGCTGTTTGAGTCTGATGGTTTACCACATTGGTTCAAATTAAAACATCTCAACACCTATTAGATGGATTACCATGCAATAATATGCAGATGTTGGATTATGTTACCTTATGTATTTGACAATCTCCTAGCACCACCGTGTGGATTTACATTTGGGATTTCGAGTGAGACGTCCTGAAAACATAAAGCAGTGTTAGCTTGGTTTTTATAACAGTGCCAAAATAGTTAGTATGGATAGGATCAGTCTTGTTCTCTTATTGGATGCTTTCAAATTTATATAAAACTCACCTCCCACTTTATTAGGTACACTTGCTCAACCGGTCATTAACAAATAACTAATCAGCTAATGACATGACAGTAACCCTTTAGCCATGCAGACATGGTCAAGATGAGCTGCAGAAATTCAAACCAAGCATTGGAATGGAAAAGAAAGCTGAACAAAGACTGTGGCATGGTTGTTGGTGCTAGATGTGCTGAAACTGCTGATATACTGGGATTTTGACACACAACACTGTCAGATCTCAGTCCAATTTGGCATGCGGTGGAAGGGGAGAAAAATGTGCACCAACTGCTTCATGCTCTCACGCTAGTATGGATAAAATCTTGTGCCACCAAGAATTAAAGCTGTTTTGAAAGGACGGTTATAATGGGGTCCAACCAGGTAATAACAACATGTACGTAGGTGTTTTTGTACTTCCATTCTTCAACAACCATCCACCCATCCAACGTCTTCCATTTGTCCAATTCAGGGTTGCTTCATGTGGCTCACATGAGCTAGATGTTCCATTTATATCCATCTCCCTATTTATTTATTTCGAGCGTGAAAAAAGTAAATAAATACTTGAATTACATATGAATCGAATGAGTTGAACTCTATATCTTTTCTACACACCTATTGTGCAAATGTATTTACCACACAGGTCTGGTAAATACTAGTCTCTATTTAATACTGTGGATGTTAACCTGGGTGTTGGGTGGAAAAAGACCATGGCTGCTCAGCAAGCACTTCCCTGAATAAATAATGAGGTCGGAAAAAATGTAATTGGACAATGCATCAGTGTCTTCAGCACCTTGTTTAGGCTCTGTGGTGAGGCTCGTCTTTCTGTTTATATCTGGATTATAGATCGAGTCTGGAACGGAGAAGGCTCCCTTTGTAATTAACTGTTATAAAACATTATACAGAGGGCCCGTGGCGTTAGTGTGTAAAATCAAAGGCCTGAACAGTTATTCACTGTTTACACAAATAGCAACCGCGCTTAGCTTTCCCCTGCTCGGGATAGCTTACACTGACACACACAAACACATGAGAAAATAAATGGACAAGAAAACACCGAGAGAGGTTTTCGGAAAACCTCAGATGTCTCACAGTGATTAGGTTTTCGTAGATGTGTCTATCGCTCTTCGAACATGCTGTTATCCATTCCTTCCCTACCAGACGAGATGCTTTAATCATCTTCTTAGACATGGTCTTGGAAGCTCCGTTGATTTGGAAACCAGTGAAAGAAGCTAAAATACAGGAAGCCCAGTGAGGGCGACTTGGGATTCAAGCGGAGCCGCTTTGGTTTAGGGCGTTCTGACTTGCAGTAGTTATAATTTGCCCGCGGGGATCTGGCTGCACTGCGGTGGATCGTCTCCTCTCCCTTGTCATTTGCTTGTCTGTGTGTGGCTTCATGCTAGTGTGGATGTTTGTGTCCACCGTTCTCTGTGACGCACAACCAAACTAACCTCTGGGTTGCCTGGACACACTCCAGCCCTCGCTCTTTATCCCGTTTGTGTATGTTTTCTCATGCCAGAGCTACCTTTTTTTATGTTCCGCTTCATTACGTTCAAAAATGGCAGGAACCTAACCAATTGTAAGTCTCTCAAATTATTCAATTATTACTGCTTACAATTACCAGACACTCCCTTTATTGCTTTCACCTAAACACAGGCGGCTCTTCCCCAAAAGGGTGAAAAACATCCAAAGGAGTATCAGTTTGTGCATTTGCGGCTTGTTGAAGGGGTGCTAAGCCCTCTGCAGGCCCACCGCAACATGAAGTCATTATTACTGCATATTTTAGTAGGAAATTACATATTCCGGGGATAAAATCTGTTTAAACCTGCATTAAGTTGTAAAGTTACCCTATCTCTGAGGAATCGGCAGTATGCAGACCGCTGCCCTGGTAGTCATGTGTGTGAGTGTGGGTGTGTGTGTGCATGAGTGTGTGTGTGAGTGTGTGTCCATGTCTGGAAAGCCCATTTAAGATCTGCACAGACAGGGAAAGGGGGTTAACTGACCTTGGCCCTTCAGTCACTTAACACTCCACAGAGAGAGGTAACCTACTGACCTCACACTCACACCAAACCAGGATGGGGGAATGTGTGTGCAATTTTTATAGCTTGTGGAGTAAAATTAGTGCTTTTCGCACTTTGTACCATCTCTTGTAAACCATCCAACTCTCATTAGCAAAAGTGACGTTTCTGTAAAGCTGTAATAAAAGAATGATGTGCAAAAGAAGTAGAGAAGCAGTTAAATTCTCACTAGGCTGCTACTCAATAGTGTTTTTTAAACCCCCATATATGGTGGCCCTGAAAGGTCAAACAGACTGCAAGTTAAGGAAACACTAAGTAAATAGAAAAATGCAGCAAAAGCGTAGAAAACACAACAGAAGTTGAATAAAACAGAAGTAGAAAAAACAAAATCCAGAAATGTTTCTGGGGACACAATAATGTGATGGACCAGCCACAGAACGGACAGAAATCAAAAAATACGGAGGCGTCATTAAAAGCATTTGAGGATTCATCAATGTTATGTGTTATATTGTTGTTTTAATTGCACACTTTCATATAATACTGTAGGTAGTTTGCTATTGGCCATCTACTGTTGGCTTGTCATTTGTGCAACTCTTCCGTCACATTATTGTCTCCCCAAAAACATTTGTGTGTTGCTTTGTGATTATTAGCAACTTTTTTTCTATTTCTATTGGGGTTTTTATTCAGTTTTATTTTGTGTGCTTTTTCAGCATTTTTCTATTTGCTGGTGTTTTCATAAGCTGCGGTCCAATCGACCTCTCGGGGCCACCTTACCTATCAGAGTCGAAATGTTTGACTATTGGTGTTATTGTTCAGCCAATCACAGCTGAGGCCTGTGTCTTAGCTGTGATTGGCTGCACTTTAAGTTAAATATATTAAAAATGTCATAGTCTAGCTGCTTCTGTTCGCCATTACTCAGGCAGCAGGTCTGCACCATGAGGATATACTTCATATATGCAGTGGCATCGTGGACTCGCCTATACCACATATTGCAGTTGTGCCTGGTCTTAACGTCCCATATGGTATGACTTAAAGCGCATGACAAAGTGATCTCACACTGAGCGAGTGGTCTGCCGGTGAGCGTGGGCTTTGTGTGTGTGTGTGTGTGTGTGTGTGTGTGTGTGTGTGTGTGTGTGTGTGTGTGTGTGTGTGTGTGTGTGTGTGTGTGTGTGTGTGTGTATGGAGAAAGAATAAAAAAGCACAGAGAGTGAGACAGGAAGGGGAGAGGATGATGATGACTGTGTTAAGCGGGATAAGAATCGTTACATTAACGAGGAAATTAAAAGAAATGCCCCAAAAGAAGCTCACTGAGTGGAGTTGCATAGCTGTAGAAACAAGGTTGCTCTCTTTCTCCTTTCATATGTTTTAAATTGTGGCTCAGAGTGACGACTCTCTGACGCAACACGAATAAAGTCCGACGTGAGATATTAATTCTTAAAGCAGTTTACTGTGAATAAGGACATTTATGTGTATTAGATATCTGCCTTTGAGTTTGCCTGATCTGTAGCCAAGCAAAGGCAGCAAGGAGCAGCCTTTCCCTCCACAGAAGTGGAACTAGTTGGTCTTGTGGGATATGCTAATGTAGACTGACCTCTAGTGGTTTTCCTGTGAAAGAGTCGATGAAATTGATTCATGTTGTTCAGACGAACTTTAAAAGCACCCTCTCTTTCTCGCCCCTCTGACCTCTCAGCAACGGGTTTCCTGAAGATGGATTCTGCCAGCCGTACAGAGGCATAGCCTGCGCCCGCTTTATCGGCAACCGCAGCATTTTTGTCGACTCGCTGCAGATGCAGGGGGAGATTGAGACCCAGATCACAGGTGAGTTTGAGCGGGCTAAACCTCCTTCGAGCCAACACAAATCGAATTAATGTTTTGAGAATAGATTAAATTTACTTCTACATCCATCATAAATACATATTCATTCATAAGAAACGTTTGATTAGTTTGTGTGTACAGGCTTAACTTGATGAAGATGATTCCATGTTACTAAATATTTAGTTCCTGCAGATTCAAGAAAGACAACTGAACACAATCAATGACCAAAGGGCATACAGTACTGTGCAAAAGTCTTGAGCCAAAAGTCATTTCTTTATGCTTTGTTTGAAAAATTGGAATAAGTGCCGCTTCTTCTGTCCTTGCTCTTGATGGCAGATGGCACCTGCATTTTTGGTAGATTCAATTAAATGGGAGAAAATTATGTCTTTCAGAGACATAATTTGTCTCTAAAAGACAAATAATACTGATAATACTGATAATACTGAAGAGACTGAAACTGCCAAACTCTTTTAGAGACATAATTTGCTGCTAAAAATAAAAAAGATGTAGTAATTCAATAAAAACTTTGTGTAAATTCAGATTTTTCAGAAGGTAATCATAATTAATATGCTCCAGGAAGGAAGCAGAACGTCACTTAGAGAGTTCAAAGGGAGTTCACCACTCAGTATGAATCACATGTGGCCGACACACTGTTTCCAGTGTTGTTACACGTCTGTGTCTCAGCGTGTGTGCTTTTTGTTTTATGCGTATGCATGCGTTTGTCCTCAGAGGTCATTATTGATTATATCCGTGCAACAGTTCAGGGAATGACGCAGGCCATGAATCCAGAGCCTGATCTGAAACATCAAGGACGAGTGATAATTGAGATTTATGGCGCCACAGAGTCGTAACAGGCCAACAGTAGGACTGTAAATCATATCAGAGTCCAGATTCAGCATCTTGAATTTAATGTCACACTTACTGATCTCTATGTTCCTTTTTACTCAAGCAACATGTGCTGGAGAAACATTTGGATGGTTGTCAGGTTCACTTGGCCGCTTTTTATTCGCGTCTCCTCTTCATCGTAGTCGCCGTAGTGATAATGACAGCCGCAGCAATGCACATGTTTGCAATAAGTGAACAGCATCGCTGTGCGCGAGTCGTGCATTTAAAGTATGAAATTCTCTGTTTTTATTCAGTCTCCTAATTCTTCGTTATTTAGAAACTTTCAAGCAGCTGAAATTGAATCCTCTCGTTCCCAGCGGCCTTCACCATGATCGGGACGTCCAACCATTTGTCTGACCGCTGCTCGCAGTTCGCCATCCCTTCCCTCTGCCACTTTGCCTTCCCAACGTGCGACCGCAGCTCGGGGTCCGACAAACCCCGTGACCTCTGTAAGGACGAATGCGAGATCCTGGAGAACGACTTGTGTAAAACCGAGTACATCATCGCCCGCTCCAACCCGATAATACTGAAGAGACTGAAACTGCCAAACTGCGATGACCTGGCTACTTCCGACAGCCCCGAGGCCGCCAACTGTCTGAGGATCGGGATCCCTATGACAGAGCCTATTAACAAGAGTGAGACATGTTCATGTGGCAATTGTAATGATTTACTGTGTTGACGCTGCTAAAACATCATTGTCTGTTATATTCCACCAGATCACAAATGTTATAACAACAGTGGGGTAGACTACAGAGGGACGGTAAGCATAACCAAGTCAGGGCGTCAGTGTCAGCCGTGGAACTCCCAGTATCCTCACAGCCACAACTACCAGGCTGTGCGCTACCCGGAGCTTAACGGAGGACACTCGTACTGCCGCAACCCAGGGAACAAACACGAGGCCCCCTGGTGCTTCACACTAGATGAGGGGGTCAGAATGGAGCTCTGCGACATACCCCTCTGTGGTGAGACACTAGTTTTAAATCGTAGTTTGCGATGTTGCCTTTGTGACACATGTGTGACATGTGAAATGACATGATTCCCCTCTCTCGATGTCCCATCTGTTTAGACCATAAGGAGTCTGGCATTGAGATCTTGTACATCCTGGTTCCCAGCGTGGTAATCCCCTTAGCCATCGCGTTGCTCTTCTTCTTCATCTGCGTGTGCCGCAACAACCAGAAGTCCTCCAGGCCTCCCGTGACGCGCCAACCCAAACCCGTCCGCGGCCAGAACGTTGAGATGTCCATGCTCGCGACTGCATACAAGCCTAAGGTAGGGAGCGTTACAGTCACAGCAGATGGCACTCAGGGTGGGGAATAAATGACGGAGGGCCTTCCTGGTAATCCTGCAGATTACCGTTTATTTCTGCAGATATAGAACACTTTTTACATGTAATATCAACGCAAAAATTAAACACTGTAAACTTCACGATTTTGAAGTGGACACTAAGTGCATCATCACGCTGTTGTGTAATGACTGTAAAGAGGCTGTCGTTTGGCATGCAAACAGACTGCAGAAGGAGTCAAAACACTGGCACAGCCCTCTGTGTGTCATTAGGGATATGTCACGGCATGCCGGGGTTACTGGCTTGAGTGTGTGTGGAAACGACCTGTCTCAGACAAAGCATCAGATCCGTCATCAGAGCTCAGCAGGTTCAGGAATGTTCAACTGCAGCCCACCACCTCCCTCCTGTTTATTTCTCACTGTCTCTTTTTCCACACCCTTCCCTTACACTTCTCCTTATCCTTGGTCCTCTCACTTAATTCATCTTTTTAAGTGTGCCTATGCCAAGAGGCACACTTATTACTATTCGTCGGCTTTATTATTCTTATTCTTATTTTTCCGCTTGGTGGAAAACTCCATATCCCACAATTCTGCCGAGTAAAACAATGGCGGCTACCTCTTCGTTTTATATATGTTTTTTATTAGTGTTTCTAGGTCACAAAATAAACTTTAAAGATATTTTCAGGTGAGAATGTAGGTGTGTAAACTTCAAATAGCTGCTCGTTTTATCAAGACATCCCATATTAGCAAGTTCTCTTACGTGTTGCTGCTAGCTAGCTAGCGCGGCTAGCGACCCTTAGCTAAAAAGCACCCGGGCTTCGCTTACAGTGAGGCGGCACTAACTCCTTTCACCCCCCCCCCCCCCCCACCCCGATCGCTCGCAAACAGTCTGTGTTTCAGTGGACTTATATTTCGTTTATATGGGCCGATGATGCTGGTCGATGTGGGAAAAATAACTGAGTTGTTGGGTGGTGGCTAACGCGGAGCTACAACAGAGGGCAGCTAGCCACCGGTGTATGTCTCTTTCCCCTCATATGTGGGGAAAGAGACATATGAGGCGGCGAGGCGGCCGCCGATCGACCAGTGGTGGCTAACGGAGCTCAATCGTGGATAAGGGAAACCGAAGGCAGGAGAAGCAGGCGGCTGTCGGTCAGAGCGTGAGGTGAACTGAATTTCAGGTAAGAAGTTATGAACTGCACTCTATTTGGGTCAGATATAAACCGAGTTTAGGTGTAGTTTATTTTCCTTGTGCTGACAGTTACAATAACTCGTTCTGCGTGCTAGCTAGCACGACAGCTGTGTGCACGCTAAGTTACTGATGTTGAACGTTATGACAGCCTCCCCTGTCATTCTCTCGCCTGTTGAAACTTCAATCATGAAACTGATCAATGATCGGCTTTTCTCTTGTTTGTTTATTGCGCTAAACAACAGCAGCACGTTTAAGCTTGATCAGCTGTTGTTAGAATTCATTTGATTTTAATTTCTAGTATCAGCTGATGTTTGCTGGAGCCACAGCTGTAAAAAAAAGGGCTGGTCCTAACCATGAGATGTCCTTACTGAGTCATCAGAGCTGAACTGGTGATGGAGAAACAGGTTTACCTTTTAGGTGACATGAATGAGTTGAAGGAAAGTTATCAACTGTTTCTGAGAGACAAATAACACCAAGCTCCTTTTTTTGTGTAGCTGACAGCTGGTAACTGTGCAGGGGCGGATCTAGCAAAGCTTTTGCCAGGGGGCCAGGTGGGGCATTAACAGGGAAAGGGGGACACAAAGATATACTTTTCTTTCTTGCTCTCATATAAAATATTTACCTTTTATTAAATAGTTATCTGAATCTTACAACCAAAGTTTGTATACTAATACACAAGATTGGCTGTAGACCATTGTTAATCATTCAGAACACTGTGTAAAAATAACAAAAAACAAAAAGTGAATGCAAAAGTGCATAAATATTTATTTTACGTGTCTGATGTGTGTGGCAGGGCGTGGTCTGCAGTGCCGCTGCAGGGGAGGTGGACCCACGGGCGTAAAGTCTGTGCTCTCTCGGCTGGTTTTTTTTTTTGGTGTGTGTTGGGCTGTGAGTTGAAAAGCTACAGCCGGCTGTGTGGGTACACCAACCATGTGTGAAAAGTGGTCCATAACGTAATGCTTCAAAGCGTGTTCATGCAAACATTGTCGGGTCTGCCGTGGTACAATGGGACTTCTGCTCATGAACCTCTGTGCACAGCGTCTGCAAATCGGGGCTGTACGAAGTCACCTCATCTTTACACAAAACTGTAAGCTGTCATCTGTGAGGTGCGAGCGGTGTTTGTTTTTACCATAGTTCATGGTGGAGAATGGCTGCTCTGCTGAGTTTTGCTCTCTGTAGCCGTATGAATGGCAAACCTGTACATTCGATAATTTTTAATCCTACAACTGTTTACAACTTGCATAGTTCCCATTATTTCTGTAAAGTTATTTATTTCATATTCTGTATAGTTTTTCATATTTATATCCTGTTCATAGCCTGTACATAGCTTGTACTCACTACAGCCTGTACATACTTATAGTTATAGAATATTCACAACATACTTCATACCGTGTACATTATAACATTCCATAATAGACCCATTTCTGTAATATACTTACATATCTATATTATTGCTAATATATATTGTAATATATCTATATCACTAAAGCACTTCTGAATGGATGCCAACTGCATTTCGTTGCCCTGTACCTGTGCATGACAATAAAGTTGAATTCTATTCTATTCTATTCTAAACTACACTGATTAGCATAGACACACTTAAAATTTCTTCTGAAATTTTCACTTTCTAGTATTTATTTAATATTTCTTTATGTTATAAAAATGACTTTGAATCCTGATAAAAATGCAAAATCATGGGTTAAAAACGAAAACAAGAGAACTAAGAATGTATTAATATTTGTTGACAGAAAAACAGAAACTGTATATGTGCCAACCAAAGTGCCATTTTAATTCACATGAAAAAAAAAGGGATTTATTCATTCATTGTCCATTCAGGATCTTAAAAATGTGATAATAATAATGAAATAATACAAATAATGTAATAATAAGAATGATGTAATAATAATTAATGTAAATCTAAATAATATTGTCCTTCAGAGAAATAGTTTGTAGTCCTGAAGATGGAGAAGTTTACTCCTGCAGAGCGACTGGGACTGTCTGTGGTCATGATGGTTGAACCTCCAACCACTTTCCCAGCTTAGCCTCAGAGTGCTGCTGCTACTGTAGCTCTTCTCCTCTGTACTCGTCAGGACTTGCATTGTCACATCTGGGGATCCCAGGCCCTGCTGGAGAGGAGAGCCTAGTCTGAATGCTGACCTGCTGCCTGTAATTATTAGCCTTTTTCAGGCTCTTCTCCACAGGACGCCTGTCTTTTTCAGGGACAATCTTCATCCACAAATTCATAAAGTCCTTGTGAAGGGTCAGTTTCTTGATGATTGTTCGCCCATGATACCTGTGGAAGATTACAGTTGTCATTAATTGTGTAAACTCACAGAAAATAAAACATTGATGCACTTCAAACCCATTTAAAAGTACCCACCTGGCTTCAGGTGCAGCATCCCCTGCCATTCTAGAGGCAGCAATTAGAAACCTTTCAGTGAAGCTTCCTGCTTTCAGGATGACGGCTGCTCCAACTTTGTCAGCCAGCTGGTGCAGGTGTTGAGCTGTGCTATTCCTCACTGCGACACAGCGATGGCTGAGCAAGGACAATATTAGACACACAACTCAGTGAACATCATCTCTCTTTCATGTCTTCTAATAAAATCACTACAGCTTCTTCTCTCCTCTTACGTCAGTCCTGTGTTAAACAGAGCGCTCAGAATCCGTCCATGGCTGCAATTTTCCACCATGGCATCAAGTGCCAGATTGACCTCCTGATGAAGAAAGTTGTTGTTGGTCTGTGCAAGCTTCAGCAATAGAGCTCGGCCTGTTGTTTCAACTTCTGGGTCCATTGTTTTCTGGAGCTGAATGTAGAGCTCATCGATGGTATGTATGGCCTCACAGGCTACTGCTGAGCGTTGGTTTTTCACCTAAAATGTGAGTGAAAATCATCAGTTGAGGCTGTAGTATGCACTTGAAGGGAAACTAGCTGCATGAAACACATATAAGAAACATAAAGTGTGCAATACCTCCTCAGTGAGGACCAGACACACTTCATGCAGTTTAGTCTTCAGGATGTCCGAGTGGTGCTTTGCCAGAGACTGAATAGTTTGCAACCCCTGTCTTTTCTTAATCCTGTATTTACACAACACAACATTGAACACGACTTCAGGAACACCACAAATAACACAGCCACATTATGCAGCACTGTTTCTGTGCAGTAATTAATGTCTCCTTACTACGCTTCTTACCAGTCGTCTGAAGACAGCAGACTAAAGCTGTGGGACAGGCTCTCTACAGGTGTAGCTAGAGGCGGGAGTTTGACCCTGCCCTCTCTTGGATTATTCTGACTGCACTGACTGTCTGCTTTCTTGTCTGATAATCAACGAGGTTAGTAAAGAGAAAATGTAATTTCTTCTAATTTGAAGCATTGTACATGATGCAGTGATTAATTGTTCATTAAAATCTTTTTAAAAAATCTCTTAATTTAAAGTTTGATTATTCAGCATCTTCTACAGTTACTGAGGAAAACCACTTACCGTCTATAGGGACGACTTTTGCACGGCGCAGCAGCGTCCCAAGCAGAGGTCCTCGTTTTTGCGGTATGGGAACTGTTGGAGGTTTTGGAGTCAAAGGCTTTACTGCAGTAAATGTTTTGGTTGGTACTGTGTGTCCAGGTGAGGTTACAATCCCATCCTGGAAATGCTGCAGTTTTTCCAAAATAGGCCCAAATTTGTCTTTTACTGTCAAGACTCTTATTCCACGAATGACCTTCGTGTCTGTTTAGACAAAAAAATAAATAAATAACTACAAATTGACATCTTACTAAAAAAAACAACAATAGACATTTTTCTTCCTGATTTTTTTTTTCTACAAAAAAGCATATAAAATGAATGGACAGCAAGAATATGTGTAATTTAGCATTAAAATAGATAATCTACAGTGTCAAATTTTAAAATCTAAACTAACTGATTAACAGCAGGTGTAACCACTAAAGAAAAGCATCACCTTTGAACTGACCTGCTCCTAAATGTTTAGCAGAGAAAACAGGCAATTGTGATGGACAAGCTGCTCGAGGAGGTGGAGGAACTGGAGTGAGCGGTGTCATCTCAACAGGACTGTCAATGAGAGGAATGGCCCTCAGCTCACTTGGTGTGTGTGTGTCTACAGAGCTGAGGCTACACGGACTTCTTTTAGGGTCCTCCTGATTCCAAAAGGGGTCATCCAACCAGGGACTTAAGTTCCTGCTTCTCTGGACTCTCTGTGGAGAGCCTGCGCATTGCTTAGGTAAAGGTGGGAGTCGCACAGCATAATCTCTGGGTCTCTGTGCGATATGCGATGTGTCTGCCTGTTGAAAGAACACATTTCTCTTACTGCTCAGAGCTTTGTGAAAGTCCAGGTAGATCTAGTTTTCCATTGCTATGCTTCTGTCCATCCTAATACCACTGGAGCTTTTTTCTTTTTTGTAATGTATATCATGGTCTCCCAGTAAAACACGCAGCTCACATCAGCATGAGTATCATGTTGCCTTCAAGGCTGCACACCCTGTCATGTCGTGTAAGCGCATCTTTTTTTCCACATAATTGTGGTGGTTGAGGGCGGAGGGTTGGGGGTTTATCTAGACAGCATGTATTGCTGGGCACACTTGAGCTGATGCTCAAGGTAAGGCGTATAGTATTACAGCGAAGAGCCGCGGAGAGAATTGCAGATGTCACAGATGCGTCAGAATCCATTAATATCCTTGCTTTATTTAGTTTCTGAGGGTTTTTTGGGAGGGGGACTGGAATAAATGTTTCACTGACCTAAAAAGGGAGTCTCTCCTTGCTGTTTACATGAAGACCTTGTGTCTGCAAAGAGTTACGTTTACAGGAGAGTGACAGCCATGCAGTCATGGAATTATACAGTTGATTTTAAATGGTCTTTGTTGCCAACTTGGTTCTGAAATATAGCAGACTGCATAACCATCAGCTGAAAGATTACCAAAGCCCCGCCCTCATGCGTCCATTCAGCCTTGTAGCTAAATTTTACAGATCTACAAGAAAATTTTAATAAAAGGGAGCGGCTGTGTGATTTCTGTCTTTTAAAAACTTTTTTATATGGGCTAAATATTCCGACTTTTAGACGTTTTACTAAGTCAAATGTCTTTCTTTCCTGTTTTCATTATCTGCAGCTTTGTCTTGGATTAAGCTGCTACCTAACAGGCTTTGCTTGCAGGGGGTCACCCAAGGGTTACTGCCTATGACAGTCCATTTAGACACACACATAGAAATCTGTGGTGGTGTGAGGAGGATCTGAGGGTTTGGGTGTGGGGAGGAAAGACAGCGGGGAAAAAAACCCATAACTAAAAACATCTGTGTCTCACATCATGCACAACACACACACTCACCACCCCCCTCAGAGCTCGTACAGACGGTGTGCATGTGTGAGTGTGTGAGTGCATGTGTCCTCACAGAGGAATTTCATTATTCATCTCAAAGTTCCTGGAATCTGGAAATCTCTGCCAACCTTTCTGCACCTTTTATCTCTTCCCAAGCATAGATACGAGTGGCAGTTTGGCACCATCGACTTTATATAAAAAATATTCAGTCCCCAACATCCCCACCGTCATCTGTTGGTGCTGTTCTAATGAGATGGTCGGTATGATTATCAACCGTGGTCATGCTCTGGTTGCAAAGAAGACTAATCTTAATGATCAAAATAAAAAAAGAAGACACACACAGAAACCTGACATCACAGATTTGCCTGAAGAAAAGATCAGGGGAAAGATACACATTGTAATAAGACGTTATGTTAAAAAAAAAAAATTCATACTGAGAAATTAAAATACCGTCACAGATTTTGGATAAGAGTCTCAAAAAAAGTTATGGCATCATACCTGGGACTTATCGCACTGAAGATGGATGAAAATGTGTTTTTCCCCCATAATCAGGCTTTAATATCTGTGAAGTGTTCAGCTGATTTGCTCCATTTTAAAGTCTATTACGTGCTTTGCACATGTGAAGCTGTAAACAAAATGTGGGTCCCATCTCCTCTACTGGCCTCCCAAGCTGCTGCTGGAGATCGGACATCCAAATTGGATTAACTTGAGCTGAGGTTTGAAAGTCTGTGCTCACACTTTCAGAAGTGTAGCTCACAGACTTTGCCCCCTAAAAAATTAAAAAATAATCACTCATAAAATATAAAAAATAAATTCTTATAAACTTTCCTTTGAAGAAGGCCATTTTCCCTGGATTTCGGGTTTTTTTTTTTTTTTTTTTGAGAGATGGTAAGGTGATGAACAGTCCTCATGAATTCTTAAACAAGTGATCTGCTTTCCCCTCAACTATTTTACACAGAAATCTGACACTAAATATACTTATTAAGGTGACTAATTTCTAACAGATGGCATTTACACAGTGTATCTGCTGTGGTGTTTGTGGGAAACTGCTGAACCGCATTTTCTCCATTTGAATCATTCGTTTTCTTTATCTTAATGAGGAAATGGATTTAATTGACTGCAATTTACTTTAAATGAATTCCAAAACGTGCCTGACCCTGTCCTAACCCCACAGCCCAGCTCATTCCTGTTGGATTTAGATGTGCTGTAACCCAGCATTCCAGTCAGAGCACTCCTCAGTGAGTTCCAAAAGATGAAAAAGCAAAGTCATCCCTCACAGGGAGCGCTACATTGTTTTCTGCTATTGTTGCAGCTGATTCTAGGGTTTACTGGCAAGAGAATTAATTGCCTCATCTTCCCAAATTTTGCTTAACCTGTCAGCCAGATGACATTTTTAAGCTGCGACATGTTGCCAGATTTCGCAATTTTCCCACATCGCTTTCCAGAGGCGTGAAAGGGGCGATTTGGGGGCTGATGTAATGGGCTGAGTCTGATTGCGTGAATTATCAGCTCTGAGCTATAGTTTTATTTTTCTTCTACAATTCAAACACGGATTTGGTGTTATATTAGGCAGTTCGCCTACATCAGATTGAAAGCAGCGACATCATGTTTTCTTTTCCCTACAAGGACAGCGGTGATGAAAGGCTGCTGACCCGACAAAGAAAGTAATGATTTCATTTTTGTTGAATGTGTTTTCAACCTGTTGATGTCACCTTACCATTTTTTTCCTCCTCCTTCTTTCTGTAGAGCAAGGCCAAGGAGCTTCCCTTATCAGCCGTCCGTTTCATGGAGGAGCTCGGAGAATGTACTCTAGGGAAGATCTACAAAGGTCATCTGTATCTGCCGGGCATGGACCAGGCCCAGCTTGTGGCCATAAAGACCCTCAAAGACATTTCCAATGCCCAGCAGTGGGCTGACTTCCAGCAAGTAAGAAATGTTTCTAAATTAACCGTTTTTACAACACACATAAAAATATATATATATATACAATAATGAAGCCGCATCAGTCGTCTTTGTGTAGAGTTGGAAAATGAAATGTACCACTAAAATATCCTATTGCTAAAAACTACATGTGGCTGCTTTCTTAGAGGAAAGGCGTCTAGGCCCACAAGATTTCAAGCACGGCTTGTTGTATGTCTATAGAAGGTAGACGCGGTGAAAGATTGGAGACGGCTGAACTGCTCAACTGTAGATGAGTTCTCTGGAAATAGCTCCCAAAATAAACTGTAACTTGGTGGAAGGTTGTCCAGATAAATTTAGATGTGACGGCGGGTTGAGCCAGTCGGCATGTGTAAGACGTAATCCTCACTTTCCGTTTACAGAAAGTGAGGCAGACCTGAACTGTGCCCACATTTTAAAGTGGTACTGCCATCGACTCAATTTCAAAAGTGATCAATGAGCCGTTGTGAAACCAGCTTGGGTGATCTTCTTATAATCACCTGTCAAAGCCACACAGTTTCAGACTCAGTTTCTCCATTAAACTCCCACATCTTTTGTAAATATCCACTTTTCCAGTAAATGTTGAAATCAACCTGCCAGCCACCTTTTTTTGTTTGTTTGTTTCTTTGAAATTCACCGTTATTTATCCAACTTCATCAAAGGAGGCCGCAGTGCTGACCGAGCTTCAGCACCCCAACTTGGTGTGCCTGGTGGGTGTGGTTACCCAGGAGCAGCCGGTCTGCATGCTGTTTGAGTTTCTGCCCCAAGGTGACCTCCACGAGTTCCTCATCATGCGTTCGCCACACTCAGACGTCGGCTGTAGCAGCGATGAGGACGGCACGGTGAAATCCAGCCTGGATCATGGAGATTTTCTGCATATGGCCATACAGGTAGGATCTAAAAACATCCTCGTAGTTGGCTACAAGCGTAGTGGAAGAAGTACTGTTGTGCCTTCCATTTAAACATGAACCATTTACATGAAATGTTGATGATGATCTTAATCGCTCATGTAGAAACTTTGAATTAAAATCAGTGTTTTAATGTCTACCTTTCACTGCTCCTTCAAACATCTTCTAAATATTGTGAACCAGGTGGCTGCTGGGATGGAGTACTTGGCCAGCCACTTCTGCGTTCACAAGGACCTCGCAGCTCGGAACATTTTGGTAGGCGAGCAGCTCCACGTCAAGATTTCTGACCTGGGTCTCTCCAGAGAGATCTACTCCTCAGACTACTACTGCCTCCAGCCTAAAATTGTGCTGCCCATCCGCTGGATGCCCCCTGAGGCCGTCGCTTCGGGAAAGTTCACCACAGACTCGGACATCTGGTCGTTTGGAGTTGTGCTGTGGGAGGTCTTCAGCTACGGGCTACAGCCCTACTATGGTTTCTCGAACCAGGAAGTGATGGAGATGGTGAGAAAGAGGCAGCTGCTGCCCTGCCCCGAAGACTGCCCACCAAGGTATGTTGCAATTACCGGTGCAATATGAGAAGTATACAAGAAGATAGTGCATCCAGCTAATGGTGAAACTCAAGTGTGCAAGTGTCTTTATTGGACTCTGGTATTAGGGTTAGTTTAGTGTATTCAATTCAAATAGAGTTTTAGAAGCAGTCTGATTGTTGCTGTTTGTGGTAATGAAATAACTCTGTTGGCTTTTAGGTTTTATGGTCTGATGACAGAGTGCTGGCAGGAAGGACCAGCACGTCGGCCGCGCTTCAAGGATATTCACGCCCGCCTGCGAGCTTGGGAGGGGTTGTCGTCCCACGCCAGCTCCAGCACGCCCTCTGGAGGAGGAGGCAACGCCACCACTCAGACCACCTCGCTCAGCGCCAGCCCCGTCAGCAACCTTAGCAACCCACGCTATGCTGCCGCCGCCGCCGCGGGGTACCTCTACCCAGCCCAGGCTATTCCCGCGCCGGGACAGATGGGTGCAGTTCCAGCATGGACGCCCATGGCCGTGACCCAAACCCACCAGCGCTTTATCCCAGTCAACGGATACCCAATCCCGCCAGGATACGCAGCATTCCCAGCTCACTTTGCACCCCCAGCTCCGCCTACTAGGGTAATCCAGCACCACCTGCCCCCTCCAAAAAGCCGCTCCCCCAGCAGCGCTAGCGGCTCCACCAGCACGGGTCACGTCAGCGGCGTGCCCTCCACTACGGGCTCCAACCATGACGCCAACACGCCGCTGCTGTCCCACTGCATCATGCCGGGGAGCGGCGGAGGGTCGGCTCAGGTGTACGGACAAATCTCCCAGAAGGGGATGGTGGACCACGTGTCTCAGACCTCAGCACTGCTTACCCCTGACTCTGATGTGCTGATGTACAACGACTCAGTCATCACTGCAGACCTGTAAATATTCAACCTCTTTGAGCTTAGATCCCAGAAATGAGACGTTTAGCGCTTCAGCCAGTGGCGCAGCGTCACAGTTCTTCTCTGGTCTTACCGAGACCCAACAGAGATGGAGCGTGCCACACATCTGGGTATCCAAGAAACACTAAGCAGGCTATATAAGCAGCTGTCTGACTCTGTCATGCCTTACTGTTTACAGGAGGCGTACTTACTATCATGGTTTGAAAATGTTATTTTAACCTCTGTGTAAATACAGTACATAGGTCCTGAATGAATGAATGAAATACAAAGATATATATTCAAATGAACTTTTTATTAAGTAAAACACTTTAAAGGTGAAAACATTCTTCCCGTGGCCTTATTCAACAGTTTGTGTTCCAATCAGACAAAAAAAAACTAAACAATTCCCACTCGATGGACTTTTTCCTACAGGATGTCAGGCAGACATGGATATTCATGTGATGACTTTCAGGTGCCTTTTTTTCTAAACTAGTTCATTGGCTTGCTTGTCAACACAAAAAATCAAATATCCAAGGGAGCGCGAATTGAAACGGCGAGTAACTTTATAAAAACGATCAACAGTGGCCTGCTCCAATAAATGATGCCTCCTTGGCCCTCATAAACCAATCAGTAACATTTATGTTAGCATGCATAATTCCCATGCTGCCAACAGCTATGAAAGTACTAATGCAGGTGCTAAGAAGTCCCTTTGAGAATGACAGCTGAATGTGTGTTTTGTTTTTTTTTGTTTGTTTATTTTCCAACTTCATCACGCTGTCTGAGACGTCTGCAACAAGAAGACCGGACACAGTGAAGCTAGAAGTTTATCTGATCGGCCTCCCTTTAAGTATCATTTCTTTTCATCATCGCCCCCCCCAGTTTTGTTTCTCCGGGAGACATCGCATCTAACTTCAGAGCTGGCAAGAGGGCCCCCTGCAGATGAACAAAAGACATCACAAAGCACTCGCTTCCTTCCACAGCTAACCCACACCGTTCTCAGGGCAAACACTTCATTCGCCGCATAATTGATTGGATACAGTCTTTTATGTTTTTTCCGAAAGTTTTTACGGATTTCATTTTGGAGATGGGAAAAAAAAAGCTCAGCACGTGCAGCTTTTAACAGAAAAAGTACAACCTGAAAAAAAAGTCTGACCGTTTTGTCTGTTTCCCAGTGAAGGATGACGAAGTGTGTGTTTGGTGAGTCTCAGTTTCGTAGCCGCACAAACTATGCCTCAGCCATCCACGATGGTTTATGAGAGGCCAAATATGAAGCTTCTTTCATTCCCTCAAAACAAAAGTCAGAAAACCAGCAGTAATGTGTCAAGTCAACAATCAATGGGTGCGAATGTTCCTGAGTGCATGTTTTAACTACAGCAATAACACATCCGGGTTGTTTTTACTGAGGACATGCAGAGAATAAAGTGCATTTCTGAGTTGTAAAGTAAGTGGACACATGTGAAATGTAGCAACAAGAAAAAAGTAGCTGCAAAAATGGCATCAAAATCAAATTCAGTTGTCTTTATAAATCCTACTGCTCTTTAGTTTTCCTCAGCATTCAAGTGAGTAGAGGTCAGTAGTGAAGCTGGTTGGCTGTTATTAGCAGCATGAAGGGTGTGCTCTTGTTTCCATGCTATTTGAAATCATTTGAGAGTGTATTTTTCAAATGCCTTTCCTCTCTGTGTGTTTTTGTGATTCTATTTTTCTAAAGCAGAGTGAGCTACCTAAGCATCTTTACCCATGAGCCCCAGCAATGTAAATGATGTACGAATACTAACATAGACTGTATATATAAGCTGGACTTTGCTTCCAGATTTAAAAAAGCAAGGCCAACGCAGTCTGCACTGATGGCCAACAGGGGGCGACTCCCCCAGTCCAGTCCACTTCTCACTTGATTTTTGACATCAGTGAAGCCTTATTTAATACAGGACGTTTCTCATTTTGTTAAGGATGCTGTCACTGACAATTGCTAATAAGGCAGAGAATAGTATAAGGCATGGCTACCGTATAAGTGTACAGAGTCTAATAGAATAAAATAATAAAAGTGAAAATGCTCAAGTGAAGGTTTCAACCATTGGGTGCCGTCATTGTGGCTACAGTCATCTTTTTTTATGTAGTCTATGTACTAATATAGCAGTGCACAAACCACTTGTACACAAGACTGTGAATCTTAATCAAGTTTAGGTATTTTTGTATTTGGCAAAAATTCATTATAGTGCCTTTTTTTTTGTCTTTTATTGGTAAGAAGAAACAAAAGTATATGTATATTTCAATGCCAGTGTACCCATAACAGGTTTACATGCATATTGATCAAGAGAGGCCTTGGCTTTGTATTTTGTCTGAATATTTTTGCACAGATGTTTTGTATTGCAAAATCATTTATTAAATAATGTTTGGTAAATCCCGCTGCTTCTGTTGTATGATCGATCCGTTTTAAGAATACAGACTTGTAATAGCAATGTGAATCCACTGGGGGCCACCAAATCACCATTTCTGAGAACAGTTTTGAATATCTTTGCCTTGTAATTGCAGTGACCACTGTTGGCCAAGTGGTGGGGCCCTTTAGCTGTTTGATTACTGTAGTCACAACTGGAAACAGTTGGAAATAATAGTCAAAGATGAAAAAATGGCTCCTGTGTAGCCTTTCCGGGTGTGTGTTTGTCTGCTTCACTTCATTTCTTTCAGGCTCAAATTCAGATCTTTCACCTTGAATTGGGAAAAAAAAAAATAAGTGAACCAGAGTGACTGTCATCCAGCATATGAATGTCATAACAGATGTAATGTTCTACATTTACAGACATACAGACTGTTTCTGCCAGTAAAGTCATACGAGCATGGAGGACATTCCAGGAGAAAGGAGGCTACTCTATGAGAACAGCACAAGATCGTTATTCCATCAGCAGGAGCAGTATCTGCCAGAGCTACAAACTGACCTCCAGCAGGCCGCTGGTGTTGATGTCTCTGACCAGATAATCAGAAACAGACTTATGAAGGCCAGACATCATCTAGTGGGCCCTTTGCTCACTGCTGGCACAGAGGAGTCTGATTAGCATTTGCCTCAGAATACCTGAATTAGCAGGTCCACATCTATTGCTTTTTACAGATGAGAGCAGGTTCACCCTGAGCACATGTGACATACATGAAAGAGCTTGGAGAAGTTGTGGAGGATGTTATGCTGCCTGTAACATTGTTCAGCATAACCGGTTTGCTGGTGGGTCAGTGATGGTCTGTGGAGGCATATTCATGACCTCAACAGGCTCAACCTAGACAACAGGACTCTGAATGCCATTAGGTACCAGAATCAATTGATATCATTGACACTTCACACTTACCTAACCTAAATGTTCTAGAACACCTCTAGGACGTTATGTTTCTGTCCATTCAACGCTGCCAGGTTCAACCTGAGAGCTCAGCTCTGATCTAGGTGTTTTGCTTCATTGCCTTTAAAGACCTGAAAGGGTTAATGAACTCATGGACCAGAAAATGCTATCAGAATATTTAGTAATGTTCTTCCCTTTTGCAGAGATAAAATATAATTACCAACAAACTAAATAAGTATTCTGTCATTTGAATGAACTAGTCATGCAAAAAACAAACCAAAACTGAAGCTCCATTTTGCAGTGCAGGTGTCCTTTCTTCCCCCTGTCAAGCATGAGCCTGCGAGTGTTCGCGGGAAAAGAGAAGACAGTCGGTCATTAGCAGCAATGCAGACTTTCAGACTGCTCAAAACATTTTCTGCTGCCGGTCTGGAACAGTTTGTTTTGTGATTGTGTTCTGTGAGCAGCGGTAGCACAGCAGTAAACCCTCACGACTCCTACATCAGACACTCCGCGCTCTGACACCATTTAATGTAATTTCTCCCAAGGCATCAACCAAAACCATTTGCTATGCATGCAAGTGCAACCAAAGAGAGGAGTGCACAGGAAACAGAAGAGAAGAAAGGAGGCATCTGTATTTGATAGAAACCAACATCTGCGCTGATGGGAGATGCCAGCATCGTGTCATCCAGAAAACCAATTTGTACATCCAGTACTGGTACACCATGTGCTTGCTGACTGAGCAACTGATGTTGCTATCAAATGCACCCTTTTTAATTCCTAGTCCTTTAATAAAGTCCTGTTTACTAGCTTCTGGGTGACTATATTATAGGTGCAAGCAATGGTTATTTTCCATCCATTAGTTTTTTGGGGAAGTTTGCAGCTAATTGTCAGGAAGTTCAATCAACATTTGCCGTAGGGCAGAGTACCATGTGGACATGTGACCGTTCTTGCTAACATTCATGGGTGATTTAGAATCATGGTTCAGAAACATAAAATATCAAAATGAAAATAATGTTCTATTGGGCAGACTTTTCCTACCTAATACTCAAATGTAACCTTCTTATGGAGTGTTGAATTTTACCTCACAAGCTGATTAGGAAAAAAAAACCCTAATCAGTCAACCTTCAATTTGAATCTTTTCACCGTCTTTTCTTTCCTTAAATTCTAAAAAGCTGTTTAATATTGTGTCTGAATGAACTTTATTTTGGCCATTTGTGGGAAGGCAAAACAATATCAAAATATGAGAAATCTGCAGCCAGATTTCTGGCCATCTGTTGAATTCAGTCTATTATTCACTATTTTTTAAGCTTCTTTGTGATTCTTGAGGAAAACATCTGGATATTTAGGTGCTAAATATTCCACATCTTCATTAGCTTTTCTAGAAAGAAGCTGCTGTTTGGTGAACGTAAGAAGCATTTTAATTGCAAACAGCAGCGTGCTTTGGCAAAAACACTGCTATAAGATGAACTGAGCCGCAGAGTCATATGAGAGATCTGACACTAGGGGGCGGACCTCTTGCATATTAACACATAGTAATAGCACATAATTAGTAAGATCAGTTATACTCTCCACCCAGCTGACAATCTCGGGACATGCTGTCTTATTTTAACCGTCTGGTCCCAGTGCAGGGCTCTAATCTATTGTATGAACTGGGACTGACACCTATTTGGTGCAAAACTGCTGTAATGGCACCGACTGTAGGGAAACTGCCATTTTTGGCCCTTCTGTACTGGCTTAAGTTTTCAGCTCTGGAGGTTCCTTTGGAATCTCTGGGAAGTGAGATTGGAGCCAGCCTCAAGTGGCTTTTCTAGGAACTATGGTTTCTGTTGAAGTGAAGACGAAAATATTTTGAATGGTTTAGGGAAATAGTTTTAAACTTTTATTTTATTTTATTTCAACATCTTTTTTTCCCATAGTTTAATGTAATCAGAATCTTAAAAGCGACAAGTAAATCCAGTATGGCGATAGATCTAAAAGACAATATAAAGAGTATAATATTTTTATCTGACATGTAGCAGAGTAGAAGTGCAACCGAAATAATTCAGTTAAAAAAAACAGTACTTATAGCTATTATCTGCCACAGCTATGCAGACAAGAACATGTCTAAATAAACACAAACAAGTCTAGCTGATGCGTGCGACTCGCCCTGATGCTTAAATCTCTTTGGTTCAAAGCCAGAGAAGCAGCTTCCTGCATAACTAAGGATGACCACTCCCTTCGTTACCAAAGAAAGGTGAGCCCTGAGGGTGTTTTCTGCTAAAGAAGCCTCATTTAGCCCCTTTATTTCAGAATGAAATGGGCTGCAATGGGCTTTGAAGATAAAGAAGAGCAAAGGTGTGTATTAGTCTTAGAAGAAAAGCAAGATGAATAGAAGGGGTAGGGAAGCAAGGGATACAGGCAAAGTGCAGTGAATGGCTCTTGAGGTAATGTCTGGCTTAACAGCATTTGAGCAGAGAGATCAAGGTGTATCTGCTTTACCATAAGATTCCTATGGAGACAGCATGTAAACAGTGAGTCAAGAGGGCCTTTTATTTTTCTTTTGGTTTTCCAGGATGGAATCTAGCATCATCTCATCGCACTGGGAGGGTCAAGATGAGAGAGTAAAGGGATAGGTGTGTTCAAACTACTCATTTAACCACCACTGCAATTGTATGTCCATGAAGCTATCTACCTTGCTGTTAGTAACATCATCTGAAGCACTCACTGTTCAGGTTAAAATGATTCAGTCATTTTAAAAATAAACAGTCCTTATTGTGATACAGATACTCATATACAGTCCCGATCAAAAGTTTAAGACCACTTGAAAAATGGTAAAAAAAAAAATCATATTTTGCATTGTTGGATCTTAACAAGGTTCCAAGTAGAGCTTCAACATGCCACAAGAAGAAATGGGAGTGAGACAAAACATTTTGATCAGGACTGTATCTTGAGATTGAAGGTGCAGGCATTAATTAAAATTTGCCTCTGCTGCACATGAATGCCAAAGACTTTTTATATCCTCCGCCTTTGGCGTGCTATGTCTGTGTTTGATCTTTAGCCACATACATAAAGTGTGATTAGGCAGAATGGAGAAGTCCATCTTTGTCAGTTGGGACAAAGATGGGAGCAATGTGGGAGCTTACAGAAACCTCCCGCTATGTATTTTTATTGGTTAAACTCTAAGTTTATGAGAATATATAATTAATAATTTGTTATGTAATATAATTACACACTAATCAATCTGTAGGATGAAGTATATCTGTAGGTACAACACCCTTTCATCTATCATATAATCTCAAGAAACAACTAACTGTATCTTGAGTTATAAACATAATAGTCTGGTCATTGATGCAGTCTGGGTGACTGGGCACTTAAATAAATCAGCCAGTCTCCAGATACTGTTTTCTGCTTTAAAGTGTGTTTTCCTTTTTTAAATGTTGGTTCCTCTTCTGATGATGCTTCTGGTGTTTCTGCTCTCCTCGTTATTCCCTGTCTTGAGTTCCTCTGTGCATAAGTAGATTTGTCAATCCATGTTCCCCTGTCCGGTTTAGTACTAGTCTTGGCGTACTAGTCCCGCTTTACTTTTTCCTCCTGTGCCTTGTTTTAGTTTCACTTCTGGTTTTTACCCCTCCTTTTTATTCAATCTTTGTTGTCTCGTCACCTTTGCCCTGCTCCAAGCTGTTTTTTTGTTTGTGCTCCCTGTGTGTTGTTCCTCATGCTTGGTTTCTGGATTCCTGTTTAAAGTTTATTACCTCGCCTGCCTTAGCATTTTAGGGCTTGGGTCCTCCCCATCGTGTGTACTTATATCATTGATTGTTCACAGTCCAAATGTAATGTTCCATCCATTCATTCGCTTCCGCTTATCCTTTTCAGGGTCGCGGGGGGCGCTGGAGCCTATCCCAGCTGTCATAGGGCGAGGGGCGGGGTACACCCTGGACAGGTCACCAGTCTGTCGCAGGGCCAACACACAGGGACAGACAACCATTCGCGCACACATTCACTCGCACATTCAAACCTAGTGGCAATTTGGATTATCCAATTAACCTATCCCCACAAGTTGCATGTCTTTGGACGGTGGGAGGAAGCCGGAGTACCCGGAGTGAACCCACGCAAACACGGGGAGAACATGCAAACTCCACACAGAACTCAGGACCTTCTTGCTGTGCGGCAACAGTGCTAACCACCGTGCCACCGTGCTGCCCCTTAAAATGTAATGTTATTTAGTTTTAATCACACAATCTTGCTATGTCCCTCCTTGCTAATCAAGACAATGATTGAGGCAGGACTTACGGCACAGGACTTTGAGAGCATGCAATTACCTTTCCCAGGTTATTTATTTATTTATTGTAGCAAAAAAAATTCATGCTGTTTTTCCACTTATTTGTTCTAGTAATGACATGATAATCATCTCTACACCTTTAGTTTACACTTAAAATGTTTTGAGTAAGTATGATTGTTTGGTCAAACCAAAAATAAAAAATAAAAATAAATAAATAATGAGATTTAAATGACTAAGGTAGACCAAGTGGATAATTAAACTAGGTGTGTATTAAATGCTACGCTTAGATTTAGTGAAGAAACATCTGTTAGAGGTTAAGCCACATACTGTACCTGCTTAGAAGATCTGGCTGTAAGTCCTCAGTGATGAAAGTGATGGTAAAGACTTCAATCAACAAAGCATTTATAACTAAGAGATATTTTAGAAAGTTACGTTCATATAAAAAAATCATCAGTCTTGAATATCTCGTAGCTGGCCGTAGCTTTAATAAAAAGTTGGAAAAGGGTGATACAGATTCCAGATTGTAGGTGACACTGCAAGAAAGGCTGGAATAAAACTCATCCACTTTGGTGGGGAAAGACGCCTCACCTATAAAAATTCAGTATCAGTGGGCGATCGTGGCTCAAGAGTTGGGAGTTCGCCTTGTAATCGGAAGGTTGCTGGTTCGAGCCCCGGCTTGGACAGGCTTGGTCGTTGTGTCCTTGGGCAAGACACTTCACCCGTTGCCTACTGGTGGTGGTCAGAGGGCCCGGTGGCGCCAGTGTCCGGCAGCCTCGCCTCTGTCAGTGCGCCCCAGGGTGGCTGTGGCTACAATGTAGCTTGCCATCACCAGTGTGTGAATGTGTGTGTGAATGGGTGGGTGACTGGATGTGTAAAGCGCTTTGGGGTCCTTAGGTACTAGTAAAGCGCTATATAAATACAGGCCATTTACCATTTACTGAATAAATATCCTGGACAAATGTATATGTATATGTTGACTTGATCAAAGCATGTCTAAACTGAATCAGCACAAACCGTTTCTACTAAGATCCGGTCTCTATATGGTCTTCCTCCTTCCTCCTCATATGTGTTGGGTTTTTTAAATTATCATGTACTGTTTACATGTCAAAGTTCTTCGACATTTTTACATGTGAATGCACGTCTCATCTCCTCTCAGTCTCTTGGCCTACACTCACACGCCTTTTCCTCCTTCTTCTCCTTCTCTCCTCTCCAACTCCACTCAGACTTTCTATCTAATAATCCATCCATCTTTGTGCTCGAATGGAGGGCTAATGCTTTCCATCTGTGTGTATCAGTTGTGGGGCTCCAAGGGCAAGGCCTGCCACTCTTTGCCTATTCACCCCGCCCACCCCTCCCATCTCCACTTCAACTCCTTTCTGACAAAACCCTGTCTGGTTCCACTCAGCCCTGAAGTCTAAGATCCCACTCCACGCTGGGGCCCCTCCTGGCCTGAGGCAGCAGGGGGAGGCTGGTCGGGCCCCTGGATCCTGCAGATTCTGAGTCACTGTGAAACGATTCATTTCTTTCCAAACATGCATAAACATACACGACTATTAATATGCTGATGAGAAGCAAAATAAGAGCTTTTTTTTAAAAAAAAAAAAACTATCTGTAGAGCACAAGCTACATATTCAACTTAATGCTGCACCTTTTCTGCTTTTGCAGACTGGAAAAAAAACAAAATAACATTTACATATTTAAATATTTACATATTTACATAAGGCAAAGGCAAAGAGGTTAATTTGGTAAAGAGATTTTCCAACTTGTTTTAAATCACCCTAATAGGAAAAGAAAAAATGCATTTTGTTGGGCATAAAATTCTATATATAAAACGTATTTTATACATATATGTAAAATGTGTAAAACAGATGATCCAAAAACAATACTGTCCACAGGTGCTGTATGTCTACAGGAAGAAATGACAGCGTTTTTTGTCTAAATCACACTTTTTCTGTCTTCTTCTGGGGCTTCGTGTCTCTGTGATTGTGAATGTGTCAGATGTTATTTTGACTGTGCTCTTATTGAGGGAACAGAATGTTGTGTTCTCAGAATATTTTTACAAACGTGCATGAACAAAATAATTAATCAGTTGTTGTGACTGATGTTAAACTATAACATCAGTGTGTGATAGTTTATATAGTCAGAGACTATTGTATTGTCATATTTAAATATATATATATTTTTGTTATTTTATAGTTTTTACACTGCGTATATTATTTATTTGTGTGTCAAATTCATAAGTTAAAATGTCTGTTGTAACAAACTCTTTGAAAAGCACATGCTTAAAAAAATGAAGTTCAGAAATCTTTTTTTCATGCCTAAAGATGAGTAAGAATACTTGAGTATGAGTACGAGAAAATCTTGATTGAGGTTGTCATAATTCATGCATGAAAGGGTTTACTGTAAAAAGTACAAATTTTAAACAAACTCTATTTCCAGCACTTCAAAAGGTACTGATCTGCTGCCATTTTGTATCATAGTCATGAGTTTTCACTATAGGACCTCTGACATTTTGGTTAGACAATTTGAAGATGTCAGCATAGACTTTGAGAGATGTGATGAGATTTCTTTCTTCTATTATATGACGTTTTACTGATTAAATAGTCCCTCAGTTAGCCATAATGTTAGAATAAAAAAATGAATGATTTATAATACAATGAACAGCATCTGAAAACCCATTCCACCATTGTTTCCTCATCGACTCATCCCGCTGTCATTCAAAAAAAAAAGCAGGTTAAGCCCTGCATGGGTGAGCCATCTATCACAGGGACCATCTGAAAACCACTTTTTAATGTTCATTTATATCTGGAATAAATTGACACATACCAGGGATGTAAAACCCGTTTGACATCATAGGTCCAGACACCGCGCACTTTGATCTCTAGTGGGCTGGACCAGTGAAATTTCCAATTTTTGTCGGCACAAAGAAGTTTAACTACGCATGTTATCTCGGCGATAAAGGAGCACAATTTCTGCAGTACATTTCAGTTTGTCAACATGATAAAGAAATCCTACACAACACAAAGTTTCGATTATATTCACAGAAAATATACTACTTTGTAAAAAAACTAAACAAAACAGAAATTTCTATAGTATACAATTAATAGCCATGAACAGTTCTGTCGTTAATTGTGTATCTATTACTTTAATTACTTTGGTGTAGTAAAGATGGCTATAGAGGAGGTCTTTATCAGTAAGAAAAACTGTAAAACCTGTTTTGAAAATACAGTTAAATGTCCAAAATTCACGTCTTCCTTCCTATTTTCCAAAGCCAACCAGTGAGCCGGATTAGAGTCTTTGCCAGGCTGATTCCGATTCTTATGTGTGATACCCCTGACATGTGCAATGAATCATTTGACCATGGGATAGACCACCCAGTATTTTTCTTAAAGTCTGATTGCACAGAAATCAACCCACTCTCTGTGGGGATAGTTAATGCTTCAGCAGCATGTAATCATGGTGGAGCAATGCAAGTGCCATAAAAGGGAACACTCACCATAATACTCAAAGCAGTTTTAGCTGTTCCTCAGATTTCTAGCTGTGTAGCAAAACTTCAGTCAGAGACTGTAAATGTGTTATTTGCAACACCATTGTCTGGGCTGCAACATTAGCCTTCATTTCAAAAGACAAACAGTGGGCAGCAGGTGTTTTTATGTCAGGTGAAAATGTGTGGCAACAAAAAATATGCATGTTTGTATGGTTAGCATGTCTGGGTGTGATACAACTGTACAGCTCAGTGTTCTGGAAAACGCTCCTTTTTTTATCTGTTCTTGCATCAGTGACAAACGCATTACTGCAGTCCCAACAAAACCGCTTTTGTGGAAAAGCCTTGGTTTGGATTAAAAGCAACGAGTGCGTTTTGGGTACATGGACTTGAAAGGGACCTTGAGCCGAATGTGCAGGATCACCGTGGAGATCAGATGTGTGATTATGATAGGTCTCCCTTTTCCTGGAGATAAAGGCTTGAATGGATGTCTGTCCTCTTTTTTTCTTGATTCTAAAAGAAACAGTTTGACATTTTGGGAAATTGTGTCTGCACAGTAGGGGCCTGTTAGCGATGAATAGGGGAATAGGCTCCCCCGCAACCCGAGTTATGTAAGTGATGGGATGGCTGTACGTATACTGTGCCAGCCTCTCTCTTCACATGTTGCCTCCTGTGAGATTCCTGACACCCCTCCCCCACCCATCACCTTCACTCAATACCAGGTTGAGATGCAAATGAGGAGACTTCACTCAGGCAAGTCTGCTGGACCAGACTGGGTCCAGCTAGTTTGTCCCTGGAGCGTTTCCTGTCTGCTGATGGATGGCTGCCCAGAGACTCCGAGGCTCAAGCTCAGAAGCTGCCAATGAGTTCATGTCAGCTGGAACTCAGAGGTTATTTATGTCTAAAATTCCTTCTGTTTTTACAATTGAGTAATCACCTCAGCGCCATGGTCATCGAGACAGAAAATCAGGTTAGTCGTGGAGGATCTCTCCTCTGCACTTCCATGTTATCAAATGTAATTGGTGCTTAGAGTTCTTGAGAAAGTGGTATCAAGTGTCACATTTTGTCTTACGATGGTCCTGTTGTGCTAATTACTGACTGTTTCCACAGTTAAATTATGAGCCTAAATATGAGCCACAGTGTGTCATAAGTTGAACTGGAAGTTAGCACCAACCCTGAAACATTGCTGCTCCCTTCATCTTTCTGATGAGACCTAAACATCAGATAAATGATGATGTCTTTTTTCCTTAACACGATGATGCTGTTGTCTGAGGCAAAGAGGAGTATGAGGAGCAGCTGTACCCAAAAAATTCCCTCCAAGTGGTTTGAGGCGACCCAGGGCCAGCTGGGAAGAGTGCTGCGGTAAGAACACTCATGCAATGATTGATTGATTGATTGATTGGTAATTTATTTCAACATGTGAACAATATACAAGTACATTTAGAAAAGAAATAAGAGAGAAAAAAATACTATACAAATTACATACAAAAAAACATTCTGATTAATTTACATGTTGAAAGGGAGTGGGAAGAAGTATACACTTATTTAATCCCACCCCTGTCCCATAAATTATCAGTGATGTAACACAACCACTGACATGCAGCCTCATACCTCCCATAAGTCACCTTACCATGACTAGTAAACTAAGGTTGATGCTGCATCAGTGTTAATTTACATATTTCATGATTACATTTTTTTTATATCTTACAGCAGTGACTGATTGTTATTACAGCCAAATTACTGTCAAAATTAAATTAGACTTTCTTCATCAAAGAGATCTTTGTGGAGGCGTCTCCTGCTGCTCCATCCGGAGCAAAAATGGAAAATCGTGATGCAAATTCATTTTATTCAATTTATTACCTAATGACCTAATGTCTTCTGCGTTTCAGTCATTTGGTTAGTTTAATGGGACTCCGCCTTCAGATGAAAACAGAGCAACCTTAACTCTTTGCCATGCTGTCAAAGCTTTTCCCCTTTCATCTGTCACCCAGCAAACAAGTCCTTTCTACTTGTATCCACATCCTACACTTAAAGAATGAACTACAATCATTCTGCATCATACATGAGCAGATTTCCTTATAACCTTATGGAAGCCTGAGTATCGCTTGAGGAAGGATCTGTTTATATGTCCAGCTGTCGTCCTGTACTGGTGGACCACGACTCCAGTGTTATATGAAGCTTTTATTGTTTTCAGTCTTTCACTGTAAATATCTTTGTGTTACCAACACCCATGCTTAGTGATTGCAGTGTATGCTCCATTAACTGAATCTGGCTTTGGCTTTATTTACACAGCATGACAAAATCCATTTGTTGTATTTTCTAGTTCCCACGCACCGAGGCACCTACTCTACCAGAACACCATTCTGTATATATGTAGCTGTGTAAGCTCACAGAAGAAGGATTCAAAGATGGTTTTGGTTTAACCCTTCCACGGGTAATAGCCATGTTTCCTTCTGTTTATATGCCAACAGAAATTTCAGTCAAAGTCTTTGAAGCCAGATGTGGAACCCTACAGTCTTCCTGTTGTGATTAGGACTTTGCTGGATCTCACCCCAAATGTAATTTAATATATTCACAAATCCTGAATCCTGGTCTAATCAGCCTCAGTTTCTCCTCTTCGCCTCCTTTATCATCCCAAACCAGGTGGTTCTGTGGGCCTGTGCTGTAATTAAAAAAATGCAAATGGGGTAATCCTGTAAAACAAATCCTTCTGTCTCTGTTAATGAAGACCCCCTAACTGCTTTTTTGTGTAATGAAATATTTGTCTGTGAGTAAACCAGCATTGCTCTCTCCAAAGAGACATGCCAGTCAGACAGCCAGTCGGGATTAGCAGTTTCACGGACAGACTGGGCCACTTTTGGCTGAGCTGCAGTCTGAAAACGATCCAAGAGATAAATGTTTAAAAAAGAAAAAGAAAAACAATGTAAGTATGTCAAGCTGGAGTTGTGGTTGCAATTAGTTGTAATAGCTCCGAAATGCTGCCATATTTAAAGGCAGAAAACTATCTGTAACATATATTAAATTTTACCTGTTGAAAAATCAAACACTGACCATCAGAGACACAAAAGATCCAAACCCCAGCGACCAGAATTGAGTGAAAACAAATATTTGTTAAGTGTCCCATCCCATCAAAATGGACACAGCTACAGTTACATACAAACTTTCCTTCCTTGCTTTAATTGAAAAATGTTGTGGTTGGTGAAAGGGCTTGGGATAGGCTTGACAAAACCCAGATTAAATAGATTCAGAGTGATCCATCCCCTTAGGCTTCTTCTTTTGACAATGCATTGCCGATTCATTCCACACCTGTAACTACAGCTCGTGCAATCCAGTGCAACTGCTCCACAGTAGACACTGCATTTGTGGCCCTTTTGATATTTAGTCTTTATTGAACTCAAGCCAAGGAGAGCATTGGTGCCTCCTCTGGATTCAAAAAGAAGTTTGATTGTCTCGCAGGAAAATGACCATACTTCTCACTTGACCTACACTGTGACCTCAGTACATGCTTTTTTAATGAGTTCATGCTATCTCATTGGCAACATCATTATTGTTCATGTTGGAATTCATGGCCATTAAACCAACATTAAAGGAAAGGATGCCTGAGTCAGAGTCAGGCCATGTCCACACTAATACAGTTTTGTTTGAAGACACATCGTTTTCTCTCCATTTTGGCCTCCCGTCCACACTGAGACGGTGTTTTCGGTCAAGGAAAACGCAGCGTTTTGAAAACGCTCTCCAAAGCGGATAGATTTGAAAACACAGTTTTTGTGTCACATTGTGGCCATCGAACCGGAGCCTTGAAAACGATGACACATTTTAGTCATGTGATGCAGTCATGTGACCAATTAAACTAAGGTAGCGGAGGGCATTAAACAGCAGTGGTTTTCTTTGCTCTCAAATTTTTTCAGCCCTATTAAAGATTAATATCAGTGCGGTGGATTTCTAACATGCAACACTTCTGAGCTTCACTAAATGCTACAGGTTTGATGACTTCACAGTAGTAAACAGTGAGACACAAGGCTACCTCTATGCTACCCCTCCTAACCCAAAATATATTTGATCTGAAATACTTCAAGCCAATCCGTCAGTGATGCCTGTTCAGTGTCCCACTTTATGTTGGTGCAGGATACAAGTACTGTATATCGATATATCTATATATATATATCTACACCTTAATGTAGAGTAGTGAATGTACAATGAATTGAAGGCCAATGCATTTTCAAAGCTGCCCTAAGGGATTGTGCAGATGTCCATCCTTGTGTGTGAAATGGAACAGTCCACCTCCTCCTACCTTACATCATTCAGTTTCCCATTTCATCCTCCCATGCCGTTTAAATCTAGACTATTTTCTATACACAAGAGTTGAACTGAAACTGCCAAAAACAAAGAAGAAAAACAAACAAACAAGAATGTATGCAAAACATTCTGATGCTTTCTGTACAATTCTCGGCCAGACCGCCATCTGCACCTACAGTAAACTGATGAACACCTTTTTCCTATTTACGAACCACTTCCTCAGACATTGCTTCTCTTCATTTTGAGTGACTGTTGCTCTTTTTGTACTTTGTCCATTTGTAAAATTGTTTTTAAATGTTTATACTTGATTTTCAGACTGCCTTTTTTGTACATTTAAATTTATAATCAAACAGTTTAAGCTTTCCCTATGGTGTCTTGAAGACCATATTGTTTAAAAGTCTGCAACTGTGTGCTAGCTTTATGATAAGAATTATCAGCCTATATTGATGGTTACAAATTATTGTGTGGGTGTGCATGTGCAATCTTTTATATAAAAAAAAAAAGATATTTTGTAATGTAATATTGGACTGACTTGCTTTGAAATGCCAGGAATTACAAACTCAGATTTATTGATTTGTGAGTAAATGATTATAGATACTCAACAAATACAGACATTTCCCATCACTTAAACCCAAACAGATCCTCAAAGTATAACTGATCAAACTATTGCATTCAATTTGCCTCAGAAACAACAACTAAGCTCAAACAACAACTAAGCTCAAACAACAAAAATGAGTAAATAAGATTTTCTATGCAAACTGGGCCTTTTTATCTTTAAAGAAACACCAGTTTTTGGGACAGTGCCCAGCTACATTATAATATACTTATTTTTCCTTTTTTTAAATGAAAATATAATTGGTACCAGGAGTTCTTTGCTATGGATATGAGCAGTTGCTCTAAGAAAAGGCTGGATAGAAAACATACAACTAAAACTATTGCTAAACAGCAAACAGGATTCAGTGCCATGGTCCTAGAGTTTTGAGTTGTGTTTGAGTTTCAAATTTGTGTTCTGAAGATCTTCCTTAACTTCTATTTTTATTATTTATTACCTGTTTTTACTGTTCATCTTATTTTGAATTTTTCCTCTGTCAAAAGAAAAGAAATCCAAAATATTGAAAGGAATCTATGCTCTTTATTTTGTTCTCATTTTTATGATGATGGGTATGTTGACAGTTGAGGTCAGGCAGGAGTCTCTGGTCTATTATGTTTGTGGACAACATTAAGAAACAGGTGAAAGACGGCCTGTAGCGGTGGAGGAGTGTTCTGGAGAGATGTTGTGTGAATGAGAGGGAGACAGATTTAACAGAGATGCTGCAGGAAGTAGAAGTAATATAGGTGGAGAAATTCAAATACCTGAGGTCAATGAGCCAAAGCAACATTTATGATGTTATTATCATTGTGTAACCACATCATTTCTTTAGGGATTAATACATTTTTCTGATTCTGATTATGTTTTGTTTTTGTCGTCCAGCCACTGATCAGCAACATCAACTCAGCAGAGAAAACTGCTGTTATATTATCAATGTCATCTCATCTGGTTTTATAGGTAAATATAAACTAGATGAGAACTTTAAAGCAATGTTAACAGTTTTTGAGTTTCACGCTGTTGTTATTTTAAATAAATATGTAGGCCAATAAGTACAAAATCCAGAGAGCTACACAACATGGGACGGTTCATTTACAAAGAAGTGGACAATTTTACAGAGCTTCATTAACTCTTCCAGTCACATATCCTGAAAAGGTTGAGTTAAATTGATTGTCCCCGGTGAATGGGAGGTGTCTGTTTACCTCGGAGATTGAGTGGCAGTCCACAGAGAAAAACGTTGGTCAGATCTGTCTTCATCTAATCCCAGCTAACTGAATTTTGTGTTTCTTCAGTGTTTGGCGGCATGATGTCGAGGATGTGCCGCTTCCCAACCACTGATGGGAACCACCTACGAGTGCTGGAGCAGATGGCTGAGAGTGTCCTGTCTCTAAACGTTCCCAGACAGCCTTAGATGTAAACTGGGATGGTTTGCATCAAAGAGTGAAGTTGCAGGAAGGACAGTGAGCACCTTCAAGTCAAGGGCCGTGGTCTTCAGCAAAGAAAGAGCAGAGTCCTGTCTGCAGGTCAGGGATGACTCGCTGCATCAAATGGAGAATTTTGGTACCTCAAGGTCTTATTATTGGCTTCCTGTTAAATCCAGAATTGAATTCAAAATCCTGCTCCTCACATACAAGGTCTTAAATAATCAGGCCCCATCTTATCTTAATGACCTTGTAGTACCATATCACCCTATTAGAGCACTTCGCTCTCGCTCTGCAGGCCTACTTGTTGTTCCTAGAGTATTTAAAAGTAGAATGGGAGGGAGAGCCTTCAGTTTTCAGGCCCCTCTTCTGTGGAACCAGCTTCCAGTTTGGATTCGGGAGACAGACACTATCTCTACTTTCAAGATTAGGCTTAAAACTTTCCTTTTTGCTAAAGCATATAGTTAGGGCTGGACCAGGTGATCCTGAATCCTCCCTTAGTTATGCTGCAATAGACGTAGGCTGCCGGGGGATTCCCATGATGCATTGAGTTTTTCCTTTCCAGTCACCTTTCTCACTCACTATGTATTAATAGACCTCTCTGCATTGAATCATATCTGTTATTAACCTCTGTCTCTCTTCCACAGCATGTCTTTTATCCTGTCTTCCTTCTCTGACCCCAACCGGTCGCAGCAGATGGCCGCCCCTCCCTGAGCCTGGTTCTGCCGGAGGTTTCTTCCTGTTAAAAGGGAGTTTTTCCTTCCCACTGTCGCCAAAGTGCTCATAGGGGGTCATATGATTGTTGGGTTTTTCTCTGTAGCGCCTTGAGGCGACTTTTGTTGTGATTTGGCGCTATATAAATAAAATTGAATTGAATTGAATTATTCACAAATGAAGGGAGAACAGAGCGGGAGGTTGACAGACAGATTGGGACTCTGTTGTTTTGAAGTAAGAGTTAAGCATAAAAGTGAAGCTGTTGATTTATCTGTCAATCTACCTCCCCACCATCAACTATGGTCGTGAGCTTTAGATAGTGACAGAAAGAATGAGATGGCAGATATAAGTGACAAAATAACCCTTCTCTGAAGGGTAGGCAGCCTTTGCCTTTGTGATAGGATGAAGAGTTCAGTCATTGGGGAGGCATTTGGATTAGAGACACTGCTCCTTCACATCAAAACGAGGCAGCTGATGTGATTCTGGCATGTGATTTGGATGCCTTCTGGACACCACCTGCATGAGGTGTTTTAGGCATGTCCTGGAGGTAGGAGGCCCCAGGGCAAACTGAGGGCTCGGTGGAGAGATTACATTTCACAGTTGGCTTGGAAATAATTCAGTTTTCCCCCAGATGAGCTGGAAGAGGTGGCTGGCAAAAGGGAGGTCTAAGTTTCTCTCCTTAGATTGACCAAACCCATGACTTTGAACGTGGATATATAGGACAGGGAGGATAAATAAAAGGATGTTACATTAAACCAGTGGTTTCCAAACCTTTTTTTTTTTTTTTTTTTTTTGCTAGGCCCCTGTTTGTTTTACAAGAAAATCTTCGCAGCCCCCCGGCACAAACACATTCTCAAACCACACACAGCCATTTATTGTTTTCAAACTCCACTGCAGTTTCTTTCACACCTCAAACCTTTAAAAAACCAAAAGCAAACAAATAAAAGTAAACTACAATAAATTACAGGTTGGAACAAAATAAACTAATACCATCTTTATTTTAAGCGTAGTTGTTTCATTCCCCGTTTGTAAGAATAATTTTTCAAAACATGCCTCTCTGTGCAAAGTGGGTTTAAAAACATAAAACGTGATTTGGACAGGGGAAATGGGTTTTGGTTTAGACACAAATACATATGATTTTAAAAAAATCTTCTTGTGATCACACATACTTCTTTTTGTGCCTCTAAAACATCCTCGTTTGTCTTTCCAGAACAGACATATGATGTCGTAACTGTCGGAGCACCGGCCTCTCACTGCCAGGGTTTCTAAAAATGGCGTTCTGAGGAAGCTCATCCAGAAGTTTGAGGAAGCAAAGAAACAGTAAGTTGAGAGTAAAGTCGGGCGTCACATTAGGGCTGGGCGATATGGCCTAAAATCCATATCGCTGTATAATTTGAAGCACATGCGGTAACGATATATATCGGCAAATATTCTTTTCTTCTGTATAACATATTTTCCACACTATATGGCACACTTAATTAATTTTCTCAAAAATCGAAAGAGTGCCTATGTATGAATTCTGGTTGTGCTTACTGACCTCGAACCGATTTTGGCGTGCAGACATCTGTTAAAAAATGTTTTAGTACTACTTTGGTAAGCTGCACTGCTTGATGGATTGTCAGAGCATTACGGCTGCCGTAGTGAGGAGCTTCATGGAGTAATCTGGGTCCAAAACTCCGTGGGCTTCAGCTCCCAAAGTCGGATGAACACTGAGAGTTAAAAACGGTCTAAATTCTTTCATCTTTAATAAAATCATCAACCTTGCTGCTTTACCAGGTGTAACAATTAAGTTTAACATCCATGCATCAATGAAAACAGAATTTATTAAATTTAACGGAGTTACAAGTTAACAGGAAGTTAGCTTGCTAGTTTCCACCTAAACATTTCATACCATGTTCTGACTGAGAGATTTTTTAAACTAATTAAAACGTACAGCTCTGCTACCACTTCCAACATAAATGAAGACAGAAAAGTAAACAGCAGTGGCGTTTGCAGGGTTACTGAAGTTGGACTACCTGGTATATAATGTTGTGCTACGTGATTGCTAGCGACACAGGTTTGTTAGCATAACATTAGCACAGTGAAGCTGGAGGATGAACGCCAGCTTCACTTTTTTCCACTTGATAAAAGTTAACGTGAGGGATTCTGGTGGTTAGGGACAAATGCAATGGCATAGCGATGACCTCTGCTCCTGTTTTGGGTTTTTATATTTTGCTTTATTCGTCTTGTGATTTGTATTTAAACAGTCGTTTTTGGTCATCTTGTTTCTTCAATTTCTGCATTAATACTTCAGTTCCCATTTTATGGCTTCCTCTTAATTTTGCTTTTGTTACTTTTCCAATCAGCGTAAATGAGGAGGAATGGTGAGTCCTTGCACTGCTTTGCTTGTTTTCATTTGACTGAACTAACTTCATTAGAGTTATTTGATATTGTATTTTGCACTATCCTACTGTATATTACTGTAATAGTAGTATTCTTATTGTATATATGGTATATCTTATTCCTCTGTTCCTCTGTCTCTCTTGCTGCATTGAGTATGTGTATGACTAAAGAATTTCCCTCGGGATAAATAAAGTTCTTCTTATCTTATCCTTAAGATTTTGTACAACAAAGTATTTTCAGTTTTAAGCTGGAAGAATGGGGTTTTGCACAGCTTATCATGTTAATGCAAGGAAAAAAGGGCACGTAGCGCATCGGTGATGTGTTCACTAATATAGAACTAAAATGTGTGTTACCTTAAAATGAGCAAATCCTTTGTCACAAAGTTGTATATGAATACTGCTCATTGTATAAATTCAGTCATTTTAAAGTCTATCAAAAACAAGTCAAATCCTGACAATATTAATGAGACGTTTCTAAAATTCTTCTACACAGATGGTCTGAATTTGTGAAGCGAGTGGTATCGCTCTCCGTCCCCGGCAGTCGGCTCCTCCTTGTTTTTTCTAAGCCACGATTAGGCTCGTTGAGAGCAGGCATGTGCATGCAGACAGTGTTTGTTTTTACATCTGGTGGGTAACGTCCCTCCCTATATTTTTGGAACAGTACCTCTGAAGCTTGATTTAGATTTCTGCAGGAAATTTACGTTCTAACTTCAGATGTAACACCTCTTAACACTAAACCGGTCCATTCCACACTGTTGTTTCCAGTTACAGCGTATATTTCCTGCTGAAGCATATTTCAGGCATAAGACAGAAACATTACAAAAATATACACCTGCAGGCCACTCTATTGTCTTTATTTGACTAAATGCACTAAATTGCTGCCACAAGCTTTTGAACACATGTACCTAATAAAGTGGCTGGTGAGTGTAAGAGTATCCTCAGTCCCAGCTTGGATAAAGACGTGTCTGTGTGTCTTTGTTCCCTGCAGTAGTGCCCTCTCCAGCTCAGTCATCATCCACATACCCCAGGACACTGTCCGAGCCAAAGAGATCATCGCCCACGTCAACACGCAGAAGACTCAGGTCAGCTATTATGCAGAGGCTATCTCAAGCTGCCAAAGACCAATCGCTCGCCAGTCTGGCTGACAAGGTACTAAAAGTGTTTGACGTTACGTGGGGACGCTTCATATTTCATTCATACCCTCTTCCTTTCAGACCCGTCAGCTGGTGACAGTGTGCGGCTGCAAGCTGCTAGCTTCAGCTATTTAGGCCCTGAACGCAGTACGGGGCGAGTACATCGCAACCAAAGCTTCTCCTTCCGCTGAGTCTGAACAAGTAGTGCTCCGCAATGACCAGGATACGCTGAGAGCAAAGTACAGCGGTCACAACAGCCAGTCGTCACTGCACGTGGACTGGCACGAAGAGGAGTGGGTGAGTTGATCAGCAGTTATTGGCTGTTTTCTGATTCCAGATTTTTTATTTCTTTAGCATGAGAACAGACAAGCTTAGTTTCTTGGCACACATTGTGGATACAGCTTAATATCTTAACTAGACTCTGAACTCTGTTTTTCTTTTCTTGTTGCTTCTTCTTCTTCTTGAGTCATCCCTCTCATGTTGATTTCCAGCTCAGGTCACTCCTTACTTTTAAGAAGTTGGAGGATTCGTGAGCAGATTTTCCTTCACCATATCAGCCGACTTTATTCTAGAGAAAATACTCTTAAATGACTCTTCTTTAAAAAGTGTTCAGTGTTTTATGTCTGGTCCGTGTGTCATCTTTGTCTTTACAATGTTGCAGCAATACTGTAGTAATGATATGATATGATATACCTTTATTAGTCCCACAAGGGGAAATTTAAATGTTGGTTTAGTGTAAGCTCAGCTTTTTAACTAATGTAAGAAGTGTTATGACTGACTCGTTTTTAATACCTAAATCTGGCCTCAGTGCACAAACCTAAATGAATCGGTACATATGAAAGCGCCCAAGTCACAAGCTGTGTTCAAGGACATGGATAAAACAAAAAGGTTCAAATTTGTGCACAAAAACCCCACAAATCAGTGTCACTGTTTTAAAATCTGCTGCGAGACCGCTCTAAATGTCAGCTTTTTCTTTACGTAAAGACTGGGGTCTGTAACATATCAGCTCGTTTCTTATTTATTAAAGAACATGCCTGACACCAGGCTTTTGAGTTAACGGCTCCATTAGATCTCTGCAAGTATTTTTAAGTATTTTTAGGTTCTTTCCAGCAGGATTTGTGGCTAGTTCTGGAGCTTGACCCTAAAAGATTTCAGTGTGTCGGTGCTTCTGCTTTCCCTGTTGTCCTTCTGTTCCGTCTTTTTTTCTGTTTCTGTCAAATTTACAAACAACTGCACTCTGAAATACACACTCTTTGCAAGATGTTGTCTAAACTAGTGGTTAGAAGGCATATTTGTGTTTGGTCTCTGATGGTTTATTTACACTTTTTGCAGGCCACGCCCACGGACTACAGAGCCACGATGAGCAACAAAGCCAAGAAGTCTATGGACTTCCTGCTGATGCAGGACACCGCCCCGACGATAGCCACGGACGTGTCACTGCAGTACCGCCTCGACATCGTCTTCTGCCAAACAGTCACCTACACATATTTTAATTATTGAATGTCTGAGCTGATGCGTTTATCCTGCAGTGACTCAGAGTGAAGGAGAAGGCCAAGAAGAAGTGTAAATATCATAAAAGCAAGGAGTTCAGAGCTCTACGACTTAGTGTCTTTATGGTATTTATGTGTGTAATGGAGACCAGGGGTTCCATTACCCTTACTTGTATTTTTATTAATTGACTGACTGATTTGTATTTAAAAACCATAATGAAGAAAAACACACACTGGTTGATTGTGATCTTTATTAGGTTTTTTGGGTTGTTATTTAAGTGACTCGTGAAAGGTGAAGAGACAGGGGGACTGGCCATCCTACCTGTGTCAGGAAAAGAACCCGTGTTAGAGCTGTTCACATTTAAACATTTGTCTGTAACCTAAATTAGTTGTATATGTAAAAAGAGAAGTGTTAACAGTACTCACTTTGTAAAGAGTAAAAGCAGCTCAATCACCTGCTTATGAGCTCCTGGAGCAAACCAATGTGCCAGGCTAGGGGAGTGTGTGTTGGAGTGATTTTGTTAAAAGTTGTCATTATTGTGCTTGGACCTTGTCTTGAACTGTATGTTCAGATATTTTTCTGTTCCTCCCCCACATGTAGGATGTTGGGGATGTTACTAGCTATAGTTTTCAACTGCAGGCACAATCTATGTAAGATTCTGGTTTCCTTATTTGGTAAGGAATGTTCACTTCCTGCCCTTTACAGTATGGGCTCACCATGTAAATGGTGGACTGTTAAAGAGGTTAAGCCATATACGAGGTTGAGGGGAGATACCCTTTTATGACTAGAGATGCGGTTAAAACGTTTGTAACCAGGAAGTCACGTATACACACACACACACACACACACACACACACACAGTGCCTTAGCTTTTACCACACAACATATGGGGTTTACAATGGGCGGTTGTGTAACTGTTTTCATTCAATAAAAGGCTGGAGTTGGAGTTGTCTGAGTTTGGGTGTAGAGCTTGCAACTCTGAGAATCTGACCAGGCTTCCCCTGCACAAGTAAAAACCAATCGAACTCTGATTGTCTTACTTTGTTCTGAGTCAGCGAGGGCTGAAACCTAACTGTGTGGTTAAGGTGTTTTAATGCAGCGGTCCCCAACCGCCGGGCCACGGACCGTCGTTTGGTCGAGAGATGAGGCTCGGGTGTGAAATGTATGGTTTTCAGAGTTTTTATCGTTATTTTGTTATCGTTTTTATCGTTAACTCTGTTTTCCTGGGTCTTTCACGTGTGTTATGAATAAATCTTCTTTTTTTCCGGTACCGGTACTAGTTTTATTTTGTTGTATTTATCTGTGACACCTTAAAGGCCGGTCCATGAAAATATTGTCGGGCATAAACCGGTCCGTGGCGCAAAAAAGGTTGGGGACCGCTGTTTTAATGTATATAGAAGAGACTGAAGTTTATATGTTATGGAATTATTTATAGGACTTGTTCCAAATCTTCATATGTCTATGATGTGCTATATCGTGTTGGTTATATTGTAGTGGTTTTCTTATGGGGAGGGTTTTGTTTTCCTTTGGTTTACTGACCCCCAGACTTGGTCTATTCCAGATGCTCACCTGAATCAGGTAGAGTATGACAGGAAGCCATTTGCTTTTCAGAAGGGTTGGATTCTTTGCTGTATCACCATGTGTTCTCATTAATAAAGTACATTTTACTCCAGTCTCCTGCTATTTTAGTGGAAGTGACCCATGACCGTCGGCCAAAACTGACAATATGACTATTAAAAGTCTGAGTAATACTGTAATTTTCTGCTGCTCATTCCTGTGCAACATCCCATTTGGCCTCCCGTCATATTTCTTTTCAAGATTTTCTTATTTAATCACTAGTGTACATATATTTATATTTATAGATACATATATATTTAGTCATCTTTTCTCTTTTACCACGTCTCTCTAATATTTTGCTCTTTACTATTTTTCTATTTTTTATTTTATTATATTTCTACTGTACCATGCTGCTGAGTGACTGCTGCTCGTCAAACACATTTCATTGCAATGTTGACCCTGTGCTAACTTGCATATGACAAATAAAACTGAAAACAGTAAAGGCAAAGGGAACACATCAAGTAAGGATTTCACACTCCCACTCACAACGGCACTTTCAAAGCATAAAGCCAAATATTTCAAAATTTCATTTTGAGGCATTTTAAAAATGAATGTGTTTGAGTTTCATTGCTCCAAAGCAATGTTTTCATATAAGCAAGACAACAACCAGTTTGCAACCATGTAAGTACAGTCCTCTATTGTAAACAGACGTGTTGGCAATCTGTCTGCGTTTATAAATTAGACAACAGTTATTTGCAGATCTTCATCAATCTGCCTGAGAGTGATTGCAGTCGGTCTGAGTTGGACTGCAACTGTTTTGAGTCAGGTTGCCTCCAAGGAGGCAGTTTATTATTTTCCTTTCCTAGTTGGAGAGATGGCTGTTGTTTTGTTTTTACTGTAGTGTGCTGGGCCATTAATGGCTCAGGGGCTGCAGCGTATCCGCGCCAACACCTAAGGCCAACGTGGAATCACCGGTCAGACTAACATAAAGAAAAAATCTGTTAAATTACACATTTGTATTCATTAAGTCACAGACAATGAAAACAAGCAGAAATCAAGATGTAATATTTTTATAATTTTATTGATGTTAAATTAAAGTCCCAGCTTAGTTATGTTGTCAGTGCAAGTCACTTCAATCTGTATAGCACCAAAGGAAACAATGATGTTTTCAAGGTGCTTCACACTGTAAGGTAACAACTTACAGTATTAAAAAGAAAACCCCAAAAGAACAAACCCCTCTGAGCAAGCACGAGGCGACAGTGGGAAGGAAAAACTCCCTTTTAAGAGGAAGAAACCTTCGACAGAACCAGGCTCAGGGCGGGGTGGCCATCTGCCGCGACCATTCCTGGGGATTTCAAAAATGACTTGATCTGATCTAAATGTAAAACTAGCTAATTTAAAGTGTCCAGTGAGTTTTAGAAAATATCTTGCTGTTGATATCACGATGTCACTATAAAGGGGAAACTTTGTTTCCTCCCTTAAACCTCCCAAAAAATGCACGCACCGATGAGAAGCACTTAGATATGCAACTTGGTTCTGTGAATATCTTTCTTTTGAAAGTTTTAACAATATCTTCATCAAGATCTTGGACGTTTAATTGCCAGAATGTCACAATAACCGCTGCATGCTTCCATCTTTTACAGAGGGATTTGAAAACCCTCTCGCTGAGTTTCTTGAACTTCTCTGGGGGGATTTTGTCGTATTCTGCCCTGATTTCAGTCCAGATTTTCATGGTAAGCCGGTTGGAGATAGCTTCAGCATCTTCAATGATGAAGACTGTGCCTGATTTTTTTGCAACCCGGGAAATCAGTCCTTCCACAAAGCTTTCCACTGAAAGTCTGCATCTTTCTTTCTTTTCATATGATTCCAGTCTATCGATAATTGTTACTGCCAACAGGTGTTCTTGGAATACTGAAGTAGTTATGATATTAAACATTGGTTGTCCCATTAAATTCATTGAATCCTCCTCCCCACTCCTCCCCAATGATATTAGTGACAATTTATGTAATTTGTCACAAATATCAGTGAAAATGGCATTAGCAATGCAGTCAAAATAATTCTGCACTTTTCGGTCTAAATGCAAATCCATCCACTTGAATTTGTCCAAGAGTAGATCCAACAAACGTTTTTGGTGAGAATGAGGGCACTTTAAAAGTTTACCAAGCTTTGAAAGCACAGCCTGAATTAATGCCTCTAACAAGGTGTTTTCAGGTGGCTCACAGTCTACAGAAGATCTGTGATTCTGTATCTTTTTATATGACTCCGTTTGACTTATGTTTGTTAACGGTGGGATGCTGGCTTCATGTTCAACACAGGATTTCTGCTGCTGGGGATCTGGAATTGGATTGTTTTCTGCTTTTGCAGCACTGTGTTGGTCAGCATTTTGACAGCGTTCTTCTGTGTTAGCTGTTTCTTGGCTGTTAGCATCTATATTCTGTGCTGTATCAAACTCCTGCTCAGCAGAATCGTCCAAAAATTTCACAGGTGACAAAAACGTTTTGCCAGTGGTGGTGTGGACAGAACAGTTTTGATGTACAGGGGAGTTCTGGGAAGACCTCAGTGGTGATACTGCTCCTGACTGTTCACACAGGTCCATTACGTCCTCTACAAAACCTGCAAGCCGCTTAGCGGTGGAGCAATCCGGATAGCCTGAGGTAAGCTCTTCCCACTGCTTGTACGAAAAATCACTGAACAAGTTATTCAAGAGGGATACTAAAGCATGTACTGTAGAATTATCCCGATTGGTCTGAACTGTTTCATCATTTGTCATTGTGTTACAGTTTGAGCTTGCCATTTCACTTTTTTGTTTTTTATGCCTAAAATGTTGTTTTGTGTTAAACTCCGTGTTTGAACGTTTAAAGCGCTGCTGTCCCGCTGTATGAATGCGTTTCAACTGAACAGCCAGGTCTATATATAAGGTCGGTTTCTTTGTAACGTCACCAGTCAAAGGACTGGCCCGGCTCGTCATAACGAAAGGGGGCGGGACAAATCTGTTGCTTAGCAACTGAAAAAAAGGCACACCGCGCTGAATGCTACATCCGTCCTGCGACGGTACACCGCCTCCGCACCACCGTTTAAACATGAAGTGTGGATGTTAGAAGATCCCAAATATGGTGAGCTACTGGAAAATTACTCACGTTTTTGTTCTTGAGAGTGAGCGATAATAAGCGACATTTTATTGAGAAATTACAGTAGTCTGTCTGTTTCTCTTCATAGCTCTTTTCAAAACACGGTTACCTTTGGTTTGTTTGGCTCGCAGCTTAAAACGTAGTTTCAGTGTTTTTGCCTTCTGTGATTAATTCTGGTTTGCCTGCTTTATGGAGCTCAAACCAAGGCAAAATTGAAGTATCAGTATTTAAATGTAAATAGACTCAAACTAGGAGTGGATCAAAGGGGGTCCTTTCAGGTGCCAAATCTCCACTGCTAACATTTTATGCATGTTTAGCTTAATTGTAGAAAAGGTGCTTGTAATAATGTTTGGGTGAATAGGTGAATGAGGCATGTTGTATAAAGCGCTTTTTAATGCACGAGCAAAATACAAAAACCCTATATAAAAAGCAGTCAGTTTACCATTTATGTATTTGTTCCATTGAACGCTTCTGTGAAAATCAATTTGATACTTGTTCAAATAAAAAATTTGAATCGATTAGTTGTTTTCTCAACATTTATTAATCGACTATATGCAGAAAACTGTGACACTGTGGAACCCTTATTTTAAAGACCTCGTAGTTTGATAGTTTGCTCCCTGACCGTGGTTCTGCCAGAGGGTGCTTCCTGTTAAAAGTGAGTTGTTCCTTCCCACTGTATTGAGGTTTTTTCTTTTTAATTGTAGACTTTCTACCTTACAATCTATACCACCTCGAGGAGAATGTTGTTGTGATTCAGCTCTGCATAAATACAATTAAATCGAATTAAGTGGGTTCAGCTAATTTGTGAAATAAATGTGAGTGACACGGTAAGTAATAGCCTGCATGTAACTCATTGTAAGAAGAGCAATATCGCCCCCTCCTGGTTCAACTTTTTTTTCTTTGCAGTAATCTTTCCAATAATAATACATATGCACTAACCTCATGCTTGCTGTTAACAATAGCCTAAAGACATAAAATCAAGTTTAGTTTTTTCTTTAAGTTTATGTTTTTTATATGGTTGGCATTTATTTTGTTTCTTTTTAATAATTATATTGATTCTATTGATTGTTTGCCAAGCACTGAGGTCTCTGCTTAGACTGTGCTACTGGGATCACTGATTTAAAAATGAGGCAAAAGCACCAAAGTTGTGCTCAAAAACAGTACAGTGAGCTACAACCTGTTGCTGTAGTAATTCTAACACACTTATTGTTTTTAAATACATACATGTTTAGTTTTTTTAAACCTAATTATATAATCTTTTTTTGCAAAAGTGTCACCTAAACACCCAAATATACGTAATTCAAAACTTACTTTAATTATTACCCATTTGGCTGGTAACATGGACCCAGTCTGATGGATAGTTACTGAACAGATAGTCTTTTCTTTAAAGGCTGCAGTCAAAGCAAATCATTGTAAAAACAAGACAAGTCAATAAAAAACAAGTAATAACTATAATATTAAACTACAATAGAGAGAAAATCCAGTAAATATAATTATATTATGTAAAAAAATATACAAATATTTACCTCTAATTTAAAAAGACATTACAAGGGTACTAGTTTCATTTTAATCTAAACATAATCTAAATTGACACTAAATCAGTTTAAATATTACAGCTGAAGGTGATTTTAATAAATGTACTGCTGCTTGACTTTGTTTTACTACTGCAGTATAATTTATCATGTACAAAAGCTCCAAATGTTGTTTCTCTGACTTAATGTTCTGATGACGTTTGTGTTATTTTGCAGGAAATAGTCAGGACCCAGATGAACCTGTGCTGGAATTCAGTGTGGGTGAGTAATATGAGCATTTATGAAGGCTGTCCATGACCCGTAATTAAATTTAGCGTCATTAGTCTTATTTTGTCTCTCAGTGCAGGTATGTAATGTGACAAAACCTCTAATGATCTGATATGTTTGGGATGGATGGGCTGTGAATTATATAGTGAATTGTCTTATTTTGTCGCTCTGTGCAGGCTAGGGCCTATTATATGCTGTAGCCTGAAGGCAGCTGAGTTGCAGAGGATGGAGTGATCACTGGCTTTCTACTTACAGGGTGGTGGGTCTCAGAGGACAATTGCTACCCCTGTTGAAGTGAACAACGTGTGGAGTGCAACTGGCTTTGTGGCATAGCTGGCTCTGGCCTTGGACTGTGTGTTTTTACTTTGTACCTAAATGGGACACTGGACTTTTAACTATTATTCATTGTGTTTATAAATAAAATTTTAGAATTTTATTGACTGTCATCTTTTTGCCCACGGCGGAGACGGTTGGTCAGACCTAGAATCTCTTTATGTGTGTGTGTGTGTGTGTGTAACATCAGCAGGGTTTTGCATAAAAGAGTGTGAGCAGGTCAAAAGGTCAATTCATTTATTGTAGTTTTATGGCAGCACCTTCTAGTGGCCTTGAAGCAAACAGTCTCCTAACTAAGCCATGGCATCTCCGGTCTCTCCTACTTTTGTGTGCTGTGCTGGAGGAGCAGCATTGGATCTAGTGATACTGAGTAAGCTGATTAGGACCGGCCTGGAGAAATGTGGTTTGCATGAAGTATCAGGAGAAAAACAACCTTGTATTGTAAAATAATAATACACGAATAATAAATACTTTTCATGACATTCAGATTTCTGGACTCACGAGTTCATAGAACATTAATGTTACGAAACATTGAGATAAGTCTTAAAACTACATTGTATACTTATTATTTATTTACTTTAATCAGATTTGACTGGTATTTTTAAACATTAAGTTTTTGTTCCTTCAACTATTGTATTTAAGCTTATGACTCACTCACAGTATGTTTATATAACTGTCTAAAAAACAGTGAGGATGTGGCCGCAGTGGCTGAGAAGCAAGAAGTTTGCTTTTTCTTTTTTTTTTTCTTTTTTTTAAATTGGGAAGCATAAATGAACATACCAGAAAACCCTGCACGAAGGAGCCATATTTGTTTTTTGTGTGTGCATAAGATGAAGCTTTAGTATTATTACACATATGATAATGGTGTTAGCATGCAACACACAAACTCAAGTGGTGTTGCCAAGATAGTTGCTGACTGGCAAGAAACTTCTAGAAGAAATCTGGTGACAGTCCAAAGCACAAATGAACATGTTTAATACTCGTGCAAGACCCTGCGGGAAGGTGCCAGATTGCTGTATTTTGTGTGAATCAGGAAAAGTGCACGGTGATGACTAAAGCTTATAAAACATCTCTCTCCTTATGTGTGCATATATGAGAAAGAAAATTCTGCCAAAGCAACTTTAGCTTCTTGCAAGCATCAGTACACAAAGGATGCTAACACAAAGCTAGCCAAGAACCAAGAGTGATTTTAAAGTTGAACGTATGCCGACCCCAGCAGCCAAAGGGAGCTCAGGGGAGAGCTTCTTGGGGTCCAGTGATGTGTCCTGAAGAGACGACATGAGCTCTCCCTCCTGTAGGCCCACCCCAGCAGTAGGTGCTGTCTGTCTCATTCCGAGTTAACTGCTACTCCTCTACATCTAAACGAGCCAGTTGAGGAGGTTCAGGCATCTGACAAGGGTGCCTCTTGAGCGCCTCCTGGGTGAGATGTTCCAGGCATGTCCCACCAGGACAGACAGGACACACCCAGGACATGTTGGGGAGATCACAGCACTCAGCAGAGAATGCCTCAGTGTCCCCCAAATAATGGAGGAGCTGGCTCGGGAGAGTAAGGTCTGGGTCTTCTCTGCTTATGCTACTGCCACCGAAACTAGACACCAGGTAAGCTCAGAAAAATGAACAACCTGTTTAAATAAAGGTTCATTTAAAAAATATGTTTGTCATTAGCTAGTCTGTGTACATGTACTTCTTCTCCAGTGTTGAAAATGTTAAACTCACAACCTGCACATTTTCTGGTTGCATCATCAAATAAATACCCCCAAAAGTAGTCTGAGTACTTTTACACTGGTTTTATGCTGCGATATTTTCAAAGTCTTTCACTGAACACATTCAGTCACACATTGTTCATAATTTATTGGAAGTTTATTGTTTAATGTCCTGTCTAAATAACTTCAGTCACCATTTGTATTCATTAATGAATAACTGACTTCTAATATTAAAAGAAATAGAAACTGTTGTGCTGTTGTTCACGTAGAAGGGCCTGCTTCTGGATGTCCAGACTTTGTGCGTCAGTGGGAAGGTCAGGGTACAGGGTTCGAACCTCCTCATGAGATGTCGTATCTGCTGGATAAAAGCAAGCTACATCACATCAGGGATTGTCCTAGAGCTGCCCTACAGTAACAATCAACTGACTAATATATGAAATACTTGCAGTAGCACAATAATAAACACAAAGCAAAAAAATGTTTAGTGAAGATAAAAAAAACCCATCAAAGTTTTAGTTTGGATAAAGGGAGACAGAGCACCAATCTAAACAAGTCTAAACCATCTACAAAGTGATTATAGGAGGAAACAACCTTGACTTCCTTTACATAGCTTAGTACTGAGAATAAAAGAAAAGCATGATTAGAATTATTTGTGCTTCTTCTTCTTTCGGCTGCTCCCTTTAGAGGTCGCTACAGTGGATCATCCACCTCCATCTCTCTATTTCTAGCATCCTCCTCAGTCACACCAACCCCCTGCATGTCCACCTTCACTACATCCACAAATCCAGCACCACAGTTACTCTCTTCGCACCTTATCATAGCCTTCACTCCTACCCTCTCTATGCCTCCCGTCTCCATCCTCTTCAGAGTTGCCTCGCTTCCTTCTCTAATTCAATTTTCATCCAAAGTACTCCTTCTCTCTTCTCAACACACATTCTTCACATTAGCACATTTCCATCTCTATACTTGGTTACTCTCTTCCAGGACAATTTATGTGCCTTGGCATTCATTAAAAATCATTTTCTCCTTAGTGTCCAGCCTCACATACAACTCACTACAAGCCTTTTCCTGTGCCAGTGACACCTCTCTCTTTGCTGTGCACCTAGCCTTTTAGTACTCCTTCCTTCAGCTCCCTGACTATCCCACTCTTTCTTTGCCAGTCTCTTCCTTGAATACATTCCTGAATCTGTTATTATTTGTGCAATGAAAATTAAATCAAGAAAGATTTTGCTTTTACAGTCTCACTGCAGGTTGATACATTATAAGCACGCCTGTGGTTCACATAAGCATTAAAAGCTTGTATTACTCCCTGATGTTTTGCCTGTTAGCATGTGCAGCAGCTGGAGAAGGACTCCTAGCTGAAGACAGGACAGCTTCTCGATGTGCAGATTGGTCGTCTTCTACGCAGAAGCAAAGGAGAAAAACCCCAAATTAAACAGAACAACTACTTCTAATTACAAACAGACGTCTCTCTAAAACCGTGGCAGCAGTTCACCATGTCAAATGCTTTCTTGTCGTGCACAGTGACTATAACAATTAGGTTTAAAAAAACTAAACATGTATGTATTTAAAAACAATAAGTGTGTTAGAATTACTACAGCAACAGGTTGTAGCTCACTGTACTGTTTTTGAGCACAACTTTGGTGCTTTTGCCTCATTTTTAAATCAGTGATCCCAGTAGCACAGTCTAAGCAGAGACCTCAGTGCTTGGCAAACAATCAATAGAATCAATATAATTATTAAAAAGAAACAAAATAAATGCCAACCATATAAAAAACATAAACTTAAAGAAAAAACTAAACTTGATTTTATGTCTTTAGGCTATTGTTAACAGCAAGCATGAGGTTAGTGCATATGTATTATTATTGGAAAGATTACTGCAAAGAAAAAAAAGTTGAACCAGGAGGGGGCGATATTGCTCTTCTTACAATGAGTTACATGCAGGCTATTACTTACCGTGTCACTCACATTTATTTCACAAATTAGCTGAACCCACTTAATTCGATTTAATTGTATTTATGCAGAGCTGAATCACAACAACATTCTCCTCGAGGTGGTATAGATTGTAAGGTAGAAAGTCTACAATTAAAAAGAAAAAACCTCAATACAGTGGGAAGGAACAACTCACTTTTAACAGGAAGCACCCTCTGGCAGAACCACGGTCAGGGAGCAAACTATCAAACTACGAGGTCTTTAAAATAAGGGTTCCACAGTGTCACAGTTTTCTGCATATAGTCGATTAATAAATGTTGAGAAAACAACTAATCGATTCAAATTTTTTATTTGAACAAGTATCAAATTGATTTTCACAGAAGCGTTCAATGGAACAAATACATAAATGGTAAACTGACTGCTTTTTATATAGGGTTTTTGTATTTTGCTCGTGCATTAAAAAGCGCTTTATACAACATGCCTCATTCACCTATTCACCCAAACATTATTACAAGCACCTTTTCTACAATTAAGCTAAACATGCATAAAATGTTAGCAGTGGAGATTTGGCACCTGAAAGGACCCCCTTTGATCCACTCCTAGTTTGAGTCTATTTACATTTAAATACTGATACTTCAATTTTGCCTTGGTTTGAGCTCCATAAAGCAGGCAAACCAGAATTAATCACAGAAGGCAAAAACACTGAAACTACGTTTTAAGCTGCGAGCCAAACAAACCAAAGGTAACCGTGTTTTGAAAAGAGCTATGAAGAGAAACAGACAGACTACTGTAATTTCTCAATAAAATGTCGCTTATTATCGCTCACTCTCAAGAACAAAAACGTGAGTAATTTTCCAGTAGCTCACCATATTTGGGATCTTCTAACATCCACACTTCATGTTTAAACGGTGGTGCGGAGGCGGTGTACCGTCGCAGGACGGATGTAGCATTCAGCGCGGTGTGCCTTTTTTTCAGTTGCTAAGCAACAGATTTGTCCCGCCCCCTTTCGTTATGACGAGCCGGGCCAGTCCTTTGACTGGTGACGTTACAAAGAAACCGACCTTATATATAGACCTGGCTGTTCAGTTGAAACGCATTCATACAGCGGGACAGCAGCGCTTTAAACGTTCAAACACGGAGTTTAACACAAAACAACATTTTAGGCATAAAAAACAAAAAAGTGAAATGGCAAGCTCAAACTGTAACACAATGACAAATGATGAAACAGTTCAGACCAATCGGGATAATTCTACAGTACATGCTTTAGTATCCCTCTTGAATAACTTGTTCAGTGATTTTTCGTACAAGCAGTGGGAAGAGCTTACCTCAGGCTATCCGGATTGCTCCACCGCTAAGCGGCTTGCAGGTTTTGTAGAGGACGTAATGGACCTGTGTGAACAGTCAGGAGCAGTATCACCACTGAGGTCTTCCCAGAACTCCCCTGTACATCAAAACTGTTCTGTCCACACCACCACTGGCAAAACGTTTTTGTCACCTGTGAAATTTTTGGACGATTCTGCTGAGCAGGAGTTTGATACAGCACAGAATATAGATGCTAACAGCCAAGAAACAGCTAACACAGAAGAACGCTGTCAAAATGCTGACCAACACAGTGCTGCAAAAGCAGAAAACAATCCAATTCCAGATCCCCAGCAGCAGAAATCCTGTGTTGAACATGAAGCCAGCATCCCACCGTCAACAAACATAAGTCAAACGGAGTCATATAAAAAGATACAGAATCACAGATCTTCTGTAGACTGTGAGCCACCTGAAAACACCTTGTTAGAGACATTAATTCAGGCTGTGCTTTCAAAGCTTGGTAAACTTTTAAAGTGCCCTCATTCTCACCAAAAACGTTTGTTGGATCTACTCTTGGACAAATTCAAGTGGATGGATTTGCATTTAGACCGAAAAGTGCAGAATTATTTTGACTGCATTGCTAATGCCATTTTCACTGATATTTGTGACAAATTACATAAATTGTCACTAATATCATTGGGGAGGAGTGGGGAGGAGGATTCAATGAATTTAATGGGACAACCAATGTTTAATATCATAACTACTTCAGTATTCCAAGAACACCTGTTGGCAGTAACAATTATCGATAGACTGGAATCATATGAAAAGAAAGAAAGATGCAGACTTTCAGTGGAAAGCTTTGTGGAAGGACTGATTTCCCGGGTTGCAAAAAAATCAGGCACAGTCTTCATCATTGAAGATGCTGAAGCTATCTCCAACCGGCTTACCATGAAAATCTGGACTGAAATCAGGGAAGAATACGACAAAATCCCCCCAGAGAAGTTCAAGAAACTCAGCGAGAGGGTTTTCAAATCCCTCTGTAAAAGATGGAAGCATGCAGCGGTTATTGTGACATTCTGGCAATTAAACGTCCAAGATCTTGATGAAGATATTGTTAAAACTTTCAAAAGAAAGATATTCACAGAACCAAGTTGCATATCTAAGTGCTTCTCATCGGTGCGTGCATTTTTTGGGAGGTTTAAGGGAGGAAACAAAGTTTCCCCTTTATAGTGACATCGTGATATCAACAGCAAGATATTTTCTAAAACTCACTGGACACTTTAAATTAGCTAGTTTTACATTTAGATCAGATCAAGTCATTTTTGAAATCCCCAGGAATGGTCGCGGCAGATGGCCACCCCGCCCTGAGCCTGGTTCTGTCGAAGGTTTCTTCCTCTTAAAAGGGAGTTTTTCCTTCCCACTGTCGCCTCGTGCTTGCTCAGAGGGGTTTGTTCTTTTGGGGTTTTCTTTTTAATACTGTAAGTTGTTACCTTACAGTGTGAAGCACCTTGAAAACACCATTGTTTCCTTTGGTGCTATACAGATTGAAGTGACTTGCACTGACAACATAACTAAGCTGGGACTTTAATTTAACATCAATAAAATTATAAAAATATTACATCTTGATTTCTGCTTGTTTTCATTGTCTGTGACTTAATGAATACAAATGTGTAATTTAACAGATTTTTTCTTTATGTTAGTCTGACCGGTGATTCCACGTTGGCCTTAGGTGTTGGCGCGGATACGCTGCAGCCCCTGAGCCATTAATGGCCCAGCACACTACAGTAAAAACAAAACAACAGCCATCTCTCCAACTAGGAAAGGAAAATAATAAACTGCCTCCTTGGAGGCAACCTGACTCAAAACAGTTGCAGTCCAACTCAGACCGACTGCAATCACTCTCAGGCAGATTGATGAAGATCTGCAAATAACTTGTCTAATTTATAAACGCAGACAGATTGCCAACACGTCTGTTTACAATAGAGGACTGTACTTACATGGTTGCAAACTGGTTGTTGTCTTGCTTATATGAAAACATTGCTTTGGAGCAATGAAACTCAAACACATTCATTTTTAAAATGCCTCAAAATGAAATTTTGAAATATTTGGCTTTATGCTTTGAAAGTGCCGTTGTGAGTGGGAGTGTGAAATCCTTACTTGATGTGTTCCCTTTGCCTTTACTGTTTTCAGTTTTATTTGTCATATGCAAGTTAGCACAGGGTCAACATTGCAATGAAATGTGTTTGACGAGCAGCAGTCACTCAGCAGCATGGTACAGTAGAAATATAATAAAATATAATAAAATAAAAAATAGAAAAATAGTAAAGAGCAAAATATTAGAGAGACGTGGTAAAAGAGAAAAGATGACTAAATATATATGTATCTATAAATATAAATATATGTACACTAGTGATTAAATAAGAAAATCTTGAAAAGAAATATGACGGGAGGCCAAATGGGATGTTGCACAGGAATGAGCAGCAGAAAATTACAGTATTACTCAGACTTTTAATAGTCATATTGTCAGTTTTGGCCGACGGTCATGGGTCACTTCCACTAAAATAGCAGGAGACTGGAGTAAAATGTACTTTATTAATGAGAACACATGGTGATACAGCAAAGAATCCAACCCTTCTGAAAAGCAAATGGCTTCCTGTTATACTCTACCTGATTCAGGTGAGCATCTGGAATAGACCAAGTCTGGGGGTCAGTAAACCAAAGGAAAACAAAACCCTCCCCATAAGAAAACCACTACAATGTAACCAACACGTTCTCACTCCCAAAGCGTAACATTTTACGCTAGGTGACAAATCGTCACCATATTACGTTACATTTTACGCTAGGTGACAAATCGTCACCATATTACGTTTTTGGCTACCCACCACGTTCCTAAATGACGACCTCGGAAAAAAGAGGAAATATGAGAACCGTCTGGACTGAATCTACACATGTTTGCTCTTTTTCTTCAAATCGCTTAGAAACACGCTATTTAACATCATTAAAGTCCTGGTTAAGGTCAGGAATAAGGTTATGGTCAGGGCTAGGGATAAGGTTAGGTTTAGGGCTGGAATACAGGGCTGGAACGTCTATTACCGCGGGAGCGTCATTGCACTGGATTCCAGCCATAGCCCGCCGCGTACCATAAGAACGCCGAAGGTCTCCTTTCGCGTTCCTCAGGAACGCCGCGGGACGTGACAAAACGTCGACATGTTACGCCTCGGGAGTGAGAATGGGCTGATATAGCACATCATAGACATATGAAGATTTGGAACAAGTCCTATAAATAATTCCATAACATATAAACTTCAGTCTCTTCTATATACATTAAAACAGCGGTCCCCAACCTTTTTTGCGCCACGGACCGGTTTATGCCCGACCATATTTTCATGGACCGGCCTTTAAGGTGTCACAGATAAATACAACAAAATAAAACTAGTACCGGTACCGGAAAAAAAGAAGATTTATTCATAACACACGTGAAAGACCCAGGAAAACAGAGTTAACGATAAAAACGATAACAAAATAACGATAAAAACTCTGAAAACCATACATTTCACACCCGAGCCTCATCTCTCGACCAAACGACGGTCCGTGGCCCGGCGGTTGGGGACCGCTGCATTAAAACACCTTAACCACACAGTTAGGTTTCAGCCCTCGCTGACTCAGAACAAAGTAAGACAATCAGAGTTCGATTGGTTTTTACTTGTGCAGGGGAAGCCTGGTCAGATTCTCAGAGTTGCAAGCTCTACACCCAAACTCAGACAACTCCAACTCCAGCCTTTTATTGAATGAAAACAGTTACACAACCGCCCATTGTAAACCCCATATGTTGTGTGGTAAAAGCTAAGGCACTGTGTGTGTGTGTGTGTGTGTGTGTGTGTGTGTGTGTGTGTGTGTGTGTGTGTGTGTGTGTGTGTGTGTGAGAGAGAGAGAGAGAGAGAGAGTGAGTGTATGTGTGTCTGTATACGTGACTTCCTGGTTACAAACGTTCTAACCGCATCTCTAGTCATAAAAGGGCATCTCCCCTCAGCCTCGTATATGGCTTAACCTCTTTAACAGTCCACCATTTACATGGTGAGCCCATACTGTAAAGGGCAGGAAGTGAACATTCCTTACCAAATAAGGAAACCAGAATCTTACATAGATTGGGCCTGCAGTTGAAAACTATAGCTAGTAACATCCCCAATATCCTACATGTGGGGGAGGAACAGAAAAATATCTGAACATACAGTTCAAGACAAGGTCCAAGCACAATAATGACAACTTTTAACAAAATCACTCCAACACACACTCCCCTAGCCTGGCACATTGGTTTGCTCCAGGAGCTCATAAGCAGGTGATTGAGCTGCTTTTACTCTTTACAAAGTGAGTACTGTTAACACTTCTCTTTTTACATATACAACTAATTTAGGTTACAGACAAATGTTTAAATGTGAACAGCTCTAACACGGGTTCTTTTCCTGACACAGGTAGGATGGCCAGTCCCCCTGTCTCTTCACCTTTCACGAGTCACTTAAATAACAACCCAAAAAACCTAATAAAGATCACAATCAACCAGTGTGTGTTTTTCTTCATTATGGTTTTTAAATACAAATCAGTCAGTCAATTAATAAAAATACAAGTAAGGGTAATGGAACCCCTGGTCTCCATTACACACATAAATACCATAAAGACACTAAGTCGTAGAGCTCTGAACTCCTTGCTTTTATGATATTTACACTTCTTCTTGGCCTTCTCCTTCACTCTGAGTCACTGCAGGATAAACGCATCAGCTCAGACATTCAATAATTAAAATATGTGTAGGTGACCGTTTGGCAGAAGACGATGTCGAGGCGGTACTGCAGTGACACGTCCGTGGCTATCGTCGGGGCGGTGTCCTGCATCAGCAGGAAGTCCATAGACTTCTTGGCTTTGTTGCTCATCGTGGCTCTGTAGTCCGTGGGCGTGGCCTGCAAAAAGTGTAAATAAACCATCAGAGACCAAACACAAATATGCCTTCTAACCACTAGTTTAGACAACATCTTGCAAAGAGTGTGTATTTCAGAGTGCAGTTGTTTTTAAATTTGACAGAAACAGAAAAAAAGACGGAACAGAAGGACAACAGGGAAAGCAGAAGCACCGACACACTGAAATCTTTTAGGGTCAAGCTCCAGAACTAGCCACAAATCCTGCTGGAAAGAACCTAAAAATACTTAAAAATACTTGCAGAGATCTAATGGAGCCGTTAACTCAAAAGCCTGGTGTCAGGCATGTTCTTTAATAAATAAGAAACGAGCTGATATGTTACAGACCCCAGTCTTTACGTAAAGAAAAAGCTGACATTTAGAGCGGTCTCGCAGCAGATTTTAAAACAGTGACACTGATTTGTGGGGTTTTTGTGCACAAATTTGAACCTTTTTGTTTTATCCATGTCCTTGAACACAGCTTGTGACTTGGGCGCTTTCATATGTACCGATTCATTTAGGTTTGTGCACTGAGGCCAGATTTAGGTATTAAAAACGAGTCAGTCATAACACTTCTTACATTAGTTAAAAAGCTGAGCTTACACTAAACCAACATTTAAATTTCCCCTTGTGGGACTAATAAAGGTATATCATATCATATCATTACTACAGTATTGCTGCAACATTGTAAAGACAAAGATGACACACGGACCAGACATAAAACACTGAACACTTTTTAAAGAAGAGTCATTTAAGAGTATTTTCTCTAGAATAAAGTCGGCTGATATGGTGAAGGAAAAATCTGCTCACGAATCCTCCAACTTCTTAAAAGTAAGGAGTGACCTGAGCTGGAAATCAACATGAGAGGGATGACTCAAGAAGAAGAAGAAGCAACAAGAAAAGAAAAACAGAGTTCAGAGTCTAGTTAAGATATTAAGCTGTATCCACAATGTGTGCCAAGAAACTAAGCTTGTCTGTTCTCATGCTAAAGAAATAAAAAATCTGGAATCAGAAAACAGCCAATAACTGCTGATCAACTCACCCACTCCTCTTCGTGCCAGTCCACGTGCAGTGACGACTGGCTGTTGTGACCGCTGTACTTTGCTCTCAGCGTATCCTGGTCATTGCGGAGCACTACTTGTTCAGACTCAGCGGAAGGAGAAGCTTTGGTTGCGATGTACTCGCCCCGTACTGCGTTCAGGGCCTAAATAGCTGAAGCTAGCAGCTTGCAGCCGCACACTGTCACCAGCTGACGGGTCTGAAAGGAAGAGGGTATGAATGAAATATGAAGCGTCCCCACGTAACGTCAAACACTTTTAGTACCTTGTCAGCCAGACTGGCGAGCGATTGGTCTTTGGCAGCTTGAGATAGCCTCTGCATAATAGCTGACCTGAGTCTTCTGCGTGTTGACGTGGGCGATGATCTCTTTGGCTCAGACAGTGTCCTGGGGTATGTGGATGATGACTGAGCTGGAGAGGGCACTACTGCAGGGAACAAAGACACACAGACACGTCTTTATCCAAGCTGGGACTGAGGATACTCTTACACTCACCAGCCACTTTATTAGGTACATGTGTTCAAAAGCTTGTGGCAGCAATTTAGTGCATTTAGTCAAATAAAGACAATAGAGTGGCCTGCAGGTGTATATTTTTGTAATGTTTCTGTCTTATGCCTGAAATATGCTTCAGCAGGAAATATACGCTGTAACTGGAAACAACAGTGTGGAATGGACCGGTTTAGTGTTAAGAGGTGTTACATCTGAAGTTAGAACGTAAATTTCCTGCAGAAATCTAAATCAAGCTTCAGAGGTACTGTTCCAAAAATATAGGGAGGGACGTTACCCACCAGATGTAAAAACAAACACTGTCTGCATGCACATGCCTGCTCTCAACGAGCCTAATCGTGGCTTAGAAAAAACAAGGAGGAGCCGACTGCCGGGGACGGAGAGCGATACCACTCGCTTCACAAATTCAGACCATCTGTGTAGAAGAATTTTAGAAACGTCTCATTAATATTGTCAGGATTTGACTTGTTTTTGATAGACTTTAAAATGACTGAATTTATACAATGAGCAGTATTCATATACAACTTTGTGACAAAGGATTTGCTCATTTTAAGGTAACACACATTTTAGTTCTATATTAGTGAACACATCACCGATGCGCTACGTGCCCTTTTTTCCTTGCATTAACATGATAAGCTGTGCAAAACCCCATTCTTCCAGCTTAAAACTGAAAATACTTTGTTGTACAAATCTTAAGGATAAGATAAGAAGAACTTTATTTATCCCGAGGGAAATTCTTTAGTCATACACATACTCAATGCAGCAAGAGAGACAGAGGAACAGAGGAATAAGATATACCATATATACAATAAGAATACTACTATTACAGTAATATACAGTAGGATAGTGCAAAATACAATATCAAATAACTCTAATGAAGTTAGTTCAGTCAAATGAAAACAAGCAAAGCAGTGCAAGGACTCACCATTCCTCCTCATTTACGCTGATTGTAAAAGTAACAAAAGCAAAATTAAGAGGAAGCCATAAAATGGGAACTGAAGTATTAATGCAGAAATTGAAGAAACAAGATGACCAAAAACGACTGTTTAAATACAAATCACAAGACGAATAAAGCAAAATATAAAAACCCAAAACAGGAGCAGAGGTCATCGCTATGCCATTGCATTTGTCCCTAACCACCAGAATCCCTCACGTTAACTTTTATCAAGTGGAAAAAAGTGAAGCTGGCGTTCATCCTCCAGCTTCACTGTGCTAATGTTATGCTAACAAACCTGTGTCGCTAGCAATCACGTAGCACAACATTATATACCAGGTAGTCCAACTTCAGTAACCCTGCACTCCATACTGTATATAAATGCCACTTGTTTTGCACATATTCAACTCTGTATATTTTATATATTTTATTATTATTATTATTATTATTATTTTATTTTATTTTTTTACTATTTAATTTGTAAAAATGTGTATACACACACACACACACACACACACACACACACACACACACACACACACACACACGTAGGAAAATATTTAGTATACACATCCAGAAATGCATACACTATTATATATTGTACATATATTTATTAGTTTCAGGTTGGCCATTCTTGTATTTTGCTCGTTTGTGTTGTTGTGTTTGCACATCTCTGTTGCTTGTGGGGCTCGCACACAAGAATTTCACTCGCATGTGCTGACAGGTCCCCACCTGTTCTTCACGCCGCACTGTGCCATCTTTCGCTGTCTCAGTCCCCAAACAAGCTCTCTTTTTCGGTGGAGAAGTAGTCTCCTCATCTGCAGTGTGAACAAATTCAAATTGTGAGCAATGGGAAGGTCAAGCAGCATGCACAGCGTGGTTCAGACTGATAACACTACCAAAAGGAAGCCAAACACTGTCACCCTTTACAACAAAACAAAGTGTGGCGTGGATGTGATGGATGCCAGGATTGTGAGTGATTGCTGAAAATGTTGTAATGTACTCACTCGCTTTTTATTATTATTTGTAAATATGTGTACAAATGGTTGGTTTTTTGTACTGTTTTTATCAATAAATCTCAGCAACAAAGGAAATACACCCATGTGTGTTGATTGGCAAACTGAAACACTCCAAGTTGGTGACTTTTGGAGATTTATTTCCCTGGATGATTGAGAATGCATCAAGATGAAACACAGAAGGGAAGTTCACAGCTTTTAGCAGCTCCCCCACCCCCTCAATCACACACCCCCACTCCCCTCCCTCCAGAATTCCTAGGTAACAACCTAATATACATATCTTCCACTTCCAGCATTTGACTGCTCTCCGGCTTTTAAAGGTAGAACGGTAGAAGCCTGGGACTCCAGGTGCTACACCCCCACAGTTTGCCCTGCCAAACCGTGACAAGTATTTACTTTTAATATTGTATATTATATAATATTGTATTTTGTATCATCACAACACAGCTGTATGTGATATAAAGAGGGAGATGACACACAGGCTGCATTTAAATAAAATAAAATAAAGAAACCCAAATAGTATAAACAGTTGTCAGCATATCAGTATTCAGCCATGGCTGAATGCTATATATTGCGCCTGGCCTGCTCAGGTGTGCTGCAGCTACTCCCAGAAAGAGACACAGGCAATTATGAAGATAATCTATAATCATCTGGTCTAGATGACTTACCTATTTGCTCTTCCCATGGTTTGGTTTTTCAGCCCATTTAACTTTTTATGGGCTGAAAAAATATTTTCAATCAACTGAGAAAACAGCTCCAACACTTTGGTTGCTATTTAACTAAAATATGTATCTGTTCGTGATTTAAAAATAATAATTGAACAGTGCATAAAAACTTTAAAATAGGATTTTTAAGATATGCATATTTTAGTGGTACACCCATTCTTATTTTTTCCCCCTTTTTCCCGAAACACAATGTGCTCATATTCCCGTCTGTTTTTCGAATGTAGGGGCTCAGCACCAACAGCGTTGGACTGTGAAATAAAAGCAGTGGCCAGCAGATGGCGGTATAACCCCACAGTACACTCACACAGGACGAAGAAGAGCAAGCTGAGACGTTCATTTCCCAGTGTTTCATCGCTCAGCCACAAACAGTTTTTCTTATTGATCTCTTAAAGATAATTTGCATCTCATTTTTCAAAAATATGATTGGCTTTTTTAATTAATTAATTAATTTGGTGTTCGATGTCTGAATTAGTTAGCTTTCTTATGACCTTCATGATTGAAAATTACGTCATATTTCCCTTGCAGTTTTAGTGTTAGCATAGTATTATTACTACCTGCTGCCCACACCTTATGTTTGTGAGGTGCAGCCAATCAGAGGAAAATGTTGGATGGTTTTAGACAGTGGACAACATCAGGGGCTTCACAAATGATTTGAAGAAGCTAAATAATGAATATGTTTTAACTGTGTGTTACATCCTGTGAGGCTGTGGGAGTGTGTGGGCGTGGTGTTGTCTTCTCCCTCTCCTCCTCCTTCTTTCTTGCCCCTCCCCTTGTCTCTCGCTGCCCCTGCCTTCTCCTTTAGGACACACCTGCTGCTCATCTGCCCTCGTTTACCACCAATTACCCTCAGAGGTGATATAAGCTGGAGAAGAGCAGTGTGGAGGTGTGGGAGAGGCTTCTGGTGGAGTTCTTTTGTGCTGGGCAGTGTGTGATAGTGGTTTAGGTATGGAAAAGGTCTGCTGTGTGTGACCAGCCCCACCGTGTGTGGCTCTTTGTGAGTAGTTCTTAGCTGAGTGGTGTTTTCCCTTAAGTGACGGCGACCTCCATTAGTTTGTTTGGCCTGCCTGGGTATTGTTACTAGCAGCGTTGCTGTCTTTTTCTGTTGAAGCCTTGTTGTTTTCTTTGTTGAAGTGGTCACTATCTCTTTGGGTTGACCTGTCTGATTTATCATTAAAGCAGCGGTGCTGTCTCCTTTTGTTGTTACTATTTATATGATTGTTGAGTTAATTGATTATAATAAAGATATATTTTGTGTTAACTACCTCTGCCTGGTGTTCTTTTTGTTTCACCCGGATCCAACTGTTACTGTCCCCCACCCTCTTCGCCTAGCTTTCATGTGGGGACGTAACAAAGTGAATGATGCAAAGCTACTTTAATAGAGTCTAGAAATAAATAAAGGAATAGCCATGACTGTTAAAACTAATATTCACATCGGAACTTCAGCTGCAGCATTATTACAGCACAGCAACAGTGCAGTAGATGCGCTGTTTATAACAGGCAACACAAATTTCTGATATTAATCCTGTGCATCCGTCAGAGTAAGATCAGCTGATGATTTTGATGGGACAAAATGTCAAATGCTTCAGGATATTCCACAGCAATCAGTCTCCTCTGAAGAGCAGAGTTCTTTTCTTCCACTTGTGGAAGCAAACATAATGAACAATTAGGAGTGCCAATCATCGGATAACCTTGATGATAAGCCATGTTAACCACTTGATTTCCTCAGGGGCAACGCCTGTGTGAAAACACCTGCTATCAATCAGCATTGTATTCTTCTTTTCTTAAAAAAAAAAAAAAATTCCTTTGTTCGCGCTGTTGCCTGCGATTACTGTAGACTCGGTTTTCCCTCGTCTTTGATTCCATTAATGCTGTAAATGTTCTCCCTTATTGATTCGTTAGATTATCAAGTCACTCTAGGCAAAACATTTTTATGAAAAATACAGCTATTATAATCACTCTATATTACAAGTGAGGGCACAGTACAGAAAATGATCTAATTTGTACTAATGGAGGAAGCAGTGTGCTCTTTTAAAGTGTCGGTTTCATGGATATTAAAAGAAATGAAAATCAAACAAGTGATAAACTCATTTAAAGTGCATTTCCCTTCGATGGCTTAATGTTGACATTAAAACAAGGCAGCTACAAAGCATAATAAATTAAAGACTGACTTTCAAACCCTAAAAGCTCTTTATTTCATCTTCTTTACCGTTCACATTCACCCAAATACAGCTGCAGCAAACAAACAATGAGACAGCAAGTGAATAAAGCTGAGCTGGACCGACTATTATATGCTAGTGTAAAAATTACATCAAATCTATTGCTATTAGTTTTCTTATCATACCAACAATTGACACATGAAAAAAAAATCACATCAATAAAAATACTTAGTTGGGTTGATTTGATTACATCAGGCTGGAGATTGGTTTTTACAGGAGACAAATGGCTGTTTTACAAACAGAGAGGCGGGGAGTGATGAAGCTTTTAGCTGTAGTGGATGATGTACTGTTGTGTTTGAGTTGTTCCGCTTGCAATCATTTTACACAAACATCTTTTGCCCGTGTGCACAAATATACGCACAATAGTCCACGATTTTAAAGAACATTATATTAATTTAGTTTCATTTCCTGCTGACTTATTCTAACCCTAACCCTAGCATAACCATAACATCACCCTTAATCCCGTCTCCATACATCAATCCGTCCATCCATCCTCTTCCGGTTGTCTGGGACCTGGTCTTAGACTAGCAGCCTAAGCAGAGAAGTCCAGACCTTCCTTTCCCCAGGCTAACGGAGCGACGTAATCTCTCCAGCATGTCCTAGGTCTGCCCTGGAGCCTCCTCCTGGTGGGACATGCCCAGAACATCTCACCCAGGAGGTGCCTAGGAGGCATCCTACTCAGAAGCCCAAACTACCTCAAGTGGCTTCTTTTGATGTGGAGGAGCAGTGGCTCTAATCTAAGCCGCCATTGAATGACTGAACTCATCACCCTATCTCTAGGGGACATACTGCATTGTGCCATATGTCCATATTTTAACACCTGCTAAAGATTAGATCAGTGGTTCTCAAACTTTTCACGACGAGTACCACCTCATAAAATATATGGCTCTTAATGTACCACCCTTATGACCGACATTAAAGTACAGTAGTATAGGCCTGTTTAACAACATATAGTTTATATGAGGCAATTTTATTTCTTATATAAATGTTATCTATTTTAACTGTCATAAACAGGATGTGACAAGTTATAATAATAACAATTGTACTGCACTAAAACATTCACAGCAGGTGGGAAATCTGGTCTTTAAGTGGTGACGTATGAACAAACTACTCTGTGTTTATTAAGGCTGTTGTGTTTTTTTAATGCTTTGTATCTTGTTCTAGTTAATCTAAACAAGAAAATAAAAAAGGCATTGATCACTGTCACCCTCTCTCGGTTTTTATTACCACTTTTCATTTTAAAACTCAGTTTTTCAAACATTACGATGTAACTACAGCCCAGCCCATGCAGCAGTAAGTTAATGACTAACCTCATATTGTGGATGGATCTCAGTTGTTCTCCTGACTGAAGTTTGGTCCGTTTACAGCATCCTGCGATTGCATTTATCCCTAAGCCTTGGGAACCCTCACGTTAACGTTTACTGAGTGGAAAAGTTAGTGTTCATCCTCCAGCTTCACTGTGTTTATGTTATGCTAACATAGCTGTGTAGCTAGCCACCACATTGCACATCATTATATACCAGCTAGCCCAACTCCAGTAACCCTACAAACGTCACTGCTGTTTAGTTTTCCGTCTTAATTTATGTTGGAAGTGATAGCAGAGCTGTACATTTTAATTTTTCATAAAAAAAAAAGTTCCCTCAGTCCGAACATGGTATATTATTTAATCTGGAGACTTCCCGCGTACCACTAGAAGGAGCCCAAGTACCACCAGTGGTACGCGTACCACAGTTTGTGAACCACTGGAGTAGTAATAAAGGATAATAAAGGATAATGAATAAAAACAATCATCAGCAACTATTTAGAGGTCTGTGGATTGCAAAGATAAAGCTTAAGAGAAAAACCTTTGTTATCAGGATCTGAACCTCCTCGCCTTTCCCAGCAGGCAAAAAATAATAATTTGATTAATTTTTCACAATTATGCAAAATATAATATCTGTAGGACAAAAGGGTAAAATATTAGCTTTGTTCTTTTTATGTACCCCCATCTTACACATGCGCTTGTTCCTGCTGCTGACTGCGGGTGTGCACCACAGATCACATTTAGGAGGAGGATAAGCCCCTCACAGAGAGTGAAGAGTGAGCCCATTACAGACATCGCTGTGTAGAGTAAGGATGCCCTCAAACTCAACTCACACAGAGGCCCCTTACCAGCCAATTAAACTGATGTACAATGTTCATATTTGTGTGTGTGTGCACCCTCACACATGCAAATGCTCTCTAAGAGGCTGTTTTTTTTCCTTTCTTTTTTAAATTTCAAATGTGAATCTGTCGCATGGACAGGACAAGAGGAAGAGAGGAACAACAAGGGAGGCACATAGTGAATGCACACACATAAAGCGAACATGCAAGTGCTCCTAATCTGAATTGCAGATGTTTTTTGTGGCCTCTCTGTCTGCCAGCACCATAATGATGAGCCGTCCTCGTTAGAGACTTTTAGCTGTAATTATCTGGTAATGGCACTTAGCCCATCAACTCCTCCTCTCGCGTGTCCCACTGCAGGCACGGTAGCTCTCTCTTCTCTCTCTCTCTCACACACACACACACACACACACACACGCACACACACACGCACACTCACATTCACACTCAGACAGAAACACACATACTTGCATGTAGTTAGACAGAGAGACACATGTACACATCCAGCTGGGAGGACATCCATGAACACAGAGATGGAAAAGACAAATACTGAGAGCTGCACAAGCGGTTAATCAGAAATCCACAAATACAATCACAAAAAACACACACACAAATGCACACACGTGCTATGCCATATCCCCGCTCCCCTGTCTGCCCGCATGGCTAATCTGTGCAACTTATTATCCAGGAGATAATAGAAACTGTCATCCATGAGGCAGAGGGAGGAGGGAGACAGTGGCAGAGGGCGGCTGTGTGTTCACTGCATTTTTAAACAGAGACAGACTTCATCGCAACAACTTTATGAGGCCAGATGTGGCATATTAAAAGCAAGCTTCCCAAAGCAGAAACACCTTACCACTGCAACAAATGATGCCACGGCGGGAAAGTAGGAAGCAGCAAAAACGCTGATGGAGGTAAAATGAAATGGACCAAGAGAGACCAGGGTGAAAGACGGTGCAAGAGGGAAAGCATGGGGAAGGATATGAGGGGATAAACTGAAGCAAATTGAAAGGGCTGAAAAGCATGATTCTTTACAATTAAGTTTTAATGCGATGGCTGTGAAACACTTCAATTGTTAATCCTGTGAAATTATTCTCACGCAGGAGCACCATAAACCTGCTTCTCAGTGGCAGAAACAATGGAAGACAGGATGATAATTAGAGGAGAAGAAATAAGGGAGCTGAGCAAGAGCAGGCAGTAACGTAGAATAATCAAAAGAGAGTTACTAGTGAAATGTAAGCACACAGATCCAGCAGTGTGTCACTATGTTTCCAAGTGTGTGATCTGAAAATAAAAGAGCAGATTAGCTGGTCTTTGGTTGGAAAGAGGCAATCAGATTAGCAGCCTGGGTCTTGTTGTGTTCCTGCCATCTGTGCCAGATGCTGCTGTTGAGTCAAAACCTTAGCCAAAGTATGCACAGGGTACCTTTTGGGGTCAGACATTAGCAGAGTGCCAGTAGGGGCAGCAAAGCATACAGCCTGCCTAAAGAAATAATGGCTAACTTAAGCTCATAAACATGCTTTTTCTTGCTGTCATACTTATACAGGTTGTTTTGTCTGTCCAAAGAAAGCAGGTCCAGGGTTTTAAAGATGTTTCTGGGATTTTAATTCGTGAAGCCTTTGAAGACTTCTTGTTGTTGTGAACCCTCTTTATTTGCACTTCTTCACTGAGTCTTCTCTTCATTGCAGATATAGATAATGCTATGACTAACTGCTGGAGAGAAAAAGGATTTCTTTGCATCTTCCATGGATGTCTAGGTCTTTATGCCAAGGTGTGCGTTTCATTTTGTCGCGTATGTGCTCATTCAGACACTCCAAATGTTTCCACTGTCTCTCTGATGTTTTGTTTTTGCAGTATATCTTTGTCATTTACATTAACAGGTCCTTTGACTGCCTCATATGGTTTAACAGCTGCAGTTTCAAATCTGGAATTGACTCCACAATCAGATTCATTGTATTTGTCTGCAATAATTCATAAACAGTCACTAAGTGGGGCACTCCCGTTCATAAAAGCATCTTTTGACTGAACTGTCCTCAGTGTGGAAACATGGCTGTAATTCCTCACCAGTTAGCAATGAAATTAAGGTGGAACATTTAAAAAATATCGTCATTGTTTCATTTTAAATGTACTGTGCAGGCACACAGAGTACTAGCACAACTACATAATGATTTGATGTTAAAGAATTCAGTTTGAAAAGATACTTCAGGAAATCTGTACCTAAAATTTTGCCAAAATTTCAGACAAAACAGTTTTCCAGAGAGAGCGAGGGAGGTTAGACATTGAGGTCAGCTGTGCTACTTCATTTTCATAAGTACAGGTGTCACTCCAGGCACCCCAAATATTTTATTCATTTTAAGTGACAGGTGGAGAGAGGAGATTTTTGCACTCAGACACCTGGATGCCCTACTAACTCCGAATGGTAGCTAATAGAGTCCGACATGAGCTCCATTTAGCAGAGGAGAGGGAAATAGTTGAAGAGAGAGAGAGGGAAAATGAGAGCGGTAGCTTGCAGGTGTGGAGTGAGGCTGGATTGCCACCACAGCGCTGTGAAAGTCGACTGCTCGAGGGATTCTAGCAGGTCAAACAGAGAAAATTAATATGTTCTTTAGTAGTGTGGATAGTGTTGAAAAATCTGGATTTTCTACCTCTTTCCACCATGAAAGTAGACGGACTGCTTTTAGGTGGATGAATATAAAAGGTTTAAATTTCCCACATGCATTAATGTGTCAATTTGTGACAGACTGGCTAATTGTTTGAGGCTTCTTCCCACTTTCTGGCCCTTACTGGAATCAGCGCCAATCCCCAGGGGACCACAGAAAGCTTTAGCTGTGTAATGATTGTTTTATCTTAGCAATGCGCCTCTGGAATTTTATATAATAAAATAAAGGCCTTAGAGACACCAGGTGCATTAGTAACAAAAAGATCAATGGAAAAATCCTGTTTGTGTTCCTGGATCAGTTTTGCGTGGCCTCTTCTCTCTTTATTTAAGAGTGTGAGAATTTTGAGATAAACTAATGAGAAGCTAAGACAGCGCCCACTCCAGCAAGGGGAGTAATCACAAAACCCAAAGAAGGGAAAGCAGGAAAGTCATAATGTTACTGTTTCCTGCCAAATTGATATCTAGCCATGGAAAGTCTCAGCATGTTGTGGTTTTCAAGGTGGCGGTCAACAATCCTGACTAATGTTATGCCAAGGACACTTGTTTTTAAATCAAAGTCTTCTCGAGGCCAAGAGCTGATTTAAAACACACATTTCAAACACAGGTTGAATCCTCAATGAAGAGCAACAGCAACGCCGGAACAACTCTTAGGCCAAATAGTGCCAACTCTTTTTGCTGGCTCATCCATCAAACTCCGAGTGAAATGTCACTCCACAAATGTCTCCATAGACTAGAAAAGTCCCCTATCTCCTTTCCTTCCCCCCATTACACAGTCAAGTCCATTTTACCCGATCATTCCTGCTAACCTTTAGAAAAACTTGTCTTTTTCTTTTCTCTGTGAGCCCGACAACATGGACAAAGAGCAAGTATCTCCAGTGTCCATGTATCATATATATTTTAGCACATAGAAAAGAAAGGAGAAAAAAGATGTTTGGAGGTTTTAACACCCTTTAGGACACACAAAACCCCTTCTTTCAAGCTTATTTCATTTCGTTTTATTTTAGGTGGCCATAGGCAATACTATTTATCTCTAAACATTCCTTTTTGCTAAAGCATATAGTGCTGGATCAGGAGACTGAATCCTCTCTTAGTTATGCTGCAATAGGTGTAGACTGCCGGGGGGATTCCCATGATGCACTGAGTGTTTCTTCTTCATTCACCTTTCTCACTCACTATGTGTTAACAGACCACTCTGCATTGAATCATACTTGTTATGAATCTCTGTCTCTCTTCCACAGCATGTCTTTATCCTGTCTTCCTTCTCTCACCCCATCAGGTCACAGCAGATGGCCCCGCCCCTCCCTGAGCCTGGTTCTGCCGGAGGTTTCTTCCTATTAAAAGGGAGTTTTTCCTTCCCACTGTCACCAAAGTGCTTGCTCATAGGGGGTCATATGATTGTTGGGGTTTTCTCTGTATGTATTATTGTAGGGTCTACCTTACAATATAAAGCGCCTTGAGGCGACTGTTGTTGTGATTTGGTGCTGTATAAATGATATTGAATTAATCACTAACTCATACCTATGCTGGAAGTGAAGTGGTCTTTGATATCAAAGGCATGGCAGGTCCACATCCTGATGGGAGTGCTGGTTAGACAACAAAAGAAGTGAAGTGAAAGAGCATGGAATTCATTTCTCAAATGAGTTTTCAAAGTAAATATATCAAATGCAAAGCATCTGCACTGAGTGAACTCAATGCCCTAAAAGAAAACGCCAAAAACACAAAACGTCTCATTGCTTTTGGCTCAGTTTGAGACAACATGTTTTGACCATAAAGGTCTGCACATAATCGTTGATCACAGCGCATTATTTTCTGTTCTGGACAATAAAATTTAATAGAAGTCATAAAAGCACACCCTGAGGACACTGATGTAAACCCTTTCTAAAGAATCTGCTTATTTAGCTCAGAATTGCATTCAATTTTATTCAATTCAGTCAACCAAATTTCTGTCTTTGACTTATACAACTCCTGGTGTACACTGTACACTCTTTATGTGAATGAAGAATAAATGTTACTTAGCACAGTTAAAAATAACCTCACTACTCAGTTTTCCTGAACAAGCTGGCAGGAGCCAGAAACACATTTTGGGTGGGCGGGTTGGGGAGTTCTGCCATGACTCAAAGCTGTAACTTCTTTACTACACCCGTACTGTATAATCAACAGAGTACATCCAAATGACCTGTGTATGTGAATTCACTGTAGTGTCTGTCTATATACTCTCGCAGTCCTACTATACCTGGTGGTTAGAAAAACATCTTTGATTATAAGCACTTAAATTTTCTGGCAAGTGCTGTTTTTGCAGAAAGATGATTTATTGTCCTAAAACCACAGGGTCATTTTAAAATTTGTTTCAGTTGCTTTGTTGTTATTGAAATTAAAAACAGGTGCACTAGAGGGGGAAACAATGAGACAACCCCCAAAACAGGAATTGTTTTACAGGTGGAGGTCACTGAGATTTTGTCCCTAATCATTGTTTCTGGCTGTTTTTTCACAAGTTTTGCATTTGGCTAGGGTCACTGTCTCTGTTGGGAGGATGAGGCAATATCTGAACCCTGCTGAGGTTGCACACGTAGTCCGACTCCCAACATAGTCTCAAGAGCATGGAGGAGATTCCAGGAGACAGACAGTTACTCTAGGAGAGCTGGAACAGGCTTCAGAAGATCCTTAACCCCTTAGCAGGAGCGGTATTTGGACCTTTGTTCAAGGAGGAACAAAATGAGCACTACTAGTGTGACAAAATGACCTCCAGCAGGTCACTGGTGTGAAAAAAAAAAGTTTTAGGAGGCCCTGTGCAGAATTGTCAGGTCTACCACTGACGCCCTGTACTATTCAAACACTACTCTGTTCCAGTTGATTCCTCCTGTACAACAATACCTGTCCCCGTGTGGCGAGAGCATGCATGCAGTTACTGCAGGAAGGGTATTAATACCACTGACTGGGATGTTTCGATCCATCCAACATTGCCAGGTTGCACTGCGGACTATCCAAGAGGTTGGCGATACCCTGGTCACACCAGCATTGTCAGGCATGCATACAAGCATGTGAGGGCCAAAAAACCCACAAAAACCAAAAAAGAATCACCTGGGATGCCATTAAACCATGTGGCATCCTTTGATTCCTAACACATTACGCAGTTCACGTCAGTATAGACATCCAGCATGATCTGATGTGTTTCTAAGTGTTCCTTTATTTACTTTTTGGAGCTGCACATTAATCCTCAGTAAAGTTTTCTAATCCTAGAGTCAAGATGTTTTAAGACATTTACTTTTGAATGAGTGAATGTGAGTGCGAATGGTTGCCTGTCTCTGTGTGTTAGCCCTGCGACAGACCGGCGACCTGTCCAGGGAGTACTCCGCCTCTCGCCCTATGACAGCTGGGATAAGCTCCAGCGCCCCCCGTGATCCTGAAAAGGATAAGCGGAAGCGAATGGATGGATGGATGAAACTAGTGTTAGGAAAAGTTGCAAAGAAGAGTGAGAGTAATAAATTTGATTAATACATTATGCTGCAACCTACAGTAGCTTTCACAGCCTGCACAAGTTGTCAGCCCATACAGAAAGACAAAGAAACGAGGAAACAAATACAAATGAAAACAGTATTCACACTAAAGGGTTGGACAGTTTTTATAAATTTAATATATCAATATATAGAGATATTTATCAACAGCTTGATTTCATAGAAACGTGAGTGAGACCATTTTGGCATACAGTACAGATATTCAATGTAAGTACAGAAGTTGCTAAGTTGTCAACACTCCCCCCCCCTCAACAACCCGCCCCAGTTAACCACCCAGCCCCCCCCCCCCCCCACCCCCACCCCCTCCCTCCCTCAAACAGACACAGAAGACAGAAAAACAGAGTAGAAGTGTACAGGAGCACAAAACAAGGCACCAATAAATTAAAATGATTCCTCCTCCTTCCCCCCCCCCCCCCCCCATCCCCACTTTAAAAAAACCCAAAATAACCCCCCCCCCCCCAAAAAAAAACCAAACTAACAAAAGACGAATTAAATTTAAACAGAATTAAATACAGTGGAAACTCTAAAAATCCGCATTGCTGTTAAAAAGCAGGAAAGTAAAACAGAAACGAACAAATGGAAGTGAAAGTAATACAGGAACACTTTGGCAGATTATTAAATTTTAGTTACAATCAAGTAGTAAAGAAATCCAGTGCTCGTGTGTACAAATAAATTCATACATCGTCTACACTCCTTTTACCCCAGAAGTTTATGTACATCTTTTTTCTCCGTTTTTTTGCCGCTGTTGTTGTTTTTACAGATACATTTAAAACATTATCAAAAGATTTCTGCAGTATGAAAACGTATTATTTACAAGTCAGGATTCAAAACCACTGGACTGTACCACTCACTGGACACCCCCCTTGAGCCCCAACCCCACCACACTTTTATTTCCTCCCTTACAAAGAACGTTATTTCTTTACACAGTGCAGAAGGCTTTTTGAAAAGTTTTGTGCAACAAACAGCATAAAGAAAAAATGCCTGTCTTATGGCTGAGGAATGGTTAGAGGCCCGAATGTTTTTTTTTCCTTTTCTTTTCTTTTTTATCTTTCCTTGCAGACAAAGACATATCAGCACGATTTCTGAGAAAATGTAGGTGGACAGTTTTGCAAAAAAAAAAAAAAAAATCTGGAGCCTTAGATTTTCTTTCAATTTCTTCATCTTGTTTGACTGTGGAAGGACCATAAAAACGTATCAAAACATTCCCCCTGTACATATCATCATCATCATCATCATCCCGAGCCATGAAAAGATTTACACAAAGATCACCTTCATTTTACACAGAGTGCTCGAAAAATCTAGGCAACTGAACGCTGCCCCTTCAAGTAATCAAACATCAAGTAGATTACACATGAAACTAGAAATAGTCTGGTGAGGAGATAGAGAGGGAGAGACAGAGAAAGGAGGAGAGCAACAACTACAACTCACTTACACAGTCCAAAAAAAACCCTCCCCACATAACAAAAAGAGGAGTCAGTGTATCGAGGAAAGTCACTGGGTCAACAAAAGCTAAGTGCCATCCAAGTAGAGTCACTGAGGGTTCCTTCCACAGTCCAAAACTGTAGCTCAAGGGGGAGGCCGCTTCTCCAAGCTGAGTGTGATTGTTCACCGGTTTGCTGGTTCACATTTTTCTTTCTATCTCTGGGGACTTCCTTATTATTTTTGTTGTTGTTTCAGGTTATTTCCTCCAGTGTTTTCTTTTTCTTTAATTCTTCCACTGTGTGCCTGTCTACCCAAAGACTGAGAGCCCTTGCCAAAGGAAAGATGTTCATGGGTGAGATGAAGATGAGAGGGTTGCAAGCGAATGAGAGTGCACAGAAACAACAGCGTGGACTTTGCCCTCGAAGCTAAAATTCAACAGTGCGACAGCCAAAGAAACACTTTAAAACTCACAGTTGGAATTACATTTGATACAGTGCTCGAGGAGATGAAGCGGTGGAGCGATGTGAGAAGAGCATTGTGGTTAAAGCAACGTAAGGTCTCCGCTCAGAAAAGGAAAAGACAAGCAACAGTACGATAAAATGGAGAGCACAGATCAGGAAGACTGTATCGGGGTTATCAGGACTGTTAGTATTTACTATTTACGCTGATAACAAGCAACAACTTCCTCCCTCGATTTAGTAACAATTTGCAGTTTATGCACTTAAGATGTCCATTAGGATTGTTCTGAATATTTGTTTTCTCAATCAGTGAACGAGTTAAATAGAGTTAAATATCAAGGAGTTAAATATTATAAATATGCCTATACATATGCTTTTGCTGGTGTAAACAGTATGCATTCTACATAGTTAAAATAACAACATATATTTATTTCAATCCTGTCACCTAGAAACTACACTGAAGCAAAACACAGTCTCTAGCAACACATTTTATATGTAGTAGCTGTAGGCGTCTATACATATAAAGGGACCATATTAGTCCTTTTATATAGTTCTGATATGATATATGTAAATATTAGCTCTGGTTTCTATTTGGACTGTAGGTGAGAGCTGTTTGAGCAGCAGTCAACTAAAAGCTCTAAAACAGAAAGGAAAATAGCTCTTCTGTTGTTTTGTATGCCATCTGTTCACCTTGAACATCTGATTGCCAATTCTAGTATATAACCATAATGTATTCTCCTTCAAAGACAAACAAAACAAAAAGACAAAACAACCTAGCATCTACAAGTGTCTGAACGATATAGAATTCTTAATTCTTAAAACCAATAGTCAAAATTGCTGATTTAAATTTGATAAACTCATATCAGCTGATATGTAGTTGTTTACTCATTTACACACTGCCTGATGTTGTTTGGATCTGCTGCTTGTTGCGTGTGTGGCATTACCGCCAACAGGGAAGTTGCGACGCGCCCTCTAGTGGACAAACTATGCAACATCAACCAATAAAATCGGCCTTTCAGATAACATTTTAGTATTAAGTACCATATAAATGTCATTTCTAGGTGACAGCATTGATTCTGTGTTAAAAGTAAAATAGCAAAGCGTTCACTTCACCAGAACAAATGTACCCTGTTTTCTTCCTTCAACAAAAGGTAGTGAGTTCCAGTAACTCAGAAATCCATACAACACAACAATGCCAAGACCAACTCATTTAATTAACTCATTTTTCTCAAAGATTTCAAGTTTACTAGCAAGACATTTTTAGACGTACATCAACATTTTCAATTCAGTAAACACAGTCTACAAGGAAAAAGTTCATTTTAGTGCAGTATATTTCCCCATTAATTGTTAAAGAACTCACAGTATCGTTTATAATGTTGCACTTTGTTCTCTAAAGCAGCGATTACTAGATCAACACTGAACTAAAAAACAAATAGTGACCCAGTGCACTCTAAGCTTACCTGACCTAGAGGAAAAAAGCTGTTATAGCCGACATCACACCAGTGGTTAGTCCCTTAATAGTCTTGTAAATATGGAACAACAGTGAAGCAGATGTCTAGAGAGCCTATGGTCACAGTAAGCCCTCCATTGCCACTACAATTACTACCTTGAATAGTTACAGACAAAGAACTGTTCCGGACTTCTTTCAATGTCCTTCAGAATAGACGAATGTTCTTGAGGTGACCACACAGTGGACCAGCCAATCTGTCTTCACACTGTAGCCATAATAAGTTTCCTACACCTCAATAAATAAGCAATTTATTCTCCTACCTGCACCCCCCACCTCCAGCATGGAACTCGATTAGACCTGAAGCAAACATGGACATGAAGGAAAGTGTTGGCACGCAGAGCTGACTCAGCTCAGGGAGCTGTGATTTATTTAATCTTAAATTCACAAAGATAGCTTACATCCAGATTTTTCCATCACTACCTAATCTCTCCTTTGGGAACTGGATCCTATACGCATGAAAACTGCAGTGGCTAATCTACATCATTGTTTTCAGTGTTTAATCAAATCTGTTCAATATATGTCAATTCTTAAAGGCCTAAAAAGCAGTCACTGGTGGAAACTAACAAACCAGTCTAACGTCATGCTGAGTGGAGTCCCAATCTTCCCCACTGTGCAGTGCATTACATTTTTCTTCATCTGTACAAGGTGAAGATGAAGGGAGATGGCCTCCCCCTTGTGCTCGATCCTCCTCCGTTAGATGGATGTAGGGGGAGCGCGCTGCTGGAGAGGACTACGATTTACCTGTCTAGCTTGCTACTTGTCACACACAGTTCACACAACTGTGCTTCATAAACTGAGAGGAGAGAGTGCCATCCTTTCGAGGGAGGCGAGAGGAGCGACTGTCAGAATACGGCGATGCCAACACTGGCAGAAATCCGGGAAAACAAACGACCCACCGTTCATCTTCCAAGTACAAACCTGCTCACATATGGCGGCGTATAAATTCTGGCAGTCAAGCCCTACACCACCTTTCATCTTTGTTTTCCTTGCCTTTCTGTTCCTCCCTCGTGGTTATCTGAGCTTCTACGCTGAAGCTAAGCCTTCCAAGAAATAGTGAAATCCATGAATAATAACCGTCATTAATCAACTGTTGCATGAATACATAATCTGAGACCGTACTGAGTCTAGGATGGAAGACTTTAACATTTGCATTGGGAACTTGTGTGTGTGTGTGTTATTTAGTCATATTGGATTTACTAGTCCAATATGTAGGATCTTACATGCAGCATTGATCAGATTCATTAGGCAAGAATGGAAGACGAGTGTTTCATGTATTTATAGTTTAGACCATCCAAAACTGCCTTACAGAGTATATAATGTGTTTTAACTGTGCTTAAAACTGTCAAATTTTCAATTAGGACACTAAACGATGTCCTGAATAAGAACGCTGGCAATTTGCCTCGACTACTTGTAACAGTTCTGCTATTCTGTCATCGCGGCCTCTAGTGATTCCCTATTCCAGCACAAGATGAGCAATTATTACAATATTCATTGGCATGAATCGCAACTGATTCAATAGGCTGGAAGCTGGTTCGAAGCAAGCCAAGGAAGATCAGGTTCCATTTTTCAAATCAGCGCTCAGCTCAGTCGGCCTCGGTGTGTTACTCATCTGCGCACCGCACAGAGACGGTGACAAGACATAAGAAATACAGCATCACATCCAGAAAACACACAGCTGCATTGTTAAAAAGGGGGAGTAAAGGTAGCCCCCCACCCCACCTCATCCCAAAAAACAAACAAACAAAAAACTCCAGCTGGGACTGATGTTTAAGGGGTCACTCAAAGTCAAACACCTCTGTGTTTTCTTGCTGTGATGAGCTTGTCATCTCACTCCTCATTTCCTCCAGGATTCCCATACAGCAAGTGCAGCATGCACTTACATGTTTTTAAATCCGATCACTAAACAACTATTTAACATCCAATTCCCTGCATCAATTCAAAAGAATATGTTCTCGCAGCTAGAATATTGACGCTGGCAGATGCAAATGAAGACTCAGAAACACATGTGGGATTCTTGCTACTCAGTGCAAACAGGAAAACAATCCCAAGTTCATTATTGACTGTATGTACACCTCTGATGGCAGAGGCCAGGGGATTACCCATAATCCTTTGCCTTTTCTACCCTGCTGCTTTCAGCCTTGAGGCACTACCCTCTGGTAGCACAAACCCTCCAATTGCAAAGGGAAAAAAAAAAGAAAGAAAAAAGTCTCCTTTATCCCCAAAATCACCTCTAAATGTACGACGACCTCATCAGTTTTCCTCTCCTTGGCTATATTTAGCTTTACAGTAAGTGAAAGGGCAAATTTGAGGGACTAGGTGTGAAAAAGGATGACACCCCCCTGCAACAAACCCCTTCAAAAAGGTCTCTTTACATGACAATGAAGAAATACAGCGTCCTTGCTTGCCACTGTACTGCACCATTCTTCCAAACTTGTCTTTCGTGCTGTGCACTGAGAGGTGCTGGTCACATATTTACAACAGCAAACGCAACAGAAATAAATACAGTGAAAGCACGAGGAATTTAAAATGATGCACGCCGCCTTCTCCTGCTTGCACGGCAGCCAGAAATCCTTTTATTTACAAAGTGCACTGAGACAGCTGAATGAGGTTAGTATGGACAATATCATCATCAAGCAGCATTTTGAGTAGCACTGGTGCTAACAAGAGGCAGAGAGAAGAGAGGAGTGGAGCAGAGGCTACTAAACTAATAGTAGTAGTAGTAGCTAATAATGGTAGTAGTGTTACTCCAGTGGAGACGGTAGGAGATGGAGGTGGGCTTTAACAGGTGTACATGTCATCCCTGCTCTTTAAAAACAGGGAGGCAAAATGAGGTCTCCTTTTCTTTTCTCCTCTGCGTTGTACTGGCCTCATTGTAGTGGTCTAGAGGCTGTGGTGAGAGGAGGGGGCCAGTATGGGAGCGCAGGGGTGCAGGCTGCATCCCCCTCCTCCCTCAGGGATAGCCATCATCCTCCAGACTGAGTGCCACGCGCTGCAAACAGCAGATAAAAAGACCGTTACCACAACAGGCTGGTTAAGGAGAAGGAAGTGAGATAGAACAGCGGGGAATGAAAATAGAGAAGCTCAGTGGAAAAAGAGGAGAAAGGGAGACAAGATTCCAGTCTAGGTGGAACCCAGAAGAAAAATGGCAGCTTTGTTATGTGATGCCCTCTCACTATTCTGCCTCCTCTCCCCAACCTTCGTCTTCGTTTCTTTCCAATTCAGCCCCCCCCAACGTGTTGTTTGTCCCCTCCTTCCCTGGCTGCTCGTAGCGAGGAATGCAGGCTGCCTGCCTACGGTTGCGAAAGTCTGGCCCACATAATGCAAGCCTGATTTCTCTGGCTGCCCGAGCTGCCACACTGAGACAAAGGGCAAGAAAAAGTTAGGACGAGAAAAGAAGAGGAAGAAAACCACTAAAGAGATAAAAGGCAATACATAAGATTTGTACAAATGTTTGTAATAAAACTGGGAAAACGAGAGAGAAGGAGTAAAGCCCCCTCTCTCGTTCCGCGAGGGTAGGTTGTTACTTCGACCTTGAATCTTAATATGACTCAGTCGTGCACCTGTTTCAGTGTCTGTCTGAGCGTGCTTCCCGCCTGTCATCATGCCAGTGATACCCAGAATTCTTTGCCTTCTTTCTCTCCGGGGTGACACAAAGAAATCTGTGTTACCATGCCAACAGATCAAAGCGCTAGACTCCCGTCTCGCCCTCCCTCCTTTATGCTTTTTGGCTGCCCTTCGCCGCTTGCTCTCTGACACCCAAAACAAGAAGCATATTCGGTAAATGTCATAAACTCCTAATGACGCACAGTCTGGATTTAAGGGCATTTTACTTTACTGCTACGTGTTGCAGCTGCCACTGTATCCAGGGTTTGTAGAAAATGCCGCTTCCAGTGACTTTTAAAACTGCATATACATCAATGGGAAGTCATCAGGGTAATCCTGAAATTGCGTTGCTGAGATTTATGGTTTCTGCAAGATAAATTGTATTTCGAGAGAGTCCTTCATCCTGATTTGTGCTCCTTTTTTCAAATTTTGTGTGACCTCAAAACAAAATCGCATTAGTTCAATGCTATGACGCAACTATCTACTCTACATGTCCAATTTATTTGTGAGCAGTGGCTATAGAGCAACTCCTCTTTCACCTCTCTTTTTTTGCATCTCATCTGCACTAATCATGATTTCTTGGCTGCTGAACCTTTCTGAAGCAAAGGAATAATGCTTTGCCTGTGCACAAGGGTTTTGTCAGGAAATGGGGATCACTCACTTCAACAACCAAAAACACTAACACGATGCACAAATAAATGGGATGGCGGGTCGGCAGCAGGGATGTATCGCATGAATATGGTCGCTGAAGGTGAACGAAATGTGTGTCGAGGGTTTACGTGTACGCGTGACAGGTGTGTTCGGTAATTACTTCAAAAACATAAAGAAATAAAATGATATGTGAACGTGTGCGAGCCTGTTCTTTCTTTCCACCAGGCTGACATGTACAAGAAAACGGGCTTTTCCAAACCCTCGTGCCAACTCCCATTTTACAAATATTTCACACCTCTTCCTTTCCTCCGCAGTACCTCTCACTTAGCGTTCGAGAGCATCGGCGCCCCCGAATACCAGTGAGAGTTGTTGTCTGTGACGCCGCCCCCTAGAGGAAGCGCTATGAATGGCTGACTGTGGCTGCCACTCACTGCTGGGTAGACGTGACCGATGGACTCGCTCTGACGCCCGATGTGGATTTCGTCGTCGTCATCCTCTGTGGTTTTGCGGTACACTGGGTTGTCGAAGTTCATGCTCTTGGTGTTCTTGCGCCGCCAGTTGCGCCAGACCAGGTATCCACCGGTGCAGAGCAATCCGATGACCACTGTGGCAAGGATAGGGACTGCATGTGTTTAACACACACACAACAACAACACACGGCGGGAGCGTTAACACAGCCCGGGGGACACAGAGCGGCGCTTTAAGCACTCACGCACAAACACACGTTGCACTGTTCACCTGAAGGCTCATTATTTTTCAGTTTTGGTTTTTGAAATGTTGTTTGCATAACAGCTTCTCAAAAATTTTAAAAACAAAACAAAACAAACAACAAAAAAAAAAACATGGAAATATTCGCCTTCTGGAAAACGTCCAGAGGTGCACAAGGAGATGAACCTGAAGGGGAAGCAGTCCACTTTTCTGAAACTGTTAGAAAAACTGGTGGCACTTTATGCATCTGTTTCTATAAATTTAGTGGGCTGAGCTTTTTATGTTTCATCCCCCGTATGTCTTCTGTATCTGCATTTTAAAAAATCTAAGCATTTATTAGAGAAACAATGAGCCTTCAAAGAGGAACTAATCATTCATTGCATTATATCCCCCCCTCAGTGTCACGAAACGATCAAAAACATGCACACACAATATGCAACATAAATGTCTGCATGGTACACATGCACATAAACATCATTCCAACACACACACACACACGTGGGCACACTGAACCAAACTGGCATTTTATATTAAATCTGTAACCATTCAACCACCATGTAACCACTGATTATGACCTTGTTTTTGAATAAAAGCCCCACAAGGTTGCTTAATTGTCATCAGCATATAATCCTGGTGCGCATTGCTCAAAAAACAGAATTTTGGGCAATGATTTATAATTTTGTATTTTATTGCACCGAAAAATTAATATCTGGAGTGTCCGGATGGGGTTATGGGAGGAGAATAAGAAGAGGGTAAGAGGAGGAGAGAAGACGGGGAAAGGGTTGGGATTTGGAGGATTTGAGATAAGCGCCGTCTCTCCTCTTTCATTACCATATCAGCATAACTGCCCTGCAAGGACCTGTGTGTGTGTGTACAGTGCATGCTTTAGAGTTTTTGTATAATGAAAGCGCAAACACCCAAATCAGAGGTAAGTCAAGGAGGTTTGGATATGTGTGCCTGCATTCATAGATGTGTTTTCCTACGCTACAGTACGCCTGTCTAATTGCGACTTTATTAGATAGACACTTGAGATTCCTTCGTGGCTGGGTTGGAAACCCCAGCTCCTCCTTTGTTCTTCTCTAAATGCTCAATGGTTTAAAGGGAAAAAAAACAAAAAAACCCCATCAGCTTTCCTCTCATTTAGAAAATTTATCTCCAATGAGCGAGTGGCAAAACAGCCTGTCTTTGGCTAAAACTGATAATCATTGCTGGGCTGCTTCCCCTTACGGAGCTGTGGGTGGGTGTGGTGCATTACTGGGTATGAGCGGAGAGCTGGGGTGCAGAAATCCAGCCCGTGTGGACCTCCAACATTAATGTTTCAAAGCTGCTAAAAAAAAAAGATTTGTGGTGGCAATAAATGGGAGAAGGACAAAAAAAGGATAAAGCGGAAAGGGTTAATAGTCTCCGGGGTTATTTTAATGAGCTGATATTTCAACTATAGAGACTGGAAAGAGAAAAAAAATAGCTTTACAATCTTTTAGCGCTCCCCTGAATTATCAAACTTGTTAATATTAGGGATGAAAGAGATCTCAATTAGTGGCATATGCTGCCACTATAAGGCCATTTGCACATTCAGCTGATTTCCCAGTCACGTTGGGCATGAAAGTATGAAATATTTCCATAAAATTCGATTTTCATTTTAAATCGGAGCTAATAGAGTAGATTAACTTTTCTAAGCCGGTTTGATTGAAAGAACTACAATTGCCTTTTTCTGCCTTTGTAGAGGCAGCTTGATGGTTTTCTCTTTATTGCCTAAACAGACAACAGCATTATGTCTGAGGTCATTAGCTTCCTGCTCCAGGCCAAAAACACAATTTCATGGCATTAATCCACTTTTCTCTCCCCTCGTCTCCCGTAAAGCGGTATAACCCACTCTTAGTCCGCTCGGTCACAGAAATAGGTCAGAACATTGGCCTGATTGATACGATCTGATCAGAGCGGTGAACACGAGCAAAATGTACTAACAGCTGGTCGTGTGATGACAAAACCTGAATTGAATTTCACATTTGCTCAAATGTCATTAATAATGACATAATGTGCATATTACAGCGGCCTGGCCGTTTACTGACAGAGGGGCTCACTTCCATGTAATGGCTTTTTCTAGCCATAGGCCACGAGGATGTTGCTGGATAATACCATACCTCAGTACATTTTTTCAATAGATGCGATACAATTTTATGCCTGAATCTCACTATTGAACCAGATATAATGTGTTGAATTGTTATTATTTTAATGAGAATGTTTTAGATTTAATCAGCCAGGTAGAAACGCAAACATCCTAAAACCCAGGCACACGCACACAAACACATAACCTCATACTCACATTAACAACAAAACGCACGCAACATGCAGTTAAGCAGACTTGAAGGAGCGAGGAGGGAGAGGCAGGCAAGCAGAAAGCAAAGACAACACAGTGAGGGAGTCAACAGTACTCACCGATAGGAATGACTATCCCCAGAACAGCTACTGTGATGTTGTTACCTATGAGGTAGTGATCACTCGCAGCTGAGATGAACAGAAAGATGGAAGACAAGAAAAAAAGAGAATCAAACCAAGAAAAAGTTTTGCTTCAAACCCCACCAAGTGCCCTCCTAGAGAGCAAGAGAGATTTCAACACGGGAACATCAAAAGAAAGGCTGGAAAAGGATATTTGCATAATATAAGGGCAGAGAATCCATCTGATTTCAGTTTGGACTGCTGACTTTGTCTTCCCCAGCAGCATGTGTAAATGAAAAAGCCAATGAATCACACAGGGATGGCATAAAAATGCAGTGAGATGCCTTTTAATACACGAAGGAACAAATGCGTTTCCAGAAACCAATGCATCAGAATTTGTATGAATATAAGCAACGAGCACATGATCTCGCATTACTCCATTCTTTTTCTACGAGACGTTTCAAAACTGTGTCACAATGCAATGCAGAAGACATTTATTCTGGACATGCTTTGCATCCTTACTCCCCTTCAGCTCTCACCCCAACAGGTCGGCGGGGGAGCTTTTGACATTAATCTCGTTCCCAACCCTCGTATTAGCAGCAGGCTAGCTGTTAGCCAAAAGTGTGATCAGATGGCTATAATGAAGTCTGGTAAGGAAGATTAACACAAGAGAGCACAGTGCTGGCCCTGCATACTGATTGGTTCATTCGACAAAGTGACTGTTCCAGTTCTATGGCTGGCAAAAAGAGACAGATGGCATGTGATGGATGTGACAGACAATGCAGATGCAAATCATTCTTCATAAATTAAATCATATAGTGAATGAAATGCAAATAAATGCACACACGTGCGCACACACGAGAGCCACAAAAGGTGAAGCGACTTCAGACAGCGAGTTCTGAGTCAGCAGAAGCGAATTTTGGCTTTTCTTAAGTGTGAGTGACGTCCAGTGGGTCCTACAGTAAGACTCAAAAAGGCAGATTAACTGAATCTCATTAAAGAAACTGCTCTGGAAGAAGGCTGTTCTAGAAAGGGATGGCACTGAGAAAGGGAGAAGAAGAAGAAAAGGGGACAAAAGTCTCAATTTCATGAGGGTCATTCTTACTGGAGGGATTTTAATATCAAAACGTTTACTGCCACTTATTATTTAAATATAACTGTCAGGGTTAGAATGCTATATCCAGTACAATTAACAATGATTAATAAAACAGTATATCGTAAATATACTGCTCAAAAATATACTTTAAAAACACATCAGATCAATATCTGTACTGATATGGACTGGGTAATGTGTTAGGAATGAGAAGATGCCACATCGAAATGAAAATGATCAACCCACAGACGGCTGAATTCAAAGAGACCCTGAAAATCAAAGTGAAAAATGATGCAGCATGCTATTGCTGTTTTGTGGAAATTTCATTGCAGCATCTCAAAATGGTATGTGCTTGTACACATCCCTGACCAAGATGGGGCACACTCGTAACAGGACGACGGATGGCGTCCTGGGAGATCTGAACCAGGGCTTCACTGAACTCCTGGACAGTCTGAGGTGTGACCATACAGGATCGGATGAACCAAAACATAACATCCCAGAGGTCTTTTAGTGGATTTGGAACTGCCTGCACACTTTTATCACATGAGGTCAGGCATTGTCGCACACCAGAAGGAACCCAGGAACAAGTGCACCAGTGTAGGGTCTGACATTGGCTCCAAGGATTTCATCCTGGGAGCTAATAGCAGTCAGGGTGCCATTGCCTAGCCTGTAGAGGTCTGTGCCCCCCAGACCATTACTAACCCGCCACCAAACCTGTCATGCTGACGATGTTACGGGCAGCATCATGGCTTCTACAGACTCTTTCATATCTGTCACACGTCTGTTTTTTTTTTGTTTTTTTTCCAAAAATCTTGAAATTAATTTTCTTTAATGTCGCTGAAAGATGTGCAAAATTACTACCGATATCAAAAGAAAACATTGGTTACCAGCTGTGTTTAATCTTTGCCCTCCCCAATCAGACTCCTGGTTCTCCCTCGCCCCACCATGCCCTCCCTCCCTCCCCCCAGCAGCGTGTAACAGCTGATGCCGGCAAACTTGACAGTGTGCACCGAGTTGAAAATTATAACACATGGCCCGTGGGTTTGGAGACTCGTCTTGTTCATGCCCCATTTTTCTCATCTGTGTCTGCTCCACCTCTCATCTGGAGCACTTGTGGTGTGCTGAGGAGGGCTGACAACTTCAGAGACCGGAAGAAACGTGCCTCTCGCCTCTTAGTAACTCTGAAGTACCGCGACCCCTAAAGTAATACAGCAGGCAACCTCTTTAATTCCCAGAAAATCACTTTCTCTCCCACCTCTTTTTCCATCCCGTCGTTTCATATCCATGTAAATGCCGCCTTTCCTCCCAACAGTGTGTCATCTACAACTCCCATCCTCCCCGTTAAAGTGCTGGACTGTCATGTTCTTTTTCGCTCTCTGTTCACTCTTTGTTCTCTGTGGCTTTACTGTCTCACACTGCACGTTTTTGTTTTTTTCATTTAACATTCCTTCGTTTTACTCCTTGCTCCGTTTCTCATTCATTTCCCTGTCCTCCAACTCCCACTTAAAACTTTCATCATCTTTCCCTGTTTCTCTCCATCTGTACAGCTTTTTTTCATCCTCAACACCTGCTCTTTTAATTCTTTTTTCTCTCCTCTAAATTACTTGTTAGAATGACATAAAGATATACAAGTATTACGATAAGTGTTTTAGTGTTAATCTTTCTTTTAGGGCATTTAAATAGTGAACAGACCCATTATCTGACATAAATATATATTCATCTAAAGAGTCAGTATTAAAAAGGGAACCTTTTTCATTTTCTTAGAAACGAAAGACAAAATAAAAAGCTGCCTCGGCAGGTTGACTGTCTCAATTTAATATTGCCATGCAGTAAAAAAGCTAAGAAGACTTTCAAAACAACTGCTGAAAAATACTGATCTCACAATTTGGTGGCTTCATCAATTTTGCTGCGTGGTGCTATCAAGGATTCTCGTCCGCTTCCAAGTACAATTTAATTCTTAGCGTGGCTTTGTAAACCATTGTTACGGCTGTTAGTCTGCTGTCACTGTTTGTCTGGGCTGCAAAGTGGTATTTTTCTTGCGAGCCAGTGAAGCGTGATTGGCGCGAGAATGAAGAACACTGCCAGTTATAGAAAGAGAGCGAGCGAGAGCTAAAGAGAGAAGGGGAGAGAGGTACAGAGGGAGAGACCAAGACAGAGATAAAGACAAAGAGAGTAAGAGAGAGGCTGTCAGAAAGTGAGGATGAGTGATGAGTAGTTTTATGCGAGAATGAGGGGACTGTCATTTCTTAGCTCTGACACTTCTGTTAAGACGCTGGTCGCGAGGGATCAACAGTAAGCAGACCGAGACATAGTGCAGGCCTGTGAAGCGTTCGGACGGGTGTGTGAGCAGATGAGAAAAGGAATAGAGGAGGAGGTCGTAGGGCCAGTAAAGCAAATGATCAGAGGGAAAAGTGGAGGGGAGGAGAAGCTAGAGAAAGGAGGGATAAAAGTATTGGTTTTTAGCTTCCTGCTGATTTAATGATGGTGGTAACAGCAGTGATGGTAGCAGAGCAGAAGAAAACACTCGCTTTACACACATCCACATTCCTGTCATCATGTCACTTACCTCTGTGGGAGAGGTTGGCATTGCTCTCTTTCTGAATGCTGTTGGGAGCCACGGCAGCCAATAAGGGGGTGTGTGTGGACGTGGACTTCTGACTAGTGCTGCTCAAACTGGTCGTCTCTGTACTGGTAGCGGCGGGAGTCCGAGGGTGCTCTGTGATTCTGCCGCTCCTGGTGGTCTGAGGAGGGGCTGGTGTTGTAGTCTTGGCTGTGGGTGGTAATGTGGTAGTAGCAGAGGTGGTGGTGGTGGTGGTGGTGGTGGTAGAGGGTGTTGTGGTCGTGGCAACGGTTGTGGGAGTTGTTGTTGTTGTGCTTGTTGTGGTGGTCGTCGTGGAAGTTGTGGTTGCGGTGGAGGCAGATGTCGTGGTTGCCCGGGGTCGAACTGCGCAACAGAAAAACAACCAGTAGGATTTGAGATTTCTCTCCAGACTGCTCAGCTGTTGCAGCCATTTCCACTTGTAAGCTCTGCATCAATATTCAGCATACAACTGCAGTCAACAGCAATGCCTCCATTGTCTTATAAGATGAGATCTATAATGTCTTCTGAGGGTTCTGGGTCTACCATGGGGTCTCCTACCAGGAGCGCGCCTGCAAAACCTCCAAAAGGAGGCATCCATGAGGCATCCAAAATAGATGCTCAGCTGGTGTGTTTGATACGCAGGAGCAGCGGCTCTACTCTAAGGTCCCTCCAGAAGTCCAAGCTCCTCAGTGTCTCATCTCTAAAGCTGAGCCCAACCACCTTATAGAGGAAATTCATTTTAGGTGCTTGTATTCATGATCTTACTCAGATTTCATGACCATAATCTCATAATTATTTATTTATAGGCTTTGAACTGAAGTCTGTAGATCTTACATCACACCACAGGTTTGGATTGAGACATAAATGGATCAGTAAATGAAAAGCTTCACGTTTCAGCTTTCAGCTGCACCACAGCAGTCCGGTATAACACCTGTGTTACTGCTAATCAGAAGTGTGACACTTTAAAGTCCTGTACAGCACCACATAGGTACCGTGACAGGTACTGTGATATTTCTATGTACATACTGTGCTAAAGTGCATTCACACATTCATAAGTAACAAGTTGCCAGATGGATAAGTTGCACAAGCGCATAATAAGCAGAATTTAGTGCAAGCGTTGCAGTCAGTTGTTGCAAACATCATATCACATCACAAGAAATGATCTGAGAAAACACTACGTTGTTAAAGCAGATGTACTACACCAGTACGTTTGGTTCATAGTGTACTACATGTACTAAAAGAAGTATTCAAGTCAGGGATTTTAGCTGAAGCTAAATTACACCACATGTCACCCCAGGCTCTTCCTCTGATCACTGTTTTTTTTTTTTTTTTGGTGTATCAGATTTACACAAATCCCAGTGCACACACTGCTGCTGATATAACATTCGGGTTTGTGTTTTCTAAACATTATTTTTAATATAAGTGATATGCGTTTCTTTGTGGTTGTAAAACTGAAATTTTGATCCAATACAGTCACAATTAAACCAGTGAGTTTTTCCACCAGAAATGTTTGTGTTACAGTAAGAATCCAAAAAGCTTTGGTACAAATGCACTCACTGCCCCTGCACCTACTCCCAGCCTCTCTCACAGGGATTCTTTGAAATATTGCCTCAATACATCTTCATCGTCTCTTTCCCCCCGTTTCTCTGTGTCAGCTCCTCCTAGCTCACCTATATAGACATTAGGTGTAGGTCTAGTAAAAATAGCAACGTTACAAATGTAGTGACTCTATAAGGGCAGGGGGACAAGCTGACTGATGAAATAAGGTCAGCGAGGTAGGTTAGAAGTGCAGGGAAGAGTCCCTGACCTAGTTCCCAAGATAGTTTTACACAACACTTAAGGTTCAGATTCTCTGAAGGATCCAGGGCACTTTTAGCTTTGTAAACATTGTACTGTTAAATTGCAGACATTGAAAAATACTGTATTTGGAGTATCCAAAGTATTATGACAAATAGAAACAGTATAAATAGAAACGCTTTATATTTAGAATTTTAAATATTTGTGCTTAAATATGACCTAAAAGATGATCAGACTTTAACACTAGTCACACAGACGAACATAACTCAAATAAATAAATGAGACAAAAATATTCTTGGTAATTTAATCCAGTATTACACGGCTTGCATGTTTGTGGGTTTATTCAAATGAACTTCAGGTCTTTCCAAAATATTTCTGTCAGGTTAAGTTTGACTTAGAAACAAGCTCATTCCAAATAATTTTACTTATACATAGAATGACTTGTGTGCTTCGTTCTTGCAGCCTTGCTGTGCACCACTGCTGTTCTATGTTGTACTGATGGAGTAGCTGAGAAGTTAGCCTGGATTCTTTGTGCTCGTAAAAGAATTTAGGAACCGGAGAAAATTCAGGCCTTACTATTGGACTGATCACTGTTAGCCAACGACCCCTGAGAATGGCAACAATGCTCCTGAATTTCACTGTGATCCTAGCAGCGTGAATCTCATGTGACATTTATCCACACGAATCATTCATTCAGGTGTGCCTGTGGAATGTAGACTTACTGATCGCGCAGCGTCTCATGTCTGGTCCTAGCTCCATGCCGTCAGGACAGGCGCAGGTGTACTTGGGGGAGTGGTCTGTGATCTGAGGCGCCTTCAGGCAGAGGTACTCGCAGCCACCATTAGGCAGTGTGCCCATATTACAGGTATCAGGACCTTTGGGAACACAGGCAGAAATGTAAAAATATTAAAAAAGACTTTTGGCAACACATTTATCTCTTGGAAAACAATAAAACCCCAAATGTTTTATTAACGAGCTGTACTGGAAAAGGAAAAAAAAACTTGCACAAAGCCCAAATCTCAACAGCCCAAATTTTATTCAAATTAGAACAAAGAAAATATATCAAAGGTTTAAAATTACAGAATGTACAATTGTAACAAAAAAATAAGGCCACTTTGAATTTGATGGCAATAACTAGTCTTAAAAAAAGTTGGGACACGGGTAAGAAAAGGCTGCAAAAGTAAGTGCTAATGAAAAAGAACCAGCTGGAGAAACATTTTGCAACTAATTATGTTAACTGGAAACATGTCAGTAACACGACTGGGGATAATCATGTTATATTATATCATCTCGCAGATGCTGAGGTTCATCAATCTGCAGAAAAAACACATGAAAAACTGGATGAACCTAAGAAAAAGAAAAACCAGCATCAAATTTGACACGTAGGCGCCGGTATCTCATCAGTAAAAAGTTTCTGCTGCCATCAAACTATTAACTAGTTTGATGCTAGATTTAGGAATCTAATCTTTATTCCACACACTTCCTCTTGCTGACTTTAGAGATGCGTAGGTGAATGCAGGAGAGTCTCAACTTCTTTTAATCTCTGTAACCCAAATAAAAAATTTACATGTAGTTTCTTAAGCACAGTTGCAGACTCATGGAAAAACACTGCAGTTTTGTGTCATGTGGGGAAGCGCGAGAATTAGGTCAGGTCGCAATCTTTCCTGATTTCTTATGTAGCTTTGGAGAGCAGCACGCCATCAGCTGTCAGGAAAAACAGCAATATCACTTGCTACACAGAGTGAGATTTTAATAAGCTGGGAATACATTTATACTTGATGTACAGTATCTCAGCATAATGACTATGTAATGAGAACAGCTGTCTAAGTTCTCAAAGCTCCAAATGTGGTAAAAGGTTTGGGAAGGAGTCATCAAACTGGGGAGGATGGGAAAAAAAGGTTAAGGAAGAGTGTAGGAAGGAAAGAAGAAAACAAAGGAGGAGAGAGAGGGAGGCAAGAGAAAAGTGAACGAAAATGATGAGGATGAGGATGAAGAAGGAAAAAAGAAGGACCGAGATGATAACAACAACAAAATTATGTTGGTTTTAAGCCATAAAAGCGTCACTTTCTCCTCCTGCGCTGCCTCTCTTTGGTCTCCAACTAAGAAGAGTGAACCTAGGCTTCAAAGACCCACTGAGCGCACAAAAAATTAATAATAAAACAGACACAACTTGGGAAGGATCGGACGAAAGCCTCTTTTAAGGAAGTGTGTCGATAAACATGAAAGACATCTGAGCGCCTCGAAATATGTGGAGACGCACAGTACTGTACCAAACCACACTTACAGATAATATTCCTCACTGGGGTTTTCCTTAGGTGCAGTACACTAACAAATAAGAAATGATACAAAAATGCAAGAGAAACAAAGATAAATCGGTAAAAGACAGGGCAGAGAGGAGTCTGAACTCACCAAGCGTTGCAGTCGAGGTCACATTTTATCAAATACTTTGCTTATCAATGCTACTCGTGTGCTTGGGGGGGCTACTCGGTGCACCTTCACTTAGCCTTGCAGTGTTTTGTCTTGCTTTTGTTGGCATTTGGGAGAAAACATTTTCCAATTCTGTGACTTCTTTTTTTGACCAGGACTCTTGATTTATTAATGAGGGAATGCAATTAGCTGCCTGCTGGCGCACAGACAAGATTGCTTCTGAGCGCTCAGTGAGTGAGGAGAGAAAACAAAGCATGAAAACACTCGCACAAACACATTTCTGGCACGCAGTGTCAAACACACCCAGGTATTCACAAGCAGAGGTGTTGACAGGCACACACGCGTGCGTGCAGTCACACACATCGAGAGTGCAAAAAAAAAAAAAAGACAAACACATCGTTTTGACGTGCCCGTCACATCCACCGGTCTAATCACACTCATCAGATTATCTGTTTATTGTTTCAGACCGTTTCACTAAGTGGATCCTCGTGTCTATGTGCTGATAATGCAATGCTTTGTACTCAGGAAGGAGGTTAGATTTTGTGTATCCTGTGTGCACATACGCCCCAAAATCCTGCTCATTATACCGAACAAGATCCTGCACGCTTACGAGTGGCAAACAGCACCTAGACAGAGACTGGGCAGTATGACAGACTGAAAACGAAACGGACATTTTGACTTATTTGAGGTAATCTGGGACAGCCCCACTTAGATCACCTGTGCTAAGCTTCTATGCGTTTCTTCTTCTTACCCTTGGGCTGCCTCTGTTCATGAAACACCACCAGGTCCAGGGGGTTGTTAAGGTCCTCTGCGACCTTGGCCACATCGTGTCCCGTCAGTCGGTTGGCGCTGTATATCGCTTCATCTTCCAAGTCTGTCCAATACACGCGATCCTGGGTTAAAATAAAGCAAAGTCAGCTTGAGAAATACACAAATAAATAAAAAGCCCTAAACCAGCCTTGATGATTAACGATCAACCTATTAAAAAAAAAAGAAGAATAAATGAAAGATATCTCAGCTAATGCCACAGATAATGTTATAAAGCCACATGCATGTTGCAGATCCAGAACTGCTTGCGCTGTACCACTTGAGATCGGACACTTTCCTAATCAAATGGCAGTGATGACGAGATATATTTCATATTTCAGTAACAGAACACTTACAAAAATGTTTTCTCTAAAGAGGGCGTCATTCTAGGGTTTTATAAAGCTGTTGTTGCTTATCATTTTCAGAGTCCAGTGATTCTGTAATTCAGAACCGTGAGACCTCAAGTATGGAGCAAACATGCTGCAAATGAGCATAATCTGCATACAACTTTAGAATAAATGGCTTTTCATAAACACCATTTGTCTCTGCTTAGAAGCTGTGCACTGATATTCATTGTAGTCACCGTTAATTTAAAAAAAAAAAAAAAGGAAGAAAAAAAGCCAGTCTGCTGCAAAGAAATGTCCTCATCCCAACAATGGCTATTTGATTAAATTTACGATTACATTTGAGGATGTGTTGTGGTTTACTTGAATAGAGAGGTGTTTTATATCCAAGGTAACTGGTTAATTTTTCAAAAATGCAATAACCCCCCTCCCAAAACATGCCATTTAGCCCCCACTCTAACATCTTTACCCTCCAGCACTCCAGGTATTTAAGATTATAGCCAGTCTCTCTCTTCTCTGGTAAGAATAATCAGCCCCAAATAAACTTAAAAACAGAGTCACATTACTCCAATTTGCCAGAGAAGAAAGCCCAGGTGGCACTCTTTGCTAATTTCTATTTTTAACCACCCTAATTATAACAGCTACTTAACAAATACAAGGACACAGAGGAGGCGTGGCATCTCTTGGAGACGGTTTAGTTAAAATAAGCCACCTACTCTGTGCTCGGTGGGTGAAAAGGGGAGCAGTGTTTACTTAAAAAAAACAACAAAAAACAGTAAAAACACCGTTTTAAGTCTGTAAGGAAGTTGCATGCTTGATAAGAAAAAAACAGCCCCGGTGTTTTATTGGAAAAACGTCTGTACCTTTGACTCTCTGTTTAAGCTTTGTGCCAAAGCAGAAGGTAGTGACTGCTTTGGCGGAGCGTACGGTGTCTTTGTAGTCCTAGCTCAGCTTCCTTCTCAATTTCCCTTCCGCTCTTTCACACCTGCTCATTATTCTCTTTAATGATACTACACGATATAACCGCACAAGTGCTCACGGCACTTGGTTTCCACAGCAACCCCAGACGGCTTTGTCTTTGCAAGCACACATCAATTAAGAAAAAACAGAAAAATAGAGCAAATGACTGCACGAGAAAACACAGACAGGCTGATATCATGGAAAGCTCGATAAAACAATGAAGAGACGATTTAGGAGGTGAGTGTGAGACGGAGAGACCAATCAGGAAGAGTGTCTGCAGGTTTTTTCGTCGTTACAGGGAGGATGTATTTTTATCATCTTTTTAAAGGCAAAGACCTGCAAGACTTGTATGGTGTGCGGGTATGTGTGTGTCCGTGTGTGTCCGTGTGTGGGGCTTAGTCACAGCAGCCATCCATGCTTTTTGTGCCGTATTATCAGTGGACTTGACCTCTCTCTCACCTTCCCCCCCCATCTTTCAGTGAGCTCTCTATCACTCAATCTCTCCCTCACTTAGGTTCTGATAACCTTTACTCATATGACAGTAGTTCTGAAACAATGAAAGACAAATATCAGCCACGCTGATAAAACACTACTCAAATCTATTATTCCATCTCTTCTTTTTGCTTCTCTCGCTCTCTGTCTTGATTTCCACCTCAGCAGTCAGTCTCTGACATTGTTTTCCCCTTTTTACTTTCTCCACTGTCAATCTTTCCGCGCGCCGCTTGTGACCTTGAAGCTTCAAACAGCAGCACAAAACCTGAGAAGGGCAGTGCTCTTCAATTGTAGGATCAAGGTACATCTTTTATGTTTTGAAGGATAGGCCAGAAGTTATACACAAAGCGCACGCAGACTTGCTCCCATGAACACATGGCGCCACGTCACATCAGATGGAGCTGCAACTCGGGGGGAGTGAGAGCACGTCTAAATTTATATGGAGCCATTTTTGAGTCGAGGGAAAGCAGCCCTTTATGATTTTGCTGCGATTCTATCCCAGAAGAATATGCGTCGGGGCTGTCTGACACATCTGTCTGATGAGCTTCAGGTGCCTACTGGATACCTGGATGTTATGCATGAAAACTACAAATGAAAGCTCAAACAAAGCCAACCCACTCACCTGTTGAGGATTTGATTTGATTTTTTTTTTTATGGGTTTGATCTGCATTCTTTGGCATAATTAGCCAAGTTCTGAAAAAATAATGTGGGGGCTTTTTCGGTAAATCATTTAATCTCCAATAAGCTGCAAAAGAGAATTTTTTCTCATGTGCACGTTACAACGTGTCTCTAGTTATGTGAGCTGACTAGTTTTCTTATTTGGGCTGTAGATGTGGACAGAGAGGGCCTGACGGACGTCTTTGTCAGGTTTTTAGAAATTAAAGCTTTGATCACATGTCATTTGACTGCCCCTGTTTTCACATAGAGCCTTTAAAATTTAAATCTTTACATATTACTCCAGTTTTTATTTCTTTCAACCACTACTTCTCTTCTCAATCCCATCCCACCTTCTCTTCTATCTCCTTCCTGTCAAGAGCTGAAAAAGAGACAACATTACTCTCTGCAAGCTTCTGCGATCTACATCTCCTCGGGGCTTGGCATGTAGGCAGGCGGTCGGCACTAACTGGTAGAGTTTACATGCGTGTGTCTGTTCAGGGTTTGATACAGAGGCCCTGCATCTTTCTCTGCAGTGCTGAGAAAACCCGTTCGCTCATCAGCATCAAAACGAAGTCTGCAGATGACACACTCGAGTGTAATGACTTGTAGCGTTCACTGTATCGCTCAGGAATATGAGGAGCTGGAATAAACCGTACGCCGCACATGAGTTGACAACTCATATCTCACATGCTCAGAAGAGCATCTATATGGATGTGCATGTGAAAGAAATGGATGCTTAAGAGCTGTGGGCTTGTGGTTTTTGTTATGCTTGTGCATAATCAAATGTGGCTAAATGTCAGAAACATTTTCTCTGCATGCGAGAAAACATGTGAGGATGACTGATTTGGGGTTACACAGTCCCCACAACAATTCCCGCTCACAATAAGTTTCTACAGTTTTCACAAAGTTTTACATGTGATCCCCCAGGTCTTATTATTGTGGATTTGTCTTAACTGAAACTTACCGAACAGTGTATGAGCTAAATGTGAACATTTTACAGTTACTTTGTTTTTAACTAAAGAATAGGAAGAGTTAAACTAACGTTTGCTTAATTTATACTATTTAAGAATCAGCTGCAACACAAGTAAGTGCACTCTTTGTTAGCATGGCTCCAATATTTGATTCACCAGTCCACTTTCTTCCACTCAGGGACAGACACTATGGGCAGAGAACCATTCGTGCTCACATTCACACCTACAACCAATTAAAATCACCAACCTAAGCTTCACCCAACCCCATACATGACTGTGAACTGTGGGAGGAAGCTGGAGTATGTGGAGGGAATCGACACAGCCACAGGTAGATCGTGCAAATTCCACACAGAAAGGCCTCAGCCTAGATTTAAACCCAAGACCAACTAAAGCGAGGCGACAGTCCTACCACAGCAACACCGTGCAACTCGTGCATGCTGTAATATTTTTTACTCTCTCTTCTTTTACGTTTAACAGCTTTCACTTTTTTCATTCTATAAAAACTTGTGTTTGAAATTGCTATGTTTCGGCTGGAGAAAATGTTGTCCCTGCAAAGCATCTTCACACTAGGAGTCTGTTCATTCAGTGTAAACTTGGGTATAGACTTGCCTTTGCTATCCATCTACAAATGGCTACAAATGGTAGATTCATTTTAAAGAGAGCGACTTAACATCAACCAAAAATACAGAAAAAACACATCACATAAAAGTTCTAAACTGATTAGTATGTAATTGAGTATTTGATCCCCAAGCAAAACATGACTTAGTTCCTGTCTTGTTGTTTCATGGAGTTGGTTTGCACACATCTCAGGAGGGATTTTGGCCAGAAACTCTCTAAAGTCTTTAGGCTTCTTGGGAACTTTTCTATAGGACTTTATTCTGTCTCTCTCCATTAAAATGAATTATATCAGTGCATATCAGTACACTGCACTCCATATTTTCTGCACTGTGCAATAAGTGTGCTTGTCCTGGTCAGGTCTATGCTGCAGGCTTACCTTGTATCACATCTGCAGGACGGGCACTGTGCCTTCTGTTATTGGGAGTATGCCCCATCCTGTCCCTCCTTACTGATGCTGCAAGCGTGTTTCTGTTTCTGTTCAGTAGCCTAGAACAGTAGCTCTTTTATCCTATCCTATCTTTATGAAGTATCACAGCTGGTGCCTTACTTGTTAGAGCATTTCCTTAAAGCCAGAATGATCAAAAACGTTCAGTGTTTTAGTTCAAAATTTGAACGATGCAATTCTAAAAGTAACAAACTTCCCATTATCGGTCTGTAGGCACCGTGACATCCTCCTGTGCTGCTAAAGGTTTTTAATTTGGTCTATATCATAACCAGAGCAGAAGAAAGACCAGAAGAGCCGAGAGCTATTAATCTCCTGGGGTGAACTTTCACTGCTGCTCGAAACATCGGTTTTCTTTCTCTCTTTTGCACGCAAACACACAGACGCGCACACCCTCACGCGCTCTCAGCTGGGCATGATGGATGTCCCTTCTTCCCTTTGCTTTCCCATCATCACACACAGTGTGTGCAGCAAAGAGGGGAATGGAGCAAACACTACTTACTGATCACATTTTCACCTACCACTTTCCCCACCTTCATCCTTGCTCTCTCCTCCCTCCTCCAGTTGTTTTCCACCTTCCACACCATCATCTATGCTTGATGGGCCCTAACGTACCGATTCACTCCTACCTCAATAAATACACCCAAATTAGTTTTATTGATTGATGCACTCTATTGTGACTCTACACTCGTCAGCAAACAAACAACAATTCCTTCTCTGGATTTATCCTGCTTCTATACTTCTATAACATCTCCATTTCTTTTCAGTCAGTCAGCCATGTCCCTGCACTGACTCATCTCTCCCCCTCTAGTTCTCGCACGTCTTTTACCGCTAGTACACTTTGAAAATGTGTGTCAGTCCTCCATTTATGACGATGAACAAGCATAGTAATAAATGGCATCAAAACAGTATACTTAAAAACCCACTGCTAAAATTTTGCTCACTGCAAGTCTAGAAATACGCAACCATGTTGGGAATCAACAGACAAGATATGATTGTCACTTACAAGGCAGCGATAACTGATCTGAGACCCCTTTGGTGTGTGTGTGTGTGTTTACATTTATTTTGGGAGTGAAATAAGAACTTCTGGATCTTGTTTACCTTCCAGGTAAAGCCTCCCACTAACTCTATTAGGAAATAAAGAAAAAGCGTGCTGTGTATGTCCATATATACTTAAAAAGAGTTCTGCATTCTTCACATTTATTTAAGAAACTTTAAGCAAACTGATTTCAAATTAAACCCAACCCTAAACCAAAATTATATAAGACATACACTGAGAAATTTAATCTAACCAAGGACATTAACCAAGACAGAAACCCTACGCATGAACATATTTTACTGTCAGCTAAGAACAGGAAACTGAGGCTACAGCGTACACAGGCTCACCAAAACTGGACAACACAAGATTAGGATAATGATCCCCGATCTGATGAGTCTTAGTTTCTGCTGCTACATTCGGATTGTAAAGTCAGAATTTGGCATAAATAAAATGAAAGCAAGAATCCATCCTGCCTTATATCAACAGTTCAGTCTGGTGGTGATGAAATAGTGCAGGGGAAAGTTCTTGGCATTCGTTGGTCCCTACCCTCTACTAACTTATGAGTATTGTTGGTGACCATATCCATCCCTTTACGACCACAGTGTACTCATCTTCTGATGGCTGCTTCCAGCAGCATAATTCTCCATACCATGCCACTCAAATAATCTCAAACTGGTTTCTTGAAAATGACAGGGAGTTCGCCATACAAAAATGGCTTCCACGGTCACCAGACCAAAAAAGGACCTTTGGGATGTGGTAGCACAAAAGATTCACATCTAACTGTTTGATGCCTTCATGCCAATATGGACCAAAATCGTAGGAATGTTTCCAGCTCCAACCCTTAGTGGCAAGGTGTACCTAATAAACTGTTCAGCATATATTTCAATAGGTATACAGCTAGAGCAGAAACTATATCCCTGTATGATGATATAGTCTAATGATGAATTATTACATTAGCATAAACTAAAATTTGCCCAAAAGGTTGGAAACGAAACAAAACACTGCACACTTTCAAAAATGCATATTACAGAAATAGCTGTATGCACCAGACCAGAGCTCTGGCATTACCGCCTGGTCTGATTCTTTGCATTTGAATCTCAATTCTCAACTGCTATACCTCAAAGACAGTGAGGGCAAAGGGATGGCCCAGGTGGTGATGCGAGGAGAGCAGCACTTTGCGGTTGTCACCATTGAAATCCACGCTGGACAGCAGGTGCAGCTTGGAGTCCACCCAGTAAAGTCGTCTGTTGGACAAGTCTGAGAACATGCAGGGAAGGGGGAGAGCGAGAGAGAACAAAATCAAGAGGGGGTAGGGGAGAAGGTGAATGGAGAGAGAGAGAGGTCACTCAGAGTGAAACGGCCCAGGGTGAGGGGTATATGGATGTAATGGCCCAGTAGCTACACAATCAATCTTCTTTGACATGACGACCTCAGCCCCGTACTAAGAAAACACAGATGTGATTGTAATATTGCCGCTTGACTTCTTTGCTGGAGAAAATATATGTGCCCTTGAACAGATTCATTAGTCTTGCTGGACCTATTTTAAAGACAAACTTTGCTGTTTCGCAAATCTCAAATAACTCCACATTTCAGCCACTGCTATATTATTTATATTAGGCCCAAATCATTGTTGTGTCCTTGCTACGAGCGGCAAAGTGTTGTGGTGTTTACTTTGAAATCGAAACACCACATTGAATTTAAACAGCAAAGGAAATAATCCCTGTATTACTCTTTTTTTCACCAGACTCTAAGATTATGCTTTTAAGAAAAACATTTAAAAAACAGAAAGCAAGAATTTAATTAGTAATTAATAAAGAATTAAGCTTTTGTGTGCAATAAGCAATTCGAAATTGGTAAAACACTGGAAGTATATGAAAAAAAAGCATCCAATAAAAGCACCAAAGTAAACTGAAGGGGGAAGAGAATTAACACGATTCTCGGTCCCCATTCACCTCTCCTGACTCAATCACCTGCACGGTCTCTATGAAATCAATGACCAGGGGAACACAATTCACCCTTTCTCTCCCACAGCCGCCTGGCGCCAAACCTCTCATTCGCCTTATTCCAAAAAATAATTTGTTTTCATACAGATGCGGCGACACCTCAATTCCACAGAGTGTGGCGACTGTGTGCTTCTATTTCTCCTCAGGCAAGGGCAGCTGAGAGGAATTGGCTGGTGCTTCGGAGGGAGTTGAAAGGGATGAGGGGAGGTATCGACAGCACAGAGCGTCTGGCTTATTAATTCGGAGCCTCATACTCACTGGCTTGATTGATGAGAGCCAGACACAAACTGAGGTATATAACAATAAGAGCTACTTGGGTTTCAGCACCCATAGACTATTTTCTTCTCTCAACTTGTGCTGTTTGTCTCTCTCTGGCTTTCCTCCATGTGTTGTTTTTTTTCTTTGTGTTGAATTCACTCGAGACACTTTTTTCTCTCTCTCTCTAAAAGCAATGTCAGCATAATAACCTTTTTTTTTTTTTTTTTAACAAAACTGCTGTCAGAACTGATTGATTTTTTCTATCTGGGCATCATCTTCTAGCTTTTCATCCTTCTTCCGTGGGCTTTGAATGTTCAAAGCTACATGTTTTTTTCCTTACCTAGAGTTATTCCATTGGGCCATTCAATGTGTTCAGACACCAAAATTTGTCTATCCACTCCATTCATCCCAGCCTTCTCAATTTTGGCCTGACCTCCCCAGTCTGACCAGTACATAAACCTGCGGGAAGATACACAAGTTAGATTAAATTGAAGCAGCAACCTCGGAGGCTGAGAAATCAAGCCAACGTGACCTGCCTGCATTCTCTCTGAGGGCCACCAGATGGTGATAGCTGTGGTTGTAAAAGAGACCTGAAGTCTTACAGAAGGCTACGAGAAATGGCTTTCTGATTTTACTCATTTGTTTTGGGTCATACTGAATAAAATATCAACTGAAATATTTTGTAACCATGTTACAAAATGATATAAAAACCGCACACTTGATGGCTAATAGCGGTCCATCAGAAGTCATTAGCCAATGATTGTGCGGTTTCACACTTGACTTCTTGTCAACTCGGGTTTTTTGCCAACCAAGCTGGTGATGGCAAAAGCTTCAATACAATATGGCACTTCAGAAACCAATGTGTGGCTATCTGTGGCTGAGTGCCTAGCTTTAGAGCAGGGGTGAAAAAAGTTTCTAGCTTGGTATAAAAAGTAATTTTCCACCTTTGTGACATCTTTACATTTCATCCCTTTATAGGGGCTTAAAGTATTAATACTTAAAGTTGTGAATTATTAGTGCTGTGGAGCGTGACGCTTGAATGCAGGCGGTTGTAGCACCAACTCGCGGCAAGGCTTCAACTTCCGCTACTTCAAGTCATTGAACTGGACCTTTTTGTTTCTGCGTTTGTGACCTTTTGAACTTTTAATACAATCATCTAACAAATAATATGGCTTCCTGTGTGCTCTACTTTTGGTGAGTGAAAGCTAGTATTTTATTTGTCTGTTACTTAATAACTAGCAGCTTATCTGTGTGTCTAGCTAGCATTAGCTGATAACTTAACATACAGCTTATCACCCAAATACAGTCCAAAACCAGTGAGAGATGCCATTGTTCATCTTTATATACATGTTGTATCATTAAGGCACGGCCAGTTCAGTGTCAGAAATGAAAGGAGTAACTTTGCTAGGACCAGTGAAGAGAGGTTAATATGCAATGTCAATTGTTCTGAAAAACTCTTAACTGACAAAATCAACTGTACTCAGTCACACGATGTTCCACAGACATCTTCTCTCATTTTCTTTGCAAAATGACTGTATTATTAGTAAGACAGGCATTGAAAACATAAAAGGGAAAGCACTGTGCAAAACAGCAGGTACTGGAAACTTGGACCTTATCTGAATATGTGTGTCCATGATAAAACTGAAATCGTGGCTTCATTTGCATGTATTTCATGCTAGTCTAGCTTTGTAGAGCTGTGAAAAGACGTCTTTGGGGAGCTCAAGGCACCCGAGACAAATGGAAAGAGTTAGAAAGGGAAGACAAAGTGTTACATCCCATCTCAAGAAAACTGTTAAAGTGCTTAATCTAACAGATGGGCTCAGTGCTACAAATAGCCTTTATTGACTTTAGGCCAACTTCTACACCCAATCTCTTTCTACTATAACAACACTGGCTTTTACAGACACACACACACAATGACAGTAGGACCTCTTACTCGCCCTCCCTCCTTCCTGCCTTTTTGCTCAACTCCTTTGCAATCTTTTGCTCCTTTGTGCATCTTTTCAAAATCCCTTTACCCTAAAACTAACCCAACTCACCCTTGGTGCGGATCCACAGCGATGGCTCGTGGCTCGTTCAGCTCGGTGGTTATGAGCATTTTCCTTTTCCTGCCATCTCCCGTAGCGACAGATATGCTCTTATTGCCTGAGTCCGTCCAGTAGATGTTCTTGTGGACCCAGTCGACAGCAAGGCCCTCCGGGGAGTGGAGCGAATCGATGAGCGTCACCTGCTGTGATGAGTCACTGGCCTTGTTGATGTAAGCGCTGGTGGGCGGATGGAAAGGAAATGTATCAGTAAGTAATCTGGAAATTATAAAAGCCTAATCCATCACAGAGGTGCTGGCACGATGGATTTACTACCGTCTGGCTTCCTTTCCTTGGGAGGAATGACTTGATTGTGAGTGGCTTAGATATCTTGTTGGGAACATAGATTCTTCACTCTATTCAGGTGTGAGGGGCACCCAATCCTGACACCTTTATAACAACTTCAGCCTTCACACCAAACACAGCCTCCCAGGGAGAATGAGTCTGTCTTTTTCTATCAGCACCACATGCCTATATCTCCCCTTTAACCGAGTGTCCCTTTCTTGTCTTCAGTTTCTTTGATTTTCCTACTCCGTCCACTTACTCTGTCAACTCTTCTATCCCCATTCCCCACTGACATTTCCTTTACTGGTGAAAAATGTTAAAACTTAATAGATTACTGCCTCGACAATATATGAATGCAAGAGCAAGATGGAAGAAAAAATGCTTGATAAAAGGTTGGGACAAGCAATGTCCCAAGTTGCACAGTGCCTTCACATTTTAGCAACGCCTACAGGAGTAAGAGGAGACGGGAGGTGCATCTTAACTAAAGAAGAAGGTTGACTGGTAGTCAGAGCTTGGAGATGCTCACTGTTACATTTTGCCAACCCAAATGTCTTCATCTTTACAGTCAGGTGAGTGTGGGATGTTATTGTGTGAGTGTGATAGATAATCTATGGGTTCTCAAGAGTGCCTCAGGGTTTGTAACATGGATCCAACACCACACTGTTTAACCCTCGAGGGTAAATTAAAACGGCTCAAGCATTGTGGACATGAAGGAAACCCATCGTGTTATTGATGCAGCATGCAGCTACTGAACTCTACTGAAAACGCCAGAACAAAAATTACATTTGACACAAATTCAATTTGAAACAATTTTCTTTTGCATTACATTCTGTTCTTTGATACTGAGTAATCGCGAGTTCCACTAAAACATGTTTTCTGTTTAATCTCTTGTTCAATTTCTCCAATATTTAATTTTTACGAACACAGCGGATATAAAAAAATTCAACACGTCAGGTTTTCATGATGTATAAAAATGAAGAAAATGAGATCAAGGTAAACGATTTAAGAAAATCATTTCCACCTTTAAAGTTTAACCTGCACAATTCACAGTCACTCTTCAATTCTATTTGGGTGGGGGACAATCACTGAAAAACTTACTATTACCTGGCTGCACAAATGTGCGCAGCCTTAGACTAAAATACTGTTAAATACCTCTTTTGATTTTACTACACCGTTCAGTCTTTTTGGCTAGGAGTTTGCCACAGCACTGCGTCTCTTGATTTGGCAATACTTAACAGTCTTCTTTGGAAAAGTACCACAAATCATCGTCAGGTCACCCCACAGGTTTTGATTTGGATTCAGGTCTAAGTCTTTCCAAAACTTTAATCATCAGGTGAAGACATTCTTTTGTAGAATTGGATGATTTGGGTCATTGTTGTGCTAAAGGGTGAAATTCCTCATCATTTTCATCTAGCAGCTGCTTTAAGTTTTTGTGCCAAATTGGTATCAGTATTGGAACTGCTCATATTTCCGTCCATTTTGAGTAAAACACAATGTATTTTATGGTATATTTTACAGCTTGGACATTCTTGTGTACCCTTCTCCTGACTGATACCTTTAAATCATGAGATCTCGTTAACGCTTTATAAGCTTTTTCTGGACCATGGCTTTTAATTTATGCATGTCACATTAAAAATGGACAAAGTTCTGAAGTCATTTTTCTTGGGGTCATATTTTCTCAACATCACAAATCCAGATATTTTGACAGTGCTATGAAGATGTTTTATATCCACTTTATATTCTTTTACTCACTCTAATTTCACTATGTCCTTAATTTGAGTTAGAAAATCTTCACATAGACTTAGGTTGAACAGGTTGGTGGGCTGAACAGAGGCTTCGGGCACAGTGAAGAATAAGACAGAGACAGATGAGTCCAAGTCCACTGAGCAGATTGCATGTTTAATTGGTTGAACCATTGTTTGCAACAGACATCTCCATCATTGGGAGAAGGTAACAAGTCATCGACCCGTGGCATGCTAATCACTATGAACTAGTCTGGAAAACCACATTATCACATTGAGGGTGAATGAGTAGTGCAGACTTTAATAAGCCTAACTATTTCGTATATCACCTTATCAGGGAACAAAACAAAATAAATTAAAAAAAACCCACAATTTACTGATAGTAGTCCAACCTAATAAGCTCCGATTTCTAATTTCATCTCTACCTGGGGTTAAGATCTGTCACCAAGGCAACTTGGACAATTTGCTTACATATATTCTACTGTGGCGTTACAGGAGAAAAGAAAACATATGGTAATGTCAAAAAGAGCAGATATTCTAAACAGCAGGAAAACTTGATTCTGATGCTATGCACTTGGGTGCAAGTGCAGAAGATTTTGCTTTGAAAGATTAGAGAAAAGAAAACACCATCAAGGACAACGCCAAGTAGATTAAGCTGTATAACTTCCCTTGCTGTTTGCTACTTAAAGCAACTTTTGATATGTGAGTTTATTTACGGCATCGAAAAATAGACTTCGCTGTGAAAAATGAGTTCATTTGTCCGTTCCCTGTCACAAGCCCTTGACTGTGTTACCAAGTTTGTGTGGGAGAATGTCTGCGTGTGAATGTGTGTGTATGGAGATGAATAATGGCAGCGATTATTGAGGCAGTGAAATTAGTGAGAGCATATGGCTCAGCTGAGATGATAGAAAGCCCCTCCCACAACCTGTCAGCCATCAGGGTGACACAAACACACACACAAATGTATGTGCAAAGCTATGATATGTGCACACACACAGACTCACACAGTGTGTGTGAAGGACAAACAGGTGCGGCTGACTCACTACCAGAAGGTGTGACAGGTTGAAGCACACAAGATGGATGGACAGAGGAGAAAGATAATGAACATGTTGGCTGAAGAATGACAAAAGTGAGTTATCTAACTTTAAGGTCCTGCGTCTATACAGTGGGTTTCATCGTTTTATATGGGCTTCCTCTGCCTTTATAGACAGAATATATACACATCATTTACAGCATTTCAATAATTACACTGAAATATACAATTATAGATCATTTTTCTGTCGATTAAACAGAATGATCCAGCAAAATCTAGTGCGTTTTCAGTTCTGTGTAGCAGTACCTGATAGGGTTAAATAAATAATTTAAAAAATAAATATAACTTGTCATTGTGTATGTGTGTGTACCTGTATATTTTCTGATGATACAGATCACACCAGAACATCTTGTTGGTGGACACGTCCACATCCAGGGCCACGGCATTCTTCAGTGTAGGGACCACTTGTGTGTACTCACTCTTCAGCAGGTGAATACGACGGATTTCATGACGGTTAGTGAACAGCAGGTACGGACTCTTTCCTGTTGGAAAAGGAAAGATGTTTATGTTACCATCAATGAAACCACTGGACAGAGAAGTTATACAGAACAGCTCATCTGCTCTGTAACCCACTGCTGTGATTCTAAATTAGGAACCTACCAAATATGGGCTGTTTGTACTGCTTTTGCTCTTGGTATGTCACAGGGAAATATTTGTTACCCTTGCAAAATACCTGTACGTGAAAGCTGAACTTGTGAATCTGTACTGTTATAGGCATTTGCAGCTAGACTGCTGACTAGAACCGAAAGTATGAGCACATCACTCCAGTCCTGGCCTCTCTGCATTGGCATCGTGCCTCATTTTAGAATTCAGTTTATGGTTGTTTGATCAAGGCTCTTAATGGGCAGCCCCTAGCTTGTATTACCAGTCTTATTCATTTATATTCACCAATATTTCCCAGTCTCACAGACCCACTGGTGAAGGCCTCTTACTGTACATGTCTCAAGGTCATGCCTCAAGCAAAGAGGTGACAGAGCCTTTGCAGTCGTTGCTCCACAGTTTTCAAATCTACACAATCACACGAAAGCCGAAGTTCTGATAGGACTCTATGCAGTCCTCTGAAAAACTAAGTACTCTTCATGATTCAGTAGCTTGTAGAATCACCTTTGCAATAACTTGAAGCTACTGAAGAACTTTGGTTGACTGTTCACAACGTTGGTTCAGTTCATTGAGTTTTGGCAGGATGATGCATAACTCGGGTGTAGGTCTGGATGACCTTAATTGGACCTTTGCAACACCTTCATTCTTTTCTTTTTCATTCTGTTATAGATTTGCTGCTGTGTTTGACATCATTGTCTTGTAGCATGACTGAATTTGGGTAAAGCTTTAGCTGTCAGTCAGATGGCCTCATATTTGATTCTAAAATACTTTGGTATACAGCATCGTGCTTGACAGTTGGTATGAAGTGTTTGTGTTGATTATGTCGTGTCTGGGTTTTGCCAAACGTGGGGCTGTGCATTATGGCCAAACATTTCCACTTTGTTCTCATCTGTCCACAGGACATGGTTCCAGAAGTCTTGTGGTTTCCTCAGATGAACTCTGTAAAGCTAAGGTGTGTTTGCCGCTGTCTTTCTTAAGAGAAGAGGCTATCGCCACACTTGTTCAATCTTTTTGTGGCATCATGAACTGTCATGAACTTTGACATTTAACACCCTAATAGGGTTTTTTAAAGTCTGAGATGTAGCTCTTGGGGTTTTAAGCAATTTCTCTGGGCATTGCATGGCCTGACCTTAAGAGGAATTTATTGGGACGCCCATTCCTGGGAACATTGTGACATTTTGTTAACACACATACAAAATAGGCTGTTCTAGTGTTTCCCTTTGCTATTCTTCACCAGTCTAATAACCTACATACTGTTGTGTACAAAGATACCGTGGGTAGTGCTGAGTGTTTAGCCTTATTCCCAAAAGGGAACATAATGTAAGCCAACTGTACTTTGCATTTGTACTATTTAGGTCCTTAAAGCATGTATTTTTGATGATGTGAACATAAATTATGTATCCAAACAACCCCTTTAAAATAATAATGTTTCCCATCTACACACAGATTTTAGAACAACATCATATTATTGAGTGAGTTTTTCACACAATTATGCACAACAGGGAAAATGATGTATGTGGTATGATTCAGTCCACATGGAAAACACACACCCCTTTTTAAAGACTATTGTTTTGGAATAAAGATGCAAGTGTGGTGTCCTACTGTTGGAAAAAGTTACATTACTCTTGTTAGTGAAGTGACCCAACAAGAGCCATGCCACAGTCTATTTTAAGTACAACAGTGCATTGCTGGGGGGTTTTTTCAGGGGCATTCAGGATGTGGCGTTTGCTGGCACATTAGTTACCTGGTAGCGGACACACTTCAGCTGACTGAAGGTGAGGATGGCTCAAGCATTTGAATAATTCTAGGTAGGTGACAAGGTCAACTCTAGCACACAGAGATACCTTAGTTTGTGAGCATGGGAGCATTGCTGTGACATCTATATTTTTGTCATCAAGCACTTTCAACCTAAAATACAAGAAATGTAGTCCTGGACTCTCACTACAGTGCAGCTAATAAGACATCAATGTTTCTTTTAATTTAGCAGCACTGGTGTGTCCTGGATTGCCACTCCCATTACATTTTCCAGCACGTTTTTTCACATTTGTTCTCTGTCCTAGCTGTCACGTCATCTTTATTCTCCACTGTCCACAAAAATCAAAACAGCATTCAAACAAGACAAAGCCGGCCGGCAGCAACGTTCGAGCGTGCACAGACAGCACAAACTCCTACTTTCACACAGACTCAACCGTGCTTTGACAGGTTTCCTCAGCCCTGGTTTATTACAGGCCACTGCACAAGGAGAAAATATTACAGTTCTACTACTGCTAGGATCCAATCATTTTTCTCTTACTGCTGGTTTGTAATCATCAATTTCCCCTGCTGAGAGGGCGAGCGAGCGAGAAAGCGAGACAGAGACAAAGGAACAGGCAAGCGCAAGTAAATCTGACAAATGCAGGTAAAGTCAGGGAGAAAAGATCATTAAGAGGATGTAATTAAGGAAGGACGAAGGAAAAAGCCATCAACAAAACAAGTGAAAACATGGGAAAGTGGGAAAAAGAGAGAGAAAAGTAAGAACATTTTGAAGCCTGTATAATGAGGACATGGATAACTCCGACATGTCTTTCATCAATCCCCACAGACTCACTTTTTCACGACAATATCTCTTATCCCTCATCGGTGTTGTCACAGCAATATGTCCTTCTGAAGTTTATTTTTTTTAAAAAGAAAAAAAGAAGCTGAGTCACTGTTTTCCAAAAGGCCCCAGCACTACAGATGTCATCAAAAAGTGCAAGATTATCTCTTCTACAAGATACTGCAAAGCTACAGTCAGCTATCTGAACAGCAACATGGTTCTGTAAATATATTTTAATCTGCAGTGCTCGTTCAGGGCTGCTCTGCCCCATCAGCCAATTAAGATAAAGCTGCAAAAGGATAAGTGCAGCCTGGGAAACACTGTTAGATGCTGCAGGAGCACTGATTTCCAGGTGTTTATGTTGTGAGCTTCACAAAGTAAGAGGTAAATAAAAAAAGAAATCCCCCCCAAAAAAAGACAGACAGAAAGGTCAGAAATAATGGTGAGAAATTCTGCAGGCTGACAGCGATGTTTAGCTGCAGCTTTTGTGAACTGGCCAGCACTAGAGGAGGTAAATAGGATGATGGTATGTCTGGAAAAATGCACGCACGTCAAGGTCAGAAGTGCTTGTTAAGACTTGTTGTTAAGACTTACAAACCGTGCTACATAATGACGAACAGATGCGACAGCGGAGAACAGAAATGAACTTCCCATCGACAGCTGTGTCAAAAGTCATTCAACTTTCCTGTCATTCGTTAACACAAAGCCGCTTACATAACACTTCGTTATTCTTGTGGTTAAAGGCCACATGTGCTTATATTTTATATTTTATTTATATTTTATATATAAAAAATTGTCGGTGCCTGGACTTTCATGATGAGAACACTGATGTGCTTAATAGATCAGTTAAAGTAGGAGAATAAAGATGTGTAAATTTGAACCTTAATTCTGGTTTAATTTGACCAGTTTCTTTCCAGACAAACAGAATTAAATGCTAAATAACATCATAATTGAAGACAAGACACAACTTTTGATGAGTTTTGACATTATTCAGCAACATTTTTGGTCCTGTGGCAAAATCTTCTGACAATGGGGGGGAAAAGAATTTGTCCAGTCCTTTAAAACCTTTCTGAGAAGTGTGTAATCAAACTGTCAAGAAAGGTACAAATTGTTCTCAGCTCTGAGGTGAAGCCTGCAGTACACTACAGATGAGAGAGATGACGAGACACAAGTGAACGAAACAAGAGAACAGAAAAATAACACAACACTTTGGACCAAAGGCAGTTTGTAACTTTCCTCTGCATCACTGCCGCAGCCTGTCGTGCATTTATCGAGTGTACCTGTTATGTAGTCCCACAGCTGTTACACCCTTCGCCATTGTATTCATTTATATTTCTTTTAATTTCACAGACTTTAATTGAAGTATTTTAAATAGGGTTTTTTTTAAATACAGCCAATAAGCCTGTGTTAATTAGTACGAAGTTAATTTTATTATTACAACTTAGATTTGCTAATTGTAGTGAACAAGTGACAAACTCCGGAGGATAAAATATCAAATTCAATTCAGTTTTATTTATAGCTCCAGCAGAACCAGGGAGGGACAGCCGTCTGCCATGACTGGCCTAATTTGCAAGTATGCACGCATGTATGGTTCACCCCGTCAGTGTGTACATCCTGCTTTGCTGCCATTAGCTAAAAACGTGACTATCTGGTCAATTTCCTGGATTCTGCCATATAATGCTCACACACACAGAGATGAGAAAAGAAGTCACATCATGACTCCAGCCTGAGATGTTACTTTGAATTAGCACTGCTGGTGTAACACTTGTGTATTACTCTGAAATGAATCTGCAGAGACAGAAAGCGCATTCTAGGATTATAAATGAAACGCAGTTACTGTACACCAAACACATCGTAGCGTTTTCACAATTACCTATACAGACTCAACTCACAGCAACAGCATATCTAAAAATGGACTTATATGCAACTTTAATAACCTTCAGATGATATGAGTATGACAGCTTCTGAACTTCAATATGTGCATATGATATTGGCACCGGGTTCGTTTCCTATCTCATCGCAGAACGTGACATTCCTCCTAACCAGTCAGTCGCAGGGGAATTGCATTTGTGTAGAAATCATGACGTGACTCCTCAAAATAACTACTTATGCGCTGTGTACATGTACGGTGATTTCTGTTGCTGCGCACGTGCGAGTCTAGAAATGAGTTCATAAGCAAAATGCAGCTTCATTAAATCCAAATTACCTCAGCTTCACAAAACAGGCATCCCTGTACTTATGGTCCCAACCCGATTTGTTCCTCTGAATAAACAATCCTCAACTTAAACAGGAATCCATCCAGTCACATTTCAGACTTCTTTTTTTGTCTCCTTTGGCTATGCTATGTAATGATGAACAGTATGTATACACGAGCAGAGAAATAAGTCATATACCGCGTAAGTATCTATCTCATTTCTCTTCTGCTTCTCCATGCTGCCATCTTATAAATGGCCTGGCCTCCAATAAGGATGTTTGGTCTACCTAACAGTAATAAAGATTCCCACACAGAGACACAAAGCAATCAATGCTGTTTTTTATGCCACTTGGGTTAGAAGTGAAGGTCTGTTTTCTGCTTTAAGCACTCATTATCAGACCAGTTTACCCTGTAATGACTTAACCTCAGACCGTAATTACTAATAACACTCCTTTCTCTCTCGCCGAAAAGTAATTTGCTGTGTAAGTCAATCAGTTAAAAGTTCCATTCTCAATGTATGTAAATAGAGAGTAGAAAGGAATTAACATCACCAGAACATGAGGTAATTTCTAGCCTAGAAATATAATGTATACATATTTTAAATCGTTAGCACATGTAGCAAGATAGCAGGTACCTATCCGTAAAAGTTAAAATTGAAAACTAAAATTGCATATTTAGAAGTTTGTTTGTTTTTTTGTAAAGGCAATCCCTTAATGTCTTCATATGGCTCAGATGTACGGTGGCCCTGAGAGGCAAAACAGACTGCAACTTAAGAAAACACCAGCACTAAGAAAAACGCTGCAAAGGCACACAAAACACAACAGAAATAGGAAACATGAAAACAGAAATAGGAAAAAGCTGATTTCCAAACGCACAAGAGAAGTGTTTCTGTGATCTTGCCTCCAGTATTGGGAAGTGTTTCTGGGGAGACAATACCCCGACGGACCAGTTGCAGGAACCCAAAACATGGTAGGCGTGTTTTATCATGATTCATATAATACTGATGACGGATTATTAGGCTAATAGTTAGACTAACACACTTACCTCTCATCTTTTCTTTCCTCACAAAACCAATAGATCCTCCACTTCTGTCTCCCAGCGCAGTTCTTAGCATATTTTGGTTCCTGCAACTGGTCCGTCGGGTTATTGTCTCCCCAGAAACACTTCCCTTGTGTTTTTTCCTATTTCCGTTGTGTTTTGTGTGCTTTTGCAACGTTTTTCTTACTGCTGGTGTTTTCTTAAGTTGTAGTCCGTTTGACTCTCAGGGCCACCGTACAGATGCAACTTTGCATGTTCACTTCTTTGAATATTCATGCATATATAAGAGATGCATACTAGCCACCCACGTCTGCTTCTGTGTCTCTACTCTAAATAAGTTGCAATATTGGACTAATTCGGCCATGCCTCAGCCATCCGTGTTTGAGCTGTTAACTGATTTTGGAAAATAGGAAGAAGAAGAAAAGTGAACTTTACAGTGGCAACATAGGCAACATGTTGTTCTGGTTTGTTCAGTCAGGCTAGTCACCTACTGTGTTGCCTGCTTATTTCACCGATATGTCTTCGAACACAGAAACAACACATCGTAGGGACATGCTAATAAGGTTAAAAACTTGAAAGCATGCACTGTTAACACATTCTAGACCAGGGGTCGGCAACTCCAGGCCTTGAGTAACGGTGTCCTGCAGGACTAGATGTGTCCTTAGTCAATTACAGCTGATTCAAATTGCTAAATGACCTCCTCAACATGTCTTGAAGTTCTCCAGAGGCCTGGTTATGAACTAACCATTTAATTCAGGTGTGCTGACCCAGGGTGATATCTAAAGTGCAGGACAACAGCACTTGAGGCCTGGAGTTGCCTACCCCTGTTCTAGACCGTCTGTTTCCTGTACTTCTTAAAGTAAAATATATAGAAACATTATCTGCAGGTACTTAAAGGCTTGGTAACCACAGGATTGTTATATTTAACGTCAGCTCTAACAGACTGAAAACTGTGCGAACTGATTAGAAGAACCCAAATTGTGCTTTCAAACAAGTCTCATGTATACCTAATGGGCTCATGTACAGTTGTGTTTTGAATAGCATTAAGGAAGACTTCTTTTCAGTTGCAAACTTGCCAAGTGCAGCTTAGAGGACAAGATTTTATTTTCATTCAAACTGCTGTTCAGTGTATTTGCTGTAGCCAACAATGGGTAGAGACCCTGCCTGTGTCCTGCATTGAGTGGGCAGACCTTTTCCCCAAATAACACCCTTCCCTTAACACTCTGGGGAGAGCAAAAGCAGCTGGCTGCAAACTTTCATTAGTGAGAGCTGCAGAAAAAAGATGGCAAATATTTATCTTTGCACAGATTGCTGTGCAAGAACTGCACACAAAGCAATACTCTCCTTTCACGGAGTGCCACTGTGTGAGAACTGCGTAGGATGTGACTGGGTAGTCGGCGCTAGAGTCGGAGCGCCGTTGCTGAATATGTGAGAGTTGGTTTCTATGTGTGATTCCTCATATGTATGTGCGACTGTATTTTGGTGGGAGCTTCCATCAATGACAGTGTGTGTATTCACTTCCAAAAATGTGTGTGTGATAAATGCCCTACCTACGGCTTTGCAGGTCTTAGAGGCAGGGTCCATCTCATAACCTTCATAGCACTCACACTTGTAATCCCCTTTGTAGTTGATGCAGATCTGACTGCAGGCATCTGGGTTCTCACATTCGTCTATGTCTGCAGAGAGAAACATGGCACAAAGACATAAAGATCAAGACACACACAGTCCTATTTGTCTGGAGACTGAGACATAAAAGAGCTAATATTTTCTGTTTCTAGCATGTTAACAACCTTTCTCAGCAGGATCCTCACTTCAAAAAAAAAAGAGAGATCTTTTGTTGAGAAATTTGAATGTTGTAACACTAATATTTTTGAGAAACAGACTAACACTGTTTTAACTGGATAATAGAAATGATGTTAAACACGTTTGTATATGGAAACAGCTTAAACCAAATAAATTAGGAAAAATGGAAAATCTGACATTTCTGAACGCATTCAGGGTCATATTTAAAGCTACAGGTCAAGGTCCTCCAAGGTCAGCGTAACCAGAATCTGGGGACAAAGGGGATGAACCTCCCAATACTGGAGGCAAGATCACTGAAGTAGTTAAACAACTCCATGGTGGAAGGTCCCCAGGGTGGATGAGACTGGACTCGAGTTTGTAAGCCTCTGGATGTTCTGAACTGTTTCAACTGACATACCTCTGCAAAATTGGATAGAACTTGGGGAGAGTGCCTCTAGACTGCCCTCTAGGATGGTGGTTCCCCTCTTCAAGAAAGGGCACCAGAGGGTATGTTACAACTTCAGGGGGATCCGATTTTCTCAGCCTACCTAGGATGGTCTGTGCTGGGATACTGGAGAGGAGAGTCCATCCAGTAGTCGGCCCCTAACTTAAGGAGAAACAATGCAGCTTTTGTCCTGGTTGTGGAACACGGGACAAGCTCTGCATCCCATTAAGCATATTTAAGGGGACGTGGGATTTTGCTCAACTATTGTCTTATTAACTTAGAGAGGGCATTCAATGGCATTGCTTGCTGTGTCCGCAGGGGCTGCTTCTGGAGTATGTGGTATTAGCCCCTTTGTTAAGGGCTATCTGGTCCCTGTACAACTGTAATGAGAGCTTGAGTCACATAGCTAGCAGTAAGTTGAACTGATTCTCGGTTTCTAGAGCTGAACTTTGTTTCCGCATCATTTCACAAGCCATTTACAAGCAAAATAATCAGAAACCAAATGCTAACAATTCCAAAACTCCCATTTTCAGCGATCCCGGACAAGCCCCCTCTTGGTCCCCTAAAAAGGTCCAGTGGTTGAGGGAAAGTAACAAAGGTGTCCGGGTTGAAAAAAGGAGGCAGAGAGGCAAAATGATTACATTAACAGATTTTATTAATGTTTCTATTAATAACTAAACTAAAAGAGACAGACCAGCCACTATTACCTTTTGAAGAAAGAAAACAACAAAACTCAGGTGATCATCACTAAACTAAAAATAAGTCAAAGGGGGTTAGTACCAAAACACACTCCTCTCCACAGAGTAGGAGCAATAGACCACCATACTCACAGCTCACCAGCAACAACCCAACAAAGCTCTCTCTGGCCCTAGAGCTCAATTTTCTCTGGATTTAAGCATTCTTAATTGCTGATGGGAGTCAGCCGTACAAAAACGGTGGCACCAAAGGCAGGAGATATGGCAGGACACATCCAAACAAGAACGATTTCAGGAGGAGGTCCTGCTAGGGCTGTAACAATGGGTGGGCGGACCCATTAGGTAATCAGTGAAAATGTAATTAGTACTGAATAGGGAGTAGCAGTTTTTGTGAACTGATGTTTTGTTGTTTTGTTCTTCTGTACATCATTTATCAGTTTTTTATGGTGGAACACTTTCTGATCATCAGCATCCCAACATTTTACAAATGCCTCATCTTACATTCTGGACCTGGCAACCTCGCTAAGGAGACTGGTTGTTAAAATAACTTATTCATGCTCCCAAATCCAGAATATCCAGAATGTCTGCATGCAATTAATAACTTGCAACATGCATAAAAGACAAGCTTTAGATGAGGCAGTTTACTCCAGAGTGCTAACCCCATTTTTTGCATTTAAGTTAGTTATCATACTAGATTTTTGTCTCAACCGGGTAAAGCAAATGCAACTAATCTTAAACAGCAGTGTTTAATGAATCATGTTAATGTTTTCCTTGGACCTGAAAATGGCCATAGTTAAAAGTACCCTCGAACAAAACAACCACAGAATAGCACAGATAAAGTTCAGCTGATTAATGTCACTGCCCTTTGGTCGTGCTTCTCTGGACCAAGGCTGCACTTTTTTTTCTCTTTACCTCCACACGTCTTTTTATCCAGGAGTTTGTAGCCAGAGGGGCAGTCACACTCATAACCAATTCTCTGGTCCTTGCAGATGTGGGAGCAGCCACCGTTGTTGTCTGCACACTCATTCAGGCCTGCAGAGACAGAGTGGCAGCAGAGGAAAGGGCAGGGATGGCAGAGAGGAAACAGTGAAAAATAAAACAAAGAGTTGAGTATTGTTCCAATAAATTCCAGCAGGTTTTTAGACAGAATAACTTTGGCAACACAAGAACAAGATGGACAGGAAGACAATCCCACGGGTTGGTCTGTATGGACAGTTTAAATCATCCTGCCAGTAAAGATATTTTTGTCCTGTCTGTATACATCAACAATTCAAGTTTGTGTGTGATTCTTGTGTGCTCTACTACCGGTAGTCTTAGCTAGTAGTTCCTGGAACGGATCCATTTTCCAACAGGAACCTTTGCTTATCCCAGGTGCTACTGCACTATATTGCCTATTGTAACACAAGCACGTGCTCTCCTTCATCCTCTAATCCAATTCTCTCCATTTCCTCTGGTTTTTTTTCCTTTTAACAGAACATATTGGACTGAGTCATCCTTCCTTTCCCTTTTGTATCAGTTTCTGTGCCTCCATTTATCCCTTTTTTTCTTTCAACTACCCTCCAGGGAGTGAAGAGGGATCTCTGCAGAAAGCTAAAGCTGGTACTTCATTACCGGTTTACATTAAAGATTTAAGCTTCAAGGCTACAGGTACTGCTGTGAGACTAAGACACTACTAGAGATAGAAAAAGAGAGGCAGCAAGACATTAAGGGAGACTCACAGGAAGAGGAAAAGAGTAGTATGGACTTTCACAGATTTGCATTTAATCAAAATTAGACTGGTAATTTATAGTAGAACGGAACAGCAACTGAGTATCAGCCTTATTTTAAACTAAAATAAGGCAAAAACATGAAAACCTGCTTAAAGCAGTTTAAGCAGGTTGTAGCAGAAGCACTAGAAAACAAAAAACAAAGTATGTGGACACTCATATCCATATTTCTATTCTCTTGTAATGTTGTATAGTTTGTACTGAGGTTTAGTTAAAATCTTTGAAAATCACATAAACTATAATGACTATAGCATGGGTAAAACATGCAGGTGGCTGGCAGGAGGTTCTTTTCAGATACCAATAAACTCTTTCTAACATCTTAATTCTAGCGCCAGACAGACACTGAACTGTATGAGATGATGTCTGCAGCAATGTTGGAGTAAAATTCTTATATTTCTGTGTCTATACACATCGATTTATGGATCAATTTGTGGATCGATGTACATAGACACACATATACACAGAATGAGTGAGTAAGATTCAGAGTTTTACTAAATACCAAAAATAATCCGGCAATGTCATTCACAAATAAGATAAAGCTATATTACTGCTAATAAGTGATATTACTGTGTAGGCTCGGCTTAACTCAGCGCCATCTTCTTGGCTGTGATGTGTGCTAACTTCCAGTTCACAGATCATCATATTTAATTCTTATCATGGGAATCATGGCAGATTCTTCTCTCACCCCAACCGGTCGCGGCAGATGGCCGCCCCTCCCTGAGCCAGGTTCTGCCGGAGGTTTCTTCCAGTTTTCCTTCCCACTGTCGCCAAAGTGCTTGCTTGTAAGGGGTCATATGACTGTTGGGTTTTTATCTGTATGTATTATTTGTAGGGTCTACCTTACAATATAAAGCCTTGACTGTTGCTGTGATTTTGCGCCGTAAAAATAAAATCGAATTGAATATATCCATCAGCTGTGAGGTTAGAGGAGGATGCAAAGGCAGTGCGCACACATATAATTTTATACTGACACAACAGATGCCAGCCCACTCCAATTCAGAGAGGCTATGGGTCAAGTGCAGCGTCTCTTAATAACCTCAGACACTTTAACGTGTACATAAAGTAAAATCTCAGGCTTCAATTCCCTTTGTTTCATTAATTTGATACGATTCTATTAATAAGTATACTTTTCTCAGCCGCTTACATCTGATTGCGGATGAACTGCACTGCTTGTGGTGTCAAATGTGTGACCAAAGCTGAGGAAGCAGTAATTATCTGTGCTGTTTGGATAATCTCTGTGGATAATCTACGTTATGGGTAACGTAGTCGTGTCACGCTCTCTCGGCTAAGATCGCACCGGAGGGCAGAGTCGTTTGGGTCTTTCATCATAACAAGGTAGTTGAGAAATATCCTGATTTACTCAGCCTTGATCAAATGAATCTCCTTTACATAGAGAAGAGTGACCACCCACATTTGAACAAGCTAATGTTCTCACATTAATGTGTGTGTGTGTAAAGAAACACGAAGAATCTTACCACACTCCACAGGTTCATCTGACCAGTCCTTGCAGTCTTTCACGTTATCGCACATCTTGCTGCTGTCGATACACTCCCCGTTCTTACAGCGGAACTTTTTGGGCCCGTCGCATTTTGTAACTGTAGTGAAGACATCAGATGACTTAAAAGCCTAGACTCTTAGCAAGTGTTTTAATCACATTGAGCACCAAATTAGTGTTTGGCAACACAATAATTCAACCCTACTGTGATGAAAGCCTCTGGCGCGTCAGATTTTGTAGAGTACAAGATTCTAATGCAGATACAGTAAATGTCAGCAAAGCAATGCTGTCGATGTTTCTTGTGGTCTGTGGAGATAATTAGCCCAAAGGTTGACTCTTTTGACTCTCAGTGAGAAGCTTTAGGCAAAGCTTGATCATTAAATTGCTTAGTTCTATAAATAAGACAGGCTACAGGGAGTTAAGTGGAGGTTAACAAATGTTTGTCGCTATTCTAATTAGGGAAGCTTACTGAGAAAGACATATCATATGTATGGTAACTAATAGTAAACACAAGCTCAAAAAAAGAGAAAGGCTTCATGGATAACATATGCATTATACGGTTTGAACTACAGATGAGCCAGAGGCAGCTGAGCTCCCATCAAAGAGGCCCTTTAACTCTCTTGAAAGTAGAAGCTAAATAAAATGTAGAAGAGTAGCAGATGTGACATCCAGTGCCTATTAAATGCACGAAGCAACTCAGCTGCTACATATCTGTTCTGTGCAAGTTATACGCAGCTGAGTTGTTACAGTAAATAAAAATATCGCTGTAGCTTCTTTGCAATTCTTTGAATCATCACCTCCGTCTTCGACCACTCAGGAGATTTAAGTGGAGGGAACACAGGGGAGATTTAAGGCAGTGGAGATTCACAGCCTCTTATCCTCCCATGCCTCTAAGCCTATCTTTTGGTGGACATTTTTCTGATTAAAGTTTCTCATGGGGCCGAACTCACCAGAGAGGCCAACTGTGCTACTCTTCGTTATAGCTCCTGTGAAGCTAGTTCAAAGTATTAAAGTTGTAATTGGCCACTTTTTTTTTTGAGTAAATGAAGTTAAAGAAAGGAGGCAGAAGCGAGAAGCAGAAGTCCTGAAAACATAAATTGAAACTTTAAATAAAATCTGGAATTTTGACTCTGCATTTAGAAGAAAAGCCAACATTATTGGGAGGAAAACAAAATAGAACAATATGTTCTTCTAATAATAATCGGGATGTTTGCTTGTTTCATGGCCGTCCTCCTTTTCCGTACTCGCGAGACGCTTACCGTTGACACAACCTGCTTCATCACTGTAGTCCGGACAGTCGTGAACTTTATTACACTGCTTGGTGCCGTGAATACAGGAGCCATCGCCACACTGGAACTCATCAGGTCTGCACGTAAGCAGTGCTGAGGAACACAAAACACACAGTTAAGAATTAGCTGAGTATTCCCATTAGTCTAATCCACGAAAAGACAATGATAAAGTTCCACAATGAAAATTCAGAGCATTTTAAATTGTTCACAAAGTCAAATTCAGCCCTTTTCCTCTCAAATTGCATTCCAGTATTCAGCTCTAATCTATCATACGCACCTCTTGATAGGGCATAAATCCTCATAAACTGCTATGCCGAAAAGAAAAGCATTCATGTATTCATCCAGCATCTGAAGCAAACCCACATCTAGTGACCTATTGAGAAGGTGTGTGCATGTAAATGTGCATATAGACATTTGTGCTTGCTCTAACGTGGAGGGACGGCTTATTTAACTCATTTGTCTTTTTAACTGGCTATTTAATTATTCATGTGTTGTGTTTTGGACTGGCTCCGCCAACGGAGCAGAGGCAGACATGATCAATGACTGTGGAGCCGATAAAAAACACACGGCAGACAATCTTCGCATCAGGAAATATGGTATTAACACAGCCACACACAACGGTTTGGGCACATTTGGGTTTTCGGGCTCACAGAGGCATTATTAAATGAGCAAAATTAAATGCAAGCTTGCAGCAGGACATGTGAATGCCAGGAAAAGGGGAAGCTGAGACATACTTTGAAACACTCAGACAAAAAATAAATAAAATAAAGACAAACAGATGTTCATGCTAAAGCCTGGACCATCGCAAAATGTGCCGATTCCTTCATCCAAATTATTGGGATGTTAGCTCAGCTAATAATGATAAATCCCCGGGATGAATAGTTATAATAATGGATTGCCATCTGCGGAAACGTTGACAGGACGGAAAGAAGGAAAGTTGCGATACGATGTGACCATTTCTCATTTCCATTAACCTTCTGTCACTCTGCTCACAGTCGCTTGTCTCGGTGTGTCCGCGAAGAAGCTCGAGGTTATTGAGACAGATGTTTCGAATAAGATGGCAAATGATACGTAAGGAGCGCGTGTGTGGGAATGAGCAGAGCCTGATGGAAACGAGGCGAACGAGGAAAGAACAAACTGGAGGTATAGTATGCAGTTATTGTCACAATCCTCATTTACACTGAAACGGTGCTAAGCTGTCTTCTATGTTCTCGTTTAAATTGCCATCCCTCCATTCTCTTCTGCTTAACCTTATCACGGTCGCTGTGGGGGCTTCAGCCTATCCCAGCTATCACGGGGTGAGATGCAGGGTACACCCAGGACAGATTCCCTTTTTTTTTTTTTGGTTAATAGAGAGATTTTTGGTCTATTTTTAAATGTTTTTTAGGCAGTTAGCAACCGTTTGAAATGTTTTGGAAAATATATCAGTTGGTAGCAAGGATATTTACATTAATTATTTTAGGAAAATAGTCTGTTTTAATAAAATATACTCTAAGCTGTCGGCTGTTCTGTTTACATGTTTAGTGAATTTTATTTTCAGCTTCCAATTCTCCAAGCTAGCAGTTAATAACTCAGTGAATAATGCATTGAACTTCCAAACAAAGCCGGTGTTAGCATTAGCTAATCAAGTCAAAGCTCTCATTAAAACATACTCAGGTCCAGTCAAAGAGACTAAAGTGGGTCTGATTGAAACACCAATATCAAGGTCATAGTTCTCAAACCAATACATGACATATCATCGTCCATGTTTGACTTTTATTTACATTTATGGCTGAGACAAGTCATGATTATACTCCGCTGTGGAGACATGAAGGGTTAGTAGTCATTTCCTGTTATATATATTTCCTTTAGGTCTTTTGTGGTGCATGCATAGTTGGTGCACACTCGTGTCAATTCTCCACAGACAACTCTGCACAATAACACGCACAGGCAGGCACACGGGCATCCTCAAAGATCGATGCTCAAAGTCTGATAATGAAATTTGTGTCATTCAGACCTGAGTGGATTTTAGCATACCTGCAGAAAGCAGATTCGAGGCTTTAGAGTGACGTTTCGACCATGTCACAGATTTAGACATTGTTGTGAAAATATAACCACATAAAAGTGACCAATCGTGTAGTGCTTACCTACATAATTATTCCAATCTCGTAAAAGACGACTCCACAGACCCATGTAATTCTGTCTGGAGTGCAGCAGCCATTAATTTAAGGATAAGGAGGGTGTGTACTGTGATAAAGGGCAAGCCGTGATCTAAACACTGAAACAACATGTACTCTGTGATTTCTGCTTTATTTTTTGTACTAACACCTTATTATTGTGGGTGCATGTGTGTGTTAGAGCTTGCACCTGGCTGCGCGTGCGGCTGCGCACTGTGCTTGTATCATGTCTTATGTGTGAAGTTGCTGTCATCTCTCTAAGTGGTGTGTGGGCATGTGAAGAGGAGACCACATGGGGGTCACGCTTGATGAAGGACCTTCACCTTACACAGGCTCAGATGGGTTTGTCTCTTCTTGCACAGGTCACATGGTTGCATGGCAACACATTTGTGGATCGTCACGATAAAATTAGAATTGATCTTCCTTTAGTCATTTGGTGACACATTTGTCACACAGTCTTTGTTCAGAGCAGAGCCGGTCTTCAAAGCATAGTCCTCCAGTACATTTAAGCTGCTGCTCTACAAAACAACTGATTACTTTTTGATATCCATCCGTAACTTTCATTAAAGGCGATAGTTGGCATTAGCTTCATCCATTCATCCTAATTTCTAAAATTAATAAAACTGGATTCTTTAGGCTGATCAGTTACTTCACTACCACTCTCCTCAGACTGATCAGAGTTCAATTGTGCCCGTTGTTATGGAATAATCAAAGATAATTTAAAAAGATGTTTTGATTAAGGAGCATGCCAGTGGTGTGACTCGTTCCTATGTTTTCTAATTGCTTTGAACAACAATAAAGCGAACGGCACAGGGGGAGCACATGGTGGCAAAAAGAAAAACGCTGACTTACGACAGTTTGCTTCATCTGATTTATCCTTGCAGTCGGGGTCGCCGTCACACTTCCAGTTCAAATGGACACACTCGCCGCTCCCGCACTGGAACTCGCTCACCAGACAGCGGGGTTTCTGGGGCTCCGTCCTCCGGCTGCAGCGCTCCATGGACTCGTCTGACTTGTCCTTGCAGTCGGGGTCGCCGTCACAGCTCCACAGGGCAGGGATGCACTCCGAGTCGTTGCAGCGGAATTCATGCTGCCCACAGGTGGGAGCCGAACATTTCTCCTCATCGCTGGCGTCCCCGCAGTCGTCGTCTCCGTCACACACAAAGATCGGTGCCACACATTTCCCGTTACGACACTGGAAGTCTTTGGAGGGGCAGGCCTTGCCATCTGCAGGAGGAAAAGTACATTAAATTATAATTGTATATGTATTTTATTTAATTCTCATTGATTATTATAACCTGTAATATTTAGCAAATTAATATCAGTCTAATAATTACAGAATATCTTTAGTAAATAGCCATTTTTCAAGTCATTAAGAAACATCCATTCAGAGTGGGAGTAGATCAGGGGAAATACGAGTTAAAGGACGGCTATAGTTCAACTTATCTCTGCATTTAATCAAACCCAATCAGAGGTGGGAATATGCACACCAATATGTCTTTTTACGCCTTCTCAACAGATGGTAGTAATGTTAATGTTAAAATTTAGAGTTAACAAGAAGAGAGTCGTTCCACAGTTTCCTTTTTAGCCCTGGAGCTTTTAGTGATTGGCAAGAATCAAAAGGAAAGATTGATCAAACTGTCGACAGTTGCGTGGCGCTGAAGAATACCAGCACAGCTTCCTTGAAAGTCTGACAAGACAAAATGCGGCAGGTGCAAGAACAAAGCGAAGGGATAAAGAACCAGGAAGAAAACATAAACTTGCCCTGTAGAAAAAGTATAAATGATGAAATATTTAAAAAACGTAAACACCACCTCAAGAGACTCCAAATACTTTCAACATATAAAGATGCTGCTGACCATGTATGGGACGAGGTCGAGGGCAGCAGAAGTCCAGCGTATATGGATGGCTGTATGATGAGCACAGCTGTAGAAATGTCACTCCTAGAGTGTGTGTGTGTTTATACATGTGTGTGAATGTTTGGACAGAAACACCTGTCAGGAATGAATATTCATGTCCATGTCTGCATTTAGATTTTTTCCAGGCTGGTAACTAAAGACCTGCGACGAAAAGTATGATGCCATTTCAGCTTTTAATGTGTTGTATTTCAGTGTGGATGTGGTTGTTCTGTTGGTGTTGTTTTATATTACTGTGCTTATGTTTCCTTTCAGCTGTGGCATTATCAAATTCCAGACAGGGTGGACAAATCAATTTGAATCATATAATCTCCTCAAAAAAAGTGGGGGGAAAATCAAAACAAACCACTTCACTGATGCAACACTTCTCTCTGGGCGACCGGCATAACTTCTTCATTTTCTCTCTCTCTTTTTTTTTTACCAACCCACACAGTACGCCAAAGGGACTCATTATGATAATAGGCTATCGGATTCCCTGTTAGCTATTACTACTAGCATGCTAATCATCCCCACTCAGATCTAAGTAATTAACATGAGCACAAAAACAACATCAGCAGTACCCCAGCAGAAAGTACGGTTGCGCAAGATGCATAAAGTTACAAACGGACTGTTTTCAAACTTTCTGCATCAACAGCGAGACACACTTTCTTTATGAACATTTCAAACAGATTTTTGCTAGATCCCCGAGGACGATTATGTGTTTCTAGTTAGATTAAACACCTTTTATGCTCTAAAGAGTCCATCATTATAGCAGAAGGCTTGGTCAGCCAGGTGTGTGGGATATAAACAGCAAGGCTGGGATAAGAAGCTTGTTAGTATGGTTCCCACTGGGAGACTGAATGACAAAAGACACAGTTGGCTCATAATAGTTCTTCCTTCTACTACAAAAATAAGTAGGCAGTTTTTTTTGTCTTAACACTATAATGAAGTTTAGGTTTTCCCTAGCATTTTTCCCTAGATGCTAAAGTGACATCAAAACAATAGAAGCTATTTTGTAAGGACTAATGAGTCGCAATATACACCCGCACCTAAAGTACACTGTGTATATGAGCTACCCCTTGTTTTTCTGTAAGTGCAAACATATCTGAAAATACAGTAAGGCAAACATTTAGTTTCTACAATTCTAAAAAGTTTGAAAATCAACATTTGGTTTTTGACCACCTTTATTCTTCAACACGACCTGAACTTTCTTGGGTAAATTTTACTTGTAATTCTTTAATTAGCCTTCAGGAACAGTTCTCCAGGCTTCTTGAAGGACATTCAAAGCTTCTCTGTGGAAGTTGGCTACCGTTTGTTCTGTTCTCTGTCGAGATGATCAAACATTGCTTAAATCAGAGGCTCCCAAAGTGTGGGGCAGAGCCATTGCAGGGGGGGCGTGGTATGAAAAGAAAGAGAAAAAAAAGGATGCTTGGACGCTGTTGGCATAATTGACAGGTTTTTGACGGGGCTTCCACACAAACGCAAAGCAGGAGATGAAGCATCGCCAAATATGTTTCCAAACCAACTTCATTCTAAGCCAAAGACTAGAAAATATGGTGAAGCATATCTTCCCTTTGGCCTCATCTGCACAAGTGCCGAGGTAGGTCTCCCCCGCAGAATTGGTTTTCCCTGTGTTGGGAGCAGCGCTGGGCTCTCCAAATCACGGACAAACAGTATCCCACATTCTTGATTTTTAGTTCACAAACACTTCTTGTAGTAAGTAACTACTCCTGACATTTTGGCGATGTTAGCTCTTTATACAGTAAAGTTACTGGGGAAAGATTTTTCTTGTAATTGATGATTTGAACCAAAAATACTACTACTACTTCTTTTATTCTTGTTTTGATCCTTATTAACGACTTCTTGAACAGTAGTTTGGCGGGATGCATTTCTTAGGTCACGTGTCAGGTCTTTGCTAGATTTCTTCCCATTTCTGTCAGACATTACATTCAAATACTGTTCATCTGCTCAAAGTCTTTAAGGATGCACTGCACACCATGCCCTAATGTGCCAGGTTTTTAGCCAATAGCTATTTGAGTGATGGCACCTTTGGAGGGAAACTATTAGGAGGTGGCTCAAGACTTCTGCACAGTATCGTACGACACAAGCAGCAATAACTATCTGGCAGCACTGCTGCATATCAGGGCCTGGGATATAAACTGGAAATTAAATATAGAAAATAAACAGCCTATTCTCACAGTCAGCCACCCAAGTGACTCTGACATTCTTGTGTCTCACACCTCAAAAAAGTGATAAACCATGAATCTGTTATTTTCAAAGGAGTCCTGTCCTCAGGGAGTTTGGAGCCCTGTCAATATGTGAAGGACCAACAGTACATTAGGCAGGGTTGGTCATATGTAATGAGTATATAGATATGATCAGTCGCATAAATTCAATAACGTCATATTTGGATTCCACATTGGTAGAGCACAAATGATCCAAATTGACACTGCGTAACATTAAAACCATTTTTGTCCCTTTTCCTTTTTTTAAACCACACCAGTTAACACAGAAAAAGAATTTCATCTTTCAAACCTTTAAATAGGTGCACAGTTCTTTCCAAAGAGGGAATTAAAGTATTCAAACACAGGCGTTCTTAAAAGCACTTCAAACAAATTAGCTTATAAAATTAGACTCTTGCAAAGCCATTTTCTTTTGCCTCTTAGGTCACAGGAATTGTAAGTGAAAATGTCGCCTAATATGACCAAAACTACTGAAGTAGAAAGTAGCAGGTTTGTCTCAGATAACCCCAGTTCTATCTCTGTTTCTTCTGGCTTCACATAACCAGCTCTAAGAACACCCTACAGAGATCTTTAGACTGTTATTTTTTGCATCACTGACTGCCCACTCTGTGAATGACAATTTAAAGTTATTGCACTTATAATTAACACAATTTGCTGATGCTGAAAAGCCATATTTGCCCGTGTCAGCGTGATGCAGTGATTAGTGCTGTCAATAACAGCAAGACTAAAAGTTCGAACCTTTTGGCCGGCCTTTCTCTGACGAGTTTGAATAATAATAATTAAGGAAGAAGGACGGTATGACCTGCACAGAGCTTTCATCTCAACATCATCCACCGAGGCTGGAAGTACATGATAAGATATCGAGGCATCCTACATTCACAACGGAACATTGACGAGTTGCTCTAAACAACCCTTTTGAAGTGTTTTGCTTTGGTGTTCTTTGCATGAAGGAAATTTTCAAAAACAAAAAAAATGGTAGTGATTAACTTACTAACCTAGCAGGCAAAACACGTTACTCCATCCTGACGTCCGACGCTGGACGTTGGTATTACTGCAGGACAAAAGTGTTGTTTTGTTTACCTGTGTTGGGCCAAGACTACTTAGATAATCTATCAATGGGAGAAAAGTGAAGATATGAAGAGACATTTTGCAATGAGTTTTACAATGTAACACCAGAAAAATTTTGGTATTCTAATTAATTTGTCACATAAATTGTGTCATTACAAAAAGCTGATCTACAGCTGAAATGAGCCGACACAGACAGTCTGGGTTTCTGCGGAGAAGCAGGGACTGGGAGGCAGGGTTAGGAGAGGCGTGCTCACATGTTGGTGCCATAATCTCAAAGATTAGTGTACCCGGTGATTATTGTACCCGATAGCAGAGCAGAAGACCTCAGTACTGTTTTTGCCCACCAGGTGGGTGTGTCCCAGTAGCTCGGACATCAGATGAAAACTATAGATTGCTGTCAGTTTTAAAACTTGATAAATTCCCAAAATCACTTTGGTCTTTGGTTGATTACTGTTGGTGGCCTCTGCATTCATTCAGGCTTAAACGAACCCTTAGAAATGGATACACTGATAGATCTGAGAATAGAAATATTGGATGTTGTAGTCTGAAAGAGTTAAGACTCCTGACTGTTAATTAAACACACCCATCCAACAGATTAGTGGACCAATTACAATTTTAAAAAGGTAATCAGTAAGCTGTACTCAATTCCATCTTGACGGTTACTTTCCCCTGTAGGTGACTGTGCTTAACATGGGGTCAAAGCTTTTACTCCATCCATCCATAGACCCACCAGTTAACAGCTAATAGATGAACCAATAAGATAGGGCACAGCTCGTTGACCTTGATCTAAAGGACAACTGAACTCTCTTTCAGCATGGAGCAGAACATAGCAAACAGCTATGCATACACGCACACGCAGAGATTAAAACATAAAGAATCTTTAATAAAACACAAACAGCCACAAATATACAAATGGACAATAAAAGAGCCCAAAAAAATATTGGGCACACACCCACACACACACACCTCTCAGCTTTTGTCCACGAGTCAGTGAGTTTAATGTTTCTGGAGCGAGGAATCCAATCAGACTGTGGTCTAACATGTCAGGCACTGAGCCGCGGTGTGTATGCACATACGTGCACGCACACACGTGCACGCACACATACACACGATCTTGTCCACATACGTACATTTGTCTGATCACTTCAGTTCACCAGGTGCACTAGCAGTAAAGCAAGCTGAAGATCACAGATCAGCTCCTAACAACCAGAAATGGAGATAAAATATTTACTTCGCAGTGATGTGTAAAATGCTGCATTTAACTAAACTGCAGCTCTGCTGGAACAAAAAAAGAAGAAAACAGCAACACCTGAAAGCATTTTAACACTGAGCAGACTTAATGGGCCGTATAGAAGACAAGCAACATGATCATCTTCTCTATGGAATATCAATATGTATGGCTTATCTTTCACACGAGAGCGTCAATAAAAAAAACACATCCGTGTCAATTCAAGCATACCTTGTACCATCAGATACACGAGGGTAATTGTAAACAAACTGCCATCTATATTCATGAGGATTGATGCTAGGGGAGCAAAAAAAAACAAACAAAAAACTTCAAACAGCAGGATTTTTTTTTTTGGCTTAATTATTCAATATTTATTAAAAAGTTAGAAAGTGCAGATGAAACTAAAACAAAGGCATTCTTATCCAACATCAGAAAAGCATTTTGATAGGTCCAAAATGTAATCTCTGCTAGCTCACGGTTGACTTTGGACCGATGTTGCATGAACTGTCACTTTGCCTACAGTCTTCACTGCTGAAAACCTAACCTGCAAAAGCAGGAATCCCCCTCACCAAAACAAAGGCAAATGTCATATACTCAGGGAAAAAAAAAAGCAAATGCCCTTTTCAAAGAAACGGTGCTTTATAATAAAGGGACCGCAGAGGAGTGATGGTAATGCATCGCACACTATACTTACCATATTTGTACAAATGACACCAAGAGAGAGCAAAAGAGCTCTCCCTCCATCTCTCACTGACATATCTGACCTACTTTTACTGGAGCTCAGGAGAAAGTACAGTATTGAAAGTTAAAATCAGTGTGGAATTACATGACCTCTGGTTTTTTTTTTTTGGGGGGGGGGGTTTGGCCCACCAATAAGAAAATTCACGAATTTCACAGTTTTCTTGCTCTCCACAACTTAAAAGCATTCAAGAAATATCTTCAAACATTGTGTGAGAACATTTCTGAGAACAGGTACCTAATGTACCATTTGCTGTGTGTCAGGGAACATTACCCTTGGAATCATTAAAACAGCAAACTGTCAGAGAAAGAACAAGCCAGAGGCGTCGACTTCCCAGCATCGCCCTGCAACAACATGGCTGCGTGTCACCGGCGTTTTGAAACGTTAACCTGATGCCACTCTGAATCTAAACACTGAGAAGTAGACAGAGGGAGAGGCAGCTTTTGATCATAATTTTAAATTACGCAGTTTAATGTCTCCTTGCACTTTGAAATGAAAGCATAGTACAAATTAAGTAATTGGAGTTAAAAAAAGAAATCATGGAATGATATATTATAGACCAAAATGTATTCTAAATTTTTGACTCATCTTTCTCCAACAGAAATCAAATATTCTTCAGAAAGTTCTTCGCACAGTGGTTGCAGAAGTTTGCATAAATGTTCAGCACTTTAAGTCTAGAGTGTAAATGTTACACCCCTGGAAATGGGGGAAAGAATCATAAGAGTGCTTTTCAGTTGCTTCTCATGTAATAGTTTAATGCAATCAAAATTGAACATAAGTATTTTACATTCTGCACCGCTCAATGTGAGGGAAAGAGCTAATTAATAAACCAAAATAATAATAAACTGCTGACTATTTGTATGTTTCCTAGATACAGATATGTTTACTAGCTCCTGCCGCTAGGTACTATATAATTGCTGTTAAGCTAACTGAAGTTCGTTATGTCCAAGTATTCAAAACTATCATAAAATGCTGATGGTGTCCTGGGGCATCTCAGGGACTTGGACGACGACGAGCGCCAGTCTATATTCTGCGCTCTCTTGGAGGAGGAGCTCCGGTGGATGCCGTGGCTCATTCCGGAGCACGAGCACTCTTTCCGGGGAACTCGACTGGCTCTCGGGGGACCTCGGAGTTACCAGGGACTTCCACCCATCGCTCCGCCGTCTTCCACTCCTAAGAAAAAGCGGCGTGCGCGCCACCGACGCCCCGTATCACAAACGCAACCCGGCTATACAGAGACTGTTTGCCCTGGAAAAGCTAGCCATCAGGCTCAGCTAAGCTGCTGTGGGACTGCTATCCAGGCCGGTTTGGAGCCGGAGACGGAGGTACAGCTGGTGCAGCCAATTTCAGTGTCAGCCGGAGGGCCCGGGGAGCCCGTCCGGCCTCATGTTTCGTCTGCTGGAGGTTCAGGAGAACCCAGCCAGCTTCATGCTTCATTTGCTGGAGGTTCAGGAGAACCCAGCCAGCCTCATGTTTCGTCTGCTGGAGGTTCAGGAGAACCCAGCCAGCTTCATGCTTCATCTGCTGGAGGTTCAGGAGAACCCAGCCAGCCTCATGTTTCGTCTGCTGGAGGTTCAGGAGAACCCAGCCAGCCTCATGTTTCGTTTGCTGGAGGTTCAGGAGAACCCAGCCAGCTTCATGCTTCGCCTGCTGGAGGTTCAGGAGAACCCAGCCAGCCTCATGTTTCGTCTGCTGGAGGTTCAGGAGAACCCAGCCAGCCTCATGTTTCGTTTGCTGGAGGTTCAGGAGAACCCAGCCAGCTTCATGCTTCGCCTGCTGGAGGTTCAGAAGAATCCAGCCAGCTTCATGCTTCGTCTGCTGAAGGTTCAGGAGAACCACACCAGCCTCATGCCTCGTCAGCTGGAGGGCCCGGGGAGCCCATCCAGCCTCATGCCTCGTCAGCTGGAGGGCCCGAGGAGCCCATCCAGCCTCAAGCCACGTCTGCTGGCGGGCCCGAGGAGCCCGTCCAGCCTCAAGCCACGTCAGCTGGCGGGCCCGAGGAGCCCGTCCGGCCTCACGCCACGTCAGCTGGCGGGCCCGAGGAGCCCGTCCGGCCTCACGCCACGTCTGCTGGGGGGCCTGAGGAGCCCGTCTGGCCGCCTTCTGCTTCACCACCTGTGGCTGCCTCACTGTCACCTGGTTCTGCCTCTGCTTCGCCCCTTCCAGCTCCAGCCTGTGCTTCGTCAGCCGCAGCTCCAGCCTGTGCTTCGTCAGCCGCAGCTCCAGCCTGTGCTTCGTCAGCTGCAGCCTCAGGGCCTTCATCCTCGCCCGGTCCGGCCTCTGCATCAGCTGCTCCTGCTCCACCTGGTCCGGCTCCAGCCTCAGAGTCTTCGTCCTCGTCTGGCCCAGCCTCAGAGTCTTCGTCCTCGTCTGGCCCAGCCTCAGAGTCTTCGTCCTCGTCTGGCCCAGCCTCGCCAGAGTCTTCGGCCTCGCCAGAGTCTTCGGCCTCGCCAGAGTCTTCGGCCTCGCCTGGTCCGGCCTCGTCAGAGTCTTCAGCCTCGCCTGGTCCGGCCTCGTCAGAGTCTTCAGCCTCGCCTGGTCCGGCCTCTGCCTGTGCTTCTGCTACGCCTGGTCCGGCCTCTGCCTGTGCTTCTGCTACGCCTGGTCCGGCCTCGTCAGAGTCTTCATCTTCGCCTGGTCCGGCTTCGTCAGAGTCTTCATCTACGCCTGGTCCGGCTTCGGCCTCTGTTCCTGCTTCTGCCTCACCTGGTCCGGCCTCAGCTTCTGCCTCGCCTGGTTCGGCCTCATCCGAGTCTTCCTCGGCTTCTGCCTCGCCTGGTCCGGCCTCTGCTACGCCTGGTCCAGCCTCTGCTTCAGCGTCGCCTGGTCCTACGGCTGTTATGCCGCCGCCCAAGCCTCGCTCTGCACCTGGGAATCTTCGGCCACCTGCTGGACGTCACCGCCGTCGAGGTCGGCCACCTGAACTGTTTCTACGCCGTTGCCGTCCGCACGGTCGGCCACCTGAACTGTTTCTACGCCGTTGCCGTCCGCACGGTCGGCCCCCTGAACGGTTTCCATGTCGCCACCATTGCCGTCCGCACGGACGGCCCCCGGAACTGTTCGACCATGGACTTCTGTGCCGTCGGCCTCCGGGCCGGCCCCCTGATCACATGAACTATGATTTTCTGGACCGTCACCCTCCGGGTCGGCCCCCTGAGGAGTCATGAACTGTTTCCTGCGCTCCTGTGATTTTGATGGACGTTTTGTTTTTGTTTTTTTTGGCCTTGTTTCTGGCCCTCCGTCCTGGACCCCCACCGCCCGCCCTTGGTGGGTTGTTTTTGGTTTTGTTTTTCGAGGTTTTAGGGCGTCTGGTATCCGCCCTTAAGGGGGGGGCTCTGTCACAGGCTGGGTCTCCGACCCAGCACTTTGAGTTTTCTTTGTATTGTTCTTATTTTTTGAGATGTTGTTAGTTTTGTGTTATTTCCTATTTGCCTTTAGTTTAGGCAGTTATTGCTCCTGGGTTTTCTGTTTGAGTTCTTGCATTATTCATCACGTATTTGGTATGTTAGGTTTGTATTGTCATGTCTAGTTTTAGTGTTTCCTGTTTTATTCTGACAGTGTCATGTGTTCTTTGGTCATTGTATTTAGTTTCACTCCTCCTGGTCCTGTCATTAGATTCATGTCAGTCAGCTGTTTCCTCATGTGTCGCCACTTCCCCTGATCACCTCATGTCTGTATTTAAGCCTTTTGTTTTCTTCATGCCATTGTCAGTTCGTCTGTTTATCTCACCAGGGTCACAGTTTTAGTCATGGTCTTAGCCTGTTTACCTCACCTCAGTCATAGTTCTAGTTTTCGTTTGTTATGTATTATTAGTCTTAGTCATGGTCTTTGTTTATTATTTTTCCACCACAGTCATAGTTTAGGTTTTGGTCTCAGTACCATTTAGTATTTTGTTTCTTAGTGTTTTTGCCTGTTTGTTTTTGGTCTCTTGGTTCATTTCCCTGCCGTCATCGCATTAAAGGTTCACCTTTCTGTTAATCATTACAATTCCTCGTCATCATCTGCTTTTGGGTCCTGTTTCCACACACATCGGCGCACCCCGCCGTGACAGTCTCATTGTTGCCCCTCTGGTGCATCTGTTGTTAATTTCATTAACACCAAAATAGCTGAATTAACAACCTCCCAATTCTACTTGACTGACCAGATCAATATTCCAGGAATTGACTTGATGGTACACTTTAATTAAAAAGTTTTCCTTTCAGCTTAAGATTTCTCCAGTAATTGGACAAAAATGTTACATGTTTAAATACAGCTATATTGAAAACAAACACAGAGGTTCTGTAGTGTAGTCAGACTAAGTTCCACAAGGAGACCCAAAACCAGGTGGTGTAATAATCCACCAAATCAAACATGTGGAGCTACCTGCTGTGGTGAATAAGGCAAGGCAAGGCAAGTTTATTTGTATAGCACAATTCAACAACAAGGTGATTCAAAGTGCTTTACAGAGACATTAGAAACAAGAACAAATAAAAAGCATGATTTAAAATTGATTAAAACAAGCAAGTAAACTAACTAACTAATTAACAAACAAACAAACAAACAAACAAACAACAGTATATAAAATCAAAACAGATAAAATCAGAACAGTAGATAAAATCAGTAGTTAAATGTAAGTTTTGAAATTTAAGCTTAAAGTGTGGATTTGGTGCTTTATTCAAATGCAGCTGAGAACAGGTGAGTCTTCAACCTGGATTTAAATAAACTGAGTGTTTCAGCTGATCTGAGGCTTTCTGGGAGTTTGTTCCAGATATAAGGAGCATAAAAGCTGAATGCAGCTTCTCCGTGTCTGGTTCTGACTCTGGGAACTGATAAAAGACCGGATCCAGATGACCTGAGGGATCTGGATGGTTCATACTGGGTCAGGAGGTCATTGATGTATTTTGGTCCTAAACCATTCAGAGCTTTATAGGCCAGCATCAGAACTTTAAAGTCTATCCTCTGACGGACAGGCAGCCAGTGTAAAGACCTCAGAGCTGGACTGATGTTGTCCACTTTTTTGGTCTTAGTGAGGACTCGAGCAGCAGAGTTCTGAATGAGCTGTAGTTGTCTGACTGATTTTTTAGGTAGACCTGTAAAGATGCTGTTACAGTAATCAAGCCTACTAAAGATGAATGCATGGACTAGTTTTTCCAGGTCCTGTTGAGACATCAGATCTTTTATCCTTGATATATTCTTGAGGTGATAGTAAGCTGACTTTGTTATTGTCTTAATGTGTTTTTCTAAGTTTAGGTCTGCATCCATCACTACACCCAAATTTCTCGCCTGGTTTGTGGTTTTTAGATGTATAGATTGAAGTTCTCTGGTGACCTGTAATCGTTTTTCTTTGGCGCCAAAGACTATTACCTCAGTTTTGTTTTTGTTTAGCTGGAGAAAATTGTGGCACAACCAGTCATTGATTTCCTCAATGCATTTACCAAGAGCCTGTACAGGGCCTCGGTCTCCTGGTGACATTGTGATATATATTTGTGTGTCATCTGCATAGCTGTGATAGTTTATTTTGTTGTTGTTTATAATCTGTGCCAGTGGGAGCATGTAGATGTTAAACAGAAGGGGTCCCAAGATGGAACCTTGGGGAACTCCACATGTGATACTTGTCTGCTCAGATGTGAAGTTACCTATTGATACAAAGTATTTCCTGTTTTCTACGTATGTTTTGAACCAGTTTAGTACAGTTCCTGAAAGACCTGTCCAGTTCTCCAGTCGTTTGAGTAATATGTTGTGGTCAACTGTATCAAATGCTGCACTGAGCTCCAGTAAAACTAGGACTGACATTTTTCCACTGTCTGTATTCAGACATATGTCATTAAACACTTTGGTCAGAGCGGTTTCAGTGCTGTGGTTCTGTCTAAAACCTGACTGGAAGGCATCGTAGCAATTATTCTGTTTTAAGAAGTAACTGAGCTGTTGAGAAACTGCTTTTTCAATGATCTTACTTAAAAACGGGAGATTTGAGATCGGCCTGTAGTTGTTCATTTGTGTCTTGTCAAGATTGTCCTTTTTCAGTATAGGTTTGATTACAGCAGTTTTTAGTGATTCTGGAAACACACCTGATAATAAAGAAAAGTTGACGATCTGTAACAGGTCTGACTCTAAAGTCTTTGAGACCTTTTTGAAAAAACTTGTTGGCAGGACATCTAAACAGCAGGAGGAGTTGTTCAGTTTACCTAAGATGTCCTCCAGGTCTTTGCTGTTAATAGGTTGAAACTGTTTCATGGTGTTTAAACAGTTTTTTGGTGGACACAGTACATATCCTGGATCTGCTGTTGATGTACCAATTGCTTGTCTAATTTTTTGGATTTTTTCAGTGAAGAATTTGGCAAAGTCATTGCAGGCCATGGTCGAATGAAGTTCAGCTGCCACTGACACAGGAGGGTTTGTTAGCCTGTCAACTGTAGAAAATAAGACCCGAGCATTATGGCTGTTTTTAGTGATGATGTCAGAGAAGTAGGACCTCCTTGCATTCCTCAGTTGTAAATTATAATTGTGAAGTTTCTCTTTATAAATGTCATAATGAACCTGGAGGTTTGTTTTTCTCCATCTGCGCTCAGCTTTCCTACACTCTCTTTTTTCATTTTTCACCAGTGTGGAGTTTCTCCATGGAGACTTTTTCCTTCCAGAGATAACCTTCACCTTAATGGGAGCAATAGTGTCCATTACATTTAACATGTTAGCATTGAAGCTATTGACGAGCTCATTGACTGACCCTCTGGGCAGGTCAGGTGTTAATGGGAAGACCTGGTTAAAAATTGCACTACTGTGGAATAAGGAAGCTGACAGTGGCCTTCATGTTGACAACAAATACAAATGAGTCTAATTAAAACACAATCTGATCAATTCGTATCAAAATCAGTTCTATACCATTTAATACAGTGAAGCAACAAATGCAATCGATTTTTTTAAAATCACAAAATAAATGTAAGCATTCCAATTTTGGCTTCCTTGCTCTGCCTTTCAAAGCTTTCAATCACCTAGGGTTAGACTGTCGTTGCTCAGAGTAAAAACATGTCAAACTAAGTGTGAAAAGCCAGTGAGAATAAAGCCTTGATGCAGCGTGGCAGCTGAGCCTGAGGAATCCGACTGAAATGGCAGCTTAGACGAAGAGAAAAATGGCACAAAACTTATTGAGACTCTGAAAGTCTCTAAGCAACCTGATTAGCATACTCTAGGGAAAGACTTCTCTTAACCACCTTCATGATGAGCTGGGACTATAGGGACTGTGCGCACACACACACTGAACACAAACTCAGCCCAACACGGCCGGTATACTGAATAGAACAGGATATTTCAACAGCTCAATCATTATGCCATCTGACAGCAGCTTAGAACTGAATATTAACAGCCTCACAAGCAATCACTGCAGACTGAAAATGTGTGTGTATGTCTGTATACAGCTCCTGTATGATGAATGTCCCGGTGGTCTAGATATACAGTACACATAGACGTCCATTTGCACAAAGAGCACTCTGGGCATGTAAGATTTCAGCCACTGAACGTTAAAACTGACATGCCCGTTGCTCCCTTCTCTTCCTCAGTGTTAACTCTTATCACTGTCGTCAAAGGAGCTTGCAAAGAAAAGCGTCTGGACTTCTATAAGTTACTTGAAGACGTTTCACCTCTCATCCGAGAAGCTTCTTCAGTTTTAAGGTCAAATGGTGGAGAGTCCCAGATATAAACCTAGTGGGAGTATCCCCCCACAGAGGGACAAAAGGACCCCTGATGATCCTCTAATCGCCTGAGCCAAGGTGTGAAACTGGGTGTGGGTCCCAATCAGCCAGAGTTTCGGGTGAGTTCATTGTGAAACCTGGCCCCACCTTATCATGCGAATTCCTGAGATCAGATGGCCCAGGATGTGAGTGGGCGTTAAGGCGTCTGGGAAGGGATCTCAAAACTGGATTATAGATGGCAGAGAGTTGGTGTCGTAAATTATTCCTTCTCTCAGCTACATAGTGTGTAAGCCACATAGCCATGCTCGTCTGCTTGCCTGTCCGAAAATAATTGTATTATTATTGTCAGAAGATTGAATTTATTATAGGCTGGTCATTAATTGTGGTGCTTGACATGACAGCACAATGACCAAATTACAATTTTGGATGACTTGAATTATATGACTGTCATGGTGCTGGGTCTTTGACCCAGTATTTAGAGTTGTGGTTCTGGACTTGTTATTGGTTGATAGTTTATGTTCTAGCTCATGAATGTTATTTTCCAATGCCTCCTAGTTTGTTATTTATAAGTCTTGATTTCTGGTTTGTTTATGTTTGTTTCCCTTCGTGCCCAGTCTGTCTCTGTGTCCTGTCATCAATGTCCCCACGTTTGTGTACCTTTGATTATTCCTTCTCAGTGTCCGGTCTCTCTGGGCTCTGTCTCCGTGAATATGTTTGGATATCCCCAGTATGTCGTGTCATAGTGGCCTTGCCCCGAGTCCCAGTTTTGAGGTCACGTCTCTGAATCTGAGTGTCTGTGTGTGTTACTTCTTGTTTTATTGTCTCCTCTCTCGTCTGTGTGATGTTCAGTTTTAGACGCTCTCAGAATTGCTGTAATGCAACATTGTGTAGCACTGGACATGATCCTGGCTGAGAAAGGAGGATTGTGTGTCTTATTCAACACCACACGCTGCACCTACATGCCAGATAATGTACATTCTTTAAACATGGCTTCAGATTCTAAAGAGACTGTTGATCGGCGTTGGAGTTTTCCTGGTTTTATTTTATTTTTCTTTACTTGTGTTATTCCTTGTTTAAAAGCTGTAATTTCACAGATGTACCGAAACCGATGAAGATCATGAAGACTTCTTTTCCTATTTGTAAGATGAAGATGAAGTGCAACTAATGATGTAGTAACTAATAATGTGAAAGACAAGTAGTTACTTACTGATAACATGTACATTTCATTTTGTGATAAACAGGAGGGAATGTCAGAAGAAAATTGTATATAGTGTGATCAGCTACATGAAATGTATTCTCTTATTGATCACTAAGCAAATGTCTACGTGACTTTTGACATGTACTTTTGAGTGATAAACAACTAACAGCTACCTCTTTCTGTAAGAACATACAGATTTAGAAAAAGGGGAACCTGTACACACACACACACACACACACACACACACACACACACACACACACACACACACACACACACACACACACACACACACACACACACACACACACACACAGAAAAGTATAAATAAAGCACGCGGACAGTGATGAGACGCAGGTCGTGCGTCCATGACGGGCGATCGTGGCTCAAGAGTTGGGCGTTCGCCTTGTAATCGGAAGGTTGCTGGTTCGAGCCCCGGCTTTGACAGTCTCGGTTGTTGTGTCCTTGGGCAAGACACTTCACCCGTTGCCTACTGGTGGTGGTCAGAGGGCCCGGTGGCGCCAGTGTCCAGCAGCCTCGCCTCTGTCAGTGCGCCCCAGGGTGGCTGTGGCTACAATGTAGCTGCCATCACCAGTGTGTGAATGTGTGTGTGAATGGGTGGATGACTGGATATGTAAAGCGCTTTGGGGTCCTTAGGGACTAGTAAAGCGCTATATAAATACAGGCAATTTACCATTTACCATGACTGCCCTCGCGAGTGAAAGACAACTGCAGTGTTTGTGTTTTCTAACTCAGGTGTCTCAAGCTGAAGAACTACGGGGTGATTTAAAGACATCCCCTGTCAGCTACCCTTGTCTCGTTAGTTATGATTCTCTTCAGCTGTGTTCCCCAGGTGTGTCCACTTCCCTTAATCACCCTCTTGTGTATATGTTGTCTGCATCGCTCTCTATTTGTTGACACATACTCTGTCATTGACGGTGACGTTTTCTAAATGTCAAGTTAGCTTGTTGTCAGTTAGTCAATTCATAGTATGCCCTGTTATTGCAGAGTTGTTTTTTTGGGGATTTTTTGCTTTTTTCCCCCCCATTAAAAAAGTCTGTAGTTAAGAGTTTAGTTTGCCAAGTCCACTCTCACCTCATACCTGCTCACATGACAACCATTGACTTTACTTAGTGCCTGGTTTTAGTCTGACAAAAACTATTAAGTCATAACTGCTTTAATAATTTGAATGTGGCTCATTGTTGCTTTAAATTCTTTGCTAATGGCTTTTAGTAGAGCAAGACAATCACATAATGTGATTATGTATTAGCAAATTACTGACCACTGCGTTAGCAGCAGCCATTTAGGTGACAAATAAATCATTAAGTTAAAAATAAAAATAGCAATAGGGCTTTGAAAACATTTGCTTGCCTGGAAAGTGTGGTGGGTCCTTCAGCTGTCTAGAGCTCGCTGGGCAGGAAAAGCAGTAAAGTGAAAAGATCCTAGATCTGACTCGAGCTAAGCGGTGTTTGCACCTTGATCAATTTTCAGACAAACAGGCTTCACTGTCATCTCCAAGTAATACTGAGAGGGTGTGTGTGTGTGTGTGCTTGGCTGGAGTTGGGGGGTGAAAGAGGAATTGAGTAATGTTCTTAAAACCATCAATGGAAGAAAACAGTCTGCTCGAAACTGAAGTGCAACCGCCTCTGGGTGCCTAGTGAGCCTGTTTGTGTGCTGGCGCTCCATTGCATTACACCTACGCGCACAGTGAGAGCAGTCAAAGGATTATAAATGAAGGAGAACATAATGGGAAGAAACTCTGAGACAACTGCTAACACTCTGTATCTATGCAGCCACCTCTTGTAGTGTAAATGTGGGTGAAGCAAGATTAAAGAGGGAAAAATGCATTACGACGACTAGACTTTTTTTTTATGTCAGTGCACTCTTCTTCGTCTTCTTTGATCTGTTATCAAATAATGGAGTCCATGTTTTCTTCTATAGCTTCCTATAATAAAGAAGCTACATATTGCATGTGTGTAGATGCATAGGAAAAGGGGATGTGCAGGAATATGTTTTCATTTGTGTAGTTTTTATCTGTGTTTTTCATTAGGATACTTACTCTGTGCAGAAAGCACCTGAGCTTTCTGATAAACGTGTTTATTAAGATGTGCAACTTTTCCCCCCCACTTGCTTCTTTTTATTTTCCATCAGAAAAACACACATCTACAGTACACAATAATCTCTCCCTCTGCTCGGCTCCTCTCTGCCCTGCTATAAAACACCATCTAACATATCCCTGGGCATCCATTCGGCAGCAACTTGCTGTAATGTAACGCAGCAGCACTGGCTGATGTGAAAAGAGCAACAGGTCCTCGGGGCCTGCGGGAGCTTTCACACTACTGTCTTTCTCCCTTTCTGCAGATGAGGACAGAGAGGGGAACAACACACAGAGAAACAGTCTGCTGGAAATATCTGGAGCGAGTATTAGCACTGCAGAGAGATGAAACTAAAGCAAAGACAAAAAGAGGCATATGCACTGGGCATAGATAGAGATGCCTTCACTGACTGGAGACTATAAAACCATCACATTAGAGTGTGAAGAGGAGAACTAAAAACACCAAAGATGTGGTAATGCTATGTTTAAGTGGAAAACTTTAAGGTTCAAAAATAAAGCAAATGCAGATTTCCTCAAATGGCCAAAAGACAAAAACATGTTCAGGACCATGTTTTCCCAAGGAAAATGGGAAATAACTGCACTAATTTACTGAAATGTGTGCAAACATACATGGAATTCCATCACAAGGGAAAGGACTGGGTTTGTACAATTCTATTAAGCTTGAATTTTAAAAACAATTGGTATGACCACCTTTATTCTTCAACAAATCTCTTTGCGAAGCTTTCTTTAAGTAGTCTTCAGGAACAATTAAGCCTACATGAAGGACATATAAAGCTCTTTCTTGGATGATGGCTGCCTTTTTTGGTCCTCTCTGTCAAGATGATCCCACACTCCTTCAACAATGTTGAGGTCTCTGGGGAGGCCAGTCAATGACTGACAGTGTTTCATTGTGTTCTTATCCAGTTATGATTTTTATTGCATTGGCATTGCCTTCGGGATCATTGTTATACTAAAAAATAAAGATGTTGCCAATTGGACATTTCCATAAAGCACTGGTGGATCAAAACCTAATGGTACTTTCCTGCTGTCACAATTCCATCAAATTTGACAAGAGCGCCAACATCCCTGGCTAAAATGAAGCCCAAAACCATGACAGAGCATCCACCGTGTTTTACAGATGGCTAGAGGCACTCACTGTACCTCTACCCTGACCTCCTCTGCACATTTCGATGATTTGAGATAGGTTTTGATGAAACTTGAACAAGAAATCCTTGTTATAAGCAAGCACACAATGTCTTTGAGGTACATGAAATAAGACTAATCAGGATAGCCTACTTCTACATAGACTTGCTCCTTGACAATTTTAAATGACAAAAATACAGAACAATCAAGAATAAGAGTGTGACAGGCCCAATTGGACAAGCTTATCATTCCCAATAGACTAGGTGTGGGTTAGGGTGTCTGTATGAAAAGGCTTATGTTGGAGCTATGTAACTGTAATCTTTTTGTTTGTTTGTTTGTTTGTTTGAATACATACATTAGCATGAATGCAGCATTTTTATTGCTGTAAAGATAAAGTAGCCTGGCTCACTGTGATACAGTTGTGCTGCTTCTACGGAAGGGTTAGTACACTTAGAAGAAAGTAACAGAGAGGAAGAGGATGTGTCAAGCAAGATGGATTTAAAAAAAGATCTTTTACAAAAATCGACTTTCTACTTTCTCCAGGTAGAAACGACAGAAGCACATTCAGTCACTCAACTGATATGTTGAAGAATTCAAAATGTCAGTTTATTGTTGTACGAGGAAATTAGGACCAGTGTGTAAGATTGAACTGCCTCTATTAGCATAAATATCATATGTTATTCATAATTCTGTTTTCATTTGGGTATTGTTGACTACACATGGTATATGAATCATGTTATTGTTAGGTCGGAATGAGCCCCTTGTATCTAGAGCTCTAGAGAACAGCTCAATGTATTAAAATTATAAGTTGAGGTAGCAAAGGACACTTTTCTGGCATTTGTTGGTTGAATTCTTCACCTAATAAAACAGAAATTGGAAAAAAGGGAGTTCATCCATCTTGAAAATACTCTATCAGTGTTGAAAACCCCCCAAAACGTTTTAGCATCTGCACACTATGAAGCATGCAAACACATAGCTTGCAGCAGATGTGTGCCTAAACACATGCAATTTCACATTAACATAAATTAAAGGCTTATAAACTTTCTTCAGAGGCCTCCTCTTAATGTAACAGATATCCTCTCTTCCTGGACCCATGTTTTATTCAACATTTGGATATGCTCAATTAGCGGCCCAAATGAACATTAGCTGTACAACTGTAGCTGCTGACGGAGGGCGGGAAAGAGAGATGGGAGATCAAAGGTGCAGGAGGTGGTGACGGCAGCAGTAAGGATAGGGGATAGGGCTGTGTGATATGACCAAAATCTCATATCCCGATATAAGACATCTATCGTCTGATAACGATATAAATCACAAAAATGTAACATTTTCTGTAAATTCTGTTGCGTTAAGTGTTTCCAGCTGCGCGTCATGTAGCTGGAGTCGAGTGTTTTAACCGATGCATGAAACGATACATTTTTAGACATACCGGTAGGTTGTAATGGCGTGAGTATTTATCACACGGCGTGCTGCGGGGAAAAGCCTGTTCTAACGTTTGAGTCTAAGGTTTATTTTTTAGCACCTGGCGGCTCTTTTTTGCTTCTCATCCGTAAACACTCTGCATCTTACACGTGATTTAGTTTATTTTGAAGTCTCAACAGGATCTTGAGCTTTATTGTGAAAGGTTTATGTGGAACATAAACAAGCGGACACACGATGGTTTTACCGTCGTTGTTGCTAACGACAACGCATAAAAACAAATGTTTGTTTGTCTGTAGTCTGGTTATATTGAATATAAGAGAAAGAGAGAACTTTAAGAAATAAATATAGCCACTACAGTGACCATCAAAACGATGAAAAAATATTACCGTAAACGGTTTATTTTACGACATCACGAAACAAACGATTGCGTAAAATGAAATGATAGACGTTTTTATATCGTCATCCGATATATATCGTTATATCGAACAGCCCTAATAGGGGATGGATGAAAGTAACAGATTTCAAAAAGGAACTATGTTTTCAGACACACCATCGATGAACTAATTTGTGTTTGTGGGTGGTATAGCGCTCTCTCTCTCTGTGAAGCCATTTCTATAGTTTTACCAAAGATCTTGATGAGTACGCTCCCACAAGCATAACATTGTAAGAAAGTCAGGCAGGGCTATTGGTCCGTTATTCTGCTTCCAAATGTTTATCACGTAACTGAACTTCATTGTTTGTGTGGCAAACACTCATTTGATGTTCCAGCTGTGTCTGGTACATCAATTAAAGATTATTTTTCCAAGAACAACAAATGGAAGAGCGGGAAAAAATTAGGTTACCAGATACCCAAAGGGAGTGCTGGTCTCATTAGTCTTTGCAAATGTTTTATCTTTATCTGTTTAAAGGACGAGAAGGAGGTGGGCTGACACATGCATATACTTTTATATTTTTTCTTGTGCTGCAGCACCAGTGACAGTATTGAGATACTCGCTTAGTAATAGGTAAATAATGACACCAACAACGCATCGCTTTCCCCCCTCTCATACCTGTGTGCATTCAAGGTGCAGATATAAATAAAGTTCACTGTACTTAATAGCATCTAGCCAGCGCTACAAACGAAGAGTGCACAGAAATGGACTAGTACTTCTTTTCTTTTCTTTTTTGTGGTTGGTAATTTTAAATGTAGCTCCACAAACATCAAACACACAAACTGTTTCTGTGAAATCTTTCACAAAATGTGTCTGCTACATGAATGAACAGTTAGTGCATTTCCCAGGGAGGGAAAAAAACCTAAATGCATGATGGAAAAAGATGTAAGAAAGAGAGAGGGCAGATGAGAGATCATTTTAATATAACTGCTCTGCAGATGAAATTTAAATCTTATATGTAATGTCCTAATTCATTTTAGAGTTTTTAAATCAACAAACTGTGAGTATACCAATTTTGTTTTATTCCCAGTTTTCATGAAACTACTGTGCAGTTTAGTCTAGTCTAAACTGGTTAGTTTGTTGTGAACATTACAGTGATGTTGCACTGCTGTAGAGCGGCTGTGGTGTTCATGGTTAAAGTTAGTTAACATCAAATTAAATTCACTTGCTCAATTCTACATTTCATACAAGCTTTATTAGGTTTAGAAAAATCAGCTATCGAGTCATTTGCTTATATCTTACTGAATTTAACTGACTAAATCTCCCAAGAGCAGTGATTTTCTGAGAAGCAGTGCTGGTCACAGCCTGCACACAAAGAAATCCCTTCTGTCGCTCACAAAACAAGTTACTGTGTGAAGCATTTCTAAGCGATACTTTTCCCCACATTACACTACTACGCTCCATCTTAGGGTTCTCCCACCTGCCAAATCCCACTTCGACCCCTGCATGGACTACAGCAGCATTAAGCTATGGTAACATTATATTATATAATATATATCTTCTGTAAAGTCTACTCAGACAGAAACCCTCTTCAGAGATGTTATATGACTTGCCCCATAAACACACAAGGGTGTGTGTATGTGTGCATGTGTGTTATAGGGGCAAATGCAAACTTCAATCTTGTGCCACACTGAAAGTGACACATGAGTATTGCTAGATATGACCTGCAAATATTTCCATCACAGATTTCATGACAAAGTAATGAGAGTGCTTATTTAGACATGAAACCGATATGATCGCATGTCCTCAGATTAATGGAAAGGAGTGTTTGTAGAGGAGGTGTATTCAGGAACATGCATTCCCACGATGATGCACACAGACTCAGAATGTAGAAACAGTACCTGTTTTGCTGCTACTACCACACTGTGACTAAAGTGACAGAGTAAGCTGAGGAGTCTTTGTGACTACAGCTCTTTTAATACTTTAACCAACAATGAATCCTCTTTTGTGACTTCCCACATAATATGATGAAGAGCTGACATTTTCTATTAAAAAAATAAAAATAAAATGTCAAATCTCGGCAGACCTGCAAGTAAACTGTACCTTCAGAGGCTGGTGGAGGTGTAAAACTGCAAGGTGGTGCTTTTAAACGCTGTAATGTTCTTAATTTGTGTTCCTCCACTTATTGAATTTGTTATCTGCATCTGTAATAAGGCGATATCTGCACTCTGTGTTTAACTGATGGATATGAAATTTGAATTTCAGATACTCTGAATGGTTTTGTGAAATTTTGTGTTTTGGAAAAAGAGTTAAGTTTTCATGAAAATAAAGACTAGCGTTAATGGATCCATTGTGCTGTTGGGCTTTAAGTCAGCTTTAATGTGTGATCTCTAAATGTCCGGTCAACTTTTTAATATTCATCAAAGGCTGATCTCTGCAGCAGAACGCCTATAACACCCACCTATATAATCAAACCACTTCAGACAGTAAATCAATTACCATCAAGGGCCCTATGAATTTCTTTTTTTTTTTTTTTCCCCCCCACAGGCGCATTAACCACTTTATTTTCTACTGAAAAAGGTGATGAAGAGTTGGCCAGGCCAGGCAGATGAAAGGCAATGGAAGACTATCAATACACAGAAATACAGTGGAAAATTACAGGTGCTAAGTAAGCATGGGAAGAAAACTTATACACGAGATACAGACGGTATGTGAACAGTGCAGCTTGGGTTACATGACTAAATCAACAGTGCCTGCTGTTTTCATTAGGTCATGGTCATAGACGCCCTATAGAGATCTCCGTGTGCTACCGTCAACCTAAAGCGCACACACAAAATAAAAACAGATGAACTGGGACAAACACAAAAAAGACTAGAAGGAAGGTGTGGGAAAGAAGATGAGTTAGGACATCCTGCTAACCATGAGAAAAACAAACAAACCCCAAACAGTTATCACAACTTCTAAAATGTGGAAAAATTGTAACAAATTCCAGATTTCATGTGTTTTACACTAAGAAAATTCTGGATTAGCACGCAGCTGATGTGTGAAAGCTTTTTTTTTCTCCATATAGACAATAGAGAGGTGGGAATCAGCAGACGGCCCACAATATGGTATTTTCACAATACTTCACTCATGATGCGATATTGTTACGATTTTTAACATTTTGCAATATGCTGCGCAATAACAAATCAGAGTTTATCACCTTATGATGCAATCTGTTTCTCATAAAACAACAGTTAAGTGTGATAAAGACAAGAATTCACATTTAAATTCACACTTGCTGTAAGGCGACCCTGCAGTCCCTCTTGTTCACAAAATTCACAGAGTACTTGAATTTATGTAATAAAGCATCAATATTTGGGTCTCTATATCAATAAAATATCGGCATGCAAAGTATCACTATACTATGCTATATCGATTTTTTTGTGGATGGCAATTAACGTGAATTATTACACTGAACAAAAACGAAGATGCGCACAGAACACAAAGAAATCAAAGAGGAGAGTTCGCAGAAGAGACTTTAAGGAGAAAGAGATTCATGCTGGTGCAAACCACAGGATCCCTCTGTGGAAGCAAACAATAGCTGCAAACCGATACTTTTAACTGTGATGAAGAGGCATGTGATGCACTCGCAGTGTGCAGATGCCCCCGTGACTTATGTGGTGAGACAATATCCATGGTTTGAAGGCAGCATGTTACAGCTAACAGCAACACTGTATTAATTATAATACATGAGGAGGCATTTGTAGAGTTTTGTTGACTGCCAAATTGGGGAGTCTGCACATCTTTGCGCCTCATCTTCAGCATGAGAATATATGAATGTCAAAGTTTCTGAAGGACAATGCCAGCATTATGGGAATAATCTGAAATGCATAATCTTGTAGTTTCCTAGTGAGGACACTTGGTACATACTCTCTCTGCTTTAGGCCCCTGCATACAAAAACTGGTCTAAAATGACCCCACTTTGTCTCCATTAAAACATAATGACTGTGACAGTAAAAAAGCCATTTTTCATTTGGACAAAGGCACCAACATTATATTAGAGATATTAGAGAAATTCAGAACATAAAGGGCAAACTGTACATGCAATCTATATTCTTCAAAAAAATATGCTGTGGGTGCATGTGTTTGTTTCAGATTTAAAATCAATAATGCTGCAGGCCAGATGTTTATGCTGATGAAAATCAATACCCCTTTTTCCTACAGCTTTGATATCAGCTGGGAGGATGTATGCTACAAAGTGTGACAGCAGTCAATGTATGCGTAATTACTAAAAACATGTGAGGGCATTGCTGATCAAACAAGTGTGTGCTTTCTGAAGAGACAGACTTGGGCTTGATTTCCATCATGACTGTAAAGTAGATGACAAGAAATTTAGCAGTCAATTCCAAAAGCGTTAGGATGCTTTGAAGTAACGATGGGCAGAGGTTCAACAATCTGCAAAAAAAAGTGCATTTACAAATTGTGGAACGATTTCAGAATAATGTTCCTCAACATAAAATTTCAAAGACTTTGGGTGTCTTATCATTTACGCTTTATAATATAAAGGCTGAAAGTCAATATTGGATGCCTGTAATCTCTAGCACTGCGTTAACAACAGGCATGATTCTGTCATGGAAAGTGCATGGACTCAGTGCCATTCACAAATGCAGGTTAAAGCTCTATCAGACAAACAAGATGCAAGCATGAGATGAAAGCATGCATAAATGCTGCCATCTTTGCTGAGTAACATCTGAATTAAAATGAACTATGGTAAAATGACTAAAGATGGCTAAAAGATGGACACCGCACACTCTGGACTAAAGAGGAGAGGGACAGTCGGGCTTGTTATCAGCCCTACAGTTTTGGCAGATTACACATCTGGAAAGGAACCATGAATACAGGTATACATACAGGTTTTAGAGCAACATATGTTTCCATCAAGATGATGTCTTTTTCACGACACTATACTAAACTGCATCCTGTGTCTATTGCAACATCTGGATGCTCCACTGGCCTAAGTGTAGTCCAGACTTTCACCGACTGAAAACATTGGGAGCATTGCAAAAAGAAAAACATCACAAGAAAGATTCAGGACTGTTGAGCAGCCAGAATCTTATATGAGACAAGATAGAGACAGTCATTTTCTTCCACCAGTCCAGCAGCTGCTCTCCTCAGTTCCCAGATGTTTACAGACAGTTGTTAAAAGAACAGCAGATGCTACACAGTGGAAACCATGGCCCTGCCCCAACTTTTTTGAGACATCAAAGTCAAAAAGAGACAATATTTTTCTTAGAATGGTGCATTTGATGTGTTCTATTATAAGTAAAATAACTGCATTCAGTTTATATTTATGTTTTACACAGTGTCCCCACTTTTATGGAATTGGGGTTACACGTTACATTATTCCCAACTGGAATACAACAGACTGACTGCACTGTAACATGAAAAGTGTGCCGCGTGTTTAACTATGTGCTTCTTCCTTCACCATTTCCACCACAAACTTACCCGCGGCGCACTGCTCCTCATCTGCCCCGTTCTCGCAGTCCCTCTCTCCGTCGCATCGCCATGACAATGAAACACATTTGCTGGCAGCCCCTCCGCAATCAAACTTCTCTGGAGGACAGGTCTGTCGGCCTGTGGTTGCAGGGCAAGGGTGAAAGACAGCAAAGGAGAAAAGGCGGAGGGTGGGGGATGGGAAGAAGAGGAATGAGTGGAAGAAAATTGGCGTAAAAAGGGGGGAGAGAATGAAGTCAGGGAGAGTAAGATGGGACAAGAAAGGGAAGGAGGCAAAAAGATGGAGAGAGAAAAGAGAGCCAGTCAATGAAGCAGTTTGATAACTTAGTTATCTTCTCTCTCAAATCGATCCCTCTTCAAAGGTCTGCAATTAAATTAGACACACAGCTACAGTGGAACAAAGGAGTGGGAACACTGTCACACAAGACACAGAGCTGGGGGAAAAACAATGTAGACAAACAAACAAAGAAAGAAACAGAAGGAAGCCAAACAAGAAAAAAGTGCCCAAGTCTGTGTGTGAACAACTGTTTCAACCAGGGATCATTTTTCCATGAATATTTAGCCTTAAGAGCTAGATAACAATGTGCCAATATAAATGTTAAAAAGCCCAAGTCAAGACCCCACAGCTCATTTCCAAATTATTTATAAATGGAGCTACACAACATCTTTCCAAAATGCGCCTAATTCACCTCTTAGCTAGCTTAAACTCGGACACATATCGCAACAAACTGCTGTGAAAAAGGACACTTGGTGTATAGAATACTATATTGGTTGTTATTTTGAGTGTAAATCAGAGAAAGCAAAAGAAGTGGAAAGCTGCACATCGCAGACAGTGAAACACACTCCTTTACACACTGTGTGTGACTGAGAAAGTAGTCCCTCTAGATAAAAGCCTATTACAGTAGTCAAGGCCATTGTTCCTGCGTGTGTAACCCATGAGGTTGCTAGAGGGAGGAGGAGGGAAACACTCCGTTCTAATACATCAAATTTACACAGCCCACAGTCCCTGCAGCAAAATCCCCGTGCCTTTTTCCGGCAACCCACTATACACCCTCACCCTGCCTCATTTTCCCCTCACCTCTCTCTTTAATGTCTCTCACTCCCACTCTAACGCCACAGAGACTCGAGCCCCAGATTACATTACAGCACTGTGTCAAACTCAACTCCATCAATTACACACATCTGACCACCAGCATGCTCGCTGGCAACAAGCCTATGTTTGTTGCAGCCGCAGATCAATAGTACCTATGGGATTCGCCCATTCCGGCTTCACTCTCCATTTTATTCTTCTCACATTCCTCCTCCTTGTTTTGATTTTTTTTAAACAACACTCTGATATTCAAACACTGCCCCTGGTGGTGGGACGTTGGGACTAGTTTAGCCAAGAGCGACTGCAAGAATCCTCTCCAGCTGTGCACTTTTGGTTGATGTGATCACCTTTGAAGTCATCCACTTGAATTTTCAGTCTTCTCTAAAACTGGGTTTAAGGTTAGACTTGGGCCCTGGTGCCGGGCTGGATCTTTTGGGTGACCACTTTCCTCTCACCTCCATCTTTCTTCCTCTCACTGAATATCGAGCTCTTGCGCGAGCATCTTTTCAAACCGTCATCCCCTAAATGAGGTTTCTCCTTCCCTTTAAAGAAATAAAAAGCCTCCTGCAAATCCGCTTTAAAAGACCCAACGAGTAAGCGCCATATCAGCGCAGTGTAGCTATTACTGCCAAAAGGGACTGAATGGTCTGCGTGTACAATAAGAGCGCGTGCGGGTGAGTGCACGTGCCCATGTTCTTGTGCCTTTGATGCAAAGAACGCAGCTCTTCTGGATGATGTGAAGGTGTGAATGTGATGTGGGTTATGTGGAGGTGTCTTAATATGTGAATTGTCTCAGCAATCTAAATGTGGGCCTCAGAGATCTGGTACTATACAGACAATAGTGTTCCTGGCCTCCACATTATCTGGCTTTTCTAAGAGAGTGTGTGTGTATATTAGTGTGTGTGTGTGTGGCAGTGTAATACTACTGTGGGAGACTTCGTCAGTTTCATACAAAGCCTAACATGGAAACATCACCTAAGGGCTTCAGTCCACCAAGTGTCTGACTGACAGTTGGGTTAAAAGGATGTAATTTGTCTGACTGACCATTTCTGGCCCCTGAGAGCCAGAATGGTCGACTCACGGATAAACTGCCAATCACGAGGCTGAATACAGATGAGCAAGGGGAAAAAAAAAAAAAAAAAAGAGCTAACACTGATTATGACAAAACGAATTAGAGGATTCTCACCCCAAGGGTAATCATTTTCCATAAATACAAAGAAGTACGATTCCTGCTGATGTACAATCAAACAGTAACCTATAACTATTAAAAAGTCAATTCTTCTGCTCTCTATTAGAATTTGATAGACCATAATAACAGTTTCATCCCCACCAATAGCTTCTACATAAGGTCTCTCTATTTGCTGCCTCAGTTACTGTGCAGCCCATTCCCAGACAAAATTGGGTTGTGCAAGCTAAGAAATCTGTTTTTACGCTGCATGCGGAAGCAACAGGAGTTTGTGTGGACCAAGCTGAAGCGGGTAGCACATGGAGCAATTGGCATGATCAACATCGGTCGCCGTGCCTGTACAGGCCAAAATAAGAAAAACAAAAACATGCCTGCTCTATCAAGTCTGCATCTCAGGAACAATCTGATCAGCATGTAATCAAAAGGAAAACAAACATCGTATCATGTATTTTTTAATCTAGGGTGTATTTTTGTTTTTTCCTTTGCCAGTCCAGATGGTGTTGATAATGAAGTCACAGTTAAAGTTGCTTTCCCCAGTCTTTCAAAAATTGGTGCTGAGAGCAAATTTGCCCTCTGTCTATCTCTCCTTGTTCCTTCTCTCACTAAATGCTGACAAGGTGGACAAAAGTGGTAAAGCAGGCACTAAAGAGAACTGCAGGACTTCCTGAGGGAGAGATACTGCAGACTCTGATCGTGTTACATGCAGAGTGCAATATCTGACTCCTGCTCCCACCTTCTCAGGAAAAAGATGTACACAAGTCCATAAAAGCATCCTAATGCAAATAAAGACGCACGTAACTCTAAACTACAAATGCAGTGTTTGTGGAGACCGCATGTACACCAAAACAGCTGTGAATCATCGCCTCAGCTGCCAGTCAAAGTGAGTGAATTCACCTTTGTACTGAATGAATATTTCAAGAGCTGTGAAACTGCTGTGGCACAGATATAAACACTTGGCCGTTAGCTCCCAGTTACCTTTGCTTATTGCCAAGGCTTAGAGCAAATAATAGGCGAGGCACTGATACTAGCCATGCTCCAGTGGAGCTGCTTGGTGATGAGCAGTAAGACACTGAGGGCTCAATACAGCAGCTCCCTGGTGGGTGTAGGCATTATCGAATAAGTGTAAAAACGGGTTGGGAAACAAGCATGTACTCTTAGTGAATATAACAGGATACATCAGTGTAAAGGAAACAAACAAGTGCAAATTGGCTGGATGACCAGGTCAGAGCCTTTCCCTCAACTTTCATTTCTGTGACACAAACAAAGCACGCGAGGCTCAACAGATTCAGCCTTGAGCCTCTCTATTCACACCGTAACCCCATTTATACATTTATTCACAGGCCGACTCCGGGTAAGGGGTAATTTTACTTTGAGAGCATGAGCCTGATTTCATTAATATGGCAGTGCTATTAGAGAATAGCAGGTACTATGAGAAAACACAGGAAATTATGATGAGGGAAAACCAATGTACCCAGTTAAATTCCTTAACAGTCTTGTGTGCGTAGAATAAGTTAAAAATTCACTGCTTAGTGTTAGCAATACAGCCTGTGAAGGGATGCAGTAGCGAAATGCTGCAAGCCAAACTAAATTTATGAGTGACCTCTGTGGCCTCCTGTGCAGATTGCATTAATAGAAGCTTGCGCTGCAGTGTGAAAGTGAACTAGGACGAGATAGCTGGCTCCAGGAGGAAAAAAAAAATTTACACAGCAGCTCTAGCTTTGTGAATTTATTGGTAGGAAGCATATTATCACATGAGAAAATATTCAATGAATGTTTGACTTATTAGGATAGACTGGGATTTTGATGATTGGAAGAAATGCATTCAGTGTCAACTTTATTTTAACTACATAAATCCACTGTATATTTTAAGGGAAAAATGGCTTTAATCATTTTTAATGTGTTGGTTTAGTATTTTGTACATTCTGGATATGAAATAGGTTTTTGCTCATCCTGGGGTCAGAAAACTCATTTGGCACACAGAACACGATGCAGTCTTTTAATTCAAACACGTCCACAACCAGAAGTAGTACACACTTGTTATTCTCCTCACATGGCCCGTCTAAGTGTCTATTATGAGGAGGGTATAGGGGTGGACGGAGCAAGGAGCTGTATGCTAATGAACTTTTGATGAACTACCTTTTTAATTTCCCTTCACAAGGAGGGAGGGATTGGAGCATTGTGGCGCGGCACCACGTCCAGTATACAGCTCCATGCTTAGCATCGAGGCGAGCCTCGTAGTTGATTGATGTAGAAGTCCCCAAGCCCCGTAGGCTAATGCTAAGATAATTATTTATTACGAGTTGCGTGTGTGAGGCCAGGTAATAGAAGCAGTCCTTAAGTCACTGTCCATCACAATGAGACACAACGTCAAAACAAAAGCCACTTGGGAGAGTATGTGGTAATATGGCACATGATAAATGAGGAGGAACGGAGGCTTGTAGATGATTTACCCTGTATCGACACGAAGCATTGTACCTGCATGAATTTAAAATGCTTTAAGGTACACCGCAGACGGCACAGCATTGATTGATGAGGTACCCCGTTTTAATGTCTTTTTATGCAAAAAACACAGAAGAAACATGACATGTCTCACTACATTGGTGGCATATTATGAATGCCCAGATACTCTGCAATGCTTTGAATGTCAATTGAGTCAGCAAGCAAGCAGTACAAAGCAAAAAACAAAACAAAACTGTGTACCATATGAAAGGCATTAAGTTCTTTGTAGCCACTTGCTTTTTATTGTGTCACTTTATTTTTCCTGGTCTTTTTTAACTTTAGAGGACACAACATAGTTTGTAGTTCCTTCTGGTACCTATGTTCATCAGAGCTGTGAAAAAAGAGAAAATAAACATATTTCTTGCATGTGTTTGACAGATCATCAATTGAGTCCAGCAGGAGGGAGTCCATAACAGTTGATCGTCTGTGAAACTGAATCATTAAACTCAAGTTTCAGCCGTGAGGTGGCATCATAAATTGGCGACTGCATGCTTGAGAACAGTAAACCTTTACTGCTTGGCTACTCTGTGTGGTATAAAATCTGGGCCGAAGCATGTCTTGAATCAATACACAGTGAGGTACTGCACCTTACTGGAAAGCTTGGTCTGTATATTTAAAGGTCATATTAAATTTTATCCATGTATTTTAAGACCATTAAGTACACGCCACACCACAAACACTTAAATGTCTCTGCCTAATGTCTTTATATTTATCTTCAAGTATACAAGACAAGAAATAAGGGCGAAAAGAAGGGAGGTGGGATGTAAGGTGGGAGAAAGCGGTCAGATATTGGTCACAACATTGGAGAACATCAATACAAGGACAAACTGGAATCGAGGCAATTAGAGGAAGCTACTAGAAAGAAAGAGAAAGGCATCGAGCTGGAATTGGATCGGAATGGGGCTTCTTGTGAGTGCAGGGCCAAATTTACACAGATAAGAAATAAATAAATAAATCTTTGGCCACTCATTTACGCTGGAAACATTTTTACAAGATAACACTCTACAAATTGATCGACCTGCACATTAAGACCCAATCACAAATGTAAAATTCCACTCCACGCTGCGTTTCAAGCCGAATTACATCTTAATGTAGAATCGAATTGGAGAAGCAGTCCATGACGCAGTATGGAATAATTACTTTTGTTTTAAAGCTGTAACCTTAGTGAGAGGAGAAGAGCGGCAGTCCACAAAGGACGGGAAGGCGAGACCTCGCAGATGATCAATGATTCATTCAAGACCTGGGATGTAGGGATCAGCCAATTATTCGGCGTGTAAGGACTTTTTAAATCTAATGGTTTGATCGTTTGTAGTGGGTCGTGTCATCGTGTGGACACTCATTAACCTCATTCCAAGCAGCAGTCTTTTTTGTCCTCCCTGAGGCGCCCAATGCTTTCATTAGTGGCGCGTAAGGTGCCTCCAAGGGGCAGACACTTTGAACTGCAGGTACCATTTATCTTTGTTTCGTAACCATTGACTAAAGCTTTCAGCTAGTACCTGCTCAGGTCTGAGCAGTGATATTTAATGTGGTTATTAGAGGCAAAACAATTAGTCAGTTCATTAACTGCATGATTGACAGGAAGATAGCTTATTGAAAAAAAAGGTGGGGGAAAAGTGAGATATTCTTTGGCTGCACATCCCAAATGTGGTTTTCTGTCTCATATGTCACTTTTAACTAAATATTATTAGGTTTTGGACTTTTGTTTTGGACAAGATATTTGAATAAGTCAGCTTGAGCTCTGGGAAGTTGTGACAGCATTTTTTCACTATTTGTCTGGCATTTCATAGACTTTAGATCAATCTATGATGAAAAGGCTGGCAACCTGTCCATGGTGTGTCATGTGTCTATGGTAGGCTAGGCTCCAGCTCCCCCCCCCCCAACCCTGAAATGGAAAAGTATGGGTGGATGGATGAATCAGTGCATGCATTATATCCTTGCGGTCAGTTTTTTTTTCTCCCCCCTTTCGCATCATACAGAAATTTAGTAAATATACAGAATTTGTCCTGCATATTTACTCACATTTGTGCAAATTTGACAGACAAGATCAGCAAAAGAATTGAAGGATTCAAATGACATGTAAATCTTACTTCAGGTTCAGTGACAGTTAGCTTTGTTCGTGGTGTTGAATTAGCCTACAAAGCACTGCATTACTCACAGAAGAAAATCATGCTTTATCGGGCACGAATAGCTCACATGGATTATTTTGTAGACAGATTAAGTGTGCCTAGGCATGTACAACAGGCAGAATTACTACATGTACGAGTTAAAAAGGGGTTGCATGTGCTCTAAATATATGGACTGTTACATATATTTGTTAATGCATGACTGAGTACATCTTTGGTTACCTTTATATATCTTTCCATGTATGTGTGAATGCTTGAGCATGAAGAACACTGCACATTGAGAACTGGAGCATAATATTTCATGGCAATGGGGAATTGTATTTGGCAAAAATGACAATGGAAAGACAACGGAGCTCGATTTAGAAATCAAACAAGAGCGTCACGTTAGAATTTTTACTAAGGTCATCTAATTTCACAATTTAACGTCCTTAACTAAGTGAGACCATAAACTGGAGATTTTAGCATAGGAGTACACAGGAATTGACCCGTATTTTGAAGCTTTACATGAGCGTATACGCCATTGCCATCTGGGTTACCAAAAAATAGATGCGATGGGGAGTAATGAGTATGACTATGTTTCATTCCATAATTATATAATCCCCTATTTTCAGACATAGTATGGTCAAGATTTACAAAATACTTATTTTTTTCTTTTTTGGCCCCAAATCAAAGACCGAGGCCATAAACAGCAGAAAAGTGCTTACAGAGTTCAAGAAATAAAGTTATTTTCCGGACGTCTCTTTGTAACGACAGCTATTGCCATTTTGTGGTCTTTGGATAGAAACCAAGTTAAAGGCACTTCAATATTGGCTTCATTTTTCTAACCTGTAAGCTACAACCATGTTTTATACAGTCTATGATTTCATGCAAGTTTCAAGCGGTGTTCCGGGGTACTGCTAGTAGCTAGTAACAATTAAACGTTAAATGTTTGGATGGATCCAACATAACAGATGTCTCCTTTCACAAATTTTGTTTACCTATCAACTCAAGTTTGGTTGAGTTGGTTGACCCTTTAGTGCGGAATGTAAATGACGTAGAGTTTGGAAGCAGTGGGAAAAGCCAGCCCAGCTAAGTATGTATCGCCAACTCCACCGGCCATTGTCCTTCAGATGTGAAATCCAATTTAGGGAAAGGGCGTATGCAGTTAATATCAGATTACATTGTAAATGAAGGTTAGTGTTGATTAGTGCCTTTCATTGGAACGTTGATCTCCAATTATTGCAGCCCTGATGTAAGGAGTGGAGGGAGAATGTTGGAGAGAGAAAGATCAAAGTCAAGGGAAAGAAGAGGGGGGAAAAAAACTGATCAGAGAGAGCAGGTGCAGAGAAAGGAGAAAGAAGCGGGATTCCAATAATACAGGAAAACAAGGGGGGCTGGGAGGTCATGCAGTGAGAACAACAAAACAAAACTGTGAACCTATGACAATAACAAAACAGTAGGGGTGCAACCATACTCGTATTGATATTTAACGTTCGATACAGTGCTTTCGGTTTGGTACGCATATGTATCAAACAATACAAAATTTTTAATTTATTTTATCAACTTTTCTTCTGACGATGCTGTCTGTGTTGAGTGCTCAGTGGATCTGCGTTCGACTACTCCGCCTAGGCTGCACTGTCGAGTGCAGATCCACTGAGCGCAGCGCAAGCTAGCAAGACAGAAGCTAAGCTCGTTGCAACATGGCAACTGCCTCAACGCTACCAAACTGAGCCTCCCCCACCCTCATTCAGATCTGGCGTTTGGAACTATTTTGGTTTTCATGTGACGTATGACCCTGATGGTAAGCGCGTCATGGACAAAAGTAAAACAGTATGTCCGATGTGCCACGCAACGCTCAATTGATGGGAACTAGTGCGTTAACGCAGTTAGCTTGTTAACGTGTTGACGCCGTCCAGCCCCACGCACGGGGCGATCCGCGGTAACTCGTTAACGGAGATTTGCGGCATTATGGTGTTAAAGTCATTTTAACGAGAGTGGGAACACAACGAATATGACTGCACATTTATCTGACATCATCCTAGTGCAAAGACAAGTGGAAGCAGACAAAAACAATCGTTGCACACCTATAAAACAGCCACAAGTCCAAAGTAAGATCTGAAAAGCCTATGGGGATAGATAACCAACAGCGGCCCCCGCCATCAGGATGCGAACCAGTGTCACTGCAGCTATATACAACCATGGCAACAAAGTTTCTCTAGATGTGAATTTTTGAGCTGTGTGTTTGAAAGCATGTAACAGTGAGTGACAACATGCCTAATAGAATTCAAAAGTCTTGCACTCAGTTCTGTGCAAACCTCTTAAATTCCCAGCCGAACTATTTAATTTTTTTCTGCAAATGAAAATGTGAATAAGGGCGGGTAGATTTCTCCTGCGGGTTTAGCTCACATGTATTTCTCGTAGGTGACGCTGAAAGTTTCCACTGAAAATTGCTCTCTCTCCCTCGTGCTCCCTCTCTCTATTTTTCCCCTAACTCTATCCGGTGTGAAGGAGCAGGAGAACACGGTTGTTAAATGTGGAACCATTAGCACAGTCTAGACCTATGTGTCTGGCAGTGCCATGGGGGGAAGAAATACAGCACAACACCAGCGCTTTCATAGGAAATTGCCACTTTCTTCCAACGGGGCCCTCTAAATTGTTGTTTAGTAGACGACGCATTGGGAATTAAAAATATTGCCAGTGGCTAGTGCCACATCTCTCAGCTGATGACAGAATGCAGGAAAGGGAGGTACACAAAAAGGAAGGCAAACGAGGGAAAAGAGGCAGTCAGGACTCTATTGAGGGATGCAGAGCGTCGCGCTGAACTTGATGGGGAAACTGAGCTCATTTCCTCCGAGGCACTTTATTGAAATGCAAGGGCAATGCACAAAAACAGATCTATAAAGAGAAACAAAGGCAGGTAAAATTACTTCTAAAGACTTCTCTGTGGAATTTTGAAAGAAAAATATTTCTGGCTCTGTGAAACTGCCTCTCGCACGCGCCCACACACACACACACGCACACGCACACACTCTAAATCTAGGCAATGGAAAACGGGTTCGGTCGAATTATAAATTTAACCAATTTTTGTGGTCTTAAAAACAAGAGAAATAAATAAATAATTTCCTGGATAATTAATTTGAGTCACAACGAGAAAATGGAACCCCACGGAGAATGTTTGAAAACGACAGCTCTGCGGGTATCATCCCCAAAGAACATCTGCATGAATCACACTTTATTACTGTAATTATCAAATGCAAAAAAAGGCAAGCTTTATATCCAGTCGCGCTTCTGCCATGTCGGCAAATTGTTATGTCCACACGCTCACGTTATACTGTTACCACACAGCTATTTAAGTCACAAAACACCAGTTAAGTTATGCTGTATCAGCTTTAAGATTACTTGTGTTATGCATGCTTTGGTCATGGAGACGGCAGCTTCTCTTTATTTGCTGTTCTTCTTCTAGCTCCCATCACTAATTTTTTCCATTTTTGACAAATCAAAATTAGATGCATTTAAATATCTATATGAAACTCATCTTTAAAAAAAAAAAAATCACTATTATCACTTCCTACATGCAAACCTATCATGAACTCCTCTGTATACCAAAGTATTCAAGAGTCAAATGTGAGGCCACCTCCCTGAAATCCTAAAGACTGGCCACAAATTGGGTCATGCAACAGCACAATAATCTCAAACACAGCAGCCAATCTATAACAGAATGGCTGAAAAAAGAAAACAATCAAGGTGTTGCAATGGTCCGAAGTCCAAACCTCAACCCAGCTGGAATGCTGTGGAAAGATCTCAGAGCTCTGCGTAAACGAATTCCCGCAAACCTCAATGAATTAAGCAACGCTTTAAAGAACGTGAACAATGTAAAGACTGATTCTAAATGTAAAATCAGGTGGTTCTAGAAGCTACTGATTCAATGGGTGTGCTTGATTTCTCACAGAACTGCATAGAGTCCCTCTTTCATAAACCCCGCCCCATGGAATAAGTCAGCTTAAAGCCCTTTTCCACTAGTACCTACCTAGATTGGCTTGACGTGACTCGACTCGGATCACCTAATGTGTGTGGGGTCATTATAGCAACACGGTTGAACGTCCTGTGACATCATTGGTATGCAACATATATACATCACAACAAAGGAGGACGTCGAGGCGATGGTATACCAGCTGCTCGGCAACGAAGAACATGGCTGGATAAAAACAGCACCGTGTGTCCCGAGTCTGACCAAAAGCCACAGACCAAGTTAAAAAAAAAAAAAATGGCGGTTTTCATTTTTCGTGAAGGAGCTCTCCTCCGATTGCTTGGAACCACGGCCAAGTAGGTACCTAGTACCAGGTACTACAACCTAATGGAAAACCCTAAAAGCGTTGTCATACCGTCCCGAGCCGACCTGAGTAGGTACCAGTGGAAAAACGCTATTACTGTATAGACATGACATGGGGAGTGCTCAATTTTGTAAGCTCATCCTTGGGTTATGCATATATCCTCCTGAGAAGCAGCCGATTCAATGATATCCTCTTTAAGTGATATTTGTTCTTTGTCTATATCTTGTGACTTATTTGAGCTACCCTACTAAGTCCTGACGAACTAAATAAAGGACATCCTGGGCTTTCCACTGATATCTCATGTGTTTGGATAGCCTTTCTACAAAAAAAAAGATTCTTTTTTGCTTGGTTCTTTGGAGGATGAATCTCATTTTTACTGATAAATGTGTTATTCAGACCTGAAGTGTGGTACAATAGAGTCACAAAACTCATGTTAGTCTTCTGTGGTTACATAATGGTGGGTTGTAGATTCAATCACAATAAACACAGCGATAGGCAAAAAGAAAGTGGTGAACTTTGGTGGCATTTAATTTTTTGCATGTTGCAGTCTGTGAATGACATTGAGCTCATAGCAACTAAAAGAACATGCAGCAAGACACTAGACTTCATCGTCTCGTTTCCAGTGTTCATAACCATATAACAGCTTTTGATTTTCTTTTGCACAGTTCTTAAATTTGCATGTTGTTAGTGTGTCCTTTAATGACAGGTCACTTGCTTTCTCCCAGACTGAAAGAACAAGGAAGGCAGACAGGTAGAGAGAGTTGGATAAAAGAGAGGGAGAGGCCACCTGGGAAATTATGGCAGGTGCTGCCGCCGCCTCAAGCATGAAAGTGAAGCTGTCCGACAGTGCAACTGACTGGATCCTTCCCTTCCACGTTCCAAAATAATTAACTCGCACAACCGCCTGCCTCCTCGCTATAATACGCTAACCTGCCTATTGTCTCAGCACACAGAGACAAGGCAAAGCCTACCTCATGACACAGAAGGAGGTGAAACTGATGACAGAGAGGACAGAGACGATGACCGAATAGGAGAAGCTGGCAATTAGGGCAATGCTGTATAGTTAAACATTAGATGACACTTATTGTATTTTCACCTGAGACATTGTGAGTGTCAGTTTTGAATTCAAAATTCTCAATGTCTTCATCTTGACTTAATATCACTGAGATATTATGATCAGCTCTTCATCGTGACCGATAAAGACTCTAAACTTCCTCTTTAATATAAAAGCATTGCAACTTTAGCCAACTAAATATCTATTAGAGTAAGAAAAATAGCACCCGTCCTCCATCTGCCTTGCCCGACAATTTCAATATTTTTTGCTAAAGTTGTTTCCTCAGACGTGCCATAATTACCAGGTCAAAAAAAAAAAAAGAAAAAAAGAATCTGAAGAGTGGCGACTGGATATAAGCGCTATAAATCATCGCTACTAGAAATTGGGAAAGACGTCCTGCTGTGATGAGAGACTCTGCTTTGACAGTTTGTGTCTTTAGATGTATGAGTTTCATCAGATGGAATGAAATCATGGCACTTTTAAAGCCCGGTGGGGTTGGGTAAGTTGATAAAAAAATGATCTAATGAGATTATAAATATAAAAAAAGGACTAAACAGAGACACAGTTTTCAAAGTGTGACCCTATATTCATGGCCTTTAATGACACATTGGAACTCAATATTGTAATCTTGTAGTATTAAAAGAAGAATTTTAGGGAAAATATCCCGAGTTCAAGGCCCTGGAATGGAGTTGTATTTGAAGCAAAGAAACAAATGCTGCCAAATCCTTTATAGTTTCTTCTGAGTAAATTAAGGAATAATTGCTTTCTTATCATATCAAAGAGCTAAAGGGAATAATAAGACTGTTGCTTTCTCGGTTTTATCCCGCTGTGTTTATCCTATCCTATCATGAATGATGATTTGAGATGACTCGACTTATAAAGTTATCACAATTCTCGTTTCTGTTTGTCTAATTTTCTCTCATTATGCTTCACAATAAGAGGCTTTTCAGAACACTCTTTATCATCATGCCTCCGAGTGTGAAAAATGCCTGAGTAGACTTAGACTACTTCTACTGATAATAAGTCTTTTGTACTATGAATATAAAATATCCTCCACAACTTCCAAAACACACAAAGCCTAAGCACTCTTGAACAGTTTTTTGCTTTTTATACAAAGTTTTCAAGCATCACTTGGACTGACGGGGCCACTGGAAAGGTTAGACGTTGCTCCATATGCAGTTAAATAAGGGGTGCAGAGTGTCTCGTGTTTGGTAACTTATCTACATGGGGACACTTAAACGGTGAGGAGTCCTCACTTTCATCCCAGAACTATAGATATGCACCAGCAGAGACAGAATGCACATACAGATGGGGTTTTAAATAATACTTGAGAGACACTACACAGCTCCTTTAATCAGCCCTGATTGTCAAACTGCAGGATCTTGTTGATGCCACTCAGTAAATGGATGCTGTAATGTCTAGACCCCAGAAATTCAGGGCTTTGATGTCTAGTAAATGGACTGGGTTCCCAGTAGCATGGAACATTATGAAAATTTAAAAGAGAGGTCATCTGTCTGGTCATTTTCACATGACTGTAGTGCATAATGAGTCTATTTTTCTAAACTGGTAACTGCAGTTGATGCAGGAACCCTAACATGGTGCCAAAATGCAATAAAGATGCTTAAGGTATTTATCTAGTATTTCAAGGCTAATTACCTCAAGAGTTTTTCTGTTATACTTACATCAGACTCATAATAATAATATTAATAATAATAATTGAGTAAAACAACTTAAAATAAAACTATTAAAACAGAAAATCATTACTTTTATTTTATTGCCTTCATGTGTTATTCTACATCTGTTCTGCTTGATTTCTTCCTCACCACCAGCTGGTTGCAGCAGGTGACTGTCCTTCCCTGAGCCTGTTTCTGCAGGAGGTTCCATCCTGTTAAAAGGGAGTTTTTCCTTCTTTTAGTTTGTGCCTTGTGAGCAAAATATAATATGAACATATTTAAGAAATTAAATTAAAAACACTTTTTACTAAACTTTGTTTCAGTATGTAGGATGATCATCGAGAATCATGTAAATCAACTGGTATTGGTACTACTTGATTTCTGGTATTGTGACCTCCTTCATTTCTTGTGTGGACTACAAAGTGCAGCAACGTTTGCAGCAAAAATGCATGTAAAACTAATTTATATTTAGAAATGTATTTAAACATGGTTCTTAAACACTGAAGTATTTAGCTTAGTTTGTTACACCAATTTGCATAACTAATTATTAAAAAGGTGTTTTTGTTAAAGTGCCACTTTGATTAAACTTTTCAAGCGCTTTAAGTGGAAAGCAACTGATTCAAATATATATGTTGTAGTTTGATGTTTGATGTTACTTTAAATAAATGTTGCTGTTGAGCAATGTGAATTTATGATACTTCAATCACAATTTATGATGCAGCTATTAAACAAAAATGTGTGCACGGTAATAAATGGTTAGCACGGTCTCTGTTTGAATTTGCTTGGACCTGGCGTGTCCTCCGTATGCCTGTGTAGGTTTTCTCTGGTTTCTCTGGAGAAAACGTTCAGTGCAGAACACTGTGCACACTCTTTCATGCATCAACCAGCACTCGTCTGATTGAACATTTTCTCCAGAATCCCCTCCAGGCCCAGGTTCATTTTCAGACGTATAATTACAGACAGCTACAGAGAGGCCTGCCTGTGTGTGTGTGTGTGTGTGTGTGTGTGTGTGTGTGTGTGTGTGCGTGCGCGCGAGAGTGTGCGTGTGTGGAGAGAGAGTGTGAGAGTGTGCGTGTGTGGTTTCAGAGGCGTCATCGGAGGTCCATAGTTAATCAGCAGGCGACCTGAAGTCTCGGGGATCAGCTCATCGATTCCCTCCTGGGGCAATCAATTCTATCAAAGGCATTACTTAAACTGAACTCAGATCAGAAAGTGGGAGACAAACTGCCCAGAAGAAATCACAAGGACAAAGTAAAGAATGTGACACAAGGCGGTAGAAGGCTGTAAGAAAGGGGGGTATATTCAGTCTATACTTTAGGACAAAGACAAGTGTTCTGAGTGAGAGACAGAAAAAAAAGGAAGATCTTAGTGAAGGAAGATCTTGTTTCTATAGACTGTATCACTCAATTAATGGTAGATCTTTTCGAGATTTTTTTAATTGTCATATTAAATGCTTTTCTCCAAGACTATCTTCAAAACAGTACGTGAAGTAGATTCATGTATGAAATAGAGTAGGGCGATATGACCAAAAATATTTATCACGATATACATTTGAAAATTTGCGATAACGATGTAACTGACGATATAATTGACACTAGACAAAATACTTTACAACTCCACAACTTTATTGGTGCAAAAAACCCCAAAACAGCTGCTTGTTTAAATGAAAATACGTTGATGTTTTTTATGTGCATTAAAGTTATATAAAAATTTAACAGTGCAAATGCAAATTCCTTGCTGACAGTTTAACCAAAAAGCATTTCCAGTGGGAATTGGCCGACATATCCTCAGCATAACCATGTATAATATCCACAAAACTTAAAAAGAGGTTATACACACACAATACGGTAATATTATGTTGAAGCACAGTACGCATCACTCCGCGAGGCTCTTGCCTACAACAGCCGTGATGCTCCAACAATCCATCAAGCGGTGCGGCTTTGTAGCTTAACAAAGTCGTACTAAAACATTTGACAGATTTTCCAGCGCCGTGTACATAAAATCGTTTCCAGGTCAGTAAACGCAACCAGAATTCATACATAAGGCACACGGGATTATAAGGGGCACTGGCGATTTTCAGAAAAATCAAAGGATTGATTTTAAGTGTGCCGTATTTTCCAAAAAACACAGTAATAACGACGGCCTGCTAGCATGTGCTACCAAAAATAGTGCTTTGTTGTGTATCTAACGGAAGAAAGCTAAACCAGTTCCACACCACTGAAGTTGCAGCATTTTTACAAACCAATTCTGGTTCATCCGTTTTATTTAATGATCTGCTTTCGCCGCCATGCGTATGAAAACAAAGGCACTGCGCATGCGCGTTTTACCCATATTCTATCGCGATATTTCCTTTTTCTATCGTTGCCCAACATTAACACTAGGAAGGCCCAGAGCCCAGCCATTTGGCTTTTCTACCTATAAAACCCGGAGAGTTGCCAAATGGCTTTTAGCTAGGCTTTAGCTTCAGCCAAGTGGAAGCTAAATTGGCTAGTCATTCATATGTAAATTGGGTTGTTACCTGGGAATTCTGGAGGGAGGGGAGTGGGGGTGTGTGATTGAGGGGGTGGGGGAGCTGCTAAAAGCTGTGCACAGTCACCAACTTGGAGTGTTTCAGTTTGATGCATTCTCAATCATCCAGGGAAATAAATCTCCAAAAGTCACCAACTTGGAGTGTTTCAGTTTGCCATCTTAGGGAGAAATCAACACACATGGGTGTATGTCCTTTGTTGCTGAGATTTATTGATAAAAACGGTACAAAAAACCAACCATTTGTACACATTTTTACAAGCGCCGTGTTCCTTTGCGGACAGTGTACTCCCGAACCATCTGGTCCATCACATCCACGCCACACTTTGTTTTGTTGTAAAGGGTGACCGTGTTTGGCTTCCTTTTGGTAGTGTTATCAGTCTGAACCACGCTGTGCATGCTGCTAAGAATATAGACTGTCTTCTTCCGTTTGGCCGCATACGCCGTCAACGTGGCAGCAGAGGTTGAAAACACCTAAGAAATAAGATAAATTGTTATTTCCATAGCCCTTTTACACACAATGAAACACATAAACATAGAACCACAAAAGACCTGCAACATACCTGAGTGGTGAATTCACTGCGATCTGTCTGTCTAGTGGATTGAGGAATTTCCCTGCGAATCTTGTTGACTGTGCTGAGGATGGTGGTTTTCCGTCCAAGAAGTTTTTGCGCAAGTGAAAGCGATGTGAAGAAATTGTCCATGGTAACATTTCTGCCCTTGTCTAGGAATGGTTCCATCAGCCTCATTACTACATTTTCAGAAAGTCTCTCCCCAGTGGGACGATTGGGGTCCTTGCCAAGATATGGGAAGACATTGCAAATGTACTTGGATTTTAGGTCGCAGGCCACCCAAAACTTGATGGGAAAAGGGTGTGATCACATTGATGCCACAATGGACGACTGATCAAGCCCTGTCACCCTTTACAACAAAACAAGGTGTGATCACATTGATGCCACAATGGACGATGCCACAATGGACGACTGATCAAGCCCTGTCATCCTTTACAACAAAACAGGGTGTGATCACAGGGCTTGGCTTCCTTTTGGTAGTGGACAATTGATCAGGAAGCCAAGCCAAGGTAAATGCAGACTACAGATACCATGGCAGTGCCAGGATTGTGAGTGATTGCTGAAAATGTTGGAATGTACTCTCACTTTTTATTATTATTTGTAAAAATGTCCTCCCTAAGACGGCAAACTGAAACACTCCAAGTTGGTGACTGTGCACAGCTTTTAGCAGCTCCCCCACGCCCTCAATCACACACCCCCACTCCCCTCCCTCCAGAATTCCCAGGTAACAACCTAATATACATATGAATGACTAGCCAATTTAGCTTCCACTTGGCTGAAGCTAAAGCTTAGCTAAAAGCCTACCAGCCATTTGGCTGGTGGCGGGTTTTAAAGGTAGAAAGGTAGAAGCCTGGGCCTTCCTAGTGTTAAACCGGTATTACCGTGAACGGTATGATATGGCCCAGCCCTAGTATGAAATATGGTTGCTTGTGTAGTCAAGCACTAAAAGAAAACTAGATTAGTCAGAAACACACATTAACGTTTCCAGAAAAATGTTAATACTATTCTGATGTTTGCAAGAAAGCGTATACAGCAAACTTAGACGTTCTATTACTTGCACATAAACTCATCTGGACACACACAGCCATGAGGATCAATGGCTGGGAAAGTTACAGAAGCTCTGACAGTGTCTGACCTTGATTGGATGTAATGAGACTTAACCACAAGTCCACTAATCTGATGAAATGACCTACCGATTCACCTCGTGATGAATACTAAATAAGAGCATCGACGCTAGTTTTATTCACATGCTTATGCCAGTGCGTGCACTTGGATCACTCATAGGCACGTGCATGAATGCACGCACCCACACACATGTCCTTGGCCTATCCCAATCATACTTATTACTTTAAGGATCTTCAAAGAGTCCTTTGATCACCTCTTTGAAAATCATCTTTTAAAAAAAACTGCAAATAGGTGTTAGCCTTTTTGAAAAAGAAGGAAGTGGGAAGTCAAGGCACCACTAGCTAAGATGAATTTCTGTAAAATGCCAGTGATCGCTACTAATAAACAGATAATTCATCTACGTCAAAACTGAAAGCCATCATGCTTTCATGTTGACTACACCCCTTATGCTCTTTTCTTCCAAAACTATCTTAGAGCATGCTTACTATAATAATTTGATACAAATATTTCTCAAGTTTATTTTTTCCCCCACAGATTTATTGAAAGTTACTGACAACTCCAAGACTCAATCTTTGAGGACTCCTGGTCTGTGTTATAAACAACAAATTTCCCACACGTGGGACTAATAAAGGTTATCTTATCTTAAACAGCTTGAACATGTAGTTAACAAACAAGAAAAAGAAAAGTATTCATAAAGTTTAAAGCTATATATAGTAAAAGCCTCTTATATCAAAGAAGTACTTTAACGTCTACCAATTTTACCACAGGCCATTAGCCTCCCATCCAAAAACAAAAAGTAAAGTCTTTAAACACTTGAGCTTCAGTGAGCTTCTGTTTCCACCACACTAACACATACACTATGTAAAGTACTGTGGCTTGTTGGAGGTTGCTGAAGTAACTCTCTTTTTAGGTGTGAAATTGAAGCACACTGTGTTGTTCTCAGACATGCCCGGATTAGTGTTGTTGTTCCGGACAATATGATTTGGCACAAGCATTCCCACTACTATCTTGACGACATCTAGCTTTAGATATACTGAGCCCAGCCCCAGTACTCATGAAGCTCCCTAAGTTTTGGAATCAATGTTTTCAGACATTTACTCTCAGGATTTTTCCTACCATGCTTTTCCCTTCTAGTCAAATTTCCATTGATATGTTTCAATACAGCACTTTGTGAACAACCAGCCTTTCTGGAATTAACTTCTATGGTTTACCCCACACGTCATTTGAACAAGTTTCAAGTTAACGGTCTTGTCCATGATTGAGGTCACATGTACTGAACTAAACTGAGTGATACTCTGTATTTACGTTGTATGAATAGCTGTTTATGCAAACCCAAATTAGATCATTTGCGACACTTGATTACTGATTTTCAGGAATCTGTTATTTTGGCTATATTGATATATATGATGAATATGATGAATGGAGAACTGATGATAGTTTACATTTTTTAATTCAAAGAAACTTATTACTTTTTTAAAAATTGACAATATTCAAACTTTTGAGATGTACTAATTTGTGCAGAGGAACATTTCTCATTATGTTTATTATTATGTGTATTATAAGCATGTTTTGCAACATTATGGCATCACTAATTTGAAGTGAGAAACAAAAATGTTGACATGGACAGCTTATGGTTAACAGTTAAAAAACCTTTGAAATAATATAACATGTATTAAGGAGAGAAGTACAGAATAATGTATTTCATTGTTTATGAGCTGCTGCATTTCCAGAACAGACTCAAATTCAACTGCAGTCATTTTAATAATTACAGGAACACTAATAAAACCTTACATTACATTTGTCTGTGTAAAATATAACTACATTAGCTGCAATGCACCGTAACTATCAAACAGCTTTACAGTTTCCATTAGGGTTAAAGTGATAATATGTGAACTTGGACAAGATGGGAAAAAAAAGTTTCTAAAATGCACTGCGTGACTGAATATGTAATTTAGAGAAATTTTCTCTCGTGTCATGAGCTACTTAATGAGAACGAGATGAATTTAGGGCTCAGTAATTATTTCTAATTCTCCCTTTGAGGATGCTCAGCAGACATCTTGTCCACTCTTCTGCCATCGAGGGCCTTGATCAAACCTTGTACAAAGGTTCTGAGTCTGCTGCTGAAGCAGACAACAAAAAAGCCACTAAAAGCTATTTTCTGAGGCAATGTGCGAGAAACAGAAGGTTAGCACGGCGGCGTGCAGCAAAATATGACACACTGAAAATGAGTGACCTTGGGAGTATTTTATGCTCAGGGAAGTGTGTGTGTGTGTGTGTGCGCGTGTGCGCGTGTGTGTGTGTGTGCATATGTGCTGACAAAACTGACTTTGCTCACAGTTTTGCCCAGTCAGTGTGGCTGTGCTGCTACTTACTGCAGATTGAATCGGCTTCATCTGAACCGTCTGCGCACTCTACTTCTCCGTCACAGCGCCACCTAGCAGGAAGACACTGTCCATTCTTACAGGTGAAGTCTGTGGCTGCGCACGTCTTCTTCGCTGTGTAGAGAAGAGAAACATTCAACATTATCATATGGCCTCAAGAAAGCATTGTGTCTGCTGATACTCTGATAGTCATCACCACAGTGAATGATTGAACCATCCATTTTCTTAACTGCTTATCCAATTCAGGGTTGCAGGCAAGAGACAGGGTACACTCTGGACAGGTTACCAGTATAACACAGGGCTAAGAGGGAGACAACCATTCATACCTACAGCAAAGTCTGAATAAGCAGTTAACCAAACAATCAAGTCTTTGGACTGTGGGAGGAAGACCGAATATCTGCAGAGAACAAACTCTACACAGAAAGCCCCAGTCACCCGGCAGATCCGATACCACTATTAGACAATATAATTTATATTTATTTGGACATAGTCTCTTAAGCACAGCAAACAATATCTGATTAAAGCTAAAAAAAAAAGGGGAAAAAAAACAATACTTTAGGAAAGATGTGATGTAGAAGTACGCACCAAGAAAACATGTCAAATGTTTTCACTTAACAAGTCAACAAGGTAATTAAAATTGAACTTTAGTTGAGAGCAATTCTGAGCACCAACTTGAAACCAATTTTCCAGTCCAATTTTAATTTAACCTACAGCAGGCAATGTTTCTACTTAGGCAGTCAGAGCATCAAAGGTGTGTTCAAGTGCAACTTGTATCAGAACACGAGAGGGAATGAGGGTCGTTTGATTAGGTACCCTTTGTTTGTGCGTCTTCTTTGAGGCAGACTTAGTGGGTCAGGAAAATGAGTCTGGTGATCCAATGTGAGATGGGTTTTATTTCTTTCAAATTCAAATAAATAACAGTGTTTCAGGTTGAATGAATGAGAAAAGCACCGGCAGCTTAACCAGGCCTCTTTCTGTAAGGATGTGTTGGATATACTACATGTGCTGTGGGGGTCAGAGGTTTTTCTCCATTTTTAACCACCGCATGATCCACCTTCCAGGCTAACGCTGGCTCTGTGTAGCAGTGATAGCTTACGGAGTCCAAAGGTTTTGTGCAGTCACTTTCTCCAAGCAAATGGAAAATTGAAGCACTTGGGTCTGTCACGGGAAAAGGTAAAAAAAAAAATAAAAAAAAATCTCTCCCTGACAGTGAGAGCCAGTGAACAAGAGAAAGCACTCGCCTGGCATGTTAGCGATGCCTTGGCTCACCATGATGAAATATATTGGGGGAAGGAGGTGGAGGGGGTTGACAAATGGCAAGAAAGTGTGCGAGTGTGAACAGCACTGTGCGTTTGGTGGTGTGTAGGTCAGCGTGATTTTATTCTGACAAGTGCATTTTTTTCATATGCACCACATACCTGATCTGCTGGGAACACAGGTTAGATATGAATACTGTGTGGACATACAGTAGTCTAACTGAATCCTAGCTGACTAAAGAAAACTAGCAAAAGTTTAAAAAGAAAATGGGGGGTTAAATGCGGTAGAGCAAAAAACAAACACCAATAGCTTAGTTTAACCTTAATGGAACGAGATACAGTGGGGCAAAAAAGTATTTAGTCAGCCACCGATTGTGCAAGTTCCCCCACCTAAAATGATGACAGAGGTCAGTAATTTGCACCAGAGCTACACTTCAACTGTGAGAGACAGAATGTGAAAAAAAAAAATCCATGAATCCACATGGTAGGATTTGTAAAGAATTTATTCGTAAATCAGGGTGGAAAATAAGTATTTGGTCAATAACAAAAATACAACTCAATACTTTGTAACATAACCTTTGTTGGCAATAACAGAGGTCAAACGTTTACTATAGGACTTTACCAGGTTTGCACACACAGTAGCTGGTATTTTGGCCCATTCCTCCATGCAGATCTTCTCGAGAGCAGTGATGTTTTGGGGCTGTCGCCGAGCAACACGGACTTTCAACTCCCGCCACAGATTTTCTATGGGGTTGAGGTCTGGAGACTGGCTAGGCCACTCCAGGACTTTCAAATGCTTCTTACGGAGCCACTCCTTTGTTGCCCGGGCGGTGTGTTTTGGATCATTGTCATGTTGGAAGACCCAGCCTCGTTTCATCTTCAAAGTTCTCACTGATGGAAGGAGGTTTTGGCTCAAAATCTCACGATACATGGCCCCATTCATTCTGTCCTTAACACGGATCAGTCGTCCTGTCCCCTTGGCAGAAAAACAGCCCCATAGCATGATGTTTCCACCCCCATGCTTCACAGTAGGTATGGTGTTCTTGGGATGCAACTCAGTATTCTTCTTCCTCCAAACACGACGAGTTGAGTTTATACCAAAAAGTTCTACTTTGGTTTCATCTGACCACATGACATTCTCCCAATCCTCTGCTGTATCATCCATGTGCTCTCTGGCAAACTTCAGACGGGCCTGGACATGCACTGGCTTCAGCAGCGGAACACGTCTGGCACTGCGGGATTTGATTCCCTGCCGTTGTAGTGTGTTACTGATGGTGACCTTTGTTACTTTGGTCCCAGCTCTCTGCAGGTCATTCACCAGGTCCCCCCGTGTGGTTCTGGGATCTTTGCTCACCGTTCTCATGATCATTTTGACCCCACGGGATGAGATCTTGCGTGGAGCCCCAGATCGAGGGAGATTATCAGTGGTCTTGTATGTCTTCCATTTTCTGATGATTGCTCCCACAGTTGATTTTTTCACACCAAGCTGCTTGCCTATTGTAGATTCACTCTTCCCAGTCTGGTGCAGGTCTACAATACTTTTCCTGGTGTCCTTCGAAAGCTCTTTGGTCTTGGCCATGGCAGAGTTTGGAGTCTGACTGTTTGAGGCTGTGGACAGGTGTCTTTTATACAGATGATGAGTTCAAACAGGTGCCATTCATACAGGTAACGCGTGGGGGACAGAAAAGCTTCTTACAGAAGACGTTACAGGTCTGTGAGAGCCAGAGATTTTCCTTGTTTGAATTTTAGTTGTTTGGACACCATATTATTAGGAGAAAGGGTTTGGTGTGTGTGTGTGTGTGTGTGTGTGTGTGTGTGTGTGTGTGTGTGTGTGTCTATGGTATCAACAAAAGCAGAGTAACAACTGAAAGCCCAAAGGAAAGCTATAATAAAGAACCACACACTATGGAAAAGAGCATTAGTGGGGACTAATGCATTCTAAATGTGTACGTACAATTACTTAAATGACATGATAATGTATGGCAAATTGAAGAAAAGTCAGACAACCATTTGCTCGCACGCTCACCTGTACAGCATTCATACCAAGTATAGAAAAAAGGGAGTTTAGGGACATGTTGTGCAATAGATTGAAGAAGGTGTAGGCATAGAATAAATGAAAAAGAGCATATCTCTTGGGATTCCAGACTAGTCAGAGCCAGAGACAAAAGTAAATAGAAAGAGAAAGAAGAGAGGAGAGACTATAGGGGCAGAGAAAGAAAAGACAAGAGGGATACAGGCTGTTGAGGTGGGGTCTTGTGCAATGGCATCACTCTTCACAACAGACCACATAAATCCTTTTCCTTCCAACCAGCATGTTAACATAAATACCACCTCTTCCACTTTACCCTCCTTGTTTTTGTCTTTCCCTCCATCTCCACCTACAGCCTGATAAAACACCGGCCACAGTGTATACACCAGAATATTCCTTCATCTTCACAATACATCTGTGCTCATAGCACAACACAGTCATTTTCAGCATAAGACTGCCTAATTCAGATAAAGATAAATATTGGTTCAGGTGAAAGACTTACAAGCAGGAGTTAAAGTGGGATTTGACAGATGATGAAACCCTAGGATTGGATGTAGCAGCGCAGCACAGAAAAAATAATAACTTATAAGTAAATTAGTTTTCATTAGGCTGCGATACTACTCAGATATTCATTGATCTTTGGGTTTAGCAGACTGAATTCATCAAGATATGAGTAGATGTTTCACAAGCTGTATCCCCGTGTCCTGATCCACACAAGAAGCTAGTAGAAAAGGTAGAATTCAACGAGTGAGCTTCATCACTTTAAACTGATGCCGTGATGCAACTTCAAACTGACCATGAACGCCGTGTCTGCTCTGAACCAACATAGTTGATCATTAGAAGTTTAAACTAAACAGTTTAGCTAGCACCAACTCTACCAAACTGACAGTTTGTTTCATGCAAGCTTGAATAAGACAAAATTAGTATTAATGTACTTTAATTTTAGCTTTGTAGGTTTTCACATGAACATTACGCTATTTCAGATCGACAAAACAACCCTTGTTTACAACATATAATACAAGAGTTTTTGTAAAACTTAAGTATCAGTTAACTAATTTTCTTCTTATCTTAAGTATGAAAATTAGGGCTGCCACAAACGATTATTTTGATAGTCGACTAGTCACCGATTATTTATGCGATTAGTCGACTAATCAGATCATCATCCACTGGACGTAAAACTACAGCTTATTGCACCAGCAGCATCTGCTCTTATATAACTATCATTAGCTTACAGCTTTAAGCTTTTAAGGTGCTAACTAAAAATAAAGACAAGATGATAGTTTATTAAATTTTAATGAAATTTGCAGATTGTTTCGGTGAAGTTTAATAAACTCCTTGCTATCTAAAATATAACAGGACAACGGAGTATATTCTCCAGCATCTCACACTTCTGATAATCAGCTGTCTGCTTGACGTTTATTCAGCTGTGTAAAAACTATAACTTTAATCTCAGACAAACTGATTTACTCAGGAACAAATAAAATACAAAAAAAAAAAAAGCCAAACAACAACATTTTTAATTTATCTAAGTGACTCATATATTTAACCTGAGTAGCGAAAGACGGCGGTGGGTTTGAAAACAATTTGCCGGGAGTCCGGTGTTCTCACCGCGCTAGTGACCTAGCCCCCGGCTAGCTATCGAGCTAGTGGGTAACAGACGTCTCCGAAAACGTCGGAGCGCTTTTGAAAATATGTGGTGTCCTGATAAACTGAGCCGATATTTGAGGTTTACACAGCTACATTCTCGCCTGAAAATATGTTAAACGTTTATTTTGTGACCCAGAAAGAATAATAAGAGTAATATTAAAACTAACTAGCTGCCGCCATTGTTGGAAACTAAGCTGGGCCGCGCTATGAATTCTGGGACACAGCTGCTTCTTCTTCTTCTTCTTCTTCTTCTTCGGGGTTTAACGGCAGCTGGCATCCTTGTACATGCAGTGCTGCCATCTTCTGTTTCAGTCCGTTATTACACTCTTAAATCCTGCTACTTATTCCTGCGTCTTTTGTGATCTTACAAAGCTTCAAACGACGCGTCGACTATTAAATCAGTCGTCGACGATTTTGATAGTCGACGTAATCGTGACTAGTCGACAAATCGTGGCAGCCCTAATGAAAATGAAAATATAATTTCCCTGATGCCTTCCTTCTTGTTTTGCTGGGCAGAAATCATTTTCAATGATAGCACTCTTACACATCCCGGTTTACACTGGATACAGGTTTTTTTTTTTAAACCCCCCCCCCACAAAGAAATGTGTTTTGTAGAGAATACTGGACATTTTAATTGTTCTGGGGGAAGAAAGTCAGCAACTAATCTTCAGAAAGGGGTTGTGAAAACATAGAAACTTCAATAAAATATATCGTAACTAGACAATACCATTCATCTTGACATTTAAGGTTCTAAATAAAATTTCACACGCACAGGTCTACGGCAGAACAGTCAGAAAACTGTAACAAAATAAAAATTCAAATTAAAAACTCAGTTTTCAGCAACAGGCTCAAAAACTGACACTAAGAATAAAAAAATACCACTACACATCAAAAAGACTTTTGAATTTCACTTCTTCCATTACACACAGTAGAACTCCTTTAGTTAATGACTATGGAAGGAGCTTAATAGCTGTAAAAGCATGCATATATTATTTTAGAACCAACTAGGAAAACATCTACACATCCTCCTAAGAGTTGCTGATACACACACAAACTGCTGCTTACATTTACATTCTGATGCGCCAAGACCTGTCATATACAGATGCCATCCATATGGAACAGCCTAAACCTGCCTTATGATAAGGTTATTTTGAGAGAGTGAATAATGTGCAGTGGAAAACTACTACAGACATATTATGCAAATATACCCATGCATACCTACCAACAAACCCTCATCCTAGATGTCAAAAATCTGATTTTAGTTTACTGTCAAAAACAAAAACACACCAATAACTCACACATAATAGGATTTAATTAAAAAACTATAAATACATCAAGGATGTTCTATGTTGTATCAACATACTGCTTTTGGGAACAACTTTTTAATCCTCTGAGATCCCCCAAAAATGTATGGTGTGAAGTAAAAACCTATTAACATTGAACGGTCACACTTGAATGATCAGTATTAGGAGGCCTTACATTAATACTGTTAGAGCCCAACCAATACAGGATTTTGAAATTGCTGAGCAGTAAAGACTCCAACAACCCCTTCCCTTGTTATTTTGGTTCCCACATTTAAGAGAGCAATGGTGAATGAATGTGCAATTTCCACACTGAAGTAAGGCGGTTAGGGCAGTGATCTTATAAAGAAACTAGAGTTTCTTCATAATGACAGTAGACTAGTAAATGAATGCCAATTAATTGAGACATATTTCAGAAAACACATGTATGTTTCTTAAGACCTCTCAGGCTAACCATTTCCTTTTTTTTGTGGAGAAAAAGAAAAAAGGTGTTTCTGATTTTACTGGGCTGGCCTCATCCACATTTAACCTGGGTACATGTGTCCCATAACTTAAATTACTTGGACGCCCCAATGTACATGGTACCAGAAAAACTGCTCAAGGATGCAGCTACTGCACAAGCTATGGCATTCAACTAACGGCACACTCTGGAGACCTCCATGATCAATGAGTGACTAAGCTGCCCTATCGACATTCATACAGTCTACATTCTGTCCATACAAAGCACATACAACGGATTCCTCTCCATATACTCCTGACAACATGGTTTGAGACACTATAGTTTGCCCTGAGAAAAGGTAAAGGTCAGCTCCTGCCTTGAAGTAATTCAAATAACAGACTCCATTACACACACACAAACACAAAGAGGGACAGCAGAATGTAAATTAAACATCCAGCAGCTACAACAGAGGCATAGCTGTGTCACCTCTAATAAGGACCTGTTGACTCCATCCCTGAAATGTTGATTTGCAATGGCAACAATGGCATGAAACAGACAACAGCGCTGTGGTGAGATAACTTTCCATCCTTTAATTAGAGGTAGTGACAGTTTTGAATCGGGTTTTAAGCACCCTGAATAAACTAGCTTTGGACTTCTACACTGCTTTGCCATTCGGTAGTCCTTAAAGTTAAAGCTTCAGTCTTTAAAAATGTGAAGCAATTTTCACGTTACTATTTTTTTATTGCTATAAATGAAGCTTTTTTTTTTTTTTTTTTTTTTTTTAAATTCTCCCTCATGAACACGTGCTCATGATTAGAAAGATACCAATGTCATGATAGCAGAAATTTGTAGTTGGCAACAATATCAGTAGAATTTTTTATTATCATGAATTTGTTTTGTTTTTTTATTTAAAATGATTGTGTATTTAAATTGTTAACTTGATATTTTGTTGATAGGACACAAACGAAAATATGAAGGACGGTTGCCAAGTAACCTACAAGCTATAACCTTATTACAGTACATGCTAGCATAAGCATTTGTACAACTTTAGACAAACAAATAAATTAACCTATGGGACATAGCTGGTTTTAGCAGTGGCAGTGCCAGCTGTCTCAAAAAACCTGCAACTTGCATTTCACGATAAAATAAGATACTTTAGATACATTTAATTGAAACTCATTCACCTTTAATTCTTTAAAACGATCTGGATGCCGGTCTCCCTAACCCTTGTCACAATCTTCCACATCTAATTTCTGTTGTGCCGTGTACAGTTCTTCCAGCGTATTACAAGCATCGGTTCTGTTGACTTCCCTACACATTACAAATGGACCAAGCAAGCAACTGCACTATTTCCAATGGACATCTATATCATGACTATTAATCCTGCAGATTATTTTAAAGAATGATACGAAGAACTGGCTTCATTGTTTAGAGTCAGATATGTCCCTTTTTTTTTTTACGCTGATGCCTATGGTTATTTCATAAAGTTGGGATAATAATGTGTTTGAAAGTAGCAACCATCTGGATTGGCCCTGCGAGTTGCAGTAAATTAACTGATATTAGTGAATCATTAGGTATCTCCAGTACCAGGGTCAATATCGGTATAGCAGTGCACTCATGGAGGGACCTTTCTTTGGTTTTAGGGCTCAGCATCAGCCTAACATGGGTTTCTACTGGCTTAGCTACACTTTTCCTTTCCTCCAAGGCTATTTGTGTGGAGTGCACAGTATTTCATCACACATTAAGCAGCTCATTCAGAGAACCGTCGTTGGGAAAATTTTCCAGAAAGAAGTTCCTGCAGGTAATCTCTTTTGATCTCTTTTTTATGCATAAAGTCACACAACACAGTCTTTGCCCTGCACCTTGTGCCTGAGCTTTCTCCAAATCCTGCTTTTATTTAGCTGGACCTGATATTTAAGCTAGTGCTTAATTATGTGAACAAATAAATAAATAAATTACATTTGATGTTGAGACAAATTCGGTTTAAAATATCCCAGTAAGAATTTACCAAACCCACTCAGTCTGTTCTTCTAGCGAGGAAGGCCAGACTAAATACCAGGGTAACCATGTTGCATCATCAGTCATTCTATTACAGAGACTCAGCTCAAACTGTGTGCAGATAATTTGCATGTTACACAAAAGCTCATTTGAATAACTAAACCGACAAGAAATGTGTGACAGACGTAGACACAGAACTTCACCACTAAGTGTTTGAAGCAGCTTGTGCAGTCATCGCAGCAGTGTAAAAGAAAAATCCTGGGAAACGTCGAACAAAGAACGGCTGTGTAAACTGATGATTAGCCTATGAAAATTAACTCGCTTCCCCCGCAACCTGTTAGTTGGAGTTAATTTCTTGCTCACTGTATTTACTTGCCACATTATTCATTTTCTTAACTTAAAATTCTACAATAGGAAAGTTTCTGCCCGCCCCCGTTTTTTTTCCCTTTCTTTTTTTTAATCCCTGGCTGTCCCAGAGATAATCTTAAAGCACAACCTATGTACTACGCAGTAGAGTACAAACCCTCTTGTAAAAGGACAGAAGGGAGGAAAAAAAATTAGAGACAAAAGGAGCAAGAGGAGCGAGATGAAGTGTGGGAGAAAGAGGAGAGGAAATGGATGGTCCTCTACATTGTTGTGATCGGCTAAAGAGCTAAAGAACGGAGCATGTCAGGAGAGCGAGAGAGGCTCTAAATCAGTGAGCGGAGGTGAAAACCACAAACGTAAGGGAGCGCACATTACTCAAAGAAATATATGTGAGTGTGTGAGCAAGAAACAAAGACGGCAATGGAGTAAAGCAGAAAAATGTTGGTCTTTTGAGGAGATTAAAGGCCTATCAAGCTTCCCTAAGCTGCAGACAGAGATGTAGCGGCGAAAAGACCAGGATAAAATGGCAACCATTTTTAAATTATCCTACTTATTAAAAACTAAAAAGGAAACTCAACTGGAAGCAACACCTTTAGGTATAACTGCAAAATTGAAGTATTGAAAAAGCATATCAATGCTAAACCACATTAACTCTAGTTTCAAACAGCAGCCACAATTTGCAGCAATCATCACCGTTACCAAAAATGCTGCGAGTGTAACACTCTAAAGCCTAAAGGCAAGGCCAATAATCTAAGGAAGTGCGCTTGCATGTGTGCATGTGTGTGTGTACATGGCCATGAGACTGATGCACGCACTACAAAGGCCAGAGATGTGAAGAGAACTCATGGACAGGCAACTCAGACAGCTGGCCAGATCAAATACGCCATATATTATGCTCCTCTCACCACATCAAATACCACCTACCAGTTCAAAGAAGCTTGTTACAATTTTTATGATCTCCCTCTCTGGACACAGGAGAGTCGGGCCTATAGGGCAAGACGTTGGCTCTGGATTTATTTATTTTTTTGGGGGGGTACAAAAACAAGAGAATAAATAATGCAGAACACCAGAGGTGAGAAGAGTTGGGCAGGGTACCTGGGTGACACTTGCACTGTGTGGTATTAAGAAAGCCTCTGAAGTTGAGCGTGGTAAAGATGAAAGAGACCGCTGCAGCAGCGGACAGTTGGAGAGCATTTCCCAGTGACCTGAGGTGCATGCATGCGCCGTTATCTTCATCATATGCAACACCTAGCTGCTTCTCTGTAAAACAGGTTTATATATGTAGGTGAACATATTTTTAAAATGAAATGAAAAAAGAAAGAGGCACACCTAACTACCCAGACCTCTTATGAGATTTTAACAGATAGTTTCTATTTTACCCTGCACAACTTTTCTGATATTTACGGTAAGGTTATTTTAACCTGGGCTGCCTTTTCCTTTGTCTTTACGGTAGTCCAAGTATGTACACAGGACGCACAGTTGTTTGCATTGTAACTTTACACGTCAAATGTAGCTGAGGAAAAACAAGAAGAGGAGAAACTCAAACTACACCATTTTCAAAAGCTCTATTTTTTATTTTACTTTTTAGATTTTATTATTTAAATGTATAATAAACATTGTTGAATTACTGCTGAATTGTACTTTCTTTGTTTTATTTGACAGCCAGCTGTTGACTATATACAGACACTGATACAAATTCAAGATGTAGTGCATATTGTGTGAGGTTTTCTTTGTTTGTTTGTTTTTTTTTTAACTGGACATCATATTTTAGTTGAATACCTCTGCCGCTGCTTGTAATGTAGCCTAGAAATTACACTATAAATATATATTAGTGTCACAAGCATCATATAGGATATGTTCAAGGACCAATTCCAAAATAGGAAGCAATAATGTCAGGAAAGCTAAGGCGCATTATAGAAGAAACGCCAGTGCAGTTTCCCCTCATATTCAACTGCTTCCCGGAGGTTAATCTCTCATCGGTGTTTGTCTGCATGAGCGTGTGTGCCCATGAATCTGTTTATACCTCTACTTAAGGCTGTACCTGTGTACTTATTTTAAGACAAAAGCTTGGACCGCATTCTCTCTGTTCAAAGCTTCCAGAGAAATATGAAGAGTCTTTTATGAGAATCGCTTTGCTGTGACGAGGATTAGCATTAAGAGGAGCTCATGAAGAGAGGCTGTGGTGCGGAATAATGACGCAACTTTTACTATTTAGTTTTAAGGCAGTGTGAAAGCAGAATTACCTTAGTGTGAACAAATGCACAAAGCATCGCCACAGGAAACACACTCTCACACACGCACACACTTCAAGGATCCTCTTTGTCTAGTAGCGGTCTCTTTGCTTACATTGACAAGCACAATTAAAGTTGTGTTTTTGGCATTGAGCATGTTTGCCTAACATCTTCAGCAAATATTAATGCTATCAAATTACTACTAAAGTCCGGTTTCTGTTTTTCCACCCGTTTGACATTGAGTGAAAATGTTGCATATAAACAGGTCTTTAAACTCAAGAAACCAATTATAAGAATTCTCTTACTGACTGGTTTTATGCGTCCACTTTATTTGATCTAACAGAGTAATCCTTCCTCTTTGTATGCACAACACAAGCCTGTGTCTCCCATCTAGAAAAAAGCAGCAACTTTATCACGTTTTCTCCCGTCTCCCTGCTACTTGACCTTGGCTAACGCTAATGCGTGCCTGAGCCAATAAGTGTGTTAATATGCATACAGGTGTGTGGTCCACTTTAGTCTTAAATCATGCTAAAATGATGCTAGTGGCCACTCCAGCCCCAAGATGTCTAGCTCAACTTTTACTCTCCCCCAAATAGAGGGACTATGTAATCAGTTCCTTTGTTTGTTAGCAGTCTAGTGTCCATAGTTTTCAACATATCACTTTTTAAATTTTGTGTGATTGTAGACACCGTTAACCACAAAACTGTACAACAAATGTTTACATTTTTTCCAATACAATGCACTACAGCAGCACAACGATGCCTTAAAGTTTGGCAAAAATCACACACTACAGGACACACTATGGCTTATAAAAGCCAAAGATTTCAGCCCATTCTGCTACAATCATATGGGTAAAGATAATAAAATACATCCTTTTAATATGGAAGGCTTCAAGGTCAGAGGTCAAAGGTCAGGGTCACTTGAATTAGGAAAAAGCTTTACTTTCCATTAGATCATCTCCTAACTTTAAAGCAATATATTAGTCACTGGGGCAACATAACATTGAGCTCTTTGTAACATTTTTTGTTTCGATAAAAATTTGAGGACACAAAAAGAATACACTACACTCGATCTGAAACTGAGGGTCCTTACTCTGATATTATCCAGTATTGTGTGCCTAAAATGGTAGACATCACACACACTTTTACAGCATTACAGCTTTAATGCCCCAGCTTTGACAATTACCAATCATCTGGTCTGTATTTTCTCCATCTGGCTAAAGAGAAGGAAAAAAAAAATATTTGTGTTTTATGTTGTTTTTGTCATTGTGGCTCTGTGTTGTTCTCAGATCCTGGGATTTAACTCCCAGAACACCAGCCTTATGCCAAAACCCGAGACCTCCCAAATTCTGTCACATCCTAGCCCCCCCCCCCCCCCCCTTCCCTTACATAAGTGGGGCATTACAGCTCTGCAAAGCAGCTTAGAAGTGAAGGGCATGAAGCAAGACAACAAAAAGAAAATGGGAAAAAAAAGAAAAGAATTAAAGACGCAAGATCTGATGGGATGACATTACAGGAAAAGTATCGGCCTGCTTTATGCTGTGCTTCTCTACGCACATACTGTCGTGTTTTTCTAACCTTTCCCCCTCCTCTCCAAACCTCATCCTTTTTTTTCTTTTTTTCTTTTTTTTGGGGGGGTCATATGTCCAAAAGACTTTTTTGCTTCCTCTTTGAGACGAACAAATCCAAGTGTTTTTGTCGTTGTGCCGGTGAGTGGAGCATCTTGTATGAGCGACCTGAGAGCGGTGGCTTTGTGCGCCGCACTGTTTTATGTTCAGAGACTGCTAATTAAGTAGGATCACAAAAGGGGCCACTGTGGGAGCGCACGGTGAGAAACAAACGAGGCCGCGCTTGTTTTTGTTTTGTTTACGCCACGATGCCCCGCTAGTCCTTCAAACCATTATGCGGGATGAGAGGCGTGAGCAGCGCATCATCACCAGATCTGTCGAGCACGAGGAAGCAGAAGAGGTCGCGAAAAGTGTGTGTGTGTGTGTGTGTGTGTGTGTGTGTGTGTGTGTGTGTGTGTGTGTGTGTAGAGAGACGGTACTCTTTTCCAAGAAGTCAGGAGACTATGAGGTCATATCTTTGTGTTCTAATACCGCTCATTAGAAATGACATATGCATAGAGCAACCTCGCTGCTCCTGTATTCTCAACTACCTCTATATCGGTGACATCGAGCTCTCAGACTTGACCTGCATTGATTTATTAAACACAGGCACTGATACCGACCCCGTTACTCGCATACATACTAGCATTCATGCACACGCACAGACACACATGCTTGCACACACTTCCTCCCCTCTACCTCCACACGCCAATCTCATCAGAATATCAGGCGATCAATTGTTGAGACAGTGCCATCGAGTCAATATAAAACCCCATAAGGCTTTGCATTCATGAAGGATCCATATTCAACACACTGTATCATAATGTGAAACTATGAAGATGCCATTGCAAATACAACTTTTTGTTTCCCCCCCCTCAAAAACTCAAATATTGTATTTTCAAAGGGAAGATCTGTCCTGCTGTGTTAGTCAAGAAACAGTTTCAATCACGCCAGCTTCCAGCCGGACTCCAGAGGTCAGAACACATGCGCACATACATGCAAACACACACACACACACACACACACACACACACACACGCCTACTCACTTGTTCACTCAGACGTATAGTGTAAATCCCCCACTGGGGCCATAAAATTGTTGTGATGCATGGGGGGAGGATGGGATGTACAGTGCTATATGAAACCCTAGTTTGTCAAGCAAACACACACATAGTCACACACAATACACAATAGTGTTTGCTCTTTATGCGCACTCCTATACTGCTTATATTTGCACAACCCAACAGGAAGAGCAGTAAACTCCGACCTCTGCGTTTTAAGCCTATATCTGCCCGCTGACGTGCTGAATAGTCAAATATTCATCAGCTCTCTTTATCGATGCATAATTGCTAAATAATGAATAACCTTGATGACTTATAGCAATTAAATTTTCAATTGCAAAATAGTGGAAACCCCAAATTTAAAAGCCAAACTGCCACGTGTGTGACAGCCACAGTCGAGTGGCAAAATAAAAATTGATAAAAGCTCTCCTGTAATTACTCTTCGAGCGAGCGACTGACTGACAAGCAGGAACGGGTGAGGTTTCAGCAGCCCGATCCCCAAAAACGAAAAAGAAAAGCCTTGTACCAACAAACAATGTCCCCGCTGGCTCTATGAATCGACGCTCGCTGTGAGCCTCGTAATTTCCCTCTCGCGGCCCTGCACTTCCAACCATTGCCATTCAAGTCCCAAACCGCTCACATGCCGCGCGCTGCTGGTCGGGCCACATGACAAATTACTGCTGGGCTTATTATCAAAAATCAGCACTCGCCAGAGGGAGTGGCCGGGGAGGAGGAGGGTTACGACGGAGGGGGGATTCCAATAAAGCCTACTGAGCGTCCACAGACAAAGGAGAGGGACGAATTCCTCCTCCTCCTGCTGCTGCTGCTGCTGACGACAAGCAAGAAGAATTCATTTCAATTACAAATGGCCGCTTTTTGGAGGGGAAAAAAAACTCATAAAAAGGTCAACAGGAATTGCAGCATGTGTGCATCTGTTTGTACAGCACCATACATTATCTGCATTCCTATCTATTTATGGTTCAAAAAAGAAGCTGGAAGAGCAGAGCGTCAACCTGCAGAGCGATGGAGGACGGCGATTGTTTTGTTGTCGTGTGCGTCTGTGACACGCTGACCCGCCTCCATGTTGTGCTGCGCTCTCAGCAAAACAAAACCACTGTACACAGCCTCCCATCCTTTGTCTTTCTCGCCACACTTATTCGTTTTGCATTACTTATGCCCTTCTTCTCCACCCTTCCCCTCCTTCCTCCGCCCCCACCCCCTACATTTATTTATTTTTTCCCCTTTGGCAAACAGCCAGTTGTCTTTTCTCCTTTGTCTGCTCTGTTTGTGATCGCTGATTAGAAAAATAAATGATTTTGTAAAATGCAGATCAGCTGCAGGGATGTCCTGCGAGATGCGACGAAACACCTGCATGTGAAATATTTCACAATGAACGATGTCTGTGTGTCTACAACTGTATGTCCTTAATTACTCTCATTAAACCGAAGGAACCCAGAATCGCCACTATAGCTGAGCACAGTTAGCACATTTTAAATGTTCCCGGGTAAGAACCCTCTGCTTACCCTCCCAGGACCTGGCATCCACATGTGTGGACATCACATTTTGGCTTGTCTAGAACACAATACTAAATTTTGCTCTACAAGGGCCTGATATCCACTTATTATATTATGCCGCCACTGTTCTATCGAAATTTAAAACGAATGTCCTCATATGTGGATATCAGGCCCCTGTAGAGCATAATCAAGTAAAAAGATAATTCTTTGCTTTACATTCATCAGGTCACAATCAGCCCAAATAGCAAAGAGAAATTAAAAATGCATACCATGAAAGAGTTTGGGTCTTAGGAGGTTAAACTACACCATCACCACCCACCCTACCTGCCCGCTGCTGTGGGGGCTGATCTAAACTGCACAAAGTTTGTTGCCTACCAGTTTTAAGGGTCAGTTTATAGCCATCATTGCAGTTTGTTCAACACTCCACGAGCGTCACATCCATTTCCATTTCCTGTCATAGCTACTGCCATTTTAATTTTAAAATTCACTTTTAGGTTTGTTTTTCCTCCTTTAATACACATACCTACAACTTGCTTATAGTAAGGAATTTCAAGCTAATGAGGAGACTTGTCCACACAGCGGCCAAAGGAAGCTCGGTCAGTGCCATGACTCGCTAACTTCCTCTTTAGAGTGCCGAGACTGTCTCGAGCAAGTTAAAAAACTTAAAGTAAGCATGTATTCTACGCTAATCCCTTTAAGGCCTACATGTCCCATCATCATCAGCTGCATGAATGAAACTGCACAATGACTAAGCTCTTTTTGTTGGCCCCCTCAAAGCTTCTTGATTTGGGAACATTAGGAGGGGAAGAAAAGAAAAGCATGCGGTGGGAACCATTTGGCACAGCCTTTGTTGCAGCTTATGAATCATCCCGCTCCGTAAGCCGACCAAATGAGCTCGTCTGTCTGGTGTAATCTCGTGACATCTCAACTTTAAATGGAGGAGCTGCCGGGAGCCGTGTTGACATTTCGTAATGACGACAACTGATCACTGTGACTAAATTTTCATTTAAGTCGGTTAAGAGGTGACCTCATCCGAGTTCGCTTTTAAAGCTGGGAACACACTAAGACACTGGGATTTTTTGATAATCTTAAACAACATGGGACGTGTTTTAATTGGCCAGAAAACCCTCCCTCAGCTACTCTGCTGACAAAGTACTGCTTAACTGGCCCACAATCAGATGAGGCTTACACTGAACTTAAGCCCAAATCCTCCAGTCTATGTAGCCCACTGACATATCTATTAAAGTTTGTTTCAACTGCAGAGCAGCATTACTGTTACAATTATGTTAAATGATTTTACATAATATATTCATTCAAGTTTTATTTCAGTTATCTTATACAGTCTTCTTGCTTTCTGCTATTCAACGGTTGTTTTTTGGCTTGTTTATTGTTACAGTGACTTGGAAGTGCTTTGCAACTGCTGTGAATTGCAGCCAGCGAATGACAATCAACTGCTTAAATTTCCCAAAATGGCAAAAACTGACGTCTCTTTTTACATACATCTACTATACAGGCAAAAGTATTGAGGCACACCTTTTAATCTTTGACTTTGTGCTGTTTCAGTCCCACAGCCACAGGTGTATGAAGTCAACCACCTTACAGTATGAAAGAATGAGCGGTCCTAAAGAGCTCACTGATTCACAGCGTGGTGTTGTATTTGGTGCCACCATTGCAAGAAAACAGTTTTCAAGAGTTCTTCCTTTCTAGATATTCCACAATCAACTGTAAGTGTTATTACTGTGTTATTACAACTCAGACATGAAGTGGTAGACCACACAAAGTTACAGAGGGAGGTTTGGAGACACCAACGCTCCGCTGATTCAATAAGTTCAAAACGTCTTCTGGCATTAATAACAGCTCAAAAACTGCTCTGGGAGCTTCGTCACTGCATGGGTTTCTATGGCTGAGCAGCTCCAGTAATTTTGCTGTAATTTTGAGTTTAATACAAGGCAACCAGACAAATTCCTCAAACCTTGGTTCCACACTTCTTGTTTAATGAGTATCACGTTCAGTATTTCATATACTGCATGTATTCAATCACTGCATGAAAAAGGTGTCAAACAAAAGTTCTTTCAAATCATTTTGCAATGGGTAACGTTTTTTTTTTTTTCCCCTGCATATTCATCTCAATATTCTGTTAAAATTGGCAATATCATGGTTCAGCAAATATAGTACCAACTGTGCCTCTGTACTCAATTGCTACTTAAACAGTGGTTTGCTGGTGCTTTGGAGACAGTAACCGTGTCCCGACACCTTCCTTTTTTGTCCTACTCACAAAATCATCTGCAATCAGTCACGGTCACATGAAATAAATAAGTGAGGATGTGGCCACAGATGAGCATGTTTTCCAAAGGAATGACCTAAAGTTACCTCACACTGTGTGGCTCTTTTTAATCATCGTGGGTATCAGAGGCACGTTGGAGAAATAACTGCTCTCCCACTTCCTCCTTCTGCATGCTTCCCAGTCACCTAGGTGTATCCACGGATACCCTGGGCCACTGGAATACAAATACAACCCAAACGCTCGCCTCTCAGCCCCATTACCACGCGCACACACACACACACACACACAAATCCCAAACCACCCCGTCTTCACTCCTGTTCCACTGTCTCTCACACCATCCCCCTTCATTAACCGTTCTTCTGTTTCGAGACGGGCACAGGGGACTATTTGTTCAGTTTTAATAAACGGGACAGTGGGGAACCACTCTTTCATTTGCTCTTCAGAGATTATGCAAAATTTAAAGTGGGATGCATTATGTACCTTTGAACTAAAGAAAGGGAGGTTTACTTTTAGCCTTTTACCCACTTTCCCTATTTACGCACATGGGTTAGAAGACTGATTGTGCAGTCAGCGTAACACAACTACCTTAGTCTCACATGAATGCAAATTTGCATCTGTACCTCCACCTCTCTGTCTGATTTCAGTCATGTGCAGAGGTTGTGGGGGTGCCCTTGGATCACTTTGAAAAAAAAAAAAAAATCCCATGGAAGGACGATGAACAGACTCCCAGCAGGTGCTCTTGGCCACACAACACAATACTAGAATAGCCACTGGCCGAAGTGGCAGGAAAGCGGTGCCAGGAGGGCTGATGGTGAAGGGCAGAGGGTGGGTGCCGTTGGGCGATAGGGTGGGCAGATTTTTTGGAGCCAGCAGTGCGCGGGCCCCGGCTTTTTCGGTGGCCCCGAACAAAGCAGACCTCTTCACAGCCATCCAGAGATGTAAATTGCTCTTCATCAAAGTTTCACACTCCGTTTCCAGCGAACAAAATGAAAATGCTGGCTCCTTGGCTAGAACTGTCAGTAACGCCCCCTCAGTCCTCTGTCCTCTTTCAGTGTTTGTAACTGGCAGTTCTTAGACGAACAGCCAGGTGAGTACACACATGCACTCGCACACTCACTACACAGTCACATTTACACACACGCACTGGGCATCAACAATAAAACTCTCATAGACACACAGACACACACCCCTCCAGGCCCAGCTTGCTTTCCACTGGCTGTGTTTTGATCCAGTATCCCAATGGGAGGCTTACGATGAGCCCTGCTTCAAATTAGGCTGGGCAACAGCCATCAAAGACATCCCTGCCGGAGGGGTATTTAGACCCTGATCAGCCTCACCCAGAGGCACCTACAGGTAAGGGAGAAACGTGTGTCTGTGTGGGAAAAGCAGACAAAGAGAAAAGGCAGTTTCATCGCTACATGTGCATATATATATGTCCAAGAAGGTGCCTTTAATATTTCAGGATAGTCTCCTCCGTCACTCCTTATTCTCTTTTTCCCCCTCATCTTCTCCTCTCTTTTTGCCGCCAGCTAAGGGGAAGATGACCTCAACTCCTGGCTTAATGTGATAACAGCAGCGCTTTAACCTAATGCAGAACTGTCTTCCAATATTCTGTTGAAGTCTGAATGCCTTTAAAAAATGTAGGCTGAGCAAACAGGTCAAATACGCCACATTAGCATTTTTGGAAAGAATCCCTGGATGGCAATGATGTTTTCTAATTCCTTTGTGTGTGTTTGTGTCAGTATGTGTGCGCTCTGTACAGCTTGTGCCAGGCACTTGGGGGGTGGGGGTTGAACCCGTATGACCACCCAAATCCACGGCTAGCCGGTAAGCTGATCTAAGCTTTACACATGGTTTCCGTCAGTGGTGAAGGAGAAAGTGCGCAGAATAAAAGTATCCTTACGCTACAAATTTATGTCGATTTTAAATAAAGGCTCTTTATTTCAAAATCTTAAAAATGCTTATGTTGAATATATGACAGATTGGTATGCAGTATAGTCCAGGTCACTAACATGAATCAGGTACTCTAAGATATTATAGTGGGAGTTTGACTGAGGGGATATTTTAGAAATGGACAAAAGAGTGGACAAATGGAGGCTCGGAAGCTAGGCGCATAGAGCTCTTAGGTTCTTAGAAGCTCACACGTGTGTAACTAATGGACCTTTTTCAATCAAACGGGCACAGCTTGAGTTTTGCCTGTAATTAAGCAACACTTTAAACAAAAGAATGCAGAAGCCAACCTGCGAGTTTCCTGATGTACTTTGGTAAATACTGAGGCTGGTCATGAAAAAGCTTTAACCATTATAAAAGAAAAACAGCACAGAATTAACACGAAGGTTCTTCACGTTGTTTTCTTCCTTTGTATCCTAGTTCTGTGCGATACTCCAAATCGATCTGAAATCAATACAGTATTGGTATTTTGATATTGATTTGAGATACTTTTAACTTATAACGACAGCTTATGTGAGGGGGAGAGCGTTTTGTCATGAATTATAAGATGAATCATTATAAACGTGCAAATATTGTACATACTTTAATGTCTCACTGTGCTTTTTATTTTCCACAATAATTAGTTAACACAATAAAATACACATTTCAGCTTTTCATGCGTCTTAAACCTCCATTTTTAGAATCTTTTTTTGGAGACCTGAAATGCAACTGTACCTCTCTCTAAAGCATTTTGTGTCACCTTCTGTTGTTTACCTGTGTTACAGGATATAAATAAAATAGACGTGACAGTCTACACAAAACGGTTCAGACATTTTTCACGTTTTGTGGTATTTTTTTCTTTTTCCAAAGTAAATCATTTTTAATTGAACACAATTTATTGAGCTACATACTGAACTTAGTGGCTAGAAACAAAGTATTGATCACATAGTGCCAGCATTGATATGACACCAATACCAGTGATATTGAGCCACTCCGCTGTATGCTTTGGATCATTACATAGATATAAATAGCGCATAATGTCAAATTTCAAGTTTCCCAGTCACAGTTTTCTCTCTTTTTGTGCAGTTATTTGGTCTCCCTCTCTCTTTAGGCTTACACAAAAGGTAAACCAAACTCAGCCACACTCTTGACATTGACAGAACAATCTGCACAATCATTATACTGCTAATACTCGTCTTCCCCAGCGTTTCCACCGATTTTGAATAGGCAACACAGGAAAAGAAAGGCTGTGATGATTAAATTCCATGCAATCCAGTTTTAAAGAGCACTAGGTTCACCGGTAAGGCACCAAACCGTGTACGTAACAAAAGAGGTGCTGTAGCATTAAGTATTAGTAGTGTTGTGCGTGTGGCTCTCGGGACTTAAAAAAAATAAATAAAAGCAACTATAAGAACAGCCATTTACTATACATCCCCTGTTATTTTCTACCATCGCCGAATGAATAGAGTTTGCTTTAGAGGCGGAGAAGGCCCTTCTGATTAGTATTCTTTAGAGTCTGTAAGAACAGACAGTCCCACGATCAGAATGCAAGGAAGTCCTCTTTCAGGCAGCGAAGGAGTGAGGGTGAGGGGGACGAGACAGCAGAGGCTTGTCTACCATGTAAACAAAGCTTTAAAGATCGCATTTACAATGCAGCACAGTCTTAAGCAAAGGAAAAAGCCTTCGTCGTCTTTAAGGTGTCTTTAAAGATCTTTGCAAATGGTTTTGGCGAGCAGAAATTAGTTTAAGGTACAGAATATTGAGTCAGCGTGTGCCTCGAGTACCCATTTTCCCCAAAAGACCACGGCATCTGAACATGTCGGATAAAAGGACAGTGTTGTGACAAGAGGAACAAAGCGTGTGCAGCCATGAAAAAAAAAAAAAAAAAAGTGCTGCCAAAAAAGAAAAGAAATGCAGACGCTGGAGTCCTTGCAAGCTGAAACATTAGGATTCCTGAATAATCACAGACTGATCAAGGTGACACCTTCTTTCCCCCCTTTATTTGTCATGAATTAATGAATCATTTCAAATTCTTAAACACTTTGTTTTTTTTCTTTCTGACTATTAATAAATGTCTTAACAAACGTCCGACTCTGACCTCTGAGATTAATGTCTGAGTTATAGTGTTGAATTCACTCACTGAAGCCTCGAGTTTAAATGCAGCGCGTCTTGATTTTTGATTCCTTCAATCCAAAGAAACACCGCGAGCATAAAATGCCATCAAATATATAATGATAGAGTTGTTAACATTTTGAAAAGACAGATATATTTCAAAGAAAAAGACACAAAAACAAAACGTTTGATTTCATTGTGGGAATTAAATGATTCTGATTCTTCTCATCGCTGCCACTCCAACACCGTTAATTAGACTTAACACATAATAGCTCCACGATCCCACCAGGATATCTCTCCTCCCCCATCCTCTCTCACTGTTTTTCTATCCTTCTGTCCATCTTCTCTCTCTCACACACACACGGCACACTAAACAACCTCTTTTTGTGGTCCGTGTCATTGATATTGCTTGGCTGGGGCCTTTCAGCCCTGACGGATAAGGAGCCCATAGGAACCGACTGAACTCTGATAAAGGTATAGCGAACGGAAGCGAGAGTGGGTTCAGGCCCCTTTAGCCCTCCAGAGGAATAATTTACAGCTCTGCCACAGTTGATTTCCCTCACTACGGCCAAAGGCAGTCAGAGACTGGCCATAGCGACATAGCTCACTTGCAGATAGCTGAGCATAGCAACATACAATCATACACAAAGGAGCTAGGAGGCGGCAAAGACGGGAGAGAATGGTTTGAATTATTAAAGAGAAGAAAAAATAACATCACTAATGACACAAGTGGGGATATCGGTCATGTGCGAATGTGCAACATTCCCATTTTGTTTGTTTGCAGTACTGAACAACCGTATAGTACTTTTTAGTTCACCTTTTAGTGTCCTTTCCTTCCTAAATCCTTGATTTATCGACTGTGTCAAAGAGAAATCAAAGTTATTGACTGAAAACAAAAAGGAACACATTCACAAGGTTGATTCTCAGTATCGTCTTGCACCGTGCTTCGAGTCCACTTTGTTGTCATGGAGATACTTCAGTTGAACCATACAACCTCGGCGAAATGAAATACAGGAGAGGTGGCAAAGAGTACACATTTGCGACTTAAATAGAAATAGATATGCTTGTGTTAAAAAAACACTGAAGCACTGATTCAGCTTCTTTACTCAAGTGACAGTGAAAAAGTACAGCCTCTGAAATGTACTCTTTCAAAAAAATTAGCTCTTTGAAGGACAATTCTACCTGCTGATTTTGTACTAAGCTGACCGGACATCCCACGGCAACAATTTACTGACATCTACACCTTGAACACCGTTCCAGATCATTGTGGCGCACTTTAACCCCTGAGTAAAGTGCAATAAAGGATCTATAAATTACATGTTTGTGTCTCTTTCATGTGTGTCATGTGTGATAAGAAACAATGATGAACCCCCCCCCAATAGGATTGTCTATAAGGCTTTGTTGTTCCTTCCACTGAAGTTCAAATCAGTATAAAGTATAAATTAGAGATATCTGTGGAAAAAATGCAGGAAATAAAAGAAAAGTACTTGAAAATCCTCTTAAGTGCAGTACTTCCCACTTTTGATATACAGGCAATATAATGGTGGGTTCACACAAAAATGTCACCCTTAGTCAAATTGGAAACCCATGCATCAGTTTGTAGGCAATCACGAGTCTTCTATAAAGACTTGTGTGGAAGATGATATGTAAATCAATAACCATTTATTATTTTATTACGTAAAATGTGTAATTAGATTAAAAGTTTCACATTCAGTTCGGTTTTTTTCCTCTAAGTAGTTACTTTTTTCCTCAAATTGCTTTTTTTAATTTCAAAGATGAACTTTAAAACAAATCCACCTGATTGTCCAGAGAATACAAAAACCCTTTCAGCAGTGAGAAATCAGCAAAAAGCAATAAAACACAAAGGAGGGTGGAGCAACTTAGAGATCAGTACTTTAGCTTCATCAATCACAGTTTTTGTAGACGTATCTGTTTATTCAGCCCCTTTAGGTATGTGCATGTAACATTTGCTTCTGTGCCTGCCAGCAAATGCAAGTGGTCAGAAGTGTGCAATCAAGCTGCTTTTATTTATTTATTTTTATCTGTATGCAGCTGCAATACACTTAACACCCTCTGACTTTTTCATTTGTTCCACGTAAAAGAAGATCCAACTCTCTCAGCAGAGTACACAAACCTCTGAGCCGCACAGACACACATTCCCTCTGGTTAGGCCAAAAGAAGAGATTGGCTTTGACATCTGCCTCAGTGTGTATTGTCCTGTTCTCATTTGTATGGGGCCTAATATCGCCCTAACCTTTCCGCCACACAGCGGTTCAATTGCATCAGCATAAAACTGCTTCAGTGAAAAGCCAATTATCGTCTCAATCGCGCCACAATACAGCTTAGGCACTGCCCACGCCACTGCTGAACGTACAAAACAGCCAACAATGCTGGCAAAGTGACAAAACTGGGGCAGGGCATGACACAGTGACAGAAAGGAGGAAAACTCGATTGCATTCCTAATCAAAAGCTCATTGTGCAGAGGTTTTTTAACGCATCTTCTAACAACCTCTTAACCGCATTAATTTATGATCTTTAAGGCATAAGCTGCATCTTGCTTTATTTTTTTCCCTCATAATGTATGGAAACAAGGCAGAGGATGATGAAAATTGTGGCTGTAATCTAGTTTGCTTTAGGTGAGATATACAGTTGGAAAATATATAGTGTTATACAGAAATTATATTGCTTAGGTGCCAGTGTTTACATCTCTCTGTATAGATGCTATGACACTAAATGAAATACAGGGAATCTGTTTTAATCATAAAACCTAAAACGTAAAAAAACCAAATAGAGCAGGCACTACAGGTGGTAATAAATGCACAATTAAGATCTGAAACGGTAATTTGCCTGTAGCACTTGAATGTGAAAAGGCATCAAATGATTCTCTTAATTTCGTGAGCAAGCTACAGTGAGAAGATTGTGTAAAGGTAAAATATGAATGCATGAGATGAGGCATCTGACGCTATCTGTAAACCCCTCTCCCTACTGATTCATGTTCAATTACCACAAAATGCAGTGGAATACTCAGCTTAGGGTAAAACATGAGCAAACAGCACACTGCCGATCTGCAACAAACATGCTTAACATGCTTAATGTGTTTTTGCTTTTCTTTTTTTGCTTAGATAAGTAACAAGTAATCTGCTGCACTGGCAGCAATGGCCGCTTTGAAATGGCTGGGAGAGAAAAGCTTGAATGGTTCAAGTTTTGTTCAAAAAGTCACGCCGACACTATGGTGACACAATAGAATTTCATTGGGAATGGAGGTAACAAAGGGAGAGAAATGACTGCTTCCATCCCGTGCGCGTGTGTTTGTGCATGCGCGCGCTCGATTGGGGCGAATACAACTCCAAGCCTTTCTCCATGTCTGTTAGTGGGAAACAGTTGAATGGCATGGAGCAGGGATACAATGTTATTACCTTCTGTAGCTCCACCCCTCTATCAATCCATCTTTGCAAACACACAGATTTGCCCAACTTCAGTGAAGCATGGAACAATCCGTCTTTCAGTGCCTTTATTCCTGGGAAAAGCTTATAGATCCTAATTGCATTACTGGGAGGCGTAAAGGGCTAGAGGGAGCGTCCAAACCCGGTGAAGGAAACCAGAAATGGAATTCTGATTTAAGTGAAAGATAAATAATCCGTCGCCGACACTCTAGAGGTGTTCTTTGCCTTTTTCTTTCACTTTATGACTCTGATGCAACCACAACTGTTTTTTTTCTCCCCATCAGAAGCTACACATCTCTAACAGCACCACTGTGCAAATTACACCAAATCATAATGGTTAGATATAAACAACAAATCTGATTAAATTGCTCCCGAACTGACACATTTATGCTCTCCTGAAGTGGAAAATCTTTTAGTCAATGAAGAAATTATACGAAAAATGGGAGTGGAAGTGAATTTTATTTAATTAATAATGACCCAAATGGAATGAAATTGAAACTTAATAATAAATCCAATCATTTCTGTATGTGTATTATAGAGTGGGTGTGTCTGTTCTTTACCTAACTTGACAGTAAGAAATAAGTAAGTGCAATGCCAAGTTTGGATGAGAGTTGAGCCCAACTGATTTATTAGGAAGCTGATTTTCCCCATTCGCCGATCTTTAGGCTTTGGCATTTATTTAAAAGATGAGAGAAACACCCTTCGACAATGTAAAAAAAAATGTTGATGTTGCACAGTTTGCTCACCAGAGGGCACTCTGCAACATTCTTGTTGGGAACAAGTCCTGCAAACACAACAACTATCTGATCCAAGCACACATATCAAATGTTAAGAAAATCTGCTTGTTTCATGTATCTGAATAGTACAGAAAAATATATATTTCTCAATCACGAAATATCAATATCGCTCCATCTGTTTTATTTGCCTTCCAATAACAAATAAGATTTTTGAGTACTCCTGTTAAACTCTATATAGGAGTCCTGTACTGTACGACATTCCTATGCACAAAAACAAATCTGTGTTGGTAGGGAAACATGACACTTTTATTCACATTGTAAATTTGAGGCTACACTTTATACACAGCTTCCAACTTTATTTACATTTTTGTGGCTTTTTAAAATGTCACTTTCAGTCTTTTAAAAAAAGCTGGCTCTTTCAGTAAAACAATGTTGTGTTGCTCAGAAATTGGCCCCATGCGTTGAAGCTGCCAATGTCATATTTCATCTGTTTTTTGTTTGTCGTCCCCCCCATCAGCGTTACATATCAAGCTGTCAGCCTGCCAAAGCTGATTTGCTTGCGCGTCGAGGCAGCTTATTCAAACATGGCATCTAAACAGAATACTTGCTATGAAACACAGAAAAGGCTGCATGTGTGAAAAAGTCCTCTGTAAGAGAAGAGATGTGAAAAACCGAGTGAGAGAACAGCATGTGCCATTAGAGGAATGGAAAAAAGAAAAGGCAAAAAAGGCAGATTGGGAATTAAAAGTTGACAGTTTGAACTTTAAACTTTTCGCTTTCTCTCTGCCAAAACACAAGGTATCTATAGTTCAAACTAAAGGCCCTAAAGTCAGTGTCAGGGCCTTCCGAGCCCACACGAGGGTGACAACTATAGGCTTGAACTCTTAGATTAATGCTGTCCCCCTTTCTGTCTCCAACATGGACCCTAGACTTCTATAAATGCCTCCTCCCCATCATTTAGACTAGACATCCACACATACACCACCTCCACCCCCAACAACTCTTTGGCAGGCTAGCACAAACAAGGCGTGAGGAATGTGGCTTCAATCGCTGGACGGGCCATGAAAGAACATTAACTGCAGACGCCGAACAAAAGCTGCTTTTCCAGACTACTCAGAAATTTCTAAATATCTAAAGGTGTATAAACCTCTGCACAAAACAAGTTTGTGGAACAAAACGATTTTTTCCCCTCAAGAGAAGTCTCCTTGGTTAAGGCATTATCCAATTACCTGCAGATCAGATGTGAACAGCAACAGGGCAATTTGCACAGCAGGAGGAGAAGACAATGAAACTCTTCATCCATGCATTTGTCCTGACCTCAACCACTAAAAGGGCGGGAGACTGTTGTGAAACGACAGTTAAGAGGACGAAATCGAAAAAGCAAGAAGAGACGAGGACAAGTCAGAAGCAGATCACACATGAACATCAATTTAGACATTGCGGTGAAAGCGTCTGCTTGATATCAATTATTGAGAGCCTTCATGCAAGCAAAGTGGCCGGGCCACCTTTTGATTTACCCTCCCTCACAATGTAAAGAAAAAGAGCAGAGTGGCAGTCACCAAAACTTTGTATAGCTGTGCGACAAGTATTAATGATAGTGTACTAATGATAGCTGGCTGTTCTTGGGGCAATAAGCACCTCTAATGGCAAACACAGAGATAAGCTCTGTTCCTATGCAGCACTGTGAGACAGATGGTCTCATTACTCCTGATCGAGAATAGGGAGAGTAGTTTATCCCGAGAAATGGGCAAGAAGAATCGCAGTAGAGACGAGGAAAAAAAAGAGCTACAGTAAGTCAATGAATTCATTTGTTTCCAGATTCCAGAGAGCATTTTGATACACTTTTTGTTTTAATCCTTTCAGAATTTATTTTGGATTAGGCTTTCGCCGACGCTGCTGTTCAAATATACATAATCTAGTCTGTATATATAACTCGTGGAGGAATCCAGGGTAGCCAGCTGAGCTGGTCGGATGTTTCGGTATAGCTGCTCGAATAGCTTGTTTTGCTTTGTAAATATATTTGTGCAATTAAATCGATCGAGGGGCAAACAGAGACGGTGGAATGCGAATGCCCGAGGCAGCTGAAGAAGTATCTGCCCATACTGTACACAAACAAAATACACAGTACACAAAAGCTGAGAGGCAAAGACAAATATTACCAACGTCTCGTCAAACACTCGAGAGATAAACACTTCGTGCCGCAGATATAAAACACTCAAGTGGAAAATTGATTTAAACTTTAAGATTAAAAAGGAATCGAGGCGAGAGAGTGTATAGATTGGTCTAAATGGAGACCAATCAAATGTCACCTGCAAACTTCGGATGCAATGCATGCAGTCCTGCTTTTAGTCGATACCCCTAACCCTTTATCTGTCACCAGTATTGCAGAAGGCCAGACTTGCTGCGTTAAACTGACATTGACACATTGCAACAAAAGGAGGAACTGTCTTCATCTACATTGGTTCAAATCAAAGATGATAGCTTTAACACTGCGAGTCAACTGAAGCTGGTTGGGGTTGTTTCCGTCCAAGGCCACTAAAAATTACTGAGTTTAAACTGCTGTCAAACCCCTGTCAGCTGGGGTATAGAACATCATCTTTATGACAGCATGTAATGAATTTTATATCACTACCAATTTTTTCCCACATTGGACCACTCTAGATGGCTCCAATTTAAATCAGTTAAAAGTTTTCAAATTTCATATGTAGAAACAACGTTAAGGAAAGATCCAGCTGATTGCATTTGTCTGTAACAAGTTTTTATAAAGAAGATTTGTTTCTTTTTTTGGCTCAAAAGGGAAACTAAATTCTTCTATGTCCATCCAGAATCTCATATTCTGTGGATCCCACTGACTTACTAATTGCTGAACGGGTTTGATGTGTATCCATAAATATTTCATTATTACTATACCTTTTGTGTGTAATATTGGTCCACTCCTTCAGCCTCACTACAAAGAGCTCTAACCACCTTCAACATCAATGAATTTGAGCCGTTCAGCACAGAAGAAAAAGAAAAAAAACCACAAGTAAATTGGGGTTAATTCAGGTTACAGCTCTGTTCAGTATAGCAGTCTCTTAGAAAATGTACTGCTTTGCTTCTTGAATGCATGTTATCTTATTACAGAATATTGCTTTATTATGAGTATTAATCAGAGGTCTGGAGTGATTTCAGAAAAACAGCAGTGCCGCTTTACCATAAGGAAACAGTGTTTCCATGCAAATAATTTTCTTCTACAAGTGCTCACTTCTGAGCGCTTGTACTTTGAAGCACTTCATTGTTTGTTTCTTTCCACTTTGCATTTTTGATGTTTCGTATTTAATCCTATGAAGTTTAAATGCATTTGTCATAAGCTGCTTCAGGCAAAGCAGTCTGTCAGATGAATGCAAAGTAACGCGAGGCATCATCATCAATTTTAAAATGAGGAAAATCAAATCTGCAAGCATAGATCAGTTGTGACTTTGAAACACCTGGTGGAAATCTTTAAAAGTCCTCTGAGACACTAGTTTCTAGATCTAAGGCTTGTTTGGGGCAAATTTTAATTAGTCCTCTGTATAATGGATTGCTATTATCAACTGATTTTATCAGTTCAAAAAAGTATCTAACAATCCAAAAAAAAAAAAAAAAAAAGAGGTAGCAGATGTGGCTGTGGCATAAATCAGATACCTCTCAGCTGTGGGCCTTGAGCAAGTGTTTTGGACTTACAATTTAAAATGGAACTTCACTTTCTATTTAAAATCAGTTTAGGCAGAAAAAACTACTTTGTTAGGATCTAGACAAGAGCATGTGTTGCATTAAAAAAACCTTTTTACCCCAACATTAACTATTATATTAGGAAGCTCTTTACTGGACTACCAGATTGAAGACTTCACCAAAGATTACTCTACTACACACACTTACTCAGACCATTACTGGCAGTACTACACAGTCTGGGTTTCTTCAGGACTCATAGTATATACAGTAGAGCACCTAAAGTTAATTTCTGAGGTAAATTAAAACTGATAATGGCCATTTAATTGAGAACACTCTAAGCGGGTGCAAATTTCACAATCTCTGACAAACGAAAGCAAGTTTAATCAGGGCCTGTCTGGCCAGTGCCATCCTCCTGAAAGGCCAATTCATAAAGCCCATGTGAGCCCTTAATGAGTCAACCTCTCCAAAAAGCTCCAGAGCTACTGTTAATTACATAAAGACCAATTCACCATGGACAATCATCCTCAGGCAAAATACTGGGAGCCCAGGTTAGAGGCAACAGCGCTGCATAGCTTGGCATGCTACAGCCCTCTATTATGCAGAAGCAACAGGAAGTGCCTGGCACCACCCTGACAGCGAGTACACCGACCTCTACAGCAGCCAAGACGGTATCAGCCCTGCTGAAATGTAAACACCTTGAGGAGCTGGATGTATTTGAATGGGAGCACACTTCTGTTGTTTTTTTTTGAACCATTATCTATTTAAATGAAACAAAAAGCTCAACAGATACACACCAAGCCCAGCACAAATTAAAAGTGTATATCAAACTACTGGATTCTTATTTTGATTGAAGAAAAGAATCGATGCTTTTGCTGTTTAAAGAAGACTGCTCTCTAACAAGCAGACTGCGTGGCCTTTATAGACCTTGGATAGTCAGGAAAGTGGCAAACGGTCTCCAAATGTTACACTCGATCTTTGATCAAGTCTTGGAAGTCATTCAATTCACAGTCATCTGCCATCACTATAAACCCTTCAAGGCTGACAGCTGGCCCTTTGATGTCAAAACATGCCCTTTGGCAAATATATGAGTATATGGGCAACACTGCTAAATTATCAAAAATAAAAGAAAAAAGATATACTTTCATCCTCCTCTAAAAAAGAAAAGTAAGGTGAGCTTGATTTGTTCAAAGATCTTTGGTGATGCTCTGATGTGATATTCCGTTGATTGAGATGTAGCTTCAAAAGAATTTCTACCCTTGGCAAAACAGTGTTTTTACTGTTTCACACAGGGATCCAACAGAATCATTTATAGCTGATTCAATGCCGAACGTCAAACAAGACTCCCTTCATCGCTGCGCATTTCTGCTTATAACACTGTGCGAAAGAAGAAGAAAAAAAAACACTTGGTGATGCCCCATAAATCATGTTTTTCATGTATGCGTGTGCAATAAATACCGCAAATGACTGCCTGAGACTCACTGAACAGAGAAAATAATTCTATTTACATGTGCCATGCATTCACGCTCAGCATGTGAACATCTGACCTGTCAGAAGAAGCTCTGGATGGATCAGATTAATGGTAGGGTTGTCCCTACGATTATTATAGGCTTTTCACAGTTGGTTTTTCATCACTCGGAAACATAATTTCCAGAGGCTTGCGCTATGCAGCGACTGTGATGAATGTCTATGTGGCCTGCAAAAACGAGGCATCCAGCCAAGCTGCAGGTAGAGAAGGCAAAGGATCTACAGTGAATGTCAACTCTGAAGTAGAGGGAATAGTTAAGTCTGTGTGCCATATTGTTTTACTAGATTAAATTTAGTATTATGTCATATTTAGAGCCACAGTTAGCTAGTTCCCACACCCTACTATGGGAAGCATAAGAAAAGCCACCTAACCACTAAGGAGTGCCTAAGCCATTGAGCATTTCACAATGCACAAAGAGATCAATCACACAGTGTGAAAACAATGGAACTCAATATCCGGGCTGCAATGTCAGATCAGCAGAAATCTTGTGAACTCTTAGCTCCCAAAACAATACAGGAGGGAGAGATACGGCCTCCTGTGTTTTATTCTGCCTGGCAGCCCCTTAAGGAGATCAAAGACTCTCGTGTTAAAAAACTTATGCAAACCAATCCTTTTTTTTCCCCAAATACGCTAATCACATCTTGCTACTGCTTAGCTAAAACCATCCTCTTTAACTGCTTAATATCCCCATCCCATTACAGCATACAGTATTCCCTGTATTGGCAGCAGGCAGCTTACAGAGCTCAGCTCTATCGATCCGTCTTAGTGATGGTTAGACATGCCTGTGCTGCGAGCAGGCAAAGGGGAAAAGCAGTGGGGCATTCAGTCCGACTCAGATGTGGCATTCCTTCTCGGTCCATCAATGTTAGCAGAGAAATCTCATTTCACGACTCACTGACATGTTTGCAAAGCCACATCAGCGAAGGCACAACCTGAACAAAGCTCTAAGGAGGCTCTAGCGCCAAGTTCAACCTGTCTGGGTCCAGGACACATCCACACAAGAGGTGAGAGAGTTAACAAAATGAAAACCTAACAGCTGAGGTGAGTGTGATGCCTCGAGGACAAACATTGACAACATCTGCTTCTTTGGTTGCTAATGGCTTATTGATTCAAGAGGCAAACACCAGCCTTCTTTTCCATGAAAACCGTCACCATCACAATCGAATCAAAGCGGCTGAGCAGACATTGCTTCACCTCAGAGCTGCTGGGCAGGTACCAATAATAGCTGTGTTAAAAATGCATTTCCTCTGAATCTACAGTTGTTGCCATCCAGATCAAATACTTTGCAGACCGCATGCATTTACGCTCCAGCAATCATGTCCAATGGGTCCTTCAAATCAACTGATAAAAAAGGCATTTTATAGTAAGGAAACCTGGATTTTCGTCCCCCCCCCCCCCCTCCCAAGATCAAGAAGCCCCCATGTCTCAAAAACTGCCCTTATACACATGTACATAGTGCCAAACTGAATAACAAGAGGTCAAAGGTGGAAAATGACTTTAAACTGACTAAACAGTGCTGTGTGAAACCACCCTAAAACCTAAATATGAAAGTTTCATGTGGAACTTTCATATTTGCTTTGTATTCTGTATGCAGCAAGGTGCTATAGATGTGCAAAAGTCTGTACGGGCTAGCAGCTAGCCGTGAAATGAAAGTAAATTCTCCGTGTTCTCCAGCAGTCTAGAACACAACACCTTCTTCCTGGCTTTATTTTTGTTGCCCTGCCCCAGACAGATCTGGCAAATAAGTGGACTGAATATTGTCACGTGGTACAGACCACATTCTGGTTTGCCTGGAGTTTACTTGGATTTTCCTGTGTGTGAAAAAATAAACCCATGGGAAACAGCCACATGTCGACACACTCAGACCAGGGTAAACAAACCAATGGTGTGAAACGCCCTTAAGCAATTTATGGGTTAATAGCTAGCCTACATTAAAATATGTACATCAGCCAATAAAGTTTACTTTCAAATATTTTATTATGTCTTTCATTTAAAGGCACAACATCCCTAAGACCCTAGAATTAAGGTGTAGTGCTCTGCAAACATACAACCCACATTCAAGAATTAGTCCACCATTTCAGCTTTTTTTTTTTTCCAAAAAGTAACGCTGGTCTCTTTTGATAGAAACCTTGAGTCGATCGAGTGAACTCATTATCATTTAAATCCAGGCTATAATGAGCACACAGTATGTGCCTTAACCTGTTCAGGCACTAGAACGCTCCAGCAGTACTCTGCGGTAATGCCCTTCCTCTGGGGTGATTTAATAGCTACCCTTACTTGTTGCTTGGTACCTCTGTGCATTTTGTTCGCCTGTGGACTGAGATTAATGTGAGCAGGCCAGTGGGGAACCGGTGCTCAGAAATAAACTTGCTACTTGGCAATAAACTAGATGGCCTAGGTATTCATGAAATCAATGGCTGAAACCCATCCTATTTATGTCACGTATCTTTGCCATGTGTTGGGCAGGGAAAATTCACATCGAAATGATATGAGGTAGCGTCCTTTTTCTGCTTTCTAAAACAGAAAGCAGAAGCACACTTGGAGCCGTTTACCATTTGCACACAGATTATTTGTGTACGAAGAACGCGGGGCAAAAACGTCCATATATGGAAACCAGCAGAATACCGGTAGTCTCCTATGCCTACAATTCTACTGCGACATATTGCACGCGCACACACAGACACACAAGGATCACATAAACATGTATATATGCATGCACACGCCCAGCTGGTGTCCAAGTAATTTTGGCCTGTTACAATGGGAATCCTGAAGGCTTCAATTTTCACAGTGACTAAAGCCAGGAACCAGACTCAGGAGTCCAATCTGTGTGTGAGCAGATTTACAAAGAGGGAGGTTATTAGAGAGCACACATTTTGTTCGGGTGTGTGTTCATGTGAGCGTGCGTTAACTTCAGTTCTTGCCAGTACTGGGGCAGGGGATGGATAGCAGCCCACCATAACAGCTTCTCCTCCCTATGTACTATATATGTATGTGTCTGGGGATATGTATTAACCTCCAACCTTTTTCTTTTTCTTTCCCGTGGGCCACTGCTGTGCCATTCCTATTTCATACCGCTGAATATGCAGCAGTCTCTTTTCTGATGACGATCCACGTCAAGGCTACAGAGATAGCTGCTGATCTCAAAGGCAGCTTTGACCGCTCTTGTACACAAGCACCACAATCAAATGCAGATCAAAGATATTTTATGTCCTTCTAATGTGCATTAGAGTCTGCAACGTCTCATTAATTACTGAACATGGACTACTTGGCAGACATAACTGCACATGCAGATCTGTCAGTGGACATGGTAACACTTTTTGAAAATTAAAATATTAAAGTACTTGGATTTTAGTTGAATTACATCTAAATATTACACTTCACTTGGATCAAGAAAAACAAAATCCACCAAAGATTTCAAAAAACTGTTCTTCAAACTGCCCGAACCACTCAGCAAAAGGAGTAAATAAAGCTTTAAAGGATTCTTTTAAAAGATGTCCAAAGGTGCCTCTCTCTGCTTCTGCTCAGGGCGCTGAGGGAATCAACTGGCAATTTCTGATCAGTCAAAAGGAAGATGTTTCACTCCTTTTACACTTGTGCACAATCACTGGACTTGAAAGTCTAGAGTGCTTGAGAAATGATTCCACAATAAACTTGCTGTCTTTGCAAAACAATAAGAAGTTCAGCAGAAACTTTGAACTTCTTTAACTCCATGGCCTATTTTTAAACAGCAAACATCACAAACATCCTCTTTTCATTTCCCAAACACTTATTTTTTCAACTTTACTATAAAAAGCAGATAATATTTTCATGAATTTCACACATAATACTAGCTTAAACCCGACATTTCTGCAGCTTTTCTTTGTAGCCAAGGACTTATTTCTCTGTCCATCAGCAGGCCTTGTAAAACTAAAAAGATTCCCAGTGTTCCTTACAATCCCTCATTTGCTTCCCATCTTTGTCTAGAGTGAATGGTAATCTTCCAACATCTCTGATGGGATGATCTCAAGGTGGAAGTCCAATTATTTCTGAGGTGAGGAGATTACATGTGTAATGCAAATCCCCCTTCCATTCCTGTGACAAAGTACATTATAGGATAATTCCTCCATTATTTCCCGTAATGTGGTGTTTAGATGGTTCTCCAGCCCGACAGCGCTCTGAATGGGGCTGTAGGTTTTGGTTTGAAGGGGATTTTCGAGGGAGGTGGAAATGACTGATTTCTGAGATTCTGGACAGCTAACATATCACACGTGCCAAAACCACACAAGAATACAAGGACGCTTGTCAAGGCTGCACAGACAAAGCCGGTGTTCTGACACATGCCTGTAACTCGTAGCAACCCAGAACAAGGTCAGAACAGCTGTGTGATACACCAGTTTAAGAAAAGGTGATTTTTCCCCCCACCTTTTCACCATGACAGTGTTCGGATGCTTAAGCGTGAGCGCGTAGGCAGCTGTTACTAGGCCACTAGGTCCCTCGGGACTAGTTGGAGTCATAGCCACCATCATCCCTCTTTTAATAAATACACACCTGGACCAACCTGGAATGAATTCCTACAGAGGAGCTTACACTAGCCTTATTTTTGACCGCGCGGATCGGGACATTTAGAGCTTCGTCACCACCAGCAAGAGCTGCTGGTCAGCACTTAGTCACCACTTCATCTGAGACTATTATGAAACACAATTTTGTAATATTCAAAACTTTTTTTTGTTTTGTTTACGTCTCCGGCATAAAGTGGTACAGTCGGAAGACAGCCAACGAAAGAGACAGTGAGAGAAGCCTTTGAACTCAGCGTGCTCGAGAGGCTAACGGCGGGACAGTGACCTGCTGCGACCTTGCCTTGGCATTGTGGTGCCTGTCTGCAGCTATCAGTGTCTGTGTACGTATACGTTTGTGTGCGTTTGTGTGTGTGTCTTTACCTCCAGTCATCACAAAGCCCTTCTCACCTAGTCGTTTCCTTGTTTGTGTGTGTGCAGAAAGATACCTGCCCCTTACACACCCATCTGTTTTAATAAAACACATTTACACAAAGAATACATCAAGTCGTCGTGCAGAATGAGAGGCATCCGTCCGAAGTGACTAACCGACAGAAAAATTTCACCAGGGTAAGCAGGTCACCTCAGCTCATTTCTTCGGCGCGCTCTGCCTTCCCCGCAATAAAAGGCAAGCAGAAAAAAACTTAACGACCAGATGGTAAGCACTGTGACGCATTAGCAGCTAAAGAGCCAGGTGGAGGTGTAATGACTTGATGGACACAGACACACACACACAAAATCTCCAACATTGTTCTGTGTTTACAATAATGTGTATAAAAGAAGCCTCGTGCATGACAGTAGCGTCACAAGGAGATAATGTAAGAGGGTTCTTTACACCTCCCCAACGGCCAGAAATCAATGAACACAGATTTTAATTCAACACTTTGAAAGGGTAATATGCTGCTGTTTTGCTTTTTTGGGGGTTGTTGGGATTTTTTTTTAGTTATGAAGTGGTGCAATTTTTCATCAACAAGGTCATACAGTAGCTGCAGTTTGTAGATGTAAAAAAGAAAAAAGAAAAAAAAGAAGAATACCAGTGGGAGGAGGAGGAGAGCGGTAAGTCTTTAGTTGTAGTACAGACTGAAAATGCAATTTTAAAAAAAAAAATTGTCAGCATCATTCAAACAGATCTATCTAAAAGCTAATTTAAGGAGTTGATGTGAGTATTTATAAACAGAAGTCAAACAAGAGGCGTCCACATGTATTGAACAAGATGTCCTCATTGTGATGGTTTAATCACAGAAATGTCTGACTGAAAGCACCCTGGGATTTTTTTTCTTCTGCTCTACAGTTTAGCTCATCTTTTTTCCCCAACTTTGGTGCAGGCTGTTCTACCCTGTATTCAAAATGTTACACAAAGCATTTCTCATTCTACCCCCTTTGTTAGCTTGATTCAGGCTATTTAGCCATAAAAACTGCTAGCTATCCCTCTCACCTCATTTACAGCGTTAATGTGGCAACGTTTCAACAATCAAGTCTAAAAAAAAAAGAGCAGTATCTGTTCCAGGTAGAAATGAACACATGAATGAAGACGATGTTATGTTGCAGTGAAACGAATGAGCCTGATAAATGAGAAGTGACAGCGATATGTGCCCCGTGTTTATGGATGTCTCACACGAGATGTGGGGGGTGGGGGCTGGATGTGGGGGAGAGAGGAGAGAAAAGAGAAAGAGAGATGCACTACAAAAAGGGAGGGGCTCATAGGAGGGTGAAAGGGAAGAGAGCCGTGGTATATTGCAGGTATCCTTGCAAAAGCAATTTGTATTGTATCAAGATAGGTAGGTGATAACGTCTCCTCATTTCCGTTCTGCCAGATTTGTACTGTACAACCTAAACATCTCAGTTCCTTCATCACAATAGAGGGAAGGGGGCGGGGTGGGGGGGTGGGGGGTGGGGGGGGCAAACAAGGATTGCTTCTGATCTCTTCTTTGATCCCTACAGCAAGATTACAGCTAATAACAGTGAGCCGTGGCAGCATTGGAGGACAAGAATAACCTCACCAGGGTGTGGAAAAGAGAAAAAAAATCTCACTGTAGCACAAATAAATGATGTAAATCAGTATTCATCAAGAAAAAAGAAAAAAAAAAACTGGTTTATAAATGCAAGGTTGAATGCTCACAGGAAACATAATGTAGGATGAAACAAAAGCCAAGTGCAGCATCTCATGTCAGTGGGTTAGAATCTGAGTGTTACTGCAATACATTGTCCGATATCACGGTCAGTGATGCTACGATACGCAATAATCATGATGTCATAACACGTAATAAATATTATTCTTGCATACATGCAATGCAATGCATGTACTGTCTCATCCACAGTAGTAATTTTAATGCAAATTTGTCCAGTATTCTTCCAAAAATAATCTTAAAGCAAAAAAAAGATAAAGATGAACTCAAACAATACACACAGTCCCTCCATATGCAAGTGAAAATGTTCTTAGTGCTCTGCCTCTGCCTAAGGGCGCTTCACTCTAGTGGAAATGAGACTGCATAAACACATTCCTCATTACAACACGGGGTCGCCTGGCAAAAATAGTCCACTGGAATGCAAGGGAGAGCGCTCAAGGCACGGCACGAGTCTTTTCCATATGCTAATTCAACATCATTAAATATCATCAATAATGCATTTACCTGAAGTTGGTATTACAATGACTTTCATAACTGCTGTGTACAGTAGAAATGAATAATGCATATACATGATGAGTTGCAGTGGCCTTTTATTTTTAGAGGCATGAAATGACACTGAGCACAAGACAGCTGATTTTGACAATCTTAAGAAGTTGTTTTGTTTTTCTTAAAATGTGGCCACATTTTTTAAAGTTACAGGGTGTTAAATATCACCACTAGATAACTAGTTTTATTACTGAGTCACCTCAATAACTCACTGTTCATCTGCAGATAGAAAAAAGTGACTCCAGACCAGTTCCATCGCAAGGTCTTTCACTATCCGGGTAGGCTGTCAGTCCAGTGACACGTAGTAAAAATTATTCTTGCGTACATGCAACACCTGTTGATATGCGAGCTTGTCTATTTACTCTGGAGCAGGCTAACTTTATGGAGTACATTATGAGTTAATAACTTTGTGAAGCTCTTCTGACTGATGACACCCATACCCCGGTGAGCTGTTGAGGACATGCTGAACCTTTCTAACAATAAATGACGCCATTTTTGCCGCTGTTAGCCTCCGTTAGCTGCTGTTACCCAGTGTTAATGAAACCGTCTTTGAAGTGGATCTGATATTGTTGGACTTCGACATTTAGTGAATAAATTCTCATAAAACCTGAGAATGTAATCAAACTGTTTATTAAAGGCCAAGTATGATTTTGAGGACACTTGAGCCTAACATCAGGTTGCCTAATCTTATCTTATAACCAGCTGTTGCTTTGTCTAGCTAGCTCGTGAGCTGTCCAGAGACGGGAAGGTCGCATGTCTAATCTGCTGATAATAAGTAATTGCAATAATATTGTGAATGAGTAATCATGTTTCGTTAGAGTCCTAACTTCTGTTCAAGATATTAGGATTGAGGTGAGGAGAAAGAAGATGAGATTTTATCAAGATTCTTGTGGTGTTATGCCTTTTTCTTCACATTTTCACTTCTTTGGTGAAGCTGACTCCTCCTCCAGAAAAAACAAAAACAAAAAACACAGGTATAATGTTCCATACGAAACACGGGGCCGGTCTCTAGCCACATACGTAAAATGCAATCAGTTGGAAGGTAAATGTCCTTCCCGTCTACTGAATTTAGATATGCATACTTATACCTGTATTCACAAATCTTCTAAAGAAAATTAGCTTAAAAGAAATGCAGTAGAGGGCAACAAATCCTTTTCCAATCATGCTTCATGTGCATCTAAAAATAGAACGGACAGATCATTTATTCACAAACTGAAAATGCTTCTTCCTACCGTACATAGCGTTTACAGAAAATGACCTTCTTGTCGAGCAGTAACACACACTGTAACGGGTCTGGTTTTGGTTGGATATAACCATTAAACACTCATATTAAGCCATTTGTCTTAATCTCAATGCTAAAAGCATTTTTGCTTACAGAAAATAAAGTCACTAACAGAAGGGAGGCCCTTCAAAACCGATTCCAACCAGACAAATCAATAGTGAGGAGATTTTCTCCTGTTCTTGAGGCTTGTCCCACAGAGCTCAGCCCCATATGTAACTGTCAGTGCCATGCCTCTATATCATAACTCCACACTGTGGCTGGGATGCAGTAATCCCGTTTTTATTAAAAAGGCAAATAAAAGGAAACCATCTGAAACAGGTTTAAGCCTTTCTGACAGCCAAGCATTTCATTACCACGGCTCACAGTTTGTGTGTGCATGTATGTATATGTGAAAGACAGAGCACACATTCTGCACATTACAAATAATACGAACAAGAACAAGGGTCATTTTAAACAAGCTAAATTCCATATATGGAATATTTTATCCAATTACTTCCTTTAAGATCTTGCAACTAATTTTCCTTTTTTTCCCCCCTGCCTTTTCTCCATCACTAAAAATAAGATGGTGTTTAAACACTCTGCCAAGTACAAAGTTGAAGGGTACAAGGGCTACGCAGCTAAAGCCTCTCCTTTTCAGGCAAATTGAGAATAACACTCCTTTCTTTGTTCTCAGATTTTGCTTTAGCTACTTTGATCTTTTTAAGGAATCACACCACCACCACCACCTACACTCATCCTCAAATTGTGCAAGTGGGAGTGAGATTAAAGCCACAATGTGGGACTGTGAGGTCTAGGTGACTGTTCGTACAAGTACAGGTGGACCATCTGACGAGTCTGCTTTTTGAGGAGTCATACAGATAAACAAATAAGTTAACCACATTTTTACACATAAACTAGGCAAATGCATGACTGGTTGTGGAACAATTACAATGATGCTCAAATTTTTCTTTTTGCAGAAAAACAACATATTGGACGAAGATTGGCAATAGCCTTAGCAAGGCTATCATTGTTTCAGTGTTGGAGGGGGTTAATTAGTAGCTGTGGAGGCAACAACCACCTGGGATCAAATAATGTTCCTCTTTCCCTTGAGTGAAGAAGTTTAACAGCATTTTGTGACTCTGTGCTCTCAGGCACGAGCTGTGCTGTGGTCAATGCCAATTATCCCGCTAGACTTTTAGAATGGAATTTTACCAAGTGTCAGGACAGTCCACAGAGATATCCCTGAGCAACTAATTTACTGGTTTAAATAAGAGAATCAAAATCAGACCAATTTGAAAGTTAAAAAGCACTAAGAAAACAGTCCGAATTGAGCACAGTCTAATGAACGACAACAAATACCATCTATCCACACACTGCACGTGTCTTCTAAGAGCTATTTGAAACATTTAATCACATTATTTAATAAGCACTCTATTTTAAACCTCTTCATGAATGACACAGTGGCAGATTGGTTTGCTAACTTCAGATTTGTTAAAGTTAAATTTTATTATATATAAAGTCAAATCACAGCTGTCACCTCAAGGCACGATATGTTGTAAGGTCAAAGCCCTAGTAAGTGTAGCCTTCGTTAGCAGTGCTAGCCTAAATAGCCTTGTTTCGTAGCAGCCAACTGCCACCAGATGGAGCTGCTGCCCAGACATCGTCATGGAAAAACGCTGTGACTCTGTTCATCTAGGCCTGACCTTTTTGTTAGGGCTACTATTATTATATTTTGAAGGTGAAAGAATAAGATTGTGGTTACAAGCAGCGGAAATGAGCTTTCTCAGAAGGGTAGAGGTCCTCTCAATTACAGATGGGGTAAGGAGTTTGGCCGTTTGGGAGGTGCTGCTACACCTCCACATCGAAAGGAGTCAGGTGAGGTGGTCACCTTCTGGGTAAGATGTTCTAGGTATGTACTACTAGAAGGAGGACATGCTGGAGAGGTTGCATGTCTCGGCTGGCCTGGGAATATCTTGGTATCTTTTGTAAAGTCAATTAAAGTCAATTAAAGATGCAATAAAGTAAAATAAAATTGAAACAAAGTCAGGAAGAAGACATCTGGAAGTTACACTTTTGTGTCAAGTTGAAAAGACTTTGTTTCCACTCTGGGCACAACCAGTCATGCCATCACGAGTTCATGTAAATCTGTGAGGGGATTTGTGAGTCTGATCACGTAGCATAATTCTTCTACAAAGGATCTTGATTATTGCAGATTTTTCAAGGAAAGATGAAGGTGAAGTTATCTTAAAATGATTTGCACCATACAACCAGATTGTTACAGGTTTTTAAAACTCCTTTAAAGCAAACCTGCTGTGCAAAAAAGGAGCAATCAGTCATATACATAACCACCCCCCCCCCCCCCCCCACACACACACACACACATAAGCCAGTATATCAATGATAATGACATGTGTTCTCATATAAAAATCTGTAAGTAAAAAGCCCCAGACAGACATTGGCCTTTAAAAGAGAACTTCAGTGTGTGGAAGATGTAAAACTGTCTGAAAGTTCATCCTGTGTTCTAGTGCGTGTGTGGCTTCAGCTGAGTAAGGGAGGTCTTTGTGTTTCATTTGCTTTCATTCAACTCTTCATCCTCAGCAAACTGGTATTGGGGTCAGTGCCTTCATAAGCCTCTGTTCCCAGATAAAAAGGGAGGGGGAAAATAGGAGGAGGTGGCAAAAGGAAGAGGAAAGGAGAAAAAAAAAAAAGAGTGACTGAATGTAACTAGAGAGCAAGAAAGACATTCAAGAAAAAAAAAAAAGAAGAAAGGAGTCCTTGATTGTCCTGCATGCCAAAGTCATTGTGGCCTGCCCACAGAACAGCAGGACTGCCCACCACTTCAGCTGCTCTTGCACTGTGTACAGATCCCTAAAGGCCTGGGAAAAGCCGTCAACTGGGAAGAATTTCTTGTAGAAGCAGATGAAAGCCTGTTCCTAAAAAGTCTTCTTAAGAAACAACACATGACAGGATCATGCGGCACAGTCAGTGCAGAAGAAACAAACACTGGAATGGAAGCGTTTTGAGCGGAGGAGGAGGAAGACGCCAGCACATCCACGGTGATGAAAATGCAGAAAGCTGGGGGGGGGGGTAATGATGTATGAAAATCATGAGTCAGCATTCTTGCCAGAAAGGGGGATGAAGTAGAGGTGTAGGTGGATGGAAGGAGAAATAATAATTTCATCGACTGCCAATCAAGCAGAAAAGGCTGTGACAGTCACAGGTCTACATTGTCGAGCTGTAAGCAGTAAATTACAGATGTGCCACATTTAGATGAGCAAAGACAGCCTCGGGTTTTTACTGTCAAGGGTCAGTTGCACTTACATCAGGAAAGGAAAGCAAAGGAAAAAACCCCGATGGGTAAGCCTGCACATTAAACCTCCAGGCATCACAGCACTGTAATACACAGCCTGCTATACAACTACAGATTCAGCTTTGTTATTTATGCATGTATGTATTCAGTTGCTCTAATGACATATTTGGGTAACATAGTTGAGAACCTTTGACGTTCAATTCATTCAAATCACTTTATTTTTTCCACCCGTCTAGTAAGTATCCTGACTGCACCCAGTCAAGCTACAGGGAAATAAGACTTCTTCTACGAACTACCTTTGCATAGAACCCGAACGTTTCTATTGCTTGACAGAACATCAGGATCTATTTTTGACTAAACCTTATACTTTGTGCTTCTAAGCTGGAGTATTTCATGGCACATATAGGGAAGGAAGCTCGATTTAATGAGGAAACAAGACCAGGAAAAAAACATGTAAATGGCCAAAAAAACCTGATACTCATGCATGAGGAAAATGGGAAAGTACATGCAAAACTCAAACACCACAGCAGCTCAACAGTTCAACTGTGAGGATCCAGCATCTCGTGTGGCAACACTGAGCCACCCATGATAATGCCTGTTATGATAATCAGGGATGGGATTAGGGACCGGGTGTTAGGTGATGAATAAGCAATTAATCCATCCTTATTACTTGGATATTGATTATGAGGACAGAATACAAATAAATGTTCCTCAGTGTAAGTTGTTCTGGGAGAGAAGTTTTTATTTAAGTCAGAAATATATGCTAATATTTTAACACAGTCCCCCTCCAAATAAATGAATCCATGCATGGATGAGCACAGACTGACACCCTGAATATCATCGCATTAGATAGCAGGGACTAAGTGACAACTCATGTGTAAGTATATGGACGCTGCCGGGTGTGTGCTTTAATAGAGACCAAAAGGCCAGTTTAGGTGCATCGTTCATCATTATTATAGCGACATCTCGTCAGGCTCCATCTTGGAGTGACAGCTCTCTTTAACGGGTTTCCAAAGAGCTATTCCTCCAAGGTGGTAATGTTCAGGCACCCAATAACAGGAGCTATTAAGGGGCCTGAAACACTCTTGTTACATCTATAAACACATTCATGTTCACAGACTGCCAGTGGAAAGGAAGATGCCAACTTGGGAAAACAATTTCTCTTTACAGAAATTATGTATCTGCAATATATTCCTCCTAATAGGAAAGGCACAAGGTGTGTTTATTAAACGTGACACAAGAAACATTGGATTGATATATAAAGTGCATCTTTCAGTGAGTGTCTTAAACCATCCCCTGCCTGACACATAGCATCGTGCAAGCACTTGGCAACAGTGGGAAAGAAAAACACCCTTTTAACAGGAAGTAACCTCGTGCAGAACCATGTTTGGTTGGTTGGGGGCCAAAACAAATAAGTTGACAAAAAGAAAGATTTACTTTACAGCGGTACAGCGACAGAGTACTCCAGGGAATTATCCTTCAATGCCTTTGGAAACTCTGGGCACGTATGCATTTCATATTCAACATCTGACACTTTAAATCTAAATGACACATTACCATCAGTGTACAAGTCATGGGAAGTGTTTGCCCTGTGAAAACAGTTGTATAATGGCTTCTGCTGCTACAGAGGGAGCTGTTCAAAGTCTATATTCTAGAGAGTTCTCTGTGCTTTGAGGCTATAGACCTTTTTGGACAAAGAAAGTATTGCCCAGAAGGAAAATTGAGTTTTACAGTGCTGGTGGCTGATAAAGAAAACATGTTATCGAGATGCAATCGTTTGTGTAAAACTCAACTGCAAATAAATGTCAGGATTATGATTACCCTATTTTGTAATCTCCCTCCTGTGAATCATTCCCCAGGCAATATAACACAATGCACAACAACATATAATGATTTTCAGGACAGGGAAAAAAATAAGTGGTAATGTTGGTAAAGGAAAACTGCAATACTCTGCAAGAACAGAATTTCTTTGTAAAGCTTTTGGTCAGACTTGACAATAAGAGGTATGCCTTTACTTTCCCTGCTGAGGGGAGCCGAATAATTCAATTGATCCCCTTTTCATAATTAACTGCTGCTGAACAAAGGAGCACTTTAGCCAACAAATGGTAGTAATCCACAGGAGACAAGGAGTTAAATTATGGCTATAAGTGGGTCCAGAGTGGGTCATTAACATTGTGGTGTGGTGTTATATCAAAGACTTAAGCCATATGAGGAAAATAAACTTCCAGTTTCCCCTATGTACAAGTCTAGCATGGCATATCCATATCTCGTATGGTGATTTCATATACATTTGACATAAAAAGAGATAGGCACCACTTTCATAAATAAACCACATGATGAAACATTTCTTATGAGATATAAACACATCTAAAAGCATAAATCATCGCTTTTCTTTCAGTGGGAATGCAGTGGAGTGGTTCCTGCTTCTGTTCAAACCCTCCAAATAAATCTATGGCAGCAGGTGAAAAAAGACAGGTGGTTTTCTAACTCTGTGTGATCCTGTCTAAGGCAAAGCAGACAACAGGGGCAAAGTAAGGAAAAGAAAAGCAAGGGTGAAGACTAGAGTGAGGTCCAAAGTCCACCCCAAAGCCTAGAAGGGCAGAAAGGAAAAACAGGATCACGCGAGGGTAACGACAGTGGTAGGAGGTGAGCTTTCACATTAGATCCTAGGAAGGAGAGGTGTCAACTCCTGAGATTCAACTAATGCAAAGTCTGTGGATGTGTTGCATCTCAAGAAGCAAATGTGGGCTCAAGCAGCGAATGAAAACCCCCTCACCACCACCACCGAGACTGCAGGCACGTAAGCGGTATGAAAATCGAGATAGGATGGGGAAACAAGCAGCACAGCAGTGGGATGGAGATCATTTACACCTCATCACCCTTTCATGCTTTCTCTCTCCAACACTTCTTGTTCTCATACACCCTCCCCTCCTCTCTACACAAATGGCGACAAGTCATTATGGCGGACCGCACTCGGGTAATTGGAGCAAAGAGTAGAGGAATCTCTACGAGGGGAGGGTGACGCTTGGACCAACATTTCTTTATGTGCCTTGAAAGCTATTAGCAAGCATAAGATTTTAACTGAATGCTGCACATGCTGCAATTAGAGCAAGCTTTTTGTTTAGAAATGCAGACAGTTAAATTATTATCTATTCTGCCAGAATGTCATCCTCAGAGTTGAATTCTCAGTACTCAGAGCGCACAAATGTATGCAACATTATTGCATGACATCTCAGAAGAGTATTTACTGAACTGCTTTCAGGTATTTTGATTGCGCTTGCTCAAGAGATATAGAATTTTATCCATAACAAATCATTATCTGATAATTATCCATCACCTTCTACTGTTTTGATCCACATTGTGCCCAACACAAAATGTTAGCCTAGAAAAGTAATTTTGGTGTATGTTGGCTCATTTTGGGGGGAAATAACTTGAAATTAAACATTACTGTTTACATAGTCTATATATAAAACACTTACCTGGAGTAAAGCAGAAAGTGACAGTCACAGTCTATAGCCAGCAGTGGATGTTTTAAAGACTTTAGTTATTAAGAATTCCCAAAGGCTGTATTGCCTTCCAAAAAAATGTGGAAAGTCACCAATCATGGCTGGACCTGAAAAGGTTTTAACACCATCACAGCCATATCCGAGCTCATCAGTTGCTTGCTACCTTAGCTTTTGGGGACAGTGATCAATATTTCAGTGCTTGTGGTGCAGCTAGCAGATGTCATTATTTACATCTGCAGATCAATTGCTAGAAAACCAAATTGTCCCCAGATGATAGCCAGTGGTTTCGAGATTGCATTTCGGGGAATGCAATCTGACTTTTCTTCGCCACATTTACCGCTTTCCTTGCCTGGAACCAGTATCTTCGCAAACCTCATTCATCAACAGACCTGAGACTATGCCCAAAGTAGAAAAGGAAACTAAAAATAGAGTCTATGACCCAAAAGCCTGTCCCTAGATCTATTTTATAGTATATTACCAGTTTGCCCTGAATGAGTGGCTGAAAATGGATGGCTCATTCCTATATAGCACTTTTCCAATCTCCCAGAGTACTCGAAGAACTTTGCCACATTCACCCAATCACACAAGCACTTTATTCTAAGTTTTTTAGTGCTTGCTAACATTCATACTCTGATGGATGCATGGATGAACTTGGGGTAAGTATCTTGCCCAAGGATACCTGGCATGCAGACTGGAGGAGCCAGGGATCGAACCACCAACCTTCTGATCAGTAGATGACTGTACCTCCTGAGCTACAGCCACCCCCTGTATTACAGTAACTACACTTTCTTTATCGGTGGAAAGAAACTGTTTCTTATCCTGCTGAATAAAGATCACAGCATGTTCCAAAAAAATTCCTTCTATGAATTTTAAACATATTTCCAATTTTTAAAAACAAGATCACTAGTATCGGGTCATTGCTGACAGACTGATCGGTATCAGAGAAGATAAAGTTATAGAAATACTATAGTGACGATCCCACTGAGATTCTTTTCCTGTAAAATCTTTGGCTAGCTTTAAGGTATACTTGGGTACTTGTTATATGACTGCTTGTGTTCGCCAAACAGCCATGCTACTGTTCACATGACATAGAGAAAGCTTTAAAACCACAACCCTTCCACTTGCTGAAGTAGGCATCAACATTGGATTGTTGGTATCAGGACATATCAGGACATGCCAGTGTGATTTGACGCACTTAACTTGCTGAGTGTAATGTTGGTATTACTGATAGAAAGTATGGCTAAAAACCCCAAAGCTGATCACAGAAGTTGGCAGAAATCTAGACAAAGCGAGAGCCCAGAGGATGTGCAGGAGTCTTGTTCCCTCTCAGGCTGCTTGAATTACAAAATGCCGAAAGATTAGTATAGATTTTTTTTTTGTCTAATGCTGCAAAAGATACACGTTGCCTCCCCACCTCCCCCCGCTTTAATAAAGCACAATTATTCTTTCAAATATAGTGATTTTTTTATATCACACAACATTGATTAACTAACAGAGAGTGACAGAGAAACACCACAGGCAATGACGAGGAGGAGGATGAAGTGATGGAGGGAAGGAGGAAGAGAAGAGATGAGCCCCACAGCAAGTCACAACTCCAGGGCATCCTCTCTTTCACTTTCTCCAACTCTCTGATACACACACACACACACACACCTACTGTAACAGTGGCTAACAAAGACTGTCATGCATAAAGCCTTCCTCACTGTTCTGACCTCCAGTTTCTGAGGACTGTCGATGCCGTCATGTCTAAATTGCCTGAGGAGTCTTTGCCTCGAGGAAAAAAAAAAAAGAAAAGAAAAAAGAGAAGGTATGAAGGGAGGTACTGCGCTCCAGATGGGTTTATAATACTTCTGCTCATAATGTTGTGATTTTAAGTCTGGTTCACGGTCCATTATGCTCCCGTCTACTCCATTTCTCCCCGTGTTATCTGTTACGCTCGGCTGTACAATGGCCTCTTATGAAACTCAACTTAAGTGAAAACTGATTTTGAAATCTAGACAGCACATGAGAACATCAGGCATCATCAGATTGAAACGAGCCCTAGGGTTAGTAGATGGAAACTGCACTGCTCACATTTAACTTTAATTAAACTATTAAGTTTTTATAAGCTTGTTTGCTGTCATAGGAAATGGGTTTGAAGTGGGGCCTACAGGGTAAACATGGACGACTCTGTCAAGAGCTTAGAGACTGTTGATCGATCTTCTCGTCAGGTCAGGTCTTCAGGCCGAACAAAGTACATTTTACCCAAAAATGCTGTTATGCTGCTTCCTGAAATGAATCAAATTTGGTTCTACTGATTATTACTGCAGGAGTGTTTCTTTACAGTGAAATTCATCATCCCCAAAAACACAGAGCTTGACGTGGCAGACCACACAGCCAAAATACCGCACCACAATTTCATATAAAGCCAGCGTAACATCCTACTCATCCTATTCACACTCATACTTAGTCAGACAAAATCCCTTACAGAGAACGCTTACACAGTTTATGTATTCTGTTTTTTTAGGCCTTGTAATAAAGTAGTACATACAAAGAGATTAATATCATTGTTAAAAGATGCCCTGAATCTCTTGAACAATTTTCGACATTGACGTTGCACGCGTCAAAATTCTGCCAAAAATTCTGGGTTGCTGAATTTTTTCCCCCCCCTCTCTCACATCTAATTAATGCAGATTTATTGCACATGCATGCATACAGACCCCCTTTTACACGCACGCACGCACGCGCACACGCACACGCACACGCACACACTCTGGGGAAATAAAATGCTTACAAACACAATCTCTCACTCGGCTCCACCCCGTCCCATCCCAGCAGACATGCATGCAGTACATGCATATCACCCCAGCTTAATCTAATCCATTAGTCATATTAAGCAGATGTGGTAGCTTGTGGTAGGCCAGACATCTCTATCTACCAGCAGCAGATGCAGAGTTCCCCAACTGAAACTGAAATATAAGAATATATTATTACATTATTATATATTATTTGTCATTATGGCTGCACTTACTATAGATGGGAATATCAGCATAACATCTTATTAGGAATCCTCCGACGATGCAGCGTTATGTCATTTTCTGTGTGTTTCTGTGAGTTTCAGCAGCCAGTCGAGTGGCTGCGGTGGGCATCGGGCCTGAGACAGCTGGTGTAATGACATTTTCCCAGCGAGCGACAGAACAGCATGTTTTTTTCTTCCACGGATGGCGAGCGCACAGATTTAGAAAGGCTTGAACAGGCATTCCCATTCAAATCAATATTCCTAACAGAGGTCATTTGGCCGGTACAATCGAAATGAGATGGAGGGAAAGAGGGCATTATCAGCGAGTTATAAAACTGAGTATAAGCAAAGTGTGTGAGAGCCATGTTTAAAGCATTACTAAGGAAAAGTTGCATTTGGTTTCACCGACCCTGCCGGAGGTGGGGGTGGGGCGCCTGGGCTCAAACCTTGCGTCTTAATCTGTCTCGAGTGGCAAACAATCCTGTTTCCAGTTATGTTTGGAAGATTACGTTCTACAACACTAACTTCAGATGTACCGTACAGCAGAACCCATCAGGGAGAGTGATACAGACTGAGTTTAGCCGTGTGAAGGTGGCACAAGCGGGTCCTGTGGTTTTGTTTCTATGGATCAGTGCACTGAGATTTAGCAACCCACCGCTTTCACAAACGGAAGCTCACATGTGCTGGTCTGCACCTGGACCACATTTTGGACTTGCACAACCGTTTAATTCAGCAGTCTGATGCAAACACTTGCAATATAATTGCACCGTCAAAATAACATTTATTTTTTAAAAGCACTGCCTGAGGAGCTAAATAGACACTAAATAACAAGGCAGTGGTCCTCTAACTTATTCTGTCTATACAGACTCTGGGTTACACTGGGACAAGTGTATCACATGAACATAATTCCCAGTCAGGGAGCAGAGTACAGATTAGATGGATATGTAATATCTTGCGTTTGAGTCCTGGCTATGACCTTTCCATTCATTCAGTCTGTGGCTGCCACATTAATTAAACTGATAGTGATATAAAGAGAGATGGAACACATCAGTCATCGCAGGTCTACAGTTACACCATGAAGAAACAAAAATCCAAACTATTAGTAATTAATCTGAAGACTAAAAAGAAAAAAGAAATAAACAGTAACTAACTTTATTCTTACTGACAGGCAGCTGTTAACAGTGTGTGCTTACGAAAAGCTAGGTTTAAAACCAGTACTTAACTCATAAAATCGAGTGGTAATTAAAACAGATTAAATTTTCTCTTGATACAAGGGTCAATAATCATTTTTAGAAAATGAACATTATTTGAATTGGCAAGCTTTTAGTGGCTAACTTGTTTATGGCTTTTCCTATTTTTCCCGGCTTTGGTAAATATCAATCAGAATCATTGTGAAAAATGGTTTTAGATTCAAAAGAATCATGAAGAGATGTTTTGTTATAATTCACACAAGTGTGAAAGAAAAGAAAAAAAAAAAAAAAAACACAGCTTGCCTTTACCCAGATTGTGCAGTTTGAATAGTCCTAAGTATATTTCTTATGTTTGTCTCAGTGGCATGGAGATTATAATGTTCCAGCAACTATGTGTCATGTTAGAGATTGTTTATTCATGAACTAGCTGTAAGAAATCACAGGGACATGTTTTACCGAGTCATGTGCCATTAGTAGAAGCCCGACGCCTCAATCTGTTCCACTCGTTGCTCATCTACGACTTTTACATACGGGGTTTTCTGTCGTGTTCTGTTTTTGCTTCAATTTTGCCTTCTGTTGTAATTTTGTATGAGCAACTCCTTTGTGTTTTGCAGTCACCTTGTGTACTTCTGTTGGTATGACTTCCTGTCTTTGTGTTTGTGCCTGGTTATTCATTTAGTTTCCAGTATTTGTTTACAAGGGACTTGTACTACGAAGCAGGATACTGGCTTAATCAGGTAACTTTTGGGCTAATCCAGGGTTTTCTGTGCTGCTTACTTAAAAATCACTGACTGAAGGTGTGTCAGTAACATTAAATGTCAAATGTATCCATTTGTAAGTTTCAGAGCTCCAACGTGCACTCATCACCACAGAAATAACCAGCAGCATCGAAAGCGCATTCAGTGATAAAATAATCAACTGGAATTAAAATTTCTATTTTACCGCTCTGACTTATTTTTTTATTTTCTTTATAGATTTTTAATCACCATTTGATAAGGTTTCTGGAGTAGGTGGCACTCATAGGGATCATTTTCTGGGGAAGAAAAGTCACGACCCATGAAATGCTGTTTTTTGATTGGTCAAATGCTGCCAACACCATCCCTTCCATGTGAACACGCAGGGGAAACCATGTTAACTTAGCGCATTGATAAACATTTGTCTGGATAAGCGATTCCAGGTAACTGAAAGATTTCTGGATTCACTGTATTATGAAGCAGGATTTTGACTCATCTGGGTAACTGAACTTGCGTGGTAAGGCAGGGCCAGGTGTTCCCTTGTTTAGCTCTTGGTCCATCTAATTGTCCAACACATGCAGTTAACAGTAGATGATACATTAAAAGTGGATTACAATTCGTTTTGAGGCAGCAGAAGATGTTGATCAGAGTACAGCTTTGACAGAGTTACATTTTTATACTGATATTAATATTCAAATATGCAACTGCATATTTCCTCAGGTTTGGAAAAAATTTGGTTTGTCATCGCAACAAACTTCTGTTTACCTTTAGCCATTCTGCATTATGAAATGAAGTCACGTTTGCTTTTTCTTCTCTCTCTGCAGCCATCTGAAGTATTAAAGCTTAAAGAGTCATAAAAGCCTTGACCCAAGAAGAAGAGGAAAAGTGGGAAACTGAAAAGCTTAAGAGAGGAACACTTCTCCTTTCTCTCTCTCTCTCTCGCCACGATGTTGAATTGTGGTTCAACAACAAGCTACACAAGGATGGCTGACATTTTCACTCGACACGGAGCTCCATCTCTCTCCGTCTCCATCAAACACACACTTTTATTTGCAATTCCTCCTCCAACCTGTCCTAGCAGTATTATCAGCAGCTTCTGAGCATACACAGAAGTGGTTTGCCTATAGGGGCCTCTGTGTATATCACCACCTGTGTGCAATACTGTACGCCTGTCTGCTGTCTTTCTCCCCGTTTCTTATGCTGACATTTTAGCAGCTGGCCTCAGTTTTCCCCATTCACAAAGGAGAAATTCTCACTTCATTATTATTCACATTTTCCCCAATAATCTTCCAGTAACACAGGAAAGCTAAAACAAACGTGGGAGGTTTATAAAAACTGGCCATTTGGTTTCACTGGAACACAACAGCTTTTTAATATGAAAAGGGGAGCAAGGGCAAAGGAAAAACATCCAGAGAGCGACTTTTGACAGCTTCCTATATAATGAAAAATATCTGATTAGCGCATATATCTATTCATTAAAATGTTGCAATAAGGCACAGCGAAATTGAACAATATTTATGTTTCGGTGGTGCTGTTCTGGAATGAGAGACGTGTTATGCATGGATGTGGAGTTATTAAGTTACTAAATCTGAATGTGGGGTGGATCCCCAGGCCCTGAATCCTCCATCCATTCATCAAGGATAAGAATAATTGGATTTTCAAGAGGCTGGGGACAAATATGAGCCAAACACAGAGGGCTTGGGTGTTTATCCATGCAGGAGAAGTATAGGAGCTCACACTATGACCTTGACTGATCACCTCCACTGAACAGCAGAGGAGGAAAACAAACTGGTTCTGCAGGAGTCAGCACTAGAGACCATGCAGGTGTAAGATTTGAAAGAAGATTCATGGGATTCAATTTTAGTCGCACAAATCTAAGCAAAATGTTATTGACAAAACTTACAAAAAAATATATTAAAAATGTTTATATACTATATTTTAGCAATTCAGTACAGCCTGTTCAAGTGACCCCATCCTTTTGTGGAGGACGGCAGTTTCACAGGAGTCAGCATTAAAAGGAGTCCTGGTGTATAAATTATATAGCAAAGAGTAGGAGAAAAAAAGCGTTGGCCACAGTCAAGCCTGTGTTCAGCAGTTCATTGCATAATTGCTATTAGATGAAAGATTTCCCCAATAATATTTCTATAAAAATAATAATACAAAGGCATGCAGATAATGCAAGATCAAAGATATGTACGCTCAAATGATGAACTTGGAAAAAAATCACAAGACATCTATTTGTACAGCAGAAGGTTGTAGAGGCCATTATACACCGAGCGCGCTGCGATAAAACATGAAATTCTGATGTTTTTGGATGGAAACGCATCGTGTAACGTATACAGACACGCTGAAAGCATTGCCATTTTGCAAAGAGATTATCTTTTAAAAAAATGCACTGCCACAAAAAAATGTAGTCGACATCAGGCAATCATGAGCTGATGTTTCTAAACAAGAAAAGGAAGAAACAAAAGATTCTGAGTTTATCAAAAAGTTTCACGAGACGGCAGCAGCAGCAGGGAGACTTTCTTGATCTGATCCAGGAGTTGAAGCTGTATCTCGGCCGCTTTCATATATATGTCAGGATTGTCAGCAGGGCAAGTTGAGCTCCTGCTGTTAGAGTTGGGACCACATCTGAGGAGGCAGGGAAATCCTTTCAGAGACACGACTGACCCAGAACAGCATTTAGCTGTGTGTCTGAGGTATATACAGTTTCATTTTACTACTTGTGTATTCAGTACTGGCGCGCTATTTGTGCCCCTGTGAACAAATGCTGTGGTCTGATTGGTCAGATCTGTTTATTTAGATCAAATTAATCGACTGTGTTAGGAATAGGCAAGTACAAAAAATAGTTTTAAACCACGAAATAGTCACAGCGTTAAATCTGTAAAGGACTTAAGACTGCTGATGTTCTATTTCTCTTTTCCATTATTGTTGAAATAATACACACAAAGAAATATATGCACAGTTCAGTTTTAAAATCCATCATCACACCACAGTTTCCTGGGATAGCACGCTGAGGAGCTCACTCTCTGAGGCACGTCTAACCTTTCTGCTGAGCCCTGTAGGGGCACCTATAAAAGGAAGCATCATAAATTATCAACTACTGCAATTAAGCAGTTAAAGAAGGGTGTACAGCAGCAAAACGAGAGGAAAAACAGTGCTGATTTTTCTGACCTTCAGGTTACAGGACAAAAACTTGCTGAGCGGTAAAGTCAGACGGTATAATTGGAGGGGAGAGTGGATTAACTTGTTGAGGGGCATAATCAAAAGTTACAGAGCAAGAAATGGATGTGATACCAGGAGCAGAGGAAGTGAAAAGGAACATAAAGCACTGAGATTCAACCTCACTTTTAATACTCACGTTGAAAGCACTACACTAAACTTGAAAGATTTGTCAGAAAGGAGCCGATCCTCCGCCCCACACAGCTTCTTATAACGTCATTATCTTCAAAGTGTTTTGCTAGTTCCCATCTAATCTCTTCTAAAATCATTCACAGATCATCACTGACTGACATCCGAGGATCAGCGAGTGACAGAGATGGAGAAGGAGACCCCACGTAGACCATCTGACACCCCACGATTAGTGTGCGCGAGTGTCCTAATCTCTGCAGAATGATACCCCGTGATTAAACACAGTGGGGATCAATGAAAAGCCAGAACGCGTGTGTATGTGCCGCGGATGGGGTGGTGAGGTGAAGATTAACAATCACCATTAACACAACACATGTCCATTAATCTTCATCGTAAAGCCTGCTATTATTACTACACTGAAAAGTTCAGCTGTTTGTCAGTGACTGAGCTGCACAGTGCTGTACTCCTATTGCACAGTGCAGGAAACACGTTGTGCATATAAATTTTAATGGACAGATTGATGCGCGTTTGATACGAGTCCAGGGCAAAATGACTCACGCAGCCTTTTGTGCCTCATTCAATTCACTACTATTTAAGTGGTTCCATAAGCTGCGTGCTGAGACCTTGCACAAAGCACCGCTGAGTCAATCTGTAACTCTGTCACAATATACAATATGTGTGAACACAAAAAATACCCAACACCAGTCTATCACTGAAACATATGGTTAGTTTTATACATTTGCTCATTAATTGTATAAGCCATTTGGATAAATATTACTTGGTTCAAGATTTTCGGATGTCAGGATATGCCCCTTTATTTGTCAGCTACTCCATCATGTTCAAGAAACAGAAAATGATAAAGTGTAGGTTTAAAATTAAATCTTTTTTGAGCTAGGGTGGGCTAAGGAAGCATATCAACAACTCTTTAAGCATCTGGGAAAAAAAACAAAAAACCGACCAAAAAAAAGTCATATATTGATTTTTGAATTTGAAAACAAACTTCACCAGCAAAAGCTTGACAAGTAAAAACACCATGCACATGACATTCAAATATTCAACCAAAGAACAACCACAGCTGGGGTTGGAAATTCAGATTCCTTTCAAATGACCCTCATTTGCAAAAGGTTCAGATTTGTTCTCCCTTCACGCTGCCATAACCTCTATACACTTACTATCGACTATGCTCCATTACCTTGTCCAGTCTATAGATATTTTCTTTTGTATCCGTCCTCAAGTAACACCAAGGCATTTATGTTACCCAGAGCTACACATGACGAGTACTTCCTGCTGATTCACGTAAAAACAATAGGCACTTCAAGTGCTTCGTCATTACGTAAATTATTCATAACAAATAATTCGATGATCTAGTCACACTAATTTTTTTAATGAATAATTGGCAACATTATCAAAAAGTCAAATAGATTTTTGTTCCTATTGAGAACATCTGAAAGAAAATTTTAGATTTTCTTTCAGATGCTCCTCAAGCCCCTACTGAGTACGGTTGGCTTTAATCTTCTGAGAACTAGTTACATTTCCAACATCATTATCAAAAGGCATCTTTGCTCTCCTTAATTACAAATCTCAGGAAACTCTTAAGAAAAGTGTTAAGAAAGCCAGGCTTTTTTAACACTTGAATATATTCAATAGCGATCAGCTTTGAAATGCACTCCTAATTGCAACTGAAGGCAACATTTCATACCAACCACACAAATCTGTGAACCTGGATACAGATTAGTGCAAAGAGCTTAAAGTTTCCACAAACTAACAAAATGCAGGAATGAATCATACAACTCTTTTCTTTCTTTTTTTCTTCTAAGTGCTACCTCAAAGCATGTCTTAGCTAACACTCAGAGTCCCAAACAAACAGTTATCATATTTAAACACTGGTTAAAGCATCTCAAGGATACCTTAGGCACCTGCTGGGTACGCCTCGACATTTTCACTGTTGAATTTGTGCCCATCAGATTTCATCACAGTGGGAGAAACAGTTTTTTCCCCTGAGTCATCTTAAGTAAAGTCTTGTTAGCAATATGAGTGAAGCTACCCGACACACCTTTTCCTCCCCGAGGTGCAAGTGCTTTATTGAGTTGGATGGCAAACAATGAGCCGAATTCCAATCGGCTCTAGCTGCTGTTGAATTAGCATGGAAAGAAGGGCAGCCTTGATTAGGGGCCTTGTGGTTTGTCTGGGCTGATAAGGGTCCGACCGGGAAGGAGACGAGCGACACATCGATCCTACACAATGAGCACTGCGTGACACGCTGGAGCCCCAACATAGATTAAGACTTAATGAAAACCAAATCAGATGAGGAAGAGGAAGAAAGGGAGAAACGGAGGGGAGATAACGCGGGGAGGATGAGCAGGGCAGGCAGACAGGGAGTCCTGCCTCAATGTGGGACACAGTTAGGCAAACAGGAATACTCTGTATTGTGCAGCCAACCCTCAAGAATCTATCTGTATTTATTATTGTGAAAGAAATAAGATGCAAAAGTACCAAAATGTTATAAAGATATAGCCTTCTTGAACACCAGTCTTCCCAAAGTCAGCTGACAGCACAACCACCCACCAGGATTGTGATCCTTTGTGTCCTGTGGGTTTTGGGGCGGGGTCTTGAGGAGTTGGCTCCTTTTAGTGCATCCTGCAGAAAACTAATCGTGGTTGGGGGAATTTGGAGGCCAGGCCACTGCCCCAGGCGTGAATTTTTCAACAGTACATTGCAGTGTAACAAGAAAATAAAAGTAATTCACTTCCTGTATCCATGGTTTTAAAGTTGCAGTCGATTCGTTTTTTGAAATTGTGTTTTCACAGTGCCAACTACTCTTTGACTGCTATAAAAATCAAGTGTGAAGTACTGGAGTCAATATATCCCTCTTGTGAAGAGCATGACGGACACCGTCACCATTTAATGACCTGCAGGCCTGAACTCTGCCCACATGTAGCACCAGCACAGCTCGAATGAGTGTCTACCCGCTGCCAACTTGAGCCATAACAAGCTGCAAGGCGTAGGAGAGGAAGGCAGATGGGTGATGATAACTGGTGGGTGAGCATGAATTGCAAAAATGTGAAGGTGTCGGTGAAGAGGGTGACTCAGTGGTGAGCCTCACACCGTTAACAGACACAGAAAGGTGTGTGCGTGTCTTCATGTCAGAAACACTTATAAAACTCAAAGACAGAATTAAAAATTTGTGACTGCCAGCACTTGAGTGCTGTTTTTACCTTCATTCATTAGCCACTAGCAAAAGCACACAGACAGATCTCTTGTGGTTTCATATGGTTTTTATTGGACAAGATACTCTACCCTCAATTTAGAGGAAATCAAAAAGACCAAGAATACCAAGAGCACCAGTAATTCATTTAAAACCCTCTGAACCTTTTACTGATAATATCGTATGAACAGTGAAGTCGTGCAGTGAATTTTGTAGTGAAAGTCCAAGGGTGTAGGTCAATGTGGAAGGTTGGCCATACAAAGCCCACGACATCAATATATTTGGGCCTAATGTTTCCAAAAAGGCATCCAAGTGCATGCAAAATGAAAAATCGAAAAATTACATCATGATGGAAATTGTTTATTATAGCTCAGGACCAGTGACCATTGACCTTATCATCCCACCAATGCCATTTGAATACGTGCACATGCATGCTCATTAACTGTGCTTCATCATACTATCAATTCAGTGTGAAATAACAAGGTTGCTGTGCTTCAACGTCCTGCAAATACTAGGTTCTTAATGTGCATTTAGGCTTAAAACACTAAGTTGGTTAAAGAGTAGGTACAATTTGGTTGACCACAGCCTCAGAGTATCATGACATTTCATTACCCAATATTCCACAGGAGCACGTGCATGACGCCTCAGAGATAATAAGAGAAGCTGACTGGGATCTCTCCTCATTTAATGAGGTGACATACACACAGTGAAGGATGAGTGTTTTCTAATCAGCACTATAATTCAGATTTAGGTCTGTTTAGGTGGAGGTCACTGGGTATTTAATAATAAGCTACATGGTCTGCTAGTTTTAGTGTGCGCGCGTGCATGTGTGCGTGTGGGTACGAGGATGGTGCCGAAATGAGCACTGGGGTTGCTTGTAATTTTAATATCTTAAGAGATTACCATCTTTTGCAGTGTACTCACTCACCACTTACACAGTTTGTTACATGTGAGGAGCCTAATTGGCAAACCTAAAGATCTATATGTATTTAAGACAAATCCTAGTGCGCAGTGAAAAATTGTCCACTGTGCAAGACAATTCCAGCCAAACCACAAAGCCAACGAGGAGCAGATACAATCTGCTTGCACAAAGGTGTGCACTGGCCTTTTGGTTTGTGCACAAAAAAAAAGAGAAGCTGCTTAGATATGCAGACTGAAATACACCTCTATATATTGTATATGATGACAGCCATTATGCTACTTTTTCCTACATTCAGACAAAGCTGGAGGCTCGGCCACACGCTATGACCTTGCATTGCTTCACTGCATAAACACTCCCACTCGCACAGGGGATAGTCAGCCATTTCCCCTACCTCAGCATAACACCGTGTGTACGTCCATGTTGCTCTGTGTGTTTAAATGGCACTTCTTCTCCATGTGACAGATGGGCCCCCCCACTCACAGTAGCAGTAAGTCACTTTTGGATGCAGTAACCTTCACACCTCCCAAGAATTTTTGGATTGGGGTGGGGGGCTATGTGTGTGTGTGTGTGTGTGTGTGTGTGTGTGTGTGTGTGTGTGTGTGTGTACACAACTCCTGTTGAACTGGACAGACTTAAGATCTGTGCATTGGCGGGATCTGTCAGTGTGTTAGAGGACCAAAGTGAGCCAAATGAGGCCAAGGCGAGCCAAGGCTTTGGACCAAAAGCCTGTGCAAGAATTAGGTTTTAATATTGTGTAAAATACTTTGGTAAATGAGGCTTCTAACAATGCAACTGTCAGACGTATAAATTGCAGAATTAGCAATTCATGTAAATTATAAATTGAATTGTAAATCACGAAGGAGGGAAACAGATGGCAGCCAGAAGGTAAGGGCAGGGCAAACGGACACCCTCGTCTGTGACGTTTCTGCATTTCTGCTAGAAGGCAGTTTGCCTTTGTCCAACTGTCGGAAAGTCAGTGAAGAAATGTTGCTCTGTGGCTGCTCAAACCAAGTCTGATGTATAAAAAAAATGCTGCCTACAACTGTGAGGTAGCCATATAGTGTTTATCACAATTACTGTGACAGTTGAGCCCAAAAACAACTTTTTTTTTTAATCCATCGGAAGAGTTCAGCTGTGAGTTAAGTTTTAGAAACTGTCTGTAAATCTATCACCTTATGCACTCAAAGCCCAGAAAGAAAAAACAAAACACAAATACATCTGAAAAACTACATCGACCAGCTGAAAGGAGAATACAGCTAGCTAGCATAGCAGCTTGGCTAAAGGATGCACCAATAATGTTTACTTCCTGTCAAACTGTCAATACCATCAGGCTCTGGAGGCGTTCTTTTACACAAGGGATACAGACCACAGATTTAGTTCCACAGAAATAAAATATTAAACATTTACCACATTAATCTGCTCACAATGACAATTTCAAGGCCAGTAAGCAAGTCGGAATTTCGGTAAAAAAATAAAAATAAAATAAAATTGCTGATGACTATTTTTTCCACCTGCTGCGAATCACCCAGCAGGCCAAATCAAAGTCTCCTTCTTGGAGTTAAAAAAAAAAACCAAAAAACAAAGAAACAACCCCCCCCCCCCCCCCAAAAAAAAAAAAAAACCCCTCAAACACCTTGGAAAATCTCACTCTGTCCCCAGAACCCTTTATGACATCACAAAGAAGATCTGAATAAACAACAGTGACCATAGCAGGTAGTGGAGCGCTGGTACCTGGAGCATGTGTGCCTGCAGCCTACTCTCAGAAGCAACAAGGGAGGAAGCAAAGCAGCTAGAGGATGTTTGTAATTATAATTAGCATATTACATAACGGCAGCATGTTTGTTAAATACCCTTCCTCCTGGGTGATGCAGTTCTGTCTCCATAACTTTACAACAAACTTCAGCTATATTTCTTTTGTCACTCACTTTGGAATTAGTCCAACTTACAGTACACAAACAAAGGAATGGAAGTATCTCAGACTCTCCATCCTGATATATTCTTTATATGCACAAAGGGCTCTCATGAGCACTCAGGTGTAATTCATAAAATGCCCTCACAATAAGCCTCGTATTTCCATTCTTCTCTGCTTCTCACTCTTTTTTTTTTTCCCCTTATCAGCAAAGATCCAACACCGTCTCCTTTGCCTTCCTCTTCCACCCATTCTCTTTCATCTGTCCTTTTCTGTCTCTCCCTCCATCTGATGTTACGCCACTTTGCCAGTGAGGAGGAGCAGAGGAGAAAAGAGGAATGAATCTGGGTCACAGGAGGCCATGCATCTCAAGTCTCCGCTCTGCCACAATAAAAAGGAAATTGATCTGTTCCTCGCCCGCTCTCCCACTCCCTTAGCCTTGAGCCTAGAGACACGCACACACACACGCACGCACACAAAGGCAGACACACACAGCTGAGTCAGTCCATGGAAACAGCGTTCATCCGCTTCGTGGATCCACCCTTTTTCCAAAGCAGCAGGTGCGCTCACACTGGGAGAACAGCAGGACACACACACATGACACACACATGATCTCTTCCCTCCAAGCCACCCTGTTCGCACAAGTTCATGTGTGTCAGTAATTCTATTTCACAATTCAAATGAAAGCAATTAACAGAAGAACTTTCCTGCACTTTACAGAAGTATCCATCAGTAAAATTCAAACTTGGGCCAAAGACGATCATTTTCCCCCATTTATAGTTTTCATAATATCATTTGGTAAATAACGTTTCAGAAGACCGTGTACACACTCCCATCACTCATCCCCCAAAGCCTGTAGTTAATCTTAAAATCAGCCATTTGCATTTAAAATTTATGCTGCTGCACACCAGATCTGATAAGCCTTGCAGTTGAATTCCTGAAACTTTAAGTTAAGAGATCAACCCTCCTGAAAAAAAAAAAAAAGAAAAGAAAAAGAGGGATGGGGACAGACAGATCTTCCCTAGCCATAGAGCAAAAGAAAATACAATCATTTTCTCATTACTACGCTTCCTCGGTTAGTTGGGCTAATTTGGAGAAAACAAATTACCTTCTTCGACTCGAAGTCACCCCCACGAGTCCCGGACATCTTTATACTATTATTCCTGGTGTTCCCTGCCCTGCATGCATGTGCTCTGCTTATGGAGCTGAGAAAAAAAAAATCAGTTAATTTATGGTTTTTGTCCACTGCAAAACACAATTTGCTCACTTCAAAATGCAACCATTGCTCATGGAGGAAGTTGGTTACTGATCTCACTGTCAAGTCTGAGGGAAAGATGACGGTTTGTCAATATAAGTGTTTCAGCAGAGTTTTGTTTCTAGGAATGTGTGTGTGTGTGTGTGTGTGTGTGTGTGTGTGTGTGTGTGTGTGTGTGTGTGTGTGTGTGTGTGTGTGTGTGTGTGTGTACTGCTTCTATATTAGATCTTTATTTTCTGACCTTGAAGCCTCATTGTGGAAAGCTTCCTAAATCAGCGTGCTGTGGGTTTTTGCGTTTGTGTTGGTCTTTCTGTGCAGTGTACTCGTGTGTATCTGCTGCCCCCATCGATGCTTGGCTTAATCAATTAGTAGAGAAGTCTGGGGTCTATAGGGGGAAACGGGGAATGGTCAGGCTCCTCCATTTCCAGCTGGGGTCACTGGCTTTACAATCCTTCAAAGTTAATGACCATCTCTGGGAACACACTCTGTAATGTGCTCTCCATTATAGACACACAAACGCACACACAGGAGGTGCAAAACTCTTCATCACCAGGACATTTCGGAAGCATATGCAGGCACACACAGAGAGAGAGACTCATTATCCGACACACCAATCCATAGTCTCTTCATCACGGTGACACTAACAGTAGGAAGCAGGCACGCACACACAGAAATGCAAAGTTACAAAGGATCCTACGGTATGAAAAGGCTCATAGAGATATACACACTGTCACTGTGTGCACAGCATTTTTATTACTCCCTCTGCCACCAAGGTTATGAAAATAATGAAAACTTTACTGGAGGTGGGTCTCCAACCTAGAAGAGATTAACTTTTGCTGAAAAATGAAGCTGGTGCCAGTCAGGTGATTTCCAGATGACGCCACTCTCCTGTGTGAAAGATTCCTTCAATTTTCCCAAGATCCCCAACACCACTGGTTTGAAGTCTGCTCCAAACCATGACAGAGCCTCCACCGTGCTTTACAGATGGCTGCAGACACTTAGTGCTGTACCTCTCTCCTCCTTTGTATACATCTTGACGTAGGAAGGAAGTGAAAATGTCAAATTTGGATTCATCACTCCACGAGACCTGCTGCCACTGATATTAGGCCCACTTATGTAATTTGGCATAATTCATCCTTTTCCCTTGAGTAAGCGGCTTTTTTTTACACTTGAATGATTCATAAGTCTTAAGTGGCTTACCAAAAAACATTAATTTCCATGAAAATGGGTGAAAAATGTCCAAAGAAAACCGTTTAAAGACCTTCAAAAAAAAAACAACAACCTAGAGAACCTACTGAACTAGTGATGACTCAAGACCTCTGCCCAACACAGAGCTGATGAGCAAACAAAACAAGAATATTGAAATCTTACTCGTAAAACATGTAAATTCAGAGCTACATAAAATGGGACAGAGTGCTTGCTGCATGCAAATGTCACACACTGCTTGCTGCAAAAACTGTAGTGATAGAAGTTTTCACAGACGACCGATGGTTGTCCAAAGGAGAACGGCCTCCTTCGTTCATTTGGTTCAAAATAGTCAAATATCAGAAGCATGAAGCTCTCAAAATGCCATTTCACGCTTCTTTAAAATTCCCTTGCAGCTCCTCCTGCTGACTCCCTTGTGGTGAGCGTGAACATCTGTGCTGGAAAATTAAAACTTAAGACGCAAGCTTGGCTGCAATTCATACATCTATTTTTTCTTTTTTCTTTCCTCCCACACTGCATAGAAAGATGGATCGTGAGACACAGACACAAACACCTAGATTGTGATTACTGAGAAAGGCAAGGAGCCCCTTTTATCAGTTTAATCACTGTGTATTTATTTATATCATTGCACAAACATTTAAAGGATTTTAAGGAAAGTGGTTGAATATGTTGCAAAAAACAAGATAAACCACACATGCAAAGATGCATACAGACAACCGCGTGCACACACACACGCGCACATTTAGTCAAACCTGTTTGTCTCTTTCCTTGCCCCAAAAGAAACAACGCAATCACAGCACTTGCACACATGAACAGTTTTACCCCCTCTGCACAGCTCTTCCTGTTGATTAAAAGGCTTGCATCAGGGACAGAGGGAGAAAACAGTGAAGGGTTTAAAACTGAGGAAAAGGAAAGAGAGTGAGGGAGAGACTTCTTGAGGAAAGTCTTGTATCTCTCTTTTTCCAAAAGCTACATACAGGTGCATATAGTCTGTGCAAAGTCAATACAAACATTAACAGGTTTAAATTAGCTCTCCTTTATGTTACTAGGGGTCGGAGGGAAAAAGTTGATACAGCAGAGTATCGCAATATTTTGCTTGTGATATTTTGCTTGTGATATTGTGCCTAAAATATCAATATTTTATTAAACAAATTTAAATACTCTGGAAATACTACAAACTCGTCTCATCCCCATCCTGAGATGATGTTAGTTGAGCAGACTTACATTAAATTGACTCATATGAAAAATAATGCAATAATTCAGAGCAAGCAAATAGATTTACTTATGTAACTAAGCTAAAACCTCCATTTATGGCAGGTTTTAGTGCCAGTGTTGGCATTTTTTGACAAATTTTACCTCTGGAGACGTCATTTACCATAAGAAGGGTGAGAAATCACATGTGTTACAGTAATGCTCAGCATATGGCAAAATGTTAAAAATCACAATAATTTTGTATTGTGAGTAAAATATTGTGAGTATATATCTACAGCAAATAAAGTATGTTCAGTCTTCAGTCACTAGATTAAACATGACCAAGGCATGAGAATAAAGGCATGTTATAACTGTGTTTTTGAAAACAGTGTCTCTGAGATATTTTGGTTGGTTTGTTTTTAAATATAATCATATCTCTAGTGCTACTTTAAGCACTAAGACACACAAACAAACATGCACACACACAGACAACTTGCTAGTAAACTATTATGCCTCGATCCTTTTATGGATTTAAGGGACCAATTAAATCAAACATGAGAGCAAGCACATGATTAAAGATTTATCTGCCCAAGGTCCCTGCAGCCCCTTCCCTTTTCACCCACACACTCTGACACGCACATACGTACACACACCTTCTAGCACTCTGACCATCTGGGGATGTGGGAAGGAAAGCATTGATCTCATTAAAAAACAGACTTTACAGATTGCTGCTCTCTCTCACACACACAGACACAGACACACACAGACACAGACACACACACACACACACACACACACACACACACACAGACAAAAACATGCATACATTTGCCTTTTGGTGTAATTCACTAACTGAAGTATAAACATGCCATTCACTGAAATCAATTAGCCGCGAGTTGCTAACTTTAAACACATCTACATAGACTCTAGAGACATGGTACTAATATGATAAATTAAGGTCAACCACACAGAGTTAAACTTTCATTATAAAACACACACCTTGCACACACACACACACACACACACACACACACACACACACACACACACACACACACACCATGTGATTTGTGACCACTGCTTTCAGCACTGACATATTTTAGATCTCACCCATTATTTAAACTTCTAGCTGTAGATGTACCATAGTGACTACAACAGCCCACATCTGATTCAGTCAAATTACTGATAAATGCATGTTGCAACTTTGGTTACTGACCTAAGATCATTTTTTTGTATGACACATCCAATTATGCCAAATATTTTGGGCAACTTTTAGTTTTTCCTCTGCTAAATGATGATAAATTGCTCACATATAAAAACACACATACACAACATAACTTTACAGAATACTTTGACAATGATTTTGATTATGAATCAATCATTTAAGTATATTTTCAACCAAAATATGAACGCCCTGGGCACCACTATAGCTTAGGGCAGCTCAATTAATCGAAATTTTAATCACGATTACGATCTGGGCTTTCAACGATCATTAAAAATGACTGAGCCGATTATTAGCCCCTCCCTCATGCTTTACTCTCGCGCTGCTCCGTGTGGCAAATCGAGCGCACCTCTCTGCATTTCGAACACTCGTCACAACAATTAAGAGGACCCGAGGGAAGCTCGGAAAGTTAAGCAGAAGTTATTTGGAGAGGAGAGTGACTGTCTGTCGTTGGTTGAAAAGAGAGGTTAGAAAAAAAAAACAAAAAAAAAAAACCTTCAGTGGTGTGGAAACATTATGGGTTCGTGGAGTCAGACGTGGATCAAGTAGACATAGTTTGTAAACTTTGCTATGGTGTCGTAGCTGCACCACAGAGCAACACTGCAAAGTTCACTAAACATGGATGTTTACATTTTTCATTTATTTCTTATATTGCAAACATTTGCACTGTTATCAGTATTTGCACACTATTTTATATTATTTTTTAAAGTCATTATTCAATACATTGTTATTGTTAAGCCGGTCAGGGCAGCAAGCTCCGTTTTGTGTAACTATTTTTAAATCCCTATAGAACCTGAACCACGTAAGCTAGCGCAATAATTTTTTTTGCATATGAAACCAGAGGAGTTGTACTTACATCTGATGCTATCAGCTTGTCCTCGGTCACGGTTTCCTTCCACATATAGCTTTGCAAAAATTGCATAAAAAGCGCTTGCAGGAACAAAAACATATTCCACAAACAGGCTTTGACGATCCGATCAGCTGTTCATAACACTTCGCACATTGAAACAGATAGTTTGCATGTCCGCCATTTCCTGCCCAAAACCGGAAGTGACGTCATTTTCGCGGAAAATGTAGTTTTTTACTTGTAGGTGTTAAAAGCCTATACTGGTGCTTTTATAAGTCATGTTTGACTTTTCTGAATAGTTTCTGGGATGCTTAGAACTGGAATTGCACTGTTGGAAATATTTTATTTTGATGCACATGCTGTTTTCTTTGCAAATTTGCATCATAGGATTGTTTTTTTGTTTTTCCTGCAGTATATAAAAATTGCTGTATCTCCAAAATAAAACTATGACGACACTCAAACTAAATTTCCTGTTGTTGTAAACTATTTTTTGCAACTTTTTTGTAATTAAACTTTTAACCTAAACCTCTTACATTTCTCCAAGTAGAAATATATGTAAAAAACAAAAAAACAAAAACGATTTTCAATTTTTTTGTAGTTTATTGCACTTTTTTTGCAATTAATTGTAGTTACTATGGACTTAATTCATACATATTATTAAAATATGGGCTATAACAGTTGTATTGATGAATAGCAACTTGAAATGTTCCCACAAATGGCACTACAACATGTAAAAAAAATTAATAAAAGCTCTGGCAGACTTGGTTCTATAGTAGGTCCTAAAGGGTTAAATAAATATCGTCAAATGATCGAGATCTCAATTTCAGTGAAAATAATCGTGATTATCATTTTTGCCATAATCGAGCAGCCCTACTATAGCTCACTGGCTTTTTTTGCTTACTGTTAGTATTTTATCTTTCATTTTAAAGATTGTATTTTGTTTTCAAAAAAGCAACACTAAGAAGGCATCTGAAATCATAACGTATTTGATGATAAATGCAGTGTAGCACTTGAGCTGAAATGAAACCATAAAAATACTCTTTGTTTGATTGCACATATACACTAGTAAGACCATCAATGATCTACAAACATATTGATGTGTCCTACTATTATACTTCTTTTAAACACTTCTTCAATGTATAGGAAATAATGTGCGTGCAAGCTGTCCGTCTTCCCTCTGGACTCTATCAGGTGCAAGGTGTGAACGGTTCGATTAGAAATTGATCGAACCATCTCGAGCGTGTTGAGCTGAAAGCATGCCGTTACTCTTTGAAGTTTATAAAACAGACACGCTCACATGCACAAATACACTCGCGCAAGAAATGTACTTTGCAAACAAATCCTTGCTTGAACCCCTCCTCGCAACGCTTTCTGAATGAATCTGTGATCTGAAATTTGTAAACAAATATAGAACCGTGTCAATGCAAGAACAAAGAGCCAGCTGTCTAAGAAAGTGCAAAGGCACATCTTTTACCACTTTCAGCCTCATTACTTGTGAACATCCCACTTATGGATGTTTGTCTAATAACAATATTAGCTATGTGGAGAAATGGTGGCACTGTGCAATTCCAATAGCAAATAGCGCTTCGTTCCTGTTTGACTAACAAACACAACAAATGTGCCTCATCAACAAATTATTAAGAAGTAAGAAAAGTTTGAATGCACTTAATTAGTGAATGAGGCCCAATGTCTCCTAAAAAGCCAAAAAACCGTGGCGTCTAATAAATGCACGTTGAAGTAAATGATGTCTGGCCAATTTTAATATTTCATTAAGACATTTCAATATTGCAGACTTTAAGCAGACGACAGGAATGAATAGAATTAATCAGGGAAGCTGTGAAGCAGTCTTAATTATAGACGGCAACTTGAGACTGCCTCTTTATATCACTCCATGACTCGCACAACTGAAAGGGAAATAGCAATATATGGCTGATTATTCAGCGATTACCATGAGATTTGAACTCCCGCACAGTTAAGTCCAAAGACAGGAGTGATGCTCAATAGAAAGTAAGGAGATGCTGGAAAAATAAAAATAAAAAATTGCTTTTGAACAACTTCAAAAGGGGCATTAATTTCATTTAACTTACCACAGCAGAATATGGATGCTGACGCAATAATTTGTTACTTCCATTTATCGCAGGATCTTCCAGGTGAGAGAAACAGATGTCCAAGAAGCCTCAGTAGTAACAAACAAATGCCCAGCTTTGAATGCCCATCAACTATACAGCCTTTACCAAAAAAAAAATCTGGTTAACAGTCTAGGATTATGTTAATAATACTACATACTCTACACATATAACTGCTGGCTAACCAGCAGTGTCCATCATTCAATAGTGCAATGAAGGTTAAATTCAAACTACAAAGTACAGGTACACACCAAAAGGTGTTTCATCCAAAGAGTGTCAGGGTTTAATTAACCTCTATGATCACTTATGAACACATCAACACACAAGAAACGGGACCAAGTGGTCTTGTCTGGGCCTAAAGAGGTGGAATAAAACCATTACATGGAGGAAAAAAAAACATCACTGTAACAACACTGCGGGCCAATTATGTTTAACTACTGCCTGTGGTCTATCACAACTGGGTCACTCCATGCTGAGTGAGATAGATGCATGTGTGTGTGTTATAGAAGGTCTGCTTTGCACATGTGTTGTTATGTGATGACAATATTTCCAGAAGATATCTTTCTAATATACACATTTGTTCTGGAAATTTGGGTTTGCAACTCAGACTTGTATAAAGGCTTTATTTTTTGCTTTGTTTGTTTTTTAATTAAATTTTACTCTGAGTTTTAATAATTTATTGTCTGGAACAGTTTCCAAAGCTGGGAAGGCAAATACATTAAAACATTAAAACTATAACAATAAAAAGTAAGTAAGGTTTCCATGCTCAAAATGCTTTATTTTTTGGCTTTGGGAATCGGAGTGTCAGGTTTTTCTTTCTAAGTCTGCTGAAAAGTACTTCGAACACTTCGTACTTCCAGCCTCCAATCTTCCCCTGGCCTTTTACTTTAAGAAGGAACTGGGAATTTATCTTGGAAGACTTCTTTTGGATGTTTACTTGTGGGGATTAAATGTTGGCTTCTTAAATATGGCTGTGGGATTTAGTGGTGGTTGCACCTGAGCGCAGCAGGCACTGCAAAGTGTAAATTCATGGGCAACAAGGCATGAAAACTTGCAGATGGGCCATGGCAGTTGGGGAGTCCCCCCTCCTCCTCCCCAAGCATTTCTTGCTAAACAGACTCGGCATTTATGGTGTGACGGCCAGGGCTTCACTATTAATCCTCTCCGAGAACAGCTAATCATACTACCGCATAATCTTTACGTTCCAACTCATCTAAAAGTATTGTGTGTTCCCACAGTTCTATTATTTGAGAAAATACAGTAAAAACAGATGTATGGATTCAGCATTAAGGGCCTAGAAGCTGTGGGGTGTTGGATAAGCCTCACAGAAAATGAGGAGGGGAAAAAAGTTCTGAATACAGGCAGCAATAGGAAGACGAGATGGAAGTGTTGAAATTGTGATGCCACATATAACGTGACGAAGTGGAGGGCATAGGCAATGACAGAACACAGCAGAGAAGAAGCTTGCAGATAAATGTGAACTGCTCATCGGTAATGGCGTTTAAACTCCCCGAAGTAAATGGTTTTCTGAAGTGATGCAACAACATAAAAAGAAATGTCTCACATCAAAAGAATTAAAACCCACGGGTCAGGTAAGATTCAATATTCCAAGCGAAAGCACAACATTAGCAAGCCGGGGCCACATAGATGGCATCAAGCAACATTTAAAAATTTGAAACCAAACAAAGGCAAAATCGCTCTTGTGCAAAGCAGCAGTTCATGGTATTCAGTCTCTTCATGCAAAACTGTGTGTGCACATGAGTGTGTACACCAGAGAGACTACAGGTACAGATCAGATTTTTGCATACGCTACATGCAGGTCTGTCATGCTACTATGGCTATTTTCATCTGTTAATTCGATGGGTAGGTGTATGTGAGTAACTGGAATTTCAGTTTTCCTCCCACAAATCCCTGAAAAATGTTTTGGCTGATCATGTTTCTGCTTCGTTTAATTATGCTAAACCTCAGAGACCTGTCCAAATCAAACAAAAATTGTCAACAACAACAACAACAACAACAACAGGAGCTGACACGCAAAAAGGCTTCTGGACTCACTTTGTATCCCATCCTGGAAAATATACATAAACACATGCTTATGTAAATGTAGACACTGATTTCGAAAAGCTAAAGGGAACAAAAAGAGCTGTTTGGAAAAGCAGATATATAAAATAACACTGCAGATGCTGCAGGCACCATACGGTCCACTCTAAACCACACACAGTTCTCAATGCACACTGTTTTTAGTGATTTATATGGTTAGTATGGAGCCTAGAGAGCCTGACCAATATTAGCTATTTGCAATCTTATCAGTTTTAGCATTTATAACAGTTGATAAAGTAAATAAGATACAGGAGAAACACCCTTCAACCATGTCAACACGGTTATGCTAACATAATAACATAACGTGATGGTAAACTTGACCATTCTCAACATTATATAGCTTGTCCGCTGCAGGGCACTCTGCAACCTTCCCATCGGTAACGCCAAGTTAGTCGAACAACTTGTTTTATTATGTTTTTCCTCCATCTCTTTTTAAGCCATACACTTATGGCTTAAATTTCTAAATCTTAGGGGACATCTTTCAATTTAGCATGTTTTCAACATTTTCAAAAAACTTGACTTCTGACCTTGACTTTGAGGTCAAGATTACGAGATTTAAACTCATCTGAGATTTTTAGTAGATGCACCAATGGTATCAATTTGAAAATCCACATATTCAGAAGGTTGGTTCTCCATGCCGCTAGGCAGGCAGACGACAATAACACATCCACTGTTACTCTGTCCAATAGGAAGTGGACAGAGTAACAGTCTTGCTTTTCCCAGAATCTCTGAACATGTGGAGGAATGTTACATATCAACACTTCACATCCAATGAAAGACAAGACTGCTCAGTAGACCATTTCACACTTTATTCTCTTACACAATTACTTCTGGAAGGGAGATGTGTCCTGCATGAAATGTTGCCACGGATCTCAAAATGGTGATGGGCACCCTATTCTAGTCTAAACAACAGCAATTCAGTAAGTTTCCACTAGAAGATGGTTCCCTGTTATCTACTGTTCTGCAGGCAAATGTGGGGGAGTGTCTACAACTGAAGGACACCTATTATAAGGCCTTTATTATTCAGGGCTGTGTCCACTTAATACTACACTATATGATTATATGGCATTTTGATTAATATGAGGATTATTATAAAGGCACAGTATTAAAGCACTTCAGGTAATATCATTCTAACAGGAACCAGGATGTAAATGAAGTTCCACTGAACTATCCAAAAAGTTCTAATAAAGAAAAATGTTTTCCCCCTACATACATAAATGTACAAATTTACATTAGCATACATTCTGCAGTTTAAACACAGACAAACATCTAAAAGGAACCTTTGAGTACCCTGAACAACGTTCCTGGGACTAAATGCATTGGACAGTTTAGGTGAAAATGTGTGTGTGAGAGACAGAGGGCCTCTCAGGGCCCATTCAGAAGGCATCACCCTGCTTCCAAACATTCAGGAATTATTTTCAATGATGCACAATAGGACGTGGGGGTGGAGGGGACACGGCAAAAGAAGAGAAAGAACTGTCACTGCTTAAAACACTTCATTGATGGCGGGAAAGAAATCAAATAAAAAGGGAAACCTGATCCAAACTACAATCTGCTTTAAGATTTGGCTCCTCCATTGAAAACAGCATCTTTTAACAACAAGTCACAATCTTTGCAAAGCAGCGAACAATCCAAAAAGCCAAGGACAGTCCGCATGTCAATACATCCCATGAGTATCCTGATGTCGCTCTAGCAACTACAGTGCATTCGCTTTTTATGTTTTACTTCAAACACACTTCTAATAATCCCCACATTGTAACTCCGATAGGAAGTACTTTTTAATCTGATTTTGAGCGGAAGATCAGAAAAGTGCTTTAATTAAAAAATAAATAAATAATTTTTTCTCCTTAATCAATGGAGAAAAAACAGTGCTTGCTGTTGATTCCCTCCCCATTTCCTCACCCTTTAATCTCCCCTCGCTCTCTTTATGTTGACACAGTGTGAGCGCTAGGCGATAATGAAGTATCCTGCAGGTAAAACATTAGTAATGTGTGTATCCCCAAAACATAGCCTCGGCGTGCATGTAAGATTATGCTTTGCAACAGAATTTCTCCTGATAACCAGCATTACTGTGCAGTGGGTATATCATCAAAGAGTGCCTTATCCCTCCACCACCTCACCCCCATCATTCTGCGACACATGACAAGCAAAATCCCCTCAAGGTAAAAGACCCGTTTCACAGGCTTAAGAGCTGGCGAGGTGTGTGTGTGTGAAGAAGATGCGTTGTGTGTAATCTACATGAACAGATTCATTCAAAACAGATGGAGGGAAGATGACAAAGAAAGAAAGAAGAGAAACCCCCAAAAAGCACAAGTAGAAAACCAAGCACCAACCAGCTGATTAATAGTTTTTTTCCATTCATTGCGAATAATTCAAACAACTGATCAATTATCCACAATGTTCATGGCAATTATTTTGCCATCCACAAGACTTAGAACCTTGAAACAGGAGGAATTACATCCTGGATGAAACATACATATACAGTAGATTTGGTATTTAGATGCAACACAAGCTACTTCATGGATAAAAATTTAATTTGTGTCATGGAAACAGTAGCTAACATTTTTACACTTCTTTGTGCAACTATTCAAGAATTTTAGCATCTGTATCAGTTGGTGTTTTCCTCTTGCTAATGATGCTGAGATGTAAAGTTGGTTTACCAGAGGCTTTCTGAGAGTTTTGCCTTTTTTTACCCCCGACATCTTCAAAGGCTTTACCCATCTGCTTTCTTACAGCAGGTGCTGGGCCAGAAACTCGAGTTTCTCAGATGACAAAAAAAAAACAAAAAAAAACAAAAACAAAAAAACAAACAAACAAACAACAAAAACCTACATTTCAACACTATGCAAAAATACACAGGTTTACTCATCAAACTGGAGTCACCAACAGTTCCTACTTTAATCAAACTAAACTTTCTGTTTCAACGATCAAACACAACAGACACTTGAGTCGCAGAAAAAGATGGAACAAAAAGAAAGAAAAAAAAAAATAAAAAAAAAACATCACAATGGAGCAAAATCCAAACACGAAATATCGTCTGTCTGTGCGTTTACCTCTTTGTCCGCTCAACTCTTCCTAGACGATTAAGAGTATGGTGACCAAACTTTGTGCACAGGTATAACATAGGCCCCTAAGGGTTTTTAATCTATATCAGATATTACAATGTCATTATTTTGCCTAGCAACCAAATTTTAGCATTTATGAATCAATTACATCTTGTAAAAGCATTCTATCATTTGAATTTCATGATAACATCTTGCTTATATCCACATAGATGGAGTTACACATGAAATATTAAATATGCATAAGCTAAAAAGGCTAATTTTTAGCATATAAACAACATTTACCATCCTTTTGCCAACAGCATGAACGGGCTAAACAACAGAGCATTGACAAGTACTCATGAAGCATAAGTCAGAAATTAAAGTAGGAGCATTGTTAGAGAGTTCTTCCCCCCACTACTTAAATTCTGTGTAAAAACTTATGATGAAAACTTTTGACATGCTGCACTTAAGTGCCCTATCTTGGTGTCAGCTGAGCAGACTGGTATTAGCGGCCATGTTTTATTCATCAGCATTCTTAGTTGTCATTGCATATGCCTTATCCTGACTGCATGTACAAGGCAAGAGAGCACACGGTGAAAAACAGGATTACAGCAAATGTAAATAATAAACTGGAAGCACATGAAGATATTCGCTTAATCTGAGTTGGGGATTAATGTCATGATACCCTGTCAGACATGGCTAGGTTGGGGGGGGGGGGGGGGAGCGCATAATAACTACAACACAGTCAATGCATAGCTAAATATAAGCACGCACACACACACAAGCGGTGGGGAATTAGGATTGTAGTGTTATCGGGGTTTGACTTTGAACAATATGTGACTTTGCAGTCGAGCGGGCAAACAAAAACAGGTAATCTTTCGGAAATGGCACAAGCTAATTCTGACAAAACAGACACAAGGGAGAGGGAGAGTGTAAACACAATGAAATAAGTGTAATGATACCACCAGAACTCACAAACTACTGCAAGAGAGTCACTTTGCAGAGGAGCAGGAACCAATTTTGGATTTCCAAAATATGTAAATACCTTATACTAAGCACAGGGATCAGCCATGTGTGACTGGTATCAGGTCCTAAAGCTAACGATGAAGGTGTAGTCTCACACTAATAATAACACTAACTAATAGGATTGTAAGTACTGCAGACAGACAGTAAAGTCTCAATTTATTACACACACACACACACACACACACACACACTATTTTTTTTTAAGCGTGTTTGTAGGCTACATTTCCTTCATGTCAATACAAAGTCATTATTTCATACACTCAGAGCCCTAACGTGCAGGAAACGATGGAGGCAGCGAGGTGTAAAAAATGTCCACAAATGAGCAAGAAAGAGCGGACCAACAGATGGACACACAGGCAGAGCGAAAGAAAAAGAAGGCAGAGTTAGCGCCTCAGGCCAGCACTGACCCCAGCTAAAATTACCCTGCTGCTGTTTTGCACCACTGCACCCAACACTTATTCAACACACCAGGTACTGTTATAGTGTAGAACATGATACAGGCTCTGACAAAGGTGGCGCCCTGGCAAATTCTGGGGGTTGTCATCTGTCAGGTGAGCAAAGCTGCATGGGAGAAACTGTCCATCTGATTAAGTTTCATATTTATAATCTTAACAGAAATTTTTTTTGTATTAGGATTAGCCAGGCAGAATTCTTAACCTTTAATGTGTTTTTAAAAAAAGCAAGATAGGGGCAGTTTTTCATATCAATAGTGGATAAGGACACTGCTTTACTTTAGATCTGAATAAATTACCTTTTTCATTGATACAAATACTGGCAATCAATACATTTCATACATTTCTTCTGAAAACTGCTACACAGAACTGCCATCACTGTGAAATGCAGCTTCACAGATTCTCACCGTTTAGCTTCAAGACTGATAGAATTTGAAGACATTAATCTGCAGTCTGTAGTGGCAGTTAAAAATTACAGTCATATACATGGTGTCTGAGTGCAGAATACAAAGGGAGTAATGTGCAACTTTATAATAAAATAAAAATACATGAGACTCAAATTGCAGTAAAAGCAAAAAATAAACAGTTTCTAAAGGACAGCCTTATCTTTTTACTGACAAGCTTTTTCTTCAGTATGCAATACTTATCCGTTTCACAAACACAAAATTAGAGAGCTCCACAGGGCCTCAATAGTCACACCGCACAGCAGTGGGGTTCCTTTTCTAAAGATTAGTGCAACACTCCATAATCGTATGCACACACAGCTATAGGTCCTCGGTGCCAGCACAGGAAACTAAAAGATGACGTGACGTGTCACTCACACCCCATGTGTGGTAGTGTGTGGTTGACCTGCTAAGAAGCTGGACTAGAAACACGTTCAGTGGTGGAGTTAACCCTGATATCAGATCGGTGGATTTCTGCTGTTTTAACCTAGACAAGTGCAGAGTCTGTGTGTGTGTGTCTCTGTGTGTGTGTGTAATGTATTAAGCTACTGGTGCCTGCAAACTCATATTCCCATTAAAAGTCTGACCCCAGCTGTGAGAGAAAGCCATGTGTGTGCGTTCATGTGTGTGTTTGGGTCAGCAGGTGACCAAATGTGTTTTGGTGAGCCTATCAGTACAATGCCTTTTATGCCTGAAGCGTTTCTCTGCAGTCTCTTATTACAGTGTCATGTGTGTCTGAGTGTGTGTGCCTGTTTTTGTGTGTGAGACAGAGAGAGGCTGATTCCACACACACCCACAGAAGCAGCGTGAAATGTGTTGTGATGTCTCCGCTATGGGAAGCTGTTTTGAGACCACAGAGGAGACGCTCCCCTTCTCTGACCTGCTCAAACTCATTGTCTTGCTGTGACACACGAGCGCGCACGCGCACACACACACACACACACACTGATTGCTAATTTTTTTTACCTCCATCCTTATGTCTTCTGTCTTCCAGCCGCTGCTTGTAAATGTTCTGAAACATTAGGTCCTCTGAGTTCATTGGTGGTTTACGATTTTGAATCAGTGCCTATCCTCTGGCTGAACGTGTTCCAGCAGCGTGTGAATCATTAGTAAAGGCTGCAGAAAATGCTTTCAGATCAGCAGTGAGTACGCCCCTGCATACCGCTTGATGTTGAATAAGTCACACCTGTATCACTTCTCAAAACTTGCTGATTTTTAGTTGATCAGCAGACATTTCCTCCAATGAACAGTCACTGAAACTCTGAACTTACTAAGAACATGAAACCACATCCTTTAGTCAAATAATTATTTTTTGGGGTTAGGGTTTAAGCAGGTTAGCCACAAGCTTTAAACTATGAATCCAAATGCATGAATGCAAAGTCCCAAAAGTGAAGTACAGAAGCAGCGTGAGTGTGATGATACAGGGATCCATTAGTGCAAGAAGTGTTGGGGAGATAACATTTATAAATGGCACAATGAATATCTGTGGATATACCAAAATAATGACTGAGGGGGTGACTTCCACTCTAGAAAAACCAGGCAAAGGAGGGTTTTTAAATGCTTGGACTGTTTCCCTATTGGACGCCTACTAGGGGTTTCTTTTCTGATGTGAGTGGCTTCTGTCATATTTTGGGCCTGCTTCCTGAACAAAATGACTTTGTGTGCATCAGAAGTTAGTGAGGTTGATCTCCTACACAGTTTACTGGGACTAAAACCCAAAACCTGTTCTAATGTCTGTCAAAGCACATCTTTTCTACTTTAGTTGAGCACTCAAAGCTATTTATACAACATTCCCCCAATAACAAAAGCACTTTTTTCTACCCCAGAGCTTCCTACCTAACATTCACACACATTTATGCTCTGATGGTATTGGAGAGGAACTTGGGGTTCAGTATCTTGCCCAAGGATAGTTTGGCACATAGGCTAATCAAATCAAATAACCAAACTTAAAACCTTAGTAAATGACCTGCTCTACTTCCTGAGCTGCAGCCACCCCAGTTGAGCGACCTCTGTAGTACGAACCTGTTGCAGTGCTGCATCTCATAGTACCATCCACATACAAGTAACTCTCAAAAGTTCTAATCTTGATTTTGTGGCTGATTAGAAACGTACTAATATTAATACCGTCAATCCTTAAACCTGTGAACTTTTAATATTAGGCTTAACTTCAAAGTAACTGACAGACCATCACAGTGCCACGTGATTAAGACAGTTTGGAAGAGAGGAATCTACAGTAATGCAAAAGAGGAAGAACAATTGAAATCTAACACAGAGTCCTGATGTGGAATGATTGTACAGTAGCACTTGGGATTAGACGTGATTAAATCCACTTAAATCCGCTGTTAAAACGATAAGGGCTTTTTTCTGTATGTTCCACAGCTGAAATATAGGTCACACAGAGCCAAGCAGAGATACAGAGTTGATGCACACACATGTGCAGCAGTGTTCTGTTCCCTACAAAGAAAGCGCGTGCACAAAATCCAACTACCACCACCACCTCCATCACCACTTTACCCGTCTCCCAGGGCAACAAGAGCAGAATCTACCAAGAGGCATGTTGAGAATGAAGGAGAGGAGAGGGGAGGAGAGGAGCAGGAGGAGGAAGGAAAAGAGAGAATGAAAGAACAGGGAGACGGACACAAAAGACAACCCAATCTACCAAGACTTATTCTAATAAGCTGCTAGGAGGAGGATACTATAGGGGTAATCCCTGCTGTGGGACACCCGCCTATGGGCGAGTGTGGATAATATGGCTACCGTCTGATGGATACAGATAATGGAGTACATGCTCAGACAGTCATATCTGGCCTTGGCATGTGTAAAAGAATGATGTCTGGTTTATTTACATACAAACTACTCCCTAAACTCTATGTGACAAACGCATGTTCGCATGTAGGTTTTCATGCAGTGTCCTCCTTCAGTGTTGCACACATGAAATTTAAGTAATTCCTGCTTCCAATTTGTTCAGAAACCAAATTATACAATCGACTTAGCCAATAACCCTCCAAGCTCGAGGAAACATTGATGTTTGGGATAAGTTCTCCATAATAAACTGTTTAAATCTCATGCAGGGAAACTGAGAATAACTAGTCCCATGTCCACACAATTTTACACAGTATCATTTTTTTTGTATTCTTTGGCTAATTTGCCATAAAAGAAATCATGTTAAATTACCAAAGAGCACTAAAAGGGTTCTTTGTGAATAAAAGTGTGTTAAAAGATGCCTGTACCCTGTTTAGCCTATCCCACCATCATAAGTGACAGAAAAGTTTATTATTTGGCTTCGCTGGGTTTATTCTTCCCACAATTGTGCTGTAGACCTTCTCCATGCTGCCCCCCACTCTACAAAATTACTTGCTTCTATTTTCCTTATCATAGCTGCCCTACAGCATCCTGTTCCTCCCAATCATATCTGCCCCTCCTCCTCCCCTTCAACCACCACCTCCCTCTCTCCATAGGGCTCATGCTGGGTGGGGAGGCAGCAGTGGCAGTGCTGGCATCTGTTCGAAGGGCTGGTGCGTTGCCAGCCACCGAGCATCACTCCGGCAGCCACTGTTGGATTTATCTCCAACCTGTCAGCTGATGCTTTTTGTGGGCGTTAAGCTGGGCGGGCATAACCTTTTTTCTTTTCTTTTTTTTTGGGTGGGATGGGGCATTCACACTGCCAAAGTGGCCACAAGAGACTTGGGGGTGGGTGCAGAAGTGAGAGAAGTGAGTGGCTTTTTATTTAAAAAAAAAAAAAAAAAAAAATCACTTCCAGCACAAGCTGAGGGCTGAAGCTCTCAAAGAATAGAGCATAAAGCTGTTAGGAAGGGAGAGCGCAAGCAAGGGATGAAGAGTATATAAGGCACAGTGAGAGGGGCTTGAAAAAGTAGATAAAAGGTAGAGTCTGAGCAGGAGAACAGATCAAGAGAGTGACAGGGAGCCCAGGAGGAAATCAAACCCACATCTGAAGCTTACAGGAGCACATTTCTGGTGCATACAGAGCAGCTCAGTTGAAAGGTCATTCTGTCACCTTGTGGCTTAAGTACCATTCTAATGCTTTTTAAAAAAAACAAAACCCAACCCATACTCAATTAAAAAGTAAACCCAACCTGTTAGACTGAAGCGGAGCTCATTAAAATCCAATTCAGCTACCGTCGAGTATTGCCCACTAAACGTCCAATAATACCAATCAGTCTCCGCAGTCAGCGACACGCGCCTGTAAATGTCACGGCATTCCTGCATGAAACTCTCGAGACAATCAGCAGCAACCGGCGTGCCAGAGGACGGAGTCATGCGCTCGGTGTGCTGGTCCCTGCCATCAGTGAAGAATCAATTGGCCGCTAATGGAACCATTCGAGCAATTAGTACCATGACAAATTCATAAGCGATGATTAGTAAAGTTGGTTGTCAGTGCAATTTCCTGATAGGATCCAGTTCAGAAGCATAAGCTACCAACCCCCATTCCCCTTCCCTAACATAACACTAATACAATAACCGAAGGCCAGAAAAGCAGAAAATTAGTGGTTAGCCCCATCAAAGAGCCCGAGTACTTCAGAAGAGCCGGCATTACTCAGCATTTAGATGTCATGTAACATAACCCTGAAATGCTATCGCTCCCTTTCACATAGGACTCCATCTGTGAAACCATGCTAGATGAATTATGAGACTGTAAAACGCTGAGAACTGATAACCAGACTGACATTATCTCCACACAGCCAGAGAAAAATTAAAAAAAGAAATCATCTTTTGAAAAAAAGAAAATCTGCTCATGTCAGAGGTTTGCTTAGTAAAAAAATTCCTGTGGCCATGTGACTTTGATCCAGGATCAACAGTTTCTGCGCTCTATTGTGTAGAACAACTGAATGGGAGATTCCAGAGGGGCCCCAAGCAAAATGATTAGGAGCCAACTCTTAGTATAACTTCATTCATTCCAAAGTTATATTTGGAATTTAATCGGTTATCTACAGCATCCACCATTATCCATTCATGTGCATGTCTTGTTCTGGAAAAAAACAAGACATGCACTCCAGACTGCAGTATTTAGACACTGAAGCCTGCCGCTGAAAATCCAGAGTTCATCCAAAGGCGCCTGCTCCTATGGAAGCAGGAACGCAACTATATGTCACGGCAGGTTCAAACTCCAGGAAGCAGCGAGCAAAGGAATTATTGTGTTTAGTCAGCCAACACAAAAGACTCTGTACGGGCTACTTACGACAATTCTCCTCATCGCTGCTGTCGGGGCAGTCATCATCTCCATCACATCTCCACACGATCGGGACGCACGCTCCGCTCTTGCATTGAAACTGCCCGGTCTCACACTCTGACTGCGTGTGAGTTCCTGTGTTTTGAGGGAAATATTTTTTAAAAAAAGAAAGAAAGAAAGACAAACTGTCTGTCACTTTCATTTCTCATTTAGAGATCACATTATTTCACAGGAGTGAATCAGAGAAACAAAAATGCAACAAATTACAAACAAGTTTGGGAGGTTAACTGACAAACTTTCATTTGTGACTAATGAAAGTGGGAAATTGGTAAAGTTGCCCCAATTAATAATGTTGCTGCTGTAATCAAGTAATAATTCAAGTGTTTTTTAAATGCCAACTATCCCTTTTTCCACCATGACTGTAATGGGCATGCTGTTGTTTATGTACCACTATGCCACCTTTGGTTAACTTAGGTTGCTGCCGAAGTTCCTGCTGGCACTTAAACATTCAGACCAATTTCAGGCTATTTCATCTGTTCAAAATGTTAGCTCCAATTACAAAGAATGCATCCAATGCACACCATTACAATCTCCACTCAGCGACCACATCACCACTGACAGCCTTTTTCCATCTTCCAGCATCAGCTAGAGAGCATGTGCTGCCCTTTATTTCATTCATTGTCACCTCCTACCGCCGTTAATAGCAGTCCAAATGCGGACATAAGTATGTACGCACGATGCACACAGCACATTATCTCGGCACTTAAGAAGACGCCGATCGCACTGACAGACAACTCGTTTGTTTTGTTTTGTTTTTCAAACAGGCAACCCAGATCCCCTGAGAAAGCGTTGCCAGTGTCCGCGCTGCGATGCAAATTCACCCCTCTATACCTCGAAACAAGTCCCCTACCTTTAGCGCAATGGAGGTCCAGGAGTAACAGATGTAATAGCACGAGCTTTCCGACCTCTGTCCACATCGTTAGATCCTGGGGGGCTCCGCGGTTGTCCGCATGTAAGTAAAATTTCCTCCCCACCCACCCCAAAAAAAAAAAAAAAAAAAAAAAAGACAGTGTGAAGAATCTCCAGCGAGTGACTCGCTCCGTGCTGCTCTGCCAGCCTGTCTGCTCGGAGTGTGTGAGTGTGCTCAGCCCGGCTTGCTGCTTTCTCTCCCTCTGCCTCGGCTGCAATTTGAATCAGTGACGCTTATGGGCGGGATAGTTTCAGCGTGTGATGGTGCCTGCGGTTAAAGTAGTAGGTAGGAAAAAAACTACGTGGTTGGCTGCTAGCCAGAGGAGACACATCTGCAGAAAGAGCTGAGTCACAGTCATTTTTCTTTCATTTCCTATTGAGCATTTTAGTAGCAAACCGAAAGTAAACTGCTAAATAAATAGTTCTGACTTCCTCATCTTGAGTTAGCTGGAATGATATATTTGCCGGTAAGCTAGTCAAAGGCTTAAAAATGTAGCCAAAATTAAGGAAATGTAACAAGCAAGAGGAAGTTGCCCACCTCCGTGAAACAACGGAAACCCCAGACAGGTTCTCTGAAACGTGGTTCACTTTTTCTGGAAGTGGGTGTGTACTGTAATGCAGACCGTCTTTTTTCACTAGTCCTAACCCGGTAGTTTTGTGGTCTTAACCTAGCGGTTTTTTCATTGGTGTATCAGCAGGTGAAAATACAAAGGTGGCTGAATATAAGAGTTTAAGGGCTGCTGCGCAAAAACTGGAAACAAAGAACGTTCCTCAGTGACTATACAAATCCCTGTAAAATGATAATGTCCTTAAAGGTACAAAAAGGCATTTTATTTATGTTGTTCAACAGAAAAAAATGATGTTGTGCTCATAAATATTCACTGTTTAGTGTGTAATTATGTCTTCCAGTCACTTGATGTGTTCTCATGAACTTAGAATTTAATCCATTAAACAGAAGCGGGCGCCAGTTTGTGAAAGCCGCTCTGTTGTCACACCATCTTCAATACAGTGGCTGAGATGGACGTTGAAATTCTGCCTAATCACGTTTAATGTATGTGGCTAGAAAATACTCGTAACTTGTCCACATTTACTGATATCCTCTTCCTACTCACCTCAAACCTCATCTCCTGACTGAAGTCAGGGCTCTAACACACACTTACTGTCAATTATTTTCAGCACTTATTGTCAGAAGTTGCTGTTTATGAGATTATAACATTATGCCAATTTACGCAGGGTTTGAGGTTCTAAAAAAATACATCACACAGTCGAAATAGTTTGAATGAATGTTTATTCTCTAAGTGTTCAAGTCCAAAATGTTAGATCCATCTCAAAGAAAGTTTCACATCAGTTTCAGATCCGAGGTCACATTATTTTTTAGGCCGGACTCGTTGTCTTTTGTTCTTCACTAGTCCTATTTCGTCAGATGTTTTAAGGACATGCTAAACACCATGTCACATAGCTCTTTAGGACTTACTCTGTAAGTGCAAAAATACTATTTTATACCAGTCAAACTGTGTTATCCTTGGCATTTTTCATAGGTGCCACCAACAAAAATGGGGGGGGAAAAGTATATGTTTTAGCAACAGGCGCTTAGTAACAAAGTGCTTAAACAAAAAGTGTCTTAAAAAACATACATCTCAAAATGGTCAGGTACAAGGACTGGACCAGAAATGAGTGAAAAAGCAGATAATGTCCAAAGAAAAACGTTGAAAGACCTTCAGAAAGCTTAGAGAACTGTTGCAACCTCTTCAAAAATACGAAGGAGTGACTCAAAACATTTGCACAGTACTATATTTATTACTTTCTACTTCACTTGAAGGACACATAAGCAGTTGGCGGCCTTGTAGCTTAGCGGTGTAAAAGTCTGTATAGTCACAACTAAATGGAGGGCACATGGACGGTGGTTCAAAGACTTTAAACAGATGATAGCATTGGGTTGTATACTCACAGATACAGAAACCAGTGTAACGCTTGGCAAATACGTTTATTACCAGAGATGCCATAATATTCTTTTAAGACAACCTTGAATCACACAGTTGCTGATAGCTGCTCATGGCCATTTTTGGCTCTCCAAATCCCCTTAAATGTTCACTTTGTGCAGAGCCTCACCTCTTTATATCATTTATAATTGAGGGGATCAGTTGTTATTCCTAGAATTTGGCTCAACCTGAATACACAGTGCAGAGCAACATGCTGACAACATAATAAGTACCTGACAGCTAAATGAGAAGGCATATTGGTAATGTAAATCACACTGTTGTCCCAAACAGTCATGAGGTTGTCTTGAAAAACTGACCTTTGGCTAAATAACTGGAGAAACTGAGACCTTTTTCAGGAATAAGGACTCCCGTGTGCTCAAATCATATTCTGCTCCTACAAGCCAGAAACTGGTCACAATGAAATGTTCACTGAGCAGCACTCATTATTTGTTTTGTTCTCCATCAAGTTTTTCTTTTCAGTGTACTACCACATGGCGGGACTCGAGTGAGCACCAGATGAAAATTCATGTGAAAGCAAGCATGTTCAGTGGAATCACCACGTATTCATATAGTCTTCTCTCCAACACGGTGTGAAATAAAGCCGTGTTGTCTTTGCTCTGTAAATGTCCTTTTTAAAGTTTGTCAGCAGCATCCGAAATGGCCATTGTAATCCAGTGATAAATGTAAAAGATAACATTAGAAGTCCTCGTGTAATTTTCCCACATACATCTAATTTTCATGCATTGTGTTGCTATGGGAAACAATATAAGCTAGCTAATAAATGGGAACACCACTGGCAAATAATGTTTTATTCACTGGCAAATGCCGCAAGCTGGAGCTGTTTTTTAATGCTTTCCAGTGCATTTAGCAAGGTTTATTTTGGTTCCTCATCTTCTAAAGTAAGCTTGTTAAACAGTTGAGTAACTGCCGTGCTTTCATTTTAAAAAATTGTAAGCGATATGTGTCATATGTTTTGTTGAAATATGAGGCTGGTGGATTTTTAGCTGTCTGGAAGAATCATAGTGAATAGTTTAAGAATAAAACAAAGTTTGGGGTATGTAGAGTCATATCAGTAGAGATACTTAAAGCCAGAAAAGTGACCTTAAATCTTGAACTGAATGAAAAGTGTGTGCATTGAAAGGGAACAGCTGGGTCTGCACTGCTGTTCTATGCAGCAAGAGTTCCGTTTTGATTTTCTGCAGTTCAGCATGGCTCATGTGCATGAAATGACTTTAACACATGAATCAACACATGAATAATGAATAAAACTACTGTATAAATAGAAGGGGAGGAAAAAAATACAACTCGTGCCTCTTATACATTATTCAATAAAAAAAAGAGTGTGAATGAAACATTAAAAAGCTAGCACAGGTGCAGAAAATGGTTAAAAGGGGGGGTGGATGTTTGGCATCACTTTCACATTAACTGCTAGCGGTGTTTGTTGTTCCTCGGGGGAAAGAGTACACCACAAAAGCAAATGCATATGTTATTGCTACAGGAGACATACCAGAACAGCTAGAGAAACTCAAGAAAACTTAAACTCTTATAGTATACAAATTGGGGTTTTTTAAACTGTGCGTGTCTGGTTTTAGATCCTCTGAGTTTTTTGCACATGTTTGACTTTTCATGTACATGTGATGCCATTTTGAAACTCAGAGGATAACACCGTGTCTGCTGCACCTGTGGCATAGCCCCACAGTACTGGTGAACGTGAATATCAGCGAATTAAAAGGTCACATGCATAAAATAACCAACTTCATGAATTATTGCAAGTGAGCAGCAATCTGCAGGAAGAAAAATCAGCTGCATTAGAGGGAGAGGCTTTGAGATTGGCTAAAAGTACATAAAAAACTTTCTGCCAGTAGTATCTCATTGGAATCGGTTAAAATCGTATTTTTTGTGCATTGCCAACAGTGAGCTCAAGCTAATAATAATTCTTGGCATTTGACGATACAGTCTGCAGCCTAGTTGATTTTTTTTTCTTTATATGAACAATTGATCAAATGAGTGCATTCGCTCCGCTGTGCTGTGAAAGTTCTCACCACTGTAACACCTGCAGATTATTATTACTCAGCTCTGTAGTTTCATTCAACTCTACAAAAGCTTTTCGCTGGTTTCATAGCTTTACTGTTTTGAGTTATTCTCTCCACTCTCATTAGTGCCATTTTTCAGATGTAGCTGCCAAAAGCCTTCTTCACAAAATCCCCCCAAAATCCCACGTTCAAAACCAACAACAGAGGATTTAGCATTCAAAGAGGCAGATAATATTTTCTCTCAAGTTAGTAGAGTCCACACAAAGTTAAAGGTGAGTATTGGCTATTTCGTCTGCAGGCCTTTAAAATGATCCCAGAGATTCCAGGTATGTCTGTGCAGTGGGAACTTGGACATCATTTTCAGAAAAATGAATTAAATTCTTTGAACTGCTCAACTGGGATAAACGCTGATTAATGAAAGAGGTTCTCAGACATTGTGATGAGATTCCTTTGCGTCGAGTCACATTCACCCGCTGAAGTGGAGAAGGTCGTTGATTTCATCGGGCAGCAGCAGGTCTACCTTAATGAAGAGAGAGTGCGATACGGAGGGCATGCTAGCAGCCTGCCATTGAATGTCTGAGGTGAGACCATGCAGCAGGGCAGTTCCACTGCAGTATCATGCTGTCATGTTTCGACACTATATTTAACAATTTCGGATTTCTTCACCCCCCCTTGAGGTCGATGCTGAAATCGTGTTCATCTTTCATCCCTGCACACACAGCTGGAGCTAACGTGTGCATTCATCTTTGCCAGAGGGTGGTGAGTGAGTCCGACTCAGACCTTCAGACCTTTAAGAAGATTGCTTTCCTCCTCTGTCTCTTTGCCCATCTCTCTGCCTCTCTTTGCCTGCGCTCACTCTAACCATGCTCGCTTTCTCTTCCTCTGTTTTTCGTTCCCACCGTTCTTCTTTCATTTTCTGTCCTTTCTTTCTTCCCTTTTTCTCTTTTCTACACTGCGCCCACACTCTGGCACGAGACAGATAGTGCTGTCGGAGGAAGCCAACAGATCCGGTGGTCAGCAAATCTTGTGTGTTTCTCGCGGAGCATCAATGTGTGTGCTTGCATGTGTGTGTGTGTGTGTGTGTGTGTGGCACAGTACTGGATATGGGACAGGAGAGTCATCTGCTTTCCTGTCACAGCTTGTGACCCAAAAACCACAAGTGAGGTCTGGTCGATAGCTGGCCAGGTGCCTGCTGCAGGCGGAGAGGCGAGAGATGAGATTTTGACGTCATTTCATCATCAGACAATATAGCAGAAAAGGTTAGGAAGCTTGCTTTAATGTGCTCTGTTAGAGGATATGTATTATTGATTTTTGAATCCATATTTATGATGCTGTTTCTATGTATTTTCTTGGATTTAAAAAAATGAAATCAAGAACTAGCTTCTTTCAGTGATATCAAACTTAAAGCACTGTTTTTCCCTTTATCCTCTACAAATTTCTCAACGTCAATATTACTATTACTATTTAAATATCTATATTTCTAAACCATGCTATTTGAAAATGGAATGAAAAGCACTGTTTAAAAGTGATGTGCATCACCAGAGACAGTTAAAAAAAAAAAAGAGACCATTTTAAAAAGGCATTCAGTATTTTTGTAAATTACTGCCACTGTGCAATTTGTGTTATTTGGCCATTTGGGTCCTTTATATGTGAAGTTTGGATGTTCTCCCTGTGCCTCTGCGGGCTCTCTCCAGGACACTCCCACTTCCTCCCACAGTCCAAAGACGTGCTCGTTGGTGATTCTAAATTGGCCGTAGGTGTGAATGTGAGCACGAATGGTTGTGTATCTCTCTGTGCTGGCCCTGCGATAGAATGGCAACCAGTCAAAGATGCAGCCTTTCAGTTTGTAGCAGGTGGGATGGCCTTCAGCCCACTGATCAGAAACCGAGGGTAGTGCCTGCTCACATCGGCCCGTTGACTTTGTTTTCAAAACTGGAGCCTGCCATCAATCCTTTTTTATAGGTGAGGAAAAAATAGATTGTCTTTAAAAATGGACATAACCGTCACAAGTCCTGTTATGAAGGCTCAACTGACACGTGGCTCTCGCTAATAAGCAACACACTATCATGAGGCTAAAGTGACTTATCAGATGCATACAATGCTTTATCCCATTCTACTGGGAGCGATAATTGTCAGAAATGAGCATGATGCTGTATTTAGTTTGACATTAATGTAGTGACAGGACATCTTATTATACAGACTGTGGACTGGAATAAACACCATGTTCACATCACTTGATCTAGAAAGCCTCTTGATTTGCAGGTCTTGAGTTGTGTTTTGGATTCACAACCCTTTCATCCCCTGACATCTGACCTTATTCTTTCTTCCACAAAAGTTGGTACTGAGCCACGGGGATAAGGGCATCCACTGAGCTAGGCTACACCTGGAGCTGCCAAAAACCAGCATTTCTATCTAATGCTGAAGAGTTAACAGCTATATGTAGACACAGGAAAGAGGAGAGAAGACACCAGTGTCACGGCTGTTTGATGGAGAATTGTCCTGCTTTTGTTGCTTGAGAGCTGATGTTGATTTATGAACGGATAGTGCAAATTTTGTAGAAAAATAAAATCATTTGGCAGGTAACTTCATCTGGGTCAAACCTATTGGTGGCACTTCTTTCCAAACAGCTTGTAGTGGTTAAAAGACAAGTGGGGTTGAATGAACCCCACTGCCAAAAAGCCTTCATGTTTCTGGCAGCATGACCTCTGTTTTTCAATAAAATTGCCAGGATGTTCTTTGTTTCAGAGCTTGGTATTTGCCAAGTACATAAAATTCTTACTCCAAGCTTGTTTTGGCTTTCAACTACAGCCACTGTTGACATGTTTAATATATAATTGCATCTCAGATATGTTTAATGCAAGATGTCAAGCTGTTTGGAAGACCTGCACTTTAATTTATCATCAACACAAGTAGACAGAAATGAAAATTTGTATTTGTGTGCTCTCCCGTCCTTCACCTGCATTTTGAAATCATTCACAGACCATCTCCCACTGCAGAATGTTTCTGGCTTTAGTGGGGCATAATCACACTGACACTGGAACTCATATCCTGCTACATACCCCCCCCACCCCCCGCACATACATAATTCAAAGGCAGAATTTTTCTCATGCTCTAGTAATCTGGTTAAATAATTTGGGATTACATTGCCTCAGCTGCACACCAGTAAGGGGATCAGCGCTCTGCCCATGAAATGCCCTCTGTTGTATGGTACAAAGGGCATCTCAGTCGCCCATGTATTTGCAGTCTGGATAATCTCCCACTGGCTTTAGCACCGAATGCAGGCATGGTTTCATATCTGAGAAGCTTTGTTAACAGCTAATAGGCCTGTTTACTCCACCCCCCAGGCTGAGCTGTGACTTTGACGCAGACAATTTAATCAGGACCAATCAAGTCGTGGTGCAAACATAGGTTGGTTATTAAAGGGAAAAGCATGGCGATTCTTTAACTTTTAATTTGTGGCTTGAAATGGCTTGAGTAATATTGGATGTAAATATGAAGCCTCTATGTTACTAGTTTAGTTCTCTCCCTCAACTGCCATCATTATTCCCGCAACATAACCTGCTCCAGCGGGTCCCAGCTTACACATTAGTGTAAAGAGTGAGAGGCACAGCTTATTCGGATTGGCCTCTTTGGTAGATGTAGGGAAGCAAAAAGCAGATTTGTCAATGATAGAGAGAAGGCAGATAGAAAAGAGAGTGGGAGAGAGGAAAGGGGGACAGAGGTGAAGGTGAAGGAGGACAAAGCATCCGGAAAGAGCAGACCCAGTCTGCCCTCTTCCCTCTGATTCCTCACTTACTAGGTCCCATGGGAGAGCAGAGAGAGGGCTGAAGAGATGGTGCAGAGAGAGGTAAAAAGAGAGGTCAGATCATTAGGCAGACAGAGGTGAAAGGTCAGGTCTCTTTCTGGAGAGGAGAGGAGAGGAGAGGAGAAAGCCAGATCCGTCAAAAATTCCCACAGCCTGAGATGGCTTACCAAATATTGATTTGTACATCCATGTTGTACATCCGTGTAGTGTCTAATAGGACTTAAACTCTTAATCTTAGAGATACAACAAGATGATTAGGATTTCTGAAGAGGAAATGCAGGATAGGAGTCAGATGACTTAAGATTTACTGAAGCAAAGAATCTGCAGACATTTCCCTTGACAGCCATAAACATTTACACTACGAGTGAATTGTCTGTACTGTTTGTTACTCAACAGAAGTGCTTAATGTGACTTTGACACTTGCTTATCACTTAGTTTCTTTCTTTCTTTGAAAAGGCTCCAATAATAGCTCCAATATTCCAACCAACTCATTTTTATAATAATCATTTACTTAATAAACATAAAAAAAATATTAGAAAAAGGATTTAAGGATTTAGATGTTTCTTGAAAGAGAGTCATGCATATATATATCAATTCCAACATTGCCAGCACACATCAGAATTCATAATAAGTTACTGCACTCTGTTCTTTTGCTACAAGCATCTATTCCCATATGAACCCCCATTCCCTCACCATTGCCATTTAACTAACAATAGCACCTCATAAATAGCCATTTATTTTCTTGGAGTCTCTGTGTGAGACTGTGACTGTGCGGGATGTGTATAAATGGACGAGGTCTTATTTATGTCGCAGTGAACCTTGCTCCGTCAGCAGTGGCGGCGCTCTCTCTCACCTCTGCTATTATTTCCCCACATGGCTGATAATAACAATATCAGTACAGGATGAAAATCTGCTCATCTAAATGCAAATCACCAATGTCATTTCCAGTTATTTACTTAATGCATTGTGTCTAATTTTCATGTACGCAGATGAAAGTGTTTCCATCCAAATAAACATGCTGCTGTGGAATTTTAATACTGAAATTTCTCCCTACATCTTTGCTGCCTCAGTCTTTTATTTGGAAAAGAAGTTTACACTGAGATTTTTAATGCATCTTAACATTATGAAAAATCCTTAATGTCAACCTGGTATTCTCCCCCAAGATCCTTGAGGTCTGCAGACTAAATGCTTTTGGTTGCCCATAGGTCCAGATTGAAACACAGAGGAGACCCGGCATTTGCTGTGACTGCCCCCAAACTTTGGAAAACATTGCCTTTGCATGTCAGGTCCTCCCAAACACTGGATACTTTTAAAATTCATCTAAAGACCCATTTTTATTCTCTGGCTTTTGATTAATCATGCTATATTCTTTTTATGATTTTATTCTCTTCTAAAACACTATTCTGTTTTTCTTTTATGTTTACTGCCTTGTCCATTTTATTGTACAGTACTTTGATCAACACCTGTTGTTTTTAAAAGTGCTATATGAATAAATTTGAACTTGAACTTGTTCTTCACTTACGTTTTTCACACACTATGTGTTTACACACCACTCTGCATTTAATCATTAGTTATTATTAATCCCTCTTCCACAGCATGTCTTTGTCTTCTTCCCTCACCCCCAGCCAGTTGCAGATGACCGCCCATCCCTGAGCTTGGTTCTGCTGTAGGTTTTTTCCTGTTAAAGGGGAGTTTTTCCTTCCCACTGTAGCCAAAGTGCATTTTCATTTGGGGGGGGGAGACATACAGTTGGATGTCTCGAGACCAGTCTTTTATGTGGTCTTGGTCTTGTCTTGGTCTCGCTGTCTCGGTCTCGGCATTTTTTGTAGATGTGCTAGGGGCAGACTGGAGAAGCACAGTGGAGCTCAAAACTAGCAAAACTGAAAAAGAAAAAACCTCTATGGCATTACTTTTTCTCTAAAAGGTATCAGCATCAGCGGTGTTAATAATATTCACAAAGAACAGCACATTACTGTAAATAAATCCTCTGGACTGTCACAGCACTATGTTACTGTAATGTTGACTCCTTCATTGGGTATGATTGCGTTTTTGTTTTTCAGCGTGAGAAGACAAAAGGAGGGGAAAATGCAGCAGAGGTCAGAAGTCATGACGGCATGAGAGCACGATGCGTCTTCACCCATGAAAACACAGAGGATGCCCAATTATTTGCTATTCAGCGGGGATTTGACTTAAGGGCTGCAGCACTGTTAATGAAGTGAGATGGAAAGTAGGCTATAGGGATGACCTGGCTTGTGTTCAGACGAGCATTTAAGTGGAATTAAGAACAAGGGGATGAAGACAGAATATTGAGATCGGGTCTAATCCTTCTGTTCAAGCAGTAAACAACATAGTAGAAGAGCAATAAACAAAAGAAGTAATAGTACATGTTCTGTCAGTACACCAAAGAAAGTCCAGGAGCACAGTCTTATGCAATGTCATGCAATTACTGTTTGAATATTTAATTTTTACCTCTCATAAGGTTACCCGTATGAAACCATCAGTTGTATGACTACATCTGATATTTTCTTAGCAGTACAAAGCAACCTCCCCCAGCTTAAAAGAAAAACTGATCACCAAAGCTTAGGGCTGCCAAAAAACAGACATAACCTGAACCCTCCAGCATTTGTACTGTACCTACAGAGGTGACCTTTTCAGATCTTATATTATATTTCACAATTGGGCTAAATGACAATTGGCAATAGTAAATCGAATCAATTTTAGATGGCGTAGGAGAGAAGAATGGGAGAGAGAATAAGAATGATTAATGTCGAGTTGGACTGGAGAAAAGAAATCGCAGACCGCCTCTGGTTGAACACATGCCGGAGTGAAAGAGCGAGCTGCTGACTCAGGAGCCATATAAAAGTGAGTGATGCCACTTACCAGGATTTGGCAGGTGGCTGCATGTGCTTGTGTTTCCCTATGGGCCTGTGTGTTTTGGTCCAGGAGGGAGCAATGAGGCAGACATAAAGGCTACATGGAAAGACGTGGATGTAGATTGATAGCAAGCTGTGTGCGCTTTCGCTCAGGCACATGTATTTGTGATTTAATAAGTGAGTGAGGTATGTTCGATGGGAAAAGAAAAAACAAAAGAAAAGAGAAAAGCTGAGAAAGTCAGAAAATAGAAAAGGAAGATAGCTCCAGAGCTGGCGATACACTTGCGTTTGGTTTTCTCCGCAGCAGGAGGAGGGAAGTGGTTTAGGGGGTTGCTATACTCTTAAGAGTGATATTGCTCACAAACAACCTCCCTGGGGGATTAAGTGTAAGGATTTATACTCTGAGAACAGGGATCTGGTCTGTTCTTCTGCTGAGTCCCTCCTGCGCTCTAAGATTGGGGGGGGGGGGGTCAGCTTAGACCACCGCATGCTGGCAATGCCCAACAAGAGGCGATTAAAATAGGTCAAGTGGAGCTTTGTGGAGGGGCCTTTGTCAACCTGTAAACCCAGGCTGAGTACCTTAAAGAATAGAGATTGGTGGGAAAAGAACGCAGCAAACATCCACTTGTTCGCTGAAGCCAAAAATGTTTTAAGGCCTTTTTTAAAAAATTGTTTCCTTTTGGGAATTGTAACCTTCATATCTGAGCATGCTACTGCTTTACAGATTAAAAATACACACAATATGAATAGCAAATCTGTTTATCTTACGTTGTTTTAGCAACAGAAGCAGCTGTTTTGGGTACTAACAGCGTCAAATCACACGTGCTGGCTTATGTCTGCCTTAACAATTTCATTTTGAGAGGAAGGGGTTGGTTGGTTGGTTTCACACAGGGAGTTATCGCTCCGGGCTACAAAACGACAACACACATGTGCCTCTAAAGAAAAACTATTTAACTCACTTTCCCCCTTTTTCCCAGCTCAAAGACAATGTTGGCAAAATACAAGCAACACCATATGCCCCGATTTCTTAACCTAATGGACTAGAGTAAAAAAAATAAAAAATTGGTCAGAGGCATATTCCTCTAGAGCCGCCCACATGAGCGCAGAGCTATTTGTTTCATTAGATTAGTTCCCAGGATGACTGACTGGTTTGAAAAAAATCCTGACCATATGGTGTTTGCACAGCACAGAGAATCCAAAAACACACAAAGCATGTCAAGGTGAGGGAGCTGCTATCTGCTCACGCTTCTCTTCACAAACAAGTCCTTTATTAATAATTGCATTTGCAAAGACGACATGATTCCTGTTCGCTGTAGCGGGTTTCTTTATTTGCAACAACTGTAACAGCAGGAGAGCTGCACATGGCAACTATTTTACCTCTAAAGCAATTTCACTTTTTTTTTTGCCATTAAAGACTGCTTAAAAGTGTATGTTGACATTATAAATGTGCTGCATTTTAACCTCAGTGTTTCACAGTGGTATTCGGCCCGTTTATAACAGTTCCCTTAAATGTTAAAGGCTTTATCCTCTTTACTTTTAACCAGGTACTGCATGTCTCCTGCATGACCTTTATTGCTTCCGCTGCCCATCTGTCCAGGCATCCATTCAGCCATCATCCATTAATTTAATCAGTCAATAAATCAATCAGCCAGTATGCTGGATTTCATCTACTGCTTCTGAAAAAGAAAGGAAAATCACTTTACTAAAAACATTAGCGCTCTAATGTGCCCAAATGTTGTAGATGAATGGAAAGGCTGTGAAAATTTTAGAGCACGCTGGAATGACAGGGCGATGCAGTGCAAGTGACAGATGGAGGCCGAACAGAGACAGATTCATTGCAGGGAGCTTTGATGTACGACTGGCTGAGCGGTACCTGTTGATCTCGCTCTCAGATGAGCTTCTTTGAAAGCTCATTCTGTGAGTGAAATACAATTTAGCGAGGTTATGAATACATTACAGCTACACTAACTGTTTTGTTTTTTTTGCATCGTGCACATCCTGAAATACGCTGGGGGTCTTTGTCTGCTCTCTCGGTCGCTCTGTACTTCTCCCTCCTCAATAACAACCGTCATTACAAACGTGTTAGACAGCTGTGAAGACATCAGTCAGGCTTATCTCATGCTGAAAGTGAGACAAAAATCATACGCGGCAGGGCATGTAAACATGCATAAACACTTTCTTCTCCCTCTTTCCACCTCTTGCACACGCACACACACGCAGTGTAACACATCACGCTCCTCCTTGTCCTCCCTCGGCTCCTTTCATAACCCTCCTCTTCATGGGGCTGCTTTAAAATGATGTCACTCACAGTCCCAGCCAATTCTGCCCATGTCACTGTTAAATCCCACTTGACAGAGGCTTTGTCTGTAGGTTGGAGCTCTCTGAGTAAACAGGCACGAGTTTGTGAAGAAGTGAGCAAAAAAGAGAGAACAAGATGGAGGTGCTTTAATACATGGAAACCGGATTTTTCTTAAAGCATTTTCTTTCCCTCTAAATCTGTATCCAGTGTTGGGAAAATGTGTAGCACACTTCTTGGGTCCATAGATCTAAGGTGTTTTAACTGTCAAAACCAATCGCGTTTACTTTTAAAGTTCACTCTGCAGCAGGACACAGAGCACAGTGCTTTGGGATTCTGGTGGGAGTTCTTACTTGGATCCCTTTTCCAGAATCCAGAATGAATGATGCTCAAGAGATAGAGTGGGCTGTTGACTGCTTGGAAGGTTAGAGGTTTGATCATTGTGTTGAAGCGTCCTTGGGCCAGATACTGAACCCCGATTGCATGAGTGTGTGAAGTTAAACTGGAAGCGGTGGAGGATGTGCAGGTAGATGAGGCACAGGTAAGTGACATTTTTCTGATTAGCTCAGGATTCCAGGTAAGTAATCCTTTTGGGAAAGAAGCTTCGGCTGGCCAAGAACTAGCAGGTTTCCTAAGAGCGACGTTAGCAAGGAAATCTGATGTGTCTGATCACCATCACTCTCCAATGACAATCTGGCAAGAAGTATAGCTTTGAACTGGTCCTTAGATATAGAACAGAATTAAAATTTTAACAAACAGGTGTGTCGGCTAAAGACTGGGAAACAGACTCGCAGAGAGCAAGCTGGGTCCGACCAAAACTCCACCCGAGATTAGAGAGAAACAAGTAGACTGGAGAGGGAGAAAAAACCTGACCAGCCCTGGACCATGACATCAACAAGTCATCCCAGAGGACAACAGAAAAAGACAACGTTCTAGCGATCAATAGTAGAATAGAACAGAATAACCACTTTCTTGTCATTCAGAACATACACCAGTTAGTGCACAATAGAATTAATTTTTTGTGCATTCTTTCACCATCGGACTGTACAACACAAGTAATAAATAAACCTAAATGTACAAGAATCTTAGAGAAATCTGCAGCAAGTCATATACATGTACAAACCTGCACAGAATATTAGGGAAAAAATTGCACAGCAATAATAGCAGCAGAAAACATACGTTTTCCTACAAATGATCAATGTGCATGATCGTGCGCAAAGCCAGCAGTACCAAAAGTTGCTGCAGATGTGTCATATTTGGCTCGTGCAGCCAGCAGCCTTGTTAAGGAAAAAAGAAATACAAGCTATAAATAGCCCTGTCACCTAAAAAAAAAATCGATGCTTTTTATACAGCGCAGGTGTCAGAAACATGTGCATGTGTATCTCTGCCGAGCATGATGCAAATGATTGAAGCGGTGCAATGTTCTATCAGCCGCGTTAACTCCAAATGTGTGTGCATGCGTGCTGGATGATTGGAAGGGTTTGGGGAGGTAGACTGATAATGCATCTTTCCTGCAATGTCACCCACAGAATGATACAAATGTCTGAATAGGTAAAATAGACTCCATGCAACATATTCATGGAGAAAGTTTCTAAAGTTTCTTATCGCGGGCCGTGATCGTGCATGCTGTACCTCTGAACATTTCCACTGAATGACAAGAAAAAATGGAAATGATGGTTTCTAGCATTGAATTATGATGTAATCCACTGCAATGCTGCCTTTCTAATAATGAGCTCCAACTTCAAACATATTTGCGTCCAATTCATTTTATGTTGCATTTTAAGGGTGTATTGTGTTGAAGTTTAAAAAAAAAAAACTTTTGACCTTTTTTTTTAACTAAAGAGTGTCTCTAATATTTTGTCCAGCCACAACAGCTGACAACTAACCAAGTAAGTAAAAAATAAATAATCTTACACAGTGCTCCTACATAAGTGGTTTCAAATTCGGGGTTGTATCTTGCCCAAAGATATCTGGCATGCAGACTAGAGCAGCCAGGGATCAAACCACCAATCTTCTGATTAGTAGATGACCTGCTCTACCTCCTGAGCTGCATCCACCACACAAACAACCCTACAATATACAATATATACACTGGATGTGCTTACAAACTTGACTGCTGGGTGAAAAAAATCTTTTCATAAGCAGTATTTACAATGATCATCAACTTATAGTGATGACTAGAAAAAAAATAAATCTGAATGATATATCAGGTGAGAAATCACTGAGAATATCACCATGGGATTTCTACAATCATCTGCAGCATTTAATCTGTCTCCGTCACACTTTGTTTTGGCCTCAGCTGGCCCGAACAGAGCCAAATAAAGCTGCTTTACCGGATATATGGCCCAGATAGAGTTCCAGATCTACTACATGGCCTGCTTTGGTATTTTCATCATGCTGCTGCTGCATGAACGCCTCCCAAGTTCAGGTCTTTCCCCCCTCCCTTCTCATTTACTGAAGGTGTAACACAAAATGTAGGTTCTGGGTTTGCAACTGGAGGACTTTGTTAAATTTAAGCTGCAGATGTTTTCCTGTTTCTATTCTTGTGTTTTGGGTTCTAGAAAAACTATTTTGACTATCTGAATATGGCAACAACTGATGTACCTGTAATTTTAAAAACTGTAAAGATTCAAAGTGCTCTAGGAAAAGAAAGGTCAGCTCTTATTGGTGCAAATAGATGGGGAGTGGAAAAGTGGGACGGAAGAGATGGAGGGTGCAGTGGCATGGGGAGAGGGAACAAATTAACAAAAGAATGTCAGGTGCAAGAAGGGGATGGTCCTCCTGCTGTTAGTTGAATGGAGGACTGCTGAGATACAGGTCACGGGATGGCATTCAGTTGCCATAGGCAACCATGGCACATCCGCTAATGAGACAGATATGAACACATGCAGAAAAAAGAAACAGAAAGATGAGAGCCAGTCAGAAGCAAATGGTGCCAAAGGGGGAAAAGGAATATAGAAATGACCAGCAAATATCCTTAACTGTAGGTATCTGTTTAAAAACTGAGCATTTAGGTTGATGCCTGCTCAGAGCTCTCAGACGGTGGGAAAGGGAAAAGTGTGCAATTTGAATTGGAGTCAGAGATCAAGTTGGTGTTTAAATTCCCCCCTTTAGCATAAAACTGTAATATTACTCCTATACCACCAATATCCCCTCTGTCAAGCACAGCCTCTCTGTTAAACCATTTTTATTGAACTGGTTCATTAAAAGTTCATTTCCAGTTTAAACATTTAATTCTCACTTTGCTCAGTCGTTTTCTGAGCTGGAGGCTAAAGACCAGTTCTCATCTCTTTCATGCTGATAAGGATGAGTGATGGGATTTAGCACTGAGCCAGGGCACTGATCCAGGCATCTAGCCTCATGCCCTCTCCTAGTCCCAAATCCCACTCCAACACCACTGTAACAACAGCCCTGGAGTCGGAGCTTAATAATGTGACACTGGATTCAATCTATTTTTACTAATATTTTGGCCTCATACCTTGGTGTTGTGATAGAAGTTGTTCTGGTAGAATGAGCTTGAAACTGAGTTTCATGTCACTTTGTTTATGATTATGAGTGGATATTTCCTCTCTTTCAAAGTGGGTCACAGTACTGATTATATTGACAGCGAAAGCCAAAGAATTTACACAATACTTATGATCACCTGCTTAATATTGTGTTGGTCCCCCTTTGCTACCAAATCAGCCTGACCCATTGAAGCATGGACCCCACTCAATCTCTGAAGGTGTGCTGTGGTATCTGGCAACAAGATACTAGCAACAGATCCTTTAAGTCCTGTAAAATGCGAGATGTGGCCTCCATAGATGGACTTGTTTGTCCAGCTAGTCCAACAGATGCTTGATTGGACTGAGATATTAAATGTGGACTTTGACTGGGCCATTCTAACACATGGATATGTTTTGTTTTAAACCATTCCATTGTTGCCCTGGCTTTATGTTTAGGGTCGTTGTCCTGCTGGAAGGTGAACCTCCACCCCAGTCTCAAGTCTTTTGCAGACTCCAAGAGGTTTTCTTCTAAGATTGCCCTCTATTTGGATCCATCCATCTTCCCATCAACTCTGACCAGCTTCCCTGTCCCTGCTGAAGAGAAGCACCCCCAGAGCATGATGCTGCCACCACCATATTTGACAGTGGGGATGGTGTGTTCAGAGTGATGTGCAGTGTTAGTTTTCCGCCACACAGCGTTTTGCACTTTGGCCAAAAAGTTCCATGTTGGTCTCATCTGACCAGAGCACCTTCTTCCACATGTTTGCTGTGTCCCCCACATGGCTTGTGGCAAACTGCAAACGGGACTTCTTATGGTTTTCTGTTAACAATGGCTTTCTTCTTGCCACTCTACCATAAAGGCCAACTTTGTGCAGCGCACAACTAATAGTTGTCCTGTGGACAGACTCCCCCACCTGAGCTGTAGATCTCTGCAGCTCGTCCACAGTCACCATGGGCCTCTTGGCTGCATCTGTGATCAGTGCTCTCCTTGTTCGGCCTGTGAGTTTAGGTGGACGGCCTTGTCTTGGTAGGTTTACAGTTGTGCCGTACTCCTTCCATTTCTGGATGATCGCTTGAACAGTGCTCCGTGGGATGTTCAAGGCTTGGGAAATCTTTTTGCAGCCTAAGCCTGCTTTAAATTTCTCAATAACTTTATCCTTGACCTGTCTGGTGTGTTCTTTGGACTTCATGGTGTTGTTGCTCCCAATATTCTCTTAGACAACCTCTGAGGCCGTCACAGAGCAGCTGTATTTGTACTGACATTAGATTACACACAGGTGCACGCTATTTAGTCATTAGCACTCATCAGGCAACGTCTATGGGCAACTGACTGCACTCAGACCAAAGGGGGCTGAATAATTACGCACACCCCACTTTGCAGTTATTTATTTGTAAAAAATGTTTGGAATCATGTATGATTTTCGTTCCACTTCTCACGTGTACACCACTTTGTGTTGGTCTTTCATGTGGAATTCCAATGAAATTGATTCATGTTTGTGGCTGTAATGTGACAAAATGTGGAAAGTTTCAAGGGGGCCGAATACTTTTGCAAGCCACTGTATGGCTGTACTGTAACCAAATAGACCCAATAGATCTAAAAGAAAACAAACAACCCCCCCCCCCCCCCCCCCCCCCCATCTCCTTCTGCTTCAGGTCCACAAATCACATGGACTGGCAAATTCCCCTCTCAGGTATCCTTGACAGGGTAAAGCACATCTAGCATTGTTATGTTTCTTTCATCATAATGGGTAAAATAATTTGAAAGAGGACACCAACAATTATTCCTCCTCTTCCATCAAAACCTTCATTAAGCAAGACAGAGAAGGTATGAGACAGTACTGTGTGCCCTTACCAGAAGATATAGCAGAGGGGTGGAAAGGCTGTAACCCTAAGAAAGAGAGATGGACTAAGAATAGACAGAGAAAGGACAGAGATTGCCAGTAAAAACTACCAGGGAAGAGAGAAAGGAGACAAAGGTGAGTCGACATGTGTAATTATTACTGTGACCAAAATGCTGGAAAATGCTCAATTATGCCTGAAGAGTAGATAGAGGGAATGTGTGACTATGTGACAGAGAAAGAGAAAATTTATGGGAAAGGGAAAGGAAAAGAGGAAAAACTGTGAGATGAATAAATGGAAGCAGTAGAAGCAGACAGACAGGAGGACAGAAATTAAGACAAAGAAAAATGATTCGAACTTTGAAACCCAAAGAGAAGCTTCAGAAAGGAAATGAGTTTTCAATGAAACAATTACTCTACAAGCAAACAGCTCAGTCTAAAGGTTATCTTCTTATAATGACTGAATTCTTTCTTCTTCCTGACTGCTACAATCTAGATAGAGGAGCGTAAATTAGCCCGTTTCTTCCCCTTTTTTACTTTGTTTCTGCACAGCCTTTGTGATGGCAAGATAAAAAGAAATGGACTGAGAAACTGCCAGGGGGGAATTTCTCAAAAGGTGATGAATTTTGATGATATCAAATCTTCATGAGAAAATAGGAGCTGCGAGGAAATGGAATCATTCAGGCCTTACCGAAAAATTGCATCATTTAAATGTCAGATTTACATTCCTTCTGAAAAGATCCGTTTTCTGAACTGATGATGGCCTTGATGCTTTGACACTTGGTGCTCATTTTGACGGATTTGGTTTGTTGACATAGATATGAAAAACTGTTTCAGTCATTAAAACAGCATGAGGTCACGTAAGGATGTAAGGAGATTAGAGCTTGAAAGTTTGAGTTTGATTTGAAGATGAAAATGCAGAAAATATTTCATCACACATGTACAGACTAAATAAATTTTGCACACGCATATACACAGGCCTACCTTCCCACTCTGGCCATCCATCCATGTCATATCCTACCCTGCTTTATTTTGCAGTACAGGTTGAGGCACTACAATAATCCATGTCTTAAATCTCTGTGAAGAGTAAAATTAAGATATCGTAATTAGAAACAAACCTACACACTGTGGGGGAAATAATTATTTGACCCCCTGCTACAAGACTGTAGACCTGCACAAGCGTGGAATGGCCTACAAGAGTATTGGCAAGAGGCTTGGTGAGAAGACTGTTGATGTGATTCTCAGTCGCCCTGAAGCTCAAAGCAAGATCTTGCCTCATGGTATGAGGATGGTCATGAGAAAGGTGGATCAGTCCCAAACTCCCTGGGAGGAGCTTGTTAATTACCTGAAGGCAGTTGGAACCACAGTCCACCAGAGCACCATGGATAACACACTACACCATAAAAAGAACTTTGAAGTTGCTCTTTGGCATCGACATCATCCTTTGGGGCTGTTTTTCTGCAAAGGGTCCAGGACGACTTCATCGCATTTAGGGACCAATGAATGAAAACCTCCTCCACTCCATGTGCAGTTCAGTCGCACAAAACTGTTAACTTCCACATGAAAAAGCAATGCCAACTTTATGATCTTTAGCTGAAAACAATTCAGTCAGTTCACTAATATCATAAGCATGTCCAGAAAACACACTTTTATAGCATTCAGTCACACAGGAAGGAATTTCCTTTGAGTTCAGTTAGTCACATTACAACAGTCTGTTGTTCAACATCAGTCTTATGTAATCCTGGGCAAAAGTCGAAATGCAGATATTTCAAAACCAATGTCAGAATTGTGTTTGCAGGGAAATCGAGGACATGATATAGAAAAACGTACTGCACACATTTAGAATAATACCTGGGAGAGAGGGGAAGGTGAGTGGAAACAGAAAAAAAAGAACAGTAGGTGTGACCTGGTGACGATTAAAGAAAAGGAGACAACAAAGGTGGATCTGGGACAGAAATAAATGTCACACCTGGGGGAACTGAACACGGAGCTTAAAGAAGACAAGCCACTGCAAGACTCTGTAATTGGACAAGGTGCTGGTCAGACAGAGGAACAGAAAGAACTGTACTGACACAGTGACAATCACAGGGACTCACTGACAGACACATGAAAGCACAGGTGTGCTCACACACACAGATGCCCCAGTGCACTGACACAGTTATTATAGAGGACACAGGGAGATGCAGGATTGTGACACGGTGAGGGTTTTGTACAAAAAGCTGCCTCTGCAAACAAAAAAAGCACCAAAATCCCATATGGGAGTAAATGCTGTGGTTTGTGCACCAGTTACAGCATTCATTTTGCACTGGAAACACTGGAAACAAAACTGCACTGCATGGAAACATGCAGTGCAGTTTTTGGTCAATTGTGGTCAATTATTCATTTAGAATAGAATAGAATAGAATTCAACTTTATTGTCATTGCACATGCACAGGTACAGGGCAACGAAATGCAGTTTGCATCCATCCAGAAGTGCTTTAGTGATATAGATATATTACAATATATATTAGCAATAATATAGATATGTGAGTATATTACAGAAATGGGTCTATTATGGTATGTTATAACGTACACGGTATGAAGTATGTTGTGAATATTCTATAACTATAAGTATGTACAGGCTGTAGTGAGTACAAGCTATGTACAGGATATGAACAGGATATAAATATGAAAAACTATACAGAATATGAAATAAATAACTTTACAGAATCTGGGATATACAGCTATACAGAAATGGGAACTATGCAAGTTGTAAACAGTTGTAGGATTAAAGATTATCGAATGTACAGAATGATTATTTACACAGAGCTATACAGTAGTGCAGTTAAGATAAGTGAGGGTGTAGATAATTTCTACAGAGGCTATATAAAGTGCTAGTGGTTGTGAGTGGTGGTTCAGTCCATGTTATTATTGTGTTTGAGGGTACAGTTGTCCATTGTGGGTGTGTGTATGTTCAGTCCATGAGTTTAACGTGGGTCAGATGTCAGGAGGCAGAGTTCAGGAGTCTGACAGCTGTGGGGAAGAAGCTGTTCCGGTACCTGGTGGTCTTAGTCCGGAGGCTCCTGTGGCGCCTCCCAGAGGGCAGGAGGGTGAAGAGTCCATGTGATGGGTGACTGGGGTCTTTGATGATTTTCCCAGCCCTTTTCAGACACCGCTTCCTGTAGATGTCTTTTATGGCAGGAAGTGGTGCTCCGGCGATGCGCTGGGCAGTTTTCACGACCCTCTGCAACGCCTTCCGGTCCGAGGCAGAGCAGTTCCCGTACCAGACTGTTATACAGTTGGTCAGGATGCTCTCGATGGTGCAGCGATAGAAGTTCACCAGGATGTCTGAGGACAGGTGGTTCTTCCTCAGAGTCCTCAAGAAGAAGAGGCGCTGGTGAGCCTTCTTGACCAGCTTGGAGCAGTTGGTCGTCCAGGTGAGATCCTCGGAGATGTGGACTCCCAGGAACTTGAAGCTGCTCACACGCTCCACAGCCGTCCCCTTAATGTGGATGGGTGGATGTGGGTCAGCATTCCTCCTGTAGTCCACGATGAGCTCCTTGGTCTTCTCGGTGTTAAGCAGCAGGTTGTTTCTGTCGCACCACTCAGCCAGACGATCCACCTCCTCCCTGTAGGCGGCCTCATCATTGTCACTGATGAGGCCAATCACCGTAGTGTCCTCTTTCCAGGTGAAAATAATAAAGTAATTAGCTGAGACTAAAGAAGGTGTTCATGCCAAAGTCTAATAGTGACGTAAGGTCAAGGCAAAGTAATGTATGCAGGCTATCATAACATGTTGTAACATGAGTAAATTTGTCTTCAGGCATGAGTAGTTACTATGGTTTAAACATTTTTGGCTTGCTGTCCCTGTGGGAATATTTTTGGACCACTAATCACATCCATGTGGGTGAAAGGAAGATAATAAAAGAAACCACAGATTTTTCAACAGTAATCAACTTTTCATACGGACAAAGATTATTTAAATTCCATTTCTAATGTGCAGAAATATGCAGAAAGTGTGAGTTTACAGATCGCTCTGTCATTTAAAATAATTATTGAAACAAGTCACTGAATCCGTTTCAACTGTAGAGTGAAGCTTACAATTCAATGAACAGTAACAATGTTTTGTGCTTGTCCTTGAGAAATATTTTAACAGCATCATTTTAAGGAAATAATCTGTTCCAAAAGGTCCAAAGTCAAGGAAATTTGCCTGTCCAGTGCCTTTCAAAGTAATCTTCATAAAAGAAATTTCCCATGTGTGATTTCTCACTTTCTTTTTTCCTGTAGAAGTTATATTACAGGGGAATTTGTAGACAAAAAAAGGTTGTGATGCTGTCCAAAATGCAAATAATGGAATGGAAAACTAAGTGATCCTAAAAGAAATAGTTGCAAAAACATTTCACAGCTAATTTGATTAACTGGAAACAGGTTAGTAACATGACTGAACTTGATGATATTATATTCTTTAGATGATGCTTCCCTAATAGCATCTTAGAGAGGCAGTTTCTCAGGAGTAAAGATAGGCAGAGGTTCACCAGTCTGCAAAAACTGCTTTGAGAATGGCGTTTCTTAACATAAACTTGTGAAGACATTCAATATCTCACCATCTATATTACAAAATAACAGATTGAGAGAATCTGAAAAAGTCTCTGTGCACAATCTCTGTGCACAAGGGACAATCAATATTTAATGACTATGATCAATTAAAAACACGATAATGATTCTGCTGTGGAAATTACTCAGTGGGCTCAGATACCCTTGCATAAATCACTGTCTGTGAACACAGTTTGCCGTGCCATCCAGCTTAATGCTCAGTCATGTAAAGAAGAAGCCATATGTGAACCTCTCTGTGCCAGTGCTCTTTTAAAACAGACTGAAACAAAGTGGAAACGTGTTCTGTGGTTAGATGAATCCAAATTTGAAATTCTTTTTAAAGAGTAGAGAGAACATCCCGCTTGTTATCAGTACTCAGCCAACATCTCTGGTTCTTTTGGGGTTCATTAGTGTCTATGGAATCAGCAGCTTGCACATCTGGAAAGGCGTCATCAGTGTTGAAAAATAAGTTTTAGAGCAACATATGCTTCCATTAGGCAATATCTTTTTCAGGGGAGGCTTTGTATATTGCAGTAAGACAATGGATCGACGTGGAATGTTTAGAGTGGTAAACATGGCCATGTCCCAACATTTCTGAGATGTGTTGCCTCAAATTGAAATTCAAAATGATCAGATTTTGAATTTGGGATATTCCCATCAATGGGAGTTTTTTCAGTTTAAACATCTGATCTTTTCTGTGTTCCAGTGTTCTACAGTAACATGTCATTTTATGAGATTAGAGACTAGTAAAAAATTCCTACACTGTTAACTACACTGCCACTGTTAACTGACACAACTGTGCTGTGTTTACTAAGCTCCCAGAAGACATCTAGGAAGTCAGTACTTAGACAGTCCATCAGGTTGCAGACGCTGACCATGTCTCTCATCCCTGATGTCACACCTCGGTGTCAGTATTACAGACCCATGGGTGGACTGGCTTTTCAACTGTAAAGCCAGATCAATGAATACTAAGACTGCAGGCCTATGCTATAAGGAGGGGGACGTACACCCTCACCTTCTAACCCCTACCACATCATAACGAAACAGTACAAGTCAGAAGGGGAGAGGAGGCAGTAGAGGGAGGGAGACAGAGAGAAAGAATGTGTCAAGGTCGCTGGCCCAGGACCATGACAGAATGTTTGAAAAGATTGACATGAATGAATGACAGCAGCAGATAGATAGATAAAGAAGACCTTAGACCTCCGCTCATCTGCCAGCACAAACGCTCTCTCCATCCATCAGTCTGCTAGTGCAGAGACAACCCTGAGGTAATGTGGGAACACTGATGCCTCTCATTGATAGATGTTTGTAGAATGGAGAGAGGGAATGGATAGATAGATAGATAGATAGATAGATAGATAGATAGATAGATAGATAGATAGATAGATAGATACCATGAGTTAAATGCTAACATTTTCACAGCGCCAACATCAAAACTGATGCTAATTAGCCGATTAGCACATATTTTCCATGTTAGCTATCTTAGTTCAGTTGATTAGCATACCAAGATTTGCAAATTAGCTGTTAGTTGTGTAGATGCTTAGTTCTAATCATTAACAATGCATGATAACCTTGCTTCTGGCAAGGTTACAAGTTTTAGCTGAGATGAAAATCATCAAAGCATTAAAACAATATCTTGCATCCAAAATTTCAAATCCAGACATCCTTTTAAGCATATGCAAAAGTCAATATTTTGAATTTCTTAGTGGAAGTTGAACCCACCTCTCTCCTCGGGGCTCTTGAAAATCCCAAAATGAGGTTTTAATCAAAGGTCTATCTTGACAGGAAGAAAAGCAGGTTGAAACTCAAGTGATTTCTGAGGAGTACTTACTGGCGTCTTCTATTCATGGAATTAAATCTTAATTCTCATTTCAGTAAATCAACGCTGAAGAGGCTGACTGAGCTTAATTAAGGAGTCTGTGTTGTAGGGAAAAAAACATTAATTGACATCCTCCAGAGTGTTTTGTCTGTCTCTCAGTAGAAGCTAATCAGCATAAACTGCAGAAACCCAAGTAAACAGCTGCCAGAATATTATGACTGTTCATTCACAACTGTACATGGCTTTCTACTAATGAGGGAACATTCGTGAATGAAAACGCATGCAGTTTCAACTTTAAATCGCTCACTGGCTCTGTGTGCAAACACAAAGCACTAAGACTTATTTTTGAGCACATTGCAGGGGGAATGAAGCAGTGAAGGGAAAACCGAGTGCAGAATGAGTGATTCATACTTCCCTTTGGCTTGAATGTGTCCAGCAAGTCACAATAGGTGACTGTCAGCTGAAAATGCCCGAAAACGCCATCATTTTGATCTTCAACAAATCTCTCCCTGGGCACTAAAAGAGCGCTGGCTGGTGGAAAAAGCCATGACTGGGTCACTTTGTGCTGAAACTATAGTTACTACACACTAAAAGCTTGTTTCTAGACTGTAGCATTTTTAAAATAGGTAATTGTTTTTCTGGTTGGTTACTTAATGTTGTTACTCGCAGGTGTGCATGTCTGTGTGTTTTATTGAGGCAATTTGTATATGCTTTAGGAAAGATTGTCAGATATTCTTTCTTTACAGTGGATTTAATAGTTCATTGTTCTCTCATGTCACTGTCGTGACATCATCGATATTGACATTGTTCTTACCACAAATATTAGGCACTATTACATGGGATCCCTGAAAGTACTGCATATTTATTGTTCCTTTGCTTCTGCTGCGTCAGTTTTTTCAGTATTTGCATACAGAATAGAGCCAAAATTAGACTAAAGCCGTTATAGTTGATTTTCTGACTAGACTCATATACTGTGTCTGCAGGGGAGATGACCCTGTGACCACTGTTGCTGTCTCATTAAAACATTATTACAGTTCATGTTTGTTGAGATTTGCTTCTTTTGGAAATTATGTCTCCTCTGAGCAAGTAGCACCAGTTACATACAAGCAACTGTGTAATTTGAATATACATGCAGGAGCATCATTTTCACACACAAGAACCATTTTGACTGTTAATGTTTTATTTTAACCTCCTAAGACCCGAACTCTTTCACGACATGCATTTTTAATTTCTCTTTGACATCTGGGCATATTGGGGCCCGATGAATGAAAAAACAAAGAATTACCAGATTTTTTTTAACCTTATTTTTGTTTTTAAGAAAAATAAGAGCCACAAATGAGGATATTTGTTTAAAGGTTTGATAGAACAGAAGCAATATAATGTCCTTGAAAGTGGATATCAGGCCCATGTAGAGCAAAATTGAGTATTTTAGTCTAAATAACCCAAAATGTGATGTCCACATATGTGGACACAGTGTCCTAGGAGGTTAAAGAAATGGACTGCAGAACAACCTGAAGGTTTGGCACAGCAGTGCAGTACTTACCTCTGTTGCATTATAAGAAGAAGGTACAAATAAACCTTTTATTCAGCCAGGGCCTTTGAGTGGACTGTTCCGACTGTGTACAATGAATGATTTCTTCACTTTTTAAGCAGTTCCTTCGAACCTTCGAAGGATTGGGTCTGCCACCACTTTCAATCAGTTGCTGTGATTCAAAGTGACTTGTCTGCATACACAGGGAAATAAAATGTTAATAGGACAGAGTCAGTCTGCTGTCAAGCTGGCAGTTATATGCAATCTGTTTGTGATAATACAGCAATTAACTGTAATAAATTGGTGAAAATATGTTGCAAATCTGTTGCTGTCTGTATGAAACTCATATTAACTGGGACAGCAATTAAATAGTTTTAAACAGGAATAAAACTAGAACACAACCAGTTGACAACCCTTTCAGTCAAATCTCCTACTGCCAAAGAATGCGTTGCAGATAAGTTGCACTTATCAGACTGACTCACATTGACATGTTGGCAATCTGTCTGTTCTATAAAGGACATGGCCATTATTTGCAAACGTTTGCCAATCTGTCTGAGAGTTACAACAATCAGTTGTTGTAGATTTGAGGGAGTTTGGCAAGGACCAAATTGTGATGGCTAGAGGACTGGGTGCATATCCAAAACTGAAGCTCTTGTGGGGTGTTCCTTGTCTGCAGTGATCAGTATCTATGGAAAAGAGATCCAAGCGACAGGGCCATAGGCAGCCAAGGCTCCACTTGGGGAGCGAAGGCTGGTCCTTGTGATCCGAACCAACAGACAAAAAAGTTGCTGGTTCTAACAGAAAGGTGTGAGAATACTCAGTGCATTGTAGTTTGTTGTGTAAGGAGCGACATAGCCACAGACCAGTCAGGGTGCCCATGCTGACCCTCGTACACCACTGAAAGCGCCAACAATAGAGACATGAACATCAGAACTGGACCACAGAAGGATGAAGATGGTCGTCCGGTCTCATAAATGGCCTGTATTTATATAGCGCTTTTCTAGTCCCTAAGGACCCCAAAGCGCTTTACACAACCAGTCATCCACCCATTCACACACACATTCACACACTGGTGATGGCAAGCTACATTGTAGCCACAGCCACCCTGGGGCGCACTGACAGAGGCGAGGCTGCTGGACACTGGCGCCACCGGGCCCTCTGACCACCACCAGTAGGCAACAGGTGATTCCCTGTTGGCTGTGGTCTCTTTCAGTAAGATAATGCGCCCTGCCACAGGAGGTAAAAATTCTTCAGGAATGGTTCGAGGGGCGCAAAAACAAGTCTGAGGTGTTGACTTTTCCTCCAAATTCCCCAGATCAAGCATCTCTAATATGTGCTGCACAAACGAGTCCGATCCATTGAGTTCCCACCTCACAACAGAACTTAAAGGATCTGTTGCTAACATCTTGGTGCCAGATACCAGAGCACACCTTCAGGTTCCTAATGGAGTCCATGCCATGAAGCAGCATTGGTCATTATCATACAGGGAAACCAAATTAACACGCACTACAAGAGCATAGTTAGTTAGGTCACCTACTGTGACTGTACGTCTTTTAAGATACCAGAAAGCTACATAAAACTGTGATGTCAAAAGAAAGTTGGAACATGTAGTTCTGAATTGCTCCTTTGAAGGGATTTGTCTCTCATCGCACTGTCTCGCTTTACGTAATAGAGATACCGTTGGCTGTCTGGTTAAGAAGGTAGCAGGATATCAATGCTGTTTTTTTCCCTTCTTTTTCAAACCTAATTTAATCCTTTCAAAGATTACACAGCAGCCTAAAAAACAATTTTAACAGGAGACGGATTACATGTTGAAAGAAGCCATCTCAGTTAGCATTATTTATTCTGGCTATAATCTCAAAGGACAGAAAGAAAATTAATTTCAGATGACCTGCTCGGTTTACATCTGTGTACAGACCACAGAGCTGCACCGTTGCACAGTATTGGGAGAGACAGAACCCTCTGGGTGATACACATCTGTATGTTACTGCCTGCATGAGTTTGAAATTTGAATTAAATGGCACACATCATGGGCCAACACACAGCACGCTGACAATGATAAATACATACGCATGCAAATGCATATTTTGGCCCCTTCAGCAAAGAAATATACATTTATATCACTGTCTGCATATGTTTTGGTTATCCATAAATACAGCATCAGAAAGAAGAAAAAAATAAAACGTACCCCCCACCCCCTTCCATACACACACTATACCTAGACACTAATCTACTCTCACTTGCTCACACGCAACTCCATGCAGTCCTACACTGACTCACTGACACAGTCATGCAAGGGGCGAGACTTCGAAAACCCAGAGGACTGAAGCCACAGGCCAAATGTGTTTAGTGACTCCTTTTTTACTCAGACGCCTTTCCGCGTGATATGGCGGCTAATGCGATATAATTAAGATTGCATTGCACAGACACATTCTGAGGGCTGACACACATCTAGAGGGCAAAAAGTCCTTTTTATTCCGAGTGCCGAGAGAGGTTGAGGGGACCGAGGTAAAAATGGATGCGGAGTAGCAAGGAATATGCCGCTGATGCAAATCAGCAGTGGTATTCAGGCATGAGTGTGTAGGGGGAAAGTAATGTATGGAGCCTGAGTGCCTGCTTCACAGAGATAAAATAAAATCTCATCGTTAAACGATGTCACAGTTCAGCCCACTGCATTTTTGCCTAACAACTGTTTGCTGCTCTGGAATTAGAGACTCACTGGTTTGTCACAGCAAATGGTGACAAAATGCTTAGTAGATTAACTGATTTGTGGGGAAACTTAATGAACTATAGCCTTGAAGATTAGCTAATTGTAGGCTCGCAAATGTAAGATGCTCTGCTTCTCACTTGTCTATATTATCGTACATTTGGCTTCTTTGTTGTGTTCCTGCTGCAAGCTGAGTTAATATAAACATTTGTCAGTGTTGAAAATGGTCCATTTGGAGGCTCTAATATTAGTTAACTCGAGGCACAACTCTCAAACCCATGAAGGATAGGCTGGAGTGCTGCACAGAGAGCTATATCCGCATGTACAAGTGCCCACATGGAGATAAATATAAACCTGTGTAGTGCCGCTGTCGACTCCAACCAAAGCCTCTCATCTGAGTTGGCAACTTGCTGCGGATCCCATCAAGACACTTGTGACCTTGTTCATAATCCAGATCAGACTGCAGAACATGTAACATCTGGAAAATAACATGAAAAGTTCTTCTCAGTCCAACAGCAATGTTTTTATAGAGCGTGCGTCACAATATTCTTAAAACGTAACTCATAAACCTAGTGTAAATACATTTATTCCATCTCCACTTTGTGTCTTTGTGTATGACATGAAATGAAATCCAGTGCAAACTTTGCCTGGCATTTGCACAAGGGAATACAAAACTAGAAAATGGCTCTGATATGTAAATATGGTGCAGAGGAATTTTTAGATATGCAAAATGTGTCCCCGTGGTTTGATGCCGTGATCGACTGTGACAGCCTCCTGTCTCATCTCACTGTTGCCATGGGTCATAGCAAATGTGAGATGGATCTCTCTCTCCCAACGTCTCATATAGACACTTGGTCTCACTTTGAAATCCACTGGGCACATTTAATCTGTAATCTTTTAATAAGCAGGGTGTGGCAGGGCGCAGCAGTTCGTGGCGCAGCTGCGTGGGAGGCTGACACACCAGAGCTCAATCAGCTCATAACGCCTCCAATATATTAAAAGTGCCAGACCTGAGGTTAATGTTGTTGTTGTGTGTAGGAAACAACTGCAAAGCTGCTGCCGTGAGTTGTTGGATACAGCGACCGTGAATAAAAAGTGTTTAAAAGTGCGAGTATGTGGTCGGATCCGTCTTCACTGCCACACAGGGGTAATATTGTGAAGAGGTTTGTTTTATCTAAACCACAATCTTTTCCAAAACCTAACCAAGGAGTTTTAGTGGCTAAAGAAAACTGTTTAGAGACTTTATTGGTTTCAGCCTGTGTTTTAAGGCAGCACACTTGAGAAAATAACATGATCTTTATTAAGATTAGGTCTAAACCGTGTGGGGAATTCAGTCTTAAAAAGACATAGTGAATAAAAAGAATTGGGAATTATGAGTTGTCCAACTAGATGCTCACATTAAAAACACACACACTCCATCTAGCAGGTAAATCTGTTCAACTGCTTCTTAATACAAAAATCTAATTGGATTGCCAGTCACATGCATAACTCAGCGCATTTAGTCATGAAGACATTGTTAAAATGACCTGCTAAAGTTCAAAGTGAGCATCAGAGTGGGGAATAAAGGTGATGTGTAAAGGTGAAGTTATTTTGAAGTTCTCATTTTGGTTGGTACCAGGCAGGCTGCTCTTGAAAAACTGCTGATCTGCAGGGCTCTCTGTAGGATTTACAGAGAATGGTCTGAAAAAGAAAAACATTTCCAGTTAATGGCAATTCTCTGGGTCAAAAGGGATTACTGATACTAGTAAGAGCAGACTGGTTAGAGTGCTTTGAGCCAGTAACTAAAATAACCACTTGTTACAACTAAAATGCACAAAATGTTGCACATTTATGAGCTACAGCAGCAGAAGACCACATCGACTGCCACTCCTGTCGGCTAAGAACAGAAAACTGAGGCTCCAATTTGAAGTGTAGCCAACTTCTGATGACTGCTTCCAACAAGAAATCTCAAATAATCTACTGGTTGCTTGAAAATAACAGTGAGTTCATTGTACCCACAGTCTCCAGATTTAAAGCCAATAGATTGCCTTTGGGATGTTGTGGAATGGGAGGATAGACCTGCATATACGCCCGCAATGACACCTGCCACTAATACCATTAGGAGTCCTCATACCTAAACAACAAAAGTGGTCTTATGTTACCCTGTGATTCAGATTACAATTGCGCTTAATTACTCGACTAAAGCCACGGCAAAAGCAATTTTACAATATCTGTCTTGACTGAAAAGTTACAAAGGCTGATGGATATAATAACTATAATGATTTCATGGAGATAAAATTTTTTTCAAACCTCAGTTTCAATCACTTATTTGATGAAAACTAAACAGAAGTTTGTATGAATCACTCAGTCAGGCTTTTATTTTTTAGTCAACGACTGAAGCTCAAGGCTGTTAGATAAAAAAGCTGGAATTTGCATGTCTAAAAATTGTTTTTTATTCAAAAAAAGTGAATGTACTTTCCTGCATTAAATGAAAACAAAAAAAGAAACCAGCCTTTATGTTTTGTGTGTGTGAATGGGTGGATGACTGGATATGTAAGCGCTTTGGGGTCCTTAGGGACTAGTAAAGCGCTATATAAATACAGGCCATTTACCATTTACCATTTTTTGGGTACACACACGTCCACTATCTCCAAAAACAAAAGAGAGAGGGGGTACTAGAAACCACCCAACCTAACCAGCCAACCATTATTACTTCTCTTTTCATCCTTTGCCTTTGTTCTCTGCTATATATTTGTTACTACTTTCCTTACCACATTCACCAAGTTTTCCTTTCTTTCCTCCAAACATTCTTATGAACACTCTTTAAATGTGTGTACCCCCTTTCAAGTCAATCCATACATCTTATTTTTCATTGATCTGTCTCACTATCCACATATATTTCTGTCTCTTGGCATCTGTCCCTGCATCCGTCCCTCCCACTTCACCTGCATCTGTTATTCAACATGGCCCTATTATCATTTCAAAGAGGGACAGTGAGCTCTGCCTCTGAGCAGCCCTTCCTTGAAGTATCACGTTGATTTTAAATGAGGGTCCTCATGAACAGTCAACAAGGAGTTCATCATGAAAGATACAACAGGAAAGGATTCATCTGTAACACAGACAGGCTGGCTTGGTAGAGAATATGATGGTGCCAGTGTGAGATCAAAGGCTCTCCAGCGCATAAACTCCACACATTCAGAAAATTGCAGACCCAATGGCAATTTTCACAGTAGATGTGGTGAGGATCATTGTTGGGAATTTGGTGTGCTGCACTGACTGTCAGTCTGAGATTATTTTTATTTCTCGGTAGTTTAGTTTTTGTGGTTGTCTGCATCTGATCCATCTGTGTGCTTGTTTGGGCTTGTTTTTTCTGATTTAACCACACTTCCCTCATTTGGCAGCATGGCTCCTAGAAGTCTAATTAGCTAGAATCAATGAAAGCACCTGTGAGAGGTTAGAGGTGCTCCAGCAGTGTAATGTTATTTTTTAAATAAGACTACAAGACTAGTGCCATTAAAAAGCAATCTTTTCCCTCACATCATTCCCTCCTGAGAACAGCAAGTAATGCTGAGTACACATGCATTTATACAAATGAAGCACACCAGTTGCTGCTTAAGAGCTGTGGCAAAGTCTTCCTAAAGCTCTGAAAGTGATTCATTTGTCCCACATTACTTTTAAGCTAACGGCTGGTCGTTTGCCATTTTCCAGGCTCTGGTTGTCTAGGTAACCATCCAATGTCAGTCAGTGGTATCTTATGTTCTCATTGGTAGTTGCTTCAGTCGCTCACCCAGGATTTGGAAAAAGTTTATCTCAGGTCCCACCATCTTTGCGCCACCGGTAGTTGTCTTGAGTGTAGTCATTTGCAGTTGCTTCCTTGACGTTCTATGGTCTCTGGCCACCATGTTGCTGCAAATCGCTGCCAGTGTAGACACAGCTTAAGACACCTAGAGACAAACCTGGCAACCACCATGACTTACGAAAAATGAGTATTCTTCATTGGTTGGAAATGGTTGCTCAAAGTTGTTGGTTGTCACTGTAAAATCAACTGCTAATGCCCAAGAAGCACTAGCCTAGAGACTAGTCAGTGACCACCTGGCAGCTATTTGTCACCTGGCTCGCTGGCCAGGTGGTTGCTCACTGTTGCTGACCCAGGACCATGCAAAATACTCCAAATACTTGTTCAGGGTTAAAGCTTTCCTGTCTGCCATCATACTGGCTGACTTTAACATGCTCACAGACAAAATCATAGGATTTGATATATTCCACAAAGCATAAAAGAGTCAGAGATAGAAGAAAACACTGTCAATAAATTTGGGATATTTTTCTTTTTGTACAACAAAAGGAACAAGATCTTTTTTTTTTCAATGGTAACAAGTTTCTTATTGAAAAACTAATTTGTTTTGATATGCAATGAAAAAGTAATGTAATATCCTATTTCATAACTTGTTACCCTGGTCTTCTGGCCTATAATGCTCGTGGCTAAGTATCTACAATATAAGCATCCATACAAATGAAAAAAAAAAAATCAGCTGTTGATCCATATGCCAAGACACCTATTTTAAGGTTATAATGTGATTCTACATGTCGCTGCCATTTTAGAAACCCAGCAACAAGGGAAATGGCTCCACACAAACCAACACCGTGTTCCAGCAAAGAGGTGCAGATGCTCACAGTTCAGCAGCAGGTATATCACCAATCTGCATTTTGTCGCATACAATTGACGTCATAGGCCTTTCAGATGCTTGCCAAAACAAGCCGAACCATGCTGAGGTGGTACTCATTTGTAATAGAGAAAGACCGAAACCGAGTAGAGCACAGTCAAGTCGGGCTGAGGAGGTACTAAGGAAAAGAGGCATTTGTTGTAACCACCCATTTGGTCTATTTGTCCACCCAGTAGATCTATAAAAATAATCATGAGCCTGTTCTGTTGCTGCATGACCTCTACAACCACTTTCCCTACTCACGCACCTTTTCTGTATTCTAATGGCAAAAATGCCAGGAAGTAAGTAAGAAATAAAAATAAAAAATTAGACTGAACTGATATTTATTGACATTTGAGACCTCAACAAACTAAAAAAAAAAAGATTTAAAGCAAAGCCACACCACACTTTGTGCTTTCTGAGCCTTCAGTTAAGATTTCACAGCCTCGTGTTTCATATGCTGTTGTTCAGCCAGCTAGTGTCTTGGCGCTTAAATGTCTTGGAACTGCTGTTCAAGCACTGCCATCAGTATCACTTTGGCAGCATTAGTGGCTATTGTAGGCAGAGCTCGGGTTCCTGTCTTCTAGAGGGAAATCAATTGAGTTCTCTGGCAGAGTAGACATAATGCACACATGGGGCCATTAAAAACCTCCACACAAGCTCATGCACACCTAAACATGTACACAAATAAATGTATATTGATGACCCTTAGGACAGACCCTGACAACCTCAGAGCTTGTGTGCCTTTTTTTGCAGCATGTGTGTTTTTCCCCTGACACAAAGAAATGCACTTATGAGGGCATAGATGTTAACAATATATGTATGAAACCTAATAATTACATTTCTATGCAGCACAAAACATTGTGGAGGTCACATTGACAAATAATTTGACAACAAAATCTCTTTTGCAGACATTTTATATAATGTAAAGTGGGCAGGAAACACACACACACACACACACACACACACACACACACACACACACACACACACACACACACACACACACATATACCCAAGCTGACAGATCTGCATCTTGGGGCTGCGTGACCCCCTTTTCCCCAGAAAATGATGGTGTTCATCTTGACAGCTTAAACGTGTGACTGACATATGTAGTAAGAGCCCGAGGTTAGCGGTACGACCTTGTCTTTCCTCACATCTTTGTTGTCCCCGGCAGCGTGCTTGTTTGTGTGCATTCACATGTATGAAATGCCCCGGTGTCTCTGTGTACAGCTGGGAACATGACTCCCCTTCACTTTGTTTCAAACAAGCTGCACAAAAATGTTCAGGGACTTTGCCAGCGTGCACTTTCAGCTGGCAGAATAATAAAAGTAATACATGTTTGTTTCTGTTTTTACTGTTTTCTCTGTTGGCTTCACAACAAAATACAAGTGCTTGTGGAAGAAAGAGTCACATTTAAACACACAAAATTCAGTCAAACACGTACATGTTGCTGGGCAGGTATGGTGCAATGAGTAAAGATTGTGATGTTTCTATGTCACAACTGAGCGACAATCACAGAGGACATAGTGCCTGGACTTGTCAATGATTGACCTTTAAATGAGTAGGAATGAGATGACCCCCAATTTAACATACACAGCTTTGAAACTAATTATATTCACACATTCATCATCCTGGTATCATATTTTTTGTTTTTTTCATTTAACACCAACCTTTATTTAAACCATAATTCCAGCCTTTCTGTGTCTTAATTGTCTCTGTAAACATGCACATAAAATATTTGAAGAGAAGACAGGTGGTGTGAAATGCGTCTAACCTCAACTATTTATTTTTCATTCTGTTTTATTTATTTTGTGTCAAATTGCCTCAAGCCGCATTATGTTGTAAGTTAAAAACCGCACAATAATGCAACGGAAACAGACAAAACCCAACAATCAAATGACCCACTTTGAACAAGGACTTGGCAACAGTGGGAAGGAAAAAATCCCTATAACAGGAAGAAACCTGTGGCAGAACCAGCATCAAGGAGGGGCAGCCATGTGCTGTGATCAGTTGGGGGTGATGGGACAAGAGATACGGCGTGGAAGAGAGCCAGAGATTTATAATAACTAATGATTAAAAATCAGAGTTGTGTATAAACACATGGAGAGTTTAAAAAGGTGAGTGAAAAAGAAACTCTCAGTGCATCATGGGAAGCCCCCAGCAGCCTACACCTATTGCAACATAACTTAGGGAGGATTTGGGGTCACCTGATCCAGCCCTAACTATAAGCCTTGTCAAAAAGGAGCATTTTAAGTATAATCTTGAAAGAAGAGAAGGTGTCTGTCTCCTGAATCCAAACTTGGAGCTGGCTCCACAGAAGATGGCCTAAAAGCTGAAGGCTATACCTCTCGTCCTACTTTTAAATACTATAGGAACCACAAGTAAAACAGAAGCCTGAGGGCGAAGTACTCCACTGGGATCATACAGCACTATGATGCATCCAGTGTCTTCTGGTGTTTCTCTAGACTTTACATTTTCTTCCTCCATCAGCCCCTAAATTCTAGTTTCTTTTTCTCATTTGATAGCTCTAGTCTCTGCTTTTGTTGCTTTAACCACATATGTGTTTGTGGCTTAACAGTGTTGTCCTATGTGTGTGAGAAGTAAAATCAGTCAATCAAAACTGCTATGCCACCTTCTCCAATATCTTTGTAACCTTCACATTTGTTAGAATTGTTCTCGATTGTGGAGCGAGCAGGATGAGAAACCTGTTTCATCTATAAATATGAAGGACCACAAGCATTTTACACCAGAGTTCATGCACTTACCAGCTTTAAACATGGCTGTTATAAATTCTGGGATTTCCACACTTGCTGGTGTTATGTCTATCTGTTTTCATAATTTCATAGGATTTTCTTTCCATTAATAAAACCTGCTCATTAAATAATATTGGGCTGAGTGCATTACAGCGTAATATTCCCTTAAACCCCTGCTAGATATTAAATGGAGACGATACATCTTAAATTAGTTTCCCACTCTTTTTCAAGGATGCCTTATTTTATCTCATTTGTACTTTCTTTATCCTGTTCGCCACAATTTATTATCTTATGAAAATGAGATAAGTTGATAAAAAACAACAACAACCTAGTATTATCATCATTTTCAATGGGTAGTGCTGTAAAAGCTACCTGCCTTATGATCTTCAGGCAACAGTCCGATCGCGTCATCTGTTTGGAGGAGCTGGCTAAAGTGCTAAGCATGATGAGGCACTTGGAAACCAAACATCCAATCAAGAGAGACAACTGGCATAATTCTAATTTCTAAAGCACTGAACCAGAAGCCAAAAGGTGATTACTTGGGTTGATAGAGGCAAGGAAGCATGTTATAAAGTGGCAACAGTTTTCTGACAAAACAATCAAAAGAAGGAAACATATCAAAAATCATGAAAGGATGCAATGAGTAATAAAGTGATAACAACAGCATGTTTACATTTGACATTATATTTGACAAGAAAGAAGAAACAGATCAAACTCTATTGCACGTATACTTCTTCAAACTATGCTTCTTGCTAATATGTACAGTATTTTACAGCAGCCCTCATCACCATGATTTGGACTCTGAGAATCCCAAAAAACATATCTTTTGAGATTTCTCTAAATCCAATAGAACTGGCAATAGCAGAAACCAATCTTCAAAGTATAATTAAATCCCGCTACCTTTCATACTCTTGCCTTCCAGGGGTTCGATCCGTCTAAAGACGATAAGAAATGCCACTCCCCTCCGTTCACTGGATAAGAAATGCAATAGCGTTTGAGCAGGAAGAGATCAGATTTACTGTGAGGGGACATTCGGACAAATTTGAAAAATACTGACAGCCTTCATCACAATCAGAGGTGTTTGGATGCATTTTTAAAAAAATATCCATTATATACATAATGGATAAAAATAGACATTTATGATAGATATGTATTATACACCATGAGAGAACAAATATTTTTTTCAATTTCTTTGTCTGTTATTTTTTTCTCATGTTTTCTTTTCCAAGAAATTGGTACAGCACAGATGTGCTACAGCAGCATTTCTGTAGCATGTGTGTTAAAAAAAAGGTGATAATCCGTCATCTACATGATAAAATTAAATTCAGTGTCAGTAACAAAGGATGTATTTGTCATTCAGGGAATAACAGCGGCAACAAAGACATACTGAGTCATCTCTATGCAGTCAAATCCCGTCATAGAACAACATGTTGTTGCGCACATGCACAGTCAAACAGCAAACAGTGCACTGTGTTAATCTGTCAAACACTATGAGAGATTAGTAGATGTTTTCTTAATTAGCCACTCAGTGCTTCTTTCTGAAGTGTGGGTGACATTTGTTTTTGCATCTTAAACAGATCTTTGTCCCGGTTGCTCCTCTGGCATCAGCAATTCAGGCTGAACAAGTGGAAAACAGACTAACTAAAAGAGCAGCGGTATATTTTTACCATTAAGAAAACCTTACTGCCAAAACTTGTAAGAGGAGCAGTAATACTTTTCTGTTAAGTGCGGATTGACGTAACATGTAGAGGCACTAAAAATTGTAAACTGGTGAGATATAGGTAATGGGATAATGAAGTGATCTTTGCTGAGATATATTGAAAATGATTAGGAATCAGTTTTAAAAAAAGTTTTGTTTCCCATCTCCCTTGAGTGTGTAAGAGAGCAATGTGGAGAAGAGTAGGACACATAACTAACTAGAAATAAAATAGGCTCAGGGCGGAGAGCAGAGCACCCTATATGATAGTTATTTAAAATGACATGGCCATCACCACCACTGTCTGACAGAATTGATTTTCTCATTTTATTTCTCCATCTGTTCTGGCACTGCCCTCTCTGATATGTATGCACCAGTGCCTCCGGTCCATCTCCAACCTCAAGAAGTCCTAAATGAGCTGAATCTTTGGCTGATGTAGCTCGCAATCCGGCGTTTCTCTGTCTTTGCCAGACACAGTGTCATTCGCTCACTCATGTTCATTCTTTGTCTTGTGTTTGCAAATTCGAATATAGTTCATAGCAGAGCTAATCCAGCACCAGACAGATGACTTGTATCTGATTTATTGCTACACAGGACTGATTTTGCAGTGTAGTTGTATAAAACATGAGCACTCCTCCCAAATAGGCAAGGGCTATACTAATGATGTTTAATGATGTTTTTAATACCACATACTGACATCAACCTGCTTTTATTACACTCTGATGTCAGTATTTTCTAATTTGTGTGACCCTGACCTTTGACCTATGACTCTGAAGCATTGCATCTGAAAATTGTGCATTTTATTCTGATTACTCATATGACTGGAATTGTCGTGTTATTCAATTATACGCAGGTCCACTGTACGATTCATAACCACATTTTATTTACTTGTTCTTGCTCTGCCCCCATAACATAACATTCTATACAGAAACACACCGGTCTCGGCCTCTAGCTGCCATCAGCCTAACTACACTGACCGGCTGCATTAACATCTACTGTACAATGCAATTACACCACATCTCCCCTTTCTAGAATCAATGGGTAGACTACCATTGACTCACCAGACCTTAGAGGGTTATTCTGCCTCTGTGGCTGGAAAGTCTGGTCCTGCGCTTACCTGTAAGGAATACCATATAATGAAAATCTTAACTCTAATTAACCCGTTAAGTAACACAAATTCTTACATGCTAACTTGTCACACTCCCTGCATTTCCCAACTTCTGAACATGCATATTTGAAAATGACAACCTTTTAGCTTTTACACTTTTACCCATATTGTGCAAACAATACTACGAAAGAGGGGTATTCTTGTATAAAACAGTCCTTTCCATCTTATCCATTATAAGTCCAATCTGGTTGGTCTCACAACCACTCTTCCGGATCTGGTTCTGGGTGTAGATGGAAGCTCTGGAGAAACTGTCTCTGGCATGTCCGTGGAGCACTGCTCCCCGGCTTCTGCAGATTCTGGCTCCCCATTATTGCTCTCAGTTTAGTCTGGAGAGTGTTTCATGGGAACAAGATGCCGACGATTCCGCCTAATTGTCCCACGAGGTCCCTCCACGAGATATGATCGTGGTGTGGAGTGGCTGCCAATAACGGTGCCGCTGGCTCTCTGGTCTGTTATCCACACTTCTTGGCCTGGAGTGAGCCTGTCGAGGCTGCGTGCGCGATGACGAAGGTTATATGACTGTGCCTCTTTAGTCCTCCTCTCCTTTTCCCTCCGGGTGACAACCACACTATCAGGAAGTGCGGGGTCTAGCAGAGATGGCAGTATTGGCACTGTGGTGCGAAGCCGTCTCCCCATCAAGAGTTGGGCTGGACTATAGCCATTCTGCAGTGGGGTGGCTCTGTAAGCGAGCAGAGCCAAGTGTGGATCAACAGCTTTCCGCAATAGATTCTTGACAGTCTTAACTGCTCGTTCGGCTTCGCCATTGCTTTGGGGATATTTCGGGCTGCTTGTAATGTGACAGAAGCCATACACTTTTGCAAATGTCTCAAAAGCTGCCCCTGAAAACTGTGGCCCATTATCTGTTACCAGCTGCTCGGGGATCCCATGTCGTGCAAAAATCCCTTTGAGATGATGGATCGTGTCCTCTGACCTTGAAGGTGTGAGAGGGGCAATCTCAACAAATCTTGAGGCATAATCCACGACAAGAAGGTAGGTTTTCCCTCTCAGCATAAACAGATCGGCTCCTAGCTTTTGCCACGGCCGCCCCGGATACTGTGATGGCATCAGCGGTTCTGTGTGGTTTTCTCTCACTTGGCAACATGTCCGACAGTTAAGGACAAGCTCATTTATCTGCTGGCTTAGCCCTGGCCACCAAACCGACTGTCGTGCTCGCTGTCTGCACTTAACCACTCCCTGGTGACCTTCGTGCAGTCTGGTGAGCACATAATTTCTCATAGTTGCAGGTATAACCAACCTGTCCCCTTTGATTAGCAGACCATCATGTACGGTGAGGAACGCCCATTCTGCCCAGTACAGTCTTAGCGCTGGTTCGCTGTTGAAATGTGTGGGCCATCCTTCCTCGCACAGCTGCATCACGCGAGCACATACGCTGTCCCTCTTCAGCTCTTCTCTCAGCTGCTCCAAGAAATTGTTGCTAGCTGGCAGATTGTCCATCAACATGTCCACGTAAATATTTGTGCTCTCCAACAACTCCTTGTCTTGAAGTGTTTCTTTTGCTTTCACTGGAGATCGTGAGAGCGTGTCAGCTGTCCACAGGTGTTTGCCTGGTACATGCGAAATCGAGTAGGAATATCGCATGAGGCGCATCCTAAAGCGTTGAATTCTGGGAGGGAGCGCATCCAGAGTTTGTGCCCCCAGCAGACTTAGCAGCGGCTTATGGTCTGTCTCCATTTGAAAGTGTTTGCCAATAAGAAAGTTGCGGAACCGCTCACAAGCCCAGGTCAGACCTAAAGCCTCCTTTTCAACCTGAGCGTATCTCTGTTCTGTTGCAGTGAGGGAGCGTGACGCGTAGGCAACGGGTCTCCACTCCTCGTCCCATCTTTGAAGCAGCACACCCCCTAAGCCATACGATGATGCGTCCGCTGACACCTTGCAGTCACGGCTTGGGTCATACATGGCCAACACTGGTGGTGATGTGAGCGCATCTTTCAGGTTCTGAAATGCTCTAGCCTGGTCAATGTCCCATCTCCAGCAGTTTTTCTTAGACAGTAAGTCTCTTAGAGGTTTGTCCTTCTCTGCGAGCTGTGGGATAAACTTTCCAAGCAGGTTAACCATTCCCAGAAAGCTCCTTAACTCACTCACACTTTGTGGCTCCTTCATCTCCCTCACAGCCTGGGTCTTGCTTGGGTCAGGGCTGATACTGCTGGCTGAGAGAACATGCCCTAAAAACGTCACCTGCTGTTTCGCGATGACGCACTTGTTAATGTTTAGGGTGATGCCAGCTTTTTGGATCCTGCCCAGCACAGCGTGTAGGCGAGAGTCATGCTCTTCCTGCGTTCTGCCCCAGACCAGCACGTCGTCCATGTGGCAAAAAACCCCTTCCATACCATCTGTGACCTCTGTGACCATCCTGTTCTGGAAATGTTCCGGTGCTGAAGCAATCCCGAAGGGCAGTCTCTTGAAGTAATAACGCCCAAACGGTGTGATGAAAGTGGTGTATTTGGCTGAGTTTTCCGTCAGAGGTATCTGCCAAAACCCCATGTTAGCGTCCAGCTTGCTGAATATGCTGGCACCAGCCAATCTGCCCAATGTTTCCTCCACCGATGGCAGTATGTACTTCTCTCGACACACAGACTCATTGAGGTGTGTAAGGTCGACACATATGCGTACATCTTCTGTCTTCTTCGGTACCACCACCATGCCTGAGCACCAATCAGTTGGCTCCTCAATCCTGCTGATCACCCCTAGTTCTTCCATACGGGCCAGCTCCTGCTTAACTTTGTCCATCAGAGGCAACGGGATTCTCCGTGGCGTCTTCAAGGAAAAAGGTTGAGCTCCAGGTTTCAGTTTGATGTCGTACGGCTGACGTACTTCACCGAGACCACTGCACAGCTTTGGGTAGCACTTTTTAAGCGTCTCTATAGTTATGCTCTCCAGACGAGCCACAAGCTCCAGCTAGCTAATAGCAGGTCTCCCCAGCAAAGCAGTGTGCAGGTGTCTGATGACAAAGACATCCTCAAGTATTTCTTTGTCTCCCTTCCTCAGTGCAAGCTCACTGACACCAACGACATCCAAACGACTCCTCCCGGGACCCAGCAGAGCCTTGGTTGATCTATGGAGACTGGGGGGGTGGTTGTGTCTGTAGAGCTCCTTAAACACCTTAATGGGTAGGACTGTCACATCGGCTCCTGTATCAATTTTAAATGACACGTTTTTGTTGTTTATGCTTAAGTCGACAGTCCACGGCTCACCCTCACACTTAACACTGCCCAGGAACAAACCATGTTCATCCTCTTCAACCTCATGCACTGTTTTTGGTGCCCTGCATACACGCCTGTAATGTCCTTTTTTTCCACATGCATGGCATTTCACTTCATTCGCTGGACAATCCTGCTTTGAATGGGATGGAGCGCCACCACATTTCTGACAGGTTGGCCCTTTTCTGCCGTCTTCTCGGAATCCACGTGTTTTAGCTTGACGACTATCAGTCTGGAGCAGTTTGTTTCTTACAGGCTTACGACTGATTTTATGCACTCTGTCTACTGACTTAGCATCGCTAGCCTCACCTCTAGAGTCACCTCGCAAGGAGGATTGTTGTCGCTTTACCTCTTCACTTTGCCTCGCCATGTTGATAGCCCTCTGCAAAGTCAAATCTGGGTCAAGCTGCATGCGTTCTGACAGCCGTTTGTCCGTGAGACCGACAACGAGCCTATCACGTATCAGCTCATCATGTAGCACTCCATAGTTGCAATGTTCTGCTAGCGCATACAGTGCTGTCACAAAAGCATCCACTGTCTCATTGTCTCCCTGTCGGCGCATATTGAATTTGGCGCACTCATAGATCACATTTTTCTTCACAATGAAAAAAGCCTGGAACAGCGCTTGTTGTAAGATGGCGGCGCGCACAGACGCAGCGGCCCGGAGCTCCTACACTTTTGCACTTTTGGTGGTACTGTGTATTATTTCACACAGTCTGGGGTTACTTCAATACAACAGAGATGATCTACTACAACTAAGCCATGGAGATCTTCAACTAACATCCGAGTATCTCATCCCCCCGGAGATCGTTAAGCAACCCCCGGGGCTACCCGCAACAGCAAGCCGCAGGAGGGGACGTTGCGAGCGGAGGCAGAAGAGAGGCAGGCGGGGAGGCCTGTGGGCACGGCTAAAGACTAGTCCGTTTAAACCACCACTCCCGATCATATTCCTCTCCAACGCCCGTTCAATCCGTTACAAACTGGATGAAATACGACTGCAGATCGCCACTCGACGGACTTTTAATAACTGTTCGTGCATGATTTTCACTGAAACCTGGCTGGACAGCGCCATTCCCGATGTGGCTATTGATCTAGCAGGCCGCACCGCCTATCGAGCCGACAGGTCTGCGGACTCGGGTAAGAAGACTGGCGGGGGGCTGTGCATCTATATTAACAACTTTTGGTGCACGAACGTCACGGTAACGGAAAGACTGTGCAGTACAGAGGTAGAACTGTTGGTGTTAAAGTGCCGTCCATTCTATCTCCCTCGGGAATTTTCTGCCGTTTACATCTGCGCTGTTTACATTCCACCAGATGCTAATGCTAAGCTAGCGTTAGCACAATTGAGCAGCAGCATCAATAACAGCCTGGTAGCACACCCGGACAGTGTCTTTATTGCGGCTGGGGATTTTAACCACGCGGACCTGAAATCTGTACTTCACAATTTCCACCGTAATGTGAAGTGTGCTACCAGAGGAGATAGAACGTTGGACCAGGTGTACACCAACATGGCGAATGCGTACAGAGCCCAGGCTTATCCCCACCTGGGTCTGTCAGACCATCTCTCCCTTCTGCTACACCCAATATACACACAAAAGATCAAGAGCACTGGGATTACAACCAAAACCGTGAGAACATGGCCGCAGGATGCTATTCCGATGCTTCAGGACTGTTTCCACTGCACAGACTGGGATGTATTCAAGGTGCAGGACACTGACAATCGTGTCGCATTGGACAGTTACACCTCCACTGTCTTGGACTACATCTGTTTCTGTGTGGACAATGTAACAACTTGGAAACGATTCCGTGTGTTCCCTAATAATCCACCCTGGATGACACACGGAGTTCAACAACTTATTCGAACAAGGAACAACACTTTCAAATCCGGGGACCAGGAGGCATACAGTGCTGCCAGGGCCAACCTGAGAAGAGGCATCAAGACTGCCAAGCAGCAGCACAGGAGGCGTATCGAGGCCAGGTTTGAGAACAACACAAACCCAAGGCAGGTCTGGGAGGGCATCAGGGCTATCACGGACTACAAAAGAAGAACACCATCACCCTCAGCCGACAGTTCTACTCTGGCTGAGGATCTAAATTTCTTTTATGCCCGTTTTGATAGGGAGAACACCAACCATGTCCTGTCCCCTCTCCCCTCAACCGATCCTGCTCCAGTCCTGAGCACTCATGAGCTGAGGCGTGTGTTCTGGAGCATTAACACCAGGGGCCGGATGGAGTGCTGGGCCGGTTGCTAAAAGACTGTGCTGCGGACCTGGCGGACGTCTTCACCTCTATATATAACACCTCGTTGTCCTGTTCACTGGTACCATCCTGTTTCAAAGCAGCAACCATCGTTCCCATCCCAAAACAGTCAAATGTCACATGTCTGAACGATTTCAGACCTGTGGCACTCACCCCCATTCCCGCCAAATGCCTGGAGAGACTGGTCATTAAACACATCAGAGCTGCTTTTCCACCATCCCTGGACTCGCACCAGTTTGCATACAGGGAGAACCGGTCAACCGAGGATGCGATCGCCACAGTGCTGCACACATTACTGAAGCACTTGGAACACAGGAACACCTATGCACGGCTCCTCTTTGTAGACTACAGCTCGGCTTTTAATACCATCCGGCCATACAAACTCCGTCCCAAACTCCACCAACTGGGACTTAACTCCTCTCTGTGCAACTGGATTGCGGACTTCCTCACTAACCGTAGACAGAGTGTCAGAGTGGGTAAGAACACCTCTTCCACCCTTGTGGTCAACACCGGTGCCCCTCAGGGGTGTGTTCTGAGCCCTCTGCTATACACTCTCTTCACCCATGACTGTATTTCCTCCTGCGCGTCCAATCTCATTGTTAAGTTTCCAGATGACACTACAGTGCTCGGACTTATATCCAACAATGATGAGACAAACTATAGGACAGAGGTGCAACAACTAGAGTCATGGTGCCACGACAATAACTTGGTCTTAAACACCAAAAAGACCAAGGAGATCATTGTAGATTTCCGGAAGAGGGGTCATAACAACCATCTGCCTCTCTTCATTGGCAGTGAGGCGGTGGAGAGGGTGAGCAGTTTTAAATTCTTGGGGGTAACTGTGACCGAGGACCTGTCCTGGGGCAACCATATCACCTCAGTTGCACGGAAGGCCCAACAGCGCCTCTACTACCTGAGGAGACTGCGGAGCGCACACATTCCCAGATCTCTGATGTTGAACTTCTACAACTGTGCCATCAGCAGCGTTCTGACGTATGGATTTCTAGTGTGGTTCCCCAGCTGCACCAAGGCCGATCAGCAAGCACTCCAGCGGGTGGTGAAAGAAGCTGGCAGAATTATTGGAACAAGTCTGCCAGAGATCAGTAATATCTTCCCCACTCGCTGTCTGAGGAGGGTGCACAGTATCCTGCGGGACCAACATCACCCTGCGCGCCACCTTTTCCATCTGCTGCCCTCAGGGAGAAGGTACAGGTCTATACAGGCCAGAACATCCAGAGTGGCCAACAGCCTGTATCCACAGGCTGTGAGGCTCCTGAACTCTCTGCCCCCCTCTCACGGACAATAACCATATCCAACTTCTTAATAGCAATGAACTGGTCTGCATTGGTGCATCATATCTTTATTCTCTTCCCCCTCCTGCCCCCCCCCCTCTTTCTTAAATAGATAACTATCATATCTGATATCATATCTCACAGTACAATAATACTGAATGGGTTGCATTGTTGTACTTTGTCATGTTTCTCAGGTCTTTGTCTGAATTTCTACGAACATTATTGCTAAGGATTGTCTTATTGCATTGGAGTCACACTGGGTTAAATATGTACACTTGGGATAAGGGGTATTTATTATTTTCTTCTTTTTTTGGGTTGTATGGAAGCCCCAAACGCAATTTCATTGTTCTTGACAATGACAATAAATAAATACTACTACTACTGGAAACCATCACGTACCCCCTCGTACGTTGTCCTTTGCTCCGCTGTTAAACTCAGACCGCGAAGCACATCGTCCGCCTCATCTCCCATGCAGTAAATCAACGTGTTGACTTGGTTTTCCTCTGAGCTGACGTTCAAATTACTGGCGAGACGGAATCTCTCGAACCTCCGTATCCATTTGGACCACTCCTGCGGTTTTGAAAAGTCGAAGGATTCCGGTGGCTGGATGCTGAATGTCGCGCTCGGCCCCGCCGGTGCTCTCTGTGCAGTCTCATCCGCCATATTCTCCCCTCGTTATTCCGCGAGCTCCGCCAGACACAGGTTCGTTCAGTCGAGGTTATATGGATCAGTACAGGACTTCTGACACCATGTCGTGTTATTCAATTATTCACTGTACGATTCATAACCACACTTTATTTACTTGTTCTTGCTCTGCCCCCATAACATAACATAACATTCTATACAGAAACACACCGGTCTCGCCCTCTAGCTGCCATCAGCCTAACTACACTGACCGGCTGCATTAACATCTACTGTACAATGCAATTACACCACAGGAATCAGCTGAAATCTTTGGCTTCTGTAAGCCGTAAAAACTTGAGATTTTAAGATGCATTAATGCAGTGTGTGATTTTGCTAAACTTTATGACATCATTGTGACATCGTCACAGCCTTTCATATGCTATGTTACTCGATATGGTTTCTTAAAACTTTTGTTTCCACAGTCAACTTTGACCTTGTCACTAACAGTGAAGGTCTAGGTCAGATGTTTAGCTAAACTAGCTACTCATGCCCCCCAAGACCTAGTATGTTATTGTGAAGTTGTAACATAATCCATAAATAATTGTGAGTAATATAAAGTTTTCATTGATTTTCAGCAGACTTTACTCAGCTCAAGCTATTACTGGTATCAACCATCACACAAAATTTGAAAATGTGGATGCTGTACTGCTAATAAACAGACAGACAGACAAGCAAACAGAACTGATTACATACTTACTCCTTTAGGGGGGAGAATCTGAAGCCTTGTTGATCAAAAGTGACCAATTATGTAATGTTTGGGTCAGAAAGCACTTCTGTATTTAATTTAAAATAGTGCCAAATAAAATAGTGCCAATGATAGTTATATATATGTGGAATGTAGTGTAATGTGTACCGCCATTGCTTTCTCTCCAGTAAACATTTAACTTCCCTCAATAACAACCATTTCCACTGAGGTATAGTGTTAGGGTTTTTTCTTCTACATTGCAATGATGATAAAATAAAATGACAGGGTGCAGGCTTAGATTTAGAGTATACTGCGGCTGGAACTGCATATCAACGCAAACATTTGCTCTGAATATTGGGGGATTTGACTGAAACGCCTGAGGAGATCCAGTGTATTTAATAAAAGTGGAAGTTTAAGCACACAGACTTTGGTGTGAAATTCATGCTCCCCATTCCCCACGAGGCAGATGGAAAGCAAAAATTAAAACATTTTCTTCTTCAAAAGCGATACGCGGCAGGGTTGTGTAACAGTGTGTTGGTTTAGAGAGTTAGAGCGTGAGGTAGAAGGGAAAGAAAAAAAATGATGCAGGCGCAAGATGAAAGAGCATCACAAATAGAAAAGGTTCTTTAAGAGTTATAGTTTTTCATTAATATGCCCATGAAATTATCCATTAAACACATCTGCAAACTTCCCATTCCAATTACGCCTGTATCTATAATGAAAAGCTTACTGTGTCCTTGGTTATGTTATGGGGGCGGCAGGTGCATGTCAGATACACTGGTTAATGTCATTAAAACACATAAAAGGCGCTACATTTATAATGAGTGCGACTTTAACTCAGATTATTACTAATTATGTTAATTTGTATTTTCCACTTGGAAACGATCAAATTCAGTGCGTTGCAATCTAACCTGGGGCCATAGCGATATAGCTCCATTGTCAGAAACAGAGAACACTGTTGTTCCCTTCATTAAGATGTTTGCTCACAGCAACACTGTACCAGCAAGTACAGCCATAAGAATAAGTGATTACTAACCCTAAGCACATTATTTGGTTTGCTCATTAAAATCGTGACTCGTTAGATGGCACTGATAAAATCCAGTGTTCCATAGGCAGGCCTAATCCTCCAATCTGCTTTCACTGCTGAGAAAGAAACACATCTGGATGTCTTTAAGCACCTTTTCATATCTTCCTATGGTCGTGTTGTGTCCTCCTCTTTTCTCATTTGTCCCTTCACTGTTTCGAAAGGGAATTAAATCATCTGCACTTATTTGATGTTCCAGTGAATAATCTAATCTAATCTATCTATCTATCTATCTATCTATCTATCTATCTATCTATCTATCTATCTATCTATCTATCTATCTATCTATCTATCTATCTATCTATGATACACAAGCATTATGTTTAACCTAATGAACTGGGATGCTGATATCTGCATGTAATAGCAATTTATCATCTGTCCATATAAGCATACAGTATGCTACAAAAGCTTATGATTGCCAGTTTTGTTCCTGCCAATCTAACAGATTCTGTTCTGATGTGAAGGGAAAATTGTCCTCATCCTCTCTCTCATTCTATGTCCATATGCTTCTGTTGGGTTGGATAATCCATAAATACAGGGTTAATTTCCACAGTTATGTGGATGACATGCCACTATGTGTTCCAGTGACAGGTAATAATCTAAGTGCAGTCTCAGATCGTGTGGCTTGTCTCTCTGATGTTAAATGCTGTGTGTCATAAAAATTTCTTTAATTTAATTTTGGATCAAAACAAACAAAACAAACCCTGAAAACCCTGTTTTAAGTATCAGATGTCCACTTCCTATCTCCAGCTTATTCAAAGCTCAGGGTGCCGGACTGGGAACAAGACCACACCACTCTCATCCTTGCTGCAGTACATTGGCTACTGGTTATGATGGCTATACCCATTTACAGTTTTTCTCAGTCGCTTTGGTGCGTTTCTCAGATCAGAATTGAAATTCTCATAACTATTAGTTCAACCTCCACAACACTCAGTCATTTGTGCACATCATAGTAGCAATTTCTCCTCTCTCTGAACAAACTGCAAATGATTTTGGACATGAATCAGTTGCTTCCATACATTTCCCTGCTGCTTTCTGACATTTCCATTTGCTTATGTCATGTCAGTCAAAAGTAATCATACCTATAGATGCTGAATAGTCGTTCCCAATAAAACTAATAGTCATACATCCATTGCTTGAGTCATCACACACAAAATTGTTGAACTAGTTATCACATGCCAAATATTGGCCATCTGTCAAGCAAATCCTATACCTTTCTGTATCATTTTTCCTGGAAATGTCTCCGAAATTGAACAATTGATCTCAGGTGAATTACAGCTGTCACTCATGAGGAGGCGTGTGAAAGTTTAGTTGTAACCAATGACAAACAACTTGTTCACTGCAAGAAGAAGCCATTTCTGCAATGGTCATTGCAAACAATGCAATAAAGCTGAGAGAAATACAAAGCGCTGTCATAGAGAATTACATGGTATTTGGCAATATTGAATCTGTTTCAATTTCAACAATTGACAGAAGCAATTGTATAAAGTGCCATTTGAACGAAACAGTGACAGGGTGAAGGAGATCCGTCACCAGTATGTGCAGGTAAAGCTGGTCTTCTATGTTCTGCACTGCAAACTGTTTTACAGTACTTCGTAGTTTCATGCAGTACACTTGCAATTCCACAGCACATACTCTACAATGTGTTTTACCAAATGCATGCATTACTGTTTGTTACTGTACACAGGCATATTGTGACATTGCATTTCTGTCTCTCTCTAAAGCGTGTACTGGAGCTGGAAGCCAGGGAAACACTGCACACATTCATATATGTTGATGAGGCAGGTTTCAATCTGGCCAAAGGCAGAAGACGTGGAAGAAATTGCATTGGACAGAGGGCAACCACTGAAGTCCCTGGTCAGCGCGGAGGGAATATTACCGTGTGCAGCCATCTCAGACAACGGCGTCCTCACCCATATCCCCCTTCTTGGTCCATACAATACCCAACATCTCCTGACATTTTTAGACACTCTTTACAGGGACCTAGTCCCTGAGAATGAGAGAGGTGGAGGCCAACTCAGCAAGTATGTTGTTGTCTGGGATAATGTCCGTTTTCACCACTCCCATCAGGTCAGAGAGTGGTTTGCAGCACATGACAGAATTCTGGTTGAATATCTCCCTCCATATTCCCCATTCCTTAATCCAATAGAGGAGTTTTTCTCTGCCTGGAGGTGGAAAGTTTATGACCGGCATCCACATGAGCAAATGGCCCTGCTAGCAGCCATGGATGCAGCATGTGACGACATCACAGCAGGGTCCTGCAGAGGATGGATTCGCCACTCCAGGAGATGTTATCCCTCGCTGCATTGCGAGGGATAACATCTGTTGTGATGTAGATGAAAATATGTGGCCAGACAGACAGGAACGTCTGGATGTGCCAGAATGATTTACTGTACTGTTACATGTGCTGTTTATTGTTCACATTAGTGCACAGCTCTACCAAATGGGTGATTTTATGTTTACATGTATTCTACAGTGAACAAGTGACTGTAGCATATTTTTCTTTTGCACAATTCTGTAGGATTACAAACACTTCTACACAATGGAAATGTGAAACGTACGTATTCAGTGTCTCAGTTACTCCCAAGACTCCCATAACATCTACAGTGACTTTACTGCACATTTCAGATGGCTGTACAGGTAGGCCATAGTGCTGTCGTCAGCATTTTCAGGTGTCACCAATTGTTTTTGCAATGGGAAACACTGAAATTATAAACTGTCATAGTGGAAACATGACAATGCCATTTGACTATCTTGTTCATAAAGATGGTGTCAAGACTTTTCATTTTGATGGCACTGACAGTTTCATTGACATGGATACTTGCTTTTGAGGTATGGATAATCAATTCTGTGCATGTGACGTGCTTTTGCAGGCTATCCACTAGGTTTTGTAGTTTGCACTAATTGTTTTGGGAAATGCACTAACTGCTGTGCAAATGTTAATGGTGTTCTGAGGAACGCACCAAAGCGACTGAGAAAAACTGTAATGTCTTGAGGGTTTTGATGAGCTTTTTGCTGTCTAAGAAAATAAACATCTAATGATGTCCTAAACAACATCAAAGCCTTTGTTTAGGATTTGATGTAGGTGATTTTTAGCAGAAATCAGATGACACCATTTGGGGAATGCATATAAGATTGAAAATTATAGGCAAGTGCTGTTGGCCGCATATTTAGAAACACCGCATCTCAATCATACAAGTGACAAAAAATTGAAAATTCTAATAACTAAGAGTGTGAAAAGGGGAGAGAGAGGGGGAGGGAGTAAACAAACAGAGAGAGACAGAGACAAATACAGAGATGTGATTAAATGCCTGCAGCCAGAAGGGTATATCCATTCCACTTGTCACCAGACAGTCACACCGTTCCAGCCAATGAGAAACCAACACATGCTAATTGCCAGTTAGGCAGCCTGTCAGTCATCTGGAAATGCCTCCTGAATCAAATTTGCATAATTTCCTAAAAGTCTGGCACAGCCGGCACGAGATGACACTCAACGGCCAAAGCTGTGGCTGAGTTTTTGTTGTCACATTTGACTACAGTGAATAGCCATTACGCTCCCATCCAAAAATCCTTGCTTGAAATATTCTAATCTTCTTGCGTCTGTATGCCTTTTTCTTCTTTTTTTTGCATTTGTACGTGCATGATCATGCGTGTGTGTGTGTGTGTCAGTTTGCATCGCAGTGTATACACCCCAGTGATTTGTGGCTGGTAATTGCAAGGAGGGGGCTAATAACAATGGTGTCAGGCTGGACTGAGGAGACTTCATTATTAATATCTTGTTTCACAGGCTAAACACTGGGCAAAACATGCACACACTCAGCACAGACACTCATACACATCCTATTCTGGGTTGTCATCACAGCAGAAGGCAGTAAGAGAGAGTGATGAAAGGAGGAAACTGAGGAAATGAACAAACTGGGTGAACAAATTGACTCTGGGCATGTTATGTGTGAGTGTGCTTAAACACGTCTCGATGTGACTGTGTGCATGCTTTTGAATTATAATTCAGATGTCGTCGAAATTTGTGGCAGACGACTGCAGATGCAAATGTGCCCTATGCTAATTTTTTGATCTGACAACTGCAACAAAAGCATCTGTCCCCGTAGCTCCTTCTGTGTCGATCAAATAATGGCACCTCATTCTTCCCTCGTGACCTCCAACCTGCAACATCACTGTCACTCAGACCATAACAAATGTTTATTTAGACATCCACCAATGGCTTACTGTGATGGGATGGGTGGACTGCACCAATCCAACTCTAAATGGACTTGGGTGGCAGCGTGGGGAAATGGGGGTGTAAGGGAGAGCCATTATTATGCGCACAGCTATCTGGTCAGGAGATTTTTTTTCCTTCAACCTTCCCAGTTAAATTAGATTTTTTTGACTTGTAAACACAGTCAAACGGTTAAAGAAGAGTGAGGCTGTTGCTGTTGTTTGTGTTGTGTGTGTGTATATATATATATATATATATATATATATATATATATATATATATATATATATATATATATATATATATATATATATATATATATATATATATATATATATATATATATATTTTATTACAGTGCAGCATCAAATCAGTTAACCTTTTGGGATATTGACTTGCCCAGTTAACTAGAAGAGGGGTTGGCAATCAGTTTCAATTGCTTTGGTGTTAATGAGGTTACCAGCAGGTCTACCAGTGGGGCAACAATGAGACAACCCCCAAAACAGGATTGGTTTTTACTGCTTAAGAACACTGACATTTTCCCCTCTTTGTCTTTTCTTTCTTGTGGCGATACCCTACAGAGGTTGCACAAGTTGCATAGGTAGATAAACTCCACATCAGTACGTGCCATTACTAGAAGGTTTGCTGTGTCTCTCAGTACAGTCTTGAAGCATGGAGGAGATTCCAGGAGACCGGCAGTTACTCCAGGAGAGCTGGACAGGGATGTAGAAAATGCTTCACCCATCATAACCAATATCTGGACCTTTGTGCAAGGAGGAACAAGATGCCCACCGTCAAAGCTACAAAATGACCTCCAGTAGGCCACTCGTGTGAATATCTCTGACCAAAAAAAAAAAAAAAAAATCAGAAACAAACTTCATGAGGGTGGCCTGAGGGCCAGTTGACCCTCTGCTCACTGCCTGACACCGTGGAGTCTGATTGACATTTGCCATAGAGTAGCAGAAGTGGCAGGTCTGGCACTGGTGCTCTGTGCTTTCCATAGATGAGAGCAGGTTTACCCTGAGGAGCTGTGGAGAATGTTATGTTGCCTGTAAAATTGTTCAGCCTGACTGGTTTGGAGGTGGGTCAGTGATGGTCTGGGAGGCATATCCATGGAGTGACACGCAGAACTCTACAGGCTAGGCATCGGCATCAGGTATTAGAATGAAATCCTAGGACCCATTGTCAGACCCTACTCTGGTGCAGTGGGTTCTGGGTAACTCCTTGTGCTCAACAATGCCCAACCTCATGTGATGAGAGTACACAGGCAGGTCCTGGATGATGAAAGTTGGCTGCAAAGGTTAATTTAATAATGTTTGTTACTTTCTCTGCTTGCAGTATTACTCTATAACAGTTTATTCAGCATTATTGGGTTTCTTTTGGCTCTTCTCCATTTCTGCTGCTTTGTTGTACTGTTGCTTATAACCACTACTCTTATAACCCAACTCACCAATGGTTTCATGTGTTCTTTCACCAGCAAAAGGTAGACAAAAGTACTGTTTTTAAAATCTGTGGTAGGTGGCATCAAAGTGATGGATCTGCTCATCCTAAAAGAATATATGGAATATGTGTGAAAATATAAAAGCTTTAGAACAATCAAAAGGCAACAACTGAAGTAATATAGGACTGACAGCACACTGGTAATAAATGTCCCGTGGGATATCGCATCTCAAAGGAAAAGACTCAGGACTTTGTCTCATAGATCACAGTCAGATGCAATCTCACGCTCAGCACTGAAATAATAGCTTTCTTGAAAACGACTCATTTTCCTTTCTTCCTGCACTAATTCAGATTTTTTCAACAAATATGTGTGACATTTGTATGAAACTTTTATTATTGCATATATTTGTGGCTGTGTGCACTTTGTATATGTATCTGTATGGTTGTGTGTGAATATGAATGTGTTAGGCTGCCAAGATGAACAAGAAGTGCCACTGAAGTGGAAAATTAGTCATTGTAAACATGTAGTTAAGTAGACCGGGTCAGGGATGTCCCTGTAACTTAAATGATTTATTGTGTATCCCGCTACCTTTTCCCCCAGACATGCTCATATAAGCACAGTTTCTTCAGTTTGCCTCACATCCTCACCTTTTCTTCCAATGATAGAAGTGTTGCTGTGTTAATGGCAGGAAAAAAAGGAACAAATCAGGCAACATCTTTTGTTGTTGTCAAGTTTTGAATTTAGAGTGTTTTGATAATTTTGACTTGCTACCTGTGTTCATTTTAATAATTTGAGGTATTAATTCTTGCATTGAAATGTGGGTACCAATTAAGATTGCCTTATTGTTTCACAGATTGAAAACAAGCAAATGCAATTTTATTTCAAATTGTATTTCAAAATAGGACAAACTTTTTTTATCCAAAAGATTTATTTTCTTAAAAAGCTACTTCTATTAACAAGGTAATTTTTATATTCAAAGTACATAACAGGAGACAAATTTTAATAGAAAACATATTGTTTTTTTTTTAACACAATTTGTAGTCTTTTATAGTAATTTGTAAGATGGATTTTCTAACATGAAAACTAATTTAATTAGCTTAGTTTAATGTTTCATGATTAATGTTTCTGATGGAAATCTAATATGAAGGTTCTTTAGTTTAATAGATGTAGTAGCTAACAAGTGAACAACCTTTGACTTAGATTTTAGTTTCCAATTTTTGTTTTGTATTAAGCTATAGCTCCAACATTGAATTTGTGTCGTATTTGTGTTTGGGTACACAGTTCTTCCCTTGTCGGTTCTTCCTCTGTGATGTCTCCTGTGTTTATATCTTTGTCCTCCAGCGTTTCCTGTCTTAATATTTAATGTGAATTTTGGGCTGTTCCCTGTTTTACTTTGAAGGTTGGTTTTCTTTCTTCCCCTGAATCCCCTGATTCATTCTCACCGCTGTTCTGCCATCCTTTGTATTACTTTCCATGATCTCCTGGTTTCCCTTGCTTCCTGATGTTTTTGGATGTCTGCTAAGATTTACATTTTGGATTTTGTTCTTAGCCTGAATTAAAGGCTTGCTGCAAATGGCAGACTGTTTTAGTCTGCCACTCAAAAAATCTTAATTGACAGATTTTTCACATACATTACACGTCTTGGCATTATTATATTCACTTAGCCTAACATCAGCATCCTGCTAAATTCACCCAGCATAAGTGTGTTCTACATAAAAGGGGTATCACTGGAAACAATGACCAGTGGCAGTCACGTATAAGTCTGCTGCTAGCAGGTAGTTGGTTTTATAAAGGGAGATAAAACTATGCTGTGGGAAATATATGAGGAGGTTAAACACATAATACATACTGAATGCAACACAGCAGCTGTGTAGAAAGGCACTGTACAGTAGTTACCAGCAAGTAAATATAGGTTTCCTGGGTTTTGGTTATATATTAATGTTTATAGAACAGTATAATTATTGTAAACCTGTTTGTTGCCAACAAGAGAATGGTAATGAATAAAACTGTCTAAGGATCTGGTTACAACTGATGCTTATCAGGGATAAACAAAGACATTAGATACTACTGAGAAAATTTAAACCCTCATACTAGGTCACTTAGGTCGAAGGCATCTTCCAGAAATGGTGACACTATTTTCCAAAGAATATATTCTTCAGTGAGTGATGATTTTTTACCTGGTAAACACTAATCTCAAACATACCCTAACCCTTGTACTTCACATCTGCTCTGAAACAGGTTAGATCTGCAATACAAATTACGATGGGAACGTACCTCTGTAAGAAGCAAAACACCTTTGCAGTAGTGAAAAACCCAGGGACACCTCTGAAGTTACCTGGATAGGCCCAAATCCTATTTCGTAATACGGGCAGTTCTTTCCATTCTTATCATTTTCATTCTACCCAAGCAAGTGGCCCAACTCAGGCACTGATCAGCTTTAAGTTGTATTATTTTTATTATATTTTGTTATTTTTATCCTCTTTATATTAACACTGACACCCAGTGATGGTTTCAAATCTATTAATATTATTTCACTGCTCAAAGAACATTAGCAGTTTCACATCATGGTATTACAGATTTACAATGTATGTTAGTTTTTTTTTTAACCTGTTACTGGAATTAATAGCCATCAGTGGAGAGATGGGAAGGATCCAAATGAAGTACACATAGGCAGGTTGAAAATACACAAAGGAGGAGCCTTTATTGGCTAAAATAAAAGGCAAGAGGCGGGGGGACTATATATACATACTGGGCCCAATAGCAAAGAGTAAACAGAAGACCGTTTGTATCTGACATGGTCCTGGGCCATGTTGGCCCAGTGTTCTTAGTTTTCTTGTATGTTTGTATTTTGTTCCTTATTTAGGCCATGTTTTCTGAGTTGCCCTGTTGTGTTGTTCCCTAAGTGTTTTCCCTTCATGGCTTTTACCCCCTGTGTGCCCCTCTGTGTATCTGTGAGCCCTCGTCTCTCCTTATGTTTTATTCCATGTTTCCCCTGCCCATTATGTCTAAGTTCTCCCCGTGCTCTCTCTCCCCCCCCTGTGTGCCCTGTGTATTTATGAGCCCTCGTCTCCCTTTGTGGTTGTTTCATGTTTCCCCAGCCCGTTATGTCTGTGTTTTCCCCGTGCTCTCTCTCCTCCTGTCTGAACCTCTGTGCACTTCCTGTTTACTTTGTGACTCTCACGCCCGTACATGTCATGTTCAGTTCACCCCGCCCTGTCTCGTTATGATTATCAGTGTCACCTGTGTTCCCCGTGTGTTCCCACTTTCCTCGTTAACCCTCTGTGTATTTCTGTCTGCGTCTCCCTCTGTTCGGCGTGACGTCGTCCCTCATGCTGTGTGTGGATCTCCCTGTGTCTCGCTGTAAGTTCTTAGTTTGTGGCTTCCCAGTTTAGTTTAGTTTGTATGTTTGTTCTACCGGCAAATAAAGCTGTGTTTTGAGTTCATTCCCTCGAGTCTGTGAGTCCTGCATTTTGGGTCCAACTCCCGCCTGCCGCACAGCGATTCATGACAGTATCGCTGATGACCAGATTAAAATAGTCAGTATACCATGCAACCCATACCTATGCGTGCTAACTTCACTTTCCTGCATTGTGGTATTATTATCCATATCTATCATCTGTAATATCTGCCTGAAAAGAGGTATAAAACATTATTTAAATGCTAATGTCTTTTGACAGATTAGCATACACAGGAGCAATATATTTTCTACTGTTTGACTAGGCTCACAGCTGAGCTATTTCACTCAGTACAGATTCACTCTGAAGCATTTGCTCAGCCATCTATGACTTCATTTAAAAGAAAATGGCTCAAAATTTCTTGTGTGACGATATATTACTGTTTGCCCGGGAATTCTATTCAACCTTTCCCGTCACTGAGAAGAGCAGAGGGCAGGTTCAAGTTGCAGGAATTTGATGTTTGATGACTGGTTGACAGTCTCTAATCAAATCTTCCATAATATCTATGTGCAGTAATGGTGGCAACATCAAATGAACAGTAAAATCTTATAGAAGAACAAAACCAAATTGTTTTACAATCTAAATACAGAGGTATGGGATAAATCTGTCACTCCAGGTTGAAATAGTTTGTGGGGAAATGTGTATGTGCACAAGTTTGTAATGTGTTCAATGCATTTCCCCTCGCAGGGCATCAAATACCGCAGTTCTGTCAAAGCTGCTTGTGTCTCTGAGATACGCATAGGATGTCCTTTGGTGCTGTGATGCACCAGCTGAGGCAAAAATTAGATGCCGAGAGCAAATGCTTCAACTACATATAGAAGTACTTCATGTATTCATTTTTTCTTTTATCCGTATGTCACGAGCCGGGATTGAGACACAGCTGAAATGCTGATGAATTACCTGTTGAACAAGTTTGGAATATAGATAGAGCTTCAAAAACGGATGAGAAGCATTTGATCTCGAGTTCTAGCTGAAGTACTCACTTTTAAGGCAGCAGAACAGTCATGAAAGATCAATAAACCCACCTTAATTCCTTGAAATATTATGAAATCATGATGAAATTACATTTTTCTTTATTTGCCGGATTCTCAGTCATCCCACATTATCTCACACTCACAGAGAGAGCATTTGAAGTTTTTTAATCAGTATTCATCAAAGGACCGCATCACCTTACCAAGTACCGAAGGTAAGGTTTTTACAGCCAGGCATGCACCGTGGCTCACAGGAGGGTAGAAGTGGAGGGAGTAAAAGCAATGGCTCAGTGCCAGTTTAGCATGATATTTGGTGATTTTAAAAATCAGATATAGCAACTGATTTTTTTTTCCCTCTCAGACACACGAAAATAACATATTTGCATGTAGTGATTTATTAACTCTTCTACATGTTGCCTGATGTTGTTGTTTGTGACGCTCTAAAAATGTGCGTTCCCAACAGGTAAGTTAAGTGCCCTGCAGTGGATAATCTATGCAACAATAACACATAACAAAGATGAAAGCTGTTTCTTCCATCTCTTCTTTACTTTTTAACTTTTCATTTATGGGTGTTTACAAATAGATTTGGATAAAGTTACTATCAGCTGATAATATCGGCCCACTGATAAATCTGCCTGATGTCCAGGATCCACACAACTCTACGGTGTCTTAGCATCGTTAAAACAACCACATTTTGGAAGGATGGGACGTGTTTTGGTTTTAAAACAGTTGGGTTTGTGAAGACAGTTTTGGCGACAATATCGCAGACACACTTGTTCACTTCCCCATGGGGTCTTTGTTGTCAGATCGAGCAAAGAAATCTGTGCACTTACTTTCCACCACTGCTGTTCTTCCTGTAGTATTTTCTCCTGATAAGCAACCAACACTCTGCTTCCTGTTTGAATGTGGCCTCACTATCAGCCCAGATTTGATCGCTGCTGCTTGTATAACTGCTTTCTCTACACAGCTTTATTATCATTCTTATTCTTCTTGTGCACTGACACAAACAATAATGAAATATTTGTACATTTTTCCATATTAAAACTGTGAGTTACACATGTATGAATGTGTTGTGTATTTCAGATTATGCACATCATGTGTCTACATGATAAATAAATAACAACAGCACAACAACACTACTGACAGAAGAAAGTAGGAAAAATAAATGAAAATAAAGATATTAATGAAAATATAAATAGAAACAATGATTAAACGGAGGCACTAGGTTATGACCTTGGGCCATGGGAATTATCATTTATTTTAAGTGCTATTACTATTCTTATTATTATTTTACTACTATTTGACATTAAGAATTTCTTTTACAAAGCCATCCCTACGGTGGCCCTGAGAGGCCAAACGGACTGCAACTTAAGAAAAAACTAGCAATAAGAAAAACGCTGCAAAAGCAGACAAAACACAACGGAAATGGGAAAAAACGGATTTCCAAAAGGACAAGGGAAGTGTTTCTGGGGAGACAATAACTCGATGGACCAGTTGGTGGAACCAAAATATGCTAAGAATTGCACTGGCAGACACTTAAAAGAAGTGGAGAATTTATCGGTTTTGTGAAGAAAGAAAAGATGAGAGTGTGTTAGCCTGACTATTAGCCTAAAAATCCGTCATCAGTATTATATGAATCATGAGATTAAAACACACTTATCTAGCATGCTTTGGTTCCTGTAAATTGACCCTGCAAGTTTGGTTCCTGCAGCTTCCTTAAGTTGCAGGCCTCTCAGGGCCACCGTACATCCACCTTAGAAGCAACACAGTTTACAGACATACATATAGGATAGATTTTATAAGAAAGCAAAGCGGGGAGGATCATCAAGGACTCCAGTCACCCCAGCCATAAACTGTTCAGACTACTTCCATCAGGAAGGAGGTTCTGCAGCATCCGGTCCCGTACCAGCAGACTGAGAGACAGCTTCTTCCACCAGGCCATCAGACTGCTGAACACGTCATAGACACCTCAGCTTCACTACTGGAACTTTAACATTATGCACTACATACTGTACAGTAATGCCACTGTTTTGCACATGTCTCAACTCTGTATATTTTTACATATTTTATTTATTGACTCTATTTACTGTAATTTGTAAAATATGTGTATACACACACACACACACACACACGCACACACACGTAGAAAAACATTTAGTATACACATCCAGAAATTTATTTATTTATTTATTTATTTTTGCATATACTATTATATATTGTACATATATATTTATTAGTTTCAGATTTAGCCATTCGTATATTTTGCCTGTTTACATTATTGTATTTTGCACAACTCTGTTGCTTGTGAAGCTCGCACACAAGAATTTCACTCGCATGTGCTGTACCAATGTACCTGCACATGTGATGTGACAATAAAAGTGATTTGATTTGATTTGATTTATAGGATAGATTTTATAAGAAAGCAAAGAGGTGCATTACTGTCTCCCACTGACTGTGTGAGAGTGAAAAGGAGGACCCAAGTGTGGACATGGAAGGAGACAAAAGGTTCAAACAAAAAGCGAGCCGTTTATTATGGCTGGAAAACCAGCCACGTATCTGTATGGCTGTTATTCATGATAACTATGACTAACACTAAACACAGATGACCTGACAAAGACTGAATGAAACACCCAGACTAAATACACACAGGATGTGATCGGGGGAAGTGGAAACACATGGGGAAACAGCTGACTGGAATGAACATAATGACTCCACAGGGGAAAAGTAAAACTAAGCACATTTAACATAGAAACACAAGACTTTCAAAATAAAACAGGAAACACTGAGATGTAGACATGACAACACAAGCTTGACAATATGGAACACAGACAAGAAATGCATTCAACTAACACAGAGGAAGTGGGTGAAACATAACCTAAACTAAAACTTAAGGCAAACTAATAATAATCCTAGAACCTACCATTATATCAAAATATAACATAAGAACAAAACAGACAAACTGAAAATGCTGGGCCACAGCTCCTGACAATTACAGATGTTCATCGCAAGACATCATTGTCAGTAATCATAAAGGGACAATATGGACTTGGAACATGTTTTAGACATAAAAAGACATAAAAATCACCCTGATGTGGAAGTTCCAAAAGCCCATATACAATTATGATATGCTTACAGGCTCAGTGATAATATGAAAAAATTAACTGACTTTAACTCTCAGCAGTCTAAGAAGCCATGGTAGGTTAGGTAACCCTAACTTTGTGTTTTGGAGAAACATAGAAAGATACTAGAATTTTTTTGATTTTTTTTTTTTTTACCACAGAGAAGAATTTCATAAAAACAAAAATGACACATTCTGATTGCCCAGGGTTGTGATCATCACCAATCACAACGTAGACTTCAGAGGGTTAACAGGGGGTCTAAATATTTTGACAGAGATGGGGGCTCAAAGCACAATGTAAAGACAATCTTTATTCTCAAACGTATAAAAGATGCATTAAAGTCGCAGTCTCTGCCTTTGTATTCGCTGTGCGCAGAGTTGTTTTGGTTCAGTTGACACCTATCAAATATTAATTACTTCATTTCTTTTGAAGGTGGAAGAATTCAAGCTGCTCTGGTTGAGTCTCGTCTGTTGTCGACTTCAAAGTATCGACCTGTGATGTCCAGGCTTCTGCGTCTTGCATCATATTTATTCAATTTTTTTCCCGTCCCTCTCTTTTCCACAGTACAGAGCCGTGCAGGATACGCTGCTTTTCAACTGTCTGAGGAAAGGTGGTGGGGGGTGGGCTGTAAGAGAACAGCTTACAGTGTCCGTTTCCTCTGAGCCTTCTTCCTGTGTCTCCTCTCGCCTTTCTTCCCATATGGAGGGTGGTATGGCATCATTATCAAGAGGGAGGCAACCATCCAGTCAGAGAAATCGACAATTAGGAAGCAATAAAGTGGAAAAGCATATTCTCTATGCTAATGAGTTTCCCAGCAGCCGCAGTAGATTCTGATTAGGCCCCACCACTTTGCAGACGTTACTATTACTGTTACTTATTCCATTTATGTAAAACCCAATTTATTTATTTCATTGTAGTGTTTATCAGGACCATGATACGGGGGCCCTTAGTGCATATTGGTGGGCTTTGAAAAAGAAGTGACAGACGAGGAAAGAAAGCTAATTTGATTCATGAGTAGATTTAATGGAAGAAACAGTGAAGCGTGAGAGCATCTATAATGTACCCCCAGCGACTGTTCCCTATACGCTCTCCCCCTGCTGTCACAGGCGCTGAATGGAGAGCAGACACGGGAAGACGATCTAGTTTTCAAGCCTAAAGGAGCAGACAGGGGAGATACCAAGTGTAACATAGGCTGCAGAGGGAAGTTCAACCTGTGTCTACCTCCGACGCAACTATGATGATCAAACGCATGAATGTGAAGACCGAGCTCGTCATTAGAAGTGCTCTTTCTGCTGCCTGCTGTCTTTTTGTTTCGTGTCAAAAGCAATTTAAAACCATGTGTCAATTAATGCTGTCTGATTGGTATCAGACGACACTTCCAGGAACATGAGATACCACAGAGCTTTGATGTTTTCATTTTTTTTGTACCCTGCACAGCTGTGATTGTCTTTATTAGTTTCCGTGTATTTGTGTAGTTTTGCATCCTGCTGGAATAAAATAACATTAGAAGCCATTTAAAACGCCGCCCTGGTGCCAAAAGGCATCCGAGAATTATCTCACATTTTGTCATAATGATGCGATTTGCATTGCAAAGCATCTGTCGGAGGCCTCTGCTGAATCTGCCAGAGACCTCATCACCTCTACTGTAAGCACAATTTGGAGTTTCTGACTTACAAATAGCTCGACTTATAACGAGCACAGAGGAGTTGAGATTTGCCACATGCTATTTTAAACCGTCAAATACAGCTTTATGTTTTTCAGACCCTGTCATCAATAAATTTGAGTAATATATTTATTAGAGTCCAGGAAATCTTTTTCTCTTCCACTACCGAGGTGCTTCTCTTGCAGGAAAAGTGCAACGTAAGCCAAAAGAATGAAAGACTGGTTGTTATTTTCAATTATTTGAAATGCATTCAGATAAATTTTTGCTTATGCTAAATTTTGGTGCAGGAAGTGCTGCTTAACTGAAAGCTTATTCAACTAGAAGCTTATTACACTTTCATAGCTGGACAATGGAGAGCGTTTGGCTTTGTGTCTGAAGGGATATTGCAGGCCATTCATTAAGCCATGCTTTCAGGGAGATACCTGAGACAAGCTAAAAGACAAAAGAGCCAATAAACCAGCAGAAACACATCCAATCTGATAACGGAAGAAAAAGAAGCGACTAATTTGAGATCCTCTTGTTCTCTTGATATCACAACTCTAGTATCCCATCTTTGGCTGTAAGAGGTGCCTTTGAATCTCATGCCAGCCAGGAAGACAATGGGCGAGGTTGTAAAACTATAGTAAAACTAAAAGTAAGGGGAGTGTGGCGACAGTGCTCTTCGTCAACCTTCCTCTATGGATGCTCAGATGTTGTCTATAAGGAGAAAATGATGTGGGTGAAAGGACAGGTGAGAAAATGCTGGGAGGAAGAAAAATGTATTGAAAAAAGGGGGCCGTGTGAACATGGTGCTCTGCTGTGTCAGCATTATTTAAAAGATCTCATTAACCTGATCATGAAAGCAACAAAATCAATAGTCAGTGCAGGAATAGAAAGCATTTCAAAGAACTATAAATGTTCCGTTTTTAGTCCTCAGGTTCATGATGAGAAGTGGGGTTAAATTCATTGAACAGAGATAACACAGAGGCTGTCTAGGTCAGGGGTCACCCGTCTTCTATTGACTTGGCCTGAAACACACACTGATCAAGGATTCTGAATTTGTGCAATGACACTGGGTCACCTTGATCTTGAACATCCACAGTCTGCTTTATTTGTGTGAGGAAAGTCATCTCAGCTGCTCTACAGCTCGAGCATCTCGATAGCTAGAAACTAACATAGCACCAAATCACAACAACAGTCGCCTTAAGGCGTTTTAAACCCCAGCAAGAAAATGAACCCTATTAGCAAGTGCATGGCAACAGCGGAAAGGAAAAACTCCCTTTTAACAGGAAGAAACAGGGTCTTTGGAAGGGCAGCCATCTGGTGCGACTGGTTACCCTTGTGACGAGAGTCCTGCTTTGTTTTTCCTGTTTGTCTGTGTGCAGGTGTGTATCTATGTGCAGTAGGAGCTGAAATGAAATAAATAAAATTGCTGTTTTAGGTGCACTGGCTGAATGCTCTGAACTACACTCTGCCACCTAGTCTTTCCTTTCAGTTCTTCCTGAAAAGGAATCCTTTTCCAGTTTTTCTCAGTGGATGGCAACTGCTTGATTGGATCTACCTGTTCTGTCTGGCAGTCTGTTCTTATACATCACCAAAAGGAGACTGACTGACAAGTTGGCACTAAAACATATAGTCTCAGATCACTGACACAGACCTTCGGCCCAAGTTGTTCTGAAACAATGCACCATTAACGAACGACTCGTGTTTTCAGTCAGACAACTAATAGCTGTGGTATTGGTCAGCATCTCACTTATTCGAGCTTAAGTGAAATGTTGGTGGGTTGACAGTAGAAGTTCCGTAAAAAAAACCCATTATCCTCTGGGCCATTTTGTTTGAGCGTCACTCTAATAGCATCATTGGTCTTCATTTGTGTTCACGAGATCATGACAAACTTGTCACATAGCATTAGTGTCATTTTTACCTTCGGTTTGAGCACTGTATCCAACACCTGCGCCACTGCAATCCACCGAGTGCCTAAAATACGATGGCAGCTTTGCACTGTGACATCGCTGACGAAGGAAGAGTTTTTCAGTGCTGTCAAGACATAAGGTGAAGCGTATCTCTGCTACACAAAGTCAGGGAATAAAATGAAATGGTAAATCAATTTAATCAATTTCAAATTCATGGTTCTTCTTCAAATAAAAGCAAACACATTTAGCGCTTACGTGAAGCTGTAAAACTAATTGTCTGAGGGCAAATATCGACTTTTAGATTACACTCCATGTTTGTTTCATTTCTTTCATTTTGTTCATAGTCTGCCAGCATCTACTTTCTTTGAAACACAGCGGGGCTGCTGTAATTGTATTCACAGATACAATATGGAGGCTTCAGAAAGAAAAGTTTGAATCGAAAGTGACGGGGAAAAACAGAAAAAATGAGGGGAAAAAAGAGGAATAAGAATAGAATAAAGGGCAGGATAAACTCAAGGGCAGATGGAGATGTTGAAGCCAACAGCACATAGTGTCGGCTCAAATGGACCATGAGGGGGCAACTTCTGGCTCCTGGAGGATTTTCTTCAGGTCATCAAGCATCACATCATGGAGAGGCGAACGCAGCCATGGTCACGGCTATAGCCACGGAAGCACGGGCGAAGCCAAAACCCTGCTCTGTTATTTCCACATTCATGACTCATCCTAAACCGAAAGTCTTCTTCTTCATTCTCTCCTTCATTTTCTTTGTGTGACTGGGCTAAACAGTAAACTGTGACCACACTCTGGCTTGACTTAGAGAAGCATGAAATATATGGAACCTCAATTGTGCCCCCATTAAAACATCTGAATATTTCTGGCCCAGATAGATTTTCTGCTCCACTGTCTGACTCCATCCGCAGTGTCTCTTCAGATCTCTCTCGCCCACACCAGAGCAAAAATATCAGCATACCCTAGAAATATAAGTCAGGTACACTCTGTGCTTTAGATAAAGCCCGATACTGTCACTGTTCTGTCACTGGTGCTGATGCTGCAATGTTTTTGCCCTTTTGACACCTGGATATAATCATGACTTACAATTGCAGATGTTTCCATTTTGTAAACCCCCTAAACCTCCAGGCAACTCCAAGCCTCAAGGGCTGGTGTCCTGCAGTTTTTAGATCACCCTGGGTCAACACACCTGAATCACATATTCATTACCAGGCCTCTGGAGAACTTCAGGATATGTTGAGGTGATCATTTAGCCATTTGAATCAGTTGTATTGGATCAAGGACACATCTAAAACCTGCAGGACACGAGGCCTAGAGTTACCCACACCTGACTAATCTATTGATAAGAGAAATAGGGTGGACATAACATCATAGACTGGCCCATCAGTCCTCAAATAGCTTTTTAAGTCCATCAATACCTCGATTCTTTTTCTCTTATCCAATTCAGGGTCATGAGGTACACCCTGGACAGGTCACCAGGAATCATTCACACTTAGGGGGCCATTTTTATAAGCACCAATTCACCTAACCGCATGTCTTTGGACTGGGGGAGGGCACTAGAGAACCCACGCAAATGGGGAGAGAACATGCAAACTCCACACAGATGGTGGATTCAAACCCACAACCTTCTCGCTGTGAGGCAACAGTGCTGACCACCACACCACCATGCTACCCTTTGGAAGTGTTCTATAATATGACTGAAGGTGAGTATGAAGGCAAGCCATCACTCATCTTGGTGTTTGTGCTTCCGAGTGATGCTGCTTCTTGACCACGGTTCAACCTTTTCGAAGGGAAGGAATAAATCTAATCCTTTCTCAGTCTTGCCAGCCATGCCAGGCGGCTCTTGCAGAGAGTAAAGCCCGAGGCATAGATTATATCCTTTTCATCTGTTGCCAAAGTTTAAGACTTGAATAAAAACCACTTTGGGCCAGGTTAAAGGAGGCGATTTAAACAGCGCTGTCATGGGAAACTTCTCATTCTGGTTCTTGTTAATAAATGCTCCTGTTATCGTGGACTGAATATTAAAAAAAAGTCTCTAAATGACCTCATTGTGTCTAATAAGGTGACGTTCGAAGTACTTTTATTTAAGCAGGTGTTTGTTTCATCTTAACAGGCTTGACAAACTCAAATACTCTCTGAGGTGCAGGTTAAACCTCCCTTGAAAAAAACTGTCGGCTTAATGGCCCCTGCCTTTTGCTGATAACCGCTGAGGCGTCTCCTGCTCTTTGGAAGCAGGTGGATAAAACAGCTAAAGCCTTTGTGTAAAGGCACCGTGAAACATAGCCCAGTGTCTTTTTTTATTTTGTTCTTTGAAGTGAATTGACATTCAGCTCAGGATTTTGTTTGAGCATGCACATTCCCTCCCAAACTCCTCTGTTTTTAAAATTTTCCTTCTTTAAACTTCAGCACGTTATTTAAAGTCGGAGCCGCCCTCTCGTCCTTGAAAGCGACTTACAGGTCGTCTGTCTTTCGCGTTTCGTTTGAATTCCCTCTACAAGCTGATTGAGGGTGTCAGTCATAGAGGGAGAGGACAGGCTGGCAGGTCGAATGGTGGGAGCCAAGGAGTCTGTCAAACTCCATTGCTGCTATGAAAATGGAACCAGAAGAGCACAACTCTCAGTACAACCGCAGGACACTTTAGAGAGTGCATGGAGGAGGAGGAGGGCATGTGACTGGAATGCCAGAGCACCATGTCACAGCTGATGACAGTCAATTTTTCTGAAAGTCAAGGGGCTTTGAGAAGCGCACTCCATTGCAGGCAGCAGCAGAGCTGATGGTATTAATAAGGGGAGCACTTACCTGTTTTCCAGGGACATACCGTACCACAGCTTGCATGTCCCACCAATTATCTACCAAGCAACTGTGCCCTTTAACCCATCTATCCATTTCTGGTCTGTTCTCATCTCCCAGAAAATTTAGAGCTTTTGTGTAGCAGAGGTAGCAATGTTGTGTTTTATCCATGGAAAAAAATTTAAAAAAGAAAAAAATTAGAAGGTTTGTGCTACAGTATAACATTTTGTGAGTTCGATATATGGTACTAAGATTTCAAAGAAGTTGTTGCAGCGTCCTTCTTCTTCTTCTGCTCTCAAGATTTGGTTTCATTCAATACATGAAGACAGTCTCTTCCTGCTTTGAACACAAAACATTTAAAATATTATGTATGATCCATGCTCATATGCATCATTTGGTGCTTTTAGAGATTTCTATTCAAAGAAATCTCTGTGCTGAAATGTTGTATTAAACTTTATGGGCGGATCTCTGTGGTCCAGGCCTGACCAATAAAGTCACTGTGATTCCTCAGCTTATTGTGATGCATTTTAACCATAAGTTACACTAATTTACACAGTTTGATAATAAAAAATGTAATCGCCCATATCACCAGTAGGTTATTGCAGTATGAGCTCAGTTTATTCAGTTCACAGTATTTTAGTGCTTCTGCAGCAATGAGAGTAACCAACATGACTGAGGAGGACACAGAGCGGTTGGGCCTGTGCAGGTCAGACTTTGGGAAGTACCCCTTGTCTATCTTAGAAACTAAAAAGAGGTCATTAGACAGCTACTCAAAAATTGCAAAACAAATGGAAAAGTTTTGAGCATATTGTAGCTGTTCAAATGCATTGTCAGTTCACTGATTAACTTCTGTACCTAGAGAAAACGTCTCTCTTGCTTTGCCTCTGCAGTCTAAGAGTATGGTTTTGTACTTTAATCACTGAAGCTACATTTATCTGAGTGTATTAGTCTAGCATTGTTTATTTATTTTTAAGTAGGTTGGCAAAGTGACTTAAGTTGAAAAAAATGGTTGTCCATCTGATTCATATGGTCTGCTGCTCTCACTGTAAGAGCGAACATTTCAAATATGTAAAAAATTGCCCATTTTTGGGGGATGTTCTATAACTGCTGCTGTTTTTGTTATTCCTTCATTTTCAGATATGTAAAATATGTCATTCTTGTCAAAGGTGTAGCAGCTAGTATGTGTATTCACATGATGGTGAAGTCAGGGAAAAAAAAGAATATATCAGAAGAATACTTGCTGAATTTTGTGCAACATTCAGAAGAACCAAAGGGCTTATTGTAATGTATTCCCCTGTATTGTTTTGACATTTTATCTTATTTGCTTGATCTTTTTCTTAGACTTATCAATTAAGTGGCACATCACATGAAACATTTATGCAGTTTTCACAGTTTTCATTTATTTTCCTTTTGAAGAAACCTACTTCAGTTTTTTGAAAGCCACTTGGACACCAGCAGTTCCCCCGAGTGCTGCGGCCTCTAGGGACCAGCTTTCTTTGATATGACCTTCCTTTTGTTCTTTGTGAGCTTTCTTTGATACACATGGGGTCACCATGGCTGATGCTTTTTATCTCACATAGATGTGTATAATCACTTGATGCACAGTGCATCATTTTACGGCCTTATTCTGAAATGAATTCAATTCATTTTTTACCTCAACCCTTTTCACACAAAAGCCCATAATGACAAAGTGAAAAAATTGCTTGAAATTCTCGCAAATTTATTAAAAATAAAAAACTGAAATATAACATTTACACAAGTATTTATAAACTGAGCTCAGTTGTAGACACCCTACAAGCTTGGCACGTCTATTTTTGGCCAATTTCTCCTACGCAGAACCTCTCGAGCTACATCAGGTTGGATAGGGAGCATCAATGCACAGACATTTCCAAAGATCTTCAGTTAGATTCAAATCTGGCTGGTCCACTCAAGAACATTCACAGAGTGGTCTTAAAGTCACTCCTTTGTTATCTGGGCTGTGTGCTTAGGGCTGTTGTCCTGTTGGAAGATGACCCTTTACCAGAGCCCAAGTTCCAGAATGCTCTGGAGCAGGTTATCATCAAGGATGTTTCTGTACATACATCTTTCCCTCAGCCCTCACTGGTCTCTGAGTTCCTGCTCCCAAAAACATCCCCACAGCACGATGCTGCCACCACCATGCTTCACTGTAGGGATGGTATTGGCCAGGTGATGTGTGGTGCCTTGTTTCCTTGAGATGTGATGTTTGGCATTCAAGCCAAAGAGTTCAATTTTTGTTTCATCACACCAGAGAATTTCGTTTCTTATGGTCTGAGAGTCCTTCAGGTGCCTTTTGGCAAACTCCAGGTGGGATGTCGTGTGCTTTTTGCTGAGGAGTGGCTTCCGTCTGCCCACTCTACCATACAGGCCTGATTGGCCGAGTGCTGCAGAAACAGTTGTCCTGCTGGAAGGTTCTCCTCTCCACCAGACAATGTTGGAGCTGTCAGAGTGACCATCATGTTCTCGGTCACCCTTCTATCATGTTTGTTCAGTATGGTCGGTTGACCATCTCTGGGGAAAAGTCCAAATGATTCCTAACATTTTTACAGATGATGGAGGTCAGTCACTGTATTTGTTGGGAACTTTACAATACTGCATATATTTTTCTGCGCCTTTCCCCAGATCTGTGCCTTGATACAATGCTAGCTTGGAAATCTGCGGCCCATTCCTTGGATTTTATGGCTTGGTTTGGGCTCTGACATGCACTGTCAGCTATGGTACTTATATAGACAGCTGTGTGGCTTTCCAAACCATCTCCAATACACTGATTTTATCACAGGTGGATTTCAGTCAAATTGTAAAAACATGTGTCAAGTGATCGTTGGAAACAGGATGCACCTGAGCTCAATTTTGAGTGTCATGGTAAAAGTTGTGACTTATGTACATCTTATATTTTTGTTTTTTAATAAATGTAAAGTGATTTATTGCTTATTGATGTATTGTGCATAGTCAAATGTCAATTATTGTCAAATATTTCACTATTTTGGGAACAACATGTCTTTTAAAAGGTGCTGATGGACTGAAAAATATGTTTATGACTTACTGTAACACATTTGTCCACTGTGGCTGAGCTCCAGATTGCTGCTTATTGACACGACAAAATGTTAGATCATCACAATGTCTGCTGCAGTCCTACATTTTTGTTATTAAATATTTGATTTTCCTATGTTGGGCTCAGGTGGCTCTTACCAGTAGCTTTATCATCTGATCTTTTGGCCCTTTATGAGCTCACAACTACAATCTCCTGACTGAGCACATCTGGCTTTGTCTAAATCTAGAATCAAGACCAAAGATGACTGGCCCTTTCCCATCTGAAACGCTGAGACTAAGACATGGCATGGAAAAAAAATCTACTTATATTTTGAATTTTTGAATATCTATCTATCTATCTATCTATCTATCTATCTATCTATCTATCTATCTATCTATCTATCTATCTATCTATCTATCTGAGAGAGAGAGAGATTTTTAAGAGAATTTAAAAATTGTCATTGTCAGCTGATGCAGAGACAACAAAGATGTCAAATGACCAAGAAATTCCAAAATTGCCCCGGGTGTAATTGCAGAGCGCCTCCAGTAGGGAGCAGGCTTTTCATAGCATTTTAGCAGAGTGTGTGGTACCCATGCAGACAAGGAGCTCTTTTCAAACTGAGCGCTAAATCAGAGGAAGGAGGCTCTCCAGCTTTCATTTAAATCATGCACTATTCGTGACAACTCATTGGCAAATGCAACAGCATTTACTGATGTTGACATCATAATAAAATATACGAAACCATATTAATTCTCAAAAATATGACAATGAGATTAATTTCCCCTCGTTAAACCAATGTTAAAACACTTATCTACACATTTACTCAACCCTTACTGAGAGGGAATATTTTTGCATTAAATTTTTTTTAATTTTAGATTATTCTGATTTAGAGTCAGAAATGGTAAATGAGCCTAACATCAAGAGAACCATTAAATCATTGAATTATTTTTATGAATAAATGTGAATATGAAGATGACTCCTTGGTAATATGAAAATGTCATTCTTCTTGTTTCACTCTCTCAGCCTACTCTCCCGGAGGCGCGTGCGCAATTAGCCCATATTGTAGAAGTCTGGTGAAACATAACAGCTTCCACATGCACCACTAACTGCACGTGACCTTATTGTATATTTTATATTAAATCCACCACCTAACCCATCTATATGTTAGAATTTACTAATGAAAGGCGTCGGACATTTATGCTAAAAAACATATTTTCCGGACATAAACTGAGATCTTGCGCCGAGCGGCAAGATGCTCAAGATGATCAGGCAAGTTGCCAAAATCTCTCCTGAAAGATGAGAACAGCTTGGAAGGTGGGCAGGGCAGGGCAGGTATAGGCGTTTATAGGGAGAGGGAAACGCTTTTGCTGTAGATTGGGCTTCCCCGAAATCTTTGCGGATGAGTCCCGCGCCAGGAGCTCGGCATTGTGGCCCGGTCTCCTCTCTGCTTCTTCTTGGAAACGGCGTCAGAGAGCAGCTGAGCAAAGGCTTAACATTTCAAACGTCTGGCGGTAGGCTGTAAAGTTTCCACCCCGAAAACAGTGTCATGCGGCAGTAGCAGTAGGGTTGGTGCAGGACACCTCGGCACATGCCTTGGTGCTGTAGGAATGAGTTTTCTGTAAAGCTTTGCGCACAGCCACTCCAAACCAGGGGCCTCGTTTTTTCTCTCTCTCTCTTTTTTGTTTGCTCGTTTAGGAAGGAGCTGTTCTGTTTCTGTTTACGTGTAATTATCCTGATTGAATTGTTACATATATATTGGAAGATTTCTATTTAAACACCATCCTGTTGAAACTGAGCTGCATTGTATTGTGCCTCGAGAATCCTGTTTAACCATTTGCGTAAAGGTTAACTCAGTCAAGCACCAGGAAAGCAGATTCGCAGCGGAACTCCCTCAGTATTAGTCATAGATGTCCGCTCAGCTGGGAGGAGGCCTGCAGCCGGAGACCACAGTAAAACTTGAGGAACTAAAATCTGAAGAAGTTTTTGATGTGACAAGGCCTGACGGATGTCCCAGGGATAGAGGAGAAAATAAAGTGGTTCTGTTCCCGGAGGGACAGCAGCAGCAGCAGCCCCAGATGAAGCCGCGCAAGATGACTCGCAGTCCAAAATGCGCCCGCTGTCGAAACCACGGCGTCGTTTCTTGTCTGAAAGGCCACAAACGCTTTTGCCGCTGGAGGGACTGCCGCTGTGCCTGCTGCCTGCTGGTGGTGGAGCGCCAGCGCGTCATGGCGGCGCAGGTCGCTCTCAGACGGCAGCAGGCTGCGGAGGTGAGACGAGCACAGGGGCAGGTCAGTGAAAGAAGAAAGATAGGGGGGGCAACCAAAAACAAATAAAACAAACAAACAAAAACGTATCCATGGCATCCTGTAGATGATTATTATGGAGCAAGTACGCACAGTGTATGGTTGATGAAAGGGCAAAATCAGTAGGAAAGCTCCCCAAAAATTGGTTCTGATCGTCTGGACTAGAAAAGCTGAGGATGAGTCTGAGGCAGTGAGGGTGACAACACGTTTTAATATCACCTTTGGATAAGCGTCCCTGTATCTGTTTCTATAGAAACACAAGGGGCATATAATACATTTTATTAAGTCGTTTAGAAAAAAACAGTTCACAGTCTGTGTTGTAGAGATAGCACTACTGCTTACTTTTTCACTCGATACAATAATTATATATCGAGCAAGGGACAACTTTTTAAAATCTCGATGAACGTGCAGAACTATATCTTTTATATTTTAAATGCTTACATTGTTTTCATGTAACAGCATTTATATGCTCAAATTTGAAACATTTAAGCCCTGTTTTGTTTCTAATTTGAATGAGTGGTTTGAGCTTTAAAGAGAGAGCGTCAAGTGCTCATTAGGATGACAGAAAAGAAATATAAGAAACCAGCTCAGTGGGTTATATCACAAATAAAAAGAAAAGTGCAGAAATGAAAAGAAGCAAATGAGGTAATATAATGATAATAATAATAAAATCCCATAGAATAATGAGTGCCTTACTTTGCTAATTTGGCATTTATAGGGAAAATTATGTTGATTTTATTACTGCAGACAAAATTCTAAATCCTCCTTAAAAAAATCAGTTTAAACTAATTATATACATATGGTATAATAATGGATTTTATAAATAGCAGCTATAGATACAACTGGGTACTTGAGTGCTTCTTTGCGCAAAATAGCATACCAATTCCACATAGTTAGCAATCCTAGTAATAGCAGTAATGCTGGAGTTAAAAGGGCAAATTCTCTCTGTCTTTAGTTTTAATCCCAGAGATTCTCCTTGCCTCTTACATCATGTACTATTTTCCTTTAATTACCTTGTGAACGTCTGACTGTAAGATAATTGTGTCCAAATGTCTTATTCCCGTTCATATGTTTCTCTCAGGGCAAGAAGGGGGTCAGGTGTGCAGCTCCACTGCGCAGAACGGCATATCAGTGTTACACCAGAGCGGCCGAGTCGAGCATCGTGGCCAAGAGCATCCTGCAGGGTGAAGTTTAATTAGCGTCTCCTTTATCGCGTCTTGCTTTATTCCCAGCTTTTCATGTTCTGTACATGAATGAATCTTTACGTGTAGACAACTTCTGCTTTTGATTTAATGATATTTAGGTTCATGCAACATCATAAATTAAGCTTTCCATGGAGCATATCATCATTCACCTGCTCTGTGCTGACATGGTAAAGCTTTTGAACGTCCTGTCAAAGCTGGAAGAGAAATAAAATTGTGCAGACGTAGTTTCCCTGTAGGTTTCCTCCAGCTTTAACCAGTAGAAACTCAATTTTAACTCTAACTGGCATTGTGGGAAACAGCTTTTTCCCCCAAATAAATGTATATTTGTCCCCAAATGGTGACAGTGACCTTCTCAGTGACATTTGCAGCCCCTGTGTAGAAACGTGTAATTGCATTAGCATTTGCAGGTCCTTTTGTAGTCAGTGTGCCACGGGTATTCCTTCTTAGTTTGGCTAGACACACTTCATTTATCCAAACAAACCCCCCATCATCGAGACGTCACTATTTCATAACAACAGGCCATTATTGTAATACACTGTGTGCATTATTACCTGCTGGCTTGCAGTCAAGACTTGCTGGAGGCTTTGTCTTCTTTATAGCCCTCTCTGTCTTCCCTGCGCTCTCAGTAAAGCAACAGTGACGCGGCTAACCAACTGCATTATTAAAATAATAAACAACAAAGTGCTCAGACATAAACACAGCAATTAATTGGTCGGAACAATATCATTATCCATAAATTGACTGCATAAACAAATGTGTAATGGCAATATGTGGCTTTGCTCCCACGTTCAGGGATCAAACCTGCTGTGCCTCCAGAGGACGACACCCCTTGCTGGTCGAAGCAGACGCAACGTGACCAAACACACTTTATGTGCCCCTCCATCAGCGCCCGGATGAGGAAGAGACGAGCGTTTGCAGACAAAGAGCTGGAAAATGTGATGCTGGAGCATGAACTGAGACAGAGGGAGCTGCAGAACGACCTTTTCCCCCCCTCGGCCCTCCTTCCTATGCTTCACCCTCCCCCCTTGCCCATCTCCCCTGGTCTCCACTGCTGCCCACCCAGCAAGGATCCCACAACTGAAGGGCAATCTAGCTATGTGCCCCTGTGCAGATACAAGCCCTTTTATGAGTGTGACTTCCAGCTTTATCAGTTTTTTCCCCTGAAGAGCAGGTACTCCACAGGAAATGACTATAATGACTTCTTGTTATGTCAGAGCTCCCAGCAAAGCAGGCAGGAGAAGGAGGTGCAGAATGGATGGAAAGACAGCGAGAAGACAAAACAAGCAGAGGTCATTCCTTCGACATCCATACAAAGACTCCGAAATGATGGCAAGGCCATGTCATGTGCTATTCCTGTCAAATCCCCTCCAAAACGAGCAGAAATAATGGACTCAAATGGCTCTTCAACAGTCACACTTGCTATTTCTGCATCAGATCAGAGTGTCCTGGGTCAGCCAGACATCAGCGCACCCAGCAGGACTTTTGATCCCAGACCTTTGACAGCTAAGAGCTGGAGCTCAGACACTCCTGCCGCCCAGGCAGCTCCTCATGCCGACTCTGTTAAGAGCCCTCACGGCGGCTCAATCAGGACTCCGGCTGTGAGGCCATTACCTTTTTCTGTAGAGGCTTTGCTGAGGGCCTGACAGACCAGAGCGTTCTGCAAGCAGAGTATAGTGCATACTTTATTATGCACAACCCAACCTGAACTGTCTGAATATAATTACAAAAATTGATTTTATGGTACAGGTTTGGAAACGCTATTCTGTAAAGTGCCAAAAGTGAGAGATTTTTTTAAAAACTATTTCTATAGAGTAAAATCACAGTGTTTGTGTTTTTTATTTCCATGAAAAGTTATTTTACTATATTTTATCTATTGAAAAAAGTAAAGCTAAAAGATATGTATATGTGCTACAATACCATATTTGTATTTCCATTCTGGGCTAATTACATCTTGCACCATGCATACTTTGAAAAAGTGTTTTCTTTTTTTATCATCCCATGTCAGTAGTGCCATAAAAATCTACTGAACCACTCTGTCTGGACTGTCTTTCATCAGTCACGCTTTATTGTCTTTATCCTCAGAAGAAATACACAATACAGACATAAAACAAAGCCAATGAAAAACTCAAGTGCTTGTTGAACTTGTGCCCATTCCTTACTCGATGCTCTGATTTTTAACTTGCAGTGCAGATGTCCCTGGCTGATTTCTCTGGTGCTCTCACAGGGCTGTTTAGGGTCTAAACAAGGTGCTGCTGCTCAGAAATAGAGCACCAGGTGAAGCTGGTTGTTTGTCAAGGAGACAGTTAAAGCACAAAGACTTTCATAAACAGCTTAATATTTATCTACTCCTTTTTTTTCACAAAAGACTAAATGCAATGTGCTTTAAATATTTATCAGCATTTGATAAGCTTTGTAGTTCTTCAGATGAAATACATGTTGCCATTCTGACATTATGACTGTATAAATATTGATCACACAGCACGCGGTTCAATATTTCACACAGTATCATTTCATCACACCAGCAGACTGAGGGGATATGGGAAATGCTCACCAAAAGGTTGACTGGGAGGCTGCCAGTGTTGCCTAGGCGACATTGTTCTTTATTGTATGCTGAGCCTGACGCCAGCCGAGTTTGTTTGAACACGCATTTGATCTATATCCGGTTTTTACTTCTTTCTCTTCTCCAGTTTTTTTTGTTCTGCTCTGTAATCTCGCAGAGATGGAGGTCAGATACTTTTGACAACTCGGGACCTTGTGGCGTCAACACAGCGGTGATAGCGCAGAGCCTTTGTTTGCGAGAGTCTACCAGCATATCGGAGTGCCTCTCTCCCCCGTGTCTTTTCACAGACAGACAGGGAAGGGAGATTGGCACAAAAAGGGGGAAAAAAGAAGATGAGATTTTGAGCATGCAGTCGCAGAAGGTGGGGCGTCCTGTTTTATTGCGCGCTATCTGTGTCATTTTTTTTTAAACAAAAATTAAAACCTGTTCTTTTCCAGGGAACACAAATGGTCAATTTCACAAAAGATACACATCAGTCACTGAGAGCTGATAATGACTTCTGTAAAGAATAACACAAATGATCTAAATCAGCTTCTCCTCACCTGGAGGAAAAAAGCTAATTTATCTGCTTCCTTTCGTTTTTGTAGCGTCCCTGTAGCCAAGCTTTGTGTCAGCTTAATAGGCAGTGAGTGCTCTGAAATGTCAATCACTCTCCAAAGATCTTGTTAGGACTGTGGAAAAACAGATTAGCTTTAATTATACTCTGTGCTCTTTTCATATGATATTGCACCTCCAAAAAAATCCATCCAGAAGCAGAAGACTGAACAGGTTTCACTGCATTTAAAATACATTTCTGCAATGGAGGTCACTTCATGGGCTGAAAACTGATGCTGGTGAACACATCATATTGCTGGACAAATACATGTTAAAACTTAAGCCTCCCTCAATATTATTTATAAATAAGATTCAAGTGCTGCTGCATTCTCTGGACCCAAATTAGTTTAATGCAATCCAATCCAACTTTAATTATAGGGAAGTTTAACAAAGTAGATCAGTTAAAAGAAGGCAATAAAATACAAAAACACATATTAAGATGCATCGATAAATAAAAATAAAACAGAAAATTAAAAGTCTGATGAGAAAGATTGAGATGTCAGAGGCAAAGAAACTGCTCTGTGGTATGATAAATCTGAATTTGAATTACGATTGGGCACATCCAGGAAAAATGAAGAAAGAATGTGTGTGTTGGGGAGGTGGGAGGTGGTATTTGGTATTAGGCCAGTTTGCTGACAAAGTCATTCCAACAGGTTAAAACACGTTTTTGAGTCTTCTCAACCCCTCTCCTTAATTCCTGCCCTCCTCCTTTGGTCGGCCACCTCTTGCACTCTTGCGGTTCAGCCTTGCGTTGTGTCTCCTTTCCATTTCAGCCAGATCAATTTCACTCAGTTCAAGGTAGAAAAGATTTGCTGTGGCATTTCCTGTAAGTCTGATATGTATATTTTCATCTTACAGACTGCATCATTATCAGCAGTAGGAACAGTAAACGTTGCAGACACTATAATGCATCAGCCAGCAAGAGCTGATGTAGATGTGACAAAGAGCAACCTCTAGTTTTACATGGATTAAAAAACAATCAAGTTCACCTCCGATCAAGGGATTGTTATTATTATTATTTTTTTAATAACTACACTCCAGCCTCACTTTCAGATCTGACTGACACAGCCTGAACTCTCTGCTTGTTTGGTATGACCGGTTAGCTCCCCCCTTGGACAGCTCATCAGCAACATTTAGTATCAGGGCTCTGTGGAAAGCCTTTGATCGTCCTGCCAGCTCCCCTCATTACAGAACGAGAGTGGGCTAAGAGCATATGTCTTGGCCCAGCAAGGTCATTACCCCTGGCACTTCTAAAAGAGACACAATCTGAATTTAATGGTGTCGTAATAAGATGTGAGGGCAGGGAAAAGTACTCTTCAGGTTGGTGAACATCCTCCGGTCTGAAAAGAAATAAACAGAATTCCTACTCACAGGGTCTTTAGTAGTGATCTTTTTGGCCTGTAAAAAATAAATTCATTTGACTAGGTGTGAAAACTCGGGTATAAAATTGAGTATATTTGGATAATAAATACTGAATTTCAAACATATTTCACTGAAACAAAACGGTTTGACTGCTAGCTGAATGTTTACCCATCCAAAAGCAAATAAGGTGACAGAATTCCACATCTTGCCAAGAGCCTGAATACTACTACTATTACAACATATAATAGGAGCTTAGAGCTAAGATTGGTGTTTTGGGTATATTTAATTTTTTATCACTCAAGTTTTATTTTTTTTATTACTTCTGAGTTTTCTACAAACATAAACCTTGTTCATTAAAAACAAAAAATGTATTAAAAAGTAGTATTATACATATTATAATCCTTCATGTCGGGCACACAACACACAGCTCTGGGCAGAGAAGAAAGTGCCCTTTTTCTCAGTACAAAAACTCAAATTTCCTGTATGTTTTATGTGTTTGTATATCTCCAAGACACTATATTTAGTGTTCTGATTAATGTTATCATTACATTCCAATCTGCATTCCCTCCATTTATTTTTAACAAGTAGAATGCAACATTGAGTATCATGGTTCAGGGCAGTGCGTTTGATCTGTCTGCCAACTTGCACTTTGGATTTGTTCCTCTCCTACCCTGCCCTGCAACAGCCCTGCATGCTCTCTGGTGTTTGGTAGCCAAGCCTGACTCAGAGATACTGGTGTAGGGTTTCGTCGCTTACTTGTGTGTATCTGTGTAAGTGTGTGTGTGTGTGCTGCATGTGTGACAGACAGAGGTGCAACAGTCTTGCAATGATTTGTAGATGCCGAACAGTAATGAAAGCATCTTCCGTGCTATACTGCATGAATCAGCTCACAGTGATTTTGATGCTTTACAGTGACCACTAAAAATACAACAGTCTGCTGGTTGACTGTTTCTAAAGCACAACTGAACCCAAATGATAGAAAGGTGTGCCTTCACCTCTTTGACTAAAAAGCTTAGTGTTGCATTTCAATCACAGTGGCCGCTTGAGTAATTTCTTTAGATGTTAGAGAACCATGCCAGGAATCAGTCATAGAGGATTTTCTAAATTTAACCAAGATAACTGAGATCTTTGTGTTTTGTTGTTTGATCTACAGAGTTTAAATTTTTTTTAAGTCTGGCTCATAGTAAGAAGATATATGATCTCTGCAAGTGTCAGTTCAAGACATGACATGAAATACCTTATGAGGGATAGATGGTAAAAACAGAAAAACAAGACAAGATCAATAGATCACCAGACAGCCTGCCTAACTCTGTCTGCACACACCGATTCTGTGCACCGCAGTCCTTACTTTTAAATGAAGGACAACTTTACTTCCCCCCAAGAAAAAAGGGGGTAACAAGCCAGGTTTTCACAAGAAACAAAAAAATGCTTATACTGTTAGTATATTTAGGTAATTTTTGGCAATTCATAAGTAAGCTTAGGTAGTGCATGAGCATTTCTAATTATAGCATAACTTCATGTATTTTACAGGAGTGAAGAAATAGTTACGTAAAAACATAAGCAATTCATTAATACTCTGTAGTAGTAATGGGTGATTTAGAGGAAAGGAGACACAATTATACTCTACATAATTTTAAATACTGCATAATTTCTTGGTAATTTTGAGGAAAAACAAACAATATTTCCCCATCTTACATTGTAAGTATGCTGCACTTTTATTATGGCGTGGGCTAACCTTGCCTAACTTACAGGAAAGGAGACACTCCTGTACACCCCTTTTAAAAAATATGCTTGAACAGTGACTGTGAAAGAATAAATATAAGTTGGCTCTATCACTGTAAGATCACATAGCAAATTTTCATATTTATTTTTCTTTTAAGTTGTTAAGTGACAGCACATTTATGTTGGTAAAATGAAAGGACAAGGGAGTAATAGAAAATCCATCATGCACATCTATATAATGAATGTTATATAGATGTGTGAGTGAATGTGTTAAGATGAATCCACTCCATATTACATCCACCGACCTGAAGAATACCTCGTATTTTAGATGTAAGATTGGGAAATGTTTAATTTTTGCAAAACTCTCATGAAATTGCACACTGCTTCCTTTGTATCCTGTAAAAACCTATTCTAGTGTACCAGTATTTAGGTATTTGTAGGTAAATGCATTTAGATTTCAAATAAACTAGAATTCCATTTAATATATGGGGAATTGCACCCTTGCTTGTGGACCATACAATAAAGTGTTACCAAAAAAACCAAATATCATTGCTTTGTGTGATTGTGATACTCAAGGCTACGTTTGTTCTGCTTCAGCAGATTTATTTGCAAGGATCAGACAATTCAGTCACAGGTGAAAGTGGTCTGTTTTTAACTTTTCATACTACTTTAAGGTAGCAAATTCTCCATAAATTCTGTCATCGGAAGACAGAAACAACAAGGCTTTAATAGCAAACAAGAGTCTGGTCTGCCCTGTGACACAGACATTCCTAATTGAACATAGTTGGGTTCCCGTCTGACCACCGCCACCCTTCATTTAACAGAAGAACAAACATACAGGCTCTCAGCTTAAAAGACAGCTCTGTGTGTAACCGAGTCTGCTGTGGTTGGACTAGAAATTTCACAGCTTTAAAAACATCTTTGAAACAGGCAGTGTAGAGTTCTCTCCCCACTTACCCCCATCCTGTAGTATTTGGGATTTTCCATCCAGTGATGTGTGTGTGTGTACAGTATTTGTGTGTTCGCATATGTGTGTGTGTGTGCATAGCGGCCCTGTCGCTATTCCAGCGGCCTTGGGGACGACCGAGGGTGCCCATGGCTGCAGCTGTGTGGCGATCCAGTTACCATCACATGGTGCAGCTTGGCTCCTGAAGAACTACCTCTGCAATATTAGAAACCGAAGGAGACCACAAGACCGCACTTTCTCTCAACTCTCATTCTCTCTCTCGCTAGCTGTCTCAGCCTCCAAAGAGCGTTAAAACACTGAAGGAAAAACTGAAACAACAGCCTGCAACAAGCTTGCAATCATGTGTAAGCATAGCATCAAAATTATAGTGAAAATTATGCAACTTTAATCATTTGTCCAGAACTTCCTGCTGTTTAATGAATCATTTATTGAGCCACAATATTGCAGCATGCCCAGGATGGGTTTTATATGAGCTAAGTTGGATGGTACTGAACGATGTTGCTTAATCCTTTTTACCCCTTTCCTCCTCATTAATATGCCTTTTCCCTGCTTATCATTGCTCATCCCTTTCCTTCCCTAGGTACAGAGAATGAGGTACTTTTTGGAGAAGTGAACCCAAACAGAGCGAAGGGGGGAAAGGGGAAGAGTGCCGTAATCTTTTTCATCAGATATGAATGTTTAGCATATAAATACATTGTAATGCAGGTTTCCCAAAACCTTCTAGCAGCTCCACTCAGCTTTAGCTTAACCTTTGCAGGTCTGTACCTCAACCTCAGCGCATGCCAGGCAAGTTCAGGAACTTTATAGACCAAGGGTGGCAGCAATAACATCAATGCAAAAACAGCTCAAACTGCCCCACCTTCATTAAAGCTGTGTTTATCCAGCTTGCTTCGGGTTTTATTCTATAGAAAATTCTGCAAACCCAAACTTAAACAATTCCATTGACCACATTCTGACTCCCGGTAATCCAATCCACCCTGATGTTATTCATGTCCTGATCTATACCCCCTCCTTATGCTAACATATTGGCACCCTTTAACAAGTGATTGATTATCCCTGAGGTCTATAAGGGAAGGACAGTGGGGTTTAATGACATATAAACCTGTGTTTTGATGTGAGGTTCACGGACCTTTAAGAATAACAGCTGGCACAGGCAGAGCGCTGGGAGGGAGTGGCAACTGTTCAAGGAAAAGTGTCAAGTTAAGATGGCGTGATAGCAGGAACCCTGCGGCTCGCTATAACCCACGACAACCTGCCAAGACCAGCAACATGTTTTAAAGCATTTTACTTTCCCTTTTAGTCAAAACAGATTATGCTCAGAGATGGACGCCTCGACCATGCAAGTGTCTGAGGTATTAAAAACACAGAGAGGAAAGAGGATGACATGCAATTGACTTTAATAGCGTTTACAGTGTAAATAGGGTCAGTAAAAAGATGTTATTAAACATCTCGAGTGTCAGCGGCACACGTGTTAAAACCATTTACGGGGAACAAAGCGTCTATTTCAAGTTTCAAGTATTTTGACTGGTGGTGGAGTAGATGCCACTGTGTCTGTCTCCCTGCTCAGTTCCCTCGCAACTGGTTCGAAAATGTTTTTTTGTTTTGAAATGAAACATTTCCCTGAATCCAGATGGTGCATCCTCCTTAGAAATACAACCATGACAGATCCCAGAACTATTGCCCTCGCTCCCTCCTGGCCAGTCATGGTACATTTATAAAAAAATCTCCGGTTCCCTGATATTGTCAGGCATGCACACAAGCATCCAGCACAATTTTTCTCCCACACTGAGATCTGATGTGGTTTCAAAGAGTTCTTTTAATTTTTTGAGCAGTGTATGACACGGTAATGGGGGCTGATGGAGGATTGATTAAGCTCAGCTGATGTCTATTGCAATCTAATTTGCATCTCTCTCGGGTCCAGTGGACTGCTGACTTTGAACGAACATGATGTTATGAATCATTGATCCAAGTTTAATGATACTCTCTGAAATGGACATCAGGGTATTTAGAACTTCCAAGAAGCAAACAGGTGGAATACATTCAGAATTCAGGAACGAAACTCTCCCATAAATCTAGGCTTCAAAGCTTAAATATGAAATATTTAAACAAGAAAAATGGGATGCTTCACGCTGAAAAAAACAACAACCTGAGAACAAACATGATGTATAACTAGTAATAAACCTTTCTGCAGTTACAGCTCATTCCAAATGCAGCAGTTTATGTGCTGGGAATGCAAAGAGGTCAGAGAAACTTTTCATTTCAAAACTTATTTAACACACACATTTTCAGCCACTCATCACATACATCATAAAGAGTACTCTTAAGCACATGAGTTAAAGTCAACTAGACTTCATGAAGCCTCTTATGAGGCTTCTTCAGGTCTAAAACACTGATTGGGAGACACAGGCATCACCTTGGAGGTAGTGCTTAGAGGTCACCTGAGCCAAGGTGTAAATCAAAGTGTGGATCTTTAGATTGAAGGTGTGAATCCTTTGTGAGAGACTGCTTCACTGTGCCATTGTGTGATTTGGTAAGGTCACATGGGTTAAGATCTGAGTAGCTGCTTAGGCAAAGATCCCAAAAGTCCATCATAGGTGGCTAACAGCTGGTGTCACAGGCCACCACCTCTGTTTATTAATGGTCATTCACAGTCTTGTTGGTCCAATGTGTAATCTTCAGAGTCCTCATCTCATAGTAGATGTACAGATGAGTTTTGTCCTGATGATTGTAAGACTACCAACCTACAGAAATAACTAGCAGTACACAGCCTGTGAAAACAGTTGTAGAATATCTCCTGAGGAGACTTCCAAATTTTCAAAAACAGCCATAATGGTGTCTAAGCAGTGGTCACCACAGTTCATTGCTTGGCTTCTTCATATTTTTTTAAAAGTTTGTTTTATAAACTGGAGGACTAGCACTGATTTTGCACTATTCAGACTTTAAATCTGGTATTTTTGTTGTGACCACAGAAAAGATGAAATAAAGTGGAATAAAAAATGGTTCAAGTAAAGGCCAAATGTATTCATACCTCTTCAGATTAGTAATGATTAAACCACAACACCTTGCCTGATTTAGGTTCATAACTGACCCCCAAGTTGGAGCTACACGTATTTCATGACCTGCACACAGCTAGTAAAAGAAATCTTGGGGGAAAAAAAATCCTGTCTGACAGGTTTCTGTCTTTCCAACAAAATCTTAAATCACAGCAGCAAACCAGCACTGCTGTGAAACAAAATGAGTGGGATTCACCATGATGTGTGTGGTTTGTTGCTGGAGCTCTGCCTCTCCAAAACCTCGACGCCTGAGGAAAATGCAGCCATCTCTCAATCCACTTGAGTGGAATTGCCTCCTGTTTCAGAGTAACAAGACTTTTCAAGGTGGTGGTGTGTTAGGGGTGAGGGAGAGCAGCATCTGTGGAGGAGAAATTTTAGATTTCCACAACTACAGCACAGATAAAGTGTTGTTGAGCATGCTTGCATGGATATGGGAGCATGACTGCTGTCATGCTGTCTTGTTATTGAGTCTCTCTGAAGTTACTCGCTCTCTTTCTCCTTCTAACACTCACTCATTCTCACACACAAAACTCTTGTAAGGCAATAATAGGAATGAAACAGCACTCTTTTTCTCTCTTTTTTAACAGCCAGCTCTGCGTCAATATTGCTCTTTCCCCAGCAGTGATCACACACAACCCTATGTCTCAATTTCCTTCTACACACAGCCAGCTCCCAAATCCAACACTCACACACTGTCTTTTTAAAAAAAAAATATTCCCATTAAGTTGAGCGCCTAAATATCCTAGGTGTAGCACACACACTCGACTGCTACCTTCTCCAGCCAGGCTACACTCTGGCCACTGATGGATTTTTTCCCCAAAACATTTACTCTGTAACACAAGCTAGTCTGTCTTGTGTTTTCACTTCAAACAAAGCTATTAATCACCTTAATCGCCCTCAATTAACCCCTTATGCCAGATGCTCGCTCTGCACGTCACACAAGTGACTGCTCATTCAGTCACCTCTGCCAAACAGGTGATGAATCACCACCACAAGGCAATCTCCACCACTGGCTAATTCATATGATATCACTGCTTCAGATGACAAAACATTAGCTAGAGGGAAATGGTGGAAACAGCCACGGGGGGCCCAATAGAGATTAGTGATGCAGAAGGGTAAAAGCATACGCCCAAAGCTGTGTGTATCTATATGCTGCATGCAGGAGGAGAGGGAATCCCTGAAGCACAGAAACACAAAAGAGCATAGTGCCGAAAAAGAGAGAAGAACAGTTTATTTTCCAAATTCTTAAAGGCAATTTAGTTCCAATCTTTACTTTCCCACAAAGACTGTTTTTCTCCCAACACTGCAGCAGGAAAACAATAAAAAGGGAACAAAACACAAGAACAATGTAAGAGTGAACAAGACAGCAGTCCGTGAGATTAGTGATGTATTTTCAGCTTTTTGGGATGCACACAAATCTATTTGGTGTTCAACTACAACCAAAACTACATTAACAATTACAATCAAACAACTGAGAATAGCTGGAAGCAACAAACTGTCGATGTAATAACTCTAACAGCTGCTGCCAAAACAACCACGTAGATAATTTGTTCCTGCAGTGTGTGAAACGATCCAAGCTTATTCGCAACAATTTGGTGTGACAGTATAGCTCATTATTTTTAGAATATATTTGTCATGTGACACAGCTATTGTAGAAGGCACAAAGACAGTGAAACATCACGGCCTAGGTTTGACTGAGTGCTTTTTAAGGTTAGAAGACCTAAACTTAAAAACTTACGAACTGACTTTGGTTTGAACCAGAAGAAGAGATGCTGGTTTCTCCTGTTAAAGTCTGACATTTTCCTGACCCATCCATCCTCCCTGACCTCACTTCCTCCATCGTAATTACTATGGTAACTAGAGGGCTTTGTCACTGAGACAAAGATTAGCTTAAATGACTGACACGCTAATGTTTCAGAAAGATCACAGAATGACAGGCTTCAACCCAGCCATGAGGTAGGAAGGCTGCAATTACAACTTTGCAACTGAAGCAGAATATCTTTATTGTCATTGCCATGTGTTTATTATGCAGTGCATTCACATTTAGTTTGAGGCCCTACAGATGTGCTCTGTAACATCTTACAGATTGCAGTAGCTCAAAGAAGTGATGGCATGGGTGTGTGGGGTCCTCACAGATGCCGGTGGTGTTGTAGATTTCCCCCAGTGCTGACTCTCAGTGATCTTCTGAGCACTGGAGTCTACATGCTGGAGAGCCTCCTGGCCAGCGGCAGTGCAGCTGAGTTAGTAAAATAAAGTGTAATATGTTAAGATGCTCTCTATAGAGCAAAAGTAAAAAGTAGCCAGCGTCTTTCTTGGAGTCCATGGAAAGAACAGCTGCTGCTGTGCCTTCTTTACCTGTGTAGTGGTTTTTTTGAGCTATGTGAAGTCCTCTAACACATGAACTCCCAGGTCCCTGATACTGGACACCTTCTCAACACCACTCCATGGATGAGGACTGGAGTGTGATCTGCAACATTCAGAGACAAAGTATTCACTAAGCACCAGTCCACCTAATTGTTTACTTCTCCTCTGTAAGCCAGTTTGTTGTTGTCAGTGATGAGATCAGTAGCCTCTTTATGGCGTTAGTGTTGTACATGGGGACACAGTCATAGATCTTGAAGAGGGAGAATGGGATTAAGCAGTGTACCAGTGCTAAGATGTTTAGGGGCCCAGTGTCAAACCTTGAGCTCACTCTGACAAAAATGGGCTCAGCTGAACAGTGTTTCTGTCACACTGTTGGACGATTAATCAATTAAATTTCACATTAAACCTTTAGGAAGGCATGGTGGGATGTCAGCACTGTCACCTCACAGGAAGAAGATCCTTTTCTCTGTGGAGTTTGTTCTCCCTGTGTCTGTCTGGGCACTCTGGTTTCCTCCGTACTGAATAGTTCCACTCAAATATTAAATTTCTGTTTTGCTTTAACATAAAATGAATAAAAATATACTGCAGCACATCAACTTAAGGCTCAGCTTGACCCATAAAGGCAACAGGATAACCAGCTTTTTTTAGAGATTAGGTATCTTACCCACGGGATCATCTTTTATCCTTGTACCACTGATTGCTCATTGGGTTACTCGCACCAGGGTCTGCTGCCAAATGTTTGATATCCAAGATGGAAGTATGCTCCTTTGAACACAGCTTGTGGTGCTCTTCTGCTATAGCCTTTCATGAGCTGGATCACCACAGATGATGCCAACCATGCTTGTTGACAGCAAGGAAGACAAGTGCAGATTTAATCAGACCCACATGTAGCAGTCTGTGGGTGATATTCACATTGCAGGGTGTTGTCTTTCTTTATGAAACATCAAGAGGAATTAAAAGGGGATGGGTAAGTTGTTGGGTCGTATCAAAGTGCTTGTAGAAAGCTATAAACAGATGGTGGACAACATGAGAGAGTAATTAGAAATTCATTCATATAAACACTTTTAAAGCAGCGTTCAGACATGGCAGCTAAGCTTAACATGCCTTCGGGAACTCAGTCAAGCAGTTTAGTGCCTTCTTCAATAGGCGTGAACCAGAGGTGTGGACTCGAGTCACATGACTTGGACTCGAGTCAGACTCGAGTCATTAATTTTATGACTTTAGACTTGACTTGAAAAAATGTTCTAAGACTTGTGACTTGACTTGGACTTTTACACCAATGACTTGGGACTTGAATTGGACTTGAACCGGTTTACTTGAAAAGACTTGATATTTTACCCCAAATATAAAATTTAACATGCATATTATATAGAGATTGAAAATGTGACATCATTCACGGGTAGAACCGCAAAGGATTCTGGGAACTCGTGGCAAGCGGTACTAGCGCACGCAGGCTTTCAATTAAAATCAGTTACACAGCGATAAAAAGAAACACAAAAATGTCAAGAAGCTGTTGTATCATTAACTGCAATAGCCGGTCGCATGACAGCCACGGGAAGCCGACGGGTAAAGAGATCGGTTGTTATCGGATTACGTCGTTGAAGAGAAATTGTTCGAGCCATGTTTCCGAAGTAACAAAGAGGCGACTGGATTGCAGCCATTCAAAGATCAAATATAACGTCCTAGAACACTCCAGCTCACAGGTTAGTCTGCTCCAAGCATTTACACGAAGGTCAGTGTTTTTTAGTAGTTAATACGTCATTTTCATAACATAATTAGTGATATAGGTTACAAGCAAGTCTGGCGCTGAACAGAAATTGTCGCGCTATGCTCCTTTGTTTATTGTGCATAAATAGTGAATTGTCCTGACACAATATTGCGTTTCGCTTCTGTTATTATGGTACACTGACAAAAACATATACTTTTATTCACAGGATAAAACAGGTTTTTTGTATCACTAATTGCCCAGTACGATTACAGCATACAATATTGTTGTCACTGCTACATTTCTGTGATGCTACCAGAAATTATTTCCACTGCTAATTAATTACCGTTGAGCTCAAAGGTTATATTAATAAACGGTTAACGAATGTGTATTTATGACGACGATTTGTGAGACTGGTAAACTTATGATACGTACGATGGTCTTTCGTTCTACACGGTGCATTTCAAGGTCCTGTACCCATCCGTCGGTAAACTGTACCTGGGCTTGTTGCAGTGACCTGAAGTTACTAAACTTCATGAGTGTATGCACTCACTCCAAGAACCGTATAATTATAAATATGCATATAAATATGCTACGATGAGATAGCTGACTTCATCTAACTAGCAAATGTTGTCCAGGCTACGTTGGTGATGCAGTTTTTTTTAATATGTATGATATTTTTGTCATGCGATTTTAAAGCCGGTCCTACAACCGCATCCAAGAATAACATGCAGCTTATCTCAGAACTGTCGGTGAAAATTATTCTTGGAGCTAAGTTTAATTGAGCTGCATTTTAAAGAGGTGCAATTTCACAATTTGTGTATATTTTCTAAGTTCACTATTTTGTCATGTGTTGAGAAAAACACAGATTTTAAAATTACATGGTCTAATATTTACATTTAGCATAACTGCAACATGCTTTTTTCGTTTGTTTTTTTTTTTAAAGACTCGAAAGGACTTGAAATTCAAAGTTTCAGACTTGTGACTTGACTTGGACTTTTACACCAGTGACTTGAGACTCGACTCTGACTTGCCTGACATTACTTGAGACTTGACTTGAGACTTGAGGATAAAGACTTGAGACTTACTTGAGACTTGCAAAACAATGACTTGGTCCCACCTCTGGCGTGAACAGTGTTTAATATTAAAAGAAACAAAATATCAAGTGAGATCCTAATTAGCTAAACAAGGGACCACAAAAGTTAGTGGATAATCCATCACCTGCTCACCCGGTATAAAATATTCAAAGATTAGAAGGAACACTGAATCCACTCCCACTCATCGCAGCTAGGATTAAAACCATCTGTCATAACAATAGCACAATAAATACTCCCCCAAATCTGAGGATAATAAAAGAGGGGAAAAGTGGGAGAAAAAAAGACAAGACTCATGAGATCTTAAAAAAAGAACATACATTTTATGACACCTTGCCACGTTCCCCCAGGAATGACTTTCATTGTGTAAATTAATCATTTCTAATCCCAAACTTCAGTGCCAGAGCAAAAACACTAATTAACTTGTTATTAAAATCTTGTAAATTTTGCATTTTTAATAATAATAATAATAATAATTCCAGGTGTGTGCATCAACAGACTAATTGAATAACTTTTCATTTTCAGATTTATGATATGAATTCTATAGCATTTTATTTCAAATAAGCTTGCGCTATTCCAACTTGCAATTTTCTGGCAAAGTGAGCTTCTGCTTTGAGTCCTGTTTATAATGGATCCACAGTCCATGTCCAGGCGAAATTGATGTAAGTTTAAGGTGGCCTAAATTGGCTTGAAATTGCAGCGAGCGGTTACCACTATTTTCTAACAATCAATCAAACTGATGAGTGTGGCAGAGAAAGCTCGAAAGTCTAACAGAAGAGCTGCAGTCACTCCAGATTAGGAACATATTCACAGACAGTGGCTACACTGTTACAGGCAAAAAGAAAAGAAAGACGGAGAGACAGCAGTGGAAGGATTTAGTCGCGTGTCTCTTCTCACTACGTAACCGGTTATTACAGCAGGGCAGCGAAGGCTCGGAGGCCCCCTGACTATCATTTATCAATCATCATAGGAGGAGGGAAAGACCTTCCTTCCCTCTGTGAGTTTCCACTTGCAGTAGTTATGTTCCTGAGCACTAAATCACTGCCCTATAGCGAGTCACTGACACCCTAGCGAGAGTGAACCACGAGCGAATGAATGGAGGGAACTGGGCTGCTGTTAAGTCACTGAGCCAAATCACTGACAGATAAATGAGAAAACATAGTAGTGACGGTGCTGACAAATGGGGCTACTTTCCTCTCGCAAAATTAGAGTGCATTATAGTTTGTGGATGGATTAGTGGCAAAAATAGGACTGACGTTACCAAGCCCCGTTCAGTTTTCCGAGGGTTCAACCATCAGCAGTGATGCTAAGTAAACGGAGATCATATTGCATGAAAGTGCATGTCAAGTGTTACAACACATGTCGTAACACTTTATATATTTTAGAAGTGTTTTTTCCCCTTGTAATTCAGAACATTTTAACTATGACCCACCAGATAGGGATATGATGTAAAGGTCTTGCTTCTATTCATGGATTACATGTTTATTGTGAACATTTTCAGTTCTATGAATCATCACAACATCTGAAAAAATATCACTGTAAGCTCCCCAAAAACATTATCATCATCATCATCATCATCATCAGCTTCTTTTCTTATGTGCCAGACTCGGCGCTTGTGTGTGCAAGTGAAAGCAAATGTGAGGGGAAGATAGAGACAGACAGATAGAAATGAAGAGAGTGGAGACAGCAAGGCTGCTGATTGTCAGACTGCGTGTCAGACCCGACGCCTGCCCCTCTTCCTGTGCTCTTTCCCTGTCATCCGGCAATCTGCCCCATCACAAATCTCAGACGCATCACTGTTCTTACACACACAATCACACATACACAAAATCAGACTCAGAAACTCTGACTCTGGTTTTTGTGTGAGAACAATGTGTGTTCAGTCTTAGAAGTAGTTTTCTGTCCTCACACATGAGCTTTTGTTTGTTGCTGAGATACAATAACCAAAAATGTGTTTAAAAATAACAGCGAGCATATATTCCGAGAGCCGAAGGTTTTGATAAATATGACAGAAAGGACCGTAAAGATACGTTTCCTGAAGGAAAAATTGTTCTTATTTTGGTCTGCTGCAAAGAAGTAAAGGAGACATGGGCAAGATTAGATAATCTTAAATCTCTTAGATCCAAAGAAATGAATGTTGTTTGTTGCCTGGTGATGGCTTTGTTTATTCTAGGTTTATGCTATCCGCCTTCTGTGCTAAATGTATGTCCAGGTTGCTGGACAACAAGATGAGAAACAGAGAAAATATCTGTATATTTTCTCCAAATAAAAGTGATGAAAACAACAAAACACATCAAAATATGACTGAAAATATCTGTATATTTTCTCTGTGATGTGAATTCTTGTTACCAACTTAAAATGAGTCATTGTTCCCTGAGAATCATCAGGTCAGGGGCGAAAAGGAAAGCTTCTGATGCTAATGAAGAAAGACATTTGTCAGACCAAAACCACAGAAACAACCAGCTATTACTCAGCAGTGATGCCTGAAGGTAGGTTTGCTTGTCACGTCTTGTTCTGGGTCCTGCAAAGCCAATGCCATTCGAAAACACAGAATCGCATGCATCGCAAGACAAATTTACCTCTGTAAGTGACACGCAGAGAAGTTAGTCTTGCACAGACACACACTGTCTCTCCAGCTGTGTCAACAGGTGCACATTTATTTAGTTGTGATTCAGTATTTGACATCACGATGGTAGTTACATAGGGACAGTGTTTAAATTTGTGTGTAAATGTGTTTTTTGAGGTTGATAGGTATAATGACTGTAATTAATGATACTGCTCCACTGGCAACACCTCATGATTTGTCACCACTTATACTGCCATTCAAATACACAGCATATAACTAATAACCTCAGCGAACAAGCGCACCAATACTGCGTGTAGAGTCATGTGAAAAAACACGTTTTCACAGGGCTCTGTGCAGTCCTAACTACACCATTACTGCTTCCATAGGAATTAAGAGGGTAAATAACCGCTGCAGCTAGGTGCTGTTAATCAAATGCACGTGATTTACTGATCATTAGCAAGTGTAAGGACCAATATAAAAGCAGAAGTTTTGGCAGTTTGAGATCAGGAGTATTTAGCACATTTTCACAATCTTCATGGGAAGTGAATCAAGAAAAAAAGAAAAAAACAACAACAAAAAAGTGCTTTGGTTTTATCAAACCAAAGGACAGATAAAACCAAACAGGGCATATCAGCACAAACACATCATCCTAGCTCCCAAGCACGGTGGTGGAAGGGTGATGATTCGAGCTTGTTTTGCATCCACAGGCTGAAAACAAAAGAATGAAAGTTCAGGAATTGTCTAGACGCCATCTGACTGAAATGCTGTGATGGGAAATTAAAAGAGCTGCAAAGGAACTATTGCAATTGTAACATTGTAGAAAAGAGTTGATCAAAATTCCCCCAAAACGATGAGAGAGTCACACAGAAAATGATTACTTAGAAGTTATTGCTGCTAAAGATGGTTTGATAAGCCACTGAATGTACTTGATTTTGCAGTCCTGTGATAATATTCTTTTCCACATAACTGTATGTGTGAGGAAGAACAATTTCTGGCTATGTGTAAGCTCTGGGAACGAGCTCTCAACATCTGTCACTTTGGAGAGCATCATAGCTGCCAGGAGGAAATGGATGATATTCCATGTGGGACAAATTAGGACACCGAAGAGAGAAAAAATAAAAGACAAATCTGCCGCCCCCGATGGAGTCATTTTTGCTGAAGTGTGCCACTACATCTTACTTACAAAAAGGTTTTATTTTCTATTTGGTGGTGTCCCCAAAGTCCTTGGGGTTTCAATAATAATAATAAACCCTCACACTGCTTTTCCTCAGGGAGAGATTTCTCCTGGACATATTACTGCAGGCTGAAATTAATGTGGCAACATAATAGTCCAACATAATGTAAATAATATAATGTAATGCAATCCACATCACCTGTAGCACACAGTCACAAAAAATGGGTTTTGGCTGTTTGGGCAAATTATTTCATAGTGATTTATGTTCTCGTGTGAGATTGACTTTTACACGCTGAAATTTCACTCCAATGCAAACAGCACCATTGCCCGCGGTTTGGTCAGAAGGATGAAACGCCATTAAAACTTTTAACTATCATATACATTTATGTGAAGCGATTAAGTTGTCTTGTTTGCTGTAACACATAAGAAGATGGAAGCCTGTGCTGTTTGTCAAAGTGCACACTGTAACCCACTGTAATTGAACCCATATGACACTGGGTTTGTGATTTTCGTTGCACAGCCAGGAGGAATATAAGGTATAATTAGAGAGGCGTGAACCTTTGTTTGAAAATGAGCCTGGCTATGTATATCCACGCATGCTATATATTTAGTTGCAAAAATCATAAAAGAGTTCACAGCCCGCGCACACACACACACACACACACACACACACACACACACACACACACACACACACACACACACACACACACACACACACACACACACACACACACACACACACACACAGATCCAGAGGGAATGCAATGAGTGTGTCTTCGCTCTCCAGAGAGATACATGGAGATATATTCTTTCACAAACCCACCCAGCTGTCACATTACTGGCTTCAAGCTGTTACTTGGTAGATAAGAAATTTAAATAAAATGCTTGCGTTACACAGAAAAAAAAATATCCTCAAACGTTAAAGTCAATCTAAGAGCCAAACTATATCTATATTTGAAATCAGCTCACACTATAACAAACACTGAGCGATAAATAGCTGATTACATGCTATACAAGCCTCTGAGCTGTTGTAACAAACCACAGAGATACAGCAGACTTTGAACTACAAGTTTAAAAAACATCTATGCACGAATCTGTTTCATTTTTTCGTTTACTGTGTTGAAATCAGAAAAGGTTAAAACGAAAATCTGTTGTCCTTGAGATGAATCAGACATAAAAAATGGATTTTTAAAAAATCGGGTATAGAAGTCACAAATGTATAGTAGCTTGATATATTTTCAGTCCTCAAAGGAAATATAGTATCCTTTCAAACCTAATTTAAAATAATAAAAAATCAGAATGTCTTAAACATTTTAAGCTTCATATTATTATAATAAATGTCTCGACCCGGTCTGTGTGCACTAGTAAACTTAAAGGACAGGACTTGATGTTGATTGCATAAAAACTGGTTAGCATTTCTTATCCTTGTGCTGGAAGGTTTAGGGTTAGGCCCCAAACAGATCCGCTCATGTAAATTAAACACTGAAAACCACTCTTGCCCAAAAATATGCTCATGACCTCTAAATGCATTCCATCACCCAAAACAGTTATCATCATTCCAAACAGGAGCCTGCAAGGAGTGAAAGGTTTTTGCAAGTAATTCCAGCAAAAGCATCTCCAAAACAGACACACATGCACACTCAGTCTTGGTCGCTGCATCCTTTGCTGTCTTTAGAGGCCAGTCATGGCAGAACACAAGCCCCATCTCTGACGTGCCTGGACAAAGGAGGCCTCTCCAGATGAATCTCTGTGTGAAGAGGGGGTCACTGCTGTTGGCTGTAACATAATCTCTGTTTTTGGATGGTGAAGAGTGACAGAAAGCAAGATGAGCAGTGATCCCAGAAAAGAATGAAAGGAGGGAAATGATGGAGGAGTTATGTTAGTACCTGGGTACCACTTTAGTGCAACTGAAGATTACTTTCATTCAGTTTCAAGAATAAATACCTTAATGCCATTTCAACGTGGTGAATCAGAAGTGACTGAAGTTGGTGAAACCTCGCATCATAAGTACAAACAGCTATGCCCCCCTTTTTTAAATTTATAGAAAATGCACCCATTCATCTTCTTAACTAGTAATTTTACTGAATGTGAGTCACTCAAAACTTGGGCACTTGATAGCAAAATTTGGAAAACACTGATCCGTCTTTTCACTGAGCTGTTGTCTTCTTCCAGAGTTTGTGTCCTCATCCTAAACTTTTACCTTTCTCTCTGTTGCTGTCTGTATTCGAAGCAACGCAACACAAATGCACATAGAGAAGCAATACATCACCGGCAGCTGGTGCTGTGTCAACAAATGCAATCGTTTAAAGATGAAACCCATTACGAGTCATAATGTGGCTGGAATGAGGCCCTGCACATAAACAGCCTCCACTGTTGTTCCATGTCTCAGCATACACTTCACTTTGCCAGCACTTTATTTTGTGACACATTACCGTATCAGAGACGCACACATTAACACCTGCACATACACACACTCACATGCAGACACGGGCCCGTTTTAATGGGAGAGCTGTAAAAAGATGGACTGCCGAGACACTGCCAGGTGAAAAGTGTGATGATGGGTTGTTGGCAGCAGCTCTTGGCTGAGTACCAGCCATCCATGTAAAGCCATGTAAGCCCTCCAGGTGTGTGTATGCTGGACGTGCGCACAAGCTTGTGTGTGTGTATGTGAATGCATGAAGATACATATTGCACATGTTCTCAGTCTTGCTACAGGAAAATGCCAGTCAGCGGTTTAGCCATCGCGGGAGAGCACAGGGGAACGTTTAACCCACTTCCCGTTGATGCGGCACCTCTCTTTTCACTCTGCACACACACACACACACATAAACCCAATCCTATTTTGCATGATGTCGCCAGGCATTATACAGAATAAGAAGCAAATGTCAGTTAAGGCATTTTTCTTTTGATGCTTACGTCTGTAGAAGAGCCGTGATCCGGATGTGGATGAGACATTGGTTCATTTTTTTCCAGTTAAGCCAACACTTTGAAAGCCAGGAATCCTTGAAGGGATACACCGCTTCACTCTGGAAGGGCATGTGAAGACAATAGAAGTGGTGCAATGGTCGACCTACGTGTTGACCCAAAGTCTAGCAGAGCTCTGCAGCGATCGATCTCCAAACTCAAATGGCTCTGAGGCCAAAATACGAATGATTACTTCAGAATAAAGAAAGGCGAAGGATAAGCAGCGTTTCTGGACGCACAAAAGACAGTTTCTTTTTTTGTTGGTGTGCTTGCTATCACTGACATAATGCACCTTAGCCACACAAAAAACATTTGACAACTATGTCCAGGAGTCTTCTTTCAAGTGTTTGCCCCGACAGATGAAAAACAATCTGGATTTTCTTTTTTTTTTTCTTTTTTACTGTCTAGAGTTTCTTTATGATGGACAAGCTCGATTTCTAGTGGCTACTTCACTACTGACCTGCATTGTGAAGGGCTCCAAACGCTGTAGTTTTAATGAGCTGTCTGTCTGGGAGTCCATTTGCTTTTAATAAGCTCATCAATCTCTATATGCTCTCCTCCAGGCACAGCCAAATCAAAAAACGATCGCGGTTCCCATCTTTCACCTTACAGTCAGGCACTCCTATTGATAAATAGTCCAGCTTAATTGAAGCCCAGAAAAGAAGTTGTTTACTTTCCTTTCCTTTTTTTTTGTGATCTGTATTCGGCCTCAAGTTTTTCCGGTTGAAGTCTGAAAAGCGGAATATGAAAGAAATGATGAGTTTGTGAAGAGATGATACAGAGTTTGTGGGTGATCGTGAGAGATGAAGAGGAATAAACTGGAGAAAATGAGAGGAGAATTGCATCACCTTTTCTTGGCTGATGAAATAGCTTAAAACTTAAGGTGATGACACCACGCCTGGCCGCCTCACCGTGAAAGTCTGGTCAGCCATTTTCTTGCTCTGCAGCAGATAATGATTATTCAAACAAGGTCTGACGGCACCTGTCTTCGAGTATCTCGGTGGAAGCCACTGGAAGTGTTTCCTAAAACCTCCCGTCCTGCATTAACATAGATTAAAGACATTTTTCCGAATATTGAAGTGTCAGTGAGGCAAGATTTTTTCATTTTGCTTTCACAAGCACCTTTTTTTTAAAACTTTATCCCACCATATAGACCGTCACTTTGAAGTTCTGTTTCATCTTTCATAAAACTTTGACCGGCTTCAACAAATTCTCAACTAATACTTTGCAGTTCTTTACCTCAGCAACAGAAAGATTGGGATTTTATTTAGAGAACACTGGAATTTTATCCCTTTCCCAAAATTTCCTCAATGCGTACTTAATTTCTTGATCATTTTATACTTTACCAGGAGAACACCCGCCTTATGGATGGTTTTTGCCAGGCCTTCTCATCCAACCTGGCCCCACAGAAGCGCCTCTGCAAGAATGGTGAAAAATTAAAGAAGAAACATTTTAATGGAAAAAAGACTTACACATAAACATCCATGGGTTTATTACATTGACAAGAAAGATGCAGTGTAACAGAGAAGGGAATGAGGAAGACTGTTCATTCCGAGTCCTTCAAAAGATTTGGTTCTTCAAGCATTCAACATATTTGTTAGGCTTCAAGGATGCACAATGCATTCTGGGAGGAAGACATTTATTTTCTGCAAATTTAAACTGAAATAAAAAACCCACGTTAGTAAGCACTTTGTGCAGCTAGATGCTTTGAACCACTGCTCACACATTTTTTGAAAGGCAGTTTTTATTGCTATAATTTATAATAAGTTAAGTTTAAAGACAAAAAACGTGGACAAAGAGGTGATTTTTTTAAAGCACATTATTTTACACTTTGCCAACTTAGATGTCTGTTGTTGCTTCGAGACGAGTATCTTTAACTCCAGAAACCAGCTTCTCAAGTGTCAAGCTTCTACCAGTTCCTCGTGAAAACGCTGAGCCGCAGCCAAAATTCGACTCCTCTTTTGCGCTCGGTTAAAGTGCTAGCCGTTGACAGATCTGACATTTAGCTGGACGAGAAGAGAAAGGAGACCGGGAACTTAGTTCTGATTTCTCAAACTTCCAAAACGATCCACTTACAAGTGCAGGTGTGTAGAGGAAATATCCCCTTTAGAATATGTAGCACACCCAGTATTTAGCCTAGCTACACGTTTCCTGTAAAGGTTACAGGAAAGGGATTTTTTTTCAGCAGATAATGAGTTTTGCCCACTTGCACAGGGAAAAGCTTTTGTTTTTACAACATGCTTCACTGTCACCTCATATTTCTGATACATTTTATGATTCCTTAATCTTACCACTCTTATGCGTTGTTGTTACAGGTTTTTGACTCACTTTTCTCACCTGGCATGTAGAAACATAATCTTTGTGTGACCTTGTGTGAGCCACTGTCACACCTTATTATATCTGTGCTGATACAGATTCAGCAATGCCCAGTTCTACCTTGGACCTTACACTCCTTGCCAAGTTATATATGGCCCGTTTTGAGTTTCCTAATTGATGGCTTGACATATTTATTATCCCAGCATGTCATGGCTGGTTTGGAGTCTTTCACTAAGCTCACGTTGGGAGTGATTAAGTGGCCCTCTTCACTTTCAGTGTCAGATGAAAATCTCCTATCTTGGAGAAGGACTTTAGCGAAACTGTGAGGTAGCTTTATAACTTTATTTTATTATTTTTTATTAGTCCTTTATTTATATATAACTGATGCTAGATTATTATAGAAAAGAAAAAATGAAATATATCAAAGCGCGTTACAAGCATGAAACCTCTGAGCTGATGGAGAATGGTGTAAAATTTCTGGAGGATAACCCAAAAAATGTTTCCGTTTGCTTTAAAATTAAAGATCTCCTCAGCGTAGCGACGGTCTGTTGAGTGTTGAGGTCTGTCTTGAGCTCCTTTCACTTGATGGGAGTGAATGAGTGCCGAGCCGTGACACAGCCAGATCTTTTTCAGAAAAAACAAAGTGGACCTCTTTGGCCAGGAATTTGACATGAGTGATAACCCCATCGCTCTCTCCCAACAATCTCCCTATTCAAGAGATCTGAGCCATGGACACTTGGGTTTGTGTTATCAGCCCTGGAGCTACAGAGAGTTAATGATGTAAAACCAGTGAGGCAGTAAACACCATAGTGGAAGAGCGAACTGCTTATCTAAAGGTCAGAGAAACGACAGGTACACTGACGACATTAGGCATCACTTAGATTTTTACCAATGAATTATAAGAAAAATAAACCAGACTGCAATGACGGGAACAAAATGAGATAAAACACTCACAACTACTGGCTACTTGATTGACCTTGCATGAGATCAGCGAGAGATGACAGTGTTGCATACAACTCAGAGCTCTTTCACTTACCTGGGTGGGGAGATAAGGGGAGAATCATACAAAGCAAGTTTTATCTAACATGTTGCAAAATGCATAAGCATTTTTTTAGCACAATTGTTCTGCGATTTATCATTTCATGCTGAAATCATAACGTCAAAAGAAAATTAAATGTCTGTCAGTTATGGCTCCACTGCTCAGACTTTATAAATCTGGAGGGTTTTATTATAGTCACAATTGTAAGGAGTGGTTATTTTCTCTTAATGTATATCTTGATATTTAAAAATTCAGTGTTGCATGAATAAAGCGTATCAGCTTCAAGTACTCCAAATCCACTATTTGGCAACTGTTCCCATTAAGGTAATTTTACTGTGATGCAGTGCTTTTAATAATCGCAGGCTCATCAATTCTCCTCTATGTATCTCGTGACTTGCTAAGATACTGTCTATTGACATTTTTTGAAATAGTAGCTGGTTTATCTTGGTCTTAATGCAGAGAATATGAAAAATTCCCCGAATAACAAGACCCTTAAGCGCTGGGCTGAAAAGCAGTCATTATGAAGATGATTGTCTGAGCAAATGCAATGATGGGGATTCGTGGCTCACGCCTCTTTCTCGGGCTAAATTTACTGATGTTGTCCAAAAATATTCTCTCATAAGATGTTTAGAAGCCAGGAGGGGAAGGCTGCTATTAAGTCTCAGTGTGATCTGTTCTGTTATTTCACAGTAGCACTGAAAAAATCACTGCATCAAAATAATGTGGAATCGCTTTTTTATAAAGTGGATTGTGTCATGTTGTGATAAGGCTTTCGTGAGCTGTCAGATCAGACAGTTTTATAAAACCTTGAAATTGTTTTTCACGTTCCTGAGGCAATTCTTTCTCCTGCTATAAACTAATTTGGATAGAATCTTTTCCAAACAAATTAAAAGGTTGGATATGCCTGCAAACTCATTTCAGCTTACTGAAATGAGACTTCCGCTGCTTTCTTAAATAAGCTGCACACATTCTTATCTTCTGCTCCCCAACTTTTCATCTCTAAAATAACATTATCTTAAAGTCACAAAACAGTTGACAGCAAAGTGATTTTGCTTTGAGATCGCCACAGCAGGTAGCTCTGCTTTACTCTACTAGAGAAATGTGGGAGAAATTCTGCGTTTAATAACTTGACTGACACAGAAAACATGGCGAAAATCAGTTGCAAGTAGATGCAGTCAAATGAGGAAAACAAACCAAATGATGATTGATGTAGGGAAGCAGGAAATCAACCACGCAGCTGCAGGGTAGCCATAGTGAAGCAAAAAAAATGATTACAGTCAGATAACTAGAAACAGGTACAAAAATGGTTTGGGTGCTACAGCTGCTTGTAAACGCACACAATTTACCCAAGTGGCACCGAAAAGTGAACTCTATTTACGCTGGGAGGTTGATGAGGGACTAGAGGATGGCTGCCTGAGCAACTGCCAGTTGAGTGGGTCACGATGGCTCGAGTAAACTAGAAAGGAAAACAAGAGCTGTGTGCTTAACACGGCTGCCTTTTTAACTTGGATTATACTATTGTTAAATAGTTTTAATTTTATCTTCTGTCTTTAGAATGTGTTATCACATTGTCCTTATCTATATACTGTACAGTACTGTGCAAAAATCTCAGTTTTTACAGCTTTTCTTTAAGGTGGCCTTCAGCACTAGTGTGTACTTGTACCTGACCATTTTTAGAAGACTTATTTTTTCTTTTGTTTGTTACTGACCTAACAATCAATACAAGCATAAAAAAGGTGCCTAACACAACTTATGAACCAGTGTTGTTGTGAATACACATAAGTTAGCAAAGAACTAAATTTTAATTGTATCTTTGTTTTGGGCAGCCTGTCACAAAAATTCCTATTTCTTTATCTGAATGTATGAAAAATGCCAAAGACAACACAGTTTAATAGATATAAAATAGTAAAGTTGCTATTAGTTATTAGATAAAAACTTGGCATATCTCAGCATGGTGTACGATGTGTCCTTAAAACTGTAGATTACACAAGAACTGGACTGAAAAGTAGTAGTAGCAAGTCTTAAGGAGTGAATCCAAATTTGAAATTTTGGGTTATCAATATAAATGAGGAGGTTAGGAGGGAGAGAGAGTGTCTAAAGCTTTGTGTGAAACACAGTAGTGACTCTGGCATGGTTTGGGACTGCACTTTAGCCAGTGGCATTGGGGATCTTGTCAAAATTAATGGAATTCTGATAACTGACAAGATTTTGATTTAGCATGTAATGCAATCTGGAAAGCATCTGATTTGCAATGGATTCTTTTTTAGCATGACACTGAACCCAAACACACTGCCAATGGAAATACTTTATCTAAATTTTGCACAACCTGGTGTTTGTTCTCATTTGTTTGTGTGTGTCTGAGGCCTACCCCGAACCGCAGCTTCAATTCATGCTCACGCCATCTGCTATTATCTACCAGAAATACCATCAAACCTAACTGAGGATGACATCCCAGCTAGTCAAATGACTACAAGGAGTACTGAGAACTGACCCATGACTTTGTGGACTGGTGCCAGCAGAACTACCTCAAGATCAATACTAATAAAACCAAAGAGCTGATGGTAAACTTCAGCAGGCACAAACATCCTTCACTGCAACCACTGAACATCCAAGGTATGGACTTTGAGGCTATGAACAGTTACAGGTACCTTGGTGTTCATCTGAACAATTAACTGGACTAGACTCATAATTCTGAAGCCCTCTGCAGGAAAGGACAGAGCAGGCTGTACCTGCTGTGGAGACTCAGGTCTTTTGGAGTGAAGGGCCCAATCCTGAAGACCTTCTATGACTCTGTGGTGGCCTCAGCCATCTTTTGTGGTGTGGTCTGCTGGGGTGGCAACATCTCTGCCGGGGACAGGAAGAGACTGAACAAGCTGATCAGAAGGGCCAGCTCTGTTCTAGGATGCCCTCTGGACCCAGTGGAGGTGGTGAGTGATGGGAGAATGGTGGCTAAGCTGTCATCCCTGTTGAACAACACCTCCCACCCCATGCAGGAGAAACTGACAGCACCGAGCAGCTCCTTCAGTGGCAGGCTGCAGCACCCATTGTGTGGGACCGAGAGATTTCGCAGGTCTTTCCTCCCCACTGCTGTCAGACTCCACAACAAAGACTTTGCAGCTGATCAAACACACAAACCCACACATGTGCAATAAGACTCTTATCTTATCTTATCTTATCTTAAGAACAGACCTGGGTAGAAAGACACAGAGTGGAACATGACCAATCATGGACTGGCTTCCTCACAGCCCAGACCTCAACATTAATGAAGCAGTATTGGGTGAGCTTCACAGAGAAAAAAACACTTATTTTCCATTTCCTAGCAAAAATATAAAGAAGTAGTGGGTGGCTCAAGACTTTGGAAAGTTAGGGTACATTCTTGGAATTTCCTACTAAGATTAATGGAAAAATTGTGTTTTGAGAGCTAAAGTTGAATGGACTCCAAATAAGCTGCTAGCATAGCATCTGTTCAATATGCAACAAAATTAGGTTTTAAAAAAAAGCCCAAACAATAATTACTAATTAAATGAATATTTAATCTAGTCTAGACTTGGAGAGAAGTTCCTGATCATTGAATCATTGCACATATGTTTTCAGCATTTTTGTGTGTAATGCAGGAAATTCAGCTGTCTTCTGTGATACACGATTTAGCCAATACATGTAGCTTTCTATTAAGTGTTGTAAAAAGTGATACATCTGACACAAATGTGTCCAAGTAATAAATGCTGATTCCAGAGGGGAGATGGGACATTCACTCAGAGAGGTTGTGTACCTGGCATTTGTACAAGGGGAACGATTGTGTATTTTAGAGCATGTTTCCTCTCCTCAACGCAAATCCTTTGATTCAGCAACATAACACACTTGCTCACATAATCAGATCACATCTGGAACGCTGATAAAAACAGATCAATTGCTAACGCATGACTTTGTTTGTATGTGTGCAACTCTACATGTCAAATAAACTGGGTTGTCTTCACCAGAAGACCAAACACACACATTAGTGGTGATAAGAGGCACTGAGGTAGAGAGTGAAAACACAATCTCTTCAGCAGATTGATGGAGCGTGAGTCATAGAGCACAAGCAGTCTCTCACAATGAGAAGCATTCATGTTTTCTCTCCTCTATCCTGTAGGAGCCGGTTTTTGTGTTGTTATAGTGTGTGCCACTAGGGGTCACTTTTTGTGACTTGAGAGTATGGTATGGTTTTATGGTACGGTATTTAAGGTGGACACATGCAACAGTTTGTGACCGCTGCACTGTTGTAATTTATGTTAAATGACGTTGGATACGAACTGTTGAATAACAAATGCAACCAATAGAAATCAATACAGGTGTTAAACAGACAAGATATGAACGGCTGGAGTTATTGGACTATGTCAAGTTTCATTCATAACAGTAGCACCGCGTAGCCCCTGCCATCAAACACCTTCGTGGCTTCAAGCGTAGGCTTTGCCACAAACCTAGGGATGCACTATTATGCCACCATTTACCCAACCTATGTTTAGCTAATCACTTGCCTGCGCTAGCAGTCAAAGCAGAGAAAAGCCATCCATGTAATACTCATTAGAGGCCATTGCTGCTCATGATTACAAGCTTCTGCAGTCAAGAAACTAAATTTTTTTATGAAATAATAATAGCAAAAGAAAAGCAATGCCAGAGATTTTTATTCACCTTGCTTTCTGGGATTGAAACAGCCAAACATCTGTTCATTGTGTCCATAGCCACCACAGACTGACTAACTCCCCAAAACAACAGTGAGGCCTGTTAGAAACCACCTTCACAGTTATATACAGTAACTTCAAGCGTCTGTGCTCACAGGCAGATGTTTTTGAGGTTTAAGTGTCTGTTTTCTATTTGCATTTTAGGAAACTCAGCACAGCACTCACAGTCCTCAACGTGAAAATGTCCTCAACCTACTATTTCCTTTTCTGCCACAATCACTGCATTCTCAGTTAAAAATAGTTACATTTTTGGAAAAGTTACATACTCATCACTGTCATTTGTTTGTGGCCATCTGTTTAAAATTAAGATGTGATAGAAAATTCAGATAACCAATCTTGGCTTTGAGTTTCTTCTAATAAATGTAGAAGTTTTCTATTTTTCTAATACTGAAGAAGAAAGTTCTTGAACCTAACAACAATAAGCCGCTGTCAGCAAATACGGGCCATATGTTTTATGCAGCACCTGTTTGGGGAACCATTTCTCCTCAGCTGTTAGTACACAGACAGATAACAGTACAACCATATGATAAACTGCTCCATCAGCAATTAAAAAAAAGAAAGAAACCTTTTCAACCATACCAGATTTTTGTTATCAGCTGAGAGTTACAAACATATGCTTAGGTTCCAAGCTTATTATGAGTAACACGTACTCTGCTTATCACATGCCATTTCAAAGAGACAAAAAAAAAAGGATGAAAAATTAGACCATTTAACAATTTAATATAGAAATATACAAACATCAATTTGTAAGTACTTATTTTTCTTTAGGAAAAAGGTTTAATATTGGGTTGTTGTTTTCTTTTTTCTCTTTCTTTTTGGTTTGGTTTATAAATTTTCATACAGGAACAACATTATACTCCTCTGGCCCATGCAGCTGACAGTGACTAGTTAGGGCTCCTGGCACGAGGGAAAAATATGTGTTCCCTGAGTGGTTGTTGGAGGTTGCTGGCTGTCACTGGGTGAAATCAGTTGCAAGGAGGGACGTGTACCATGACAGTGATAAGTATCATGCAAACCTTTCAAAATAAGAGTTGTGCCTTACTCCTGAAACTAACACTTCATAATCTGTAGCTTTTACCTCGGAGGCGAATAATCTCAGTTTCCGGTTTGCATCCCAATCATCACAGTTTTACGATCACTTCATGAGAATTTCAGTGTTTGTAGACAACGCGGTGTCCTCCATACAAACTTTGTACTACAACCACACCACTTGTGTCCTGTGCTTGTGTGAGTGAGGCTTAAGTGTAGGTAATACTAATGAGCAATCAAAATTTTATTATGGTTAATAAAACATGCATAAAGCTGTTTAAACTACTTATGTGTAACTTTGGGGTGTCTACTATTTCTGCTATCATAGAGCTACAGTTAAGTCTAGCCTAATGTTTACGGCACTAATCTCTGCTGTTGTCTGTCCTACCTGAGAAAGTTTTCTTTTCTAAGACAAAACAGGAGATTACAGACAAGAGCAATGGTGACACAGAGCAACCATCTGATGAGAAGACAGCTTTCCCACGACCATGATGTCTCCAGTTAGCCCCGCACACCTACATGACTATCAAAACAAACTGGAAAGCGCAGGCATGTAAGTGTGTGTTTATCTATGTGGAAGAAAATGAGCTCAGCTATCACCTTTTGTTTCCAGAGCAAGGTGGACAGACAGTGGCAGAGGGGAGGTGAACGTGAGCGTGCTGCTGCGTAAAGGTGCCCCGTGTCTCCAAACATGGCTTGTTTAAAATAGAGAATAAAAATCTATAATCAGATAAGCAAACAACCACAGTCCCACTGCAGGGATGGAAAAAAAGAAAATGAGAGATAAACCTGTGATAAATTATTATCATAGTACGTGAGGAGACAAAGGGGTGACATGAGTGGGATTTTATCTGCTGTTAGATTAGTGTTCTGCTTGACGGGCAGCCACAGACGGAGCAGGCAAGGGGGTCCAAAGGCAAACCACAAAACCACTTTCTCACGATCTTGACTAGACACATTTGTTGAGCTTCTTGTGTCCCCCCCATAAAAATCCTCGGAGCTTTGTTGTAAAAGAAACTTAAATTAACATTTGAATTTTTACATTACCCCTAGGAATTAATCTAAATGTATACCAAACATGCAATGTGCTTATCTTAGCTTTGGCAGGTTACCGCACTCCTCAATCATTCACTCACCACTGGTTATACTGGTGTATTTTCATTGAAAGCAGCTCTTTAAAATTCCATTCTGCTATGTATTTGAGCAACAGAAAATCAATTTCCATTTTTATTAAGTGGTGCTTGATTTAAAAAAAAAAAAGAAAGAAGAAGAAGCACTGATTCCTTTGAATTTCAGTCACAGAAACTCCATACAAAGGTCACCAGCTAGCAGGATGAGGCAAGTGGGGGTGGGAGGGAATACGGGGGGAATTTCATTAAGGTTAAAACCTCAGCAAACACTTCCTCCTCTTGAAAAATATCAGCACCTTTCATTAGCCATCATACATGTTAGAGGGGATTAGATGAAGTGTGACGAGACACAGTGTGTACCTCTCATTTGTTTTATGTTGGAGGGGTGGTTGGGAAAATGGCTGAATAATACATGACATGGTGTTTTTAATTAGCAGGGAGTGGAGGGCACTTGCTAATTAAAATAGAGTCTTATTATGAAAGGTCAGGGGATCGCGTTGGGGCCTGGGAGTTTGTTTAAAAGGAATCAAGTGATCTCCGAGATAAATGCAGGCTCCTGAATGAAGCCAGTCACATTCCAGTTGAAACTGAGTCTCATTCTGTGTGCTTGTCTTATCTTTTTTCACTGTCTGCAAGATCATTTGTAGATCATTTGTAGATCATTTGGGCAAATTAAGCTGAGATTTCTTTCATGAAAGGAGGTTTTGACGGCTTGATCGACGAAGCTCCAACAAAAATATCTCATCGCGTTTGCTGTTACTCTTTGAATATATTTTCAAATTGATGGTGTGGTGTTGTTCAGACCTACTGTCTTCTCATTTTCTCCAAATTGTATTGTTATCTGAACTGCGCACACAGAATAGTTGATGAGCGGACAGAAATGCGCCTCTGCTGTAAACCAGCTAGTAAAGTCACTGTTTGCTTTCCTTCTAAAACAGATGAGGGAGAATAGGCAGCATTCCACTGATGATGAAAAGTCATCTGATACATTATTAATTTTAATATTTAAAACTAAAAAATGGAAATTGTCTCACAAGAAATGAGTCGGCTGAATTCATGGTTTGATGGAAAGCAGTGAACATTAAATTTGAACCCAAAAAGCTGATCCTGTTCCTTCGGTCATAGCGTTGCCTAAAATCATTGTTAGTCAGCGGTGCTGGTTTCTCTCATTATGCAAATGACGAGGTGATGAAACGTTTCTCCCACTGCTGCATCCAGGTGAATAGAATAAACTTTCTGTGATTTTCTTACCTGGATGATCGATCATGCATCGAGAGATAAATTTACTTACTGTTCAAATTTTGTGTAATTTGGAAACTGTATAAAAGATACTGGAGTAAAAATTATGATAAATATCGTTGAGAAAGAGTAACACCTTTAACATTGCTAGTTGCTTACTGTTCATTTCTGTTACCTTGTTTAGATTACTGTTTAAAAGTCTGGGGCAACACATTCAAAAGTTCAAGTCAATCATTATGGAAACTTCTAAAAACAGAGCAGTCAGAATGGTTCATCGTGCAGGATTTAGAGCAGGGGTGGCCAACTCCAGGCCTCGAGGGCCGGTGTCCCTGCAGGTTTTAGATGTGTCCTTGAACCAACACAGCTGATTTAAATGGCTAAATTAGCTCCTCAACATGTCCTGAAGTTCTCCAGAGGCCTGGTAACGAACTAATCATGTGATTCAGGTGTGTTGACCCAAGGTGAGATCTAAACCCTCGAGGCCTGGAATTACCCACCCCTGATTTAGAGTCTGCAATTACATTCTATTTTTTTGAAGTTCGTGCACCTCATAAAATAAAACTGCATATAATATGCTACCAGGAAATCTGCAGAGGATGCTTTTTGACAGAGATGGGGACAGTAACACAGGGGAAAGTTAAACTTCAAGTGTCTTAATTGACAAACAATATAATGTAATATAGATAGTTAATTTCCATTTGTGGAGTAAAACTGTGGAACAGTTTTCCAGCAGGACTACAGCAATTCCATCCATCCATCCATTCTCTTGCACTCTTGCAGTTAGCCAATTCCACTAACTGCAAAAACTAACATTAGAAAGAAAAAAATAACAAATTAAATTATGAATTAGCACAGGAACCTGGACCCATGACTAAACAATGACTGCTAAAAACTACAGTCATTGCCAAAGCAACACAATGATTTAATTTATTATAAAAATAGCACCAAATTTTCTAATAGTCCATTTTATTTACACAGACAGCACATAGACACTGTGACATCAACCAGTGGTTCATGAAGTGCCACTGGTAAACCACCTTGTGTTTAAAGACCAGATGCGGCAGTAAGAGGTGGATCTGACTGAGAATGAAAGAGGAGCATTTCCATGTGCCAGTGTACATGAGGTTGTCATCTCTATATTTTGGCCAAATTAGATGTTCAAAAAAAAGTTAAGAGACAAACATAAAAAAAAAGATAAGAATTTACCTGATAACCATCTGGACGCTGGCAAAAGAATGTTTTAAACGCCACAATTTTAAAATTGTGTTCACGAGGCAGGCTGACAAAGCAGCATGGCAGGATAATACTTTCATCACAGTTCACATCACTTTGTTTCATCATTAATATCTCTTCTAAACCATATTAAAGCCAAACAAAATGATCCCTTCCCGCTGACACTCAGGGACAAAAGAGATTAGATCCACATTCCTAACATGAATTAGTTAACATAAATGGCATAAAATGATTCCTTTCTACCTGCATGCCACACGGGGAGAATGGGAAAGAGTTGTCATATTTGATTAAATCACACACCATCTGTAGTACCTTCCTTTGGCAAGTAGAGTTTGAACAAACTCACAAACTGGCCTTTGACTGTTCTCTGCCTGAGGAGCTCAGTGGCTGCTTTGATGATAACGTGGTCCGACACTGTGACAGGAGCCAGGGAACGAGGCTTGACACCGCAAGCCCTCCCATCCTCCGTTATACATATTGCTCACTCTTCCTCGCGCATGTACACAAAAACCACAGGGGACTTGTCACCCACCCATGCTGAAATCTACCGCCCTGCTGTTCCACATTTTGAGTTATTACCTGTTTCTATTATATCGTTCACACAGTGCCAATAAAGCATGAATCGAGTTATGAGACGGGAACCAAGAGCTGAACATTTCAGCCTTTATTAAGCTGTCTGTTAGTGCAAGAGGAAGCGTCCGCGCACGTACATACACAGAGTTAAAGTTCCCACAATCAACACAGACAGAAACGGGAGAGCATAAAAGCACAGTGATCACTTCAGAGATGAGCAGATGGGACGGTGTGAAGAGAGAAAGAGCTGGAGGAAGAGGAAGGCGAAGAGGGGAACTCAAATGAAACAGGAAATTAAATAAGATATCCTAATGTGAGGAGACAATTGGTAAGAAGTCATCAGACAACGTAGGCCACAGCAGCCTTGAAAGTTTATCAGTGCCTTCACAGGAATCACACAACCATGAGTACTATTTAATAAATGTGAAAGGGTCGTTATTCATGTGTGAATTGTAACGCCACAGAGTGCAGGGACAGTCAAAGGCGGTACAAGGAAATGTGAAAAATGCCACTACACTTTTTTTTGGTTTTTAAACACACTGCGCTTGTCACTGGGTAATTTCTCTTCTTTGTCATTCCAGTTGCATTCTTACAAATTTGTTTCCAGTTAGTGTGACACGCTCAAGGCCAATAAACCTTCACAAACATATTTGTGCAGTCGTCGGCTTGTGCGTGCTCGGCAAAAACGTGTCAACATGTTTGTCTTTGTGTGCGTAACTCAGAAAGTCCTGGTGAGTGAACCGAGCAAAATGCCTGAACAGTCAGCTGTCGCCCCAACAGAACATGTACAAACTAAGATCACACTGTAAACAGGGGTGGCTATATTTTCTCAGTGTGGACATGCAATGTAAGTGATTCACTTTCATGTTTGTCTCGTCACAAAATAGTCCAGTTTGCACTTACAGGCTTAGAGACCTTTAGTGAGATTTTCTAGAGATTACCTCCTAAAGTTTGGAGGTGTTTGATGGGCATTTTCTTTAAACTATTCCCACAAAACCTCATCGGTTGTCAAGCAACACAGGGTGTAGTGTGGCATTGCAAAACAGAGTGATAGACTGTTATCCTGTTTACATCTGTGGTCAGAAGTTTTTTCTTTGCGTTTTGCCTAGAAGTCCAGCATCCAGGAGTCATGCTGGAGACTGGTGTTTTGTACATGCCATTTAATGACGTTATCAGCTGAGGACCTGTCAGGTGTCAACACTTCCTCCTTGCCCAGGTTTGCCTTCCATTTCCATTCCTAGAGCTAGTATGCAGAATTCTGTAAAGGGAGTAGTACGTTCCTTCTTCAGTTTTCTTGAATTTTATTTAAATCTGGAGCACCAGGGCTGGTGGCAGACACTCAGCTAGCAGATTTTATTTCTACGTTTTCAGTGAAGAATTTCCCATTTGTAGCAAACACAGCCTTGAAGGCCTAATAAATGGGCCGCTGTACGCCTACATTGATTTTCCAGCATTTGTCAATAACCATTTCCAGTATTTGAGATTCAATGAATGCCATTTTCATTCAAAAAAGAGTGTTTTTTTCCCCCTGTGGAATACAACAATATTTCTAAACTGATGTGTTTTGCTATTCACTCAGAGCTCTTTCTCCACGTTTTGATGGGTGTGTTTGTTACAGGCAAACATTTTCAGCATGGTTTAGTGGTTTGGATGAAATCCAGTGTAAACTGGACTTCCCATGCCCTTGCATCAGAAGAAGGGCATAAGAAGCATCCTGGCTCATAGCCAAAGGATGTGCAGGATTTTGATCAGCCTCCACCTTTCCCGAAGGCATCAAGTCACAGGTATTTTCTGTAACTTTGATGATTAATGATTGATAGTGAAAAAAACTGTTTGTTTTTATTCAATATTTAATATTCAATATTTAATTAAATATTAACTCTTAAGCCCCAAGCCTAACTGATCAATACATGGCTAAAAGACTCAAATGTGTTGGGGTTCTTATATTTCTTTTAAATGGAAGGTTTTATCTCTTTGCAGTATTCATTAGGAGGATCTATTCAAAAGTGATGTTGAATAGCAATTGCACACTGCAAACGCTAATGATTTAGACTGCATAGAGTTCAGCCTGACAGAATCCAGCCAAAGCAAAGCATCTTAAAAATTTCACATTAAAATGTACTACAAAAGTGAGAAATATATATTTGAGTAAGCAAATCAGTCTTAAATTGTGAAACCAGAAGTAGGATGATTTCAGCCTAACCCCGGTGTATTCATTGGATTAATTATACTGACCTTCACACATGGTGAGTCTCTATTACACATAATCAGACATAGAAATTTCATTGTTTGCGCAGCCACTAAGTATCCAGGAGGTAAGAGTAGAGGTGAAATGACCTCATCAAACAGACTGACAGAGAATTAACAGGCAACAATACTGGCAAGTTAATTATGTGTAATTAATAACTAATCAATGTCATAATAAATCACTAGTGATTTCTTCTTTGATTTGAATTGGCAGCTTAAAATCAACCAATTCAAAACATTTTCAACTTTTATTTCATATAGTGTTTAACCTGTCAGATGCAAGTGTCACTTCTCTTTGCTGATATCACAGACTGAATTATTGAGGATTTAGAAAAATAATAACAATGAAAAGAAAAGTAGTTAGTTAGTTATTTTTTCCTCCAAAATAAAATACATTTGATTACATAAATCGTCTAATATAAACTGTTACTGTTACCATTCCACCATGACCAAATCTGAGAGCATGGCGCCATCGCGTGTTCGAGTCTCGCAACTGCAGCCAGCATGAGGTGGTGTTTACTGTTGCTAGGTAACGCGCATACCTAGTTTAAGGCCAGTGAAAGGCTTTCTGCTGATCCAACCCTAACTGTCGGCGTTTTTATTTTTCTCTCAACATGGCAGATAAAGATAAACTGGATTTGGTCCATCGGGACGCGATTCACGTCGAGCGGGTCCGGAAAGAGCAAAGACACCAGAAGCTCCACACGGAGTTCAGCATCAACCCCCACAGGAAATGTAAGTAAGCTAATCTCCCCTCTTGCTCCGTTTCTCCCTCACATCAAAAATATGATAAAAATAAGAACTATCACTTACTCAAAAGTGTGACTGGGCAGGGTTTTTTTTCCTTTTGAATTTCACTGCGATTAGGGGACCAAAATCAGGGCCCTCAGCACTTTAGCAGTGCTTGCAAGAAAGGTTACACTATGATTCAGTGTCCAGCATGCTTATTAGGAAGAGCCAGACACTGAAAAGCACGAGTGCTGTGCATTTCATGGCAGTTTGGTCCTCTTTTGTAGAGCTCTGTAAAATTGTTGTACTGTATACCTCCTTTTCTTATGTGTGTGTGTGTATGCTGTGTTACAGTGCATGTACTGCCAGACAAACCCATGTGTAGGAGAACGACAGAAGAGATTCCAGAGGACGGTAAAATTTCCATTGGAATTAAATGCGAGAAATATTCTATCCACCTATTCCGTTTATATAAATTTGTTTTTAAACAAGTTGGTTTTATAATTTGATTTTTTTGGCCTCCAGAGGATTTCATCAAGGCTTTCCGCAAGGCCCACGAAGTTCCTACCAAGAAGTATTCTATGCCACTCACTGAGAGCCAGGAGATAGGATGGATGTCGACTCCACTGGTGAGTAAAACTCTCTGTTAGTGGATTTTGGAACAAACTGTAGCTTAAATGTGTAAAAAATTAACACTAACAACCCCAACACTACTATGAAGACGTCATGAAACCCCGCTTGTGTAAATTTTGAAGAATCTGCCCCAACCATTCTTTCCCAGTGTTTAGTCTGGTGTGGGATATCAAACTCGAGTAGAAATGGCTGAGACACAGCTGGGATATTTAATGTGTTTAGTTTGATTTAATGTCTGCAGCAAATGGTGCGACACCCCAAAAAAAAATACTTCAGGGAAGAAGCCGTTGTCACAGCCCAATGTAAACGACAATTATTGGTGGAATAACTTGAAAATTGGGAACACCATTGTTATCATGTCCAAACATTCCTCTTTTAATTAGGGAAACACTTATTTTAAATTCCTGGGCTGACAATGATGCCTAGAATAACACAATACAGATATTTGTTTCTCATTTAATCATGCCATTTTGATATTTGAAAATTGTTTTCCTTTTTTATAAGACAGTAAACACCAGTAGGCTGATGTAATCGTGCATCCACCTTAACTCTGTTGATTTATTTTCCACCAGGTCCCGGAGTCCCGCCAAGACACCAGATTCAATTTCTTCCGATTTATGACAGACGTCACCAAACACCATGAATTTGGCCAAAGAACACAAAATTAACCCCCCCCCCACACACACACACACAAAAGAGAGAGAATAGAAACTGAATGCCTACTGAAATGTATTTGTTCATCAAACATGCGGGTGTCAGCACAGAAGCTGACCCTTCTTAGAGAAACACTTGGGGGGAACATTTGCACAGGTCTGTACAAAACACACACGCCCATCACATACTAATCATACTAATGAATGGAAAAGGGCAAAACTGACAGCTGCTCAATATTATAAAATGTCATGTAACATGGGAGAGAATCAACGAGTCAAAAAGCTGAGTGAGAAAAGTAAAACAGAACACACAAACCTTAGGAGAAGAGTGAGTCATTGAGAAGGTGGAGATATGGAGGTGTAATCACAGAGAGTGGATCTAAAACCACCTTAGGGTAGGGACAACTGCAGCCACAGATGCAAATATCAGGGTATCTACAGCAAATAACATTGTCCTTCTCAACCTTAGGAAAGCTCTGTATTTTGGAGCTGTGTGCAGTCCATTCTTGGCTTTACAGGCCCTTTGAATAGCTTCCCCAGCTGTGTGATTGGACTCAGTCCATCTGTGGTTTGAATATGATTAATATGGACCTCCATATCAATCCAGATGCATGTACGAAAGGTATATTGTACCAAAAAGTGTAGAAGAAGAGCTCATAGTCCCTTTAGGCAAATCCTGCCAAAAAGCAGAGTGCAAAGTCCAGTCTGCTGAGCAGCCCGCCAGTCTCTAAGAGCGATTCTTCATCTTCTTGCGCACAGACTTGCCTGGACGTTTCTGGAAGTCAAAGAGAAAGAAATTGTTTTCTTATTTACTCATTTGAATAAAACAGTCAATAGATAACCATGTGTGTGAGAGACTCACATTTTGTTTTCCTCCTTTCCCCTTCTTCCCTCCCTTGCCGTGAGCTATTTTGGCACGGAAACCGGAAACATCGTTGTAGCTTTCCTTGGTGTTCCACTTCTTTCCACTCTTTTTGCCTCCAAAGCCAAACTTCTGGTCCTTGAATTTTCTCTTAGCGCTAGGCCTGTGGGAAAAATAAATAAGTAAGAGTTTCATTGTAAAAATGCCACAAATCTGAAGCGGGACCAAAAAGAAAAAAAGCAATGACTGCTGTGTGCACTGCTGAAAAGTTCAAACTTACCCCTTTTTGTTCACTGCTTTCTTTGAGCCCTGAGAAGATTCTTTATTCATCTTCTGGTCACCTTCCAAGAATTCCAGTTTGTCGGTCATTCCTAGAAAGAGAAGATGTTGTTCCCAGTGCTCAATAAGTGACGTGTCCAAATTGGTGTAGTGACAAAACAATAAAAGAAATAAGGAAATAACGTCCATGCTACACTTGTAAACACCGACCTTTCTGGTATTTCTTTACAGCGGACATCATGGCCTTCTTCTCCTGCTGTCTCTTCTGGATCACTTCTATTTGGACCTGGCAAAAAATTCAAAATTAGAGTCATTCTTTTAGCCATGTACAGTTGAAGTATCATACACATATAACACTTACAGGTGTTAAGAAGAATTTCTGAACTCAGTCACCAACCTTTTTGCCAAACTTCCTTTGCTCGCGCAGTTTCTTGGCCTTTTCTGACCTCTCCATAATCATCTGCTTTGAGATCAGCTTTTTCCTGATCTGAACAGACCAACAAATGAAAAAGTATATGAATTTAGGCCCGACAGAACAAAAGAACTAAACTCAGGTCCTGAACCAGTATGTGCAAAGAAATGTTAATTACTTTACTATATGGGTGAGAACTAATACTTAATTACAGTGATGCTGTTTCAGGTGTTATGGAACATGTAAGGAGAAAAAAAAAAGCATCATCATATAGGAGACCAGGCTCACCTTCTGCATGTGCTGATCAGATTTGGCCATCTCTGCAAAGTAGTCTTCGGGCCTCTTGGTGGCTATGCTGTGCCTGTTTAGGAGTGGCAGTGCCTCGAGGACTGTAGCCTGAGCTTGACGGTAGCTGTAAATAAACAAAAAACACAAAGTAATTGGAATGGTCTCTTTGTAGCTGTGTTGTATTTTTCCAGCATTTTTTTGTAGGCTATTCTCTAAAACATTCAACACCATATGCATGTTTGTAACTCTTTAGCTGAAAAAAGAAAAAGAAAGAAAAAAAGACTTATTTGTCTGACTCGTAACCAAACTATATTAGTGTGGTTACAAAATACAAGTATATGTGATGCTTTTTAGCCTATCGTCCAATCTCTCTCCGATTCCTTTTCTTTTTCTCTTACCACCAACCAGTTGCAGCAGATGGCTGCCCCTCCCCAACCCTGGTTCTGTCTTATGAGCAGGCACTATATAAATAAAACTGAGGTGAATTAACGGTCACTTACAAGAACATCTCCCTCTGGAAATCATCATCAGCATCCAGTTCCCCAGCGGCTGGCGCTGAAGCTTTCTCTTCAGCTTGAGAAATGATATTTGCAGCTGGTAGGTTGGTCAGATCCAATCTCTCCACCCAAGGAAGATCTTTACGAAAATCAGCAACACACTGTTTCAACCCCTCCTGTGTGACAACATAGGAGCAATAAAGGTACAACAAGTAACAATATTATTCACTTTACAGGGAATTTCGAGAACTGTTCCATTGCTGCTTTAAAACTATTTCAGTGGTATGGTTGTTTATAGTACGTTGACCATCCCTGTGTAGCATAACTTGCTACTAACAGAAGATGTGAGATGCCACTCACCACATTGTTGGCGAACTTTTTGGGTTTATCCACCAGGACGTTCATCCCAGGCTTCAACAACCCCGCTGCGAAGGCTTCTTGCAGCTGGGCAATGAAATGAAGATAAATAATATTAACTCTGACTTATCTAAACCACCACTTGCTACAGCAAGACTACACGGTCCTAGTAAACGTGAATTTTCCTGCTATCTAAAAAGCTTGATTAGAAAAATAAAGATTCTGATACTGACAATAGTACCAGGTCTCTGTTTGTTTGATTACCTTTATAAACAGCAGGCACAGTGACGTTTAAAACCTTAATACCTAACAGGAATGTGGTTAGCTAACGATGCTAGCATGTTAGGAAACTGACCTCATCGTCCGATAATTCACTGTTTTCCTCCTCTGAATCCTGACCGAGCAGCGCCTCCTCCTCTACGGACGCCATAGTCTTGCTGTCGATAACCATGAGATGACTATATGTGAACTATCAATGTTAAAACGTAAAACAATACGCCTCGGATATACAGTGCTCCTCACATGGACTATAAGGAGCCTTTCACGTGGAGCGGAAGTGACGCCTCTGAACGTCCTACCTATTCAGTTCGCCGGCGGATAAAAGGTGTAAAGAAAATTAGTTCCAACCCGGAAAAAATTCAACGCAAAAAAAGTAAATAAATTAATAAAAAAAATAATACAGAAGTAAATAACGTTTAAGTCACACTATCCGATAACTCAATGTCCGATTCGCTCTTTGAAGAGCGGCGAAAATCACAAGTAAGTTATATTACAAGTAAGTTTCTGATGCAACTTTTGTCACGTATCATCTTATTTTATTTAAATCTCCGCTTTTCATATAGATAAAAATGTTGTTTTGAATTCCATTCCAGTCTTTAAATTTGATTTAACATATGAAATAAAATGCACTGGGTGGTTTAGAAAACCAATGACTGTATAAAAATCTACGGTCATTGACGAAAACACGTTTCCTAGTGTGTAAGTCTAGTGTGTAATATCAAATAAGTCCTCTTAGAGGAGATGTTGTACACCTGTGCAGACTGGAAAGTACAGTGGATGGGTCGATATGAGAACTTTACAGTCTAACGTCAATTTAGAGATTCTACTTTAAATCGTTTCCTACTGTGTAAAGGAAGACTCAGGATTTTCACTTGCCACCTCATCAAGAAAGAAACTATCGACATTTCTTTCCCATTACTCAATTCCTGAGTCGATTTCTGTCACTTTGACATGGCACGACTGAGAAAAATGTCTGCATTTTGGCCCAGTGTCACTGTCAATGGACATTTTGTCTGTGGGGAAAATCAGGACAGCCCAAAATCTGGTGCTCTGAGTAAAGTTTGTTTCTGCATTCATTAGACATTCAAAAATAAATAAATTCTTTTATTGTTTATTTCTTGGGATGTAGCCTCTATGTATCTTTAACATACATATCTGTGCCTGTGATCCTTTAATCATGCTACCCAAGGAACTTTTTCCTTAAACTCTCCAGTGGACATCACACACATTTTGATCTGTACCCGAGAGAAACCAGTGGATGTGCAGTATGCAAAGGCCATCAGCATTGAAATGTCCAAATCCGAGGAGTACTTCCAATGGGAGTCACAATCATTCACTTTAATGTTAGCAAAGGACAGTTTGTATTCATCTTATGTGGTCACGTAGCAGTTGTAGAGTGAAGGGCTTGCAGTTAGAACCAGAGTGCGTATCTGCTGAATGCTAATGGTGTGCTTTGCCTATGACCATGGAAGTAAGTTGATCTTACTCAAAATGTCACTTGAAAGGGATTCATTTCAAGTGGTCAAGCAAGGACCTCAACCATACCAAGGGCAAGGCGAAGAGCTGACATGCTTTAAAGTGTGCATACTAAAAATAAAACTAAGAGATAATTTACCCTTTCGGGTGGTGAGAAGTAAAACACTCCTAAATGCAATTAATGGTTAGCGGTGTTATGTTTATGCTGCTTCACAGATATGGTTTCCTTTGGAGGATAAGGTAATTGCAAACCTTTATTATAGCCACATAGCAAAGAAACAGATAATCAATAATCACCCAGAAAGTAAAGCAGAATCAGACAGACATATCTTTGCCTTTTTTCATTCATTATCTCTTTGAAGGTTGCTTTTGAGATTGACTAATAGTAACAGCTTTCTTCTTAATAACCGTCTCGCTTTCATGACACCTGGACTACAAAAGTGATCCAACTTTACAGGCTTACTGACATTACTTTGATTTATCAGGAAAGCTCAGAGTAGTCTTGCAGAAATGTGTTATTTTTAATGAATAACAGTTGTAATAATTAGAACATACAGTCATGGTGAAATGATAGTACACCTTCTGGTAATTCAGTTAATAAAAGGTCATCTGGTCCTTACCCAGTCTTAAAATTAGGTAAATGCAACCTCAGATGGACAATAACACCTGATATATTACACTGAGCTAAAATGCAGAAGAAAACTAAGTATAGCAAATCATTTAATAGCTTGTTGAACTGTAACTTGAAGTTATAATTTCTGGATTAACTATATGTCTCTCACATTGTAACAAAGACATTTAGGCTCACCTGTATTACAAGGCTGCTTCAGTTCATTGAGGTTTGTGGGCATTTATGCACAGCTGGGGTGGCCAACTCCGGGCCTCGAGAGCCGGTGTCCTGCAGGTTTTAGATGTGTCCTTGATCCATCACAGCTGATATAATGGCTAAATTACCTCCTCAACATGTCTTGAAGTTCTCCAGAGGCCTGGTAATGAACTAATCATTTGATTCAGGTGTGTTCACCCAGGGTGATATCTGAAACCTGCAGGACAGTGGCTCTCAAGGCCTGGAGTTGGCCACCCCTGAGCTAGAGCATTTCTATCAGTTTGAGGTCTGGACTTTGGCTGGACCATTGCAACACCTTGGTTCTTTTCTTTTTCAGTAATTCTGTTGTAGATTTGCTGCTGTGTTTGAGATTATTCTTCTGTTGCGTGACCCAAGCTTGAGCTGTCAGACAGATGACCTCACATGTGACTTTAGAATATTTTATTATACAGAGAAGCTTGTGGTTGACTCAATGACTACAAGGTCTCCAGGGCCTGTTGCTGCAAAACAAGCCTAAATCTTCACCCTTCCACCACCGAGGTGTTTGTGCTGATATGCTGTGTTTGGCTTTCTTCTATCCAAACGCCACCTTTTTGGTCTCATCTATCCAAAATACATTGTTTTAGACGTTTTGTGGTTTGTTCGGACTTTGCAAACCTAAGCAATGCTGCCATGTTCTGTTTAGAGAGACGAGCCATACTTGTGCCGTTTGCTGATTGTTCTACCATGAACTTTAACATTTAAGCTGCTGACTGATGCTTGTAGAGTCTGAGATGTAGACTTTGGCTTTTTTTTCAGGTTTTCTGAGCATTGCACACTCTGACCTTGGGATGAATTTGCTGGCACATCCACTCCTGAAAAGATTGGTAGCTGTCATGAATGTGTCATGTTTTCCACTTGTGAATAATCTTTCTCACTGCAGCATGATAGACTTCAAATTGTTTGGAAATGGCCCCATAACCCTTTCCAGATTGATGGGGAGCAACAGTTGCTTCTTTAAGATTGTTGCTGATGTCTTTCCTCCTTGGCACTGTGCTAATTCACCTGAATACTTCAGGTCAGACTGCCAAAGGTTTCAAAGAGGTGGTCACGCTTTCTTATGACTTAAGTGCATTTGATTATCAGCACCTGTCTGCTACTTACTATCTTCATTCCTATGGAAGCAGTACTGGCAGACAGATTGTATTTACTACACTGGAATTTAAAGAGAGTTTACTTTATTTTTCTTACCATGATTGTAGATGTAATAATTAGCAATAGCAAACTGATTTCTATGTACACTGATGATGAAGAATGATCTTTTCATATCACTTTAGCTTATTAATGAGACATTTAGTTTGGTATTAAACCATGCAAATTTTGTTTATTTCACAACTCAGCAGGTTAGAGGAGTTCCACTATCACTAATACCAGATGGGCAGGATATGAAGTAGACTGGGGACTTCTGTGCTGACAGCCGCTGTTCATTTGAGATGTCATCGGCCTCTTTCAGTGTTTTATCCTCCTAGTCCTCAAAGCACAGACTGTCTGAGCCCCCCTGAGAGTGACATTCGTTCTATTCTGATGGAAATCGATTTCTACGATTTGAACATCACCACCCTTAATTCTTCCATTCTCTGCATGGTCAGAGCCCTGCTCTGAGATATCTTCAAAAGGAGAAAAAAAACCCCATAATTTACATTTCTGTCATTGTAATCGCTTGAGCCAGACAGAAATGTGGTCTATTAAATTCCCATTCTGCTGTCACTCTTCATATCAGGGCAACAGACTGCTTCCTGACACCAGATTGAAAATAAGTTGGATTCACTCTGTCAAGCTCCTCTTTTGGAGTTATTCCTGGCTGCTGGAGGATTGGACAAAAAAACAATAATACAGTCACGAATGTCTGGGCCTAAGATGGGTGAGTGCTTTAGCTCCTACGGCTCTCAATCAGCCTAAAGAGATTTAGGGATGTGCAAGTAAACAATACTGGATGAATTACTGGGAAAAGTTTTTAGGTCATTTAGTCTCGATCTGTCCTTTCTTGAGTGGATATCCATTCCTTCTCCATCCATCAAAACATCTGTGAGATGACTGCTAAAGAACAGGCCTATACCCATGTATTACTTTAGCCACACAGTAGCCATATTCTGTTGTCTGTCAACCATGAGCAGCTAGCATGTGTGACCTCCAAGGAATGGGCTTACATCTATACTGTTGCCAGTGTTTTCAAGATCAAATATTATTAATACAAAGCTAAATTTGAGGATGATGCCATGGCTTATGTTATGCTTTTTGTTGTGCCATACCCCTAATAAAGAAAACAGCAGCCTGTGGCATTTATGAAGTCTTATTTAGACACTACAGTGATCGCTAATATCAGTGTGTTCATATTTCCAGGCACATGTTCACCAGATGCTTTTGCCCTCGCTTCCTGTGCCCCAGGCATTTTTGACTTTTGGAAGTTACATTCTGATTTGAGGTTACTTTCTCTAAAAATCTCTTTTATATTTATTGTTTGTTGTTGCTCATTTCTCATATTTTCTGTTTGCACTGTCTTCTCACCCTTACCATTTGAGACAAACAGCTCCCTGCCCTGTTGGAAGCTTCTTTCTGTGAAAATTGTGGGTTTTTTGTCAGATGCACCTTTGCCAACTATTTCCAAGATAAGAAAATCTTGAGTTTCTCATAATGCTCTTAGACACTGACCTTAAAATGCCTGGAGATGGTTGGTTGTGTATGGATTGAATTCAAATACCAAAAAGTACTGATTAGACAGATGAGAATTATTTAGTTTTGTGGGTAGTGGGACAAAAATGAAAGTAATTCACAACTACAGTATTGCCATGGTTATAATTCACCCTGAATGGAAGAGGCATGAGTAAAATTTTACATAACAATAATAATCCATGCAATTGTTTTTGATGGATTTCCCTCAAAACCACGAATTTCAAAATCACCTTTATTGAGAATCTGGATCACCATAGTCACCATCAGTCAAGGTTGCTCTTCTGGCCAGGATCAACACTCTGTTTCATGAAGTCGATCTGACAGTTACTGTTACTGGGAACTAAAAGCCAGAAATGTCACTCTAAGGCAAAAATACTGGCTTCATTTTTTTAAGCAACTTTAAGTATTGGCGTTAGCTCTCGAGGCTAATGTATCTTTGATCCCCAACACTATTACACTGCAGTAGGATGTGTTTACTTCATCACATCAGCATTTATTTTGATTGTCATTCTCAGAAATAGCCAACAGCACTTTAGTTCATCTGTTTATTCTCTCATAGTTCATCTACCTCCTTTTGCTCAATCTTTGGTCTGTTGTGGGTTACAAGAACAATACACAGTCGTGTGTAATTGATGCTGCTGCAGGCAGCTGTCCATGTGTTTTGTCTGCAAGGGAGTATAGACCAAAATGTACTAGTGAAGAGGAGGCACACTGTGTGCCAAGCATGAATAAATACATTTTAGCCTGTACTCAATGAACTTTGTAAATTTGCAGTTCAAAAGGTCGTGTTGCATCCATCCATTCACTTCTGTATATGGAAGTGAATGGGTGGATCGCATCAGAATGGAGCCTGCCCCAACTGTCATAAGGCAACACCAGGTCAGGGCTGACACAGAGAGACAGACAGACGTTCATATGGGCCACCAAATAACCTAATATGCATGTCTTCAGACTATGAAAGGACGCCAGAGCAATTAAAGAAAAAAACACACAGACAATAGAAGAACATACATCCAGAAAATGCCCCAAACAGTCAGTGGATTCAAACGCAGGACCTTCTTGCTATGAAGCAGCCATGCTAACCACTGCACCACCGTGCCAACCTTTAAGAAAATGTTTCACAGAAATTCTTTATTTGTGTTCTACTTACTAGATTTCTTTTAGGGTTTTCTGTCACATCTCATGTCATCAGTTTATGAGGAAGGCATGATTGCCACCATACAATGTAATTACATGGCGATAATAGAGAGCAGATGTTTCCAGAGGAAATCTTAGTGAGAAAGCTTTTGGCAAACTAGCAAAAAAGGAAAGGAAAAAGGAAAAAAAGAGAGGAAATGGCTAGAATTGGAAATGACGAGGCCAGAAAGCAAGAAATTTCAGAAAGGTCTCCGACCCTGAGTTCCGACCTTGACTTTTGTCTAAAATGCTGACTGCTGACACTGTCCAACCCAGCCATTAAGTCAGCAGACATTTTGCTTCTGACGGAGGAAGCACAAAGTCCATTTGTGCGCATTAGTGGGGCACTGGCTGACAGACACTCATGTGGTCCAAAAAGTAACCACTGGCCAGGTGACAAAGTGCTTTATAATTCAGCCTATACTGTAGATCCTCAGGTGGTCATTAAGTGCCTGCAGAAACCTTGGTCACTAAGTGTTACAGTGAAAGCAAGTAGTCCGTGTTGGGCAGAAAAATCCACTCATGGCTTATACCCTTAAGAGTGAATACTGGTCGCTTCCCAGTGAGTTGTTATATTCCAGCTTTTTCTGGCCCAAGCTCAGTTTGCTGGAGAGAATCAGGCTGAATAACAGGTAAGGATAGGAACGAGACAAATCACTATAACGGGGAAATACAGTAGAGAGAAAAAGCAGTTCATGCATATGTTTATTCACATTATCTAGATGATAATACCCACCCTTCAATGCAGATTCACTGGCAGAATTTGCTTTGTCAAATATCAGTTATGAGGATACATTCAAGATGGAAAATCACTGGTTAAAAAAAAAAGAAAGAAGTAGAAACAGTACATTTTGTACTTTTTTTCCTCTGTTTATACTGTGAAAAATAAAGGCCTTTTTTTTTCCGTTGGTGGTGTTTTATTATAAGGAAGAACAGCTTATAATAACCCAGAGTTCTAGCTTATAGCAGACTGCTGTAAAACAAATGGGAAGGGGAATTTTGATGTGCACAGGTTATCTGTGTCATATCTTCTGTCTTCATTGTGCTCAGGGTTTGTTCGAATATTCTGTATGGTTACAACTGTTTTTGAGAAGGAGCGCTTTGGAAGCAATATACACAGGCTAAAACAAAACTGTCAGAAAACTGACAGTCGTGTTTAAAAGTGCTTTATTGTCATGGCATTTTTTAACCTGAAAAAAATTGCTAATGGCTATTTTGGTTTCATTTGGTAAGCTACATATATGAAGCACCCTTATATTCATCTCAGAGTAGAGCCACTGCTCCTCCACATCGAAAGGAGCCAGTTGAGGTGGTTCAGGCATCAGACAAGGATGCCCCCTGGGCGAGGTTTTCTGGGCATTTCCCACCGGGAGAAGGCCCTGGGGCAGACCCAGGACACGCTGGAGAGATTATATCTCTCGGCTGGCCTCGGATAAGCTGGAGGAGGTGGCTGGGAAGAGGGCTTCTCTGCTTGGGCTGCTTCCCCCGCGACCCGGCCCTGGATAAGTGGAAGAAAATGAATGGATGGATGGACATGCCTTCAGTAGGGGTGCAACGATACACAAAATTCACGGTTCGGTTCGGTTCGGTTCGATACTTTGGTGTCACGGTTCGATTTTTTTTCGATACAAAAAAATGTTCATGCCTTTTTAATTTGTCATTTATTAAAATTATAAATATATATTTTAACTCAAAAGTACAGTTTTTAAATTTAACCCTAACCCTTGTGCGTGTTTTTTATTTTGACAGCGAATGCGCACCTGCGGACCACTTATGTGCAGCCCTGGTTATTAAGCTCGTCATATTGCAGCCACAGAAATTCTTTTGTCCATGAAACCATAAAGCTGCACTTTCTTTTTGCCTTATAGTCTGATTTGTCATAACTTCTCCGTTTTGTGGTAAGCTTTTCCTTGGCTGTCACTTCTTCACCCTGACCTGTCTTATTTGGCTCAGAAGAACTAAAATATATATCTGTCTGTGAAGGTTCTCAGTCATCCAGGTCATCGTAGTCAAATATAAATCCTGCTGCTTTTACACACGCACTCACATAAGCTCAGCGATTCTCTGCGCGATCAACCTCTCACATGTTTAAGCTGCGGGAGATTTCACTTGTCATGTTTGCATAGTAAGCTAACGATTGATAAGACGATGTCAGAGGAATTGGTGCACAAATTATCATCACTCACAGATCAGTGCTGTCGCTCTCTATACACAGTTCGCGCAATTGCAAAGTGAAAGCAAAAAAACAAGCGCAAATTCAAACGTGATTTCAATATGTCACATATTGACAGTGGCTCACCGATGCCAATGACATAATTACCCAGCTACATTTCCGAAAGAATGCAAAAGCATTGACATATATTTTTCCTACAATAGCCCGACGGGCAGGGCAGAGATAGATTTTGGTAGCCCGACTGAAAAAATCGCTAGCCCCAGGACGTTGGGCTAGCGATATTGCGAGCCCTGTATCTGATTGAGGAATCACTCATCTTTGGAAAAGAGAGTTTATTACAGAGAAATGGCTCTTTCCAAAATAAAAGCTATACTATCCGCTTCTTCTGGGCTATATTCTCAGCAGCATATTAAACAGCTGTCTAAATGACTCGGCTAAAGTTAGTAGCATGCTTGTTGTTTTTGTCTTTGCACTAGGATGATGTCGGCGTAAATGTGCAGTCATATTCGTTGTGTTCCCACTAGTGCTTTCAGGTTAATCTCGTTGAAATGACCTTAACGCCACAACACGGCAAATCTCCGTTAACGAGCTACCGCCGATCGCCCCGCGTGTGGGGCTAGACGGCCAACACGTTAACGAGCTAACTGCGCTAACACACTAGTTCCCACCCATGTAATTGAGCATTGCATGGCACATCCAACATACTGTTTTACTTTAGTCCATGACTCGCTTACCTTCAGGGTCATACGTCACATGAAAACCAAAATAATTCCAAACGCCAGATCTGAATGAGAGTGGAGGAGGTCCATGTTACAAGGAGAGCTTAACTTCTGTCTCGCTAGCTTGCCCTGCGCTCTTCCTTCTGACGATGCTGTCTGTGTTGAGCGCTCAGTGAATCTGCGTTCGACTACTCCGCCTAGGGTCGAGGCGGAGTAGTCGAACGCAGATTCACTGAGCGCTCAACACAGACAGCATCGTCAGAAGGAAAGTTGATGAAATAAATTACAAATTTTGTATTGTTCGATACATATGCGTACCGAACCGAAAGCACTGTATCGAACGGTTCAATATCGATACGAATATCGTTGCACCCCTAGCCTTCAGTTATGCCTTCTGCAACCTTTACTCGAAAGGACTGACCAAACTAAAAGGTATATGATTACCAGAGACACTGGTTGTTAATTTTTCACCTGGTTGGTCACATTTTTTTTTCTAAATTGCATTTATTTTGGAGAAAAAACAGCAGACATTGGTTCTTTAGTCTTCAATATGTCTTGTGTGGGGTTCTGGGTACATTCTCATTCTGCACACATGGTGTAGTCTTCTGAAGTTGGGTGTGATAAGATCTCTTTTAAATCAATAATGGAAATTTAACAGAAGACAATAGTGATGAAAGCTGACCAACAGCAGTGAGTTGCATGCAGTAGTAGCTCCCAGTGGCCCCTAGTGGTTGAAATACTTATTACATCTCTTGTTGTGAGAGAATTGTGAACTCTCTCACAACTCTCTTATGTGACAAATCACATGCGAACAACCAAGTGGCATAACTGTGTCTTAGCATCTGTTTTTGTTAAGCAGAGTAGACCGGCAACAATTTAAAAAAAATATTCGCCTCTTAATAAACAAACAAAATGTTTTTGTTCATAAGCATGCCAAATTCCTAAAATCTTGCATTCTCAGTGGCACTATTGTTTCCTTATTGCATCCACCATACACTAATCCTGTTGCTTTAAATGAGCTATAATATACCCATACAGAGTGAGAAACAGGCTCCACAAGGCTGCATGGTTTGCTTTCATGGGAGTGTTTCACTCTCCATCCAATTAGTGAGCTATTCCCCCACATGGGCAGGTGTTCTACTGCCCATCCGAGCCATTTTATCTATCACTACCTCTCTGTGATTCCCCCCCAACCGTTGCTCCTATCAACGACTTTCTTCTTCTCTAAATGAAGTGAAAATTGCATACTTGCTATTCAGCATCCTGGTGAATCACTGAATCAGGACACACACGGACATGCACACAAAATACATAAATACTGTGTGAAATAACCCACTCTCTCTTCCTGAACTGTGAGCTAGCTCTCCTAGTGTATTCTTCTTGGAATTTGTCACTGCTTCTGTTGTTTCTTTACCATTCCCTGCAGCCAAATATTCTTTGGTAATTCTTTAGCGTCCCTGAATTACAAGACTGGGATGATTGGCCTATTAATCAGTTATGTGATCAGCGATACTACAATCCTCTCCAGTTTTGTTTTTGTATATTAGACAATTATCTTCCTTTGATTGCTTGTGGCCTGAAAAAAGCAGATGCCAATTAAAACGGTCATGAAACACTTAACCAAATGGTTGTAGTCAAAAATGAGTAGAACGTTATCTAGCTGAATACATCAAGTTTCCCAACATTTGTTGTTTTTTATCATCAAAAATTTCAGCCTATTCAAAAGAAATCCTCATACCTGATTTAAGTTTATTTGATATCTGCTCACCCTGGAAAAAGATTCCACAATATAAAACACAAATGAACAAAACGATCAGCGCATTATGAACTCATCATGGACGTGCATCACTGATTTCACTGTCACAGAATCATGGACAGTGAAATTAGTGATGCACGGTGCAATTGATCAGAAGTGGGCCATAGCAGCAGAGCTAGAAACGTGCTGTGTGTGTGTGAGGGAGCTGATATTTCACCTTTACTTTGCTAAACCTCTATGCTAAAATGAAGACGTGCAGCAATCAGCCTGATTAAAGGGTTTGTTGTTGTTGCTCTTGCTGTTGTTTGCACCACAGGTAAGACACACCAAACACAGCAATCTCTGAAACCTTGGTGTATTTGTCATGGGGCTATTATGGGTGTGCAAAGAAGCTGAGGTGGCTGCTGAAGTACGGCAATAGAAGTTTAATCACCCCTATTCTGTGTGCTGAGTTTGGGGATTTGATCTGAAGAGGTCTCCTGGTGGACTCTAATCAAACATTTAGAGGGACCTTCCTCCCTTCCTTGTTTGCTTTCCTCTTTCCCTGCCTCCTCCTCCTTCTCTCCCTCATTCTCTCATCACTGCGTTCCTCCTCTGTCGTGACACTGATTAGAAGCGAAGAGACAAATTAATCGGGGAGCACCAGGTTGCCAGCTTTCTCTGACGGAGAACATCCACAGAATTTTTAGGGGAAATGCAACGTCAACTTCCATCAGTGCTAAAGGGGCAGGGTGTGTGTGTGTGTGTGTGTGTGTGTGTGTGTGTGTGTGTGAGCAAGAGTATGGAAGCAGCGCGGGGCCCATGCATAATCACCTTATTATATCCCTGTGAATGGAATAGTGAATTGATCTGATTAGAGGTTGGATGAGAAGAGAAGGCAAGAGGAGAGGCCTGGCATGCAGAGCAGCTCATGCTGAAAGATGGGGAATAAGGAGAGGAGGAAGGGAAGGGAGGAAAAGAGCAGGATAAAGGAGGAGGAGGAAGACAAAACTGCAGAAGGGTGGGAGAAGAGAATGGAGGTTTAAAGATGTAGAGGGTGGAAAAGAAATTAGGGAAATCAGAAACAAAGACAAGAGCGAAAAGGGGTGAGGAGGGAATACTAACACTGAAGCCAATAAAACTGTCTGACCAACAAAAAAAAAATCAAACCAAAGGGCCATTTCACATGCTGAAGCTGTTGACTGAATAACTTGCTCGGCAGATGGTTTTATTAGAAAATTTAGTTTTCATGAACACTTGGGTGCTTCCAGGGTCATCAATGGAGTTTGGCACTCATTGGGAAAGGGCATAAAGAGACAGTTCTTCTGGGGAACGTCTGTAGTTCACCTCGTAGGGCATGCATCCCACATAAACCTAATGAACTGTGCCAAAGCAAGTGCTCTCTGCCTAATTTAGAAATTAAATGCACTTAATAACCCCCCCTTTTTTTAAGGTTATTTAGCTTTAATGATGGTTCTGAGAGTTAACCCTTGGAAGTCCTTTAAAATACCAACACATTTAACACCAACGATAACAACTTAAGTATAATCAAAATCTATTGTTTCATTATTCATAGGAAGCCACACTGGTCCAAATGCAGCAAAGAAAAATGCTCAAACTACCGCAATGTTTCACAGATAGAAAAAGCCTATGAGCTAGTACTTTAAAGTTTCCTTTGAATACAAAAACTGTTTCAGTAACCCTCTGGCTTTAGCAAACTGCAGATGGACAGCAGCTTTCTTATTGGAGAGTGGTGGCTTTCTCCCCGCAGCCCTGATATGCATGCCATGTTTTCTCCTGATGGTGGAGTCATGAACATGACTCAGTCACACTCCAGTTAAAATAGGACAGCATCTTTCTTATGACTAGGAAAAATCAGTAGCTTTGTGATTGCACTGGAATTGCATTTCTCACAAGAGGTGCTGCACGAGTGTGCAACACTCGGGTGTTACACAGTCAGATAGATTGAAGAAGGTCTGCAAATAATTGCAGTCTAATTTATAAATGCAGGCAGATTGCCAACACATTGCTGTTAGTCAGAGTCAAGCTGTGCCAGTGAGCGCGACTGGTTTGTGACACATCTCTTTGCAATGCATTCTTGACTCAACAACTGGTTGTATTATAGATATATAAGTAAATAAAGTTTATTTTTGAAGTGCTTTTAAGAGACAAGGAGTCACAAAGTGCTGTACGCATAAAGTTCATATTTATTTTACTCTAGCCATAAAAACATACAATAAGACACAAAATAAATAAATAATAATTCAAAACAAATTCTGAACAGAAAGCCCATTTAAACTTTTTAGCAGCTTTTTAAAAGAATCCACAGAGTCAACTAAACGTAACTCTGGTGTTAGACTCTTCCACAGCCTTGGTGCCACAGACTGAAAGGCTCTGACTAACAAATTCTGAGAGTGTGAACAAAGACAGCCATCAGCAGTGTATTTTGTAGGAAGCATACATTCCAATATCAAAGCGAGATTTTATATAGAAGAGCAGCAAAGGCACTTTGCAGTTAAATTGCTGTCCTGTAGCAACTATGCCACTATTTGTTGAAGAATCGTTGATTTTATTTTCCAAAACTTTGAGGTTTTGACTAGACTCTGAATGTAACCGGTTAATGTGAATTTCTGTCTATTGTGAATGTCTTCATAGAGAGGAGCAGATGGACAAAGGACAGCAGTGGCTGTAATGTCACAAACAGATTGCATGTAATTGCCAGTTTGACCACATTCAATTGCAAACTGCTGTTTTATCGCCATCTTGATGCACCAAAGTCGCTTTAAAGGTGGCGACTGACTCTGACATACGGGATCATTTTGGTCATGCCGCATCCTTCAACTGCTCTTCTCCTTATTGTGACTCTAGCCTTAGGCAACTCTTCAGAGATAGTTCCTTACCCACTGAGCATCAACTCTTTTCACTGAAGAACATAGGAATATAATTTGTTTATGCCATGACTGAGTTCTGCAAATATGCGTTATGAAGATTGGGTTTTGATATAGATCACTTCTTTAAATTAAAACACTTACACCTGATTAAGCACCTGATTCTAGGGTCACCTACAAACTTACTGCTAATCCTAGAGGTGCGCGTACGATTTCCCCTGACAGATATGTGCTAAAAGCTCATTTTCCTTTATAAATAAATGACTATGTGCTTAAATGTCATCTTTTTAATTGAGTTCTCTTTCTAGAATTTGTGTGAAAATTGGATGACGACTCGGGTCATATTTCTTAAAAAGAGATTTTGCGTGGTTTGAGTTTGCAGGGTCTAAATCACCAGTGCATCGCTGAAAACTAACAGAAAATTCTTCCGCTAGATCATAACAGAGCCAAAAAAGGGTATTTTCTAATTAAATCTCACTGATGGAGCTGTTTAGCTCTAGATGACTGTGGGCTTGCAAAATTAACTTGCTAACAGCAATGAAATACCGTGCAACTGATAAACTGCAACCAATCAAAGCCCCCCCCCCCTTTTTTTTTTTTGCTGAGGCAGTCAGATGCTGAGACAAATTGTTTTCAGATTGCTGCATTACCATATGGCTTAACTAAATGTAAACACAACCTGTTTCTTACTTGCTCAACACCTTTGCCTGTCCTATTTTCCCTGTAAAAACTTTGGATTCACCACAGAAGGGTGTGCACATACACATGCATACACACACGCTCTCACACACATCCATACAACTCCTCACATCAACCAGTCAGCAAATCTCTGGGAGGCACGGCAGTAGATCATAATTAGAGCCAATCAAAAAGAAGCGTGGAGCCTGTTACTTCCTGCCAGCCAGCCAGTTAGTCCATCTGTCCGTACTCAGGCCTTCTGTGCTCCACTGACTCTTTCACAACAAGCAAACAGATCACTTTCATTTGTGGGGAATGACTTGAACGCATGTCCTGGCACAAGTTTAACACAAGTACATGACATCACACTTAAACACTAATCAGTGGGTGTGTGGGTTTTTCATTTTGATACTAGTTTCTTTTTTTGTATTTTGCACATGTGTGTTTAGAGATCGCTGTAAAATTCCAACAGTGCGAATTATGAAAGTTGCCACTGACATTTTAGTCTTTGTGGTCTTTCATTCCATTTATTCATTTCTTTTTGTTTGTTTTCATTCTCCAAGCGCCTCTTTATCTTTGTCTTTCCTCTTCTCCTTGGCCTCTCGTCTCCATCCTTTCTCCTTCTTTCAGTGTGTTCCTCCCCCTAAATAATTGCCTTGCTCACTGACTCAGTGTCCACTCATTTATCTCCCGTCTTCCTATCTTCACTGATTACTGCTCTGCAAATCAGGTTTCTTCGTGCCTTCGAGCTTCCCAGCAACTTATTGCTCCATCTGTGTTGCTGTTGTTGTGTGGTCTCCAGCTTATTTGCAAAGTATATTTAAACCCTTCCTGCTGTTTTATGTTCATGTTATTGTTAATATACACACTGTGGTGTTATTATAGAGTAACTAGGTCATGAAAGTCATGTAATTTTTTTTAAAATAAGATTGTATGACAAGATATAAAGAAAGTTTATAGGCTATCTTTTAAGACTCACCTTTATAAATTGTGTACAGAGAGAATTTTTTTTTTTTTTTGGGGGGGGGAACAAAACATAACAGCACAAGAAACATTTCAATGTACCATTTTAAAATGAAAGAATTTTCCATATTAATTCTTTAATGCCAGTCCAGCACAGAGTTGTAGGAAAAGTGCAAAAAAGTCTATGGCTGCACATTATGTAGTTGCATACGCCTATTTTCTCTTTCTTTACTCTCTCTTCAAACTGCCAGATGTAGTAGGGCCTGCCCTGCACAGAGAAACAGGATAACGTGACCAAGCATTTAGCAGGATCATAACTGTAAAGTTCACAGAACCGCAAAAGAATATTTACTATAAAAGTATTGCATTTAATCTCAAACCATATTAAATATGGACTGTATATATAACATTGCTGAACAGAGAAAATGTGAGAGCAGTGTTAGTAGATCAGAGTGGAAGTGCAATCAAGTACACCTGTCCTCAGTTAACTCAACGCAAGCACAGCCATTGGCTCACAGCGACTGCAAAACGCACAAACATAAGAGCTCTCTTAAATCTGTTGCAGTTGCAGACTTTTCGTGTTCTGCATATTGCTTTCAGCAGTGTACCTTTTGTTATTTTCTCTGGTTCCACTTCAAAACACACTGAAAACAGTGTGGGTGGAAATAAACTTCTTATATATAAACAAGCAAGATTCTGCAGAGATTTGTGATGAGTGGCTAAATCATTATGACTGCTCAGAGTTCATTTAAGTATAATTTTGACATCAACTGACATGTCTTGACAGTGCTGACCGCCAAAGAGATAACCACCAGAAACAGAGTGTGCAGAAATCACAGGCAAATATGACCTAAGTGCAAGGGAAAGTAAACAACAATAAAAGAAGAAAAGAAAAACCCTGGGAGCTATTGCGACTTGGCTTGGCAGCTACACCGTTTGGCCTACAGCCCAAAAACTACCAAGGTTCTGGCCTCCAACTATTTTTTTGTCACTCTCATTAAGAGTTGTACACACCGTGACCCTTGTTTTTGGTTCATGAGACTCAGAAAGCTCAGAAACACTCCAAACAGCTCTAACATAAGCTGAGGTCTAATTAGCCAGAATACGGAACGCCTGTGTGAGTGTGCCAAACCTTTGAAGTGGCAAGGTTAAATTCATTAACACAACATTTACAGACAAGAATATGCACATTTTATCATCGCAGCTACTTTTACATTTTAGTTAGTTAAGGCAACAACATGGTAATTAAGACTTATAGGGTTATACCTATGAATTGCAAGTAGCACAGTGGCGCTATGGTAAAAGGAGCTACCTTCCGGGAAGGTCTGAGGATTGAACTGCCACTGGCTGGGTGGGGTTCCTCAGAGAGGAGTTTGCATGTTCTTCCTGTGCTTGTGTGGGTTCTCTCTGCCTCAGACCCCAACATGTTAATTGACAATTCTAAATTGGCCATGAGTGTGAATGGTAACCTCGCCCTCTGTCTTAGTCCTGCATTTTGCTGTCTTTCTATTAGAGGCAGGCAGAGCAATCGTATTGATAGTATCAGTATCAACACTGGTATTGATATCGGATTGACCATTGTGCGGTAGGAGCAATATATCGTTTCTGTCCTTGAAGTTCAGTATATAGCTCACCAAACTGTGTTAAATAATTTCCTTTGGAAATGAAAAAACATGCAATATGAAAAATGTCTCAGTCTATTTGTGTTGACTGCCTCGTCTCTTTTATTTATGCCCTACACCACATTTAAATAACACAAGTTCACCCAAAATTTACATAATCAATGAGAAAAATTTACATCCCAGGTCTCCACTTTCAAAATGCATAAAAGCTTAAAGTTGAGTTTTATTGTTTTGAATAATTATTGTGGAAGTAAAAATATGGTTTAGTGATCATAAAACGGTCCAGACTTTGCAATTTGATGTTGATTCATCTCATAAGTCATGTCACCTCTACATAAGCTGCCTTTAAAAGTTTAAAGTATCCGTATCGATATTGGTACTGGCCCTTTCTTTACCTGGTATCAGATCGATACATCGATATATCTGTCTATTGTGGAACTGTGGTTTCCAAGCTGAGCAGATGCACAACAGCTCCTCCAAGAGGACTTACTTGACATTACATACTATAAGTAACGGTAACGTGTTTTCATAATGCACACATTAGTCTTTTTTTTTTATATGGTAACTCAACTTCCATCTATCTATCTGTGATGCTGTAAACAGATTATCATTGTCATCTAAAAGCACAGTCTTTCAGCAGGTAATGAAGTCTCTAGTGAGTTGTTGCTGTTGGACTTGTTCAGTAGTGGATTGTTTGACTCATGAAGTCAGATATACATCTTTGTCACTCTTTCTGTAAAATATTTAAAGAAAAGGTAGAAATAAGAAGATCGAAGATGTGGCTTCCTATGAATAATGAAACAATAAAGATGTTGGTATATAAAGTATTCCTTGCTCTTTATTAACTGTCTGAACATGTAAAATAACTTTTTGAAACTATTTGTTTCATCTTCTAAAGGTTGTACTTTTTTCTAAAATTATAGAAATACCTGAATCTGTGTTTATTATTTTCAGGTAAAAGCCAGGCAGGATGGGCATCATCAAATCTTGCTATGCATTCCAAGATTGCTGCTTTCATCACACCAACCCCGAAGCTCAAAATAGCTTGTTTTAGCATAATATCGATTTGTCATGAATGGAAAGAAGCATCTCTCGCTCTCTCTCCCTTTTGCATTTTTAAAATGTCACAAACTAAATAAATAAATTATGTCATTTAAGAAATAATTTTGTCTGAGCACTTTTTATATCTGTGGTCTCATTTTACCTGAGATGGAACAGTGTTTTAAGGCTTTGTTGTCAATGGCCACGTTTTCAGAGCCACTTCTAAAGAAGGACAGAGAGGATGGAAACATGGAGGTGGACAAGGTGAAGCTGGCAAAGCAAAAAATCACTGTCCCAAGAGAGAAGAAATAAGACTTGAAAGAAAATTATCACAGAAAAATCTGAGCTTTCATTAAGCATTTGTGACATTAAGTCTCCGAATTCTTTGGAATTACCCATTTACCTAATTAAACGTAAAGCGTAAAATGCACTGACTGACACCTTTTAAAATCCCATGACACTGCTGATGTAACATTATACTCACCGGACACTTTATTAGGTACACGTTGCTAGTACTGTGGTGGACTGCCTTTTTACTTCAGGACTCCTTAATTCTTCATGACATGCATTCACCAAAGCGCCCTCAGAGATTTTGGTCCATGTTCACGTGATAGCATCACACAATTGCTGCAGATTTGTCGATAGGCAAATCACCAATTCCACCACATTCCTGGTGTGCTCTATTGGATCTAGATCTAGTGACTATGGAGTAGAGTGTCTCACTGTTAAATTCAAGAAACCCAGCCACTGGAATATAGGTACACTATAGTCTTAAAGGGATGGACATGGTCAGCATTAATACTTGGGTAGACTGTGGTGTTTAAAAGATGCTCAGTAAGCACAAAGTAGCCCAAAGTGGCCCAATGTTTTTTCCCTAAGATCACTACACAACCATCAGTCTGAACCATTAACACAAGGCAGGACATATCCATGTTTTCATGTTGTTTACACCAAAATCTGACCCTCCCATTTTAATGTCACAGTAGAGCTCGAGACTCACTCATGAAACAAGGCAATATTTTTTCCAGTCTTCTATTGTCCGGTTTTGGTGACACACTGTAAACTGTAGTCTCAGTTTCCTGTTCTTAGCCGACAAAAGTAGCAGCTATGTGTGGTTTTCTGCTAATGTGGTGTATTTAGTACAAGATTTGACATGTTGTGAATTCAGAGATGTTCTTATGCATCTCTAAATTACAATCTTGGTTGTAATGAGTGGTTGCTTGAGTTACTGTAACCTTCCCATCAGCTTGAAGTAGTCTTGCCATTCTCCTCTGACCTCTGGCATTTTCACCCAGAGAACTTCGAGCTCACTGGAACTGCTCATCAGCAGTTTCTGGAATACAGCCCATCTGCTACCAACAACCATGCCATGTTCCAAGTGACTTCTTTCTTCTTTTTTTCCCATTCTGAAGATCAGTTTGGACTTCAGTAGCTTGTCTTGATCATCTAGATGTTTAAATAACTGAGTTGCTGCCATGTAATCGGCTGATTAGATATTTGCATTAAGAAGTTGAACAGATATACCGAACACGGTATTTTGTTTCACTTCCCTTTACCCAAAGGGTAATGTTATTCAAAAATGTGGGAACTGGTGCCTGATAACATTCTGAATGCACGATTCCATTTTGGAAAAATCATTTCATCATCAATCACATTTGCACACCTTTCTAAACTCTTCACAAAGTTCTCACCTTATTTGTGCTCAATGAGCCTCAGTATCATTCATCACAGTTGGCAAGGTGACTGAGCTGCAGTCTGGGTCAGGAATGATGACACTGAATCAGCACAGATGTGAAGAGAAGTGGAAGTGCACGCATGTAAAACACATCTAAATTAGTGTGAACAGTGTGAATTCCTAATGGCCTCCTTGTATCTTCAGCTTTGTAAGTCCAAAGTAAAGAGGAATAATTGTTACTACTTAAATTTATTCAAAAGCTTTATCTGGTACACAGTCTAAAAGGATATCTGACTTGAGGGCTTGGTAAGAAAAGAGAGAGAGAGTAAAACACCCTGAAAAGGTTAAAATTGATTCTGGCATCAAGAAGTCCATTTAATCAACCTTTTTAAGCAATGCAAACGGTGTTGTACCGACTGCTTGCTCGATACAGCTCATTAATGTTGTCCCAAAACTTTACCCATTCATCACAGGCTTTGTAGAAGCGATCCTCTGTAACAGAGCTCACTTCTGTCTGCCTTAGCAGTGTGTGTGGCAGTCTGGCATTTGCCCTCTTTGGAAAGAGCAAGTCCATATTTCATCACCACCATGCTACTGTCTAGTCAACAGAAATTTACATCCCATCTGCGATCTCGGTCACTATGCAGTTTCTTTTGTTTGGCTGGAGAGGAGGGGATGGAGGGCGGTCATTGATACGTTTTTGTTAAAGTGTCACAGATGTTGAATGTGAAAACTTTGAGGCTCTCTATCAGAAAACCGATCGCACTGTAAAATAATTTGGACTTTCTGTTTCTATTTTGAACGTGCAGAGGAAGTATGTGTATTTTTGGCATTTTTTGTGTGTGGAAGTGAGAGAGTGTATACATTCACAACTACCTCATGATTAAAGATTTGCTCGTGGAGCAGCTGCTGCTCACATGCTCTGTTGTCAGATTGGTTTGTGGCTCTCTTATAATCCATTTCTGTAGAACAGTTTACACTTCATTTAATCACATCAGTGGATCTGGGCATGCTGAGAGGACCGTTGGTGAGACACAAGTGATATTCATTGTCTTTTATTGGGTACAAGCATTTTATTTCAATGGTGATTCATGATTCCTTAAGCATAGCACCGAATGACAGAAGGATTAATACAGTAGGTGTGACTGTGAGTCATGATGAAAAAAAGAGAGACGTTTTCAAGGTTCGTCTAGAGTACAAAAAGAAGAAAAGGGGTGAAAGAAAACATATTGAATCCCAAGAGAATAACAACAAAGAAACATTAAAGAACACATACACAGATTATTTATTTAAAAAAAGATTTCAGGTGCTTTACTCCCCAGTTTAGGACTGTGTAAATCATTTTTGGTGAATGTTAATGTATTTTTTCCAAGCTCAACAGGAACAAGGCCATTTGCCGTTTAATGTCCTACTGACTGAATGGACTTACTAAATGTTTTATTTCATTGCACTGCAGAGCATGAATTTATTTAATGAACTTTTGATTTTATGGTGAAAGTAGCTTGAACTCCCACCTGTGCCACTTCATTTCATGTAAGCTGGAGACACTATGTTTGACACGGAGTACTGGGTAACTTTAGTCCAAGAGTGTGGTTTCAGTCAAATGCAAATAAATATCTCATCTGAATTTATTGTGGTATTTTTTGTGTTAAAGCAAAACGAAAAATTTCCCTTCCTAAATTTCAACTAAGTGTCCCAGACCTGGTCTATAGTCTGGTGTGCAGCAGAGCTGACGCTTTTAGCTAAACTATAGTGAGGATTCTGTTAACCAAGCAAGATGCTCAACCTCGGCATCATGACCGCAAGAGGTTGGCAAGGTGGATAATCTTGGACATACAGCGCTGTGAAAAAAGTATTTTCCCCCTTCTTGATTTCTAGTTTTTTTGCACAATTAAACCAAATAAATGTTAATATTAAACAGAGTTAACCTGTGTAAATACAAAATGCAGTTTTTTTTTCAACTTATTTGTACCTCCACCATGTTTGACTGTTGATATGATTTCTTTCTGTGAAATGCTGGCTCAGGTTTATGCCAGATGTAGCGAGACTCTAAACTTCTAAAGACTTCAGCTTAAGTCTTTTGGCCAAAAGTCTTGGGGACCATCAAGATGTTTTTTGGAAAATGTGAGATGAGCCTTTTCCTCGTGTTCAGCAGCGTTTTTCCTCCTTGGAGCCATTTTTGCCCAGTCTCTTTGATATTGTTGAACTCTGCCTTTAATCGATGTTGTTCTGGATTCTGTTGTTACCTCCTGAATGACTGGGGATTTACTTGGGCACATGTCCAGTTAGATTTAAATAGCTTTTCTTAAAACGTGCATGATGGATTTACCTGGATTGCTTTTGTCTAATATTAACATTTATTTGATGAACTAAAACATACAAGTGTCACAAATGGGCAAAAAAGGAAGAGGATAAATACTTGTTCACAGGACTGTATAATATGCATACAGCCCAACTCTGGTGGTGCTAGCATTGACCCAAAGAGTCTGTCATCTGGGAAATGTCTTAGTGGATGGCCTCGAGTATGGCTTTCAAAGGAGGGGTCTTTTTGACCTAGGTTAGAGCAGCATGAACCTAACTTCACCCCCCAAACAGCCATAATTGACATTCATTTGGTCACAAGTTAAGGAGAAGCCAAAATGAATTTTGAATTGATTCCAGTGTCCTAGGCCTAACATTAACATCCTATTACCAAGACTGCAGTGCTGGCTTAGAGTTAAAACACTTTCCTCTTGGATTTTCAGCCCTAGAAACATAGTAGGTCAAAGATTTTGTCTCAACACTGACTGGAAGTGGCGATCAGTCGAGGACACTGTTGTTTCATTATCTAAAAGTGACCTCTTATCAGACAATTCACTGTTATCATGCACATCTTTTACTGAGGTTTATCACTGTCAGCTCTGATGCTACTCTTAAAACTTTGTGTAGCACATCATTAAACAATTTATGACAAAAATTGTGTTTCCAGTTTACATTCACAGCTAATGCTGTTTTAATCCAAAGTATTTTTGCTGTTTTATTGCCTTTTGAAGTCACCTTGTTCTTAAAAGTCTGAAAGTGGTCATTTACATGCATCTTAAAAGAGTTTTTCAGCCGCACCAATGAAAAATTAATGAATTCTTGGAAAACACTTGTCCAATCATTAGAAAAAGCAAAAACAAACTGTTATTGATCAAAGGGCTCATTTCACTGCTGTTATTGGGCAAGAAAAGTTTCTGTTCCCTCATCATTGGTGATAGTTTGTATCATCTTGCCAACTTGGGTTATCTTTAATTTAAATGGAAATGAGACTCTGGTCCTTATAGATCGAGGATCAGGTGCCTGATCAGTGCTGGATGAGCTTCTCCTCTCATTTGGTATGCTTATGTGTACGTGTGTGTGCGTGCTTTTCAAGTGCTATCTCTGTGCGCTTCAAACTTTCAGGGTTTAGAAAATGAGAGCATTTCCGTGATGGTTAAGATGGTTCAGGGTTAAATTAAAAAAAGTATGTCAAGTACAACTTTTTGGAAATTGTGGAGTTAGTTGAGTATATGTTTGGGTGAATATATAGCCTTTCAGAGCAAGATCGGACAACGTATCATCTGTTATGTTGGAAAAGTTGGGTTGGCACCCACGCGATAAAAGTAAAAATCAATAAAAGAAATCAATAGAAAAGGCTACAAAAAATAAACATTTACACTGGAGAAGATGTGCTTTCTAATGCATGTTTGATGCAAAATGTATTTCATTTGAATATGGAAGCAGCAAGTGTTTATTATTATAAATCCTAGCCTGTGAAAATGAAACATTGTGCTGAGAAGAAAGAAGATCCTGTAAGTAAGAATGTCTAATCCTTATCACTTATTCATTTAGTTCACATTTAACCTGCCAGAAAAATATGCTATTGTTCCAAAGCCTGTTGATCGTGTTAGATTAGAGGATTACATGATGCTGATATTTTTTATTTGATCTATACTTACTTTTGTTTTCCCATTTGGATACTTCTTTTCATGTGTAGAAAAATTTCTTAATTCTTCCAGGAATCTAACATTATAATTGTAACAAACAAAGAATAAAGTGTTTAAATTCAGTGCTGCAACCACAACACAACACATAGAGAGAAAACCCCAGCATGACCTCTTATGAGCTACTACCAAGCAAAAGTGGGAAGGAAAACCTCTCTTTGGACAGGAAGAAACCTCCTGCATGACCAGATTCAGGCAGGTTGCCACCTGCTGCGATCAGTTGGAAAGAAGGTGAGGGAGACACAACAAAAGACATGCTGTGGAAAAGAGTCAGAGATGAATAATAATGATTAAATCGAAAGTGATGTATAAACACACAGAGAGTGAAAAGAGGTGAGTGAAGAAGAAGACTTGATATGCTGTGAACAGACACGAGCTTTTGCCTTAGTGTTTTTTCCAGGTTGTTGTGTATGTTAAAATGAATTTAAATGCAGATAAAGACAAAGATAAAGGTTAGGATAAGGCTGAGGAGAATAATCATTGTTCTGAATACAGATCATTGCATGCATTGATTACGTATACACAAATAATGTGTAGCACTGCAGTTTGCCACTGGCCAAAAACGGAGGAGTGTGTGCAGGTGCATGGGGGTGCACATGTGTGAACACTTGTTAAAGTGACTGTATTCATGAGTGCCGACATTACTTATTACTCCCATATGTCAGCAGCAATATTGCACGTCATCTCCTATTTTCTCCTCTCCACTGGTTCCTTCCCTAACACCTTTCCTCTAATTACAAAAAAGATAAACTAAATTACATTGAGGTTGTAGGACATTTTTGTATCAAATGTCAAGATGAACAACTGTGATTCACATATTCATAATATACAAGCCTAAAGAGTTATTTTCCAGAATGAATGTAGATTTCCTCCCTGTATTTTAGGAATAAATCTGATGTTTTCTTATGGCGGTGTCACCACTATTAACAGATTGCAGTGCATCTGTTCATGAGAACACTCCCCTTTTCCCTCAGGTGGGGCCAGAAGTATAATAAACACAGATGGAGTGTTCCTGCCACAGGGAGCACCTGGAGAGAAACATGGTGGCTCTGAAGAGGAACATGATGAAAAACAAGTTATTGAGACTCACAGAATGTCAACCTCTAGGCAATAAGACTGTGTGCAGGCGACAGTGAGCAGACTCTCTTCCAAGTTCAGTTCTTCTAATTTTCTAAAGTGTGAGGTAGTGCATTTTTATTATCGAAGCATTCGATACACATGGTTGACCTTTAATTATCAGAGCTGTGGACTATAAAGCTGTGGACTACATAGAAAAACTACTGAGCACATTTGAGAGGACTTCTTCGAGACTGATGCATGCTATGAGCAGATTCACACTTCAAGTTCTCACTTTATTCTGTGCCAAACATAGATATTTGATTGATAATATAGCCTATAATATCTATAAAATGAAAGACTTGTTTGAAATGTGGCTTTCTTTACAAAGATTCAGGCAGCTCTGAATAACATTTGAAAGTATTAGGTTCTAAGTAGGCTCTGGGTTGATTTCCCCTCTCTCTCACTCTGGTGAAGAAGACATTGGTTGTGCTTCTGCCTGCTTTTTGCTTTGTCTTATCCATATACAGTATTTAAAGTCTGAACTCGGAGCACCGACTTGTTTCCCATTCGAGTCCAAAGTCCTTATCTCTGTTTCAAACAGAGTTAGTCAGTTACTGCGAAAACAAGGACTCCACTCTTGCTCACCTGCCTGCCCACTCCTCCTCCGCCTCCCTTGGATTACAGCCTGCCCAACTCCTACCCCTCCAATGCCCCAAATCCAAACTTAACAAGCAAGATCTCAGAGTTAAATAGGATGTCTCCTTTGCAAACCTTTATTTCCTGCTGGCCATCTCTAACAGTCTCTCTCCCTCTCTGCAGATCTCACCAGTCATGATTAATTCCTACCCCGTTGACCTCCTGCCACTTTAAACCTGTTGTCGGAAATCTGGGTCTCCTCCTTACAAACCCAACTGCAGTTCAAGCCCCAGTTTTGTTAGACCCACGTGAGCAGTTTCTGACTTTCTTGATTAAGTGTCACTCATCAACATCAAGAAATGCACTGTACTATGGAGTCCACAAATTATTACAAGTATTACTGAAGCAACAGCCCAAACCAGTACATCCACCTCTAGTTCAGAAGCTCCTTCACAACCTCACACTTGCCATCTTGCTCCCCGCTCACCTGAGCCATTTGGCAGGGAGTTGGGATGTTGCTAAGATTTCCCGCTTCAGTGTACCTTGTTGTTTAAGCTCTTCCCATATGGTTATCACAAGATTTCACACATTAGTCTGTTAAAGGTTTACACTCTTCAGTTGGCAAAAGCCTCTATAATCACTAACCTCACCGAATCTGTCAGCTATGCCTAATTTAGTTTTTGACCAAGAGAAAGAGTTTGCCTGCTTTTTATTGAATCTTCTGAAAGGTAATAAGAATTCTCAGATTTCTCCTTATTTCGAGTTATGGCTGCCTAAACTGGTTGGGAAGGAAAAAGGCCCTCCCTAAATGATCAGATAAAAGATAAATTGTCATCTTGAGATGAACCAAAGATTTTTATTAATAATAACTGCCTGTGTGACATATTGATCAAAAGAGCTGAAGAGACCCAAACAAACACATCCTGATCTTTCTCTTATTCCAAAGGCGTACCGTGACTTGGGTCCAGTATTCAATAAAGAGAAGGCTCTGTCACTCCCTCCACACCAAACAAATGCACAATAGATCTCGTCTTCTCTCCACTCATCTATATAACCTCTCTCATCCCGAGAGAGAGGTCACGGAGAAGAAAAGATTAACTCGAAGCTGGTATAATTCATCTGTCCTCTTCCCTGGTAGGTGCAGAGTCTGAGACAAGATTCCCAGACCTTCTATTGATTATTAAGGACTAAATCAGATCGCAGTAGAAAACAAGTATTCATTCCTATTAATCACATCCACTTTTGAGCTCACATTGCACCAGAGCTTTCACTAAAGTAGACCTTTGCTACTGCTATTGCTTATAGTCATGTCCAGATCAGGAAAGAGGATGAATGGAAAACTGCACTTTGCATTTCTCTTGTTTAGTTTGAATATCTGGTTCTACCCTTTGGGCTCACTAATGCTACCACTGTCTTTCAGGTCCAGAAAAATGTGCTGTGAGAGACATCCTAAACATTTTTAGACATTTTGATTTTCTAAGACTCCACCAAACACCAAAGACATGTCAGACTTTGCTTCAAGAGACTCTTGGAAACAAACTTGTTTGTGAAGCCTGAAAAATATGAGTTTCACATCAGCTCTGTCATTCCTGGGTCCTAAAAAAGGTGAAGACGGATGCAGAAAAGCTAAAAGCAGTCACTGATTGGCTTGTTCCTCGTGCATCTTGTAAACAGCTGCAATGGTTTCTGAGGTTTACAAATTTCTATCAGTGGTCAATGCTGCAGCCAGATTGCCTCACTGATAAATGTTTCCCTCTTTCACGCCAATTACCTAAATGCCAAACAAACTATTTGCTTCACTTTCATAACCTATTGCTCTAGTTCACGAAATGTCAAACCTGATGCTCTGTCCCGATAGTTATCTGCAGGCTCCAAACTGGCCCGAACCCTGCACCCATCCCCCCAGGTGTGCTGTGCTTCTGTGCACTTGCAGGTAATTTGCTTAGTCCACACTGCTAAATTTGCATGCCACCCCAAGGTAAGCTGAATCGTTTCATCGTTAAAATGTTCTTTTTGATGGCCCTCAGTAGACAATGATGGAACAGAATATGTTTTGGCATGCACTGTATGTGCTAGCAATAAAAGTGGCACACAACCACCTGCAGGTCATTTGCAACCACTATCCATTCCACATCGATCGCTGTCTTACATATGACTCTAGCTCCTCTGCTCCCATCTGAAGGACGCACAGCCATTTACAACTTTACCAAAGCTACCCACCGCTTCTTAAACTGCTAAACTGAGCAAGTCATGTGCCTAGGTTACACAGCATCTCTTAAGGCATAGTCTATGTGGCGGGGTGTGGTCTGTGGCTCAGGTGCAGGGGAGGCTGAAGGACAGCTGGCAATAATTGTCTAATCTCGCCTCCCTTATTTCAGTAGCGCACCAGCACCTGGGAAGTGAGGAATGAGAGCTGATGCTGAGTTTGGTGGTAGGACAGCTGGAGCCCTGATCTGGGATGTTATAGTTTGAAAAGATGAATCACTGTAAATAAAGAAACTTGAACTGAGTCATCCTCGTATGTCTGTGTGTGTGCTGGGACCTGTAGTAACTGGCAAGCATGACAGTCTCCAATAGGGTTTCTGTTTATTGCCCAAGTTTAGAAAAGCTTTAGTGATAATGTTTGTTTGACCTCTGGCTGTCACTCGACTCTATTGGACAAATCAAGAACTAAAACTGCTCTCTGCTTTTCTCAAACACTTCCTTGTGGAGGTCTCATTATGATGGATTGAATATGCTCGCCTCTTCTACCAGTTCGCGCCATGACAGGTCACTGACCTGTCCAGGGTGTACCCTTTCTCTCGCTTAACGTAGCTGACATAGACTCCAGCCACCCCGTGAAGTAGCAGTATTTGGAGACCAAGCTCTTCTATGGACTGCTGATGAAAATCTTGCCATCTTGCTAACAGGAAGAGGACCTGGGCCCTGCTAAATGTTGCAAGTCAGAATGTTTGATTGTCCTTCAGAGATATTGTTTTGCTGCCTTTCTTTGCTACTCTCATCCATGAAAAATCACCCAGCCTTCCGTGTTTCACAACTAAAGCCAGTCTCTTCCAATCCCCTGTGCCCTCCAGCTGACGCCTGCCTCCCATCCAGGTCATTGACAAAAAAGGAGTTTTTTCCTTTTTTCTTTCTTGTTCACTCTCTGTCTCTCTCTCTCCCTGTTTTTAGTTGGCGAATGTGAGTTGATCATCTGTGCCTCCACCTATGAATGGAGTTGCCTTGTCCTAGGCTTGCACACATGCACCTGCAGTGCAGTGTCTTAACAGCATATGCTATTTAAAGACCAGATTGTTGTTTCCACAACAGTGGTAACTTTGCTCTTCCTGGTTAGTGCTTGTCCTGGTGTATTTCAGTAGCCTCTCCTGCTTCCCTTCCTTGAATTCATGATTTGTTTCCACAGTACTTACCTGTTTTCCATCAAGGAGTCTGAAGATCAGAGCTGCCCTCTTACCTCTTATGCACATGGAAGCTAGTCGATCACTGCGGAAACATGGGTTCTTTTGTTGCTCACCTGCCTGCCCACAATCCATCAAACCTCCTCTGCCTCCCTTGGATTCCAGCCTGCCCACCTGCTACCCCTCCAACGCCTCAAACCCTAAACTTAACAAATAAGATCTTAAAGTTGAATACAGCATCTGATTTGCAAACTTCTACTACCAGTTGTCGATCACCATCAGCCCACTAGTTGTGATTAGTTCCTGCCCTGTTGACCTCCTGCCAGTTTCCAATTCAATTCATTCTGTAAATAAATCTTTTAGACCTTTTGTCAGTAATCTGAATCTGCTCCTTAGGTCCAGTTTTTGCAAAGTCATGGCAAAAAGGTTCTTTCTAAACACCGCTGCAGCAATCAAAGGAGAATGTGATAATCAATATAATGTGCCAGGGTGCTGTTGAGTGTGTTTAAAAGAAATGTGACCTTTTTTTGCAATTTAATTTGACTTTGAATAAAATATACTGCTGTGAGACTACATCAGTAACATTTTGTTTCACTCTCACATGCCAGCGTCCCTCTCTGGAGTCATTTGATGGCAGCCACTTTAAATTCAGTCATTGTTGATACTTGGTTTACTTCAGTTTGGGGGGGGGGGGGGGGGGGCATAATGCAGCTTGAAAAAAAACAAAACAAGTATCACAAAAACAAACAAGAGCTGCTAATGTAACCAAATGATAGGCTGCTTTTGTTTTTGTCTGTTACCCCCCACTACAGCCCCTTTACCTCCCAGAGTGAGTGTGCTGGTTGGATCAACAGCAACACAGTGCTGTGCTGGGTTGACACATCACCCAGCGCTACTATTTGGAAATGCAAAACAACAGATTTTTAGTTTTTTGAATGTTTAGCTTCAAAATTGTGTTTAGCTTGGCAGACACTTTTTAGCTGGAGCCCGATACACTGAAAGAGTAAATTGTCCCCTTAGACAGAGAACAAAATCTCTTTACTACAGCCAAAGTGAAAGGGAAACTCACACATACACAAACAACATCTTTAGCTGCACCAGAGGTCTGACAGTGTAACCCAAAACAACCTAAAATATTAATACATTTGTGATTTCTTCTGGCGGTGGCAGGGTGGTGCGGTTATTGCCACTGCTGCCTCGTAGCAATGCTATAGCTTAGTTAAACTTTTGACCTTACAGGAACATTATTAAACATCTGGGTAAAGTTCTTTGAAAATCTAATTACAATATTTGTTTTTTGAAAAAGTAACATCTGGGAATGTTCCCATCTAGCTGGATTATTACTGTTATTATTATTATTATTATTATTGTTATAGAATATCTTTTTAAGCGTGGCCATGTCAGTGTGCCAGACTTTAAGCTCTGGAAATACACTGGTTAGAGTGACATGAAAGTGATGAACCCCTCCAGTTCTGGTGAGATTATACCATTTACTCTGACACTATCAAACCAAAATGTAAAAAACTGTATTCATGATAACAGCACAATAACTAAATAAACCTTGTCACATCTAGACTTTGGTTAAAACGTCAAATGTGATGTTTTAAAACTGACATTCATCTGCAGTTGCCTCACAGGTCCTAGGGGTCAATCCTGGCAGGGCCTTTCTGCGTGGAGATTGTTCTCCCTGTGCCTGCATAGTGCCTTCCTTCTACAGTCCAAAGATATGTTTCTAAGGTTAACTGGCAATTCTATGGCTGTCTCTCTGCTTTAGCCCTGTGATGGACTGGAAATCTGTCCGAGGTGTACCTCACCTCTCACCCTATGAGAGCTGGGATAGGCTCCATATCTCCACCGACCCTGAACTGGATAAGCGACTAATTACATGGATGGATGGCCTATTCTTTAACATGATTTGTGCTTGTGTCATGCACAGACAGCTTGATTTTTTCTAACATTCTAACATATTACACATCAGACATTGAACTAATCCAAAGAATGACATTGCCAAATGGAAAAGGAAACAAATAAAATTGTACTAAACTCTAATATTGCAGCCATAGAGGTAATTCATCACAGGACACCAAGTCTGAACATTAGTGATGGTGACACTACGTTTTCACTTTTATTTTTGTAATGAAATCATTTTACTCTTCTTTTTTGTTTTTATTTCCACAAGAGGCATAAAATGTTTTTTTCTGTATTATCCAATTTATGGGGCATCACTAGGCTACAAACGATATAAATGGATTATAGTTACTCTTGGCAAAGCCCCTCCCCCTCAAAGAAATCACCCAATAATCTCCTTTGTGTCAGAGATGCTATGCTCAATGTGTTATATCACAACGAGGCTATTTATCAGAAGGAACAACTCACTGTGAAGTAGTATGCAAAAAAACAAACAAAAACTTTGTTTGAACAAATTGTTGGCAACACAGTCTGATGTTCAGGTATGTATAATGTACAGATGAAAAGATAATAAGGGTCCTTGGATATAGCTCCACTCCCACGTTCACTCTCTTGCTCTATGGTATCCATCCAACACATCTACTCTAATCAGCTCCTGTATCTTTGGTCTAAAAATAATACTTCTCTCCGTGCACATGACAGTCTGTGGTAGCACCACAGTACGTGAGTGACTAACTGTGAATGAAGCACTTGATCTAATTTTGGAATGTGGCCCTGAAGAGGATGAAAATATCGAATGCAATGAAGACTGTGCTGCAGGAAGGAAACCTGCAGATGTGTGAATATGATCCAGACTCCAAATGATCAACAGATGAGGAGAGGCACCAGTTTAGTGCAGTGCCGTAAGATGTGATCTACGTGGATGTAGCTCCCAGACGTCCACACAAACAAACCAAACACATGAGTTTTCTGGCTCTGGAAGTTTCTTTTATTAGAAGAATCAAATGATGTTGTGCTTTGAATATAAACTGGAAGTATGGGCAAATGAGTTTTACTTCAAGACACGTGAAAAAGCTGAAGGCCAAAGGTCAAATCTGAATTTGCCTGTCTGGACTTTGGCATAGCCATCTGAAACATTTGAAAATAATAAAAAGTAATAAAATTGGAGCATCGTTCGTCTTTCTTTAAGGATGTTTTAATCTTATTTTTTTTATCCTTTTTTTAAATGCATCTTGAAAGATGCTATAGAAATGTAATGTTACTTACTTTAATTGTTTAGTACTTGTAAATGCACCATATCACCCGTAGTAGTTCTATTTAAGAATGTGAAGCAGGTTTTTGGCTCGAGGTGTAAAACTGTAACCAGAGTGTATTATTCTTGCTTGACTCTGTCATTTCATGGGGCCTTTAAGTGGAATAAATTGTACATGAGAAGGACATGTCACAGTATAATAACACAAATTATTATTTTATTTTTTTTAAAAACGTTTTTTTTTTTGCATGCCAATAAACTACACAGATCTGGCCTTTTATCTGATCCCAGCTTCCCAGCCTGACCACGCTTTAGCAGATAAGTCGAATCAGTCTTTTTAGTTTCTGTGGGCAGAAACTGTGGTGATGGGGGGTACAGACACATACACATCCATATATGCCAAACACGTTATAAGAATAGGTATGGATTTAAACTTATATAGGCTGGATACATGGAAAACACAACAGAAATTGTTTTTCTAAGAAGACCAACGGAGCCTATCATAGACGCAGTTGCTAAAACAATCTATTAACCCTTGTGTGGTGTTCATATTTTTGTTACTCAGCCAGTGTTCATGGGTCTGGTGGACCCGCTAGAGTTTTGGCTTTCCAAATTAACACTATCAAACAATTTTATGTTAAATTACTCAACAGATGTTTACTTCATCCCAATTACAAGCCATATGAATAGTAAACATTGTTAATGTTTTTCCCTTTACCTTTGTTAGATCACATTTGTGAATTAATGTGCTTCTCGTTTTTTTTTTTTTTTTTTTTTTTTTTTTATAAAATGTTATAAAAAAAATAAATCAGTTGTAATCAAGTGAAGTGAGTGGAAAGACACAACACATTTACACGTGAAGCAATATGTTTCACAACTAAATGGGATCAGCTGCTCATCAATGGTGACATTAGGCCCAGGTTTGTAAAACAGGGGGAGGTGGTGCACACACTTATCCCACACTGTCCTGATGGCAGCTAGCTTATCTCACTGCCGTCGAGCTGGTCTGTCGTCTCGGTTATCATAACGGATAATCCTGGAAATTTTGTGGAAGTTTTCCAGAGACATTGATGCACGGAAAGGTTCTTGCCGGTTTCTGCATCCCACAGGGATTCTTTGGATTCCCCTTTGGACCTGAAAACTCCTGCAAGGATAAAAACCCCAAAGTAGGCCTTTGGGGTTCTTAGATGAATTTGGTCCATCTCCTTCCACCTCTCTCCAAAAACACACCTTCCTTCTAGATTACTGCAATCCAGAATAATTTTCTGGATGGAATCTGGGATGAAAAGCTCAAATGAAGACTTGATGTCCTGCACATGAGTAACTGTCAGCCGTGTTGGCCCTGGCTTATCACAGTAACAGCTCTGCAGGGTGGCCCATTTCTTGGGCAAGAAGACCATTTAATTTCACCAGTTACTGACATCCATATTTCTTCACTTGCTGTCTGGTGGGCTTGTTCTGGTCCTGAGCTGGCTGCAGATGGAGTACTCGTCTTCGTTTTGTTACTAAATGGTGCTCAACCTCATCCTCTTCTTCAAAGTCACTGTCAGACTCTGAATTTTCAGAAATGTGAAATATTCTGAAACCTCTTTGTCAACATCATCATCCGAAGCCTCTCTCTCTTCCAAAATCAATTGGATGGCCCTCGCAGCAGATAATCTTTTGCCATCTTGATCAGTTGTGATAAAGAACCACACTGGCAAAGTCTTATTTATAGTATTATGCCCCTAATTTGCAGGTGGGACAGGGTATGAGAAAATAAAATTTGGATCCCTCAAGAAAGAGGTTAAAATGTGCGGGAATGTAAGAGCAGACGGTGTTGATGGTTGAATTTTCAACAATGTTGCAACTTTGTGCGGGAGCAGGAGGGGAAGAAAACACTATCAGCAGCACCAGAAAGGAGGAAGACAGAGTGTGGGAACACAGGACCTACACTTTCAACACTTTTATTAGACCTGGGTCCAGTGGACCCGAACACCTTGTATGTAATGTAAATGCGTGGGGGGAGGTACAGTATGAGGTCATTGAAAATTAGTTCGGATTTATGTTCTTCACAGAAAATAAGCCAAAGCCAATGAATTTCAGGTTGAAAAAATAATTAATTGTTTAATTTTTCTTTTGAGAAAAACTGAAAACGGGTCTCACAGACCCGAACACCATACAGGGTTAAAGCGCTCAATAGCGCACAAACATCAGCATGATGGAGAGTTCCACAGGAGCAGCAATAGAAATTGCTCAGAAATTTGCTTTCTGTCTCAGAATCAATCACGTTATGTCACTGCTAAGTGATGAATGGCAGAAAAACAACAAGTGCACCGCCTTATAGCCCTAATGTTAATCAGTTAGATTAATATTATATCAATCTGTTAACACTAGCTACAGTTATTGATTAATCTATTGATCAGCAGACTTTTCGCCTCCTTGTGGACTGGAAGGGTTAAACCAATATTACTCTGTAAACCTGACAGCCCTCCACCACAATCACAGTGAATCTTTTATTTATCAGGAGCAGCCGTCCTTCGTTTCATGTGCTGGTTTCCCTCTGGGGACCCACGGCAGTGCGGAGGTCGATTCGCTGACTCTCTGTCCCCTCCCATCGGCGTCCCCTGTCGCCGTGCGCGGCCACACCTGCATTAAACGGGGGAAGTCCGTCCGGCGGAGAGGCAGAGAGACTGTGGGCTTTCACCGAGAGCGAAAGGAGGGGAAGCGCGGCACCCACGGCACATTCATTGCTCTGGACCCTCTCATCCAAAAGACGGCTGAAGGTATGCGGCGACATACGGCTGTGGGACTTTGATGATCTGGACAACGAGCTGGGAATTACTGAAAAGAAATCGAGCGCAGCTACTGCGCGGAGCTGAAGGCATTCAGTGTGAACAGCTTAGCGCACAGGTAAGAGTGGCTTCTAATAAACAAGCTCCAAACACAGAAGAGTTTCAACTTTTTACCAACAAAGGGCTTTTTTTCTTAAATCCGATTTATTTAAAAACTTACATGCGAGTTTTTGTAACTGCTACATTATTCACGTTCCTTTATTCCCGAATGAACAGCAGTATTATAAAAAGGATTATAAAAGAAGGTCACTGTCGATCAGTAATAATAATAGTAATAATAGCGCTCATCTGCGCAGTAGTGCAGGCTGGTGTCACGGACATAGCACCTTTATTTTTAAAAAACAAAAATATTTAACAATTTAGTAAGTTGTATACTAAACTGTTAAAGTGTTATCATATAAAGGTCAGTATCCGTGTCTCTTTTTAAAAGTGTTTTTCTCTCTTGGCTTTTGTAAGGACTTAACTAAAAGACTAAACCTATCTATCTATCTATCTATCTATCTATCTATCTATCTATCTATCTATCTATCTATCTATCTATCTATCTATCTATCTATCTATCTATCTATCTACCTTATGATAGATGTAAGCACTACTTCTTAAAGAAATCCATTGTATGTAGATGTAAGGTGCCTGGATATTGGTGTCACTTTTCCCACAATAGTTGCATTGTCATGCTCGTATGCTTTCTGGACTTTCCCGGAAGAATAAATTGTCTATTTTATACTGAGGAAAACAAGGAAGTAAAAGATATTGACATTATGCCATACCCACTAACCTTTGCTCTGGTAGGCTGGTCCACAGTTATCAAACACATAGGGCTTCAGATACGCTGTAGATCATCACTTCATAGGGCTGCTGTCATATACTCAGCTATCAGTTTTGCTGCATTGTGGAAAATCCATAAACCACATAGAAAGGGAGTGTTGTAGCTGTATTCAAGCCTTCGCAATTGCAACAGATCAATAGACTGTCCAGGCATGACCCCTGCTGCTTTGCTCATAACCTCTTGATCTGCTGGTACTAATCTAAAGGCCGAAGATGAATCATGGCAGGGCATCTAAATGAGCCGAGGTTACATGCTGACTGTCAGTCTCTCTACACCGAAAGCACTTTAAGGATCATTTAAGATGAGGTCTAACTCTTAAAAACAAGTCAGGCTGAAAACAACATGTGATAGACCTCGTTAAGAAAGAGCCTGAAGTCAACACAGAGTGCAGGATGAAAGAAGGAGAAAAACAAAGTGAGTCAGTGATTGAGTCTGTGGATAACCGTGCAACACAGGGTGCGTTTTTTGTATGTGTTTGTGTGTTGGCTTTGAGACAACACACAAATCAGAGTAGAGTATCAGACAAGAATCTTAAATATCCCCCTTTCTCCACCGTCAGCAGATGCACACAGTCAGGTATGTAGTGTGGCATCGGTAGCAGCTGTAATGACTACATCCACTCCTGTCCCTGGGTATAATACACATCCATCAGTAAGCATAATGAATTCCATAAAGGGGTGAGATGAGGCTAAACTGCCAGACTGTGTTCAGAAAAGGCAATTCTTCCTTTTGTACTTGCATCAAATTGACGATCATAACTTTAAGCTGTTTGCACAAGATTGTTTTTACATCTACACGCATCCATACCGGCAGCTTGTAGAGATAGTGCTTTACCTCTGAACACCACCTCCACTGGAGGGGAGAACAGCGGGCACCACAATCAAGGGCTGAATCACTCGCAAAATGACTGCAGCTGGCTAAAAATATTAGATTTCACCACATCAGAGGATTATTTTGGCAATCTTTGCTGGTAGTTAATGTTAGCTATATAAGCATTCTGCTGTGGTTAGCGAAGGCACTTGCAGTCAAAACAGTGTCACTCGTATCATTCTGAAAAACGTCTGTAACACAAGCTGAATAATGTCAAAAATGCCTCAGCTTAGCCTGCAGAAATACAGTAAGCTTAAAATGACACTGATTTCTAACTTATCAGTGAGAAAATGCTTACTGCACACACAGACATAGCTGAGTGTCAGCATCCTGTACTCCTTACCAGTTTCTCCCGCTGAAACCCTCACATCATGTTGGCAGGATCCACTTTTGTCTCATCAGTGGGAGGTCCCACCTTTTTAAAAGATGAGACTAATAGCATTTCCAAACATGATTCAGGTTTTCACTTACGCAGCTTATAAAAAAAATACCATGTTGTTAGTGCAGTCTACGCTGGAGCTTGCTGGCATTATATATGAATCAATCAATTATTTACTTCTATAACAGACTGAATTGACAAAGAGGCATGTTTAAGTTTGATGAAGCCGCTGTAGATCCACGGGCTGCTTTTCCCTTCGTGATCAGCACTGCAGCTTTAAATCCACTGCTAACATGTTGGTGTTTTAGCACTTGCGTCATTGTTTTTAACTGGTTAACACATTAACATGTGTTTACTATTGCTAGAACGGTGCTATTAAAAAAACCCGACAGTGATGGGAAGGCTATTTGCTTTCCAGGTACTTGCGAGCAGTAGAGACTCCAAGAAGTTACAGATCAAGCCCAAGTACAATTTATGTAATAAAATAAAGAGCCAATGATCTGACAATCTCATAGGAGGAAGTATTTTGCGACGATGGGAAGACAAAGATCCATTTTAACAGGAAGATACCCTCGGGCAGAACCGGGCTCAGAGGAGGGGTAGCCATCTGTTGTGACTGGTAAGGGAGTGAGGGGAAGAGGAGATGAAGGAGAGCATGGGGAGAGATTTTTGAAACTTTATCAATACTCTGGCATGTATCAGTTTTCTTGCTGGCTCTCTGTCTGTGATATATATAAACATTATAGCAAGCTGCTCGCTCTAGTTTCATATTAAGCATATAAAAGTGTGGGGGCATCAGTGTTTTTTCAATCTTATCGATACAATAGTCATTAGAACATCTCACTTAACCGCAGGTGTCCTCCTCATATAGGCACTACAGAGAAAGTTGGGAGCTCATTATAGTTGTTAGGTTTCATCCTCCGGGGAACATAGATGTCAAAAAAAATTCCTGTCACCTAAGACTAAAAATCTGTATTAAAAGTTCAGCCACAACGTGCAGCTGCAGGATGGAGACATCAGTTCAGGTAGTGAGGAAATAGCCAGACACTGAGACAGCCATCTCATTCATTACAATTATCATCACCAGACAGCCAATATCAAATTAAAATATGTTGAAAATCACCTTTAAAACCCACAAGAGGAAAGGGTCAGGGTTAAAATAAACAAAGACAGAAGATGGGGAGGTGGGGGTGAGCCTTTTCCATCGTCAGCGGGAGTGAAGCAGAAGGGGACCAGCATGTTAATTGGTGATTTGATTAGCGTTTTAATATTGCAGCTGTGCATGACAAGGGAAAGCAACCGGCTGGACAGAGGTTCTTCCCTTTTTTCTTTTTCTTTTTTAATCAACACTCCTCCACTTCGGGGACCGAGGGTTATTACACAACTTAGTCATTATGCACGTCATTCAGTTAATTTCCTTCAACTTTCAAAAAAAAAAAGAGAAAGAAAGAAAAAAAATCTGGATTTCTGGAGTCATGGTAAAGGAGCCAGTTTGACAGAAGCAGAAATATTCGAGCCATTTTGAATTGCGCTCAGTGTTTAAAAGCCCCATTTGGCTCCCATCGTACCGGCTGAGTGAGATCCAGAGCCTCTGCTAAGCTGAATTAGACTGGTCTACATTTTTGTCAACAGCAGTGTTTCCAGTGAGAGGAAGACGTCTATTTAAAAAGAGAGGAACACCATATTCCAGATAACAAATTTGTGCAAATCGAGTTTTGGCTTTGATTGTTAACATGTGTTCGCGTTGGGGATTAACAATACTCAGCAGTTTTACCGAGGCTGATGAATTGGCATATTTTTTAATGTTGGGAATGATGGGATGTGAATACAAGAATGATTGAAGGGAGAATAGCATCAGAATTTCAAGGAGAAAACAATGTAAACACCAAAACAGGGAAAAAGGTCCAGGTAGCTGTGTGCATGACACATGTTTGCATGGGGCTTTGAGTCAAACAGGCTTTTACCTGAATCCAGAGGGACCTCTGTGAGTAATCCCCCCTCCACACCCCATGCACATCTCTGCCTTCACAACATCCCAATACCCGAGCAGACAGAAAAGATAAGAAGTAGCCACACAGAGGAGCACTGGTAGTGAGACAGAGAACGATATGAGAGGCATAGAAAAAAGGGAGGAAACGTGTGTAAAGCTATGGAGATAAGGAAGAGTGTGAAGAAAGCAGATGGGGATGAGTGTGTGTGCTTGGTTGTGGATAAAGTGTCAGGGGGGAAGGTCTTGGCTGGTCGTGCCAGTCAGGGTGATATTGTGTCATAAGCTGAGATATAAAGCTCATTTGGGAAGGAAGAAAATCACCTGAGATGAGGCAGTGGGTAAGGAGGAGAATGAAAATGGGAAGTTTAAAGCATCTAAAAATATTAATATCGCTTACAACTGAAGGTCTGCAGCCACACTAGCTGCTCTGTGAAGCTGCCTAATGCATCAGATTGCAATGTCGACAAATTTTCACGTTAGCCATATTAACGCTAGCTAATTAGCAACAAAGTGCAGGTGGAGCAGTTGGGAATGCCATTAATGTAGAAGGGATTGGCAATTAGCCAAAGTTTCTGACAATAGATGAGGTAAGAAAACAACAACTTATTCATCCCAAAAGTTTGGAAATTACTGCGGTATATCTGCCAAAACATCGGAAACGTGTAGCTCAATAGCCCATAAAGGTAGAAGATTATGCTAAAAGAAGAGCCCAGTTAAATGGATTATAAAAAAGTGAAGGAACAACAAGGAACTTAAATCTAAACTGAATTTGGGTATTGTGGTATGAGAGAGCCACAACCTCAAAAGCACAGTCACCATTTTTTTGTCTTTAACCTAAATCACAGACCTCAGGGATCTAGATGTTATGTTTGGTTGTAGTAATTCACTGACATACAGAGTTGTCTGACCATGGAGGGCTCTGAAAGGGCTTACCAAAAGTTTTAACTGAAGCATAAACTTTAGGGGGAGCCAGTGTAAGGTAGACAAAATCTATATCCCATGGGACCTGGTGCGTGAAAGAGGCATTCCGGATCATTTGTAGGCGATCCAGGGATGATTTGCTCAGGCAGAGGAATAAGGGATAACAAATAATCAAGACAAGAAGCCATGCATAATTATCTCCATTTTACTTTGAGACACAATACATTCAAGATGGACAGAGGGTGGTAAGGATCTGTTTGCTATACATAGCTACCGACCACGTACACGGTCATTTGGATGACCTTTGTGGCAGCTGATGGAGGAATCCAATCGAGAAACATTGTTTTGCAGTAACATATCTGGTATTAAACCACTTTTTCTTTAATCACAACTACTGCAATCCATTCACATTTGTTCTTACCACTTAGATTAATGTCCCTGTCCACCCCAAAGGTCCCGAAGCCAGGTACAGTCGCACGCTTAAGTGTGATTGTAGCAGTTTCTCGCTGCAGCACTCCAGGAATCACATCAAACTACTTCCACTGTGTTCCCTCTGGGCTTAATCACACCTAGAGTAATTAATTAGTAATGGCACAAGATTAAAATTTAAGGCATCGACAGATTCATCATGAATCATCCCAGATGGTACTTGAACCACTTCTCATTTGTTGAGACTTTTCACCCGGGACCAAAAGTTCATCCTGACGGGTGGCGCCGGACAAACTGAAAATGAATGCCTGCAGTAAATTTCATGGTAGTCCATCCACCAGCTATAGAATTAGTTAAATCCAACCCACACTGCCATCTTTAAAACCCCAGTAGCTGAAAACAAACCATTAGTTTCTGAAAAAGAAACGTAGTTCTGGTTGCGGTGTTGCGGGGGTTCATCTGGGTATTCCGTTCCTTGATAATGTGCAAGATTTTAATTAAGCTCGTTAATCAGTTTGACGATCACGCACCGGTTTGTAGACTTGAAGCATCTTTAACATTTGAACACAGTGATTTGCTTGCCGTTAGAGGGATAGAAGCTGAATTTCAGTGGCAGAACAGGAGAGGAATGAACGTGTAAGTGCTTTTAAAGTGAACCATAGGGTTAAAGAACAGTATGTGCAGCTCCTGTAAAAGTCTTTTCTTTTTCTCTTAGGTTTTCCCTTGTGATGCCTGGCAGAGTGAGGACAGTAATACTGACTCTGCCATTGTCTCATCACTGGTTCCGGACACAGCGAGGCTCCCCGAGTGTCTTGCCTGTCCATTGTGACTAGAGAACAGACGAAAGATCCAGCTTGCCTGCATAAAGACCTATTCAGCATCATTCTTCTTTGCCAGCCACCTTTGTTATACCAGGAACAAGAGTGAAGTCTCAGCACTCTCCTTAGCCCCTAGCCTTTCCCTCTGTCCCTTTGCTTCTAACGCCCTTATCCCCAATCCACTTCCCTGAACCCCTTTCCCACTCCCCAGGCCCAGTTTCAGCCCCATTCGGAGTCCCAGATGACTGCTCAGAAACATCCGTTACCCTCCCACTCCGCACAAGTCTTCTTTCCTCTCCCTCCAGCCCCCGTGGCGCTTGGCACCGATGCCCATCACATAGACAGATGGAGCCAACCCTGACCCCTCTCTTCGCCCGTGGGGACGCCAAGAGAATCAACGCCTGACTAGAGGAGAAGAGGGTGGGTGCGAGTGTAAAAGGGGGGGGGAGACAGGAAGTACAGCATTGCTTTGTCACCACAGCAACACATCGTCTAATCTCCCATGGACTCCCCTTCAGCCCGTCCTGCCGTCCTCAGATAAAAAATGCACACAGCAGGAAATTCAGCAGCAGGAGCAGAAGGATCTATCTTTTTTCTGACATATTTTCGCTTTGATTATTTGGCACTGATGCCTTGTTCTACATTTTTGCAGTAAGAGGATGTGAAGATTGGAAAAAAACCCTCTAAATATAGTGAACATAATTTAGAGGAAAGCAAATGAACTGCAAATACTGAAGGAAAGGCTGTCTATAGCACAACAAGTTTGGTTTTGAGCCCCAAACTTCCTCTTCCCCTCCAGTCTGTGTGCTCCAGAATGAATTCACAGAAGTTGCAACAGCCTGGCAAACAATGTTTCAGCTTTTTTTAAACAGCATACAAGCCACTTCCCATTGTGCTGTGCTTACCTGAATAAAGCTGTTTTCTCTTTTTTTCCTCTGACAGTCAAAACGTAATACGCATTGCATTCCAGTCCGAGCTTCCCTGGATGTCAACGCATGCTTTTATCTGCTGTAAGCTACCACGTTCTGCACTGCACCTTTGCCAAGCACTCAAACATCCACTTCATTTTGGGGTTATTGCGCTTTCATTCTCCCACCTGAGTCCCTGCATTTTTCTTTCTTTCTTTGCATTTTTAAAATAAGCAAAATTTTGCCTACTTCACTTTCTTTGGATGCTTTTGCTCTCTTCTATCAAACTCTGCTGACCGGCACTCTGATTAGCATACGATATCCTGACATCCAACTTTAAAAAGAACCCCTCATCAACAGTAAAACGAGGCACTAATGGCCGGTGAAATGAATTCAGCTGGCCAACATAACAGAGGCGGGAATACCGGAGTCCCAAAGCTTCCCAGGTAATTGGAGTGAGGTATACTGTATTTTACTCTAAAGCACAGCTCCTCTTGTGACCTTGTGGGCTGAAAACGTAGCAGAGACGGAGAGAGCGAAAGAGAAAGAGGATGATACTCTGTGTCCAGGGTTTACAATTACAGTGTCTTTGGGATTTTTAATGACTTTAATTAAGTTTTGGTTGCATTAGCAGTACAGAGAATGTTTTTACTGGTAGTGTCAGCCCATTTCAATCATGTCAGTACTTCTGCAGAGCTGAGTGTCCATGACACACTTATTATTCCTGTCACTTAAAAGACAGCCATCTACGGTGGTCTTCAGACACTGTGTCTTCTGATAAATTTAAATAATAATCACTAGAGTAGCTTTCAAATGCCTTTATAAGCTACTTTAGACATCAAGATGTGCTGATTTATAATCAGCACATTTTTGATATGCAAGTACCTGCCACATTCATAGGTCACGACAAGTGCCGGGATTGTCAGTCCAAATGAAGGGATGAAGCAGATTCTCAATAATGCTGCTTGTCAACTCAGCCTCGCTGAGTTTTACAGTCAGCGGCAGTAGTGCATCTGCGGATCTATATTTTATGAATATGCCAAGAGTTGTGGGAGTGTGAATCGACGGCTAAAGGTGTGAAGATTCATCGTTAGACATGGTGCACTGAAGGTTTTAGCGCACGGGTGTAAAACAGTGGGATGAAGATGACTTCGGGCAACAGCAGTGCCGCAAAATCTTTTTGAATTTTCAAGCATGAGGAGATGGCCCTACCTCATTCACAATCTGTGTCAGACTGTATCAAGGTTTCAGACTGACAACCAAAGATTATTTCAAGCTTTTACTAAAGAAAAAAAGGTCAACTTTTGACATTAGTGACTTGAGCAGAGCACAGTGGAAAAACTGAATAATTTGTTTGTGTAAATTATTTGTGCCTCTCTACTTCTTTTCTATTTCTTAAAAGGAGGCCAGCACAGAGTTAGGCAGTGAGTCAGTGCTTTTGTGGAGATATTTATGAAGCCAATAAGACACGGATGATATGACAGGGTTTAGAGGTCATATAAGTGATAAAAAGAAGAAAGGCAGACACAGCCCAGAAGTTCTGTGTCTGTGTTTTGTCTCTGTGGGGATTCGACTGCGAAAAACAGAACATGAAGTAAGATATACTCGCGTCATCGAGGGTTCAGTTTCATCTTGTGTCACGTGCCGGTGCCTCTCGCTCTGTCGCCCTGTTGATCACGCGCTTCATGTTACTAGGAGCTTAACGAAAGAGTATAAATAATGTCTCATAAACGAGTTCAGCAGGAATCAAAGGGATAGTTTCACAGCTTTGGGTGGCGTTGTAGCGTCTTTCTTTTTTTCACCTTAAATCATATGTTTCTTCATCTCAGTGACTGTGCTGTGTTTTTGGCCTCACCTGTCAGTGACACTGAGCTCAAATCAGCTGGGATTAATTAGTGACTCAACATACATGCACAGGTGCACACACAGAGACACACACGTGCACATATGCGAAAACAAATGCAGATACTCAGTGAAACATGCACAGGCTTATCATATGATTAAACGTGATAAGTCACATGCTCTTTTTATAGCATTTCTTTTAACTACTTATCTACAACTGTAAAAAAGCCAACCACACACACACACACGCGCGCGCGCGCACACATACTGACACAGCACTCCACCAGATACAGGATGTGAAAAGCTTCCAGAACAGCATGTTGCCAATAAACACCCTCCTCCTCGGCTGTAATTACCTCACTCTTCATTTCACACCTTGTGTATGCAACTCATATCTCCCCGTGTCACGGTATAACTGCTCCACCTCGATACAAGGCGGTACCTGTCCATACTGACAAGAAATGTGATCTTGCATGTTTGTTTAGTCTTTTCCAAACAGCGTGTGTGTCTGTGTGTGTGGGGGGGGATTCAAAGATGCGATTTCAATTTCAATTTGGATCCACGACTGCTGAGGACAAACTGTGACTACTGTCAGCTTCTGTTGGACAGCGTGGGCCTGTGACTTTGATAGAAATAAAGCCGCAGACAGTTTTTTTTTTTTTTTGAAAGACAAGCTGTGGAGAGCCATAACCTTGAGGTTGTTTGCTTGCTGTTTGTTTACATAACTGTGTTACGGGTGTGTGAAGAGGTTACAAACTACAGTGTGGACGCTAAATGTGCTGAGGTCAGCAAGAAGGTTAAATAAAGGGTTGGTGGTGATTTGGGGGGTTTACTCCAATTTGTGTTAACAGTGCATGTGAGGAAGGAAAAGAAGATTTACTGGACTCAAGGTAATAGAAAGATTCGTCAAGTGAGGCTGTGTGGGTGTCTGTTTGGAAGGATGAAAAGAACGAAAATTTACATTTGTGGATTAGCTGTTTGATTTTCAGTGTGTGCGTGGATAGGAATTGTTTATTCTATCGACAGCTGATGCTCCTTTTATCCAGCCGCCTCTGTAGTGGCAACTCATTACCATAGTGATAACGAGAGAAAGAAAAGGTTGCCGGTGTCAGCACACCAAGTTTTTTTTACATAGAAACTTTGTGTGTGTATATGTGTGTGTACGTGTCTTTAATTTGTCTGCTTTTTATCCGTTGCTGCAAAATATACACAAACTTAAAATTTTTAAAGAGAAACTTGACACCGAGCTGAATAACACTGTTTGTGCTTGTTGCTTCTCAGGTTTCACACAGTGTCAGAAAATAAAAGAGCAGAAACAAAAAACAAACTTGTTGGTGAATAGGAGGCAAAGAACTTCAATCTCTGGAGCTCAGCATGCAGAGGATTTTTAGCTGGTCTGAAGTGTATCTTTAACTTATCTTGTACTGATCACATCCTTCAGGGTGTGGAAAACAAAGAGACCCTTAAAAACAAGAAGGAAGAAACAGAAGTAAAGTCTTCGTATATAAGCCTGTGTTTAGCCAGACACTGTTGAACGTGGGTGGTTAGAGCACCTTGAAGCGACTGTTGTTGTGATTTGGTGCTGTGTAGATTCAATTGAATTGAATTGAATTGATCTGAAAGTTAAGCTATTACTCCTCTCCACGTTGTGCTTGGGGAAGAAATGATAGACGAGCACTTCTTATCCATGCATTTCTGTGCTGTGACTTATTGTTTGGTTAGGAATTGAATCTATGTACTAGTTAGTAAGACAGTTATCTAACTAAGTAAGCTGGAGAGGCCACCTACAGCACTGAATGAACTGTATGTCTTGTCTTCCAGGTGACTGCTACCAACTAACACTTTTGCCGATGTGTGGATTCTTTGATTCAGAAACTAACGCATTAAGGATGACTGGGATCTGACTCTGTATCCGGTGTTAACTACAAGAAAAACTACAAGAAATTCCATGAATTTTCAGGAACAATACATCCAAACTAACTTTGTGGAACCTTTGAGTACAGACCATTGTGGATAAAATACAATACACTGATCTCAGTAAAATTTTTTGGAACATTTTTGGGGAATTACATTTAACCTCTTTTTAGATCTGCTAAAAATCGAAAAATTTCTGGATAATTTTGAGCAAATTCCCCCATAAAGCTTCTGGAATCTCTTGCTTGTCCTGATTGACCTGCAGTAACCTTTGGTAGATTTAGGAAGGACCAAAGTAACCTTGTGGATTCTCATTCCCTCGTTGTGGTGGTTGCATCCTTCTTCAGCAGGCTGGGAGTACCACTACAATGCCGGAGCTGGACAACCTTCCCCCCGCAAGGGAAGCCAGGAGTCCTGAACTGGGCCTTAATGGTCCAGCAGACCCAGCACAGATTCAGCACAGCATCCTAGAGGAACAAGTGGAGCTGTGGTGGTTCAGAGATCCTGGGAAGTCTTTCCTCTGCTACTGTGTCGCTGTGATTCTCATCCTGGGTTGCGGACTTGGGGGCGTCGGCCTTCTTTCGACTACCACCAGCGTCTCGAGTGAGTGGCGGCTCGGCACGGGCACAGCTTTGTGCCTGCTAGCCTTGGGAGTCCTGCTCAAACAACTTCTCAGCTCAGCTGTGCAGGACATGAATTGCGTTCGGAGCCGACAGCGGATCGACATGCTAAAGAGCGGCGGTTTATCGGACCTTCTAGTGGTTTTAATTACCGGGCTGTCACTGTTGATTTGTGGAGGGGTTCTACTGCATCTGGCCCTTGCCAACCGTATGCCAAAGCCTGGCCAAGCCCTTAATGACATGTACATTTCTGGAGTGGTTTTGCTGGCTGGAGGTGGAGCTGCAGTTGTGGGTGTTGGGATATACTCTGTAGTGGTGATCCTTCTTGAGAGGACGAGGCACGGACGGCGGTTTGTAGACCGGGTTTTGCACATCTTCACTGTTTCAGGACATATGGACCGTCACGCTCGAAGAGAGACTACCTCCAGTTTGGCTAACCTTATATGAGATGCAACCCCAATAAAGCTTTTTTTTGCCCACTGGCTCAACTAAATTAGAACTGGCTTTATGCCCAGACACAGATTCATACCATGCATGCTTCGGCAGACTGCGTACGAGATAAAATAGTTGAGTGTGTAGTATATTCTTAGTGAACACGTTAGTTATTGGCAGTCAGATCTCTGTGAGTAAGGATGCAAAAATGGAAAATGCCAGAAGAACCGAACACATGGTGATGGTCTGCTTTTTATCCATAGTGGGTAAATGTTACTCCATTCTCACAGGACAAATACTAAACAGCATGGAGAAGACACACAGAACAACAACAAAAAATATTTAAGCCAGTTCTGATAAATTACAAGCACAATTTTTATCCCACAGGAGAAGCAAGCTACAACTGAGTACAGCTAACCTACAGCAGGAGTAAAGTCCATGAATGAACTTTGAGCTATTCCCTGTCTATCAATTCCAAGAACTGTAAGCCTACAACCAAACAAACCCATCTTGTTCTCTAAAAGATGAAGTAATGTTTTTTGAGTCCTCATTTGGAGGGCGGCACATTCAAATTTATGCATGTGATTTGCATCTGTGATAACTGACCAGGGACCACACATCTGACCACTACCTGCTCACTGAGGCTCTCGTAGTTGCAGATGAGAGTGTCATCTGAATGGATGAAATGGAAATTGAATAAGATGGAATCTGCAAGAAATGGGACAGTATGAACATGAACAAAATCCTATTTATAATTTTTGATTCATATCCCATCCTCATGATCTTCGTGTATATGTGAAAATATTGCCTCTGCAGTTTCTGGGATGATGAATACGAGGGATTCTTTGGGAGTTTTATTGCCTCGGTTTAATAATAATTTAACAAAATTCATGCTGCGGAGGTATAGTGTTTGTGGCAGCCTGTCAAATGTGATTGTTGGAGACTTGTATCACAGCACTTTAGAATGTATGAATAACTTGTGTTTTTTGTGCATCAACACTGTACTGTCTTAATTGTGACTCTCGCGGCGCTTTGTTATCTTAAACCAGTGTTAATCGAGATTTTTGATATCGTCACGGCATCGCATTCCACTGTGTACTGTAAAACATTCATTTAAAATAACGTGGAGGTCATAAAGAACAACCACCAAGCTTTGCAGACTCATTTAGTCTCGCTTTGTTGCATGGATTTCTCTCATTGTCCAGGTGGGCAGCCAGGGTGAGCATTAGAGTTTTGATACCACCAAAAAAAGATAATGCAAATCTTGCTGGATTAAGGCTTAAATAATAGGAGTTAGTCTCCAGTTCTGATTTTGTACCCACTATCTTGTGATGGCATCACATTTGCCACAACAATTTTCAACATGTTGTTCACATTCTCAGCCATGAATAGCCTACTCAGTATTCATTATTTCTTTATTAGATAAAGGATTGGCTCATGGCTGTGCTCAGACTGAGTCTTTATTTGATGTCAGCTACACACTTAAAATTTCATGGCTACATCTTGTGCTGTTGGACAAACCCACGTTCAGCTGCTTTCATGGTAGTTTTATCTACAGCTGGTGATGCAAGGGGCACATTTTACTCTGATGGCACTCTAAGGGAATCTGAAAAACAATAGCCAGTATGCTTTAGAGGAAAGGCAAAAAAAGGGCATCTGGACTTTAAACTTGGAACCAACAGGAAATGCAGAGATCCATAAGGAAAGTTGTGTGTATGAGCTGTGTATGGGAATGCATTTATCCAGTCTATTTAAGGTGTTTCCAACAAGAACAACATGACAGTATGGCAGAACTGGCCTCAAGAAGCAAATACGTTATAAGTAAGGATTATTTCATGAATCAAAATCAATCAGTGCCTCCCACCTAGCCAATTTAGAATCAACATTTTTCTTCAAAGTAAAATCATTTCATTACCTTTGACATAACTATGTGAAATTTTACCTTAAAAATGTGAATATTTTCTGAGTTACAATCCCTCAAAGTACATATTGGATGGTTTTGTGCTTTTTAATTTACAGTTTAAAGTACGGGAGATGATTCTGAAGAAACCACATTTAAGCCTTGTTAAAAATCGCAATAGAATCACCTTTTCAACCACTCCAAGTGACACAATGCGAAGCTAAAATCTTTTTGTTTATCAAAAATGTTTTTTAATAACCAACTCTGAGCATTAATCTCATGGGCTATATTATAGTTTCAGTGACAAAACTAGGCAAATTTAATGTCTATCACATAGAGTAGCAGAAACAAGCATTGGCACACTGGACGTTTTATTTACTTTCTGGCAATCCACTGGTGAAAACTTCAGAAGGTGCCTTTTGGGAAAAACTTCCCATGGGTCACATCACCGTGTGGGATACTTGGCTGGTCAAAATATGCTGTTGAATCTGAAAGCTCTCATTCCAATTCTCCTTTTGGCACTAGGCTCATCTTATAGCCATGATTTCCTTAAAGCTTTAGGTGATCCTGAAAAGATGGTCCAGAATCTTTGGAATGAGGATGCAGAAGATCACCTTGATCACAGATGCTTCTTATGAGAGGTCTTGTTAAGCTGCTGACAGTTTTCTTGTGGGAACCATGGCACGTCTCTTTGCGTTGCCTAACTAAACTTTAGAGAACAACATCCAGTTGGTGTGACACTCGTACTGACCTACTGGCTCATTACTCAGATCATGCATTAATCCAGATTTATTTTTAAATTTACAATAAAACTCATTAAGATACCAAAACTACCACTATTGCACTTCTCTAAATAATACTGAGACTTTACAAAAATACACTTTTAATTTAACCGCGGTGCATAGCTGGAGGTGTCATCTGTAGTCTCGGCACTTTGAATTTATTAGATGTGGGCTATTTCTGGCTCAGATAATAAGCCATAATCATTCCTCACAAAGCTGAGACGAAGAAAAATCAGTGAAATTAAATCCATTGCATCAGCCTGGCCAGTCATAGAATTTCAGTGCATTTGCAATCGTTTAAACTAGGTTGTCGATATGTCTACATGAGTTTTTCTCTGAATTGGACAACTCCACGCTATGCTGCTGAAAATATAGCTTTGGTATAATTTAATCCTTCTTGTTTCCAGAAATATAAATGTATATAAATATATATATAAAAAATATATCGCAAAAGCAATCGTGTTTCGTCCTTTTGGAAAAGTTCGTTCGATACTTTTAAGACGCAAGGACAGAATCAGAGTAGAAGATGCAAAAGGTCATTCGTGTTTGCGAAACACTTACAGAATAACCTAAAAAATGGCCTTGCATTGTGTTTCTGTTGTGTGTGCGTATGTAAGTCAGTAACGCCTTTTATCTGTCCGCACATACGCACAGGCTGCTGCCTTGAGACAAAAGGGTCACACAGTTAACCATTGTTGGTGTGATGATGGACAGCAAGCTGAAGGCACAATGCACAACACAGTGATCTGTGGGGGCTGGCATAGACCAGCACCACTTTCTTTCAATACACACACACACACTGAGAAAAATAAAATAGCATGGACCCTGCTGGATTTTGACAACACACAGAAATCCTCTGACTTTTACTTACATAAGTTTGCCTTTTGACCTGCAGTGGCCTATACAGTAGAAATGACTGGCTGTGAACCCATGCATGACAGCCAGAAGAGGTGAACAGAGCGAACTGGGAGGCAGTTCTGATACTGAGGAGAGAGGACTGTGTGGGAGGAGAGGATTCAGAGCTTTTCTGTCAAGCTAAACAGAAGAAAGAATACAAAAACTGGACAAATTGTTTCTCTGCTATACACTGGATTTGAAAGACATTCAGACCGCTCTTCTGCTTGGTATCGTGTTGTTAAATTCATCTTAAAAGGATAAAGTGGTCATTCTTGTCCACAAGTTTACACTGCAGTAAAAACACGTTTTTTTCCACTGAAGAATAAAACAAAAAAAAAAATCCAAATTCTGATTTACTAAAATATTCAGACCTTGTACTGTGGCCCTCCTAACTTTGTTCAGGTGCATCCTGTTTGCTTAAGACTTTCCCCACATTGCATTTGAATGGAGTTCTCGTTTGATTCCAAAACTAGGCTTCATTTTGAACACAGTATTGCTGAAACGCCAAACAACATCTGTGGGTGAGACGTGAAGATGCATATGGCGGCCCTTCAAATTCTACTCACAATTCTTCTAGCTTAACGCTATGCATTAGCATGTTGCATACATTTATTCCAATGACTACTTAGCTGTCTGTGGTCTAACTAGATAACAATTATCCCTAACCCCAGGCAACCAAAACATGCCAGAAAACAAAAGAACACTTTTTAATCAGAGTACAGCATCGAGTCAGTTAAACCTCTGAGATATTGACCTGGTCAATTAAGTAGCAGAGAGGGTTTTTAATTAGTTTCAGCTGCTTTGGTGTTGATGAAATTAACAACAGGAGGGGCAACAGTGAGACAATCCCCAAATACAAATGGTTTTAGGGGTGGAGGCCACTAATTGTTTTTTTTCCCACTAATTTGGCATTTGGCTAGGGTCTGCGGTAATACTACTGGTAACACAAGGCAATACCAGGGCCCTACAGTGATGCCACAGGTGGTCTAGCTCCTCCAGCATGTTCCATTGCCAGAAGGTTTGCTGTTTCTCCCAGCACAGTCTTAAGAGTATGGAGGAGATTCCAGGAGACGGGCAATTACTCTAGGAGAGCTGGAATGGACTTAACTCATCAGCAGGACTGATATCTGGTCTTTTGTGCAAGGAGGAACAGGACGAGCACTGCCAGAGCTACCAAATGACCTCCAGCAGGTCACAAGTTGTGAATGTCTCTGATCAAACAATCAGACGCAGACTTCATGAGAGTGGCTTTGAGGGGCTGACGTCTGCTAGTTGGCCCTGTGCTCAGTGCCCGGCACCGTGGAGTCCGATTGTCATATGCTGGTGCAGTAGGTCCTGAGTTTCTCCTGGTGCACAACATAGCCTGGCCTCATGGGGCAGTATGTTTGCAGGCACTTCCTGGAAAATGAAAAAACTGATACCAATGACTGGTCCCCACCCTTTGCCTGACCTGAATCCAATAGAACACCTCTAGGACTTTGTTTCCATCCATCCAGTGCCACTAGGTTGCATCCCAGACTGTCCAGGAGCTCAGTGGTGCCCCAGTCGAGACCTGGGAAGATAGCTCTCAGGGCACCAACCATCATCTCATTAGGGGCATCCTCTGGTATTGTCAGAGCTCTACAAAGGGACCTCATGAGTGTCGTTATGAGTTGCTGAAATTAAATTTTGGAAAAATGGACTAGCCTACCGTGTAATTTTTTCACTTTGATTTTCAGGGTGTCTTTGAATTTAGCCCTCTGTAGGCTGATTATTGTCATTTCCATCAAACAATGTTGCATCATTTGAAACAGTACCCAGTCCATATCAGTATAGATATCCAGCATGTTTTTTTCCTACTGAAATCTCATGTATATTCAAAATGCTCCTTTAATTTTTTTGGTCCGTGTAGCAAACTGACATGAGAATGGCATCAATTACCTCATCTAACGTCCCGCAAGAATTTATTAGCATATTTCACAAAATGTCAGACTAATCATTTAAAAGAATTGCACCTTAATGTAGCGCCTTTATGCCGTTAACTCAGAATAATAATGGAGCACTAATCTGAGATCTGTTCACTAATGTGACAGATTGTTGATCTACATTTCAGAGCTGGCAAACATTATTTCACCCACAAATATTAAAATTTGCTTGACCAATGTAGTAAGGAACTATGTGCAAAAATTACAACCAAACAAACAAAACACTGATATCCCATAACAAGATACAAAATGTTTTATTTCCAAATATATCCCTTTGTTCCCTATGGACAAATTGTCCTTGATAAATTAATCAAAACACATAACACAGATCTATTAAAATCATCACTGGGGTCTCAAACAGGTCTCCACATGAAAAAAGAAAAGGACTGATTGTAATAGTATGTTTTTGTTTTAACAGCAAACATGGTAAAAATGACTCAGGACTCTTCTGTGTTGTTAGCAATGCAGCTGAACTGATGTGGTGAAAAGCGTGCACAGTAGAGGGAGTCGAGAAGAATCCTGGGGGAAAGAATTCTTCATCATTTTGTCAATATTCTCACATTCTGCACACAAACTCTCTTCAGGTTAATTTTACCTTTGTACCCCCTTCTGTTTTCCTTTAAAGTCTCCTTTCCACATGGCAGTGATTAGTGATTACAGTATAAACAACAGATATAAGGATAAAAAAAAGAAACCCCCAAACCCCCCCCACCTTTTTCATTCCTTCAGTATGTGCTCAGAGCTGGAAGCTGATTTTGAGCACAAGGACAAGGTTACAGGCCCCATGAGAGTGTGTCGACGGTGTCGCGTTACACTGCCGATGCCTCTGACAATATTGTGCCTTATTAATCATTGATCTGGTTGCTGGTGTTAATTTCAGTGCACTGGAGTTCACAGTGCTAGGGCTGATGAGACGCAGGCATTTTTGGGGGCAATGCCTGCGTCTATTTATAAATAGATGTTTTTATATTTGGTATGGTTCTATTATATCTTAATGTTCTATTATATCTTAACACAGAGGTTCTAGAAAAAAAACATGCTCCGAGAGGACAAAAATCAACCACTGAATATGAAGGACGGGTCATAGGAGTGATTGAGAAAGACGAATGTTAAAGATGCTGACTGGTTTTGTGTTGAAGCTAAGATCCTGCCTGGAACCACATGTAACTTGAGTACTTGGCATTTTTCAATATAGAGAAAAATCACCAGTCTGCAACATTATGGCCCTTAAAGAAATAACAAGTGGTGATAAACAATCACAGCTGCTGTACACTGGGACTACATAATCAGTCAGATTACATAGTACTCAGCAGAAAGCCACTGGACAAGCTGAGCAGCCCAAATTGACCATGTTTCGAAAACTACAATAACATGTTTTTTCCCTTTCTGAAGAAAACTAGAAAAAAATGAGTCCAGAAACTTCACTCTAAATGAGCCCTCCATGTTCATTTAGAGTGAGGCTCAGTTTATTATTTACGCTTTACTGAAGACCGGAGGAATCTGAAATAGAAATTACAGGTCAGAGGTGTTGCACCACACTTTCCCGTCTGAGTCAAGTTAGTTTTAGAGGAAGGGATGACGTCCTGTTGCCATTCAGTGTAAGGGGAAGGAAAAAAAAATTGTCCTCCTGCACTTGTCCTCTGCTGTCCGCTGCAGAGAGAAATCTGGAGAAATGGAGGCGAGACGAAGACAGACAGAGAAAGAAAATATCCATTCGTCTAGCAGCGTCTGTGCCCTTTAGTTCGTCCGGAGCTGGTAATCTGCCAAGAGACGTAACAGCAGAGCATTAACGTGCAGCTTGCTTCCCCTCAGTGCTCTTGCACATCACTACCACTTTATAATGGTGCCATTAAATCTCAAAACAAGGTGTACAGAATAATTACGATGCACGTGTGCACCCCCGGAGGTGTCACAAAAAAGATGAAACAGAAGTATGCGAACATCCCATTTGCATATGTTATGCGCTTTTGTTTTGACTCTTTTGAACTTGAACTTAAGGTAAATATCAGTGGCACAGAATACAGAGTGTGTGTTAACTGAACCATGCTCATATATATATATTAAATAAAAAAAACAACAAAAAATCCTGACAACACAGCCTTTGAATAGTTTCCCAGAGTTTGGCACATAATACTTACAAGACGGTGAGTTAAATATCAACAACTCAGTGAAAGAGGTGAGTTTAGGGTGTTTCCAGGGGTCAGGGTGAGCACAGATATGTTGGTAATAGCAGCAAGAAAAAAGGGGGATTAAATATCTGCTTAACTAAAAGTAGATGGTTCATTTACAAAGTAAGAGTGGAGAAAGTAAGACAGGCAGGACCTGAGGAGGGAAGAGGGATATATTGGGTAAAGGATGTTGAAGATGGAGCTGCCCTGAAGGAGGAAGAGGAAGACCACAGAGAAGATTCTCTATGGATGTAGTGAAGGAGGACATGCAGAGGGTTGGTGTGACAGAGGAGGATGCTAGACAGAGGGTGAGACGGGGGCAGATGTGGTTCCACTGAAATAAAGCAGTCCTTTATGATATCAAGAACCGGATCCAGTGACAACCTGGATCAGTGATGTGTCATGTTAAACATCCAGCTAATGTGCATCATCACCTGATCAGTCAGATATTAGTGGTCATCACTTTGACTTACTGCTGTACAGTACAAGCAAATGCCTGTTCATCAATCATTAATGAGCCACTAGCTACAGTACACAGCATCAGGGTATTATTTAATCAGTGTGAGAGTGTCTGCCTGTAGTGTCGAGTGAAATGTGATCGCGCCCGTCTCCCTCTGTGTGCTGCTGATGTTAACAGTAAGAGAAAGGGAATAGCCATCTCTCCAAGTCACCCAAATTTCGTCCCCTTTCCTTCTCTAACTTGTTCTCGTCTTTTCTCCTTTCGATCCCTCTCGCTTTCTCTCCTTTGCTTCTCTGCTGATGTTACAGCAAGGTGATCGTAACCTTGGCATTTGCCAAGTTGCCACCCTGGGAGCCTCCTGGCACCCTGTGGTATCATTCAACCTCTGCATCCCCTGACTCATCCCTGACAAAGCCAGGTAATGGATATGATTGATGTAATGCAGTCAGGTTCATTCCTGGGGCAGATAGCAGGTATGAAACTTGAAGATTTCTGGCGGTTGTCCAGCAGAGGTACTGGACTCCCATCTCCATATCATTACCATTTGCGTCCCCACTGAAACCCGTGAGCCTGTGTGGAGGACTTTGCTGCAGTCTCATCAATACACTGCAGCTTTAAACTGACCTGTTCAAATGACATGTGTGTGTTTGGGGCGAAGGTGTTGCTTTTTATTTCAACATGCTTTGCAGGTAACATCTCAGGTTAATGGGATGAAACAAGCTCAAAGCTGACAAACACTTCTTGGTCCTTGTCGCCCTTGTTGTCAGCAGCTGACGGATGTGGGTTCATTCCCAGGGCAGCAACTGAATCTCAAGATCCCAGGTGCTAACGTTGCTGCAGAAATTCGGCTGTTTCTGTTCAAAGTTGGACATTAAACATGCTACCTAAGCCTCGAAGAAGCCAGAAGGTTTCTATCCTTGGCAACCTGCATTTTGTCACTCTAAGCCCCTGATGACATGGCTCGTGGTGATAGAGCCAGGTAATAGATATGATAGATGCTATCCAGCTGGGTTCATTCGAGGGACACACACTGAATACTGATGCAGGAAGACCGGTTGTGACTCTGATCTCTCTTGGGAATTTACTCCTCTGTCTTTCTAGGAACACCAACTTGGAATCCAAAAAAAGTTCAAAATATGCACCGTGTAGTCTTCCGACACTTGATGTTAATTGTCATGTTTTATGTGATGGTTTTTTCAAATTAGCTAATCTGTGGATGAGATGAGACACACAGTCCTGATGAAGCAAACTGTGTTTTTTCTTTTTTCCTCTAGCTTATAATGACCTTAAAAAAACGCTTTTCAGTTATCTTTATCTGAAACCTTAACCACCTGAGGTCCATGTTGTCACAGGTCTGCTACCCCCAACTATCTTAATGCTATTATTTGGACAAAGCTAAGAATGAGTATTTTTGAAAATTGTGAATATGTTTTAAATTAGAATAATTATTCTTGCTTCCCTGATTGCCTAGACTTTTGAGAACAATTTCCTAAAAACAAAAATGATTCTCGATATGATGACTACTTTGACTACATTATTACTTAATGAGAGAAATGCAATTTTAAATCCAAGGGCTTTCAAACCACAGATGCAGACATTTGCAGCTCTGTCGTACATGAAAGTTTCATCCTTCAAAAAGTATTTGTAAAATTCTCTTAAACTTCATCAACCGTGCTGCCAAATCAGAGCAGCAGCATTTCCAGTTAAAAAGTGGTCCTAAGTGGCCAATCTGCAGTGTTTGTGTTTGTTTTTAAGGGTGAGTTGTAATGAATTCCACTTCCCTGCGTTATTTTCTCACCTCCACTTTGCGTGATGTAGCGCACCCATGGCAACGCCTGGTAACCACTCTTCTCTATGATCTTTAGGTAGCGCACCTGGGGGAACATTGACATTTTAACTACAGTTATTTCACTCATTCAAACACATTATGAACCCTCATTTTCTTTAGTGGTTTGACATTACAGTTTACTATAAACAGACTGTGCGCTCAGGTAGCTTTCTGTCAGTTCATTTACAGCAGATATAAATGCCTTCTATCTAGCGAAAACCACAGATCTCCACATTTTGATTGTTTTTTCTTCTCACTAACTGAAGAAATAAAAGACATTCTGAAGAACTAAAAAATGTCTCATTTTTAATGGGTTGTAACAAAAGAGAGAAGGTAAAATTGAAACATGTGAACTCTAATGTAGTCAGGTAGAGCTCATTTATAAATGACCTAAATATCAAAGACATTGGAATGTGAAGGTAGTTTTGCTCTATGGTTTAAATTCAACAAGGAGTGAATTGAGACAAAGTGTGTAAGGAGATCGTTGCCATAAACTTAAAAGATGACTTAATAAGTTATCCATTTAATCCAGTAATAATTTTTACTTTACAGAATGCAGCTGTACAAGGAGGCAGTGAAGGCAAACGGTGCGTTGTCATCTCCTACCTGAATCCCAGACACAGTGAAATAGGGTATCTCAAAATTAACTGTGATTGGTCTCTTTGCCTCGAGCTCGTCACTCTCCACGCTGGGCAGCCCAAAGTGTGCTCGCATCACGTACTCCTTACCCCCCTAGACACCCAAACAGAAAAGAGAAAAGGCCACAGAGCTGTTATTGGGTCTGTTAGGTAAACTCTTAAATTTAGGATGATGCCATTTATAAAGCTCATGTCTCAAGGGGGCGTCCCATTCCAGTTAATACACACAGCCACACGAGGCAACTACCTTATCATATCAAGGTGAATCAGATATAGTTTTTTTTTAGGATTTAGCATATACTATATTAAACACATGCAAGTTTGTTCTCTGGCTCGACTTTCTTGAAGCCTCCTATTCACTTGGTTTATAATATAAACCACATAATATAATATATTTACTGCTGACTTTAACCTGGGTGTTCCTGTTACACCCAAAGTCGACTAGGATTGGTTCCAGCTCCAGCCACCTGAGGACCTTTTTAAATAATAAGCAGCTCAAGCTAACGGTTGGATGGATTGATTTTAGAGTGATGAAGCGACAACTGGAGCATTCTTGTTCATTTGTTAAAAAATAAGAAAAACAAAAAACAAAAACTAATCTATTCTGCTTCACTAGTACTGTGCAAGTGAATTTCTTTTTTTCTGTACAAGTAGCCTGGCAACAAAGGAAAAAAAACAACACAAGTGTCATTACAATTTTGAAACGCTGTTGTATGTGACATCACCTTTGTCCGCCTGAACCCTGCCCACATCGAACCGAAGAGAAGAGCTCAGGCAGAAGCCCAAACACAGAAACACTCTGCTTTAAAATAACTATTCTAACTGTGGCGGAAAATTGTGCATTCATGCAGCAACCCATCTGTCACAGGAAGAAGCTGATTAAGCATAATAATCATTTGGTAATGTCGTTTCTAAACTTCAATAAACCGACAAACCGAAATAACTGCAAACAAAAAAAAAAAGCCTCATTGTTGAACTGATTATGAAACATTTTTTCTTGTCATTATACGGTTGCTATGGGAAACCTTATCAGCTCTGCCCTCGCTTAAGGCTGATAAGAAATATCCAATAAATGATAAATATGTCAAAGATACATATATTCATGCTTATAAAATAGCTGAAGGCAAATCGACTTATAAATGCTGCATAAACATTTCTGGTGTTTATAAAAACAGAGTCAGACGTAGCTGGGTGGAGCTCACAGCTGGTTGACTGTGGATGAGCGCTCTCTATAACCGCTTTCTGTTTGTTTCCTCAATCTAAACCTCGAGACTGGAGAGAATACGTCCTTTTACAGGGTACAAAGGTTGCGAGTGATGGAAAAATCCTCTGCACAGTCACACGCAAGTTAGTCAACTATACTTTACAGCTGCAATTGCTAACCCTCCCTGACATATTAGATGTGTAATGAATTACAAAAGGGGATATCAAGACTTGACAGATAAAAGAACCTCAGCTTCAAGCCAGTTAAATTTCCTTTGAGGAGCCTACAGAGCAGAAACTGACACAAACTGAAAACAAAGTGGAAAATAGGGGAGATAAGATGTGATTGTGCCTGGTTTTGTATGCTGGGAGGTTGGCGATAAAGTGATAAATGGCTGCTGTCTAATATTTGTCACAACACATCTTCATTTCTGACAGATATTCTGTTTTCAGGATTATGTAGAAGTGCATCAAGCTGCTGCTGCTCTGCTTTCAAAGCATCACTTGGGAAAAGGGGAGCTTAAAAACCTCCATATATATATATATATATATATATATCCACTATATATATATATATATATATATATATATATATATCCACTATATATATATATATATATATCCACTATATATATATATATATATATCCACTATATATATATATATATATATCCACTATATATATATATATATATATATATCCACTATATATATATATATATATATCCACTATATATATATATATATATATCCACTATATATATATATATATATATCCACTATATATATATATATATATATATATATATATATCCACTATATATATATATATATATATATATATATATATATATATATATATATATATATATATATATATATATATCCACTATATATATCCACTATATATATCCACTATATATATCCACTATATATATATATATATATATATATATATATATATATATATATATATATATATATATATATATATATATATATATATATATATATATATATATATATATATATATATATATATATAGTGGATCCATAGTTGGTCCTGAGCCACTACATTTAAAGCAAAAGCAGAATTTGCGCCATCTGCTGTACGTTTTGAAAAATGGACACATGTGTCTAACATAGATCAGAGTATATGAATTATAGTATAAACAGGAAGCACTCTCAGAACACAAACCTCGGTCATGGCAGCTCACTCTCTGGGCAGTATTTACTTTTAAGGGACTAATATTTGATTTTGTATGAATAAAAGAATAAATGGAAAACACTTTTCCAAAACAGCTAAAGAATGTCTGTCGTTTTCAGTCTATTTGATTTAATCTATTATTTATTGCTGCTTGTTGAGAAGCGCTATGCCTGTGAGTGTCTGTGAGAAAATATCAGTAATGACAACATGATATATTTTGTTTACAGGCCACACTAACAGGGAAAGATTTGATGTTCCACTGCACCACATTCTTCTCAGGCACCCACTTGGCGCTGCCTGTGCTGGTCTTGAACTTGGGTGAGTCAGCATCACTGGGCACCGGCACCAGAATGGACACGTTGTTGGCAGTGGAGCGGCTCTTAAACTGACTTTTAGCCTGCAGATGATGTCAGAGAACAGAGTTCAAGCGTCATTAAAGATCTTTATAACAAAAAGCACATGCACAAATTCAAATAAGACCTTGCAATTATGCAACAGTGTTGTTACTTTGCATCACCACACTGCGAACAAACAGATGGCAAACAGCAATCCATTGAATGTGTCATAAATTATAGATCAGCTTTAGTGAAGGCACTAATGCACTTTAAACCCAGATCAGCATATGGTGCATTTTGCTCTATGTGTGTGCATTCATATATTTGTGTGTCATTCATCGTTACCTTAACCTTGATCTCCACGCGGCTGTGAGAGAACTTCTCAATCACACTCTCAATCCATATGAGAGGCTTCACCTGTCAGAGATCCAGAGGTCGGCGAGGGATTCAGAGAGTGGACACAAGGTCAGAAATGCACCGAGCGCACAATCGAGTGCATCGCTGCACACATCATAACAAGACAAACAGTGCTGTGGCTGTGCTTGCAGAAGGCTGTAAATAACATTCACACATCCAGTCACTTTATCCTGGTTTTCAAAGACTCAGGGGAGTGTTTGTCTTGGTTTTAAAGTCTCATCATGCCATCTCGTAGTAACTGGAATAATTATTTTATCCAGGTTTCCTAACAGTATTTGTTTGTGCAGAAACTATTGGCTGAGCTGCTGAAGACCAACAGAAGTACTTAAACATTTTGAATGAAAGGTGAGGTGCCCTTAGCCACTAGCTACCTGCTAGGCATGACATCAGCTAGTTTGAGTTTTGTTAGTCCTTGGTCCTTTTTAGAGCATCTTAATCAAAGTTAAATGTCAAATAATATGGCCTGATGTGCTGCTAACTGTACTGACATAAAGTTTGTGGTTTGATATTTCTTTACCAATAATCACTATTTATCTGTGTATATGTAATACACCAATATTGTCTCATGGGTGCACCTTGCTAACAAAGCTAAAAAAAAAAAAAAAAAAAAAGGTCACTCCAACAAGGCTTAAGGCTTCAACCCCACTGGGTAACATTGTGGAGGCTCCATCTATTTTTTATAAATACAGTCAGCGACTCAGATACAGTAATGTCCATTCAAGTACACTAAAGGAGTGAAAGTTTTACTTCTTTATTGCGATTGACCAAAAAGAGCTGGGTAATGTTATTTTTAAAACTGAGTCTTTTAAAGTGTTGGATGTTAACAACTTTACCAATTTACTATGACTGTGAAGATCATTTATGAACAGCAAGCTTCACTATAAGTAGATAGCTTAATACAACAAAAATGAACATCAAAGAGTACAAAAACAATAAAATAAAGACACTTTTTGGGTTGTCATGTCATTTGACCTAATGTGAAAAGAATGTGCTCTTTTGATAACGTTTATGTGTCCTCACTGTAGTGTTGAGGCGGTAGGACATGAGCTCGCTCTCGCCGTCAGGGGGGATGAAAGAGATGGTACGGTCGTTCTCAAAGCGTGACAGACGAACACACTGATGAAACTTCACATCCTCCAGCTCCACTGTCTTGCTCTTCTCTCCTGACACAAACACACACACAAAGATTGAGAGCTTTGTACACAGCCTTGGGGAAATCAAGGTCAAGGTAATGATGACTGACAAACATTCACACTTCATCTCTCTCTCTCTCTCAGACAAACACACACTGAAAGCAGTGTGTTACCAGCTCACAGTGCCTTCTTCTCATCCTCCACTAAACAATTAGTTTTGCTGCTACACACAAGCACACAGTTTGTATTTAATACCTGCTGCCATCATCCCCCCAAATGAAACTCACTGATTTCTGCAGACATTCAAGCGATATGAATGACTTCTGATATAGTCACACCTGCACTGTACGCACTGCTGTTTTAGTTGTTTATAACAATTTATTTAGTATTTCAAATGTGACAATAATGCCTCCATGTATTCAGATTTTTTTTTTTATGTAGCCAATTGCCCCCCAAAATATTAAAGTCACAAAAGCAAAACCCTTAAAAAAGAAAATCCCTGAATAGACTCGGCACAAAAACACTCTCAAAGTTAAAGCTGCTACCTAGAGTGAACACACTTGCACTGTTGCAGTAATCAGTTACACTGTAAGGGGAATCTCTTTCATGGCAGCCTCTGATGCCTGCTGGAGAACGCCTGATGCTCACCTCTGCCGTGGTTAATTGAGGGTGCAGAGTGGTGAAAAACTGCTGTAATGACTGTGGGCCTGTGAGCCTTCAGCTAAATCCCCCGTTCAATAGTGAGCTAAAGCTTCACCTGCTCAGAATGCAACCCCGGGACCAGCACTGAGGCCTGTCAGAGGGAATGTGCCTGCCTGTGTGTGGATGTGCGTATTTGTGTATTCTGTGTGTATTCTTCTTCACTGTCCTCCCTCGTGAGTTGGTGTTCGTGCATGTGTTTATGCATGCCCGTTTTGCAGATTTGTGTACTGCGCTTGTTTCTCTATTGATTTTGTGTGTGTCTGTGTGTGTGACATTTTATAATGTGAAAGTGGAGAAAGGTGGATGCCATGGAGAACCCAACACTCCTGGTCAAGAAAAAGCAGGAAACGCTTCCTGTTTGTGTCCTTCTATGCCACTACCATAGACACACACACACATACACACACACACTTGTATGCAGCGTTATCAAGACAAGCAATGAAAGGTCATACAGGATACTGTCTGTCATTCCCTGGACCTCGGGGCCCAAAGAAGAGACAGGTGTGCGTGCACATGCCAGAGGAGGATTGAAGATGCAGCAGTGTCCCCTGTGGTTCACCCTTACGGCCACTCTCAGCATGTCTTTAATGCACAGTAGCAGACAAGAGCAACCTAATCTGTTTTTCTGTCCACTGTCACACAGTGGGGGGAAAAAAGACGTTATAGTGACAACTGATAAATGCCTAAAGCATCTTAATGGTGCTTCGAGTGGCCAAAGGAATATTTAATCGCCTTAAATGTGAAGATTGGTTAGTCTAATGTTTGATGTATATTATTGTAAACAACATACCTCTCCATTTTTGATTGTCAGTTATAAACGTAAGTAATTAAAAGCTGTCACCTTGGGCATTTTTATGAGTCTTTGACATTTTGTGGAGAAACTGATTAACTAAGAAAATGATAAGAGTGCAAACTGATAACAACATAATTGTTAGTTGCACGCAAAGTAGCCTGCAGCTCATAATATGATTATATGGGCTGCTTTGAAAACGTCTGTCATTTTTACCCAATCCACACAGTCTCAAAACCTAAAACTCCACTGACTTTAAACAAGCCATTGAGGCCACTGAGAGAGAATTTTGAATTACTTAGAGAATATGCGAGCAGCTGTGGACATTCAAGGGATAGAAATGATTTTGTTTGCTTGCTTTCAGTCAGTAAATAACACAGGAGTGACTTGTGTTATGGTTATTTCAGCTCCGTGTGGTGACAGTTCTGGACTTCTACCAGCGGAGGGCAGCATTAAATGATTTATACTTCCTCTTTCTTTTTTTGTCTGCATCAAGCTGTGACTAAAAAGTACAAACCAAGCAACTATGATAATCCAATGACTGGGAAATGATATGTAAAATGTAACTGCAGGAGATGAGAGTGCAAAACACTTTTTAATATTTAACAGTGTGTGAGTGTGTGTGTGTGTGTGTGTGTGTGTGTGTGTGTGTGTGTGTGTGTGTGTGTGTGTGTGTGTGTGTGTGTGTGTTTGCATCTGCCAGTGCGTCTGTTTGATCATTATTTCTGATCATTATTTCTGAGGATATGCTATTTCCCAGGCTCCTACACACAGCAGGGGGATTGTGGGCTGCATAGGATGGCCGCGGACCCTCACCTTTCATCTGCAGGGCTGTAGCCCGGGGTGAGGATTAACGCAGAGGCAAAGAGGGTAGACAGTGAAGGAGCCTTTCCCCTTCACTAGAAACAGTAGGGGGGGGAAGAAATGAAGGCAAAGCAGAGGAGGAAGAAGAGATGGAAGAGGAGGAGGAGGATGTGCAGGAGTAGGCGAGAAAAGATGTAGCAGTGGGAAACACCGGTGGAAAAATTGGTAGGCAGAGAGGGGGAGGTAGAGGTAGGAAGAGAGTTATGCATGGGATTTAGGCAGAAAGAGGAGCTAAAGCGTGAGGGTGAGTTCAAGGGGAGAGTGAAAAGCCAAAAGCTCAACCAGCACCAAACAAAGTAGAAAGTGTATCAAAAAGCAATAAAGCATTCTACTGATCGTTTAGAGGCTTACTGTCATTTCATCAGTTACAACAAATAGACTGCATACTACACCAATCAGGCAAAACATTATGACTACTGACATATGAAGTGAATAACACAGGTTATCTCTTCATCCTGGCACCTGTTAGTGGGTGGGGTATATTAAAGAGCAAGTAAACATTTTGTCCCCAAATCGATGTGGACAAAAAGCTGGAAAAATGGGCACGTGTAAGTCTACAGCATGTCCAAAACAACACCTCTTGTGGGCTGTTACTGGTCTGCAGTGGTCAGTATCTATCAAAGAGGTCCAAGGAAGGAACAGTGGTTGACCCACAACAGGGACATAGATGGCCAAGGCTCAGTGATGCATGTGAGGAATGAAGGCTGGCCCGTGTACAACTGTAGCTCAAATTACTGCAAATGTCAATGCTGATTCTAATAGAAAAGTGTTAAGAGTACTCTTGACCACCGATGAAAGCAGGATAGCGCGCCCTGCCTCAAAGCAAAAATGGTTTAGGAATGGTTCAAGGAGTACAACAGCAAGTTTGAGGTGTTGACTTGGCCTCCAAATTCCCCAGATCTCATTCCAGTCAAGCATCTGTGGGGATGTGCTTGAAAAACAAGTCTGATCCACCTTGTAGCTCACAGGACTTAAAGGATATGTTGCTAACATCTTGGTGGCAGATCCCACAGCACACCTTCAGGGGCTGTTTTGGCAGCAAAAGGGGGAGCAACACAATATTAGGCGTGCATAATGTTATGCCTGATCGGTACATAATAATGTTTAAAAGTTACTGTAAACACATGCAGGTCCAGCTCCAATTAAATTTCCCTCACTGACTTCAAGTGCTACAACCCTTATGTGTGCTGGATGTTGTTTTTAAATGTATAATACTGAGATAAATCCACAGATATACAGGGATTCTGATCCTTTTTCATTCTGTCAGCTGCCTGCACGAGTGTTCAGCTCTGTAATAAAGGCTTCTAGTGACACAAATGGCTGTGGGTGACTGTTACTTACTGCCTGTGAGCTCAAACAGCACTTTGTCATTGAGGCCCAGTCGAAGTTCAGGCATCCCTGACAGGACCACTTTGAGCTTGATGCTACCCACTATTTCACTGCGCAGGACACTGCCACTGGCACTCACCTACAGAGAAGAAAATAAATTTTAACATTAGTTTGTTTAGATTCTGTGAATACATATGCTACACAGTCAAATCTGCCCCTTGCAGCTGTGGAAGTTCAGTCTGATGATTACAATTACAATTTTCTTGAAACAAATACATATTCGTTATTTGAAGAATTACACTTTTCAGATATGTAGTTCCCAGAAGAAGAAAGCAACAAACCAATCGACCTAACCATTCAGAGGATGCACACAGTCTGAGGGACAAAACAGAAAGTCTTTTAGCATGCAGCGTAGGAACTGTAAGTAAAACACTGGTGAGGAAGACTAAAAAAAAAATGTTGGGGTGCTAGTTTCACTCACTGGGTGAGGAGGCAACCATTTACCACATGGCTAAAACCCAGCATCCTGGGTGTGAGTCCAACCCACAGCCCTGTGCTGTGTCTTCTCCTGCTCTACTCCTTACTACTTCAATAAAGCAGAAAATACCTCAAAATAAAAAAAGAAAGAAATAAAACTCTGTCAACATTAAAAAAAAGTCCCTGTTCACAGAGAAGGAAGCGGTTACTGGTTTTTACACCCCTGTGTAGTGGTTGAACACCTCCACCAAATTAGTTTCCATGACTCATAACTGCAGTTGTAACTTGATTGTCCTTGAGGTGTTGCCTCAAACACGAGGCACATGAGAGAAGATCTGATTCTTTTGTGCATTTGAAGACGCAGCATGTTCATGTATTCAAACGTCTTCTTCTTTTGCTGCAGGAAATCTTAGACCTTAATAAAAATAGAAGTTCTTCTAATTGGGTCATGAAGCCTGACAACATCACATTTGCACACCGTGGTATTACTGTCCATTTAAGCCCGGTGGTGGTGGTGGTGGTGGGGGGGGGGGGGGAATGTAATAACTGTAAAGAAAGGGAAAGTTACAATGTAATGAAATATTTTGGATGATAGCATTTACATACTTTTAGTTAAGAAAAGTGTTTTTCACCAAGTATTTACTGAAATAAAGCAGGTGGGCATTTGAACCTTTCTATTTTCCAGCAGTTAGACCATGAATTAACTAAAAATGCTGTACAATCATCTCACTCACAAGAAACATAGTGTGTGACTTGTCCTGAGGTATTTTGTCTGCTTGATTTACTGAGTAACCTTAGACATAAACTGAGTCATTCAATGAAAACACAACAAAAATATTGCACTGGAACAGAATGGATGATTATTGATGCAGAGACAATTTACTCAGCGATTCAATTCAAGGGAAGATAATTTTAGCAGTAACGCACATCCACTTAGCCTCAAGGAAGCCAAGTCTATTTGAACCGCTTGAGAAAGTCCAGCGATTTTAGACAATGGATTTAAAAAACGGATAATGGTGTTTGAACAATGTACGAACTGATAGTGAAATTAAAATGAGAGTCATGTGTTTTCTATTATGTTAGTTTACTTCCTGTAACTGAATTCAATGGTGAAAAAATATATATAAATTCTAATGATAAAGAGCCATATTATGTACATTACATTTGTTTTGATGACACCATGGTCACCGCATGGCTGGAAATGAACATTCTTACTGTACAGCTCTTTATGATGCTGTGATATTGACTCACCAGAAGATTTACTGACTCTATAACATCCATAAACACTTCATTCTTTCTGTACTTGATGCCCTCTGACCGCCAGGACACAGCATTGGTGACGGTGGCAGGAGGTCGCGGTGCCCCGACCTCTAACTTATGGCCCTGCTGTGTAATGTACCTGAAGGAGACAAAGGCAGAGAGAAGCTCAAGTTGTGTTCAAAGTCAGTCTGTAATCCTGCTGAGTAGGACACCTGAAAACCCATGTACATCATTCATCAAGCTAGTTTGAAAACTAATGATCGCAGCCTTCATGAAGGTGTCTGGGAAAGAGGCAGCACTTTCTAATTTTGGAGGAGTACCATGATAAACTGCAGCAGGCTGAAATTATAATTTAATCTCCTCATCTCCTCTAAAGACTGACAGCTTCTCAGAGGCCTAAGAACAACAGCGAGATCCTTAACTCAAATATATCTAAATGAAAAATGGCAACAAACAGCGTGTTTATCTAGCAACATGAACCAAATCTCTCTTGAGGAACGTTTCTACGCTTTGCATTAATCGCACCCCACGACTTTAAAAAAATGAGTTACTCAAGCGTGGATAAATTAAAGGAGCTTTGTATTTGTGCTGTACGAAGATTATTCATGAACGTAATTAGAAAACAGATTTACATAAATCAATTGGGGCTGTAGCATTTGTTTACATGAGACTAAACAATGACATATTGGCTGGGTAAATACGAACCAACGAATCGAGTATCTACTGGGCCATGAGGAAAGACTGGGACAGCTGATTCAAAGGAACCGAACCTGCAGCGTGTAACGCATCTTGAAGCAAGTTTGTCAGTTTTCTTTGATTTGTTGAGGCTTCTCTGTAGCTTGCAACTGTGTTAGGATGCACTGACAGAAATAATGGAGGTTAGAGGCCTTTTATTGACACAATTTAGGAAAATTCTGATGGACAAAAGATGATCAGTTACTGGCTGAAGTAAAGCCTTTAAAGTTGGATTCATGCTTCTGCTCAGTTATATATACACATACTCTGTTTTCAGCTCTAGTTTTAATGCCACCATCCAAGTCTTTAGCTGCTGCTGCATTCTGCAGATAATCAGTCAGCTCTTTGGTACTGAAAGTTAAATTAGAGTCTTAAGACAGAGATCTTGTCTACGGAAATGAGCTACCCTCTGGTTACTAAGACTGGCCAAGCCGAATCAAAACCTCAGATGTGAAACCAAACCAATGTGCTAAAAAACACTAAAAATGCTCAATACTAAGAGAGAATTATGGCACTTGGGTGATATTATTCAGGATACACCGACACAGAAAGCTCCTTTCCCAGTAAACACATACATTTACATAATTTAAGTGGTAGGCTGATGACAAAAATATTTAATGGTGCAACTTCTGAAAAATGTCAACGATGTACATATACTGCTCTAAATTAGGTCTAATATTAACTGTACTAAGAACAAATCAATAAACTCATTATACATTTTAACATGTAACTATTCTGCCTCTACCCGAGAACAGAGCACTGCATTACCTCATCGCTCTTAACCAAGCTGTAAAGCTTTGTTTCACCGGTCCTCTTCGACTCCAGGGATGTATAATGACTTGTCATGAGAATAAGAGGGAGCTGCACTATGATACATCATGTGACCAGGCCTCTTTTACCGAAACACCTGCCCCCCATCACTGTTTAGCTCTCAGTGGCCTCATTCCCACTGCAGAGCTGTCTGGATATTTCTGCCTCCCAATTATTTCCCCCCAGAATATGAAGTGTAAACAGTTATTCCAGTTGAAGGGTTATTAATCATTTTTGTATTGTATGTATTTAGATATATGTTAGTGTCTGAGTATATTATTATTCACAATGATTAAATGCTGGTACTTGGCAGGAGAAACTGAAATTAGAGTTCATCGTACTTCGAAGAAGTATCAGCTTAAATTGAATTTAATCAGTTTCTTTGACATTGGCACAAAAAAGACAGACTGACAGTGATCCAAAGTGCACTCTCTGAAGCAGCCGCTTATCTCCACCCTGAGTTCATTACTCTGACACTTTCTCCTCCACTCTGTCTCCTCCTCCGTTTAGCCGTCTCTCATCTTTTCATTCTCCCACTCAGGCCTTCAAGCTTTCCTTAGATAAAACCACATATCAATGACCTGAATGCTCCAGGTGCATTTCCAAACCTCAAAAATCTCTATTTGCTGAAAATGAGAATCTCTAAAGCAGGTATGCAATGTTTATCATTTCACCTTTCATACTTTTCAGGAATATATTGAATGTAACCTGTATTATTAGTGCCATCTAAGCCACTGATCCAACCACTCAACAGTACTGGGCAGCATGGTGGTGTGGTAGTTAGCGCTGTCCCCCACAGAATAACGCTTACCGGTTTTAATCTCCTGATTGGCTCAGCTTCCTACCATAGTACAAAGAGATGCATGCTAGGTTGACTGGTGAATTTAAATTGGCTGTGGGTGTGAGCTGTATGAATGCACAGCATCAGTGAAGAGTTAAAAAGAAATGTGACTTCAGTACAATGTTCTATAAGTGCAGGTACATCAAATCGCTGGGCATAATGTGTTACACTGTAACTACTTAAAGTACTAAACACTACTTTAATCTAATGAGTTCATTCTGAAAATCAATCATTTAGTTTAGTTTTGTTTTTGTGATCTTGGGTTTTTTTTCCTAATAAGCAATCCATTTCTGTTAAATATTGTATTATATTAGCCGTTTCATTTTGTTTTCAATAAAACAAATAAAATAAAAATTCCCTAATGTGCTAGCAGTGTTTCTGTCTCTGGCCCTTTCCTCACAGCTGCTTACTAGCAAAGAAGATCCCCTTGACACTGAAAGTATTCACATTGTGTGTATATGGATAATAATACTTCATAGCTCGACTTCAGAGTACTGTCACGTTTGGTAACACAAAAGTGCTCCAACAAGTTGCTTTTGTCACGTATCACTGTGAAGTAACAGACTAATGCTAATGGCAGTAATCTTGTAAGGAGACGTGTTACTTCTAAAGGCTAACGTATAAAAATACTGTCCAGAAAATTAACTTTTTAAAAAGATGTTCTTCAAGCCTGCAATAAACACTTTTTTCTTAGCATCAAGGAGACAATATTGCTTAAATGTAGTATTTTTTTTATTACACAAAATGCCATCTAAAATATTTCCCCTTTTTTAGCAGACAACACCAAAAAAGGACAAAAATAAACAAAACTTGCTGTGAAGCCTCCAAAACTGAAGGATTTTCTTGGCAGCTCTCTGTGCTAAGTCTTACTATTCTTATTATAAAACTATTTAACTACGATTGTTCTAAACATACTTGTCTGTGAGATTGTGTGATTTCTAACTGTGTGAAATCCTGCTAAACAAAAAGAGTCTTGCTTTCCCTTAAAATCAAAATTTTCTATCTAATCTCATCCACAAAATGTGCCAAATAAACAAGTTTTGGATTGATTGACGGATTGAGGCGGAAGATTTTTCTGTGTTTTCTGCCCTAGTTCCTCCAACCTAGCGGGTCTTGAATGCATGCTGACATGTAGGAAAGTCTGTAAGTGCTGAGAGATGAAAGGCGGCGACAAGTGGGTTTGGGGTTGACGCCGGATTGTTTTGCTGCTTTGCTGTTTGTTCTGTTTTGCCCTGATTCTCCTCAGAAATGCTAATGAAAGGGTCTGGAAGCTGATTTGGCAGCAAACTGATGGATTAGCATAACAATAGCAGTCAAAGGAAACACACACACAGACACGCCTACACGCCGATGAAGATTTCTACGTATGTGCACACATGAACTCACTCACGTGCATGCGCAACCCTCCAGTCACACTTGCATCCACCCACACAGACACACAGTTATACTCTTGCCAGGTAGATAGTGTTAAAATGTAAGAGAAGAGCAGTGTTGGGGGCATGAAAAGGTCAGAGAACTGAAGTAGCCTGCAGACAGAGAGACAGAACGTGTGTGTGTGTGTGTGTCAGAGAGAGAGAGAAAGAGAGAGTGTGTGAGAGACAACAACTGTATGGCTCCTTGGGGAAGAGAAGAGCAGGGATTTCTGTCTGAGTGTCTTGAGTGTGTCCAGCTGATGGTGTCATTGTGTGTGAGTGCCAACAGGAGCCTGGTAATTATCAGCAGTACTCAGACGCTCAGACACTCATACGCATGCACGCGCTCGCACACGCACACACACACACACACACGTAGCCAAAGCCAAACCTCTGTGAAAAAAACCACATTAAATTAAACATCCATCATGTATTACTACACATAAAACATGAAAAAGGTAAACAATACACTATGCAAATGTGAAAGTTTCTGATAAAGCACCCTGTAAATAAAGATGGTGACAAATTGTTACAGCAGCAGCTAATAGCAATAACAAAAAAAAGACAAAGAAATTGTGTGCACAATATATTCACAGCAAAATAAAATAATCAAATAAAATGCACACACTAACAGCCTATGTGCCTGTGGTGCTGTGGGCTTCAGAGTGAATGTTGATCCTTCTCCTGGAAACAAAAGTCTCTCTGTGGAGCCATGAGGAGGGTAAAAGCAAAACAACCCTGTGTACAGCTCAAACACAAAGCACGAGTGGTCCAAAGAATAGCAGTGGCTTCACTTCATTTCACTCAGTGTATAAAGCTGAGCCATTCATTACAATTTTAGTCACCAGTTGTGCTCAGTTGAATGAGAAGAAAAAAAATGGCCTAGAGCACTTCAAACAGAATCATCATTTGCTCTCATTCCCTCTCTCCCGCTAACTTGCACCATGAAATATGAAGCTGTTACCTCGCTGAAAAACTCCTGTTTTGTTCCCTGATGGATGATACAGGTACCACTTGAGTAAATGTGGTTACATTAAAACCAGACAGGAATGCAGCAATTATGGCCTTTGAGAGTTTGTAACTTTCACCTCATCAGCCTGATTAGTGTTCATTTTAAATGCCATACTGTTTCACCGTTTGTCCAATATAAAATCACCAAAGCAATTTCTACAAGCCCTCTTTTACTTCCACTGCACAGAGTGTAAGTTTTGCCACTGGGTGTCTCTCTGAGAAAATATCAAAAGACAGAGTTTGATGGTGTTGCAATGACAAAGGTAATGTATTAAAATTTTATTACTGTCGCGTTTGGCCACTCATGATGTCTTTTTTTCCTTTTTCTTTTAATGAAAGGTTAGCTAATACTTTCAAAATAGTTTAAACACAAATATCAAAGAAATATACCGTACCATGCAAAAATCTTTATTCACCACTCTTTATATTTTACCTCCAAGGAGCTTTCTCTTTTGCAATAGTCCTTCAAGGCTTTCTGAGGGTTTTCAGTTTTCTTTGGACATTGGCTGCTTTTTCACTCATTTTTAGTTCAGACGTGGACATTTTTGGAATGTTTTTTTTTCTTTTGCACATAACTCAGTTGATGAACCAGTGTTGTATCATAATATTAGAGATGGCATGATACCACTTTTTTATGTCTGATACCGATATCATAAATTTGGATATCTGCCGATACCGATATGAATCTGATATAGTGTATTTTTTAATCAATAAAACAATTTTTTTATAAATATGTTGCTACATTTTGTTCATTCTCAAGTTTTAAAAACCAAAACACTAAAGCTATTCTGTTATACTTGTATGCAAAAAATACACTGCACCCAAAATATTTTATAGTTCAGCAAAACTGATCAATCGAATAAACTTAAAGCTGCACCATCATCCCTATTCTGGTATCTTAAAGAGTACTTAGCAGAAATATTAAACAACCTAACTAATAGGTTTGCCAACTCCCAGCAAAAATATTAACACCCCCCCCCCCCCCCCCCACCCTTTACCTCACAATGCTTAATCGACATAATCAACTTTAATTTAATGCACGTGTAAAACAAATGCACAGAAATAAATTATTTTTCAAGAATAATTAAATAGATTCAACATCTTTCTACAACAGAATTGCAGACTGCACAGATGGTACCTTCCCATAGGAAAAAGTACTATAGATTACTAGGATGTATATTAGACTTAATAGTTACTATATACAATAATGGATTTCTATACATTTAATCAGATGACCACTTTGGTTGTAAGATTCAGATAATTATTTATTAAAAGTTCATCATTTTAAATGAAATAACAAAGAAAAGTATTTTTTGTGCCTCCCTTTCCCTGTTAATGCCCTACCTGGCCCCCTGGCAAAACTTTGCTAGATCCGCACCTGCACAGTTACCAGCTGTCAGCTACACAGAAAAGGATCCTGGTGTTATTTGTCTCTCAGAAACAGTTCATAGCTTCCCTTCCACTCATTCATGTCACATAACAGGTAAACCTGTTTGTCCATCACTGTTCAGCTGATGATTCAGTAAGGACATCTCCTGGTTTCATATTCATGTTTCCCTCTCACGACATATCCAAACGGATATCATGACCAGCAGCTTTTACAGCCATGGCTCCAGCAAACATCAGCTGATACTAGAAATTAATATTAAATCAAGTCTAACAACAGCTTATCAAGCAGCTGTTCTTTATCCGCTGGTCTCCTCTTTCTGGCGCAAAGTGGGCAATAAACAAACAAGTAAGACGGGACTTGCGACAGAAAAGATCATTGGTCAGTTCCATGATTGAAGTAGCAACAGGGGAGGAAGGGGGAGAGAATGAGAGAAGAACGGCAGCTGTGCAGCAAAGACAGAATAACTCCAGCCTTTTTTCGTGCCTTTTTTAAATTCTAGCTGAAGTACGGGACAAATCGCTTCCTTTTCGCCTCAATATGGAACTCCGATGGCCAGTCCAGCTGTGGCTCCATATATATCAGTTGTTATGCTTAAAGTGGAAATACTATGCAAACATTCAGAGATGCACTTACACACTTTACTTCTCTGGGATAGTTTTCTTTGAGATGGAATGCCGCGGTTTGGAAGCACGTAATGCTCCAAATGCTCCACCAGACCACCGACATGTCTCGCAGACAACAGCCGCTCTATCAGGTGACACATACTGCTCCGATGCGCTGAGCTGGGTTACGCCAAGTAGCGCGTTTTGTGAGGTTATTTTGTGATACTTCGGATCGGATTACATTTTTTATTTCTCTCCTATATCCGATCCAGTAATTTAGGTCAGTATCGGATCGATACAGATACATAATATCGGATCGGTCCATCGGACTCCATTTTAAATTTGGTAACACTTTGTTACCAGCAGCCTGTCGCAAAAACACATCATTTGCTCCCATTTCTCCAGTTGAATCTAGAACAGATACCAAAGATAACACAGTTTCCCATATGGAAAAGATATATATAAATCTTATAAAGTTTGTATCTGTCTTGTATGAAACTTGTATGAAAAGCATACAAGAGTGAAAACACATATAAGATCCCTTGAAAAATTATATAATGAAATCATATATGTTTTTAACTATTTCTTTTCCATATGGGTTGACAGGCATAAAATGGTATCTTTGCACCAACAAGGTGATTCCCAAAGAACCACGTGCCAAAAACCTGGTATGTCTTGCCATGGTATGCAGCATTACCTCAAAAATGTGAGGAAATTGGATAAGTGGAGGACAAAACAAGAAGTGGCAGGAAAAAAATTAAATAAAAATATCTTCACCAGACATGCCATGTCCTTAGGAAATATGAAATTCAGCAAAGACCTGAAACTGGAACTGAGAGATGAACTACTACTGTTCACTATAGCCTCAATGGAAGAGTGGCTGCCAAGAAGCCATTTTTAAGGAAGCGAAACAGGGAATAAAGGCCAATGTATGCCAAATTACTCAAGTACTGGGCTGAAAATCAGCGACAACTGGTCTAATGAAGTGATAATCCAGATGTAAAATTCTTGGTTTAAATTTTTATCGGAATGTACAGAGGAGGACAAGAGATACTACTGTGTCTACAGTTGTCTGTAAAAAACAGTGGAGGCTCTGACATGGTTTGGGAAAGCATTTCAGTCAGTGGTGTTGGAGAGCTTGTCAGATTTTGCCATGCAATGCCATTGGAAGTTTAATTTTCAGCACGAAATTTTCAAAAAAAAGGCAGCCAAAATCTACAGAAGAGTTTGAATGTCCTTCAAGAAGAAATGACTACAAAGCTGCTTAAGAGAGTTCAGGCTGTGTAGAAGAATAAAGGTGGTCATACCAAATATTAACTTTTAAGCTCATTAGAATTGTATAGTATTTTTTGCATTACTAATTGTATTTACTGTATTTCCGTCTATGCTTACATATTTCGATAAAGTGCTGACTCATTATTTATTTGAATCTAAAATGCTTCCCAGTCTGAGGTATTGAGTTTTTACACTTGAACAAACAGACGTGGCGCAATGGTTTGTGGACTGTTGTCAACTTGTGTGACATTTGTCTTACTCTTGTAGGATCTTGCTCTCAGTCGTCTGAGGGAACCCAAAATCCATCACCTCGTCCATCAGTTCGTACACCGTCACAAAGTTGTCGCGAATGCTCTCCTCCTCAAGCTCCTTAAAGTACTCCTTAAATACCTAGAAACAGAAATACAAACAGCTACTATGAAAAATCCTATGCAAGCTGCTGAGCAGTACTTTTTACATTGAGTGCACACATACTGTATGTTATTACTATCCCACAGTAAGATTTTTATTATTATCTTTTCATATATCAGTGCTGAAAAGATATGTATAGGGGAAAAACAAATAGATACGCTTACACTTCATAGTCAACTGGTTAATACTGCAGTTTATTAAGACCTATTCCAATAATTTATACAATGAGCTGGTTACATTTATTCCTCTAGCAAGAAAAGAGCTGTTTGTTTATCTGGCCGTCTGCTAGCAGAATTATGCGAAACAGCTACTAGGCCATATTTCCTGAAATGTGTTGGAAAGGTAGAGGTGGAGATCAAAGAAGGAGTCTATTACAATGTGGTACCACTCCAGGTCACGTTCTTATAAATGTAAGAGTTTGGGAGGGAAGTATTCTGTGAGTGCCATTGTTGTTTTTTACCGTACATGTCACAAAGTACTTTGCAAGAAATACAACAAAACCCAAACCAAAAACCAAGACTGTCGGTGCAGAAACACCAACTGTTCCTGCATTTCATCAATAGATCAAACCAAATGTATTGCCTACATAGAAAATCAGACGACTTCATAATGCAAATGCAACTTTTCCATCCTTGGAATAAAAAGTATGAACTGTAAACATCACACTCACCTGTACTATTTTATAAAGGAAGGAGTACACGAGAGCAGCATTAGCATTCTTCTTAGTGATTGCCACCACTGAAAAAAAAAACTGTTAAGAAACAAAGTTTTATCTACAAGAGGCAAACGTTTTTTAATCTGTTAGAAGACATGAAGCAGGAATGTTTTATTCTTTACTGGGAGTGATTATGAGACGAATGCAGCATAATTGAAAGTTAACAGAATGTGTGAGACTTTCAAGCAACTAAAAACATGGCCACAGGGTGGTAAAAGAGCTCAGCTGTGTAATGCAGTGCACTGGGAATACTACTAACAACTGGAATATGTTCCTGAATTAATAATGTGTAAGTAAGACTGAGTGTGGAATATTGAAGACAGTGAATAACACATCATAGTGAACCTGTGTTCAATTTTTTAAGTGGAGAAGCTCAGAAGCAACCTGAAACACAGGACTTCATATAGATCTGTCCTGGAAAGATGCAATTAAGGTATATGTATTACATGCTGTAAATGATTGATGGGAGGGCTGTCACTTTGAAGAACTAAAGCAGGAATGTCAGCCAGAATGGAAAACTATACTGTGGTAAAGTGGAGAATTCACATAGATATTTATAGTGTCTGCAGTGAAGGCTTCGTTTTAGCAGGCACCACAGAGCACATCACGCAGCAGTAAACTCTCTTTGGATACAGTAAAGGTTGTTGTGTTTGATCCACATGAAGTGTGCGGAGCCATGGCTGATCAGCGGCGTCATCTCAGCGTCTTCTTCTCTCTTCATCAGAATGGGCATGAACTGGTCGATCACATTTATGTCCATGTTTCCCATGTAGTTACGGCAAATCAGAACCTGGATGAGTAACATAAAGACACACAAGATACAGAGGCAGAGGATGATATTAAAGAGGACTTTGTCATTAAATATTTATAGCTTTTGGCAAAGATACCAAACCTGCACTCAAGCTTAAAGAAGCTACAGAAGCCAGTGGCTGACAAAAACCCTCTAACCTCCTGAATGGGGGTTATATTTATTTTTTTCATCCTCTGTGGAAATGTGCAAAATGTGTTTCCAGCTTGAATCTCTCCTTTGTAGTTTTAATGGACTGATGGGTATCTGATCATGAATGATGAATGACCAACTTTTCAACTTGAAAGAAGAATAAGAGCAGACCTTAGCAAGGGTTGGAAGATTTCCAGGTTTGAAATGATAGCCAAGGCATGCAATGTCCCCAAGTCCTACTAGACATTTATGGTATATTCTCCTCCTTGCTGTCAATTGGCAAAAAATAAATCAATCTTAAAACCAAATTTAAAAAAAATTTTCATTAATTCTTAGCCTTTCCCTTATAAAAATTCATTTTATGTCTGAAAGAAACAGTACTAAGATACTAAGTGATAATAAACTAATAAGAATTACTATCAGTTCAGATACCCATTCGCATTGATACCTTTAACCATTTATATGTTTGCAATTACCAGATAGCAACATTAGCCATTTCTTAAGTCATCATTGAGGTTGTGGCTAGCGGATAATGTTAAAAGGTACAGTGTGACAAATTTCTCCACTAGCTGTCCAAGTTCTGTTTTATTACCCCTCCCAATTCAAGTGCATAATCCTGGCTATGGTGGCCACTGTAGGACAAACAACTCTGGCTGCCATTTGTCTGCATTAAGTGTAGGCTGACAATAGTGTCCATGTCCATTTACTCAAGGCTTTAAAACTTTGTGAAAGGAGTCAAATAAGAAGAGATGAGTCAGTGAAAATTAGCACTGCTGTAGGCTCATAGCACTGTTAGCTGCTAATAGCCTAGTGTTAGTGAAACTTTGGTTGAAGTGTATCTAATGTTGTTGGACTCTGTTCCTTAGCAAATAAATGCAAGAGTGAAAAAATTAAAGGGTTTATCGGAGGGATTTTTAGGACACTCAAACCCAACATAAAGCAAAATGTTAGTTTGTAACCAGCTATTGTTGTTTAGCCAATTTACTAATAATAAGCAATTGGTATAATATCAAGAATAGATAGGCATGGTTAAGCACTTTTTTGTGTATTAGAGCCCCAGTTTAGAAAATATGGCTTGAAGTTAGAAGGAAGAGGATACGTTTTTCATCAGATGATCAGTAAAGAAAAGTGCAAAGTCGTGAGAGGCACAGTACTACCTCAAACCACCTATAAATATTATTGTCCTTTTTTTTTTGGGGGGGGGGGGGGGGGGGGGGTTGCACCACGTTACATTACTTTATATGCCAGACTACTCAAAAACATTGTGATTGATGTTAGATTTGTATTGTACTAATCTTTACCAAAAAAAAAGAAAACCCTATTGATTTTTTGTCATTTTTTCCTTCCTCCTTTATTAAAAAAAAGGTGTCAAATATTGAGTATTTTCCTGGGTATCGGTATCAAGTTTTAAATTCTAGTATCACGACAACTCTATTCATCACTATATACCCGCAACACTAATAGCACCTCCATCACTCACAGACACACTTTTAAACAGTTGCAAATTGGAAAATGTGCAAACACACATCTAACAGACCTTTCCCAATGTGAACCTTGAGTCCTCCTCTTTGTCAGTGACTCAACAACCATTGAAAAAGAGCTGGAACCGGTTTGTAATAAAAGGCGAGTGTGAGCTTACACACCCACCACAGCTACTAATCTAGTTAAGTGAGTACATGTCTGTGATTGAACTTCTAAAAGTAAAAAATGAAAAAATTATGACTGCACATATTCTGTTTTTTGGGGGGTTTTTTCAGACCACTGTCACAAGAGATCCTGATATATTGACTTTGCTTTAGTTGACTTTATAAGCCAATTTGCTACATCTACACAAGACACAGTGTCTCCTTTGTGAAGAAAAAAAACTCCACTGTGGACACAATGAAAATAAAACACAGCATGAAAAAGAACAATATGTGACTGAACCAAGAAAAAGATGACCCAGAAACTCTTCTTACTCTGTTGTAAGTCAAGGATTTAAAATGATGACAAAAGTGTGCACGTTCATATCACACAAGTGCAGTTTTAAACTATGTTTGAGAACATTTTTCAGATCTGTTCTATATTACACACTGGGGGGTGGGGTGTAATTGTATCAAGGTCTGTCTTGAGACTTAAGGCTGAATGTTGTAACATCTCCAATCAGCATGCGATGCTAGTCACAGATATGACAAGACTTGCTTCATTCAGCCCAGAGAAAGCACCACACCTCCTAATTTTAATGAAAACATACATACACACGCACACAGACACACACACACAGACAAACATAACAAGATGAGTTAGCAGTCTTTCTAGTCTCCGGACGCACACGGTGAAGTGAAGAAAGAGATCAAAGCTTGTACGCTTCAGGGATCTAGATGGCAAGCATACACACATGCACGCACACACACACATGCATGCACGCACACACACACACACACACATGCATGCACGCACACAAACACAAAAAGCTCCCCATCTTCTTTAATAGAGGAGCCTCTGTTGCACAAAGGTCACAAAGGGGCAGATGCAACAAAGACAGGAGGAAATAAGAAATAAAAAAAGGACATTCCAGCAAAGTAAAGTAATCTGGGGGAGAAGAAGGATATGAACAGGCCACTGATCAGATTCTATGAGAGGAGAACACACACAGGCAACAGTTCAGAGGTGACCAGACAGAGAGTGAGCTATAGGCAAGTCTATATCAAAAAAGAGCTGCAATATTGAAAGCCCATGGAAGAGTGTCCTTTGAATTGCCAGTTTTAAAAATCACACCTTGATGGAAAAAACACCGGCACACATATGTTCCAGACTTGACTCAACAGCATGTTAACTATGTGGTGGTCATAATCATTTCTGGTTACCGCATCAAAAAGGGGAATAATTAATTACTTAGTCAACAGTGATTTTCCAACAGAAGATACAGACATCTGCTGAGTCCAGCATTTTTGATTTGATAATTCACTTATTTTCTTTGTTTTACATATAACAGTATCAATTTCTAATTGAAAAAAATGAAAAAATAAAGTATAAACAGCCCAATATATAACACTATAACACTTGCCTCCTACTGCACTTACAATGGCATATAGAACATGTGGACCGCAAAGAAAAGGCCACCAACATCGCTGGCCGTACACAACCAATGTGCACATACTTGACAAGTTGGCTGAAGTTAATTTCTATTTGAGACAATAAATCAATAAAAGACGAAGAAAGTTTATCACTCTTTTCATTTACTGTGATGAGCTGTGACGAGCTTCTTATTGACTGCTTTATCCACCAATTTTCCTCTGTGTAATTCTCTCTTTTAGTGCATTGATGTCCACCTTTAAAAAAACAACACAAAAGAAAACCCACCAAATTTGCATCTGAGAGACATTTCACATCATCCGATTATGATGATTCTGAAAATAACTAGTCTGTGGTAACAATAATGGTGCCAATCATAAGAATGACTTGTAAAAACTTTTATATCACCTTTAGGAAACGGAAGTGTCAACATATCACTGCCGTGCCACTATGGTTCAAACGTGTGTCAGTTAAACTCGTATTTCCAGAAAAACAAGCAGTGCTGCACTGTTTTCAGCAGAGAACCAATCAATTAGCATATTTCATGCCCCAAAGCAAAGCACTGCTACTTAATAATCCAGGTCTCTTTACAACCAAGTGGGAATGTATCCCTTTCAAGTTAACCTGCAGTAGTGTCTGCTTAAAGTTTGGGAAGTTTTGCTGGAATATCAACGTGCATCACAAATATTTTTTATATCTAATTGTTTTAAATGGCATTCAACTGTGACAGAGAGCTAAAAATCTTTATGTAGAACTTAGTTAAATCGTTTCAAAACCAAGAAATGTTTTTTTGTTCAGTGGGAACAAAAGGAAAAAACTAAAAAGGAAATAAGAACAATGGAAGCATAATATAAAAACTGAAGTATAAAATACAGCCAATTAGCCCTATTATAAACTGAATTACATGTGCTGATCCATTCTTTGTTTAATCTACAAGACAAAAGGCAATTCTTGGCGTTATAATTGGCTTTTACCAGCACAACAAAGTATTACATATTAAAACCATCAGTGGTCTTAAAAAATAAATAAATGAAATAAAACATAATCAGCCGGGGAAAATCGCTGTGGGGATTTGATGGGAGTTTGTTACTGGGTCACACAAGCCAATCAATGACTGTTTTCAATGTTTGAAATCAATAGAAAGCACTCACTGCTAACCTCTAAAGAAACATGGCAACAGACACCCCTCGCTGGGCCGTATGACCGGAAGGCAAACAGGAACAAAACAAAAAAAACAAGAACAGTTTGTGTCACCCATCAACCCTCTTGTAAATTACACTAAGCCCACTAAGTTCAATCTGACTATGAGATAAATTCCTGTACTAAAATAAATTTCTATGTAGAAAATGTTGAATGACGTTTCAAAGCTGCTAGTAGTTAACAGTACACAACTTGTAGCTGAAATAATGAACCATTGAAAAGTACAAAAAGACACCACTGAGTTGGTCCATCAACTGCAACCATTAAATATTGTTAATACTCAAAGGGCCTCGAGAAGGGGGCTTGTTGCAGCTGCAGCATTCTTTGTCCAATAAGACTAAGTCTACAGTGGCAGCTCTATCAAACTCGTACTTCTGCTTAGCTGGTACAGTGTTTACTATATTAATCACAGTTTAGTGTGTCAGCATGCTAATATGATACCCAACACAAGCAGATGATGATGAGAATGTCATTTGTTTTGCATCTAAATAAGTGACTAAATTACAAATGTGATCCAGCTGTAAGTCAGTCCACAAACTGTTACACTGTTAGCAAAATGTGTATTACCCAAGTCATGCACATTCATCCTCTAAGGTCATGGAATGTATCTAAAACAATCTGAAGGTGATCCCTCCAGTAGTCTTTTCTGCCTGCATATTCTCCCTGTGCTTGCATAACCTTTTTCTGGGTACTCTGGCTTCCTCCCATGGTCCAAAGACATCCATGGGTTAGGTTAACAGGCAATTCTAAATTGGCAATAGGTGTGAAAGTGAGTGTGAATAGTTGTCTGTCTCTCTTTGTTATTCCTGCAAAAGACCGGTATCCAAGGTGTGCAGGGTGTAACCTTCCCCAAAATCATTACTCTTAGTGGGTGCGAGTCATAGAGGATGTGATGTATGGATGGATGGACAGATGGATAAATCAACCAGTATGAAAATAATTAAATTGGGATTCATGGTGGACGCAATTAAATTAAACAAATTAAACAATTAAACAAAAAGCTAATCGAAATGAGTCAGTCTTTGCACATTACCATTATGATGTTGATGAATGTGCATTGTCCAACATAATTGAATATATATTACAAAAACTAAGAGCTGTAGCCCCTTGAGCAAATATACTATATGTCTGAAGATGTTAGCCTCCAGCTATTGGAATCTGCCATTACTCATTACAACCCAAAAAGTCAGCTTGAGCATGTTCGCTCATTAAAAATTCTATTGGGAATCACAGAGAACAAATGATGCCATGCTGATTTCAATAGCCTGACATTTAGGTCTACCCAGCAAGTGCAGTCTAGCGCCCATGAGGAGGCACCGAGGGCTTGGGGTAGGTTGGCACACTTGAAAACACAAAAATGCAACAGACTTCTGCAGTAGCAATAGTTCAAAAGGTCTATGGATTTGTACAGTTAAGCAGGTTACCTATGTATCCATAACTGCTTTGGGTTAATGACTACAACCTTAATATTATTTTTTTATCTACAGTGTCACTGGGACTGTTCTCATGCTTTTTTCCATCTCAGATTTGTTTCACAATTTTCTGCTACAACAGAGGACCTCATCTAGTCAGGGCAGAGAGAGGGTGAAGACTGAAGGCAAAGAGATACTACTGATTTGCCTCAGGGCAGAGATAGATGGATAGAACGCAAGAGAGGGAAAGAGAAAACCTTTATTCTGTACGATAAGACATCCAGGCAACGACGGGACTGATCCTTCTCCCTAATGGGTAATGTTGTCAAGCATATAAGGCTTCTTCAACAATTCTTTTTTTTTTGGCCCCACATAAATTAACTCTACAAGCTAATAGAGTCATATGAAGTAGTAAGAAATTGTAGAAATACTTAAAAAAAATACAAAAATTAATGAAAACAGCAAGTACTGCGTCATTTATGATCCTCATGACTTTCAGTATCATTTCCACAAACACTGTTTCATTGTCCTAAGAATAAGTTACGGTTAGAGAAAATACATGGTGAAGATAGTCTTATCCTTTTAATGAGTTATTGGGGTCATTTATAATTCCAGCTGTATATTTATATGTAACATTGTGATATTTATAATCCTAAAAATGTTTCCCACTGTGAATGTGTACAGCTTTTCATAGTGTTTTTCCGGGAAATAGGCTGCCGGTGGGGCAAGGATAATGGAAAGGTCTTTTCCAGGCTCATCAACAGACCCTAAAAACAAATATATATATTTATGCATTAGTTTAACCATTTTTAGCAATATTGCTTTTTCAAAATTATTTTATCATTACTTTCCACTTTAATCACCACATTTTAATGTTTTACACTGGAGCACAGCTATTAGGTCTAGAGTAGCAGGAGCCCTGAAACTAACTCCAATCCTCTTGCAGAAAAATCACTGTAAAACTATAATTACATTAAACCATTTTAGAATAGCTGTCATAGATAAAGGAGAGAGTATATTTACAACAAACACAATAGGAAGTCTATACAACATAATAGGGTCAAAATTTACCACACTCTGTCATTTTAATCACTAAAATAGTTTGGTCAGGTGGTAGACCAAGCCTAGCATTATGGTTACAGATACTTGTTACTTGTTTTGTCTAACTAAACTTACACACATGTTAGAACTGAAACACTTAAATCAGGTGTTTCAGTATTCTGGTAAGATGATCAACATAAAAATAAGTATATTTTTTGCAAAAATAATAAATAAACTTGAGACTTGTCTCCTAATGTGAACGTTAGCAGGTTTTCTCAGGCTTTTACGAGAGCAAACCAAAACAGTGATGGGTTTGTAAGCTACCCAAACAAACTAGATCAACTAAAAACATCACATTTTGCTGTGGGTAGTTGCTTTTTATGACATTTATGGTTGAAATTATTAGATTGGACTGATTAAGGTTATGTAATAATAATAATATCAAATAAGTATTCATGAAATACATAAAAGTGACAAATCCTTACTTTTAGGACTGCAGATTTTTTGTAAGGCACCCAGCTAAATTAACTGATGAGTACAAATTTACAAATAAATGACATTTTCACCTTGAGATCACTAACCCTCAAGCATTTCACTTGAGTTTGTCTCTTAAGATGTATTTCTAATGTATGTCATCCTCATGTCCACACACATATCCCCATTATTTTAAACTAACCACTGTACGGTTTATTGCATGGCATGTAAGGGCTGCCCAAGGTAAAGTTTTAGACCTCGAAATAGGACACATCACGTACAATAAAGGCTGCATCGCTGCACAAGAACAAGCCCTCTGTGTATACTGAACATTGGTGAAACGAGTTTGACAAGTTGAGCTTCTCTTCCTGTCTGCTCTGTACGGGTGGTTCAGAGTTAAATTAGCAAAGAGTTTTCGACAAAGAAAAGTGTATGCGGCATGTGATGTACAGCTGCAGATTACGCCAATAAAAATGAAAATATCCTGTGCGACTTTCTTGGCAAACTGACTATCTTGAGGCAGGTGCTGCGTTGATAATGTCAACTTCCTCACCAACAAGTCGCCACAAACTTACCTTTCCCTTCAGGTCCAGGATAAATATCGCTGACGCCGACATCTTCACGGAGAAAAATCCTCGAGAACAAGAAGTAGGCTAAATAATATCTGGGTCTACTGTAAGATATGGGTCACTTGAGTGGAATACGATTCGCTCCCATCATCCTCGTTCCTCCTCTCCTCCACACTGTACAGTCAACGCGTTTCGCTGCAACTCGCTGCTTTTCCGGATCGTAGCATCAAGCTAGCTACTGTCACGGAAATACGACTTCCGGCTATTTTCTTTTTAAATAAATAACTCCAAATACCTTAAGCAAATCATATTTTAATGTTTCTGTTCTTCATAAATAATACATTCAGTGGCACATTACTTTAAAAATATTAATGGTTTCGTTTTTTCTACTCCCACAGCCCACAATAATTTTGCAGGAATAGGCTGCCATCTGATTTACATTACTGTGACATTAAGACGATCTATATCTATAGATTAAACAGCGTAAAAAATAAGTTTAACCTTTTCTGAATGAAAGGAAAAGTGATGATTAATGGGAGTGGTAATATTATTATAAGTATTATTTAGTCATTATTTTTTCTTGATTTTTGGCATGGTAATGATGGGTGCGTGGGTGGGGGGTTTCTAAGACATGAGACACACCCATCATAGCAAACAACGTTCAATTATCCATTTATTTTGAAGGCGAGATCGTCTTTTTCCGGTTTCGGTGTCAACTTTACACGCCGTGTTTCCGGGTGCCTCGGCTGACAGCTTCACAGACCTGTCAGCCCCTCTCATCATCGGCGTCGTCTCCTGGGATCCGAAGCGCTGCAGGCCTCTGCTCGAGGCGCACTTTCAGGCGTTATTATGGTTGTTTATAGCATCGTCGCAAAGTTTAAATGGACAGGTGAGTGTAATGATTCCATTCTGTGTCCAGTGAGACAAGCAAAATACACAAATTAATGGTGGAGAAATAGCCCTCAGAAATAACCCCGACAGATTTCAGTTGAAAATACATGAGAATGCAGCAAGGGTTTCACTTACAGGTAGATATTTATTGAGGTCTAGCTGACTTTGTGTACACATCTCAGTGCAGTTTCTTAAAAACAGGATTCAAAAGGTTGAAAAGTAACTGCAAGTACTGCTTATGATATATGTGAGCTGCAGTACAATTTAATTTAAAAAAAATGACTGTGGCAGATTAAAAATAATAATAATAATAATAATAATAATAATAATAATAATAATAATAATAATAATAATAATAATGTACCGTAACAGCACAAATGAATGATATGACTCTTGTAATTTTCTTGTAAGGCAACATCCAAAACCATACAATTATTACAATGAAAGTCAGAAAAAACATTTTAAAAGAAAACGGTGCAAGTGTTGTACAGTACATGGTACTTAAAGTACTCTCACTGAGCAAAGCAATGTATGCTCTTGTTGTCAGTCTTACTTAACTATGGCTATGCGTCGGCATACGATTAATTAATTAATAATCCGTGCTATCAAATCAAATCAAGTAATCAGTTAATCAGCTAAAAAAACTGGCTTAGCTATGTTTCCCACACCAAATGCAGCTTTGCATGAGAGGCGTGAGAGGAAGCTGTACATCTATACTGTGTTACACTAAGGCCTAACAAATTAGGCAGCTTGTCACTAATCAGTCACTGATTCAGCTATGACCTGAGGCCATTAGAGTAAAGGGGGAATAGAACTCAGCACACTCTCAAATATACCAATGAAGAGAAATAAACGGAGTTCTGGAATGGGGGAAAAAATCTTTGAAATGATGCTGAGGTAATTGAGAATTTTGAAAGGACAAGTGATCAAGAAAATCGTATGAAGCTGATGTCAGAGACTGGCTATCCCTGCTAACAGGAAAAATAGTAGCTTTTGAAGCTGAAGGCGTACTTCCTATTTTTCTTTTTTTTAAACAGGGTATACTTCCTTTTTTTTTACAAAAAAACAAAACAAAAACAAAGGTGTATTTCCCTTTTTAAAAAGGTGTACCTACGTTTTTTTTAAAGGTATACTTACATTTTGTTTTGTTTTGTTTTGTTTTTTTTAAACAAAATTTACTTATTTTTTTAATGGGAGATTTGTTCAAGTACATTTTCAAAAATCCAGCAGTTTCCATGATATGTGTTTTTAACGCAAGCCTATTCTCATAAGAACATGTTGAAATGTTCTCCCACACTGAGAACTACTGCCATGATAATGCGCTTGACATCAGGATATTCCTTTCCAAGCTCTCCAGAAATAATGGATTTTTTTTTATCTTTATGCATCTAATCAGTTGTTAACCAAGGATCAGTTTTTGAGATAGAAACTATGAAAACCCATGGAAAAGGATCAGATGGAGTGAAACGGATAGCTCACTTCTGGCCCAAATACCAGAACAGTGGTTCAGAAGGTGTGGAGACATCCCTTCTAACCAATGCTAAACTCACTGTCATAAATCTCTTCCTCCGTGTCCTCTTCTATGTTCTCGGCCGCTCTCTCGGCCCTCTGTCTCTCACTTGTCGGGATATAGTTGTCCTCAATGAAGCCGTCGTCATCCTCCTCGCTCACTGGAGGCATACAGTGAGGATGCATTCCACGTCCTCCGTGCATGGTAAACCCCACTTCCAGGCCTGAAAACAATGAGAAAAGAAGAAGAGAGCAAATAAAAAAACCCACAGCCAAGAATCATTAGAAACCAAGTCCGGTAAGTCATTCTGTCCAACCATGTTATCAGCATTTGCAAATATAAAAAGACTCGCCGAGTAAGTCAACAGAGCGCAGACGGCTTTGGATTTGAGGTATCAATTTCTATGAGCTCTTAATTGCTGTATTAGCTCTTAAAGACACAGTTCTTCTAAACAGAAGATCTCCTGCAGCCTAATAAAAGCCTAATAAAAGATTTTCAAAAGATAATTGTGCAGTCTGGTTTTGCTTCAACTGTAAGTCAGCATTTCTCATTTTTGGAAACATTATGCAAGCTATTTGCCAGGACATGGCATCCGAAGTACAAAAATTAATTGTTGCCGTGTTGTTATGTGTTCATTGGCTTAGATGATATTTTCATTTCCACTTGGAGGCAGTTCAATGCACTGTGAATACAGCACTGGACACTGATCTCCAGTAGTGTTTTTGTCTTTTTAAACTCAGATATTTAGTCATTGTTGTGCTGCGTTTTGGTCTCCCCCAGCTTCTAAGGACTGCTTCTGTTTTTATCTGCTTTTAATTTCTGACCATCTACAGGAGCTGGTTGTTTATTTTGTCCACAAGCAGCAGGGCCGGAAAACAAAGACAATGAGCTGGAAACCACTGTAGCGCTAACACTAACTGCAGAGGTAGCCTATAATTCCTGTCATTCATCATACACATAATCTTTTGGTCTATTGTTGATTTTAAAAAAAATGCTTTAGGCTGTGACAAAGCACACTATGAGCACAAGTACACTTTTTTCATATTGCTATTTTTCTTGTGTAATGCTTTCTTATCCAATCTGTTGCATGAATTTATAGATGTTAAATGTACTCTGGGCATTGGCTCGGCTTTCGGTTTTGAACATACAAACAAATGTCAGCATGCAGTAATCTCTAAAATTGAATTCATAAAAAGCAAACCTGATGGGTCACAGTGGCTAATAGAATCACTCTCCCTCAGCCGCGTGTGTCTGTAGCTCGCCAGGAAGCGCCGAAACACCTGATATTTAACCATAATGGCAATAATAACAGTGACCAAGATGGCTGCGACGAGGACGGCCACGAAGAACTCCCAGCTGTGACCGGTCTGTTTGGCTGTCAAAGTGTCTGTAAGAGAAGACAAGGAGTCCCATTCCAGTTAATCAGTGTGGTTTTGAGGTGGCACAACTGTGGAAAGAACCCAGATACCCGCATTAAGCTTCAACTATGGGGAACTGTATTTACTGTCTTCTGCCGTTAGAGCAGATGCAGAGACAAATTTCCTGCTGATAAACGTTCTATCTGACATTACTAAAACAACTGAACTCTTACCATTTTTTGCTGCTGTTGGTAAAGCTGTGTCATTTAGTGATGGTTCCATTTAGCTTTGCCTCTTATTTGTACAGCCTCTTCTAGAAAGAGACCTCCACTTTGTAGTTCAGTTTGCTTCTTGATGAATGAGGCTTTCCTCTTGCTTTGCGGCACCATTAACTCAAGCGTGAAACCATGGACTGCAGGCGTGTCAAACACATATGTCACTCTCTTTCGACAAGAGCCAGCAGACCCTTGAACTCCTTTTAATTGAAGCTGGCACTTTTCAGTGGTTTGTGTTATATTGCCTTGATCTAATTAAAGCCACTGTAGGATTCAGAAGTGATGTTGTAGGGCTGGCATCTCCCCAGATGAGGGAGTTAGTTGTCTGTTGACTAGTGAGGAGTTTAACTTTCAGAGCGCCGCTTGGCGGCAAGGTTGAGTGACTGGGGGGGAGGCCTCAGTTCAGTACCAGCTGAATGGTGCTGGTATCGTAATCGGTTTATGCATGCAATGAAATATGAGCTACAGACCTCTTGCTGTAGTTACATATGGATCTGGAGAAAGTAGAAAAGAGAAGAAAAGAAGCATGAATATTTTTATTTTACACACTTTCCTACAAAGGCATCTTACAAAACTGGGGAAAAAAGCTCCTCAGTTATGTAGATTACCAGTAAACGATACCCATGTGCATTGGTGCTTTGAAATCTTTGTGGCATTAAATGCATATTTCATAACTAAGCCACACAAAACGAAACTGAACAATCAAACGGCTTAAATATTTCACTAAGTATCTATGGAGAGTGAGTGTTTCATCATTAAAGGAAGCTCTTTTAAAGGTTCTTTTAAATACTGAAATTATCACTCAGCACGGGCTGTCAGGAAATCAGGAGGATATCATGCACAATAGGAAAAGTGTGTCACAAACAGGAAGTCCCACATACTGTAGAACCCTTCCTTTATGCTACACAAAACACTGGCAAAATGAGTAATCTGTGAGTGTGTGTGTGAAGGAATCTTAACTTTGCATGTTTAACAGCTTCCTACAAAACTTCAGACTTAATGGGCAAGAAGATCTTACATTTGTTGTTTATTATAGAAAAATTAAAATGGAATTTCATGGAAAATCAGTGCTGAGAGGAAATTCCATCTAATTTGAGCCACATGGGAAAAGTGCAGCATCTTGGGACTTCACTTCCATTTGTGTTGTGTAGCAAAAAGAAATGGGGAACAGCCTGCCTAGTTTGGCTGAAAGCCAGAACTCTCTACTGATGTCTGCAAAGATCACAATTTTTTAAAGCGATAAAACAAATCTTGCTTTTATGAAATGAAACAAACACATTATTAATACACGTGTGATCCTCCCTTACAGAGCCAGAATCGGCGTTTCCACCCACTTTTCCCCCCAAAAATTAGCTAACCAGCTGTCAAATGTATCATCATATTTCCAGAATTGGCAACGCGCACTGGATTATAAACCCCCGTGTTCTGCTTACATTCAGGAACTCGCTTGTTCCACTTGTTGTATTTTGTTGACAGTAGCATATCAGCGATGTTCTTAATGCAAATACAAACCTGTCGTCCACAAGAGAACCTTTATGCACAGCTATTTGCAAAGTAGACTCATATTTGCATGCACAGCACTACGGGCTGACCCCCTGTATTTACACTGGAGCTGCAAAAATGCAGTCAAATAAGTTTTGCTCTTGTCCGTGATGTCCATTCTTAACTGTTTTTTACTAGGACCTACAGTATATGTTTATGTTTGTGATCTAGATTTTAGATCATAACATTTTTTATTTTTTATTTTTTTTTTTTGGGGGGGGGGTTGCTAAAAACCTTTATATTGACTGTAGATAGATTTATAGCTCACTATAAATATAGAAATGTGTCTTAGTTAAATAAAAGAAGCAACACTGTATTGACACTTTACATCACAAGGCAATTGCCCTTTGCCTGTTGGAAGGCAGTCTTGTTTCCACATAATCACTGTGTCTCAGATGGACTACAGTTACTCTCATACAGATTAGAAAAGGTTTGCAAGTATTGCCACCAAATTTATAATTGCAGACAAATTGTCATAACATTCCAGTTGATCTGGGTTGGTTTGCACTGATGAGCACAGCTTGTCTGCGATGCATCTATCTGCACAGCCTGTTCTCACTCCCGACGCGTAATATACCGACGATTTGTCATGTCCGGAAGCGTTCCATGGGAACGGGAAAGGTGATATCGTGGATGAAATCGAATAGAATGACGCTCCTACGGTAACACACGTTCCAGCTGTGCAATTCAGCCCTAACCATGACCACCACCTTAATCATGTTAGATAGTGTTTTCCAAAGCGATTTAAGTAAAATAAGTGTACATGTGTAGATTCATTTCAAAAGGTTCTCATGTTTCCTAGTTTTTCTGAACTTGTAATATAGGGACGTGTTGGGTGGCCAAAAGGATAATACACCGACGATTTGTCACCTAGCGTTTAATGTTACACTTTGGGAGTTGTTCTGCAATAGATGCATCGCAACTCTTGGATTCTGGGTGTATTCCTATATAAAAAAATGGTTGATAAGCACCTATGCTATTTTGTAGTTAAATCGTTGTCTTGCAGGGGCTACCTCTCTTTTTGTGGGCAAGTTAATGTGAATGTGAATTTCTATATTCTTATACAACAACAGATTTGTTATTTTTATCACATTGCCACAGATGAACCACTGTTTCCACTAGTGTGACTGTAGAAAAAGCAGTTAAGTGGCAGTAAAAAAAAATCAACATGTAAACTGTAACTGTTATAACATCTAAATTAATTTTTGCAAACCAAACTGATGCATCTTGGTTTGGTTTGCAAATTGGCTGGACTGATTTATAGACAGCAGTGATGGGAAGTGCTGGAGTAGTCATGAATATTGCAGCCTGATTTTATTCAGAAGGCTGACCCACTGAAATTAGGCCTTAGTGACTGGGTGACCTGCTCCGCCACAGTTCACAGGAAGAGCGCAGAACATTGGTTCCCACAATGTGACAACTATGACTTTGGTTTTTATGACTTTGTTCCTGTACCAGCTTCATAAAAAAAGTTCAAATCAACTATGGTTTATAAAGATGTAAAGACGAATTTACAGTGTCTTTCTTTCCCCCAAAATAGTGGTGGTTGTTTTAAAGGGCGTGCTTAAAGTTTCTTGTTCGCTTTCTTGGCTCTGAGGTGATTTTTCACAGCAAGAGAGCTCCAGCTCCTTAGCTGTGGCCATTAGGCGACTTCCCCTTCATCTTCTTAAGCTATTCTCTTCAGCAGTGTTGGCTGTAAACACACCGACAGAGCTGCCTTTATCTCTTCCCGTTCTGTCCTCACACAGGCGTAGCAAAACATACACATCAACCCGGAGCCAAGAATATGTGTGTCAGAGTGTGACTGCGCACTGCCGCAGTACATTTGTTTGTGCTTGTATGCGAAGTTGCATCTGTGAAAAAGCTGCATTTGCGCCTGTGTTTGAATATCACTCTCAAACGCAAGGAGCCAGTTTTTTGCAGCCTTACTTTGTTTCGCCTCTCCAAATTGTGAGTCCAGCGTCAGTTTGTAGACGCTAATGATGGCCAGAGGGCGTGAAATGCTCTCCCTGTCATCAAACTGAATTAAACATCAAAATTATGTTCCGCTCACGGAGTGTGATGAGGCTCCTTTGAAAAGGCTAACTGTAAGCGGTTTGATGCTTTCAAATCTGATTACGCAACAGGAGGTGACACCAAATTATATGGTAAACTTCTTTCAACTTATGTAACAGCGAGCCAGAATCAGACATGAAAAACAGGCTTTTTGATAAGCACTTATCACAAAAATGGATTTACTTTTCAGCTCACACTTTACGCTCTCTGCCTGGCTGAAATAATCACCGATATTTATATTCAAACCACAAGCCGTCCTCTGGGTGACCCTCACCCCAACAATCCACAGTGCAGCGTGCAGGCCTCCCCCTTTGCCTCTTATCCCACTGCCAAGTTTTGTATTTTTGTCTTCCTTTGTAAATGTGTGGAGGAGTCAGGCCATGCTATTGTTTGTCTGTGATGATAGGCACAAGAACTAATTGAGCAGTGGGTTTAAAAACAGCTGGCAGAGACATTGTTTATTAGCCTGATTATTTAACTCACATACTGGAAGTATGAAAGCTACGCCCTGAAAAATGATTAGTGTATTGTGCTGGCGTTGTCTAACTATACCCAAGATCATAATAGCTTAAATGAACTCGCAAATGACATGTTTGGTTTTTGTCTTTTGGTCCTGGAATAATGGCAGTGTCAACAGAGAAGCCTCAGCCACACAAAGAATAAACCCAAGCTTAGGGATGGCTAATTAAAAAGATAATAATCAACCTGCAGCAAGACCAAAAACTACGTTATTTGATATTTTAAAGTTACTTTTAACACTTCCTTAATGAAACTCCACACATTTAAAGTGGGAAATTATAGACATGTGCTGTTTAAAAGAGAGAGAGCCGTTAATGGTGTTCTTTTGTTTGGGGTAAAAACAGCAGGTGGAAAACATGTCAGTGAGTATTCAGCAAGGGTCATTCGGACACTATATGAGTAAAAGAGTTCATAAATTGTGTGCCATTTTGCCGTGACTTCATGCGAAATAAGGTAAAGGTTTGAGTAGCTTTAAAATGAGTAGCAACTACAGAGTGGGAGAAAGGGTTTAAAGGTTGTAGTGTTTGACTGTTCTCTTATAGGTTATAATTTTACCCAAACAAATCACTGAGATAAAACGTACCTGCTCCAAAACCTTTACATTCACCTTTGGTTAAAGGTCGGCATCAAACTCCTTAGGATCTTTGAGTTTTTATTATATCGGTTAAAATGTTTTTGCTGTTGTTGGGGTTGTTTTCTTGAGATATGAACTCTTTTAGCTGCTGTCATATGTTAAACATTAAAGTCTTCTTCTTTTTTCCCGTTTACAGTGACAGCTGGGTAAAGGCCACTAGCTAAACCTTAGCTAAAACTAAAGCTAATCCTCACCTGACTTGGCTACAATTTCTGCTGTCTCTCTTTGGCAGAGAACTCGGTGCTGACAAGTCCTACAGCTCACAGTTTACCAAGCCTGTGGTGTTTTATTCGGAGCCCGGGCTCCAATACAAACAGTATTGTAGGAACTACACACAGCAGAAATACTGCTTATTGCTTTTGTACATTTTGAAGGTGGTGCAGATGCACTCATTTTCGATGGTACAATATACTTTGAAATAATAAAGCACAGCAGTGAGCACACAGTTCTGAACCACTGTGTGCTCAGTTTGTAGGGCAGTGCAGGTCATAGAAATGTAAACACGCTTTGATATTGTGTTTTTTCTGTCTATAGAAAGAATGGCCTTCAGCTGCTGCAGCACTAAATGACTCCACTGCAGGAAAAAAAAATATGTTACTGATTTCCACTGTTAATGAAAACCATATTATGTTTTGATATACTTTGGATTTTTCTGGCAATGCGTTCAGGCACGCATTGCCAGTCCTCCTCCTTCAGTCGTAACCAGTCGAGTTGTAAATAAAAGTATGTTACACTTCATGGTTTTGGAACAGCTAAATACTCCTTATTTTATTTATTTATTTATTTAAATTTCTCCCATTGTGATATTGTTGCACAATATTCAGATATAATTCCTTGTCTCAGTTCACAACCAAACCAAAACACATATCCCAGTGTGTGGAAGACACTGGCTACCTCTCTCTTCTACAAGCTGTTGATTTAAAGCCTTACCTGGTCACCTGTCAGAGTAGATCTCCGTGGCTCGCACATTTCATGTCGACCTTAGCCACATTTTCTCCTGCCTTCCCTATGAAATGGAGAAATGTTATGCAAAGGTTGAGCGAGGTGTGCTCAGCAGCTGCTTCCGAGAACATCCAGTTAATAGGTAACTTTGTAACTAAGGTACGCTCTCTCTCACTCCCGCCTCCTGCCTCTTTTCTGGCCAATGGCACGGCTGACCTGGATGGAGCCAATGTTGTTGTTTTTGCACTGCCAAACCAGGAAGAGGTAGAATTTGACTTATGAGCTGTATTCATATTTTCTTTATATGTAAATACCCACATACAGGTGCAACTATATGATCTGGTCTAACCTGTTTTTTGTTTTTTCTTTCTCAAACACTGGTATCCTGTTGCTGTGGATCATATAATCTTGTTTGTTACGTGCTTTGTGCGTCCCCTCTTCTTGTGTATCGTAACTGTAGTTTAATGCCACCCCTTACTATTTAAAATGCAAACTATTATCCAAGACCTCCTGAGATCAGAAAGGAAATCAGACAAGATAGATTTTTTTGGGTTGACAAGGAGTCATGTTTATGTAAGACGCCGCCCGCTGGAGAGGACAGACCTCTGAAAGGCTCTGAAAGGAAAAGCGAGGTGACCCTGAAAACAATAGGGCCACTTCCTGGCCACTCATCAGTGCACCCTGCATCTTTACATCTCCCTTCCTTACTCTTCCTCTTTCCCTCCCTCCCTCCATATGTTCCAGGACGCTTCAGCTGGATGTCTTGGAGCCGATGACATATATGTAGATAGGTTGGGACACTGAAATGATTGTGTGTGTGTGTGTGTCCACCACCACGTCTATGGGCTGTTTGATGTCACTTTCAGCCGTGCCTTGCGTAAACAGCATTCCGTGTTTTAGTATATGCTGCAAAGACCTAACCTGTGACTACACTTGTGCATTGTGGGAAAATCAGTGAAGTGCAGTAGCAGCAAAGAGTTAAACTGTGAAAAGGGTGTCTTCCTGTACATGCTGAGTAGACACAATATTTAATGTCACATCTGATGATGAACATGTTCAGTATTTCCTCTCATTTCAACCCTGCTTCATTCTTTTCTGTTAAATACATCGGTATATTAACCAGCTAACCACTTACTTGATCTGCTGTTTGATGCTGTAGTACACAGTAGGCCTACATAGCATTTTTTTTCTTTAATTCTACTTTCTGCCACAGTTTGAAACACCAATGATAAGAACTACAGGAAGGACCTGAATCAGCAGAGAATGCATAAGACCATAGAAATGAGCTGAAAGATGTTTAAAGATGCTGTAGATGAGCTGCTTCAACAGACTCTGGGAATGAATGACGTTGTTGTTCAGTGTGAGTGACCTCACCCTGAATCGTGACTTTTAACGTTGTTCATTTTGCGTGACGTGCTGTAAAACATCTACTGTATTTAGCATCTACTGGATTTGTCAGTAAGTTTGGCAAGCATGTGTTTTTCTTTAAATCGCTGTCTTTTGGTCTGAGTGCTATTTCAATAAAGTAAAATGTGAACAGAAAAAAAATCAGATAGTAAAATTAAAGTTTTTTTTTTTCAGAAACCTTTCAGAAACCAGAGTTTAGTGGTGAACCAGTCATGCAAGTCCAAGGATGAATGCTTCTTCAAAGCATCTACTTTAATCAAGCCCTTACCTAATTCTACCCTGCCTTAAATGTAGTCTTTGTTAAAATAAACATATTAAAGCAGCTTTAAATGTTAGCTTTAGTGGAAGTACTACACTTTTTTGCTAATGAGATCATTTGTTGTAAAGAAATATGCCATCAACAATGTAATTTGAAGTACGATTTTTCTCAAAGCATGCAAAACTTTATGTAAATAATGAATTTGCTAATACATTACTCGTTTCTCCTCTCCTTATTGCAGTTATGTCTGTCAGAACTTCATTTATGTTATGTCTCAACAAATTTAAAACTCATAAAAGGTTCAGGACAACATATTTACATGTGCAGAAGAAAATCAGTTTGTTCAAAAAAGATCCAGATTTTTCATGATAAGATACAAATGTTTTGCTGCTAATGCTTTGAGTCCATCTACAATGTAAACAAGGTTAAGGTCATCAGTGGCAGGTCTGGAACTGTTCTCAGACTCTGGATAAGACTGTAGAAGGAGGCCAGGGGCTTTCCCCACTTGTGCTGGCATGGGATGTTTATTCTTTGTCCTCTAAGTGAAGTGTTGGGATCTGAGGTCATGGCCCTTTCTGTAGGGAAGATGGGAAAGCCTTGGTAGGTCCTTAAAGACGAGGGAAATAACAACACGTGCTGAATTGTACATAACAATGGACACTTGGACATGAGGAGGAAGTTATATGTGAGAAACGAACATACCACTGGACATTTAGTGTGCAGAAGAGACAGTCACACAAAAAAGCATCCAAGTTTTGTCTAGATTGTCTACTCCAATTTAATTTTCTCTAAGTGTATTTTTTTGAAGGCCATGCATACATCTGTATACATTTGTGGGTTTGCATATGTAAGTGTGCTCCACCTAGAAATATGATCATCTGCACAAGGCCGTCTGTACATGTGTTAAAAATCTGTACATTTTATAATTAAACTGTTCTTTTCTTTTTTTAAATTTGTAATTTTAGGGGGTCCTTTATTAGAATGATTGCATATAATCACTGAATTAATATAATTCAGGTGTCTTCTAATGAGTTTCTGCAAAAATAGACCCTTTTGTCCTTCTTTCCTTCATATCCTTCACTCTTCTGTAATGACCCAGTTACAGCGCAGAGGTTGTGAAAGTTTCATCCAGTTTAATCTAATATAAGAGTTTCCTCACTAGCTCTTCTCATTTGTGTGATGTTACATGCCTCGCTGGCACTAGCATACAAAATCAAGAGTGTGTTTGACTTGATCTCCTTCCATATCTTGCAGGTACAGTATTGTATACACCGTTAGAGAAGAAATGGATACTCTCAGTATCACTGTCCCAGCTTCTCTCTTTGATCGTGCTGCAGGGTATTTATTTTCTGCTCTTTTACTCTTCAAGGTGAATGAATACTACTTATCAAATGACCTACTGCATGTAAAAACATAAAGCTGAATACCTGCCAACTTTTAATACATTGAGGTCCATGTTTAATGACCTGAATGTTTCCTCTTTGAGGAAAGTGACTTACCCAAACGCTGTGTTAATCAGTAGGTGCTATCACTTTTCTGTTTGTTTTGGATGTTATGGTTGTGTGAATGTGCAACAGACTTAAACAGCACCCTGACTGATAAACGCACTGCTTAAAAATGGCCCCAGTAGCACAGAAACACACCCTATGTGGAAGTGAAAATATTAGCTGTGTTATAACTCTGTAATGTAGACCTGCTAGTGTTGCAAAATCCATATAAAAGTCAACTTGTAGTCAATTTTTTTAATAAGCTCCAACTGCATTTTTCTAATCCCTCCGTGAAAGTTATAAGAATATTTATGTGAAAAGTGAGAGTGTGGCAGGATTCAGTTATGGCTCAGCAAGAAATCTGACTTTTAATTATAGACTGAAAGACTCCTTTTTCAGGTTTGCCATGCAGAAAAGCACCCTCTCTGCTAGTATCCACTTTATTTAGGGTGCCCACTTCTTAGGTTTACACTAATATTAAGGTTTGCTGTTGGTTACGTTTAAAATAATGTTACATGGAAACCTTAAAATATTCAATTTAGTTCTGTTTTATTTATGTTATATTAATGCACAACAACACTCAGACACTCATTTGGGGTCATGCTGAATAAAAAATTGAGTCTACTTTGAAAATCTTGGTCGTCCTATATTTCAAGATCTGTGCAATGAAACCGCACACTCATTGGCTAACAAACTGTCAGTCACAAATCAGTAGCCAGTGTGAATGCACCCGCTCTATTCTCTGTCCCTGTTTTTTCACTGCCATGTTGGTGACAGGGGAAATGGTCATGTCAACACTTCAAAACAGCTGTTTACAAACCAAGCTACATCTACACCCATTTTCTCTAGCAACTAGAGGTTTTCAATGAGCTTTAAATTGTAGGTTACAAGCCCTACAATATTAAACAAACAAAAAATTAGAAAAAAAAATACACCAATCAGATGACCTGATAAAAGCAAACAAGCACTTCCCGAGAAAGGGAAGGAAAAACTCCCTTTTAACAGGAAGGAACCTTTGCCAGTACAAGCCCAGGGGAGGGGAAGCCATATTCCACAAGTGGTTAGGGGTGAGCAGAGAGAAACAGGACTAACGACATGCTGAGGAAGAGAGCTACTATTTTTGAACTAATAATTAAATGCAAAGGGATGTATAAACGCATAGAGTTTAAAAGAGGTGAGTGAAGAGGAAACACTTGTTGCATCATGGGAAGCCCCCAGGAGCCTAGGACGATTGCCGACTAACTAAGGGAGGGTTCAAGGTAACCTGAGCCAGAGCGTACTATAAACATGTCCAATAGGGAGGTTTTAAGCCTGATCTTAAAAGCTCTGCTGTTGGTTCCACAGGAGAGGGACCTTAAAGTTGAAGGCTCTGCATTCCACTTTTAAATATACTAGGAACTGCAATTAAGCCTGCAGTCTGAGAGCAAAGTGCTCTAGTGTAATATAAGAGCTTTACGGTGTGATCGGAGCTGATTTTTTAATCTCTTGTATGTAAGGTGAAGGACTTTAAATTTGATTCTGGATGTAACAAGAAAGGATTGAGGAGAAGATAAAAATAGAAGAAATAGTTTCTGTCTTTCGGGTCCCCGTCAGTACTCTTACCACAGCTTGAGCCTGAAAATAATAAATGCATGAACTGGTTTTCAGCATCAATAATAATAATAATAATAATAATTGGATTTATATAGAGCTTTTCAAGGCACCCAAAGCGCTTTACAATGCCACTATTCATTCACTCTCACATTCACACACTGGTGGAGGCAGCTACGGTTGTAGCCACAGCTGCCCTGGGGCAGACTGACAGAAGCGAGGCTGCCATGTCGCGCCATCGGCCCCTCTGGCCAACACCATCACTCTGACACGGGATGTTTCTAATTTTGGAGATGTTGTACAAGTGAAAGAAAGCTGTCCTACGTATTTGTTTAATTAAGCCTGTGTTTCTAAGCTAAAAAGAACTAAGACATGAAAAAAGTCATGCCTAGAAATAAAATTAAAACTGTATTTTAATTTTTCAAACTGAATATCCTATGCCTCATTCTCCTCTTCCATCTTAAATATACAGTCTTTTGGTAAGAACAATGCAGTGTAGCATGGCAGACTTTGTGGATGGGGACCTGCTCCCTCAGTAGATATGAATTACTCCTTCCAGGGTACCTGATCAACCTTGACTTCAAACAGCATCACCAAACCAGCGAAAAATTGTCTTTAAAAATGGCTTTGCATAGCAAAGTGTTGCATTTCTTGGAGGTTCCTGGTACTTTAAAAATAGTCAGTTTCCTATAATAACAACACTGTGTTAACTTTTGCATGTAATACAACTTAATCCGAGACTTATCACTAACTTCCTCAGTAAATGCAGGGGCATGCATGCTTTGGCACAAGCAGCCATCCAGATCTCACTTGCTGTGTCCCTCCTTCTCACCAGACGCTGGGAACAAGAAACTATGGCCCCCAGACCTGTGTGGCTGAGTGTGCATTTGTGTGTATGTGTGTTTGTCGAACAAGCTATCAAACAGGAGCCGAGACCCGCCACCTCCACCCCCGCCATCACCTCCACAGTCCTTTTCCTGCCTGTAGGGTGATTCCTGCCCCTGCGCTCCCTCCACTTCCTTCACACACATATCAGCCTCCAGCAGCAGTACCTCTTCCTGAATCTGGCTCAAGTTCTCTGGATATTCTCTGGACAAGCAACAACAGCTCATCCATCTCTCTGTGTGTGTGTTTCCATGCCTCCATGCACTCTCTTGCTTTCCCTCTCACTTGCTTTCTCTGCTTGAGTTCTCACTTAAAAGGAACGCAGCCTGAGAATATTTTAACACATTATCTTTCATCATGTGTCCCCAGGTGACACATAGTTGACTTCCGGGGCCTCTGCAAATATATTCTCAACATACATATGCATAAAATCTTACACTCCAGCTTAGCACTCTCAGGGTGTTATTTAACTTCCTCAAAACTGCCTATAATATTCCAGAGACACGTTGGCTGTACTCAGTACCACTCCCTTTCCACAGTTTCCTCAATGCCCATGTTCACGTGGGACAGATAGTCTATTTCTGTAATTAGGATTTGTAGCCCTAACTTGTATGATAATACTGATGAAAAACGAGCTCAATATATAGTGATGGCTAGCCAACTAATAAATCACAGAAAAATTAAGCACAACAGCCATTCGGCGAGTGGTTTGAATTTGATCACATTCATACAAAGAATGTGGATTTCAAACAAACCCAATAATATGAATAAAAGGTGATTTCAGTGCTGTAACCTGAACTGGAACCAAAACTGTGACCAAACCACAGAAAGAAGGACAGGAATTTGGGATATAACAAAGGTCTTTTTCTTCTGGGAGTTGTGTTTAAACAAAAAGGGTTCAGGCTCTCAGGATTATATGTGACATTTGCCTTTATAAACACCACAGTAACAGCAAAACCATTTTGCCTGTTCTGGAAAATAATCCCCCCTCCCCAACCCCCTTTTTAGTTATCTGGCTGTGTCTGTTGACTGTCTGAAATCACGTTATCCTCTGTGATCCCATGGTGAACTCAGAACTTTTTTTTTCACATTATACCTGCAGGTCGACTCCATGCTGTTATGATTAGGGCTTCCTCAGTCTGATCCAGAGGCTTTCCATAACATCATTAATGAGGTGTGTGCCTGTGTGTAAAGTCCATCTACCTGTTCAGGGTCAGAAGGGGCCATAACATCAACATCCATCAACATCCTGACAACATGGAGGGTTTGGTTGGTGTCAAAATGACAAGTCACTGTGCTCTACAGCTGGTGATGGACCCAGATCACTCTTTTCCCATTCGCAGTGCCCCGACCTCACCCCAGCAAGCAGATTGCGAGAATTGGGCTGGTGGTAGGTTGCATACTCTCGATTCTGGACCATGTTTTCTTTTCAGTGGGTCTGATGAATGAGCAGGAAAATAGTCGCAGCTTTTGTAACAGTATTGTAGTAGTACTAGTACTAGTAGCGTGGTGTTGTAGTTTAAAAAATGTTTTATAGTGGTTTTTAAATTACTGACACACATCCTCATGTAAGTGAATAATGCATTACACAAAGATATTTTTTTAACCCGAAATCATAAATATTATCAGGCTTGTTAAAAATTCTTTTCAGAATTTTCTCCAAGCACAAAGTTCAAGATTTGAGTTAAACTGTGTGAAGTCAGCACACTATAAATGTCACAAAATGATCAACTAGCCTATTGAGCAACATCAGTACTTTTAACAGGACAAATGGGTAAACTTGAGTTACTCATACTTTTATGATGCGCAGTGCTTTGTGAAACATGTAAGGCTTACAGTATCATACTGTCATGAAAAAGGAAACTTTTCATGGGGCTCTATGCGGTCCTGTGAAAACCGAAGTGCACCTAATGATTCAATAGCTTGTACAACCAACTCTAACAGTCATCATTTGCTGTAAGACTTTATCAGTCTCTCGGAGGAATTTTGTCTCACTTTTCTTTACAGCGTTCTTTCATTTCACTGAGGTTTGTAGAGATCCCTCTATGCACGGCTCTTTAAGGTCCTTCTACACAATCAAGATCTGGACTTTCATTGGACCGTTGCGACACCTTGATTCTTTTGTTTTTCACCCATTCTGTTGTATGATCGTTGTCCTGTTTTGACTATCAGACAATCTCACATTTAACTCTATAACTTTTTGGCATACAGAGGAGTTCATGCTCACCATAATGACCAGTACCCAGGTCCTGGGGATTTGCACTGATATGCTGTGTTTGTCTTTCTTGTGGCCAGACATCTTCACTTTGGTCCAAAGGAAATTGTTGCAGAAGGCTTGTGGCTTGTTGAGATGCATCTTTGCAAACCTACGCCGTGCTGCCATGTTCTTTTTAGAGAGGAGAGGCTTTGTCTTGGCAAGACTTCAAAACAAACTGTGCTTTTCCAGTCTTTTGCTGATTGTGCTGTCATCAGCTTTAACATTAAACATGCTAAATGAAGTCTGTAGAGTCTGAGATGTAGCTCTTGGGTGTTTTGCAATTTCTCTGACCTTGGTAAATTTCCACTCTTGAAAATTTTATTGCATTGTGTTAAAACACACCTGAACCCTCCAGATCAGAAAACTGCCAAATTTCTGCTTCAACAGAGGTACTCACACTTCCTGATGATCGTTTAATTATGTACGTTTTGATTACCTAGCTGCTATTTACCCTCTTAATTCCTATGGAAACTGTAAGGGTGGACTTGGTTTTCAAAGAACTGTGAAAACTTTCTTTCCTACATTTCTGTACATCTTGTAAGTCCTAATCTAAAAACTCTTTTTTAAAAGTTTTATTTTTTTTATTTTTTTAAGATTTAAATACCAGTTGTGGCATGTTAAGGCTCTTTCTGCCCAGACAAGTTTTATTTGGTGGAAATGGTCAAAAGACAGTCCTGCCAAACCACACTGTTGGTTTTTCATAAATGTGACAGTGTGAACATAACCAATTTTCTTTTTTATGATAGGATGTGATAAATATGACAAACAGCTGTGGAGTGGGCCAGAAACACTGGCAAGAACGTTTTCCCTCCATCAGTGCTGATTGGAAAATGTATTTATATATCCAAATTCATTACATATACAACACAGTCAGCTTTACTTTGTGAGACAAGTGGTAGAAATAGAAACATAAACATGAGAAAACATCATAGAAACACATACAAAATAAGTGTAAGCATGAAATGCTGAAATTGCCACAAATCATATAGTGAGTGCTGCGAGTGCCCTTCAAACATGCCACAGACCCCTTCGCCCTGCCAAAATGCACACACACACACACACACACACACACACACACACACACACACACACACACACACACACACACACACACATAATGCTGCATGCGTACAAAAGGGGACAAGGGACAAAAATACACATTTATACACACAGTGATCTGATAGAATAAGCTTTTAATGTTGTCTAATATTGGGCCTAATGACATGCTACTATTGCCCTCACATTAATTGATATTACACAGACTCTTGAGGACATCTATTTGAAAGAAAATAAGGAGAAGCAGGGACTTGTAATAGCTTTTTAGAAATAAGATAATCATGGCTGGTGCATTACCAGTGATACAGTGATCTTTTATCTGCCACCTGATTAGAAAACACAATGATGCTCACAGTCATACCCACTTGTGTCAAAAGCATTAAGAGGTGAACATTTCTCAGATAGTGAGAAACAATCTGCCAGCTGTCAGTTTACATTTTCTTTCTTTGAAGCTCGAGACACTTACAAATTGGGGTAATAGCATTCTGGTCACATGGTCCACAATCACACAGGAATATCTGGATGGTAACACCATCCCTGCTATCTAAAAGTTAGTCTATGTTATGGCTTGAATTAAACCATCAAGTTAATGTCTGTATAACTCTATTACAATGATAATAAGATTGCTGGTGGAGCCTGAGGAAATGGGAGGCATAGAAAGGAAGTGTTCCTGTCATGGGCAACTTGAAACCTGAATCACGAGGCCCTAAAACCTGCCAGTAACTCACTTTGTATCTTCCTCCCAAAGGAGAAGGTAGTTTTTGTGTGCATGTGTGGTAAAACAGGGGTGAGTGTCTATACGTGCCTGCAAGTGTACATTTAGATCAAATGTAGCCCACTACTACATCTTAGCAACTTTTCCCATCCCATGCTCACCCCATCCACACTGGCGTTGTATATTTTTGTACCCTGTCATGTCATTTCCCATCATTCTATGTCTTGAGCCATCTGTTGGCAGTATTTACCCCTTAAGGTTACTTAAGTGGCAGCTTTTCTTTGTGTGAAAGTATACAGTGGAAAGTGACAGGAAAGATGGGAGGGAAAGGGAAACGACATGCGACAAAAGTCGAGATCTCATGTGCTGTGATCTGAACTTCTGTCTTCACATCTTTGCTCCAAGGAGGTGAACAAATCTCTCCAGTCACTTTTTTTTAACAACCAGATTTAACAGCTGCACCTTTCAGATGTGTTCCTGCGAACGCAATAACAGATTTGAGTTTCCGTGCTTCAAGTGTTTGCACCACATGTGTTTCGCTAAAGTCACAAATGGTACCAATTTGCAGCATGTTTTGACTGTACATCAGATCTTCGGTTCAGATACCATTTTTGGATTCATGATTGCTCCTTGATGCAAGTGTTGGAGAAATAAACAAAGACACATATCTGAAAAATGTATGTCAATTTGTGGCTGAGCAGTTGCAGCAACTTTCTGACCCCTGCTGAGTTAAAGTCTGTGCCAAAAAACGAAACAAAAAAATACTTTAGTTTTTCATTTCCAGGTAAAAAAAAATCTCATTGAGATTAAAAATCTCATTTCTTCACATATTAAAGAATTACAAATGTAGTAGTTAATCTGTGGTATTTTTGGATATAGCTTCTTTTTTACTGACTCGATTTTTGGATATAGCTTCTTTTTTACTGACTCGTACAACAGATTTAAACTAAAAATCTGATCTTTTGAAAGCATGAATTTATGTCAATAATAATAAATCGTCACTTACAACAGGGATGATCCAGGGTCTGAGTCACAGCTTCATGCAAACCACAGTTGACCAAGGTTAATGGTATGATGGGCATGGGTGACATAAAGCATACTCTGCACACACAAGCTATTTTTCCTCACAAGCAGACGTTCATGGGAAAACTGGAAGAATGTTTATTTATTTTCCAGCTTTGTGGCACATGCTTCACTAATACCAGATTGCACTCCCTGGCTGCTTTGTTTGGTACACCTGTTCAACTGCTCCTTACAGCAATTAGCCAATCTCACAGTAGCAACTTTGGCATGTAGAAATGGCCCAGATAACCTGCTGAGGTTCAAACTGAACATCAGAATGGGGAAGAAAGGTCAGTTAATGACTTAGTGTGGCAGGGTTGGTGGTGTTAGATGGGTATGGGTCTGAGGATTTCAGAAACTGATGATCTACCGCAAATTCAAACACAGTTATCTGTAGGATTTACAGATGGTTCAAGAAAGAGAAAATATTCAGTGAGCAGCAGTTTTCTGTGCTAAAATGGTCTGTGGATGCCAGAAGTCTAGAAAGGCTACAATGACTCATTTAAACACATAAAATCAGAATATTCAGAAGAGCGTCTCTGAATACATAACATACTAAACCTCAAAGCAAATGTGCAGCAGCAGCAGAAGAGCGCACTGGTTGCCGCTCCCCTCAACTAAAAACAGGAAACTGAGACTACAGATTGTATGAGCTCACAAAAATAGAACAATTTGAAAAATGTTGTCTGGTTTGAAGAGTCTCAATTTATGTTGCCATATTTGGATGCAAGTGTCAGAATTTGGCATGAAGAACATGAAAGCATGGCTCCGTCCTGCCTTGGATCAGTGCTTTAGGCTGCTGCTGGTGGTGGAGGATATTTTAGTGACACATTTAAGGCTGCATGGTACCAACTGAGCTCTGTGTAAATGCTGCAGTCTGCCTGAATACTGTGTTTGATTGTGTCCATTCCTTCATGAGCACAGAGCACCCACCTTTGGATGCCTGCTTCCAGGAGAATAACACACCATGTCACAAAGCTCAAAGTGTTTTTTGAAGATAACAGAGTTATCAGTGAGTTTGCTTCAATCTGAGTTAATAAAAAGTCAAAAACTAACTGTGACACTCTGTATTAAATTCATATTCATATTCATATTAAATTCAATTTAATTGTCAATTCAGTTTCATTAATTTGTTGGCAAATCTCATCAAGAGCAAGCAATTGGTGACAGTGGGAAAGAAAAAACTCTCTTTTAACAGCAAGAAACCTCCGGCAGAAGCAGGCTCAGGGAGAGGCGGCCATCTTCGGCATCTAGTAGGGGACAATGAGCGAGATGGGACAAAAGACACACTGTGGAAAAAAACCAGGGATTAATAATAACTAACGAATAAATGCAAAAACAAAAGGCGGGTGACAAATCAAATATCCATAAGACACTGTACCACAGTGTCTACGGTGTGTCCACGCTGCATGTGTATGCATTTGTCTTCTCCCTGTTGTGAGTGTGCTGTCATATAGGAGTGGACAGCTTCGGCAGGAAGTATTGGAATTGTATTTAGCTCCAGTCACCTTTATGATAAATACTCTTTATGCATTCTCTGATCTGTGAAGTGAAGAGTGTATTTATTTCTTTTTTAAAGTTGAAAGCTGAACACCTCTCAGTTCCACTGGAGCATGATTGGCTTGCTGCCCATTTTCTCTAAAGTGAGTGTGAAATATAGCTGGGATAATAGTTTGTAAACCTTTCAGGTTGTCAGCACAAAGTGTTGGAAATCCTGCTTTTAAGAAAAAAACTGTTGAGAGATGATCTGTACGAGAGCGTAAACACATTTAAAGCCTACGCTGAAGTAGTGCCGTAGAGTTATCAGCCCCGTGGAGCTCATTATCTTTGGGGAAATTCGACTTGATTCAGTGGAGGTATTTAGATTCTACCAATCATTTTCACACAAATCCCAGAATCACCCTGTTGCTGACAACATATACACAAACACCCTAATCATGCATGATTTACATTACTCTAAACATCCACGATCTTAAGGAATGTTTATCAAAGAGCACAGCTTATGGTAAGATGAAGGTCAGGGGGGTTTGTAACTGCAGTTGGGGAGGAATCAAGGGGGTTGTTTTAGGGGGCCTGAGAGGTGTGAGTGACACTCTTGCTTAGGCTCCCAGGGCCCAGTAGGATCAGTGCGTGTGGAGCCAAGCCAGCTCGCCACACAATGAGGGGAAATGGGAATTTAATACAAACTTTCTCACAAAGTCTCTCAGACCTCCCGCCTCTGTTGCCGGTTTCACTTCCAGACACCCCCAGCCTCGCAATCACCACCTCCTCCACCTCAACCACAACAAGTTGTCAGAAACCTCTAAGAGATGTCGAGTAGCGCGCTGCCATGAATTTACCACTTGACACCATTTTCCCTCCAACTACAATAAATAACGTAAATATTAAAGCTCACGATAACATGAGTTTTAGATACAGCAGTTCAAACATTGCACACTTTTCTTTAATTTTTTTAAGTGATTCACACACAATTACAAGTCGGCACAGTATATATGGTTAAGAAACATCACATTCTCTGTTACTTGCTGCACACAACAGTGCACGAAGACATGCTATTGTTTGTCGCGCTGTTGGTAATATTGTTATTTTGAACCTGGACAGAAGACCCACTGAGCCGTGTCTTTGTCTGGTAGTGTCATTAAGCGAGTGGCTTTGTTGTTCCACAGTTCATAATTACTGTGGAACAACAAAAACTAGAGGATACAATGGCTTGTGTTGGGTGAGCAAAGATGAATGGCTGCAGTTCTGCATGCTTACCATACTGCATTTCCTTCATTTTTATGTACAAACAAACAGTATTCTGTTCACACATGCAGTTGCACTGCATATGCATTCAATAGAGGGTTGATTCACTCCAGTGTTCCATCATAAATGGATATATAAAGCATATCTGTGCACAGATATCAAAACACACACACTGCACACTGAGGCATCTGTGTTGACCTAGCCTTTGGTCTTTTCCCTTCTGGCTTCCTATAGTGGCTCCACCAAGCTGTGTCTGCAATACGGAACTTTTTTATGTCCTTGAACGTCTTCCTTTCTGCACGCCTTCCTCAGTTGTTTCTCTCAACTGCAGTGACATAGTTTGCAAGACTCTGCAAAATAAATATGTGAAGAGTAAACGAATGAAAAAAGGCTCACAAGGGTGTGCACAACTAGTTTAAGGGTACACTTTGTCGCACATTGCTCTACTGTAAACTTTACTGTTTGTCTTCCACAGCAGTAAGAGCCTGTTCACGTGACATTTCACTATCACTGCTCTTCCTTATTCTGAAGCACATGCAGGGGAAATAAGAGGAAATAAGAAGTTCTGATTTCTGTGCAAAACAGGACCATGCCTCCCACAGCCAAGTGTGAACTTCACGGCCTTTTGTTTGCCACAAGGCCCAAATGGAATCACTGTAATGTGTAGCCAAAATAGTTTGAACCTGTGTGTAACAATTTCAACTTTTGATTCCCCCCAACTTGAATCAACACCACATCTCTTTATTCTGGATAGTATTTTGACCATTGGATATCGTTTTATTTATCCATTAAGTATCAACACTTTACAAAGCTTATAAAATTGCAGCCTTTGTTTTGTTTTTTTGGGTAATACAATAGAATGTTCCTTGCAGTCTAAAACAGCCTGTGTGTGCTCCCGAAATTGAAAACAGGAAATCTCAAACAATAAGAAGTTGTGTCAGGTTGTCTGAAGTTGCAAGGGAAAAAAAACACTACACAAGTCCGACAGTTTTTGTGGAGAGAATTAGAAAAGGCGTGTTCAGTTTTTTTCCAAATGGACATAGCAAAGTGAGAGCACTTTTAAAAAGTTGGGATCTGAATAGACACAACAAGCATATTGTTCATCATTTCCTGAGGCTGAATGATTGTGAAGGAAAGAGACTGACTGGCCATAAAAGCTGCAGGGATTGTGCGCTACTCATTGAAGTGAAAGAACAAAGCTGTTGCATTTGGCAAAACGTGATTTTGGCTGCCGAAGTATTTGGTATCTGCGCAAGGGCAGCAATTAGGTACAATGTCCGCATTGGAAGATGTTTGGGAAGTGCAGGGTATAGAAGTCAATATATTTTAATAAAATGCAATCATAACTCCTCAAACAGTGTATATTTTAAAATGCTAAATAGCTGATATTTCATGTTTTTGTTGTTGTTGATGAAACCTAAAAAAGTTTCATCCTAAATCCATCGTGCACAGAACAGCTGTTCTACTTCTAAAACATGATGTTCAGTGTATGCAAAAGCAATTAGACGAGTGCTTAACGTTCAGCATTGTATTGGAACAAAAAGTGACAAAGTTTGAAGTCATATATACACTAATCGTGGATCGGGGAGTTCTGGAGCGCCAGCAGTCCTCCGCTGTCTGGTGACGCTCTTCCTTCCTTTCCCACCCAGAGAAAGCTGAGCTTCACCAAAAGTTACACTCTCTGCTTAGAGTGACAGTAGAGTGAACTCCTAAAACCAGCTGGTTACCGACGAGATTTTACAAACTGAACGGGAGAATTGGAGGCTTCGACGAGTTATGCGTAAAAAAGCGCACCGTCGTGACGCAGCGTCACCGTTTTGGATGCAGAGCTCACCCTGAAAAGAATCACACGCCGGCAGTTGATTTCCAGCTTTCCCCAATGAGGATTACAAATACCAAGATGATTCTGTGGGTGTTTGCGTTGTGCTTCTTTACTTTATCAGGTAAGAGTGAAACTATTTCAAAACCTGTCTGAGTAGCGAGTAGCTTACAGATGGAGCAACATTTTCGAGAAATCTTATATTAACGGTGTGTGTGTGTGGGGGGGGGGGGGGGGGGAGAATGAAAGAACTAACGTCCAAGTTGTACAGAGATAACGCAACCTTCATCCACTTATAGTTTTTAAGCTTTTTTTTTTTTCGATTGCCTGAGAGCGATTGTCAGCACAGCGCGTAGATCTATGTACCCTCAGGGAATAAGGAGCTCATCCATGTTTCCTTCCATTGTTCTGTGGATTTGGGGCTCACATACCAGGGAGAAGGAATGCTGGGCAAACTCATGTTATTGGATTTGGCACTTTTGTTAATGAATCACTTCAAGAGGCGTTTATGTTTGAACCCAAACCCCAATCGGTATTTTCGTTAATCTTCGTTGATCTTCCCCATTTTAACGCAATATGAAAACAAGGCGTTATTAACAGAAAAAAAGAGTTACAATTTTTCCCTTAGATTCAATATTTATTCCATGTGTCTGATAGACGAGTTTTATGAAATTTATGAAACTAACTTGACACAATCATCTTTAATTTAATGCAGAACTTCAAATCTGACACTTGATCAAAACTGGAATGAAACAGTAGTTTCACACTGCTAACGACTGAGAACTTTAACAGCTCCAAGATGACAATGGAGTAATTTAGTAATGTGTACATTTCTAGGGAAAAGCAATACAAATTGAAAAAAATATGTAAAGATGTAGTGTATGTATTTTCTGTCACTGTGTGAATCACTTAACAGCTGATTAAAAATTATGGGTCTCCCCCCTGAAAAGACAACTCTCCATCTCTCTGAATAATTAAATAAGGTTTGTTACACATGATTAAAAAAAACTCACACTGCTGCCTTACATCAGAGAATGACTAATGCTCTGTTTTACAGATGCTGTGATCGACCTGACCATGTTCTCTGCAGCCATGATCAGAACACCCGAGAACTTCTCCATCTCTTGTATCAATGGAGAGCGCAACTCTGCCCAGGCTAAGTTGGACATTAAGAAGGACAACAAAATCCTCATGTTCTCCAGTGTCCCACAATATAAAATGCACAAGTCCGGAAATAAAATGGTTGTGGCCAGAGACTTTAGTCGCCTAGAAAACATTGGCATCTTCTACTGTGAATCTTCTCAGGACTTTCCCCCAGTTGAAAAGATCACAATGATTAACAACCTTGACAACGGTGTGTTTGCACTTCAAAAAACAAGACTTTCTTCAGAGAGATTTATTTTATTGCTTAAATCCATTATGCATGAAATACATGTTTAAATGCAACTACTTTCAAGGGTGTGCCATTAAAAAAACAAAACAAACAATAACAGATTCTTTGTTCCTTACAACAGATTTCGTTCCAAATTCCCTCACACTACTTGCTAATGTAGGTGAGACAGTTCACCTCACTATGCACTTGCTCAACCCCCAAAGGAGAGATGTGACCTGGAAGTACAACGGTGAGTCAACGTATGCAACTCGGTACAGAGGAAGGACATTTTTGTGCAAACGCAGGCTCAAACAATGACATTAATGTTGTCGCTTGTTTCTTGCAGGAAACTACTATTATATGACACACTGGATTGACATGTTCAATGAAACTGTTGAGCTAACGGTGGAGAATGTAAAGCTTGACAATCAAGGTATCTACAGTGCCAGCTACGTTGGAGACACCCCTCTCAACGGTGCCTGGATGAGGCTCATTGTCAGAGGTTTGTTGGGTCTCACACACACAAACACACACAATCAATCGGTGTCAGATTAAATCAAGGGTTTTGTAGCATTTTTTGGCTCAGATGTGCAGCTGAACTCACAAAGAATTACACAAGACATGCTAAGGTTGACTCAGTGCACGTTCTGCTTGACTGATTGAGATGCACAAGATTCCCCAGCTCAAAATCTTTCTATTTATATGGAAGCTTGTGGAAAGTTACTGTTAAATACTAGCCTACCCTAAACTGTGAATTCACTATAGGCTACATCTGCACATCTTATTTGGCAAGGCATGTGCAGCACATATGTTTGTGTCATTTCCTTTATCTCAGTACCCCAAAGAAAAATTACAGCATTAACACTATCCCCACCCTCCACCTGCAGCCGGCTTTTTCTTTTTTGTCTCCACCAGATGCACATTTTACTGTCATTTAGCATGCATTCTGTACTATGTATCCTTTTTTTTCATTTAAATAGGTCACATGTGCTTAAAAAACACACAAAAGGCAAAATACATATAAATGCTATCGAAGCTGTTTGAAGTCTCTGTGCTGTTCTAAGTAAAGAATATGTGTTTCTTTGCAGGGTGCCCCAGTCAGAAGTGGGGTCCTAACTGTATCAGAGATTGTCAAGAGTGTCTTAATGGTGGCGTGTGTCATGAAGTGAACGGAGACTGTATCTGCCCTCCAGGATTTATGGGAACACACTGTGAGACAGGTTTGTACTCTACTCAGGCAAACATCTGCATCTGCAGTATTGTATAGGAGAACTTTCTGTTTGTGAATGAGATCAATAAAAAGGGAGATAGAGGAGGATAATACAAAAAGGGTGTGCAAGGTGAAAAAGCAGTGTTAATAAGTCACATGAATTATGTTGACTCACTTACACATTTGGTATAAATATGCACAATCAGAGTCAAAGCCTCGCAGTCTGACTCCTTAACATAAACACTACCAAAAAGAGACAGACAGACTGTGGAGCCTAAGGTTGAAAAATGAATCAGCAAAAACACTGGCAACCGCGTTAGGCTGATCGAGTGAGGCCGAGGCAGTAATATAGCCTTGCGCAGAAACGCTGTTGTTCTGAGTAAATTATTCCTTGTAGGATCAAAGCGATGTTACTTTGACTTCTTAGAGAAAAGATGCAAGCTTTTGAGTCGAAATTTCTTGTACGTAGTCTTAGATTTATTACCTGAGTTGAAAGTTAAGCAGCCATTAGAGTGATGGATGTTTTAATGGTGTTTGTATCACTAATCAGCCTCTGTGCAAATGACACTGGTTAACAAAAGATTGTGTATTCTGGAAAGCACCTTGGGTCACGTACTCTCAAATGCACAAATAGCCATAGACTCCATTACTGTCATTATCTGTATGCGGTAGCTATTTTGTGCTACATGTTTTTCTGTATGCACTTTATTGTTAGGGTTATTATATTTAAAAGCACATCTAGCAAGAGGCACATCAGTTTGCTGAAACTATGTAGCATTAGTTCATACTACTTATGCATGAATGAAGTAGATTAGCTTTTAACTAAGCATCTGATTTCATACATCAACCAATCAGAAAAAAAGAACTCACTAAACGTTATATTGTAAACACACACTAAAATGAGTTCACTCATTAACCACTGGTAGAAAACTAGTAGATCATCAAAATATAAACATAAATCTTTTTTTTACATTTGGAAGGAAAAGGTTGAGCAGAAGGGTTGAGTACGTGAGTTGCGTCCATGAAAAATCCTCTTCCTCATGCTGTGGGATGTCATCCCATTCTTCAACCAGTATTATCTCCAAGTCCCAGTGTGGCTCTGCTCGTCACTCTGGCACTAACAGCACACCCAAGCTGATCTCTCAGCTGTTCAATTGAGGTCAGGAGTGCAGGCGGGTAGCTCCATCCTCTCAACTCACAAGTTCTAGAGTCTCTTATAAAGCCCACTCTGAACGGGTGAGCGCTGTCATCTTGAAGGACAGAGTTTGGTCTGTCCTTCAAGATGGGATGGTCTTCTCTGGCACTGGCAGAGAGGAGTTTTTACAGGGGAGCAGCTCACATACTCAACTCTGCTGCTCAACTCATAAATGCATTTCCTCATAAACGTGGCTCCATTTAAGGTCAAATGAACAGGCTTTTCAACATAATTGAACAAACATAAATTTCCTAACTTGTTCATGATCATTTTTCATTTCTATTTGGTGAAGTTCACCCAGCATTGTCTTGTGTGTTGAGCTCCGTTATAGTTATAGATAGAAAACTACACATGAGGTACACTGAATTTAAATCTGTCACTAGAGATACCTGAAGACAGCATATTCTACAAATTCTGAAGTTCTTGGCAGTACAGTAAAACATTTAATGCAACTGTGAAACCAAGAAAAAAAGAGTTTCAGAGTTTTAAGGCATGATACCACAAAACATGAGGAATTTAAACAAACAGATTTGTAATTTTTTTCTTTCTCTGATGACTTGCAGCCTGCAGAGAAGGAATGTTTGGTCAAAACTGCCAGGAGACATGTGGTTCCAAGTTGAACTGCAAGGGGCTTCGATTCTGCCTACCAGACCCCTATGGTTGTTCCTGCGCCAGTGGCTGGTTTGGGAGCCACTGTGAGAATGGTATGATACATAATTTAAATAAGATCATGTGTTTTCTTTTTTTTTTTATGACATTTTCTTTTAATGGAGTTTCAATAATGACCTTATCGAGTCTCACACTATGAAGTTTTGTTTTCTTCTATTCTGTTGTCAGCCTGCCATAATGGCATGTATGGGCCAGACTGCAAGTTTAGCTGCAAATGCCAGAACGGAGGCGTCTGCAGCCGTTTCAGTGGATGCCAGTGTCCCAGAGGGTGGAGAGGACAGCACTGTGATAGGTCTGGTAGGTATCTTAACAGCTACAGTGATATGCACGTTTTTTTTTTCTCACTATTTCAATATTATTTGCATTCTTCTTGAAATATTGTATATAGACCAGCTATGCAACTTAATAAAACTGTTGCACACACCACACACAAACCATAATGAATGATCTAACTGAACAAGTTACTCTTGAATGTGCAACCTTTTTTAATGCCAAGGGTCACACAGCCTTTGTATTGGCACCTGAATTTGTCAAAAGTGTATTTTTCCTATTTCATCACACACAAAAAGTACAGCCACTAGGGGATGTGATTTCAAAATTTGACCAACGGGTGTACTTATATAAATGTTTTTACAAGCAGAGTTGCTGCTGTTATGATCTCTTTCTTTACCGTGCTCATTAGTGAAGCATACTTTTTTGTCTTTTTTTGCTGTTCCTTTCTTTTCGTTTCCTGTCCCGTCTCTCTCTCTACATCTTTAGACTGGGCTCCTCAGATTTTGGACTTGGATAGGCATTTGGAGTTGAATCTCAACTCCAAAGCCATGATCCTTTGCTCAGCCACAGGGAACCCCCTGCCCAGTCACAACAGCATTGAGTTGCGAAAGTTGGACAGCACAGTACTTAAGGTAGGAAGACCAGCAGTTGCCAGCAGCACTCCGGCAAGGAAACCTCACAGTAAGCCTGAATACAAGAGTGTTAATTCAGGCTGAATATCTTGGCAGACCTCCGTGTCGGCCCATATCAGCTAATGGTTCACCTGATATCCTTCTACACATTCATCTAAGTTACTATATGATATTTGCCAAGTTCTTGCTTGAGCTGCTTAATGGCTCAGTCACATTAGGGTAAAAGCAGTACAGCAACCTCTGTTGACCGGGAAAATGATGTGTTTGCTTGGTGATTACAGTGATTTTTTTTTCCATTCAGCAGCTGATTACAAGTAGTTGCAGCAACTAAATAGTCATCCAGTTGGAGGAACCATGCCTCCAAACTATCATGGTTTGAATCAGAGTGACTGCAATCACTGTTGGACAGACTGTTGAACATTTGCAAATAACTGCTGCCTAATTAGTAAACACAGACTGCATGCCAAGACTTTGCAAACCATTTTTTTTGCCTGCAATAGGAGACTCAGCTCAACTAGTTGCTAAATGGTTATATTGTGGCTATATTCCTAAATAAACTGTTCGCAGTTAAATCACTACAGCAACTACGTCACTGTTAGTGGATTCTGATTGGACGAAATGTAAGCAGTTAATGAGAATTTCTGTTTAATATTAATTTCTTCATAAGTGGATGGCAGCAGATTTGCAATAGATGGTAACGTATTTGGGGTTTTTTTTTTGCTAATTTGTCACAGTTATTTACTGTATAAAGAGCAACCCAAACCCATTTAGTCCCAAAGACTGACTGCAGACCGACTCTGTCTTATCGTGTCATTTTATCACCCCAAATCCACTTTGAAGATAGCAACTGACTGCGGGTGGTCACAGACCTCGATGCAAGGCTTGTGTTGTGGTTAACAACTTTCCTGTAGTGTGACTGTAGCATTAGCTTTCCCACATTTTTTGCACATCTGCAAGCTGCTTTGTAGCCCACCGCAACCTAGGCATCGCCATCTGATGTTACTAATGCCTGCTCTATTCTGGAAAAAGGCATTGAAGTCCCTCAAAAAGTGCCATTCTCCCAAATATGGACTGTGCAAGTGGAAATAATCAGTTCTGATTATACTGAATAAGGAAAGATTTATTCATTTAGGACCAAAATTAACTAAAAATGTAGGCCTGGTTAGCCAGGCTAAGATTAATTAGGGCCGGATAGCTTCAGTGATAGAAAGTGACATAGCTGGCCAGCTATATATTAATTGTATTAGTTTCTTTTTTAACTTGTAGTTCTAAATTGGAAGATTATTGTGATATTGAAATATAAAAATAAAATTATATTATTTTTTTCATCGCTCAAAATAAGCGTCGCACTTGCGGAAGCCGGTATGCTCGCCCAAACGCCGTGCATTTATAGAGACTTTCAACCCCAGATAGGCCAATTATGGATCTTCGGAGCCACCTTATGTCAGCAGCTGTTCTCAACCGTGAATTATGTTAAAAACAAACACCGCTCACGCCTCACAGATGACAGCTTACAGTCCTGCGTAAAGATGAAAGTGACTTCGTACAGCCCCGGTCGATTTCCAGACGCTGTGCGCAGAGGTTCAGGAGCAGAAGTCCCATTGTAAACCTATCACGGCAGACCCGACGATGTTTCCATGAACATGCTTTTCAGCATCTCTTTATTGACCACTTTTCACACACGGTTGCTGTACGCATACAGCCGGCTGTAGCTTTTCAGACACATACCAACAACAGACGTTGCACAGGCAGCGAGGCGTGATTGCGGGTGCCACTCAGGTGCGTCCGCCTCCCCTGGAGCGGCTCTGCAGACCACGCCCCGCCACACACATTAACCAGTGTTAACCAATATTCAGGCAGAATTTTAGTTCAGCTGGGTGTCTTTCCTTTTGTTATATTTCTTTAAGAGTTCAAAATGTGTTAAATACATAAATAAAATGTAATTTTCTCTGTAGCGCTTCATGGATTTCTTAAGCAACACAACTTTGTTCACACAAAGCATAAAGCTGAAAAACAATATATATAGTGTTATCTGCATTTTAGATGTCAAAAAATATTTGCGGTTCCCAGTGTTTTCTTTTGCGTGGAAACCGGGTCCAAATGGCCCCCTGTTCTAGTGTAATCGAGCAAAAAAATTTATGAAGAGTCTTCAAACAAGTCCAACTGTTTCGTTAAATTTGTAAAGTCTCTCTCTAAAAAGTAAAGAAAGTGTAAAATAGAACGAATGAAAGAACTTTTATTTGGGGTTTAAACTTTGTTTTTATGTCAAGCCCGATGAATGCAAGCTCGAGTCATGTTCTGAGGAAGTCAGCAGCACAATGGCCCAACCAGATAAGGCTGTATCACTCCACAGTGCAGCAGTCACCATGTTTTGCCTTTAAGTGATATGTTCAGTTTCTGTGTTATTGTTTCTCCGCTGTTTCCTTGATAATAGACACACACTGTTTAAAAAAAAAGAAAAGGAAAATTTGACCACCAGAATTTTCTCAAAGTGTTGGAAAAAGTCAAAATGATCCCAGCAGTTGGATCTAAAAAAATATATATATATATATATATTGCAGCATATTTCATTGCCTCCCTGTGTTACACATGTATTTGCAGGCCTCTCGTACTGTCATGGACTCAAACAGGAGCACTGCTGAATTTGATATCCCTAACCTGAGCGCTGAACAAGAAGGCTTGTGGGAGTGCAGGGTGTCCACCGATGGAGGCCAGGACTCGCGTGAATTCACCCTCACTGTTAAAGGTGAGTGATTTACGACATTTTAAAGTTCTGTACAGACAGGTGAATTTCAAAATAATAAAAAAAGATCCTGCTTCTTTTCAGTGCCCCCGATGCCCATTACTGCTCCCAAATTGCTGGAAAAGAGAAGCAAGCAGCTGCTGGTGATGCCAGTGTACACCTCTGTGGGAGATGGCCCCATCATCTCAATCAGAGTCCTCTATAAGCCTGTGGAGAATAAAAATGAAGACTTGTGGTCCTCCATCATAGGTATACGGGAAAAACATATTCATGTAGTCATGCAGTCAGTCTTTATCAGAAAGAAGAGCAATCACAGATAATTATTTTTTTTACTTTTTCTTTTATTGCATTGCAGCAACAAAAACAAAGATTGCGTAAATCTCCGTTATTTCAACACACTCTCAGTTCAGCCAAAGATATAATGTATTAGCTAAAGCAAGAAGCATGATTAGGACAACAGATTGCACAAATTTAAAATAAAAACTGTTCTCAATGGAAAATCTAAAAAAGTTAAAAAATAACAAATTGTATTTGTTAAAAAAAACACCCCAATCGGGTCTATAAACAAAAGAGATCTTCTCAGAGACTGAACATCGTGTTCCGTTAAGTTTGAGTTCACATCTGTTTTTCCCCCACCTAAAGACAACAAATGTTAAACATATGTGTTGAAGTGTATGTGTGTAATGTTATTTAAAACACTTCAGACACTCTGTGTTTCTGCTTAATAATCCTACTCTAAAAATGAATGAAAACTTTGGCTCACCAGCCTATCCTAAGTCAATTTTCCTTTCAGTTTATAGTGACAAAGAGCCTATCACACTTATGAACCTGGAGCCCTCAACACGCTACTACGTCCGTGTCCAGCTGAGTCGTCCTGGGGAAGGAGGAGAGGGGGACCCGGGGCCGCAAGCCATAATGGAGACCGACTGTCCTGGTGAGACCTGCAGATAAATTTTACAGACCACACAAACTTTGGACATGTGTATATTTATCTGGGAAAAAATATCAATTTTCCTGACCACAGAACTTAAGCGAGCTCAATTATTTTAAGTCTGGTTAGTGTAATAGTGAAGTGTTTTTCCCATGCCTGACTCAAGTTTAGAGCAAATATAGAAAAATGCAAGTGGAATGATTTATGGGTGTTTCTTTTAAAAACAACAACAACAACAACAACAACAAAAAACGGAATACCATAGAAGGTATTAAAAAGTGTAATTTTTTTATCGGCCTATTAGAAGTCATGACCCCGTTTAAAGCAGTAACAACCTGTATTCAAGAAGCAATAGCAGGTTTATTCCTAAGTGAAGGCTGGGCAGAGGGAGAGAGCATATTAGAAAGAGCAAGTGCAGAAAAAAGAACATGAAAAAGTGTTTTGAAGTGCAGTTAATCGTAGTTCTACTAAGCTTGAGTCTCTTACAATGTCTGAGGTCCGCGTGTGAAATGGATCTAAAATGATCTGTTGATGATAGTTTATGCCTGTCTCTTGCACAAACATAAACTATTGACATTAGTGTAAATTTTGGAAAAGCAACACTAAATAGATTCTCCTGGCTGGACTGAGGACGTTCCATTATTGTTTAAGTCAAAAACTGGAATGGAAAATGAAATAAATAAAACTGTGCATCAACAAATACTGGATTTATCTTAGCCATTTGTCCATTTTATTTTGAAATGTACTGCCATAAAGGGACTTGAAGTCTACCTTTGGGGAAAATATAGCATTCTGAGCTGGTTAATCACAGACAAAAGGACAGAGTAACGAGGTCCATATAAGATAAGATAAGATAAGATAAGATAGAACTTTATTAATCCCTCGGGTGGGTTCCTCTGGGAAATTCGACTTCCAAAAAAAGCACAGCAACGACCGAAGTTACAGTTACAGAACTGTTATATATAATATAACTGAGGGGCGGAAAGCAGACAAACACAGCGCTATTTAAAGCTAGCGCTGTTGTAAACTAACTGCTGCTCACCCCATTTCTGTGAAAACTCAAATTAACATCAAGAAAATCATCCATCAATTAGGATACATGGGTAACACTAAAATATGATCTGCAACTTAATTCAGCTTAATTCCCTTGTGATGGAATGGAATTTAAATTATTTTATTTGAAATTATAATGTAATTATGTTACTTACAAAGCAGGTGCACTAGAATTAGGGGGTTCAAATTCATTTGTAGTGAAAAAATCCAACACAAAACAATATATCCCCGTCTAACTTGTAAGTATGGAGGTAAAGGGCACGGGCCATATTATGGAGGGGGTTAATCTTGCCTTTTTACATCTTTATTTAATATTCATTATATTGGTTGCATGATAGATGTTTTATTATTCAATATTCCCTTTGAATTTACAAATATGATTGTGCATAAACTGTTCTCCTTTTTTAACTTTTCACTGTTGAAACATACATATACATACACACACACACACACACACACACACACACACACACACACACACACACACACACACACAGCTTTGTTCTGCATGGCACAGATAGATTCTGCATGGCCTACCACTCGGGTAGGTAGCCGTTTTGGTTCAGGGTGCCTCTCACTCTGTACAACTCACCGACCCTGGACCATCACACTTCCTCCTCTAAGTTTGACAGTTGATGCCACACACTGTGGAACCCTCCTTTTGCCTACTTGATAGCACACCAAGATCCTGCGTGATGAACCGAAAATTTTAAATTTCATCCTTCCATCTATCTATTTGCTTCCGCATATCCTTTTCAGGGTTACGGGGGGCCTGGACCCTATCCCAGCTGTCTTAGGGTGAAGGGCAGGGTACACCCTGAACAGGTTGCCAATCTGTCGCAGGGCTAACACATAGACAGAGACAACCAATCGCACTCACATTCACTCCCACATTCACACCTATGGGCAATTTAGTGTTTCTAATTAACCTAACCCCACTAACTGCATGTCTTTGGACTGTGGGAGGAAGCTGGAGTACCCGGAGAGAACCCACGCATACATGGGGAGAACATGCAAACTCTCTGCTGTGAGGCAACAGTGCTAGCCACCATGCTGCCCAAATTTTGATTCATTAGTCCATAATACCTTCTTCCAGTCTTCAATAGTCCAATGGCGGTGCTTCATGGCCCAGACAAGCCTCTTTGTCTTATTCTCACGTCTTAGCAATGGTTTGCTCCTCGTCCTGTCAAACCTGCAGCCTGAAGTCTTCTCTTCACAGTGAAACTGAGACTTGCTTACTACGACCAATATGAAGCTGTGTTTGAAGCTGTTGTCCTGTGAGCTGTCTATCACACAAACTTTTAACTCTCAGAAACTTGTCCTCTGATTCAGTTGTGGCTTTGGGTCTGCCACACCTCTTCCTGTCAGAGTTTCTGCGGAATTAGTAGCACCAGCTTTCAGTGCTTAATCCACCATCATTGCTGCAGAACAGTTTTAAATTGGTAGCCCATTTTGTGCTCCCTGAAAAAGGCCTTACAGTATAATTCTGAAATGTACATTATTTTTCAGTTTTGAGTAGCCCTACCTTTTTTAAAAAAAAAAAAAACCTCTGGCATATTCATTGGACTTGAATGACTTGAATTGCAATAAATAAGTGGAAAAATTGGGGTGCTCCTAAACCAGTAGTGTGTATATAATATATTTATAAATTGAACAATAGAACATCCATCCCAACTTATTACCTCCTTATTCTTGTGCACCTCACTCTAAGTATTTGTTGGTAAATATAATATAATCACAATTTAATTTCAAACACAATACATTTGAAGTCCATTTAATTACAGTGAAATGTTTCATATTATATATAAAGTGTTACCAAAAAGTGTACCAATAGATCGTAGTCCCCACAGCTCATCTTGTGTTCTCTGTTGCTGCAGAGCCCACAATTCAACCTGAGATTGACAGCAGCTCGGTGGAAGGCCGCAATGTTACTGTACGTTGGCGATTACCCGGCAGCAAAGCCATTAATGCTGGCAGAGCCACTGGCTTTTTAGTGCAGCTCTTCGGGCCGCCACGTTACAGTGAGAAACTTCAGGAGGTTGACACCCTGCTCAATGTGCTCTCCACCAAGTTCCACAACCTGGAGTATCAACAAGACTACACTGTGGTGGTGCGCCTCATCAACTGTGGCAGCCAGGGCCCGCCCTCCAAACGCTACCATTTCCACATCAACAGCCAGGGTAACTAAAACCTGCTGGTTAGAGAAAAAAAAGCTGCAAAGAAGTTTTAAAATGTAAAGCAGTTCATCATTCACTTCTCGCAGCTTGTGACACAACATTAAGTGTATTGCAATATATTGCGCCCTATAGGTTTTAGCCTTGGTTTAAACACTCAGCTGTATTTGGAGCTCGGCTTTTACTTAGCAACTCTCTCTCTGCCCAGAAGTTGTGTGTAAATTGAAGGGGGGGAAATAGCAGCTGATAGATGTAAAGCCATAATCTATGCATATGATTCTTTTAAATCCTTAATAGTCAAACGTTCCTCAAGTAACCAGTCTTGAAGTGTCTGGATTAGATTACCTGCTTGATTTCAGAATGTGTGGTAAGAAAGATTATTTTTGATTGATTGTAACAGCTCTAATGTTTCTGTATCTAAGGTCCATCATCCCCACTCAACGTCAAGGCCGTGCCTCTGTCCATGTCAGCCATTCAGGTGAAGTGGCAGCCCCCTGACGACCCAAATGGAGGTATCATTAAATATATCATAGAGTACCAGCCAGTCGGCCAGGTGAGCCCCCACCCTTGGGTGGACACAGACGATGGGAACAAGACCACCAAAGATGTGACGGCACTCAATGGCAGCACAGTCTACCAATTCAGAGTGAGGGCTTTCTCTAAAGTGCCAGGAGAGTGGAGCAACTATGTTCAGGCAAAGACACAGGGGGATGGTAAGCAGGAAGCTCCTCATAATGATCAAGTCACATAGAAGGTAAAATATAGACGGCAACATGCAAAAGGTTCCAAATGAGACTGTGTTATATTCTTAAGTTTGATATTTTTGATAAATTTTAAGTCTCAAATATGGGACCTCATAATCTTATGTCCAACCTCTTCACTACTGTATTTGGTTGGCTCCTCCAGTTGACCAGACCACCCACACATGGATTCCATGTTTCCAAAATTCCATATTTATCTCCCCCGTATTTAAATCTTCTTTCTCTCCTCTTCTTTTTTTTCACTCTGTCTTTTTCCCAATGCTAGAAAAAGCTTCTCCAACCTTTACCCCTACCACCCTGGATGTGATTGGCCAGCCCACTGACAGTTATCAGCTGTTAATTGCGGTGGTGGGTTCAGTGACTGTCACCTGTGTGACTATACTGTTGGCACTGTTGGCTCTTTTCTTCATCAGGAAGACGCTGCTGAACCGTCGCCGCACGTTTACCTACCAATCTGGATCGGTGAGCATTCATTCTATTCCGGTTGACTTTGCAGCCACTGAGAGAAATTATTTTGCTGACTATACACTGTTTATATCTCCAGGGGGAGGAAACTATTCTGCAGTTTAACTCAGGAACTCTGACCCTGACACGAAGGCCAAAGCCCACGCCAGAGCCCCTCACCTATCCAATCCTTGAGTGGGAGAACATAAAGTTTGAAGATGTCATTGGAGAGGGAAACTTTGGCCAGGTGTTTAGACTTTCTGAACGTTGCAGTGTTCCCTGTGGTTGCCATTCTCTTCGCAACACTTGAGCTAACTGTGGTTTCAATAACAGGTTATCAAAGCCATGATCAAGAAGGACGGCAACAAAATGAGCGCAGCCATCAAGATGCTGAAAGGTATCTGAGCCACACATTTATCATTAAACTGATACAGATATAGTCGTTAGACATAACATTAAGACACCGTACGGCATTCTGATGTGTAATTTTCATTTCAAATACTGCTTTGCTTGCACTTTGCTTAACAATGCCCATCATGTTGTTCTTCCTGCAGAGTTTGCCTCAGAAAATGACCACAGAGACTTTGCAGGAGAGCTGGAGGTCCTGTGTAAACTAGGCCAGCATCCCAATATCATCAACTTAATAGGAGCCTGTGAAAATAGAGGTGAGTGAGCAACATCTAGTGGCTGTAATGAGCATTGACGCACTATTGGCTGTTCGGGAACAGTAATTCACAGGTGAAACAAACTGCTGTTTCAGTGTCACAAGTATACGACTGCCTTACAGTTTAGTGACCAGGTTGTATAAACTGTATACTACAGAAATCTATACATCAACAATCTGATGTTTCCCTAAATAAATCCAGCTGAAACCCAACAACCATACAATATGACTTTCCTCAGCAGATGATGTTTGGTCACTTCTCGTGGAAGCAGATACACCATCTAGTTTGGTTGTTGGTGTGATTTCATCTGTAGAATATATACCAAACTGCGTGATAGATACATTGGTATGTGTCAGAAAACACACCTAGAATCGCTCTAAAGATTCAAATAGCCTAAAGAAGGTTTTCTTTAGAGAAATAGGTAAACAATATGGTGCTAATATACAGCATCTTTATATCTTTATCAAGATTTAAATGTAATCTTATACAAAAGCCTGTGTTCAACAAACTGTACCCTCAGCAGATTCCTTATTCAGCTCATTCCTTCTTAATATGCAGCGCTGTACTTGAACAGTTTAAATTCTTCTTACTTGAGATGCAAACAGATACGCCCGTCCCATCTGACTCTCTGTCATCTGCACCTGGAAAACCCCAGAATGTGTCCAAACGAAATAATCTTCGCCTGCCAGAAGCATTTGCGCTATCACATGTGTTTGATTTGTCCGCGCGCCTAACAACCAAACAGCTGTGGCATGCATTAATGTATTTGTATAAGGTTTCCTTCATGATCCCTACCTCGAAGTATCAGTTTACGCCAGTGTCTTCTAAATTGAATCATTTAATTACTTCTGTTTGATCAAAGACTGGAAGCACATGAGAAGCACCTCTGTGCACCTCTTGTTACAAACAAGTCGACCTTGAAAAAATAAACGCTCGCTTCGAAGTAGCGCTTAGCTCTGCAGACCTTATCTCTTCTTTGTTTACACCCTTGATTAATAATCATGAACATGCATGTGCACACAGATGCAGCACACATACTTGAAAAGATTTAAAGAAAACCTCGAGTGTTTTCTTCATTTAATTTCATGGAAAGAGCAACAGAGGAAGGAGGGGGTGAGCACGAGGGAAAAGAGGTCAGGAGGGAGGAATGTTTCAAGAAAGTGGGGAGAGAGGAGAGCGAGCAAGTAAAAATTTTAACATCAAAGAAGATTTCGACGAATGGTCATCAAGAAAAAGTGCTAATTGGCAGGAAGTATTGCTACCGTCTGTGTAACTGCACTTCCTTTGAAAGGAAAGCTGTAAAGAAAAGTCGCTGGCTAGAAGAGGAAACACAAACTTGACATTTTGTCAGTTTTGCATTTAATGTCTTTAAGGGAGAGATTATGGTGTCGTTTTCAGCTCTCACCCTATCTCGTCTTACTGAGATCTGGAACAAATTTGCTCTCCTCCTGTACTAGAAAAACAAGGTGTGTCCGGAAGGAATTCACCGCTGAGCTACTGAACACAAGAGGAGGGAATAAATTCAGATGATATTTGATATACTCTTAAAAGTAGAAGATAACGATTGAACGAAAAGGTCACGCCTCTCCACAGAGCTTTCATAGCAGTCTCTCTCTCTCTATTCCAGCTATGTGCTAATACTAACATGACCTCACATTCTTACTGAGCTTGGTTATTCTTCAGGTGATGGGGGTTTTGGAGCAGATGACCTGTCACCGTTCCATATTGAGAAACTCTTCTTTTGCAAGAAACATGGCATGTGCTTGATTAACAGACGCTTTTGTAACTCACAAGTAAAATAATTGTATTATGTTCCAGTTCTTTGACCACTCTGCCCATAAACCCGTTATTCTTTCCTTTCACATATGGTACTTAGTAATTGTGTTGGCACTGTCCCTGGTCCTAGTGAAATCAACATGAAACTCTTCCAACAACTACAAATGCCTGTAGGAACTCTGGCTCTGGCTGGAAGCTGTAATCTATTAGCAAAGCTTCAGCCATCTGGTTGAGTTCTGTGAGGATTTTACAAAAGGTCTGGTGTACATCTGCTGTGTCAAAGACCAAAGAGTTGAAGGTCAAGCCCAGTACAAGCTGTAGCTGGGTCTCTTTCCAGGCAAATCCAAGCGAGTCAGCCAAGGTCAAAGTCATAGTATGTTGTAAAAATAATACAATTTCATTAAAATGGTCTGTCTGAGCCAATAGCAGTTTGCACAGATGGAAGGTAATATGTTTATTAGCAGGTGGCATGGCCTTTTCTTATTGACAGAGATATCAGTCCATCTGTCTCTCTGTCTGCTCCAGGTTATCTGTACATAGCCATAGAATACGCCCCCTATGGTAACCTCCTTGACTTCCTGAGGAAGAGTCGGGTGTTGGAGACGGACCCTGCCTTTGCCAAAGAGCACGGTACTGCTTCCACCCTCACCTCCCAGCAGCTGCTGCAGTTTGCTGTGGATGTTGCGAATGGGATGCATTACCTCAGTGACAAACAGGTAGGAGGAGGAAGGATGAGCAACCTTAGCTGCTGTTTTGTGCCTGTTGGTGATGGTGCTTTTTTATTTCTGAACAAATGATCTTAGATCTGATTAAAGTCTCAGTTTTGCATGAAGTTGTGACCTAAAACTAGATTTTTTTTTTTTCAGATTTGTTTACAGGTTCATTTTTAATTTTGCTTAAAATTGTTGTATCTGTATCTTTGTCATGACACCGCTTCCCTCCCCTCCTCTGCTCTCTTGGTCCTAGTTCATCCACAGGGATTTGGCAGCGAGGAATGTTCTTGTTGGGGACAATCTTGTGGCTAAGATAGCAGATTTCGGTCTGTCCCGTGGTGAGGAAGTCTATGTTAAGAAGACAATGGTGAGTGGTGGGGGTTATGTTTTGGTTTAGCCTTGCAGAAAGCACCGGTTGCTTGAGACTAAAACAAAGCAGTGTTAGATGTTGCCCCCCCCCCCCCCCCCTTTTTTTTCCTTTTATTAGAGTGGATTGCATGTGTTGTTCTCACCTTTCACATGCTGAAAACGGCAGAAGACAAAGGAGCTGTACAGCAAAACATTTATCAGCAGGCTGCTGCAGTCTGTGACTGCATAAAGCCATATCTTTAGGCTGTCAGCGTATCTGTAGATCTGCATTAACTCACATATGGTTAGCTAAAAAGATTATATCAAGCTGATCAAATGAAACAGTCCAAGGGGATAAGAGGTTGTTATTATTATTTTTTTTTATAATTTCAGCTGTTTTTGTTGTTTTTAATGGTATAATACTGTTCAGACAGTCACTAATTTTCACAATAATAGAGCGCCTGCAGAGGGCAGTCATGTTTAGGTTTGTAAACTCCAGCACGTGCAGTGTTTGTAGAGCAGATTACCATCTTACTGTAATGGGCAATAGACTTAATAATGTAATGTGGCACCACTTTATAATACAGTTTAAACCCTATTTTTCTTATTATCATTTCATGCATTCATCTTTTTTATTTAATACTCAAACATAAATGATGTCAGAACAAGATTAAAACATGCCATAACACACCAAAGCTGCAAGATTTGACATGAATCTGTTGTTGCTTCACTTTCAGGGGAGACTGCCGGTACGCTGGATGGCCATTGAGTCCCTGAACTACAGTGTTTATACAACAAAGAGTGATGTGTAAGTTTTTTACATTTTTTTTACTAATATGCTATGAAATGAGAACTATTGGTAAAGTGGTTCACAAACACTTCCTGAAAAACATGGTTTCCGTATTACAATACATAGGTCTTTATAATCATAATTCCTCCCTCTATTTCTTATTTAATATCTTCAGAAACCTTATTTGCTACTACTCCTAGTAAAGTTTTGATTAGACATGCCACAAAGTGCCTCACCACAGAAAACAACAAATCATCCGTCTGTCACTGGTGGAGTGATAATAGTGTGCTGCACAACTGATAAGCACAATCAGGAAGCCCTGGGTACAACTTAGCAGGCAGACAGACACGTTGGCATGTCAACTGGAACCTATTTATACACAGCAGAGAGTGCAGCATGGCCAACGGAAAAGTGTGAATGCTGCTCAGAGGGCCAGAGAGTTGTAAACATTTGTAAGAGACACAATGTGAGACGTCGCGAAACGTGCTGCGGGGAAGAAATCGAACAAAACAAACGGACAGGCTGACGGCACGAACAACACTTGTCTGCTCATATGATCTACCACACTGTTCTGTGACAAATGAAAGCCGTGGTATTTCTCTGAAGAGAAATTTGCTAATCAGATAGCAGGGAAGAGGTTGTTTTTCTGACGCTCGGTTCCCCTTAAGTTTCTGCGTTCATTTTACAAACAATCTTCATTTTAACAATTAAAGAATCAAATATCCTCCTGTTATTCTGTTTGATGTTTGTGGTTGTGTTAAATACTTCCATTTTGAGTAAGAGGTATCTATATTGCTTGTAAAAGCATGATAATCAGAATCTTTCAGAATCTTTTGTCATCTACAATCTGTATATTTTTGCAGCTAGCTGCTTTGCAAGGCACCAGATATAATCAACAAAGATATGATCGACAAAAAGAAACATGAAAATGCTTCCAAGAGCCAGTATTTAAATTGTTTAAGCTTTGTTACAGTTTTACTAAGCTTTGTGTCTTATCTTTGTATCTTCTCTAACAGATGGTCTTTTGGAGTTCTTCTCTGGGAAATTGTAAGCTTAGGTAAGCATACAGCCTCATATAGTGCAGAAACTACACCATTTACTTCTATATTTTTAATACAGATGTCAGAGCCACATTGTGACAGGCTAACAAAAGTTGAATCCCCATAAACTGTTTGTAATGAAGCATCTGCTCTTTCTAGGGTCTATGGGAAAGAAAAAAATAAATGATCTGAATTAAAACCAAATGAAAAACAGGATGACTTACATTTGCATACATGTGTAAACACATATGTGCATGTAAATACACGTGACGACCAACCACACAGTCAACAATAAAGTTTGCAGTCATAATCAATTGTATTTATACTATAATGTTTATGCTTCCTCTTTGTTACTGTTTAAAAGGCAGTACAAAACCAGTACACTTCCCCTTATAGACCAGCGTCCAGTGGCAGTCCTAGCCTGTTTGGCGCCCTGGGCGAACACTCCCTCTGCCCCCCCCCCCCCCCCCACACACACACACACACACAAAACATATTAAGGATTGTACATTAACATAAAACTGTTGTACACACACACAAACACATATGAAGAGAGAGAGGGAGAGTATGCATAGTATGCAAACGGCCACCAAACAGCCATCATAATTCGTCATACAATGAGAACTGGACAAATCAACAATTGACAATGACTAATTAATAGTAAAATCTGTAACATAATGTATTGTTTGGAGTTTAGTCTGTTACTGTTGCTATTTTTTGCCATTTCTTCTTGGAGCAACTGTAACCCACAAAATTTCCTTAGGGATTAGTAAAGTATTCTGATTGAATCTGATTGATTCTGATGCCCTTACTCCCAACAAATGGGCGACAGAAAACCAATCGGTGCCTATGCCATTCCCAATATGCGCTGGCTGACGTCGGGGCAGCATGAGTATGAGCATTAATTTTTTATTTTTTTTGCCGATGCCCGGGATGCTGCCCCAGGCAACCGCCCGTGTCGCCCGTATCTAAAACCGCTACTGCCTGCGTCAATGTTATGACTCAGAATTCTTTAGAACTTTCATAATGTGTTTTCATATTCAGGGATTGTCAAAGCTGAGGACCTCTGTCTTCAGGTGATGTTATTTAAGTCACATGTGCCGTTTTACAGCAGCCATTTTTTTCAAGAAAACATTTTACGACCTCAATTGCAAAAACGTCGGGACATTGTGTAAAATCTAAATAAAAGCAGAAGGCAGTCATTTTAAATTTTATTTCATCTTTTATTCACAGTAGAATATAGAACAAATATCAACATTTTTAAGCTGTAGCATTTTACTATTTTATTAAATATTAGAACTTGAGTTGAACTACAAAGACATGACTGGAGGAATATTTTATAACTAATTAGTTTAATTAGCAACATGACTGTAACATGACTGGGTGTAAAAAGAAGACCTTACACAGACAGAGTTTCTTAGAAGTAAAGATGTAAAAATCTGTGTCTACAAATTGTTGAACAATTTCAGAATAATGCACTCAGTGTAAAATTGCAAAGACTTTGAACCATGTATAATCTACAGCAGCAGTCCCAACCTTTTTTGCGCCACGGACCGGGTTATGTCTGACAATATTTTCACACACCAGCCTCTAAGGCAGGGGTGTCAAACTCAAATACACAGTGGGCCAAAATTCAAAACTGGAACAAAGTCGCGGGCTGACGTTAATATTTATTGAAAAAAAAAAAATCTTCCTCTAGATATAAGAATGAATCTTTTCTTATGGACTCAAACAAGTTTTGCTGAAAAACTGAATATGGAACAAGCAAAGCTTAATACTAAACAATATATATATTAGCTGTATAATACCAGTAGGCCAGCTCTAATAATAATTTGGTATGGCTTCGCGGGCCAAATATAATTAGGCTGCGGGCCAAATTTGGCCCGCGGGCCAGAGTTTGACACCTATGCTCTAAGGTGTCGCGGATAAATACAACAATATAAAACCAGTACTGGTAACAAAAGAAGACGATTTATTTATAACACACGGGAAAAAACCCAGGGAAACCGAGTTAATGATAAAAACGATAAAAACCAATAAAACCCCTGAAAACCATAAATTTCATGCCGGGCCACAACTTTCGCAGCGCGGTACCAAACGACTCACGGGCCGGTACTGGTCCGTGGCCTGGGGGTTGGGGACCGCTGATTTACAGTACATAATAGAGTACATCGACAAAAGCTTCAGGAAATCTGGAGAAATCTCTGTGTACAGTGGACAAGGTCAAAACTCAATGCTGGATGCCTGTGATCTTCAAACATTTTGAAAGGTGTCATTAATTAAAGATGTATACAGGTTTTAGATCAACATATGCTTCATCCAGACAGCATCTTTTTAAAGGTAGACCTTATATATTTCAGCAAGCTAAGCCTAAGCCGCATACTGCAGCTATTACAACAGCACAGAGTTTAGGTGCTGAACTGAGCTGCCGTCAGTCCAGACCTTTAAACGATTCAAAATATTTGGTGCACCGTGACAAGAAAAAAAATGACCAAGAAGACCCAGGACTGTTGAGCAGCTAGAATCATATGTCAGACTAGAATGGGACAACATCCCTCTCCCAAAAGCCAGTAAGCTGCTCTACTCAGTGCACAGACTCTTGTTTAATTAAAGAAGCGGAGATGCTACACAGTGATACATAAATATATCCCTGAAACATTTTTGAAATGTGGTGTTGCCATCAAATTCAAAATGAGACAATATTAAATAAAATACGGGTCTGTGAGAGTGTTTTTAATTGACATTTTACACATCGTCCCACGTTGTCCTATTCAAGTTCTATGACGTTCTGTGTGTATGTGCTTCAGGTGGCACACCGTACTGTGGGATGACATGTGCTGAGCTTTATGAAAAACTGCCACAAGGCTACAGAATGGAGAAGCCCAAAAACTGTGATGATGAGGTGTAAGTAGTCTGTATCTTATAGCTAGTGATTATCAAATTACACAGCCCATTATGGCACTGGGTTTTACCATATTTATCACTGTGTTAATGTTTGTCTCCAGTTATGAGCTAATGAGGCAGTGCTGGAGAGATCGGCCCTATGAGAGACCCCCCTTCTCCCAAATCTCTTTGCAGCTCAACAGGATGCAGGAGGCCAGGAAGGTAAGGCTTCATTTGCATTATGTTGGTAGAAAGGGAAGAATAGAGAAAAACATCCTGTTGTTATTATTTGGGCATAAAAAACAGAACTAGAAATGTGGGCTAAAACAGGGTTTTTGTTGTTGTTGTAGTAAGACACTTCACTTGCATTCACTTTCTTAATCATGAGGTTTAATCTGTTTTCAGGCTTATGTGAACATGGCTCTCTTTGAGAACTTCACCTATGCTGGGATTGATGCCACAGCCGAGGAGGCCTGACTACCAGCCCCCCCAGACCCTCGCAGGCCACAAAGCTCCAAGAGAAAATCACAAGGGAGGCTGCCACGTTACTGCCACCCCCCACCAACTAGGCGTCAAGACAGGAGGACTAGGCGCTCTACTTCAACCACCCAGCTATAGATGGAGGACTGTGAAAGGACACTGTCTGGAAGTACTACAGGTGTAAGGAGAAGAGGCGTACTGCTGGGTCCTTGATGGATAGATGTGTCTGCTACTAACCTTGTGGGAACTATGAACCCCTGTCACAAAAAAAGGAAAGAAGACACAAAGTCTTAGAGAAACATATACAGCATTCCATCTTTTCCTTTTCCAGCAGTTATAATGATGGAAGTTTTTCTCTGAGCACTGATATGGAGCTATGTGACTTGCTGAAACACCACAGGGTCTGTGGGGTGTCCGTGCTGGACTTTTCCCCTCCATTTCTCAAAATGGAGAACATCTTTTCACAGAGAGAAAATAAAAGAAAAAGACAGTGCTGTCAAATAAGACACGACAAGTTCTCAACGCCGCTCAAGTGTCAAGACAATCAATTGTGATGGAAAGATGTCCAATGTAGCACTTAAAAGTAGCTTTACGCTGTCATCTTTGTGCTTTTACTATTTGCCTATCACTGCCATATGGATGTAACTGTATATACTTGCCTCATTTTTAATAGATCAAACTCTCCTATTATAGGAATATAATCAGAGTTATAGACTGATTTAAAAACTATGATGGATTTCATGTGTTGCATGCAAATTTCCATCGCAAGAGAAATTATTTGGAAGCCTACAAGTAATACAGAGAAGTAACCTTTGTAGTTTTTTTTAACATTATAAAAATGTAACACCGACGATAATCCACTCTGTGAGTATGTACAGTATCTGTTCATTAACTGGTTTCCTTAATAAAGGTTTTATGTGGTGACTGGATTCATCGCCACAAGTAGTTTAATTCCTTTTGTCGTAGTTCAATTTTGTGCAACTGATCTTTTTTTTCAACTTCAGAAAGAGGTGATTATTTTGGTGTGCTGGCCCTTTTAATAGTTAAGATGATGGGAAGAGGCCAGGCTACTGGGGACCAAAGTGAACTCAGGAACACTGGCTGCCTGCACTGAGCTGATCTGTCACTGGGTTTCCTTTACACACCAACCACAAGCACAGAACTGTCAAACATCGTAAAAGCCTGCCAGCTTCCTGACTATGGCACATGTGTAACAAGGGAACAGCAGTGGCCCTAGATTTATTTTTATACCATATTACTCAAAAATCTGACCTTTGAACTTAGGTTGTCTACAGCTACTTCTGTTATCCAATAGTTTGCCTGTGTTGAAAAAAAATTACATATTTACTTGTTAACCAGCTGCAGGTTTCACCTTAAACTGGGTTTTTATAAAAAGGTAACTGAAAAAGAAAGCACGGCAACAGACTTTTTAAAAACATGGGACCTCCCCTGACTTGCTGACAGGCGTATTTTAGATATCTGGTCCATCTAAGCAGTTGTCAATAGAAACAAGCAAAGCTAAGCAGCACAGTTGGCTGTATTAAAGTTATTATTTTTCAATTCAATTCAATTGAATTCAAATCACAACAACAGTCACTTCAAGGCGCTTTATATTCTAAGGTAGACCCTACAATAATACATACAGAGAAAAAACCCAACAATCATATGACTTCCTATGAGCAAGGACTTTGGCGACAGTGGGAACAAAAAACTCCCTTTTAACAGGAAGAACCCTCTTACCAGTTGAAATCCAGGATTTAATCTTTAATGGGCAGATATTTTATCATTCTGGGTTGGCTTCTGTTCTGCTACATGATTATGAAGAGAAAAAGCCACGTTTTTATGCCCAGTTTTGGTGGAGAGGAGTGTGGTGTGAGTGCTAATGTTAGCTTAAAACATTTATAGCTACCCAGCCATTTTTTGTACAGTATAAATTAGTCTTCTTTGTTGATTCTTTCCTGTGTCACCAGTGTGCTTGTTAATATTTTGTGATTATGTTGATCGCCTTGAGGCAACTGTTGTTGTGATTTGGTGCTATATAAATAAAACTGAATTGAACTGAATTGAATTGTTGGCCTTCTTGATAGTTAGCAAACATCTTGGTGTTTGGTCAAAATGATAAGGTGCTTATGTCAGGGAAGAAGACTCAACTACCAAGCCAGCTCACCTGAGTTCTCCCACATGCAAGACTCCATCCTGAAACAAACGGTTAACTTATTAAAGGCTTTTCTGTTTCTTTTCCAATTCGGTTTGTGTGATGCTCCACTGAGATGGCTCTTTTTGTTGTACTATATTTCTGAATTTCTTCAAGGATCCATTCGAAAAGGTGCAATAAACTCGGTGGACCTCATTTCACAGCAGCAGGTAGCTGACTTGCACTCGCAAAGTGATGCAAGTCCACATAAGCATGCTTTCCAAACTTTTCCTGGCCAATCTATCCACCACTCATTAACTGGTTGTGGTAAACCACAATACTGACCCATTTCCATTACTCAAGCTTCCCAAGATTTTGCTGGCAACACCAAGAATTGCAAGAATTCCGAACAACTTGTAAATTGAACCAACAACTAATAGCTAACACCTGTCAGCAGAAAGGATACGCTTTGATTGTGATCTTAAAAATAAAAGTGCTGGACTCACTATTGAGTCACACTAATGTCACACTAACACTAACTCCACATAACCTTTTTCACACACCTCAAATGTATTTATTTATTTACTGTATTGGCCAAGACACCATTTGGCATTGTAGAAAGGACTTCAGCTGTTGCTGACCTATTTTGACCTCATTTTGTACAAATTGCTCTTAGATCCCAGTAAAGCGCAACTGCTTTCTCTTCTGTGGTTTTCCTTAGAGTGAAAGTGGCATATCTAGGTGAAGAGGTACTAGTATTAGTTTTGTTACTTAGCAGTACTTGCTCTTATTGGCCCATTTACAGCTCATCCTACCCTTTGTCCTAGAGGCATAGGGTCCATCATTTACATTGTTTACAACTTGTAACATGTTTTTTGAAGAGCTTAGGATGCTTTAAACAACAAACTAGAAGCTTCTCTTTTCAGCTTTTGCTTACAGTGGCTTGCAAAAATGTGACAAAATGTGGAAAAGTTCAAGGGAGCCGAATACTTTTGCAAGCCACTCTATATGTACATATTTTAAACAGCATTCCTTTCCAATGGAAAAATCTTTGTAGGTATTTCACTGTAATTTTTTTTACAGTAGATTATGTATTTTAGTGTTTTGCCCAACATGCATGAGTTTTTCACTGCACTGTGTCTTAAAATTTGTGGTTGTTATATTGTCATAGTTGTGATGCATATTTTCCTCTTCCTTCCCCTTGTTCCCCTTGCATGTCCTTGTGCAACAAATTTGTCTGATCGGTCATCTGTGACACAGCCAAAAATGGGATGTGTTGCAATTTTCATTACTAAAGTCAACCATAATTAGAGGACAAACATCTTTCTATCATCTTGTAAAAAAACTTTGTGATTGTGGCTTTTGTTTTGGCCACACTGATCATTTCTTTCAGAAAGATAGTATCCATCATAGCTTTGCAGCATACATTTAAAAAAATGAGTAGGTATATAAGGATTCTTCACCTTCAAGTTTGAAGGCTGTTCAAATGTTTTGGTGCACAAAAGCTTCACCAAGTTTGCTTTCAGTTTGTTCAATATTGTTTTCCTAGATACTTAGAATCCATGTGAAAACAGCCATTAACTAGCTCTCTGGGTTCACCACTAGTCGTTTGCACCAATTAGACGAGACATTATATTGCATCAGTGCAGTCACCTGGCCAGTGCTCAGAAACAGGTCCTTCTGTAATTATAGTCAGTGTCCAGTGGCTACAGGATACCTCATTTGAGCTCCTTAATCATTTGCTCTGAGATATTAGCTTGCTACACTTGGCTATATAAGGTCTCCACAACATTGCCGTTGGTAGACTTGACCATTGTTTAAATGATTACAGTGCTCATGCTTCATATTTGATGCTAGGTTTCTTTCACATTTTGCTTACACTGATTCCTTGTGTTGAATTTATTACTAACATGGAGGATGTCTAAAAGAATTTAAAGCATCTGATGTTACTGTGGCGCTTTCATATACTCTTAGCCCTTAATTCAGTTTTCCTGATTCTTCAGTGTCTGCCTTAAGGTAAACTGACTTGAGGATGACATAAAACTCCAATTTTTAGAAATATGTTTTCTAATAATGTGGATGAGATATCTGGAACTGTATTTCTTTTTTTACATCTTTCTTCTACACATTTTTCAGTTTTGAGTATCTCAAAGGATTATCTCAATGATAAATAAAGTAATTACCTCAGCAAAAGACTGTAACACACCTGGCAAGAAATATATGAGCCTTTCTTCCTTGAGGTGCACACAGACATCAGCAAAAATACTTTTTTTGTTTTCTTCTTCTTTTGTATTTTTATTTATAACTTTACAATGAAGTGTTTACAACTGTAATGGCAGTGTCTGTAAGTGTAACAGGACCTAAAAGTGACGAAGACGACTTAAGAATGCGAAAAGTTAAGCAAGAGCATAATTTATTGTCTTGAGGTTGAATGCAGAGTCGAAAGTATAAAATCCACTGAGTGTAGACAGACTGCTCTGCGGAATAGGGAAGTGGAGACACGTGGGGGAATTGAGACACAGGTGCTGATAATAAAAAGATACCTTCTAAACGCAGACAGGAAACTCTCACTGGAACATGCTACAAAAATAACATGGAGGAATCTAGACAGAAACCTTAAAGCATAATATCAAAAAGCTAAAACTCCTTCCTAGAATAAACAAGCAGTAAAAAAAAAAAAAAAATCTAAACCTTAAACACAGAGAAGAAGAAAAAATAAAAAGCAACCCAAAATTAACTAAGGATTCAAAACTTTCAAAATCACCACAAAAGCCACAGAATACAACACAGTACCTATTCATTTATAACAGGAAGTCTACAGAAAAATAGTCTTAAATTCTCTCCAGCTGTCAGAACCTGTTATTTCTCAGTCGCTCATACATACCTTAACAATAAACAACAACAACATAAGTTAGCTTTTTTATATTCAGTCAAGCCAACAGAAGTTTAAACTGAGCATCAGAATGAAGGAGAAAGGTGATTTAACTGACTTTGACGTGGTTGTTGGTTCCAGACAGGGTGGTCCGACTATGACAGAAACTGCTGCTCTACAGGGATTTTCATGCATGGCTATGTCTCGGGTTTACAGAGGTTTACTGAGCATCCGTTTTCTGGATGAAAATCCCTTGTTGATGTCAGAGGTCAGAGCAGAAATTTGAAGGAAAAAGGGAGTCAAGCCAGGTACTAACAAAATGCATCACGTGAAGTAGCAGTTGAGTGTAAATGTAAAACCTGTCTTTTCACAATCTGATAAATATCTTGAACAGGATCTCCGTTAGTCTCAGTCGTAGCCTTGGCTTTTGTTCCTGCGCTCTCCAACATACCTTCACACACATAATCCGCATTTCTCAAACACATAAACACATACAAGCTTTTTTTTATAGAGCTAACATGCAAAATTCATGTCAGAGAAAAGATATTTTTAACAGGACATTAAAATATTTCTGCTACTATCTAAATATTGATTAAGTTTACTAATAAACACAACTCCACAGCAAAGCTTTGGTGTTTAGTTGCAGTTCAGACAATCTTTGTGGTAGGTCCTCAGCCTCAGGTGTGTCTAAACAAACAAACAAAAAGCCAGTCCTCTCAGAGATTGGTCAACTTTGGTAGCTGGCAAATCGCATGGCATCAACCATAACCAAACATTACGCAAGGTTAATAGTTTCTTAATAACACAGTCAAGTATGTGGATACCATTAGTGCATCTCAAATTATAGTCTATGATTTTTTTTGTTAAATAATTCAACTGGAAAGGGTAAACTTTCAAATATTCTCTATTCATTACACATAAAATGAAAAAAAAAATCCAAACCTTTTTTGTTTTAATTTGGATGATTATGGCTTATAACTAATGAAACTCTGAAAAGCAAGTTAGTTAGACTCAAGGTTTTCATTTCATGGTAGCAGAGATATATCAGACATATCTGTGGTGTGGTCAGCACGCATCAAATGATAAGTTTGCTTTTCTGCTCTCACGTGTTTCATTATTACTGTGTTCTAATGACATAAGGTGAAAATTATTTTCTTTTCTATACACGTCTGTGCAAAACAAACAAACCGCCCCCCAAAAAAAACTTTAATATAGTTTTAAATAAGATCTTTTGGCGCTTTCCAGTTGCAAACATCAGAGGCATCACTATACAATGTATATACTACTATACAATATAATCCATACTTTTTCTTGTGGATAAAGCCAGATTTTTCTTTTTTTTTTATTTCCATCATGACAAATAATAAAAATTATTTAAACAAAGTTAGCTGGAGGATGAAGTTTAGACGTAAACATGGACTTTTTGAGATGTTTTTGAAGTTCAAAACTGTGCACTGCGCTCTGCAATGCTGCAGTAAGTCAGGAAGCGGTTAATTAGCAAGGTTTTTTTTTTTTCAGAGGTTAAAACCTCGCTTCTCTGTTCATCAGTAGGAGGAAAACATTGGCAGACTGAATTAATATCTGTTGAAGGTGGTCACCAAAGAATTTGAAGCACCCGAAGAACCTCATTTGTGTTCTTCGGGTTCTTCCTACATTTTCCGAGGTGTCACATTCTCTGCTCACCGCAACCTTTTTGTTTATTTACGTCTAATCAGTCCATCTGCCTCTTCTTGGTGACTACTTCTGCTGTACAGAAAGCTTGCTTCCTGTTTTAAGCACAACCCTTCAATCCTTACCCACCCTTGCCTACTTAAAACCATGCATAGGAAACAGCGTACACACTGTATATACACAAGCCTGCACCGGTGTTAATTTGATGGCCATGGTGGTTTAGAATTTCACAGCGCCTCAATTCAAGATGAATTTCCTCTACAGATTGGGAATATTCCTTAATATTCTGTGGATACAAGCTTTCTTTGTGCCTGGATTACAGTGTAATCTGTCAGAGGAAGGTAGGGCTTGAAGGATGGTTTATTTATCAACACTGGAGTATAAACTGATACTATGCAACCACACACTATTGCCAAAATGTGAAAATGGGAGCAATACAGATACTCAGAGCACGTTTCTTTGTTAGCGGGGCATAAGGCATTAATATGAACTTTGGGCTCCTTGTTAACTTGAATGCAATGCCCACAATGTCTTTTTTTTTTTTTTTTGTATTTCCAATATTCTTCATTTATTGTGTTTGTCATTTTTGGAGCAGATGTTTTGTTCTTGAAGGATGAGCCTAATCCAAAGTGTTTCTCTCGGACAACATTTGATTTCACCTGCTTCTTCGAGACTGCAGACAACAGGACTTATAATTTGTTCTACTCTATAGAGTATGTTAAACACTGTGAATCTACTGAACTTTCTGTATTATGAAAACTATTAAATACTATTTATGCATTGTGTTTAGACACTTTTTGATACTTCTGGCATGCTACTGATATTTATTTATTATTCTATGTGCACGCTTCTGCTGTATACTGACTACATTTTTAGGAAAGTTCTTAGTTAGTTAGTTTTTTTATTGATTGACCATTTTAATGGTTTATGCACGATAGTCGCCTGTATTGCATTTCTTCTTACCCGCAAGGCAAGATGTTTAAAACTGTTTTATTAGCTCATTAATGAGCAGCCCTGCCTGCTGTTTTTTTCTTTCATCCCAATCAAGCTCTCCAGCGCAGAGGTGTGAATTATCCGTCCAGAGAACAGAGAAGGGAACTTTGCTGCACATCTGCTCTTTACCTGAAGTTATGTGGTTTGTTGACTGCATCCTTACAGTCACTGAATCCTTTACGAACGCCACCATCTACACTCGGACTGTCTTTATGAACGATCATGGTAAGACATCTTGTCTTTTCAAAACTGAATTTTTCATCACATAAAGAGTATTGAAGAAACTTTACTTAGATACTGTATATTACAAAATTTTAAACATTTTCATCTTTTGATAAAGGTGACGAATAGATGCTGAGTGTTATGGGTTAGATCAAAAATAAGTTGCAGTGAACTGGAATTTAGGTTTTGCATCCTTGAATCCTAGTTTAAAGGACGGGAAGGCTTTAGGATGATTTGCAAGGAAGTAACTATGTTGATTAAAAAGAGAGAAGAAAACACAAATAGCATTGCTAACTTATTGTGGGTATCACCAGTTAACTAGAAAGTCAGGGGCCACCTCAACCTTTGCCAAGGCACTAGTCAATTATTCCCACCATCTTCCCACCTATAATCCAATACTGTGTTCTTCCTTCTGTGATGATGTCCCAGCCCCAACTCCTAAACCCGAGTGTTTTTTCTTTTAGTTCTTTTAGATCCACCAGTTAATCTGTCTTTACACCCAAATGGCCAAGTGGGACAGCTGAATCCTTCATGGACTTCAAACATAAAAGACGTACTAGTGAAGTACAGAATTGAGTACTCCTCTGAGGTCCTTTACAAGGAGTTAGATCTAGAGGTACACACAGCTGCTCTCCTTTGTCTTTCAGCTGTTCCCTTTAGGAGTTGCTGCAGCAGATCATCTGTTGTCATCTGACACTACACCCAGCATCCTCTGTCACACCAACGCTCTGCATGTCCTCCTTTCATAAATCTTCTCTGTGGTCTTCCTCTTTTCTTCCTGCCTTGCAGCTCCATCTTAACCTTCAATTGTCCGATACATCCACTGTCCGTCCTCTGCACATGTTCAAACCATCTCAGCCTTGCCTCGCTAACTTTATCTCCAAACGGCTCAACCTAAGCTGTCCCTCTGATGTGCTCATTTCTAATTTTGTCCATTCTGGTCCATTCTTGCTTCTACTGACTTTCATTCCTCTTCTCTCCAGTGCATACCTCCATGTCTCCAGAATCTCTTCCACCCGCTCCATGCTCTCGGTACAGATCATGTTGTCTGCAATCATCATAGTCCACAAAGACTGAGTAGTCTATTGTGTTTTCATCGGTCACCCATTGTGAAGCCTTAGGGTGCTTCACAAAGCAGCTTCCCTTTCTAGACCCTGGGGTTAAGACCATCTTTATAATTCTTCAAGTGTTTACGGCTCAACTGCTGTTCATGACAACTGCATTGGATGTGAATTTTTATACAGCTCCCCAAAGTCTATGAAGGTTTGAAGTTGTGCATTTGGTGGTTAGTTGTTATAAAAGTCAGTCTAAAGACTGCCTAAATATAGAATTCCATTTACTGTCAGTTTGCTGATAACCAGTGCCAGAATTACCAAATGATTCCTGAGCTCTGCCTTCTGAGACTGACTCATCTCGTTGTAGCTTATATTTTTGTGGTTACTTTTTTCAAACAAAGCTTTATGATGATGCTTTTGATTTCTACCTAAGAAAGAGGACACACTGGATTCTCTAAAAGAAGGCGAGGAGGTTAAAGTGCAAGTCGCTATTAAACCTGATTCACCTTTTGATGGCCTTTGGAGCAGGTGGTCAGATCCTGCGCGAGCTGTGGTCCCCCAAAGTGCAGGTGCGACCAAGCGAGAATTACAGAGAGAATAAAATGGTACCCATTGAACAGCACCTGGTTGCTCAGTAATGATCTTTTCCATGCTTTTCAGATGACACTGCACTTTTATGCTTCACCTCTGACCTGAAAAATGTCACCTGTCACTGGAATTCGAGCAAATATGATAAAAACAACTTTGGACTTTTTTACCAAATCCTTCACAGGTAACACAAAACACTCATTCATCACTTCATGAATTATTACGCACAGGTCATTTTTCCATCCACCTGTGTTGTGGCACAAAAGCATCCATCCAAGCATCCTTCCATCTTATTGTCACACAGTTTGAGCACTAAAATACTCAAACTAATCCAGAGTTTTGAACGGGTCAATTCAACAGAAATGTATATGAAACTTTTATTTTCTGTGATTTGACTTTGTTACAACTCTTGTAGCAAGACCTCGAGGTGGACGAGTTGGACTGAATGTGTGGCTGATGAGAAAATCATTGACCAGTGTTGTTTCCATGGAGGAGAGTCCAGGGAAGTCAGGGTCAAGCTCACAAACATCTCATGTCCAAAAACGAGGACTTTCTACACTGGAGCATTTACACTCAGCAACTCCAGTGAGTGGCATTTAATTGTTTTATTTCTATCATTCTTGGTTATTTTGCATGTGCGATCTGTGTTTAAACTAAAATTGTTTTTTTTTTGCTTTTTTTTTTTTAAATCAAGAAGCAGCTCAGAAAAGTCCCCATTATTAACCAACTGTGCCATGAATGACTAACTGCTACTTTAGTTTGTATGCTGAAGTTTTGCTTCTAAGAACATGCTCATACATTTACTCAGATCTTTCAGTCATATAAGTGATTAATATATACAACAGTCCTCTGGTCAGTTGTGAACATGTTCAGACTTGGTTTACCTTTCAATTTGGAGGAAAGGCAGAGGTTTGTTAGCTCTTAAGCTTGCCTGGATGTCTTGAAGGAAACTTTCAGTTAGGTTTGTGGGCTTCCTTTTCACTGATCAAACCTGAGACAAGGTCTTATGAAAGATTTTTTCTTTGCAGTCAAAACATCCCCACCAACTCATCTGAAAAGAATCCTCAAGAAAGATAAGTTGTGCTTGAAATGGGACGCTCCTCTTCCGTCACTGTCAAATTACCTACAGTATGAATTTGACCACCAGCTGAAAGAATATGAAGGATGGAAGGTAAGTAGCTGTGTATGTGTGCGCTGTCTTTACTGACATCCAAGGGCCATGTTTGAATTGAATATATCTTCCTTCCTGCCCTTTAGATTCCTTTCAAAACTATTTAGAATTATCATGATGGCACATATTCTGTTTGTGGACCAATGATATTAGGTCTAAGCAGTGTCAAGCAGTGTGAAGGCTGCTTGATCTTTCCAGCAGATGGCGCCAGCGTTGAACTTTTTCAGTTTACGTGCAGCCAGCCCTTTAAATCACATGCATGAGTGCATTTTAAGAGAAATCTCAAAGGTGTTGTCAAAGAATGCAAAGGAAATAACAGACTATAATCATATAATAATGTGATTTGGTTCCCTTTCTGTTTCAGTATTTCCGTCCAGAGATAGTAAAGGGCCCTAAGACAGAAGCATGTGTTGAGGTTCCAGCAGGCAGCCAGTACAGAGTCAGGGTCAGAGCTAAACCCGCTGGGCAAATTTACTCTGGCTTCTGGAGTGACTGGTCCAATGTGTTCACTGGTGAAAACCCCCGTGACTCCCTCAGTTACACAGGTAAGCCTCCAGCAAGATCAAAAATTCAATAAATACAAACTTGACCATAAAGTAAAATAAAAAGTATCACTAGGTAGAGATGAGTAGATTACTCCTTTCTAAGAACTAGAAGCAAGTAGTTTATTTAACTTTTAGTAGTTTGAAATGTTATCTTTAAGTACAATGATGTTCTTTGTTGCTGTAAGGGAACAAACAGATATGATACATTTCAAACTTGGATGCATTGCATTTTCAGGCGTGTTGCTCATCGTGTGTATCCCAGTGTTTATACTGATAACAGCCAGCACCAGCACCATCGTGTGTGCCCTGCACATCAGGTAGATTTTATTTTTCTCACAGCTCATTCAAAATTTTAATCACCTATAAGAAAATCCAAACCAAGATGTTCCCTTTCTTTTATAAGGGTTTTTTTTTTTAACTAAATTTTATGACATAAAAAGATTTAAGGACATGTTTCCTCTCTTTTGTGCATTTTTATAGGAAAGTCAAGCAGTATTTTTGGCCACCAATTCCAAACCCTGAGAAAGTCTTGCAAGGCTATCTGACAGAGATCAACACGCAGAAAAGGGTAAGTTATTTAACTGCATTACAGGTACTTTCATCCTTGTTTTCTTGGAAAAATGGACTAGAAACAGATATTATGTGGGATCACAAAACTCCTGCAGGCCCACCCATAGCAAAAAACAGCAACTATTTATTGGAATACTCTGATGTGTATTTTATTTGGTTTTGGAAAATATCTACAGTATGAATTTAGATTAGTTTTGTGACATCTTTGTGGCATGATGATAAGGTTTCACACTCTCGTTGTATAAAAAAGTGCTTGCTTTTAAATGAATTAATATTAATGATACTAATAAATGGTGATCTTTTAACTCATCACAGTATCTAATACAGTAGAAGTCTATACTGACAGTCAAATTCATGGTGGAGAACTAGAGGCGTGTCCCTCGTGATTCTAACCTGATGAACTACCTTCTTGTAGACTTCTCCACTGAAAAGTGCTGCTTCGTCTTTGGGCTGTAACCGTAGATTCCGCTCTGATCACCAGTGTTACACATCAAAGTCAGCAAGGATTTAAATGCATTTTTTACATTTAGATGTCAAAAAATATTTTGATCAAACTAATAGCAGTATGTTTTTTGTTTTTTTGTAAGAAAAACAAAAGTTAAGCTTGCTCCAAATGAAAGCACTTTTCAAATGACTTTTTTTTTTCCTTATTAAAAATAAATCCCTGTACACTATAGGATCATCCTGTTCTAGAAAAGCTGTGCTCCGAGGAAAACACTACATCTGTAGTGGAGATCATGTCTGAAGAAGAGGTTTCCGAGTTTAGGAAGCCGTCAGAAGAATTCGCCGAGCTCCTGTCATCAGAAGGGAGCTTCACCAGCAGCGAACTGGTAGATGGAAGCCCGGGGACAGAAATCTTTCCAGACTACGTGACTCTCAACAAAGACAGTATCTTTCTCTGCTCACCAGCAAACATTTACATACATGAGCATGTGACAGAGAAAGGAAACCATGAGATAGGAGATGAGTACCTTCCCACGTGTTCCTGCTCTGATGGCTCCGTCTGCTTCTCACCTTGCTTATGCAGTGACCTTCTTAACCATTCATATTTGCCTCTGGCAGAGCCTGCAGAAAAATTCAGCTGCAAGGTCACTGCTACAAGGAGTCCCGGAAACATCTATACTAACTTTCCATAAGAAGAACAAAAAGTGTAGCAAGTGTTTGGTTTTTTTTGTTTGTTTCCATCAGTGCAAATCTTCTGTACAGTAATCTCTGCCCTTTGTACTGTTTGGCTGTAAAAAAAAAAAAAAAAGGCTACAAAATGAAAACAGAGCTCAGCTATGAATTATTTGAGCCTTAACACATTGTTTGGCCCAAGTAAAGAAGCGATTCCACAAAGTCGTCATCAACGGTCAGCCCTGATATGTAGTCTTTTAGGATCAGATGGTATCAGATTTGGAGTTTAAGTTTTTGGTTGGCAGGATTTTACAGCGACTTTCATCTTACTTTCCATCGTCAAATTGTATATTGTATGCAGGGCTGTCTCTATCTTGTGTGAGAGAAAATGGTGAGACTATGAGTCTGTGACTGCATTCAGTGGTGTGACCAATTAAGAATCATTTCTGAGTCTTGTGCTATACTCAGCCATATGCTCACAGGATCCCTCTGCGACACGTTCCGGCTCATTCACACTGCCGCTGTTTATGGAGCAGAGAGTCTTCCGCAGCTGCTTATATTTCATATAATTTAAAGTTGTTATGTTAACATTTCTTTTGGGGGAGTTTTACACTATTGTGATACAATTTTGTACATCGCAGTAATGGAATGCAACGGAGTTTGCTTTGGACCTTGGTGTAGAAGATGTACATTCTTTCTGTATGCTGTATAAAGCAAATTTCCCCTTAAATGTTACATTGTTGCCAAGTGAAGGTGACACCCGAGTGTTTTTTCCCCTTTCACTATCCTACCAATGTTGTATAGTGATTGTACGTGTTACTTTTTAGACATTTTTGCAACTTCCTTTCTTTTTTCTTTTTTAAAGAAAGTACAATAATAACTGAAAAAAGTGTTAATTATGCATTACAATGTTGTTTTCATGTTTTGCAGTTTTGACAATAAAATTTAACAAAATTATATTCTTTTTGGATTTTCTGTAGTCACTGAACCATTTAGGCTTTGACTGGTATTACATTTCAAAGCGAAACCCAAGAGATGCTCAACATTTTACATATTTGCCTCTGGCTGGGCCTGCAGGTAAGTTTAACTGCAAGGTCACTGCGGCAAGGAGTATCAGAAACATCTATATCAAGTTCCCCTAAAAAGAAAGAACAAGGTAAGAAGTGTACTTTGTTTCCAGTGGTGGAGATTTCATGTACAGTACAATATGTAAAGTTGGCTGTGAAAAGGATACAAAATGAGGGTTAGGGCTCAGTGGTGACTTATCGGATGATTAAAAGAAGTGTTTCCATAAAATAACAACGATAAATTTTTTCTATTAAGGCTTTTAGAACAAAAACGTTCACGTCAGACTTCATCTTCTTGCTTTTCTTGCCTCCACCTAAATAACAGCTACAGTATCCTACCTTGAGATATCTTATTTTTATTTTTCAAAGCACAAGCAGTCTTTCTGTGTGTTATACTTTTACTGTCAGTAGGTGGTGGTAGAGATCAGCAGGTGGGCTGTTGTCACAGTAAGTCCTTCTCAGACATGTGGGCAGCTACACTACATGACAGAAACTGGGAGAACATTTAGATTTTGGCCGAGTCTTAAGTTTGTATTTTTATCATACATTCACACACACACGATATCCCCGTAAGCAATATTAACTTTGTAGTAATATGAGTAAACTGGTGAGGATGTTTCACTTCAACTCTGTCATAAAAAACAAACAAAAACCAACAGACACATTACAGCTAGATGTTAATTTATTACACAAAATAATTGAAAGGCTCAATGTAAGATGATTCAAATAATTATCACTCACAAATTGTACTTAAGACCTGAGATGAAACATGGGAAATCACAACATCACGACCACTGGTGCGGACGAGGGAACCAACAAGAAAATGAACAAGAATTCTTTAACAAAATCACTGCACTGTTTGGGAACACCGTCTTCAAAAAGCAAGAACTGCATTAAATGTTCATTCAAACATTTATTGAATATTTTGGTGTCACTCGGGGAGGTTGATGATTTTAGATAATGCCAGCTCTTGACACAGTACTAATCAGACAGTGTATGACTGTATCACTCACTGGTTGAGAATCACAAATGGCTCTGCAACTACTGTATGCTATCACCCCGCATCCAGCCAGCCGCCTTCTGTAAAATATACTGCTGTCGCACTTTAATGGCACATCTACAGCGTTCGCCAGACTGTATGATATCATGGCCATAAATTAGCCCACAATCGTCTATGAGGCAATCGCAGAGGGTGGGAGAAAAGCGAGCTATGAGAGGGAGACAGTTGAGAGAAAGAGAGAAAGCTTAAAAGAGTCAGTGTTTACTGGCGTACAAGCCTCTCCTCCCAACAAGAATTCTTTCCATGTTTCATCACTGCCCACTTGCCCATACACAAATGTCTGTGGAGGGAGGTTGACTCACCTCATGATGTCATTTCCTTAACTTTCACTTGCAATCAGGGTGAGAAACGACATGGTTTGAAATCTGATGGGCTTTAACATGCATATGGTGTAACACAGTATACGTGTTTACGTATGCTATGTTGCCATGTTTACAGGCCCTAAAAACGTGAATTCAGCAACAACAGGAATAAGGCCACCGAGGCAGGTCAACCTTTCAGCTCCTACTGGGACGCAACACATGGAAACACAGCAAACAGCTTGTTCTGTATTTGAGTACAAACTCTGACTGCAGTGACATTTGGTCCTACTGGGTTCTGTGAGACAGACAGAGTTTCCCAGCAAGATCTTAGTCAACAGTGGAGTGAAAACTGCCATACAAGGGGGGAAAAAAAGAAGAAAAAATTAGAGTAATTAACGACACTGGCACAGTTAATGATGTGAGAAAACTACACTGCCTTCAGAATCATTCAGCAGGATTGAAGTCATTGATTTTCCAGAGAGGCACTGTAGATTAAAAGAAGCAGAGGTGTTCTGTTCGAGTAAATGAAAGTCTAGGTCAGAGTTTAATAATGAAAACACTAATTTTCCACCTCTGTCGGGTTAGGGTTTCTAAGTCTTTCTTACATGTCTGTCATCCCCTCTTTGTTTATACAATGTTTACATCAACAAAACGTTACAAAACCACTGCAATATAGCATCACTTGACCAGTTACTGCCATAGACTGTATATAAAAGATGGATACAGCTACACATTGGTTTGCAAGGAGCATTTTTGTCATCACCATCTTAATGTTTTGAACCTGGACGAGCAAGAAGTAGATCTGACTAAATAAAACAAAACAAAAAACAAGTAACATTGGACGCTAAAGAATATCCTGCTTCATCTTTACCTTTACGTGTTTTACCCTAAATAGATCATCATTTAAAATCAATTAAAACAATGCCATATTGTTTTAATTGATGCCAATACGACGGCATTGTTTTATCGGACACCAACTGAGACTATAAACTCATCCATGTTTTCTGAAGTCATACAACAAATGCAAAGTAGGATCATTTTCTTATAGACTTCCATACAATCCATGATCTTTTCTTCTTTTTTTAACAAGAGGTGTCGCCCCCTGGTGCCCATTATAAGTAATGCAGGTTTAAGGCACTTCCACACATGCGTAATTTTTTTGTTTTCTTTTTCCACCGGTCTGGGAGGTGACATCCATCTTTATATTTAATCTTCAGTCACTGGTAGCTTCTCTATCAGGTGGCTTTAATAAATAACAAGTTATAATGCAAAAAAAAAAAAAAAAAAAAAAAATCACTGTAATCACACCAGAATCTCACATCTTCACAAGGCTTTTCAAGTTTTTTAAGAACTGTATTTTCAGAATAAGAATTATTTTCAGAATAAGAATTCACAATATTTGTTTGAATTAATAAGCAATGTTATGGTTTTGGAAGTTTGTTTTAGCACCACTTGTAAAGGAACAGTACGGTGGCCCTGAGAGGCCAAACGGACTGCAACTTAAGAAAACACCAGAAATAGGAAAAATGACAACGGAAATAGGAAAAAACACAAGGGAAGTGTTTCTGGGGAGACAATAACCTCACGGACCAGTTGCAGGAACCCAAAACATGGTAGGCGTGTTTTATCATGATTCATATAATACTAATGACGGATTTTCAGGCTAATAGTCAGGCTAACACACTTACCTCTCATCTTTTCTTTCCACACAAAACCAATAGATTCTCCACTTCTTTTAAGTGTCTCCCAGTGCAATCTTAGCATATTTTGGTTCCTGCAACTAGTCCGTCGGGTTATTGTCTCCCCAAAAATACACCTCCCTTGTGCTTTTGGAAATCTGTTCTTTGCTATTTCTTTTTTCCTATTTCCGTTGTGTTTTGTGTGCTTTTGAAGCATTTTTCTTATTGCTGGTGTTTTCCTAAGTTGCAGTCCGTTTGGCCTCTCAGGGCCACCATAGAACAGAAGCAATTTGACATACAAGAGGAAAAAAAAGTGTAACTGCAACAATCACATTGAGATTTTATATCACATCGTAGCAGGACTTGCTCCAAAACACAGTTCTTGAAGAATTAGTGCATAATTCATTACATAAGCAAACACACAGAAAAATTAAATCACAGTTAAAAGGGTGACCATAAACAATGCACATCAATTGTATCATTTTTATTTGTACCCAAATGATTTCTGAATTAGCTGAATTATTAATACATCTGAAGTCAAATGTTGGTTAGACCATACTGTACAGAGACAACAGCTGACAGGTCCCACTGGGTTTCACCAGCGCTCTGTTCTGTGTGGTTCAGAGTTGTAAACACTGGACAGTAAGTAAGTGTGGTTCTACTAATGTGGTTCTACCTGCTGTGCAGGTTAAAGGGGAAATTCAACATGGCACATGGTTGACTAATCTGATCTGGGATCAGGTCTTTATCAGATACACTTGTAATTAATGACAACAGCTTGTATACAAGTGAAGCAGCATATGCTATTGGAAAATACAAATGAATTAATAAGGAGAAAATTTGACGAACATATTGTATTTTAAATCAACTGAACTATTCTTTCAAACTTTTAATTTTATTTTAGTGTTTTGGAGTGAAAGGGTAGACAGATTACTCCCTTTGCCCCTCAGCAACATTAAACTTCCCTACACCTCCTCTGTATACCAGGATGGTCAAACCTTGGGATCCATGGTGATTAGTTAAAGGCTCCGCGTGGTTACCATGCACTGAGAGACCCCGCTCAGATGTTTGCCTTCTTGTTGATCAGTACAGAGCAGCATGTTAGGCCTCCATCCACTTTGACCTTCTCCAAGTTGGACGTGGGTATCAGCATGTGGTCCTTCAGCTTCTCAAACACCTGCAGGACACACAGACAGGAGCGCAGCTAGGAATTAGCTAATTTTCTCTGTTCATTTCAATTCAGTAGAATTAGAAAAGGCTAAAGAACAATCTAATGTGAAGTAGTTAAGTTGGAAGTGGAACATACGTAACACTTAAGTTTGTTTGCTCAGCTTGTCAACTTGTAATTCTCCGTGATATAAAAACTCTGCAGGGAGACGCAAATTGTGAAGAACAAGCATTCAAGCTTTCCTGGTCTCCCGGCAAAATATAAAAAAAGAAGAAGAAAAGAGAGAGAGAAGGGAGTGAGAACTATGACGACATTCTCAAAAGACCCTTGTAAAGTAGTGTGTCACTGTGTGGACACCTTCCAGAAAAAAACTAGCGTTTTCCTACCACGCTTCCAAACCAAGACAGTTTTCTCTATAAACTCTAACTTCAACCCTGCTGTGACTTTCAGTGAGGCCTTATGGCACAGCCAGAGGGACCAACTAAACTAATTTTTATCTCATGATGCAATTTGGCTGATAAAGCCTCTGCTGAACCAGATGCCATGTGTAACCTCACCTCACTGAAGTTCTGTCTAAGTCTTGATTCTTTTCTGGGACATTTTGTGTAACACGGCCAGCAGCACAAATCAGAGCTTTCCTGAAATATTCTCAACATTGGTGCTGACCAGCTATGGACTCCTGTAACAATTATATACTATTTGTTAAAATATGTTAATTCTTATTTATATGTATTAGAATCAAACTGAGAAAACCTGCTTGCCATTTGCTGTTTTTTTAAGGATCCGCAGGGCTTGAAGTGTGGGGAGTGGCCAGTCTGGCCCAAACTGTGCAATTTGTGCCTTTTAGGGCATTTTAATTGAATAAATGAAATAACATGGTCTGAAGCAGCATGCTCGGCCTGTCCAAGAGGTGCTTCAGGTTCAGGTTTGCTTGTTTTTTTTTTCCTTAGTCTCTTGGGCCCTAATTACACTTATTTCCAATAGAGACCAGTCTGTAACCATCTGCCAACCACATGAGAAAAATTTCTATCTCCCAATTTGTTGGCTGTGAGTTGCTAAAGTATGCTGGTAGTCACTAGATGAAACATACAGTTCTGTGCTAAATACATCCTTCCTGTTGCTTTGGTCGTTAGCAGATTGCCGAGGTTGCTCATGGTTTGCAGGGAAGAGGCAGAGTGGTTTGTAAAGCAACTGCTGTCAAAAAGTGCAGCAAAAGCTGGAAACAGACAGTTCCCCTTCAAAGTAAACATGGTGGCTGCAATGGTGACTCAAAACGTTCACATTGTTGTTCATTTTTGGCTTGTATTGCACTTTTTCAAGCTTTATTACTGTTTGGGTAGCAGTTAGCAAGCATAAAGTCGGCATCTTCCAAGCAAGCTACAACAGCTAGAATCTGCTTGTGACCAAAGTAATCATGAGGAGGTTTTTGGTGCTCTTTGTGAACAATTATCTATCAACTGTCAGCAACCTCCAGCACCCATTCAACAAGTGGTTAGGGAATACAGATTTTTTCCGTGCTATCACTAGTTGCCAAATAGTGGACAACCCATCTCTAGGGCTTTACAATTACGGATTTACTTAGGACTATTTAGCAAGTATCTGCAGTTTATCGAGACAGGTTTTACTTGACAACATTAGCTGATAACTTGGCACTTTAGCCTTTTGATGAAACATTGCTACCCCCATCCCCCAAAACAACAAACAAACAAACAAACAAAGAAGAAACCCACAATATTGTCACAGATAAAATGCTGAAGTAAAGGCTCAGAACCCAGGGAGTGATGATGGTTAGCTCCATCTTTTATATACAGTCTATGGTCTACAGGCATGGCAGCAATGCTTTAAACTAAGCAACATGCTGACAAGTGTCGTCAGTGAATACAACAGACAACTTAGCCTATTGCTAAAGCTAATAATACAGTTTGATCAATGCACTAGAATTGTGGGGAATATGAATGGGTGCACTTATTGGAAACCTGACCCAAAGTTGTAAAGGTAGAAATAAAGACAAAGTCAAATAAAAATAAAATGAAATAAAAGCTTCATGGGGAAAGAGAGTGATAAGAAAAAATACATTTGAGGTCACTAAAGTTAGAATGATTTTCCCTCTGGAAAACAATCCTGGACTAACCAAGCAGAACTGCCTCTCAAAAACATCTTAAGTTTAGACCATATAATCAGACATAACTCAGGGAAAATTAAGCTTTCACAGTATTCTCCCAACATAACATCACTAAATCCTCTGCTCTTTATAGCACCTCTGAAACCAAAGTCTCTCTTTTTTTGATCATTTCCAGCTGAGTTCTCATTACTTCAGTTGAGATTTATATGCTGGGTCAGGGTGGCATGGTCTCAGCAAAGTAGTAGTTGCTATATTTCACCGGACCTTTTGTCTGCTTAGTTTCGATGTGTCCAAACAGAGCCCTCAACAGCAGCTGCCAGCACTAACCGTTAAAGGTGCCCCATCTCCACCCCCATCCGACCCTACCAATCCTCTCTCATGACCCCCTGCCTTTGTTGATGTGGAACTATTATGTAACTTCACGAGCCAACTAAAAATAGACCGGAGATCAGGCCAGACAGTGTTTAGAATCAGAAAGCAGCAGACATCTTGCAGTGTCTTGGTAATTGTGCTGACAAATCTCTACATCTCACTGAGGGAACAAGCAACAAGTTCCCCTGGGAACTGTACTAGACAGGACAGTCAGTTCAGATAAAACTGCCCTTGCTATATTACAGCTTGTATTATCTCTCGGAGACTGAAAGCATGAATGGAGATTTGAGAAGGTGTGTACTGATATTCATTTTAAAGAACAAGGGTTATGTGCAGAGCTGTAGTAATCACAGAGGGATAAAGTTGATGAGCCATACTATAAAGATATGAGAAAGAGCTGCTGAAGCTGAAGAGTTGTTAAGAAGAGAGGTGATGATCAGTGAGCAGCAGTATGGCTTCATGCTGAGAAAGAGCACTACAGACCCGATGTTTGCTTTGATAGTGTTGATGGAAAAGTACAGAGAAGGAGCTGCACTATGTCTTTGTGTATGTAGAGAAAGCAACCGATAGGGTGCCAAGAAAGGAACTGTGGTACTGCATGAGGAAGTCAGGAGTGACAAAGAAGTATGTGAGGCTGGAAAGGACATTTATAAGGAGAGTGAAACAGTGGTGAGGTGTGTAGTAGTAAGAGTGACGGATGGGTTTAAGGTGGGTGTGGGATTACTTCAGCTCTGCGCTCCTTCATGTTTACATTGGTAATGGACATGTTAGCAGATAAGTTCAGGCAGGAATCTCTGTGGACTGTGACGTTTAGAGACAGCATTGTGATTGTAGTGAGAGCAGAGAGCAGGTGGAAGAGATTCCGGAGAGGTTGAGGTATGCTCTGGAGAGAAGAGGGATGAAAGTCAGTAGAAGCAAGACAAGAGTGAAAGGAAAGGTTTAGAAGATGGTAGTGAGATCTGCTTTGATGGATAGCTTGGAGATTGTGGCGAACCCAAAAAACAGGAGGATGAGATGCTCAGATTTTACTTAGAAGTCAGAGAGGCAAGGATGAGATGGTTTGGACATGTACAGAGGAGGGATAGTGGATACAGTGGACAAAGGGTATTGAAGATAGAGCTGGCAGGCAGGAGGAAAAGAAGAAGACAACAAAGAAGATTCATGGATGCCGTGAAGGAGGATATGCAGAGGGCTGGTGTGGTAGTGAAGGATGCTAGACATTGTGTGAGATGGACGTAAATGATCTGCTGTAGGGAACAGCCAAAAGAAGAAGCAGTAGAAGTTATATCTTGTGCTATTAATATTTTTCCACTCTCTTCAGGCTACAATTTCTAAAAAGACAGTTTTTGGAGCCAAAACTGTGTTCCAGGTCAATTTCTGAAGAATTTGAACCTTTGAAAGGAAACTGGTTCATGGAACTAGCATACATATCTCAAATAGTGCTCCAAATGTTCTGTTAATATGTGCTTTCAAAAAGGGAAGTATGATATGCTCAAGATTTTATTATGTTCAAGTTGAATTCCCTCAGTTAATCTTGTTGACAAAAGTCTTCACTGTGGATTCTAGTCCAAAGACGCATAATTTGGTGAATTTTTCCTTCTAAAAATAGCTGGCGGAGGTTGAGGTTTCAACCACAGAGTACATTTTGAGGTTTGAGTACTGTCTCTGCAGATTGCAGGTTGCCAGGTTCAATCCAGTGAGAATTCTTTTGACTTGTTGTGATGTGGAATGACCCCAAAGCATCTAAATAACAGTTACGGCTCAGCCTGTCCAAACCCCAAAGAGACGGAGGTGAGACAATAACATGTCATTCACGTCAAGCGACTGTAGCAAGTACGTGTAACGGGTGAAAGGCACATCTTGAAAAATAAACAGCATGTAAGTAGGTCACTGCATGTTTCAGAGATATTTGAGAAAGCACGTAGCTGTGTGTATCCGTGTAGTGAAAATGTACACGGCGAGACAGCCGCTGAGCCCACACGGTTTCTCAAAGTTTGTCAAAGACGTTTTATTTGCAATATATTTGATGAATAGAAGTCTAATATTCAAAGGGCAATTAGTCCTGATCTTTCGGGAGAGAAATGTTGGTCTATGAAGTCTGCGACGCTCACCAGCTGGCTGCATATTATGCTGTTTGTGCTGATTGTTGCTGGGCAGCCACAGTGGATTTAACACTTTACATTTGAAACTGGCCAGAGTGAACCAAAACAGTAAAACTGGAAGTCATTGAACCTGTCAATGATATTAAACCAATTGTTACAGCAGCTGATTTGAACAACTTTGCTCAAGTTCTGAGAAAAACAAGACCTCAATGTCTCTGGCTCCTAGCCTGCGGTCTGATGCTCACAAAGGACACTTCTCAACAAACTGCAGGTTCTTTTGTTAAAAAGAAATTACAGCTCTGGCTGCGGTTAGCCTGCATTGGTCCACTAAAACAACCATGTAGCTTTTGTAGGGTTTCTTTCCCCAGTTGTTTTTCTCAGAGGCCTGGACAAGATGAACAACAACAAAGACAAGTGCTCCTTAAATCTAAATCGCTAAACCAATTTGGTTGTTCTGACGGTGGTCCTTCCTGCCAGGATTGTGGATGAATGTGCTTTATCGTCAGTGATACAAAGTTGCTGAATGTGGATGGGGAAAAGCACCTTTGCACTCTCTGGAAACTCCTCTGCTGTGCAGTGTAGAAGCACGTGTCCCTTGCTGGGCAGGTTCATGTAGATGCAGTTGGCGGCGAGGTCGTCGGGTACTGTCAGTTTGTCGTAGCGATGGTCACTCATCTGCTGCATTATCTACGCAATTGGGAGTAAGAAGACATGACAGGAAACAGACTTTGAGGCAAATGCATAAGTGAAAGTCCACATAATGTTCAGAAAGACAGACACAAGCCAGGCCATGAGAGATTTTGATTCAGAAGCGAGGCCTCAATACCAAAAGTCAGCGCCACATCCTTCTGCTGGCCAAACCGCCACAGGGGCCTGGGGGGGAAGGGGGCCGGGTGGGTTAATGGAGAACACAGGAGCAGATAGACATTCTTTCTCAGCAGATGTCATGTTATTTATGTAATCTGAAGGAGCTGAAGGTGGGACCGGCGGTGGGGGCTGAGAAGACGCTCGCGTTGCCAGGTGGAAGTCGGCGGGTGAGGATGTTATGACCAGAGGAGAGGCAGGTGCCTCTTAATGTTTATGAGCAGAACATCTGCAGATGGTTACCTTGGAGACGGGTAAGGGAGGGAAGGTTAGTGAAAAAAAAAATGTCAACATTCAGAAAAAATATTTTGAGAAGGGAGATTTTTCCCCTGAATTAAACATACATACATATACATACATACACACATATATATATATACACATACACATATCTATCTATCTATCTATCTATATCACTAGCTGGGCCCACGTCCTCATTTTAGTTTTGGCAGCGTTTTAGTAGGTAAAGGCGAAAGCTTGGACATGAATTGAGCTGCGGTTTGGGGAAGGCCTCGAAGAGGACTGGCGACGGCTCCTGGACCTGGCAGATCCCCATGTACTAAATAGAAGTGAAGAAGTTAAAGAACTGAAAAGGGGAGGGAGGGGCACGTAAACAAGGATGAACAGCTGGCAGAACTGGCGGAACCTATATAGATGAGAACCGGAAGGAGTGTGTTTGGAGGCGTGGTCCTGCTCCTGAAATTTCGATAATCTCCAATTACATACAGGCCACTGCACTGCATCCAAAAAGTGTGACGTCTGCTTGACGTACATAAAGGTTTAGAGGAGTGACTGTGAGAAAATGCGATGACACACTACTACAAATGTGGGAGAAAAACTGGTGCTTTGTGAGCACAGTGGGCTTTGTGGCTGTAGATGTTTTCATTTCACTTCCCACTGACAGGATCCATTGCACCAGGGAAGACAAAGGCATATATAGAAATTGGAAAAGGTCAATTACTGCAAGACCATTATATAGAAATATACATTACTCTGAACGTTTTATTATGTCCATTGCATTATAAGTCAAATATACTCACACTACTCACAGAAAAAGAAAATCAACCTTTTTCCAGTGTGAATAGTCACCTATTCCTATCCAAACAGCAAATGTGCTGTTCTAAGTGCTTTCCTGGGAAAGTATTCAGGACACAGGAAATGACACATGTTAGGGTTTCTGGCAGCACCATCATTGTTTGGTCAGGGTAAAGAGAGAAACAAGTGTGCAGTTAGTAAGAGCCAATAGAAAACTTAAGAGATTCATTGTTAAATGGACATGAAATCTCTAGAAGGTGCAGCATGTAAAGCAAACACATTAAGTAACCACTGTTTATATCAACAGAGTTGGTATAAAAAAAGATTTCACTGCGTAATATTATGACTGCTGCATTATAAAAGTACACTAAACTGCCAACAAAGCTACTGTTTTTGTACATCTATCAGCTATAACGAGTTTTTCTATTTACAAATGGTACAAATGGTAAAACATCAGCCACAAATGGCACTCCTGGGCGCAGGGCTGCGGGACGAAGCACAGCAGTGTGCGCACATATGTCGGCAGATGCGTAATCAGACATTCCCAGGTCACTCGTGGGAGTGTCATGTGACTGCAACTGCCCTAAATGAAAACACTCAAGTCCATAGGGTGAGGGCCAACATGGTCTGTGACACACGCGAGTATTAAGAGTGAGTAAAATGTCGACTCCACCTAAGATCCCAGTTGTTCCTGCTTTACTCTTCATTTTCTCATTAAATTCAAGGGGAAATATGCGCATAAGGGAAATGACATACAGCAAGATTTCCTCATGTTTCATGTAAAATTTTGATCCATGAAATTCAATTAAATCCTCACCTGACTAATGAAACAGCTGGTTTTCTGTTCACTGCCAGACGCTGCAGCCAATCAATATAGGGGGCAGACCTCTTTTGTGTTTTTCTAAACTTAAAGATTCTTTAATTGAATCAAATCTTAAGCCTAAAGAACTGAAACGTATGGGAAATTATCCTAGATACCTTTACACAATAGTGGCTTTTAACGTCGTCATTCTGGATCTTCACCAAGTGTTAAACTACAGTCAATCGACACAGACTTAATTCGAACAATGGCTGAGGTCCAGCTAATGCACAAGAGTGGTAACTGGGCAGCAAAATGTAGTCATTCAAAAGCTACTCGAACTAAATATTTACTGGATGGTAATAAAATCCCTCTGGGGCAATGACAAACCTGAGCAGTCTAGAAAAACACCAACAATTTCCAGGACCTTATGTGGGAATCAGCAGAATCTTTATCTTGGCACCTGGTGTGAACATTTCTAATGCTCACTTTAGCAATCCTTCCCAGAAACTGCTTAAAACTTATGCAATACTGCTTTTCACTGAGCGGTGGCATCACGCACAAGACAAATACTACTTGATGCAGCTTCCAGATCTGGACAGGAAATGAGACTGAAATTGCTTCCTGTTGATGGACCATAAATGTTTGGTATTACTGGTCTAGTATTTTATTGCTGCAGTGTAATGTTTTCAGTGGAAAAGTACACAGAAAAAGGAAACGCAGGGGGAGGATGCAGGAAATTTCAGATGACATTTATCTAATGTTTAAGGCTGCTGCTATCGGCGTCTACAGCTGATTCAGGGACACAGTGGTATCACAAGAGGAAACCTAGAACATGCTGTGAAGGTCTAGATCAGGGTGTCAAACTTGTTTTACATTATGGGCCACATACAGCCAGAAAAAGAAGTACAGTTCCACTGATATGTCTTGTTTTCGCTACATGATAAGAATAAGAATAAGAAATAATTGTTTAAATTTACAGAAAACGTTCTGTTAGTACACGGCGCAGACTGTCCTGTAATTATTACATTTTTGTTTTTCTTTGTTTTTTCTTACTGAGTAAAAATCTGGGTTTTTTGCTTTGGATTTTTTACTTATTTATTTTGATATGCACATGGGGGAGGAAAAGCTATAAAACCACTTTTTCCAAACCCTGGTGGGCCGATTCTGGATCTTGGGCCTTATGTTTGACACCCCTGGACTAGATAGTAATGCCAAGTTTTATATTTGCTCAAACTAAAATATTGCGACAGCTATCAGGTGGATTGCTGTTCAATGTTGTTCGGACAATCATGGTTCTGAGGTGATATAAAGTCAACTTAGCTCTAGATTTTTATCTATGACTGTTTTACATGGTAACAGTGGTATGGAGTAAGTATGTAGTATGGGAGAAACAGAACAAGAAACAAAGCTTCAATATATAAATAATCCAAATCTGGAACCTACATTCTCCAACACTGGATTTGGCCATCAAAAAAAAAAATCTCCAACAGAACCTTCACCATGCCGTCACCTCATTATCTATAAAATTCAAGCGTGCAAGCATCCTTGAGGTGAAGATCAGACTCTGACCAAGAGAGAGCAATGAGCTCATGAATCAAGCTAGGCTGGATGAAGGGGCCACTGATGATCTACAGCCTGCCGGGCAGTCTGCTGTAGGAAGGAGGGGGGTAGTGCGAGATTACAGGGAAAGGGTGCTGCAGCCTCTGACACAGGCTGTATTTTGGGATGATGACTTCATGAGAAAAGCTTGACAGTGACAGCAACAGATGGATGATGAAATCCATCCGGTCATTCTGCTAAACACAGATACGCGGTGCGCTCAGCCTTCCTGAGCATAGCCGAAATACAAACTACAGATCGTCGATGCTATTTTGTGATTGCAAATGAGTAATGCGTTACTCAACCCCGTAATAAAAATAAGGGCAGGTCCAAATTTTCTTGAACGCCAGCAAAGCGCAGCTCCCTAAAGACAGAATGAATTAGCTGGGCTCCAACTTTAATTTGCACAAAGTGTCTGCTGCATTCGACAAGGAGCCTCGTCGCCAGAAGAGCTGCATCTACATCCCAAACGAACAGTTTGGATTCATTAAATCTGCATTCATAAGATCTCATTCTCCCTCACACAAAGAACATTATCTAATTACAAATCCAGGGCTGTTAAAGGCCCTTTAAAACAGGAGCTAATTGCTGCGAGAGAGAGGGTGACGTAAGCCATAATTAGAAAGCGAGCAGTCTGTCATTAAGTTTCGCTAGCGGCCACTCTTCGCCCCAGTAGCTAATTACTGGAGTGATCAAACAGGCAGGAATCTTAATGAGCTGGCACTGGATTATAAATTAATTCTATTATGCAATGATGCATAGGTTCCTGGGAACACTTTAGCAATGCAAACATGCTTACAAAACCAACAGGGCCAACCTTGTGCTTCTCTCGAGTACTTCAGCCTTCTTAGGAAGAGCTGCCTGATGTTCTCTGAGATACACTAAACGACTTTTGCTTGATTTACAGTAACTCTGTTTAGTACTGAGCCAGCAGGGGGAGATATCATACTAGAAGGCAAATGAGGAATACTGCCAGAGGGAACCTGTCAAGCCCAAAGGTGTATGTGCTTGCCTGTAAGTCTTCATACTTATGTAATTATATATACACTGCCTGCCTTTGTGTTGTGTAAATACACATTTCGCTGAATTTCTCTTGTTTGTGCCACTGCAAAAGTTCACATGCTAATGTTTGGGAATTTTGGGGGATAATTCCATGGGAGGGATGGGCCGAGATTTATTGCACTCTCGGTGCAAACGAGCGATCCGTCTCTGTCGGGGTGTAAGCCGTCTCCTCTGTTCGGTCTTGGCGGTCCCCAGGTTTCTGTTGTTGGAGCTCGATCGATACAGGAGCCTTTTATGCAGTAATGAGCTCAAGCTGTTTAATGGAAGGACAATACAGTCGTAATTGAAGCTGGAGTGTGAGCGCCAGGGGCAATCCCCGCAGATTAGCTGAGAATATGAATTAATGGGGATGGATTTAGGTGACAGGTGGTTTCAATGTGCCTGGAGTGGGAAGCCGCCAACAAACTGTAAGTAAGGGAGTCTGCTCTGAATCAACACGTGCAATGTCCTGTCTTGTCGCGTTATTCTTTCAGGGTTGTTCATACTAACGGATCAAGCAGAATGTCAACCAAACGATGAAACAAAAAAAAAAAAAAGGAAAAAGGATCCACTACTTCAATGTGCGTCAAAGTAAAGAAAAGACTGCCAATACATCAATTCACAGGTTTCCATGACTACAGCTAGGGAGAGCATAGTTACGGTGTACATACATAAACACACATACACAAGCTCCATACTTTGAGGGCTTTCTGTGCTGGTTCACTGGAGCCGATTACAATAAGGCCTGGTCCTCCCATGCTGCAGAAGCTCTTCAGGTGCAGGCCTTCGAGCACAGGCACAGTGGAAACAGCATAGTCCTGTAAAACACAATATCATTACAAACGCTTAATAAGCTCAAATAACATGACTTTCATTTCATGATGATAGGACAGGGTCAGGTAATGCTAATCATTTGGGGCTTGTAGCTTTAAATATTTAACAGGCTTTCTCATCACCTGCTAACAGGTTTCCTCAAGTAGTTCTTTACTGATAAGACAGAGCTTTTTATCTGAATGTGGGTGAACGAATGGTTTTAAACAAATGATACAAAAGCACGTTACTACTCAGCAACGATGCTTCTCCATCCATTAAACTACAGTACAACAATGCTAAAACATCATTCATTATAATATAGGGCTATATGTACATGTGTGTGTAAAGTTTTACTGTAGATTGTAAAAGCTCAGCAGTGATCTGTGTGGTATCATGGGGCCTAAAGTGGCATTGAAATAAAGTATTGTACAGCTCAGTAGCGGAAAAAGCAAGATGGTCTGAGAGATGCTGTTGATCTCAGGGCTCATGGGGAGATTACGCAGCACCTTGTAGGAGCCAGTTCTTAAAGGCTTTTTCTGGCTGTGGGACGTCTGCAAACCAAATGTTGCCATTAAAAGTGTTACAAAAACACACGTTACATAAAGGGTACTTAGAAGAACTGGCAGCGATAACAGTTTTATTAACACCTGGATGCTGGTTGGTTTTCACAGAACCCCTGGAACGTTTCAAATGTTAAGTGTCTTACGTAAGAATCGCTTTAAAGATACTGCTAAACATCCTCATTTGTTAAGACTGTGTGGGAGGGTTTGATTGGATTTATAGCGACATCGTGACTGCCATCGCATTTTTCTTTACACGTTTTTAAAACCTGATTGGTGCACAGAAATGCAAAACTCGGCCCTGCCTGCCAGTGACCATAGCTGTTTAAACTAAGGCAGAGAACTTTAGCGTTCATGCAACCACTTCTAATGAGAAAAAGAATCATACAGGCTTCTAAAGCTCCGACCCCAAGGATAAAAAACAATAAAAATAGGATTAAAGAAATCCTATCTGACAGCTATATGGCTTGTTTTTGCAGATGAACAGAACTGTTTTGGAACCTATAGTTTTACATTTACCTTTAGCCTTTAACGGTTGATTTTGGACTAAGAACTCTCATTAAAACATCCGTTGAAAGCCGCCTTCTTTGCAAGGATTAAAGCCTTAAGGCCACGTTGGAGTTGCAGCATATTTAACGGAAATATTGTTTTACCCCTGACTTTGTTTTGTTTTACCCAGCAGAAGGAATCGAGCGATTAAACATTAGATGCAAGGACTCAGGCCTTTATGTGGGAGAGACTTCTTAAGCCGGAGACGGATCCTACTGTGATTCGTAAACCTTGAAGTGAGACCAAGATACAATTTAAAATCTGACAGGATAAAGAGACTCGAAGCTTATTTTCTAAGACCTTTTGTTCCTGAATACATTTGGATGACCTTATAAATTCAACTTCGCACCTAAGAAAAGAACTTTTCCAACAGACACCCATGTGTTTTCTTAATCACACAATGTGTTTTGAAGGGGTTTTTATAGCGTTCAGCTTCATAAAACTTACAAAGGAAGTGTACATTTTCCATCATTACACCCCATTTTTTCTTTCAACTATATGCTAACAGTTTTCAAGTAAATATTTGTATGGCACCAATAAAACGACACCATAATTCACCCAGTTATTGTGACTTCATCACACGAAAGACCTAAATTACCCCCTTTGCTGATGTCTTCCTAATTTCCAGTGAGAACAACTGAATTGTATAATCTTTTTATCATTCCTTATCCATAAACAGGAAGTTTCTGTGCAAAATTGGAAATGCAAGTCATGCATTCGTCCTTACCAAGATAAATCCTTAAGGGAAGAAAGGCTTGCTTTTCATCTTCACCAGCTGCCATGTTGTTAGCTGAAAACATGACTGACTGAAGAAAAAAGGTAAAGCAAGCTGAGCTGGTCAGCACTTCTTACCCATGGCAGAAAAGAGGCGGTTTAACCTCTATATTACTTCCAAAATAAACGGACCCCATCAATAACACCAATTACTCTGACCTCTGTGCGGACCATAAAGAGATAATCAACATCTGTATGCAGTTGTGGAGTAGGCTACTAAATAACCTGGCAACAAAGTGATCCTTAATTTGAAAATGAAAGGAAAAAACAACAGCGACAGGAGAAATCCATCTGATATAAAACGGAAAGAACAACAATTGACGCTTAAGTGATTTTTCCTACTGTCTTTTGCCAGAGACGCATCATTAAGTCCTGTCTTATCAGAGATAACAGAAAACACAGAGGAATCCATAATGAGGAATTCAAATCAGATACAGATGGGAAGATGGAAGCACTACAGTAAGGCCATTCAGGCTATGGTAATGCGTTCAACTCTTGAACAGTATAACCCACCTCTGAACTTGTGTGTTAGCCAGCTTTTTGGATTTGTCATGACTGTTCAGAGGGAATCCAAAAGTGTTACGAATAGGTCAAGCAGAACATCTTCACTTTAAAAGAACAGCCAGCAGGATAGACAGGTTCAACCTTTGTGACCAACCACTGTGATCCTGTTTGCAGCCTGCTTGTCCAAGTCTTCCCTGAAGCTAATCTCTTGGTTTAGCTTGAAATATTGCTTTTATGTTGTATTTTTTTCCCCATGGATGTAGTAGTGAAAAGCAAGCCATGGCTAACAAATCTGCATGGAAACTGAGTGAATCTCTAGAAGTCCTCTAAAGGCACCGAGTAGTTTAAAGCAGCATTTTTTGATCTAGGAGTATCTTGACAATGTTGTCTGGCCGTAACTATTTGGCCCTAACAAAGCTGCTTGGGACTCCACTTCTGTCTAAGAGGACAAATGTTTCCTCAGCTATATCTCAGAACACTTTATGCACAACCTGATGGAATAAATGAAAACTAAAGGTTTGGGGGGGGGGGAAATTTGACTACAACGTAGCCCACAATTAGCACAATCCAATGTTATTTATCTAAAAGCTCAGTAACACAATAATGAATTAAGTATCTAGAATGAAGCACAATTAATGATAATGGCACTATCGATTTACATCAGCATTTTCTAATTAGGATTTATTTATAACAAACAGAAACAACCTCATACCACGTAACACATTACACCCAACAAGTGGTGTTTTTTTCACGTCTTTCTCTGAGAAATTTAATTGGCATAAAGAAATTAATCTCTTATTAAACTTCATCCATCGATTCTCTTCCGCTTATCCAATTTTTAGAGTCACAGCGGGGCTGAAGCCGATCCCAGCTGTCACAGGGCGAGAGGTTGGTACACCCTGGGCAGATCCCTGATCTGTTGCAGTGCAAACACAGAGAGATAGAAAACCATTCGCACTCACATTAACACCTATTGGGCAATTTAGAATCACCAGTTAACCTAACTAGCTGCACGTCTTTGTGCTGCAGGAGGAAGCCGGGAAGTTTCTTTTTACCTGTGATAAAACTTTTGATGGAACTGTGAATGTCCTACAAAAAATGATTGCCCGAAAACTGTGATTACAGTTTTCCAGTAATGTAACACGTAACTGTCCTCAATTTGGACATAGCATCAGCTCTTTGTAAACATCTGGACGGCTAACACAAAGCTAGCGGAATAATGTTAAAGCTGAGTGTATGCAGACCCCAGATACGTCTATATTGTCAGTTGGTAATTATGTGGCAGTGTGATTCAGGCCACTTTGCTGAGAAGCATAAAAATATTGTAAAGGGAAGTGTAAAAAATACTTTCTTCAGAGAGTACTGAGTAATATTTGATACATTGCTTTTTTGAGTAATGACACTGACATGAGAATGCTGAGTATGAGAATAACAGTGTGTCATCACAGCAGTGATGAGTGAATGGAATGATTGAGGTTAATAAAGGGACAGGAAGAAAGTGCCTGTGAACTAATTAAGAGGTTTACTCACCCAAATCAGCTTCATTTGTGTCATCAATTACTTTCTTTAATCATTATATACAGAGGTGGCAGAAGTTTGCACCAGCACTCGATTAAAAATGCCTCAAAGGCAGATGAAATCTGGAACTAGGATCAAACTCTTAATTGCTACAGGGACATTTTACAGCTGCACTAATCAATACTCTCAGAGCGCAGTGGAGCTTAATAATAAAAAGTAGAAAGACCTTTTAAAACTTTATTTATTTTTATTCAGTGTTACACCCTCCTTTATGTATATATTTTGGGATTCAGAACTCATTGAATGCTAATGCTGGCTTACAATAAAAAGGGCTAATGTACCTCCATGTACACTCAGTGGGATGTCCTGAAAGGGTTTTCACATCTCCTAGCAACAACTGGTATTTTTTATGTCCACAAAGTAGCCTCAATGCTGACTGGTACATCGGATGTCCTCAGAGGGATTTGCAAAGTGAATACAGCAAAGGAAGAAGTGAAAGCAGAGATGGAAGACTATATACGATGAAGATATATAATGGCTCAAAAGGAAGGAGTGAGGCAGAGATGGATGGAGAACAAAATGGAATCAGAGAAAAAAAGGGCAGCAGAGCTTAATGAAAAAAAAAAAAAACCAAGATGGAGTGATGATACTATTACCCTCCTGGCCTAAAGCCTCCATGATTGATATCATATTTATCTCCTCCTTTCTTGTTTGAGATTTATAATTGCTTGCAGAAGGCTTTAAAGAAAAAGATTATTAAAAAGAATGTTTTCATATTGTCAAGTCAAGTCGGCTTTATTGTCATTTCAACCATATACAGCTAGTACACAGTGAAGCGAAACAACGTTCCTCCAGGACCAAGGTGCTACATGCAACATAAATTTACAACATAAATTAACAGAAAACACTAAACTAGCTAACTAAGAGGCCTAGTTAGCTGGCTAGCAGAGACAAGACAGACTGACCTAACATAAATTACAACATAAATTAACAAAAACTAACTAACTATCTAAGGAAGACTTTTTTTTTTGTTAACAGACAGCAGACAACAAAGTGCACGTGCAAATGTGCAAACAAGAGCAACAAAGTGACAGTGTGACAAAAAAAACACAACGTAACATAATAATAAGGTTTTGTGATGATGAGTTGAGGTAGTGGAGGAACAGTAAACATTCCTTAGTGCAGCAGCAAAAATTAGGAAGTAAAGAAGTTAGTGCAAAAAGTCCAGTAATAATATTGTGCAAAAGAGCATTTACAGTTTGGTGTGTACGATGGTTTGGTGGTGTAGGTCAGTGTGTTTGCGCTTGTGTTGATTAGTCAGTCCAGTCTCAATGTTTTGAGGTAGTTGAGTTAAGCTGAGTGATAGTGTGTGTGTGTGTGTGTGTGTGTGTGTGTGTGTGTGTGTGTGTGTGTGTGTGTGTGTATCAATCCAGTCCCATTTTGCTGAGGAGACTGATGGCTTGTGGAAAAAAGCTGTTGCACAGTCTGGATGTGTGTGCCCGAATGCTTCGGTACCTTTTTCCAGATGGCAGGAGTGTGAAGAGTGTGTGAGAGGGGTGTGTCCGATCAGCCACATTGCTGGTGGCTTTGCAAATGCAGTGTGTGGTGTAGATGTCCTCAATAGAGGGGAGAGAGACCCCGATGATCTTCTCTGCTGTTCCCACTATCCGCTGTAGGGTCTTGCGGTCCGATATGGCACAGTTCCCAAACCAGACAGTGATGCAGCCACTCAGGATGCTCTCGATAGTTCCTCTATAGAAGGTGGTCAGGATCGGTGGTGGAAGCTGGGCCTTTCTCAGTCTTCTCAGAAAGAAGAGACACTGTTGGGTTTTCTTGTGCAGGGAGCTGGTGTTGAGGGACCAGCTGAGGTCCTTCTCCAGGTGGACGCCCAGGAATTTGGTGCTGTCGACGATCTCCACAGAGGAGCTGTTGATGCTCAGCGGTGAGTGGTCGCCTCGTGTCCTCCTAAAGTCAACAACCATCTCTTTTGTCTTGTCAACATTCAGAGACAGGTTGTTGTCTTTACACCAGTCCGTTAGCCTCTGCACTTCCTCTCTGTACGCTGACTCGTCATTCTTGCTAATGAGACCCACCACGGTCGTGTCATCAGCGAACTTAATGATGTGACTTGAACTGTGTGTTGCTACACAGTCATGAGTCAGCAGTGTGAACAGCAGAGGACTGAGCGCACAGCCTTGTGGGGCCCCAGTGCTCAGTGTGGTGGTGCTGGAGGTGCAGTTCCCGATCCGTACTGACTGAGGCCTTCCGGTCAGGAATATATTTAGGAAATATATTTGAGATACTACTTTTACTTCTTATGTAATGGATCAGTTGTGAACTTTTCCAGTGACAAGCCTTTACTTTTGCTTGAAACAATGGATTGAATTAGAATTGTGACTACAGCTTCCCTCACCTACACAGAACATTTGATGCTTTTCAGCCTATTATCTTTAGGTACAATTCATCCTCAGCCACTTCCTATCTTTCCCGATCATTTGTAGTTGAACAAATGTTGAGCATTCGGGATCTTTGTCTTTGATAAGTTCTTTGTCTTTGTCTTTGATAAGATAAGTTCTATCTTATCTTATCTTATCTTATGACAAAGACTTTTTAAACAAAAAGAGACTTCTATCTTCTTCAGTGGCCACACGTTACAAGCTAAAGAACCAACAGCAGCACAAACAAACAAGTGTAGCCCACATTCACCAACTTATTTGCATTTCCATGCAAGAATGCAGGCACTACTTTGCTACATAAATTCACCTTAAATGCATCTGCTAAGATCTCTGCTCCTCTCTGATTGGTCCGTTTGGAAAGTCCCACGAAGAACTCTCGACCTGTAGAGAGAATCTTTTAAGTATGTGAACAGAAAACCAGCAATACAGCAAGCATGAGAAGCTACAGTAGCAGAATACTCCAGACAGCACACCGTGTACTTTATGCATGCCTGCGAAGGGGGGCCAACTGTGGTTAGTATGGTGGCACATAGGCAGAAAGCCTTGAATGCCTGGCGAGGTATTGAGCAGCACACTGAGCTAAGGGATGGGCTCCTAATGTTGCTGCTGAGCCTTTACACTATAAGCCATTAGCACATGCCTTGCCAACAGGAAATGTTTCTAGCTCTGCCATGTGAAACCAATTTCAGCTGGAAGGAACAACAGCACAGAGCCAGTGTCTAGAAACCCAATTAACTGTACTGTGCATTTTCCTAGTGGTCTGTGAAGCGGAGAAGATACTGACCCACATTTTAACTCACGACTGTAAGTGAACATACAGAAAATCGAATAAAAGACCACCATGCTCTTGCTTGCACCGTGGTCTTACTGTGCAGAATGGCACATGACGGTTTTGTGTGTCGGTGGGATGTACAGCTAGGTTCACTGAGGCACCGGGTCATCGAGGTCACATGGAGGAATGCCTGTGTGGAGGATCTCAAAGCACAGATGCATATTTACAGACACGCAACTGTCTGCTCACAGAGTATGAACTAGAGGCTACCCTCTGCCATTTCACTACATTTCTAACAAGTAGAGTAGTCCTCATACAACCTAAACACAGCAAATCACCAAGTTCTATGTGTTGTTAGTATGCCTGTGAAGGTTCAAAGTCATCCAGGTCATCATAGTAGAAGATACTGAAGGTCTGGAACTGAAGGACCTTAGAACTGAAGAAGCTTCTCGGATGAGAGTTGAAACATCTTCAAGCAACTTAAAGAAGTCCAGGCACTTTTCTTTCCAAGCTCCTTAGACTATGTGTTGTTAGCTACAGAGTTTCTCCTCATCCCTTAAGATATTTATTCCAACAGTCATGACTTCAAATTTGCATGATATGAGACATTTCATGCTTTCAAAGACTTTGTTTTAAATATAAAGATAAAGGCCTCACTGTCAAATTTGTGTTTGTAATTATTTTAAACACTTTTTAAATACTTAATTGCACCGTATACAAAAATGTAGGTGGCCTTAAAAAGGTAACAAAATGGTGAATGGCTGAAAAGCATGTCCAAGCATGTAAAAGGCACTATTTGTTTCCAGATGATAGCATTATACTATATTTCTGGAAACAAAAGGATCACATGACTCCTCTTTACCTCTCTCTGTGACACAACAGGTTGGCCTCTGGTCATACACATTAATCTGTAGCAAAACAGCCATTCCTGAACCTCGATGAATTCAAACTACAAACTAAGGACTTGGGCTTCTTTGTGAACTTTTTTTTTTAACCTGTACAGGTCTAAGTAAAAAAGTAACTTCCTCAAACTGCTCAGTGAACCATTTGACTGCATGACCCCCAGTTATTTAAAATGCAATTCATGAATGAACTGCAAGAGATTAAATATCAGGATGCTGATATTTACAGTGGATGAAATAAGTATTAGATCTCCTGCTGAATTTGTACATTTATAGTCGCAGACTGGAGAAACCAGTTGGCAAGCACAGCATTAAGATGTTTCCACCAGGTGTGCACACATCTCAGAAGAGATTTTGGGCCGCTCGTCTTTACAAAAACTCTCTAAATCTTCTAGGTTTCTTGGCCGCAGCTTGGCAATTTAAAGCTTCAGCTCTCTCCACAGATTTCCAATAGGATTGGGATTCTTTAGATCATATTCACTATTTCTCTTCCCTTAAGTATAGCGGGAGCACGTAGTTTTTCTCTGAATTGTTTAGATGTTCACTCACAAACTTAAGATGAGCCTGTACATGTGCCTCCTTGAGCAGGGGGAGCACTGCAAGATTTCAGTCCATGTGCATAAAAGTGTTTAGATATTGTTAAGGGTTCAAATATTGAGGAGGGATAAAGGAGGAATTCCAAAATAACAACAATGATCCGGCCGGGTGGAGTCAAACGATGATTTTAATGAACACACGCAGCGTGGGGAGATGCACACTGCAAGACACTTCAGATTGCTTTTGATTCATCAGGGTTAACGCCCCCTCATGCGTCACCAGATACAATACATGCATACGTCAAATCAAAACCACAAGGACTTTTAACACAGTTTGAAAAGAACATTGTCTCCGTCTCCACGGCAGGTGCTTCCTGTCCATCTTCTGACTCTCGCTTCTCCAAAACCTCGGGCCATGCTCTGCAACAAACTAGCAATTCTGCACGCACAAAAATGCAGTTGCAAGCAAATATATCTGAACTCTCACCTAGAACATAAGCCTACCTACAGTGTGTGCAGGTGTATGTGTGTATGTGTGTGTGTGGCTCGACCTCACACAAACTTTGTCTTATGAGAAGAGAGGCCAATTCTCATGTGCATAATAACCAGTGTTGGGACTAATGCGTTATTAAGTAACGCGTTACAGTAACTACGTTATTATTGTGGTAACGAGCACGGTAACTAGTTATTATGCCAAAATCAGGAACGCGTTACTCGTTACTGGGATTTAGATAGGGTCGTTACTCGTTACTTCGTGTGGTGGCATCGCAGAGCTTCCACAGATTCAGTAACATTAGCAAGTGGTGGAGGCCAGCAGGTGGATGAAGGAAAAGGGAGGCAGAAGGAAAAGAGACCCGAGGCGGCCGCCGGTCCAAGTGTGAACTGAACCTCAGGTAAGAAGTTATGACCTGCAGTCTCTCTGGGTCAGATATGAACCAAGTTTAGGTGGAGTTTATTTTCGTTATTCTGACTTTTTCCGTACTGCGTGCTAGCTAGCATGACGGAGTTTCTATACAGCTGGGTGGGTGCTATGAAGTTAATGATGTTGAACTTTATTTTGTTCATAAGTTATTAGAGTTGCCAACCGTCCCGTCTGGTATTCAGAGAAAATATTACGCGTTTCTTCTTGAGGTGAAAAGGAACAGTTTGTCCCGTAATTCAGCTACAATGAAAAAGACACAAAGCTGGAGTTATTCTGTGTCTTTGCTGCACAGCTGCCTCTTCTTCTTTCATTCTCCCCCCTCCCTCTCCCGTTTCTGCTTCAATCATGAAAACTGATCAATGATCAGCTGATCGGCTCTCTTGTTTGTTTATCTCCCACTTTGCGCCGAAAGAGGAAACCAGCGGATGTCGCGCTAAACAACAGCAGCACGTTTAAGCTTGATCAGCTATTGTTAGAGTTTATTTAATATTAATTTCTAGTATCAGCTGACGTTTGTTGGAGCCACAGCTGCAAAAAAGCTGCTGGTCATGATATGGTTTGGTTATCTGGAGAGAGGGAAACATGAAGATGAAACCAGGAGATGTCCTTACTGAATCATCAGAGATGAACAGGTGATGGAGAAACAGGTTTACCTTTTAGGTGACATGAATGAGTTGAAGGGAAGTTATGAACTGTTTCTGAGAGACAAATAACCCCAGGATCCTTTTTTAGGTAGCTGACAGCTGGTAACTGTGCAGGGGCGGGTCTAGCAAAGTGTGGCCAGGGGTGCATGTAGGGCATTAACAGGGAGAGGGGGGCACAAAGAAATACTTTTCTTTCTTATTCTCATTTAAAATGTCTAGCTTTTAAAAAATAATTATCTGAATCCTACAACAAACAATTGATAGATTGATGCATATATACCATCAAAACAGTGTACATCACTGTCACAACAGTGTTTATTTTCATTCAAGGGCTTTATGATTTTTCCTATAATGGTGGGCCGGTCTCTAGTCAAAACGCCCGGGCCAATTTTCTGTCCCAGTCCAGCCCTGTATGCAGCTCATCTGCAGTCTGGTGTTGCCTACATCTTCCTATTCAGAAGGCAGAATTTCTGAGTTCTGAGTACAATCGAAAGCACCACGACTGCAGTTTTTGTGTTGGATGTATGTGTTGGATGGCGCACATGACTGTGACGTAGGCTAGAATCATGGCAGCAGTCAATGACGGTCCAGGCGTGGGATTTCTCTCGTGGAAATATGCACATTATCTTTTCCTTTCTATTGGTCGGTGGCACAGTGCACTTGTGGCAAGTAAGCAAGCTAGAAGACTGGCAAAGTTATGGAAGAAACACATTAACAAGAGAATTCTGAGTAAAACCAAAGTTACTTTCCCTAGTAACTAGTTACTTTGAAAGTAACGAGTAACTTGAAGTAACTGAGTTACTTTTGAGAGAAGTAACTAGTAATGTAACTACGTTACTATTTTAAAGTAACTTACCCAATACTGATAATAACCTAACTGAAACTATATCTGTAATATGTTGAATAAATGTTTTAATCAAGAACCTCTACTAAAAGCTTAATCAAAAGATATAAATGAATAAAAGACAATAATGAATAACCTGGTTATTCAAATAGCATCCTCCCAACAGCTCCTCAAAGTAACTCACACTTAGACTCTGCTTTAGTTTCACTTTCACAAACACGCTCTGCAAAAGCCTGCGCTTCTTGTCTACTTTGGCACAGAGCGTACTCAGAGTTAGGCCTTTCTTTTATAATGCAATGTAATCTGCATATAAACATTTAAGATTATAGATTCAATTCAACAGTTTAAAGTGGTTATCACTGCACCTGTAATAAAGGCTAATTGGGTGCCAATATGTTTAAACATCTGAATGCAATAACAATACTGCAGATTGTATTATTAATGCAATGGTAATGATGATGATTATGACCAATAGCAGCAAAATATTTTTCTAATCCCCACAATATATTAATATCTTGGCTGGTTCAGATCTATGAAGTGGTGTTATTGATGTTGTGGGACTCAAAAATAAGAGGGAAGTCTCAGTTTGCTGGTTTGGAATGACCAGACAAAGGTTAATGAATAATCAATAAAATACAGTGATTGAAGAGGCAGAGTGACGTACCCGTAAAAAGGACATCTCCTCCATCCAGTGTCGCATTCTCATCAGTCATTTCCACAATGTTCAGATTTAAATCCTTCAGAGCCCCTTTCATTGCCTCCGTCTGGCAGAAAAACAAGGACACAAACAGAATTAAAGTTAAAACATGTGTGCACATAAAAAAAACAAACAGAACTGTGATGACTTACAGTAAACTACTTCAGCATTTCCTAATATTATGATATGATCCAGGATCTAAATACTGGTTCACGAGATTGTAATGAAAAAAACTCTTTTATCCCCAACAGATTATGGTGACATTACAGTGAGCCATGAAATGATGTCATTTTGTAAGAAGTGCGTTAAAACTTTTACAAGGCAGAAGTTGTGGAAAAATAGGTACGGTGAATGACCAGCACAAATTTAGCACAAATACTTCCTGCTGTCCTTCTGTTCTGGGTCATCTGTCTTTAATACGCTTAAAAGGAAGGGAATGTAAGGATGGCTGCCACCTGGTGATTATTAGCATATATAATGGAATACATCTCCCTCATGGAATATTACGGGAAATCCACACTTCACCTGTATGTCCCCTCTGCTGAACTCAAAACCTGGGGGAAAGAGCTGGTCTGTTTTTGGCTCAACCTTCAGCTAATCTCCTCTCTTGTCTGACCGCCCAGTGCGATTTTACTGTCCTGTTTTTTGGGGTTCCTGCGGGAGTAGTTTCCAAGGCCAGTCATGTTAGCAGGAGCATCAGTGTTTCCACAGGCCCTATCTCACTATGACCTCAGCCTGGCCACTATAATGCCTTTGCTTCTCTTCAACTGCAGAAGGCCAAAGCATGAGGTCATCCAGGTAGACTGCCATGTGCTTCCAGATAACACTGGGGAGGCCTGCAAATACACAGATTTACCTTCTCACCTGCGCATACATCGGCAGTGGTGCACAAAGGCATCCAAAGCAGGTGTACTGGAATCGCTAGCACCTAGCAGGACATTTGGACAACTAAGTGGCTTTATGGCCCAGTGATTCACAACCCGAATGGCAAACTTCCAATCCACTCACTTTCCAGAAGTAAAACTGTGGAATCCTCCGTGTTTTGTCTATATTGCATGTTCATCTCAGTTAACCAGGAGGAACACAGCGTTCTTCCAAGAAACTGGGGTTCACAAATTCATTAGTGGTTTCTTAAAAGCTCTGACAGCAAAAGCGTGCAGTACATAAAGAGCTGTATAGGTAACAGTTAATCCCATTCATTTTTCTTTGTGCGTTGCCAAGCCACACTCTGCTTTCTATTTAATTAGGTTTGTAGATAGGTTATGTGAGAAATAAAAGGTTGAGTCAGGTCCCGAGGAACGATCCAGATGGGTGAGAGACATCTTGTGCTTTTGATGTTTATTCGGTTCATGTGTTATGCTGCCTTTGTGTGTCATGGCGTTGGAGTCTTGGCATGTCCTGGCAAAGTTTTTCCTTGTGCCATCACCAATTCATCACACATAATAAAACTTCAGTCAAATGAGTCAATTCAGACACTGATTGATATGGTTGGAAAAAACCCTGTTAGTGATGCCAGGTCTGCACACCAAAGCTGAAAAGAAGTGACTATTTATATATGTAAGCAGGCATACTTTTTACCTACTGGGCCTCACATACCAGCCAGTGTTTCCTTCTTATATAAGGCATCCCACTACCTCAGTACTCTGGCATTTCCTCTGGAATCACTGGAGATGATGTGACCTGACCCAAAGGGTCCCCAATCACCACATGAACCATAATGGCCCCCATGAAGTGAAAGCATCTGCCCTGTGGGCTGTGCTGTTCTGTGTGTGGCACATGTGGACATAGAAGCTCACATGACTGAATTACATTTCAGTACAAATGGAAAACAAGAATAAAAAGTGGTTTTGTAGAAAAATCTGACTTCAAAAATATAATAAATTAGTAACATGTCACCACAGATATATTCCTACCCAAAGATGGCAGGCTACAGACATGTTTTCCTTTAAATCAGTGGCGTAGGTACAAATATTTTCTGTATTTGGAGACTTTGGCCAATCACAGATCTTCACAGTCAAGATTAGGGGAGTATTACCAAGTCAAGAAGGGAAACAACTCTATGTAGGAGCAGATTAAAAAGGGGACTGCCGTCTGGGACAATGGGGTTTGAATCGTGAGGTTCTCTGATGGGAGAAGCAGGCTTGCTTACAAGTCCAGAGTGACTTGGGAGATATGGCTTTCAGAATATCTGCAGGTGGAGAGCATCACAGAGCCCACACTACAGATTGGCCCCTGGCAACATAAAAAAATTGAACAGGTAAAACTGGGATGCTCTGGATTTTAGCCACTAGTTTGGGGCAAAATGCTTATACTTTTGACGAAATGCTTTTCATAACATTCAGATACAAAGAAAAGTGTAGTTAACACTCCAAACATGTTGTTGCAACTCATTTAAATCAATCAATCAATCAATCAATCACTCATATTCTACAAATAATAATAAATATTTCAGGTCCTTTGGATTCAGTCTTGCTTGGGTTAGAAGTACCGTTCTCAAAAGAAGCACTACAGTGACAATAAACACATGCACCTGTTTGTGTGTGTTTGTGTGAACTAGGGCTGCCACGATTAGTCGACTAGTCACGATTACGTCGACTATCAAAATCGTCGACGACTGATTTAATAGTCGACGCGTCGTTTGAAGCTTTGTAAGATCACAAAAGACGCAGGAATAATAGCAGGATTTAAGAGTGTAATAACGGACTGAAACAGAAGATGGCAGCACTGCATGTACAAGGATGCCAGCTGCCGTTAAACCCCGAAGAAGAAGAAGTAGCTCCGTCCCAGAATTCATAGCGCAGCCCAGCTCTGTTGTCAACAATGGCGGCAGCTAGTTAGTTTTTATATTACTCTTATTATTCTTTCCGGGTCACAAAATAAACGTTTAACATATTTTCAGGCGAGAATGTAGCTGTGTAAACCTCAAATATCTGCTCAGTTTATCAAGACACCACATATTTTCAAAAGCGCTCCGACGTTTTCGGAGACGTCTGTTACCCACTAGCTCGATAGCTAGCCGGGGGCTAGGCTAACTAGAGCCGTGAGAACACCGGACTCCTGGCAAATCGTTTTCAAACCCACTGCCGTCACTTAGCTTAAAATGTTATTGTTTGGCTTTTTTTTAGTATTTTATTTGTTCCTGAGTAAATCGGTTTGGCTGAGATTAAAGTTATAGTTTTTACACAGCTGAATAAACGTCAAGCAGACAGCTGATTATCAGAAGTGTGAGATGCTCGAGAATTTACTCCGGTGTCCTGTTATATTTTAGATAGCAAGGAGTTTATTAAACTTCACCGAAACAATCTGCAAACTTCATTAAACTTTAATAAACTATCATCTTGTCTTTATTTTTAATTAGCACTTAACTTAAACACTTAAAGCTGTAAGCTAATGATAGTTATATAAGAGCAGATGCTGCTGGTGCAATAAGCTGTACGCTGTATGTCCAATGGATGATGATGTGATTAGTCGACTAATCACAAAAATAATCGGTGACTAGTCGACTATCAAAATAATCGTTTGTGGCAGCCCTAGTGTGAACGTGCATTCATATCTTTGTGGGGACCAAAATCCCGGTCCCCACAATTTGAAGGCATTTTTGAGACTCAAAATGTGGATTTAGCATCAGGGTTACAATTAGGTTATGGTTAGGTTGAGGGTTAGACATTCATTTTTGATGGTTAGAGTTAGGGTAAGGGGCTAGAGGAAGCATTATGTCAGTTAGATGTCCCCACCAGATATGAAATACCTGACATGTGTGTGTTTGTGTGTGTATAGATTTTCTATGAGCTTTGGTATTTCAAAACACCTCTCTGTTGGCAGCGGCAGGAAGTTTTTCTTGGCTCATGTGCGGCCCGCTTTCACATCTCCATCTGTCTTCTGCTTATTGTTGATGGCCGGTTTTGAGGTTCCCTTCAGCCTGTTGTAACAAATTCATTTGCGTAATATATTTGTGTATATATCTGTGCATAACCAGGAGTATAAAATCCCTTTTTCTGCTCTCATAAAGACTGATAGGAGCAGCGAGGATTCTGTTTTGATAACCTGCAATTTATGTCTCGAGGCTTTATTTTTATACATCGCAGCTGTATTCTGAGACGTTAGAACTTAAAACACGTGTGGTACACATGATTACATTATACTAAGCGGTTTCTAAATCTTAAATCTCTGTGTCTGCTGTAGGTCTACTGGAACACAGCTAAATTATTCACCTTGTAATTTTGCTTGTGTTTCTTTAGATAGTGGCATGAGGTGTTTCTTTTTGAGATCTTTGAACCTGCTTCACTTTGTCACACAGGTTCTGATTAAGTGATTTCTGGATTCAACAGGTCTGCCAGTAATCAGACCTGAGTGTTTAGTGAAACTGAACCCAGCTTTCCAAAAAACATGGATAATCACAGTTAATTCATGATTTAACAAGAGGGGCAAATACTTTTTCACACAGGACCAGGATGTTCTGGATAACTTTTCTCCCTTAATCAATTAAATCATCATTTAAAAACTGCATTCTGTATTTACTTGGGTTATCCTTGTCTAATATTAAAATGTCTTTGATGACCTAAAACATGCAAGTGTGACAAAATATTAGGAAATCAGGAAGGGGGCAAACACTTTTCACACCACTGTTGTTCAGCGCTTAACTCAGTATGAAGCCCCGCCAAAAAAAGGTTTACTGCCACTGTACACACAGCAAAATCATAATTGATATCTGGTGTGCCATTTCTTGCCACGCTGGCTCTCCCTTTGAGACAGATGTCGATTCGGCTCTGTGACCAGCCGGTTGAAAGGCGTAACAATAATGCCGTCCCCATTCCTTTTCTGTACCTTTCACACAGACTGTCGAGGCAGAATAAAGGTGCAACAGTCCCGCCTTAAACGGGCTCTGTGAAAGGGGCTTCTGTCTCTCACATTCCCTCTATTCTCTTTAAGCCCTCGTGGCAGGGTCAAGAATGCTCCTACAGTGACTTCTCATGCAGAGTGGCCTATTATCTCTCACTGTGAGGGACATCCAATACCCGTCCTGCCTAGGTGCCAACTCGCTTTGCCAGTCCTCCTTCTCCTCTCCCTCCCGCAAACCATCCTGTGTTCCTTATTCTCTCCTCACCCCTTCCCCCTTCCTCCTACTCCCCGTTGCCCACCAGAGTGCTTGGCCAGGCGGCATGCTGTTAGCCAGCACCCTGCTTTGAATGAAAAAGGCCTTTTAAAATTCATTAGAGGCTGAAGGCTCCGAGGCCAGTCGGTCTGCCTGCCACATTCCTGCCGTTCCTGCACAGGACAGGGGAGACGGAGCAGAGAGAACAGCCCTTTATTTGAGGCTTTTTATGGACCAATTCTCCCTTCTCTCGCCCCTGGTACCCGTGGATATCGCATTCTGCTAAAAAGGACCATCAGTCTGATAGAGCGCAGTGCATTTGGAAAGGGAATTGAGTACATAACAATAGCATTCCTGAGGGTCATCCTAGCCTCCCTACACCAGGCAACAGAGTCCCACGCTCCAGTATAATAGGGATACAGCATTCCTGAGAGTCTAACACACAAGGAGGTGGAGTGACAGTCAACTGGTATTGTTTGTCAGTTTATAACGCACAAAAAAAAGTTGGCATGTAGTGCCAGGTGGTTTGTGGTTTGGCTACAAACTATTATTTTTCTGATATCTTGGTTTGGATGAATTTGACATAGTTGAAGATTCCGTTAAAACAGTTAAAAATAACATAAATGGAAAAATATTTATCTTCATTCTTCTACCTCTGACTGCTTAGGAGAGGCATAACAAGCACAACACCAAACTATGCTAAACACTACACTGGCAATCTTCCAAACTGGCAAAATAATCAGCAAAAACACATACATACACTCAGTTTGTCTCTTGTGGTCAGACAATTTATGATCAATATCAAGCTGTTGTTGCTTGTCTGCGGTTAGTCAAAATCAAAAATGGTGAAGATTATGAAACATGGTGGAAAATGGGTAAAAGAATCCATAAAAAACATAAGTGTTCGATGTGGATCATTTTTCATTAAAGTCCAAAATACAACACTGGTGGAGGATATTCTTGTAGTTTAACTCTGTTTGGGTGACCACAATCTCAGAGAAGATATACAGAGACGATGAAAGTTATTACCCCTCCTACTGAATTTAGAGTTGTCAGAAATTTCACAAATGCTGTTTTTAGAAGAGGAAATGTTTTTCATCAAACTGTTTCTAAATATACCAGTTTTCTTTAGAAAATAACAGAATTAATAAAAAAAAAAAAAAATTACCAGGGTCAATATTATTAGCCCCCTGAAAAACCTTTTAATTGAACCCTAGCAGAAACCACTGCTATGCAATCATATGTTTTAACTTTGTAAAAAAGTTAAAACTGAGGGTTATCTTCGAATTTCCAAAGGTTTGAGCTGCCACGTTAGAAAGCATTATGGCATAATCAAAATAAATCATAGGACGCGTTTCCAATATATATATATAATCACTGGGTGTCTTTCCTTTTGTTATATTTTTTTAAGAGTTCAAAATATGTTAATTACATAAATAAAATGTAATTTTCTCTGTAGCACTTCATGGATTTCACAAGCAATAGACCTTAGTGGTTCACACAAAGCATAAAGGTAAAAAACAATATATACAGTGTTATCTTCATTTTAGATGTCAAAAAGTATTTGCGGCTCCCAGTGTTTTCTTTTGCGTGGAAATCGCGTCTTAATGGCTCTTTGGGTGTTAAAGGTTGCTGACCCCTGGTCTAGACTGTCATTTTGTTTTCCAACATGACATTGACTCAAAACATATATCACTCCTGGTGAAGAACTACCTCCAGAAACCCAAAGTGAATTGACTGACTTGCACAAAGCCCTGACTTGAATCCCATTTTAAAATCTGAGAACTGAAGACCAAGGTCCATTCCAGTAGACCACCAAACCTAGAGAATGGCTTGGATTGCTTGCTGGAATTGTGACATAACTGACTGTTAGGTTTTGTTTGTTATTAAATAATTTTGTTTCTGTGTGCAAATTAAAATAATGTAAGCATCCAAAATATGTTACAAAATCCTCGCTCCGTTTAACAGCACTTGGGAAACACTTAAAAAGAATTACATTTTCATAGTTGGAGTTAATAATTCTGACCTCATCAATAGCTGGCATTTTATCAGGTAAACTAAAAACAGGTGCCAGCTGCAAAGTTATCGAGAGTGGACAGTACACCTAAATTACTGAAAAGTTCCACAGAGCTTAGGGAATCTGCAGACTCAGATGATTACGATGTAATTGAATCCATCAATACAATAGGAGCAGCCTTAACATTTCTCTTGGAACCTGAAAGGATTCATAATAACAAACAACCAGTCTCTAATTCAAATAGCTCAATACAAAAAGTCAATAAAGAAAAATGAGGATTGCTTGCAGTGACATATGAACGCGCGTTTGAACAGGGAGCCTTATGCGTCACAGCTGAAAATTTGGCTGGACATCCGGGACGCAGATGACGATCGTGGCAGATAGCAAATGCCAAACACAGAGAGATGTTCAAAGACAACAGAGCACAAAATGGGACTAATGACTGCCTTTTAGTCCAAACGACTAGACAAAACTGACAAAAGGAGACATACAGAGCATCACAGATGGGTGCATACATGGGAAAATGTGCCCACTCTGATGCTGCAAAAGTGGTCAAATGGCACATTCTTAAAGGAAGCTAACGTTGAGGGCTAACAACAGCATGAAATGACAAAAACTCATTTCTTGTGCAGCCACAAGAAAACAAATCCTCTGTGGCCTGTCTCTGCATTACCTAAACAAATCCTTGATGTATGTTGGAACATACCTGTGGTTAACCAAGCCATGACATCTTCTCTCTTTTTTTGCAACCCACTCTCCTTTAGCTTTAGGATTACATAAATGCTAAAAAAAAAAGTAGGTCAACACAAAGGCTTGCACATTTAACAATAGCAGATCACGAGACCCTTGCCCTACATCCACCACAAGGTTCTGGCAGCCTGCCTTATTAAAAAAGCATCTGCAGCCAAACCTACTCCACTGTCAGATAGCTTTTACTTGGGTCTGCCAAAATGTCAGAGCTCTGAGGAAGAAAGCGACACACTGTAGTCGGGCATGGGCTGAGATTGGTGTAAAAAAGAAAAAGTAAATTGAAAAGGTGGGACCTTAAAGCTAGGCCAACATTACAAAAATCTCTTTCAAAGGGTCAAAACGCAGGGCAATGTGTGTGATTGTTAAACTGGGTGTCTTTAGCTTTTGAAAAGCATATGGTTTCTGTGAAAAATAATTACGCTTGAAGAGCAGAGAAAAGCAATCCTCATAAAATTACACATTATAGTTCAAAACAGCATAATATGGTATAAGGAACCTCTTGATCATAAACTGAGACTTTTCTGCAATTAGCTTTCTATTAATGCTTTAGTGACTGTACATGATACACTGATTATTTTTCAGATTAATAATAATAACTAATAATAAATAAGATGGACTTTTAACACAGTGTCTATTAAAAATAAATACATCCCTTGAATTACCTCTAGTCGACAGAAGATTTAAGGATCTTTTCACCAAGTGAACTGTAAAGCCAATGTGATTACAAAATCTCTTCCACATCCTCAAAGGTTTGTTCAGTGTAACTGATAAGCAGTATAACTAGAAATGACGGGAGATTAAGAAGTACATCCGTTGAATAAAGAATCCCTCTTAGATAACACTCTTAGCCTCTGAAATTATCTGTTATCATGGAACAGGGCCAAGCACATTTGTCTGCAGAAGAGCAAACACATCGATGGGATTAGAAGCCTGTCAAATGTGACGTTAATATGTTGCTCAGGTGAAGTAATACGCTAAAAGGAAATGTTGAGAAACTTCATCCACAAAAAAGGTTTGACTCAATTAGCGTTTTGTGTTGTGACACCTTGCTGGTCACAGTGCAATCTCACAGAGAGACTGAAGCAGAGCTGAGTACTGTAAAAATAAGCAGAAATAAGAGCCCGTTTGACAAGTCCAATGTCTGTCCCAGAGCAAATAAAGCACTCGCTCCAATCTGCTGTCTACCTCTCACTGTGATGGTTCCACAAATACAGGAGAGCTGCAGGCTATTGGAAAGCAGCAGTATGGACGTGGTTGGTTACAAACTTACGTGAGTCTTCACTCTGGGGTAAACCAGAGGGGGCCTTCAGTAAATACATCTTGACTTGGCAACACTCCTCCATGTTTATTGGGTTTGACCCCCACTGATTGGACCTCTACACCCAAACAAGGGAAAAAACCCAATAATCTTTCCCACCTCAGGGGCAAGTACACTTTACCCCTTCCCTAGCTAAAGTGGTCAGTATCTTATCAAAAAAAATAACAGCACTGAAAACTGAAGGACAAAAGCAGCTACCACAGAGAAGATCAATTACACATTAAAGTCTGAGTGCAGTGATGGCTGACTGGGCTCAGCAGCATGTTCCCCAGCTGAATGGCATACATGAATAAGATCATAAAACTGGCATCAATTAGAAAGAAAAATAAAAGCCAAAATGATAATCAGTTTTTACGGAGTACAATTTGCATTTGCTGATGATCTTTTTATGCATAGTATAGTAATATTAACCTGAAGAGATAAAAATAGATTATTCTATTGGATTTAGGTCAGGCAGGCATGGAGGCCGGTCAGTGGTATCAATTCTTTCATCCTCCAGGAACTGCTTACATACTATCGCCACATGAGGCCAGGGATTATCATGCACCAAGAGGAATCCAGGATCCACTGCACCAGCGTAGGGTCTGACAATGGGTCCAAGGATTTCATCCTGATACCTAATGGCAGTCAGGGTGCTGTGCCTAGCCTGTAGAAGTCTGTGCGTCCCTTAATGACAGACCACCAAACTGGTCAAACCGAATAATGTTAGTTATTCACAGCTTCTCCAGATCCTTTCATGTTTTTCACATGTGCTCAGGGTGAACCTGCTCTGTGGCGGTATTGTAATTATGGCATTGTAAGGGAAATGCCAATCGGACTCCATCATCCAGGGCTGTGAGCCCTCTATAGGATGTTTGGCTCTCAGTTCACTCCCTAATGAAGTCTGTTTCTGATTGTTTGGTCAGAGACATTCACACCAGTAGCCCTCCTGGAGGTCATTCTGTAGGGCTCTGGCACGGCTCATCCTGCCCCGGCTCTTGTACAAAGTAGAATATACTGATCCTGCTGATGGGTTAAGGGGCTTCTTTGGCTCTCTCCAGCTCTCATAGAGTAACGGGCTGGCTCCTGGAAGCTTCTCGATGCTCTTGAAACTGTGCTGGGACATCTGAGTCAGTGACATCTCAAAACACGTGCTCTGCTCCCTGAGACATGAGTTTGCATGAGTTTGATTTTTGTTCTGTGCTATGCAACATTTCATCACCTTTCTGCTCACACACTTAACTATACGCACTGTTACTGGTTTAAGTTCCTCTCTTATATTCCTTTTTATTTAAACACACAATCTTTTATTTGAATTTTGGAGTATATTTGTTGTCTCTGTGTGTCCAGTCTGTGATATTACAAACTCACTACAATCACAATATCATTGGAAATAATGTAAAGGTATCACGGAAGGATCAAGGAAGCAAAACTGTTTCATATCTATAACAGTGTGAATGATCATTATTTTATAGAGTTTAGCAGTTTAGGCTTGAGTTCTCAACAAAAACACACATTTTGCCAGTATTACCCAACCCAGTACAGGTGGGGTTCATGAAGGTTATAAAAACTATTTCCCTGTAGAAGATAAACCACAGACACAAGACCTTTTATTGGAAGGGAATTCTATCCTGACCAAAAGGGACGCCTCTTTGTACAATATCATTGCGTTACCATTGTATTATATTGAGCAGGACAAATACATTACTATCTAAATTTCAAAAGGTTGCAAAATGCAGACAGAAAAACAGAGCAGTATGCTCCTACAACCACCTGGAAAGTATTGCGAGCTGCCTGAACTGACTGGAGTTTGTTAATAAACATTTAAATCAGACAATTATGAAGGACATTCAAAAACAATGAATTGACGTATTATGGTAATATGCGTCAGTAGTCATGTGAAATGGAGGTTTTGTGGAAGTACAGATGGATCAAAAGTTGAGTGGAAATTATAATGCCTGACAAATGTCACCAGAAATCATTTCCCATAACCTGCCAGGCTTTCCGAGCTCTGTGGTATAACCGCAGCTCATTACCCTTAGACAATCAAAACTTGGCATTTGTCTTACATGTACCAAAGATGATTCAGCTGAGATGATTTAGCTGAGATGATTTGAGTAGGAATCACCGTTGAGTTTGTTTTAGTTCCATGGGTTGAGGCTCATGGAAAGCCAAAGTAAAAATACCCAGAGCTCCCACATATTTAAGCTGTTTCAACATTTGCGAGGCCCGTGGTACGCTACAGAACGGAATGTCCAAACACACACACACACACACACACACACACACACACACACACACACAGTGAAGGTTTGTCTGAATTTATGTGGCCAATGACTTGACCCACCACTGCCTTTTCCAGAAGAGGAAAAATGCATATGGTGCTTTAGGAGTGCACGGCCACGGACGGGTCAAGAAAAGATGCTTTGGGTGACTCATGTTTAGTTGAAGCTATTGCAAAGGCTTTCCCCTCGCTCTCTTTCCTCCCACACAGGGAGTCCTCTTAGTGTATGGTGCTGGCCGACTGGGAGAGAGGAAACCCGAGCTAAAAGGTCAGGAAAGCCACAGACGCGAGGAGGGAGGATAGAGGCAGTCAGAGAATTTGAAACTCGCTGGACATGAGAATCCTGAGTGACAAGAGTTGGTTCGTTAAAAATCCTTCCTCCACACATTTGCCGATACTGTTAATTTTTGTTCAGGCTATTAATGTTCAGAATATTTGCATGAAAATAAAGCCAAATTTAGCTGCAAACTTATATAACCACAATATTTGGCCACTGTCTGACGCATACTGTCTAGATTGTAAGAAAATCTGTTGATAGCTTTTCATTTCTGGATTCTTTGCATTGTTGAGGTGTTCCAGCGGTTGTTCCTCTTTGCTCCGTCCAGAATACTAAAAAGAGTCTGGAAACACAGTGCGTTCTGCAGAAAGAAAACACCATACACACAGTTACACCCACTTTTTCCAAAGAATGCAATGGATGTGATCCGAAAGGGGAAAAAATTACAGTTTGCCAGGCAAACTATAGACAAACTGCCCATTATAAGGGATTTCCCAAAACAGCCAACAGCATGTGATGTATGGGAGGGGCTGGTATGGAAAACTAGGAAAAGGAGTATGTGTTTTAATCTTAAAAAGGAAAAAAAGACAATATGGGCCAAAAGGTTTCCCATAAATGTTAATGAAGGGCTTTCCCAGAATTTTTTTTTTTTCCTTCTTTCAGCATGAAACAAGAGGTCAGGTGCTAATGTTAACCAGCAGGGCTGGATCCAGGAAACTGCCTTTCAAGTGTAATAGACCATGTGGAATTAAACATACTGCAGGGATTTAGCAGTTAGGTAGTTAACTTTGCATGCATGATGATGTGCTAAAAGAACAGGACAGGCCTCACCAATAGAGGCACACATGTCTGACGAAAATCAATGCGACCGACTCATTTTTATTTACAAAGCCTTTTGCACAAAGGTAAACTTCTTTCGATTCAATTTATACATTGAAAAAGCACCTAGAGTAAAGACTCTACAATAATAGACAGGACAAAAGACACACTGTGGAAGAGAATCAAAGATAAATAACTAATTTAATAAACAATGGTCTGTGAGAGAGGTGTTATGCTAGCGTATGACACCAAGATTGTTACTAAGTTTGTCTGTTGCCCATCAACAAACATGCTTTATGTAAGGTATGCTGCAGTGCATTTGCAGGTATGTGCAGGTATCTTAGATTGACAGAAATCAATCAAGAATGACTTTTTCTGTTGTCCATAACTGCTTAGCCAGTTACAATTCAGTTTTTGTCATAGTCAATATCGCCTTCAGGATTTATTCAAGCAAACACTATGCAAGTGCAGGCCCAATGTAGTGAAAGCAACTTCAGCTCATCTCTGCTGTCAACAGAAAAGCTCTACATATCAATTCTCTGAAACAGCTGAAGGCTAAATCCAACAAATCATCTGTGTTTTGTGGATTCTGTTGCGTAGCCAGAAAATATATGCACAAATATGATCCTGCAGGCTATGAGTCTGCAAAGTTGCACCAGCCTGATGTTTTTTTTTTCCTTTTTTTTTTTTCCAATTGGCATTGGAAAAAATGTGATGTCTTCATCTCTGTGCATATCAATGTAGGAGTTATTGTACAGCAACTATGCCTAAAGAATAGCAAGGAAATCAAACTGTAACCAAATCAGAGGAAATGCATGGAATGGATACTGACAACCAACCAACGTGGTCAATCACAGGTTATTTCTCATTTAAATAAATAAAATACAAATGTGGTCTCAACTTTGAGCACAGTTTGATCATGTAAGTTTAATATAAGTGTATAACTTTTACTAAAATGATTGATTCTTGTGAACCGTGGACAGACGGACAGATTACAGACACAGTAAGCCAAAAAATGTCAGAAGCAGCGTTTCCTTTTGTTGTGATAACTTTCATATTGAGTTCACAATGAAGTAACAGAAATGAAATGTAGGATCTACTTCCCAGCTAAATGTCATCACAGTGGGAGACTACAGAGACAGCTATACTCATTAAATGTCGAGCACTTCTTTTTAACATTTAAAAACCCCACAAATCCACTTTCAGTCTACAAAGTAGTATAAGTAATGTAACCCGTGTAACAGTGTGTGGTCAGGACAGCTCAGTCTGTTCACCTGAGGTTTCCCAGTTCTGTAGAATCAGGAAACTGTGGAAAGTTAGCTAAAGTCAAATCCTTTTCTTTGTTATTCATTAACAGGTTTTGTGCCAGCTCAGTTTTTATGCACTGTACGTTTGATCTTTGACTCGTCTACTGCTCTCGACTGTGTTTTGATAACTTTGCACATTTGGAATCTGCTTCTAAATAGGACCACAATCAAAAAAGTGAAAGTTGGTGGTTGTTACATTTCAAAGGGTCTAACTTGTAATTTAAACAAAATAATTTTATGTTTCTATAGTGAATGTAATAAATTATGCACAAACTGTATCAAATTCAACAACTTACACTTAAGTGTGTATCCTTTTCAGCCCGTTTGGCCAGTGGCCTTTCTGTGTGGAGTTTGCATGTTCTCGTGTTTGGTGGATGGATGAACAACTACGCAACAACTATGTGAATTTTGTTATAAATCCACTTGATTGAAGGGAAAAAAAACACACATGACAAGTTTTATGTTAACCAGACTTATTAAAGAAGCTACATATTATAAAAATGAAGATTCTGAACCTTGAATCATGCAAAGCTAGACCGGTAGTCCAAGAATAAAAATGTCGAATCAGAAAACTGATTCTGTTTAAGATTGGCATTATAGAGGCTCTAGCTAATTAAAGATAATTAAGCTGATACTGTCCATCCATCCATTCGCTTCCGCTTATCCTTTTCAGGGTCACGGGGGGCGCTGGAGCCTATCCCAGCTGTCATAGGGCGAGAGGCGGGGTACACCCTGGACAGGTCGCCAGTCTGTCGCAGGGCCAACACACAGAGACAGACAACCATTTGCACTCACATTCACTCACACATTCACACCTAGTGACAATTTGGATTTTCCAATTAACCTATCCCCACAAGCTGCATGTCTTTGGACGGTGGGAGGAAGCCGGAGTACCCGGAGGGAACCCACGCAAACACGGGGAGAACATGCAAACTCCACACAGAAAGACCCCGGCCTGATGGTGGAATTGAACTCAGGACCTTCTTGCTGTGCGGCAACAGTGCTAACCACCGTGCCACCGTGCTGCCCCCTAAGCTGATACTGGATAAACAAAATAAAACTGTCCCAGACTTTAGTTGTTGAGTTTAGAGGCCTTTATTCATTTGAAACTAAAAAAATAATCAAAGCAAATCATTTCGATGGAAACTGTCAGCTGACGTTGCACTTACTTTGTGATATTACTCACTTGCCTGCTACCCTGAGAGTGAGTCTGATGTCTAGCTGACCAGTAATCCTGTTATTTCTCCTCACAGACACCACAGTTATTTAGCTAGCTAGTTAGACCCGAGTCTTTGGCAGCCTCCTTCTGCTTTCCTGTCAGAGATAACAGCCTGCCAGCAGTCAGCCTGACTAGCTATGTCTTTGAAGCACCACATGTAACCCATCTGTGTGTGTGTGTGTGTGTCTGTCTAGGAGAGCCACAGCCACTCCCCACCTCACCTTAATACTGCTGAGGCATGGGCTCGAAAGGCCACAGAGATCAACTCTTGCCCCTGGGCCTCAGTGCAAAAACATCACCAGTGCTGCAATGCAATGAAGTGAGACTGACAGTAATGGAAACAGCATACTTTTCAGACACCGCAGGGAATAGCAAACATCTCCATGTCCTGGACAACAGGACATCTCATCCGTCACGATATAAACGGGCAGGTTTCACAATGATTACATTACATTACACATAATAAACAGTGAAGTCTGAGCATTTTTAAAAGATAACAAAAACATAATAAAAATAACAAACTCATTAGATTGTTTCAAAAGCAACCAGGATATTATGGCATGGTTTATTAGTGTTAGGTTATTACTACACAGTTTACTTGAGACGTACAGACATTCCTCACACTCATTTCCAAATTTTGTGTTGCATATTGATCACCGTGTGATTAAAGGGGATTCAAAATGTCTTAACTTCCCAAAGAGATGTGGAACAAATATATAAATTCTAATCATCTTTTTGCTAATATCACTTTCAGACAATAGACCATTCTGGATTTATTTTGTGTAAACTGCAAATGTGTCTTTTGTGACATCTGTCTGTGTAGTTCTTACTAATATCTGAGATTGCAGTTTCTCTGCCTATGATGGTAGAAAAATTGCCAAGTAAAAATTATTGGTCAGTGGGTGACATATGTTCAACTTTTGATGACATTAGCGTCAGCTGTGCCGACCAGACAGGCCCCCCCAACATGGGTTTAACCTTAGACAGCCACCACAAAGTCACCGATTGGTTTCTATACTTTTCTTGTGTAGCTTTCAGATTCTCTCTCTCTCTCTTTTTAAGCATGTCTAGATAAGCCCTAAAACATTCGGTTTAATTTATAAAATGCTGTATGTAATGAGACTTGAGACATATGACCATGAACTCACTAAGTCTGTAAATCAAATGAGAAGATGGTTAATTCTCTTATGGATTTTTCAATAATCACAATTCTTTTTGTGACCAGAGGATTTGCAGGTTTAAAGCACTTGCTTTACTTTTTACACCAGAAGGCTACTTCCATCTTTTAAAAACAGTTTACCTGTTTAATCACCCGTCCTGACAGGATATGTTCTGCAACACTTCTCTTGTGATTGATTAATAAGCGTCCCCTGGATTTACTGATCCAAGGGACGCTTCCATAACAATAACAGCTGACATAATCATGCAGCATAGGCAGCAAGTTTTTTGCTCAAGTGAATTTACAAGCAGAAATGCCAAATGTTCTCGTTGTCTTGGGTTTAAGCTTCTCAGAAGTTGTGATACATCGCTCTCTCCTATATAATAATATACTACTTTCTTTTTTCTTTTTTTTTGGAGGGGTTGGCATAGCAACACTTTAGATTTGATAGACTAAACAATGAACCGATCACTAAAGAACCCACGTCAGATTTAAAACTACAATGTAAATAAAACAGTGTTGGAAGTGAAGACCTGACATGTGCTACAGCTTGACTGCAGATTAGAGAAGCAGCTTAAAGGTAAAGAAGCGTGTCACTCTCTCCCCCTCCTTCACTCTCCGTTACAGAAGTCGATAGCTCTTCGAGCTCCCCTTCAATCTGATAACATATAGAGCTGCTCGGAAGCTCTTAAACTTCACCATATTTCACATTCTCGGGATTCTGAATGGTGTGACCTCATTGGGTGAGAAGAGCTGGTAGGAAAATAGCCTCGGGCAGATTCTTTGCTTCAACATGGAGACTTAAGCTAACAAAGAATGCATGACTATGTGCAAACTTGACTGAGGTATACTTGCGAGTGAAAACAACACACTTTCCTCCGAGAACGCGTCATCACTTCTTTGAATACACCAGCTTGTAGGAAATATAATGTCAGTCGATACTTGTTTACATTTTTGTAAACTGGCACTGAGAGAAGCAGCAGCTACTTTCGGCAGCTACCTTATTCACAAGGTCTCGTCAGGAGGGGACGGTCCACATGTTTCACTTGTATTTTTACACCGACTGTTCCTTATGGTGCACCCCCAAAAAAGAGATCTGTCTCTACTCTGAGGATTGAACCATGCGCCCTAACAAGCTGCACCTCAACCAGACCCATTTTGGTAGCGATCACCGATCATCTGTATATTCAACCATTCTTCTTGCTGTCAAGAGTTAATTAGGAAGAAATCCAAGCTGCAGTTTTGGACATCTGGCATGTGACATCAACAAGATGAATGGCGTATGGAAAATGCACTGCATTTAAATATTGTGTTTAGAGTCAAGACATTTTACACCGCAAGCTTCATTCACACAGCACTTTTTCTGTCACACTCAACAATGAGACACCGGGATCAGTTTTAGTGTTCAGTATCCTGCCCGTGGCTGCTTTGACATGAGGATTAAAAGAGACGGGATTGAACCCAGATGGAGGTGGTAGGAAGTACAAGTGCATGAATGAGAATAGGAAAGGAAGGAGGATGAGCAGGAGGCAGTGGTAGCTGAGCAGCTCTGATGGCAGGAAAGCAATTTTATGGAGCTCTGCTTTATGGAATCTTTATGGAATACAGAGCAACCATTAGGTTTACTAATCAAGCCGAGTGTGCGTCCCCGTGCGTGTGTGTCTGTTTGTGTATGCATGTGGTGAGTGAGCTGCATTCCTCTCACTGAAGCAGGTAATTACTAGCTGGTGATAAAAAGAGGAGAAGGGGGCATTGTGGGATAGCTGTGGTGTGAGTCGCCATTTCTACCAGAGCTTATTGAATGGCTGGAGGTGGACATGATTAACTACACAGCTGGAAGCTCAGGTATGCACCGACACACATGCTGACACACATGTGCGCACACAAACCCACACAGGCACATGCTTCTTCCACACAGCGACATGTGTACAAAGTTATGTGAAAGTCGATGTGAAAATGCTTAGAAAATATCTAAGAAAGTATGTATACACAACACGTCACGTCATCTAAAGTGTGCAGCGTACACATACACAAGCAAAAACACAATTTGGAATATATATAGTCTTTTACGTAACATGAGCAGCCAGAGGGTCTGAACCACAGGTTCCTGTTAAATTCTCAGTTCTTTTGACCTTTGGGCTGAAGGAAGGACAACACTCGGTGTATAAATGCTCAATCAACAATCATTTTATTCCATACAACACTTTTGAGCGCGGGAGGGTGTCCGCCTGATCTCAAAGTGTCTGAGCGTTTCTCACATTCTTATACCCTCAGCCCCCCTCCAAAGTCATAAAACCTAAACATCCACATTCTTTCTCTCTCTCTCAGTGAGCCTAAGCTATGACCTTGGCTTCCTGTGCAGTATGTTCTGTTCTTTTCTAATCAGACAAATAAAGCCATGATTCTCTGAAAACAATATTTCTTATAACTCAGCAGTATCATAAAACAATATCATCCATTCACAATAAATCAGCAGTCTAATGTAATACAAATCAGTTTAATAAATGTAATAGTTATCACCTTTTTATAAGTCAGGAGAATAATGCAAACTAAAACTACATAATTTCCCAATCTTTAATTAGGGGTATAACGTAGCACAAGATAATAAAATAATCTCACACTCCATACAGGGAAGCAGAGAAAACAAATGCTGCAGGATGTCCTTTCAGCATAATTGATGCATTTCCCAGCCACAAATACCGACGTTAGCCTGGGATGCTGCAAAACAGATTCACAAAAACCCAACCTGTGATTTTACCTTATAAGGGATTGAATGTTTAGTGCTAGGTTGTGTCTATAGTGTATGTCTGGGTGAAAGTGTGCTCCGAGAGCTCGGTTTAAGTTCAGGTGAGAGCATTTCGCACAGCAGGTGAGTCTCTTATCATCTTGAGATGGCGCTGCTGGCTGCTTCAGGGGCGGTTTGGGAAAGCATTAAGAAGATGAACAAAAACAATTCCACGGTTACCACATGGTCTAACACTGTTCCACTGCTCCGGTCTATGCCAGCAACACACACAAACAGGACCGCCTGGTGGTAGGTCTGAAGTGGAACATTGTTGTAATTCTAGCAGCGTCAAACCCAAAGCCTCTTTTCGTCTGCAACTCTTGAAGATTCTGCACCATTACAGTTAATATAGACACAGCTGTCTGCTCCATCCCTGCTTGAGAAAACAGTTTCGCACTCCAAGCATCACAGGAAAAAAAGCTTCTCTGATCATTGTCACAAGCCACCATCGCTTCTGTTTTTTGCAGGGGAATTTTTTTTAAAAGGCTGCCCGGCTAAAATCAGGGGTTCAAACATGCTCAGAATAGTAATTAAATATCACACTCCTCTTTCTAAAAATATATTGTCCATGATTAAGTTTAAATGAAGTGCTGCTACCAATAAAGACATCTGTTAGCGTAGAGGTCTTGACACATACTTTCTCAGTTATAACCTTGCCAGTTCAATTTCTTGTATTCTGGCCTTGGCTGTTTGTCTTGTTGTCTTATCTATAGTCAATTACACAAAGACAGAGCAAACTGCCACAGATTAGCAGTAATTCAATGCTGACAAACTTTAGACAAGGTGACTTCACAAAAAAAAAAAAAAAACATTGCAAAAAGAAAAAATCTGCATTTTCTTTTTAAGACTGGGACTACTAGAAAATTCAGATGTCATCACTCTTCCTTGCTGTTGCAGAGCAAAGCTAAAGTGAACCTATAGAATGTAGATCTAATTATGGTGGTTCAGACACAGCTGCAGAGCTGAAACTGAATACTGATTAAGCCACCCAAGTGCTTTAATAAATCCAACATATGAACGAGAAACCTAAAGTTCCTTCATTACCACAAACACGCAAGGTCAAAGCATGCACAGAGTACTGCGTTATGGGGCAAGGCCGACAGTTTGACTTTAAACTCACGTGCAGAAAAGACAAACAGCAATTCAGAGAAACAGTGCAAGCTCACACAGCTCCTATAATGACTCAATATACAGTCCAAGTGCCCTATCAACAGCTGCTGAGCTACATACGCAAGTATGCTGACTTCATGCCAATCATAAGAGTAATATCTCACTTTGGAGTCACCGGTCACAGCCAGACATGATGACAAATAGCTTGGTGAGTGCTGAACAAAGACTGTTCATTTAGGGTCCCCAGCTAAGTTTAGCCTCTGCTCAGGGCATGCGGCCATTGGACTAAAAGCACCTCCGTGCACGGTAGCACACATTTGACATACTTTTTCTACCCTCTCACCAGCAGTGACACCACACGTGACTCACAGTGTTTGATTTCAGATGGTTGGAGTGACAGAGGAGAGCGGTGCAACAGCTGACGCAAAGCTGATGCATAGCAGAGCCGCTTCATCAGGGGCGTTTCCGGGATTTTTTTTTTTAGCATAGTTAGCAATATTCAGTCCAAAATATTTAATAAGTATAGAAAACTGGTTTATAAGCCACAATTTCCAAGCTATGCAACCTTGCCTCCTATTGGAGATTTATCATGTGAAAAGTAGGAGTTACAAGTTCTAATTCTTTTTTTAATTAGCTTAAAGTTCACAGGTTGCATATTCAAATTTATTGAAAATAGTTAAAGTAAATGTGCTCATGTGAAATGACACTTTTTGAAATCATATACACGATATTATTGGGATATAATTATATATAGCTTTCATCCAGTAATGTTGGGAATTGTCAGATTAACGGGCGACACACACGCAGGCACGTGCACACACACACACCATCTGTTCCCCTTCTTGACACTCCCCTGAGCTTCATGCAATAAAAAGCACTTTACAGAAAATGTTTAAAGTGTTCATATGTATTAATAATATTTAACTCGTAGACTTTTTCACAACAACAAAATGTTGCTTTCTCCAAACTGAAATTTTTTGTCAAATAAATTTCCAGAATCTCCACATTTCAACTTCTTGGCTGACATGTTGCTACAGCTGTAAATTATGTTTCTGCACCACTGTAAGAGATCACTGCCAACACTTGTATCAACAATCATTGTTTAGGCTGTGAAGTATTTCAGTGGTAGCACTGAAAACAAGCCTCACTCCCATTCTCTGTCCTAACTGTATAGATACCAGATTTGCAGAAAATGACAGGAAATCTGAGGAAAAATGCAACAAACACGTGGACTCCGTCTAGAGGTCCCCGGACAGTGGGACCTTTCGACTGGAACACCTGTCTGTGCTGTTGTATTATCCTCTCCATCTTTAATTTATCATTCCTGTGCAGTTAAGCTCTGAGTTCAGATGGCTGAAATGATGAGTTCAGACCGTGGCTTATCCCTGTGACTAATCACGAGCCTGCTGGTTCAGTTCCACTTATTCCATCATTGTCTCCAAAGACACCAGAAACCCCTGCTGAGTGGCTTGAAGAATCCGCTAGACAGTTGCATAATACAGCAGATTACAATGTGAAACAGAATAACCACATTGCATAAAGTAAACTGACAATTTAACTGTTGGTAGACACAACATGCTTTTTTAAAATTGAATACACATTTAAGGTTTTAAATCTGAATTTGAGTGCTAACAGCAATTGATGACACAGTGAATTCAATGGAAAGTTTCTATGGTGAGATTGTGCAACCTGGAGGCTGTTCTCTATTCACAAAGAACCCTAAATGAACTTCTGCTCTGAGTTAATGGGCCACGCATGACCAGCTCAGTCCTTCTGGTATAAGCACTGGAAACGAAGACCAAATGTTCTCCTGCAAAGAGTTACTATAAGGGAAAAAGATCTGACGTCTATTTGTACATCATAGCAAAACCTTTCCACATCCTCTAAACTTTGTTTTGATTTTTGCCCCAATCTATTTAGGAGCTTTCCCCAATGAAGCCATCAGCCCTAGTCTTGTTATCATTGAATGATGTCATGGGCCTAATCTGAGATGATTACGCAAATGGTGGAGCGAACTGTGTTTTAGCCAAAGGAAAATGTGGATTCCTATGACAAAGTATGGGAAGAGTGACAAGGAATTTGGCTTCACATTAATCTCTTCCTCTTGCTTTGGAAGCTTTGGATGGACACCAAATTGTTCCATTGTAAATGCTCAGCGTTGTTATTGTATTTCTCATAACAAAAGTAGATTCTTTCTAAAGGCATCGGCAAAGAAACAAAAAGAATGAGTCAGACACGATGGAAGGGGTTGCATGCAGAAAGTCATTCTGTGCCAGAACAATCAATGCAAGGCACTCGTGCTCTCTTATGTTCCATTAGTCATTGTCTGAATGGGAATGACAATTGAAGAGGAAGAACGTTGCCGTTTCATTAAAGCAGTTCCTCTTCCATTACACATAAACTTAGGTAAACAACAAGGGAAAAGTGAGCAATGAAATGTGGAATTATATGACAGTCATATAAGTCAGATTTTGCCATTAGGTGTAAAATCACATGTTTTACATTCCTTGTGTTTGGTACACTGCAGCTTGTAGCTGTTCCAGCATCTTGAGTCTTTACTCCTTACCCGTTCCATAAATTGCCAGTCTAGTGTGCGTTAATCCTAACTAATTCTTAATTATTGAAGAGCCACTTGTGGGCCACAGTTGAAGATGAAGTGTAAGCAGTATGTGACATTATTAAATCACCAGAATAATCATACCTCAGTGTCTGCTTTACCTCTTTGGCTCTGAGATAGAAAGTTAAGCAGCTCTTAGTCCAGCTTCAGCTCTATCATGCAAACATGAAGGTAAATTTTCTTAGAAATGTCCGGATGGTCCCTCTAACAAGGCCGTAACGCTAAACTGTTTCTGGTACAGTTAAGTCTCAGAGTCCAAGGTTAAACTTGTGAGACCAACATTTAACAAGAGTTTGAGGTGAGATTGTGTGGATGTGCATGTGTCTTAAAAGGATGGACTAAAACTCTTTAAAAATGAATGATCACTATTTAGTGTAACTTGTGCCACCTTTGACGAGGTATTCCAAGATCACATAGCTTTGTTTTCAGGGATTGCACGATGAAAATGATCAAGGAAACAGTAGGTGTACCCACCATTCATTCCTAATCTATGAGTGTGTACGAGGAGGCCATAGATACAACACTGAGTCATGATCCATTCTAGCACCAGAACCTTACATGGTCAATCTGTCTCTTTATGCATCTCGCAGGAATGCCGGCTTGTGCAGAGCAGGTGAAGGCCAAGAGCTCTGTAACATTCTTGAAGAGACCTTGATGCCACACTGCCATGACAAATCATTCCTACAGGCCTCAGGCATGACTTTTAAAGCATGAGGTAACTGTAGAAATCGGGTTATGGGCGTGGGATCTAAGGGCTTATATATGGTTCAAGCACAGATGATTTAACATAAGCCTATTTGATCTGTGAGGCAAAGACAATACTTTCATTTATTTTAAAGCATACTCAGCGCTCCTCCTAAATGTCTGACACAACTCTGAGCTTCGAATTTACATAAATTTTAAAGTCAAACTGAAATTTATATGCATACACATTTTGAGCGCTTCTATGGCAGCACTTAGTAGATGAGCTGTGAACTTCTCCAGTGCACACTGACTGGAGCAAGTCATAGTCATTACGACCTGTGAAGATGTTTTTTTTTCCCCTCTACAGTAAAAGGGGATTTTACCACTGATTCATGTGTATTCATTTATTCTTTTCATTCAGTCAGTGGCAGCTCTGGCATACTCACAGCTCTGTGGGTGGCCCACTGAGGGGTCTAGCTAGCATCACCGGCTTCTCTCTTTTGGAACAGCAGCTGTTGATACCAAAAGTCTGTCAAAACTCACAAATCATCAGGTAACAGCCTATGGCAGGGGTGTCCAAATCCAGGCCTCAAGGACATCATTTGATTCAGGTGTGTTGACCCAGGGTGATATCTAAAACCTGCAGGCTGTTGAGGCCTGGAGTTGGTCACCCCTAGCTTATGGGGTTCTCTTAAAAAAGTAAAAACACCTTTTTCCTATTAAAAACAAATCTGTTACAAATACTCATTTCTTATATGAATTTCGCTACACATTGACTTTGAAAACTGTGTAACTGTCAAAGACAGAAGTCTCATAATTTAGCAAAGTTACACATAATCTTTTTGGATTTAGTTATACTAAATAAAATCTGTGCTACAATGTAGCTTGCCATCACCAGTGTGTGAATGTGTGAATGACTGGATATGTAAAGCGCTTTGGGGTCCTTAGGGACTAGTAAAGCGCTATACAAATACAGGCCATTTACCATTTACCAATAAGACTGCTATTAGTTTGCATTTGAATGGGCTCCAATTGGCATTTAAATACAGCCTGTTTGTGATAATATGGCAATTAACTGTGAAAATGGTTGCCAGATTGTTACCATACACAGATATTAATATTCAATACTTACATTCAGAGTTCAGCGAGTGTCTCAAAGATTTCAAACAGAAATCTCTCTGAAAATACTGATATAATTACTCCAAGACAGCAATTTAATTGTAAAATAGGACAAACAGTGCTTGGCACCTTTGCTTTTACACAAGAATACAACCAGAACACAAGATGAGCTCATTAGTGCAGACTGACTGTGTTTATAAAAGTCTAAGGATGATTGTCGTCGATTATTTGTAGACAGGTTGGCTCTCATCACGTGACCTGAATAATGATCAAGAGAGCTGGTCACCTCAGCTACTTGCAATCAGTTTCCGAATGTGAAAAAAAATTCAATGCAATCACTTGGCAAGCACCAATTTCTCCGACTCACAAGAAGGTTGTCGTCCTATTTTTATTTTAGTCTGACTGACCCATGAGCACTGTTCCAGACATACCCCATCCCTCCACCATGGTAATGGCACTTCCAAATGGCAGTGTCCTTAAAGTACAACGTGTTCTGCCACACCACAAAAACTGTCCAAGAATGGCTCAAGGAACATGACAAAGAGTTTAAGATGTTAACCCCAGATCCCAATGCAAACTCCATATCCAACAACGCCACCCACAAGAAGCAAAGGATCCATTGCCAACATCCACTTGCCAAACACCACAGCACACACACACAGAGGTGCTATATCTATGCCCTGATGGGTTTTGGTGACAAAAAAGCTACCAGCATAATATGAGGCAGGTGGTTTTCACGTTGCAGTGGATTTGTGTATCACAGTCACGTTGTTGTAGTAGACAAACTGTGCGGTTTTGCCCACTGTGTCATTATGTCATACAGTTCTTACTTTTACTCTGCACTAAAAGAGTCAAAAGCAATTGAGCCTGAGTCTATAATGTGAAATTGTGCATTTAATTGTAATTTATTATTACTAGACTTTCTCCAGTTTTCCATTTAGTGTGCATATGATTTCTATGAGTGACCTAATGAAATGTCACAGAATGTCACAGAAGACATAAAACAATCTTAAAAAAATAAAAATAAAAAATCAATATCAAAACCGATCAATAGCAAACCTCAGATTGATCTGCCAAGTGTGCTATGAAACAGTAACAGCTAATAACTACCTGAAAAATCATCAGGTTTTTTCCAAATGGCAGTCAAACCAAAACAAATAAGTTTTTCAAACCAAAGGTGTCATTTTTTTCTTGAATATAATCATATAAAAGCAGACATGCTGTCAGAGGACTGGAATGTGAAATGGAGCACAGTGGGAATGTCTCTCAGCTTCTGGTGTGTGTGGGCGTGTGTGTAACTCCACAGGTCTGGCGCAGGACAGGTGTGCTCCTTGGGACATAACAATCCCCCATTATTGCCCAGCTAGCATTCAATTACCATCATGTACTCAATCAGTTGGATGGTAAACAGGTAGAAGAGAACATCCATCAATAATTCTGTGCGATGATACCCGACTCCTGCCAGCTAAACACACACATACAAAAAAAGACCAACAACACTAAGAGTAGAGTGTATTTTTGGAGGACCATTCTATTTTTCCAGGCATGTTTCTGTCATTATCATTCCTGGAGTAGCTCATGTTTGAAGTCAACGGGCTGTAGAACAGCACAGCGCTCAGTCCGCACCGAGTGGGAAGAGATAATGGGGAAACCAGGTGCTATGATTGGAGCTACTCTAGCGCCAGAGAGTGAGAAAAGAGACGGCGAGAAATAAAGAGCAAGGGGCAGAAGCTGCAACAGTCAGAGCTTTCTGACCCTATTGCTCTGACTGGAATACATCTCTGTCTGATTAGTTTTTTATTTCCACTTTCCCCTGTTATCTGATCGGCTGGTTTCACCTACCATGCACATGATACATCCGCCTGTCGACTTGTGTAGCAATGAAGAGAAGGGAAGCTTAAAAAGAAAAAAGAGATGCAGTCATGCCAAAAGCCTTTTTGCTCCTTTGCTCACACTTGCACTTTGACCTTATCAGCCTTAAAAACATCTTCAATGAGTACAGCAAAAGAACCACCTAAACATGTGCATCATTATGGGTCGTACACACCAAGACAATGATCATTTATTTAGTAAAGGGTCTTCAAAGACCACCCCTACTCTGAAACACGCAAGAATTAGAAAAACTGGCTAAACTCTGTTGGATGTTTACAATATTGCCAGACTGATGCATTGATCAATGTGCAGACTGGAATATCAGCCAGCACCAAAACCATCTGCACTTGACTCTGCTTGGAAAAATCCACATTTTCACAGCTGAAGAGGTCAAACAAAAGAAAATGTGAAACAATGTTATCAGGTCTTTCCTACATTTTACTAGGTTTTCTTAAGAGCATCTCATCAGGTTTCACCTGCCAGGCATATTTAAGCCATTTTTTGTGAACACACTGTTTAAAAAAAACTTTATACACCACGTTAAATACAATTAGCTGCTCAACTTCTGGTAAGAAGCTACTCAAGCAGTCATGTGAAAGGGAAAAACTAAGCATACCTCATCATTCATCAGGTTGTAGTACGACTTTTAATGTTCATTGAGGTTTGTGGGCATTCACTCGTGCACAGCTCTCTTAAGGTCCCACAGCAATTCCACTAAGTTGAGGTCGGAAGCTTGACAGGACATTGCAACAACTTGATTCTTTTCTTTTTCAGCCAGTTGTGGTTGTGGTTCAGATCATTGTCCTGCTCCTTGACCCAATCTAGGCCAAGCTTTAGCTGTTGGATACATGGCCTCACACTTGGCTCCGCAGTACTTTGGTATACAAGGAGTTCATGGTTGACTGTAAGGTCCTATGGCTGAAAAAAAGCCCAAATCATCACGCCTCCACCACCGTGCTTGACAGCTGGCATGAGGTGTGCTGATATGCTGTGCTTGGTGTTCACGAAACGTGGGACTGTCTCCACTTTAATCTTGTCTTGTGGTTTGTTCAGATGCAACTTTAAAAAGCTCCCGTAACCAAAAAATACTTGTTCGAATCATACTGTCATGAACCCTTAATGTGCTGACTGAGGCCTGTAAAGTCTGAGATCTAGCTCTTGGGTATTTTTCCATGTTTATAGAGGTGCTCACAATGGCTTTTAATTGGTTAATCAATTGTATTTCATTGGCAGCACCTGGCTGCTACTAACACTCTTGGTTCCTATGGAAGCACCAAGTGTTTACTTATTTTTCCACAGGCCTGCACAGAATCGTATGGAAACTTTATTTTTGACATGGCCATATATATTTGTATTACTTTCTCTTCAGATGAAATGTAGGGAAATCAACTACCTGCTTTCTCAGTCTGCCTCCCTGCCAGAGCTACCATATAACTAATGGATGGATGAGACAAAATTAATTAGGTTAAGTCTGCTCATGTGTAGGTACACAGAAAAGTAAACTAGGAGGAGGATGGGGATATTTTGTCTGCGCTTTGTAGGGAGGAATTGCCTTCAAGGAGATATGGGACTGATGTCATCTTCCTGGAGCCTGGAGAAACAATCAATGCATGAGCAAAGGGGAATCCATTAGGAGAAAAAAAAAAAAAAAAAAGAGGGGGGTGCAGGGGTGATGACAACATCTCAACCGATGATGAGTTCAGAGGGCAAAGTCATGTTACTTTACTGATGACCTCTACTAAAAACAAGCCAAGAGAAGCACTGTTTACAGTTGATGACTGCGTGCAAAGAATGTGCTTGAATGCGTGTGCATATGACACAAAGCATGTGAGTGAGTTCAAAGCTCAGGTGAGCATTTCAAGGAATGACCTTTAATCTTAGCCAACAGGCAGACCCTCACACATTTACATCCAGCTATTCAGTAACAACAGAGAACAGATTCCTATTTCAATTAAGACCAGGTGATTTAATAATACATTACATAATGCTATGTGACAAGAGTTTAATCACTAGATAAAACAGGCATAATCATTGTCATTAGTTCGGGTCACAATTATTAACAGCTCAGAAAATAAGAGTTTGTAAACAAACTCTGAGTGCTACAACCTCAATCACAAAAAAATGTCACAGCTAGGCGCACAACATCGCTGGTTCTCATTTAGCATTCATGAATGTAAAGCCTTTAGTGACACCAAAGCCATTCAGTTTATACATTTTACTCTCCTTGCTATTCATAGTGGATTTGCGAAGTGAATACTGAGTGACGCGGCAAAGTCACATTGGGGGGCTTTAATTATGCTGCGATGAAAGGAAAGCTGGCACAGCAACTGCTCAGAGGTCTGAAGCAGGAAGAATGAAAGTTCAATGGATGTTTCGTGCACCCGCCTAGTTTAATAAGGCAGGCTAATTCAGTGATGCGATATCAGGATTCTAACAAAAATAACATTTTATAGTGAAAAGTGGCAAGACCATTATGTAGCAGGCAACAGAAAGCATTTAGACTTTGTTCAGTTTTTACTTTTGGATGTGTAGACAGTGTCTATTAGGCTCAAGGCAGTCTACATAAAATGTAGCTGAAGTTCATGAAGTATCCAGGACACTGCTTTTGTGATCAATAACCACTCCCAAGGCTCAGACTGTATTGTTATATGTCTATATGTATTAAGAGTTTTGTTCAAGTTCACTTTACTATATGCTGTGGAAAAAAAGCTAACAAAAACACAAGTGCATTCAGAGAGTTGGCAGGAACCAGGTATGAAGGTATTTTTACTGTAATAGTTAAAGATGGCATCACAATTCTGTCAGATACAGGTAAATGCATCTGGTGGGCCACACAGAGAATATTTTTAATGGTCTAAATGTTGCAGAGACCAGCAGAAAAGCCACAGTAAACATCTCCCAACTCCATCATCTGTCAGAAACATTCATGATATACCAGAACTCATACAGAGATGAAAGAAAACTCACACTCTTGTCTTGGGGATAAATCTTAATATGAATGTCTCCCAGAGAGCCATCTTCCAGGTTTGACTTAGTAAAGTCAGCATAAAGTATTTGTTCCATAAGTGCAATATCATCATGCCATGGGCTAAATTTCCATCATCATCAAAAAGAAATTTCATCAGAAATACTGCAGCATACGCATGTTAAACATTAAAAGCTCAACATAACCATGTGAAAACAACAACAGACACTTAAGAGTCCAGCTTATTGCTAGTTTACCCTAATGTTCCCACAAGCTACATAAACATGAATTGTTGAAACACTTTTTAAGGCTTCAAAAAAAAGATTTTTAGATTTTTATTTTAATCACGCTATGTTGCATCCAGTTACCCTGTCTTTCGCGGGTCGTCACCCGAGTTGCTCCGTGGTTGCCTGTCAACTACACCAGCATTTACATTATATAATGCAGTCCAACACTGCAGCTGATGATATTACATAGCCAGAGTTAATGAGGCAGATAAATTAGCAGAGGGCCGTGACGCCTCAGGGCAGATCTCTGACAGGAACATATATAGAAGCCACTGATCAGATAAATTGGTATTCAGGTTCATATTGTAACAACACACACACACACGCACACACACACACAAACATACATACATACATAAGGATGGAAGCAGCAGCTGACCTGATGCTCTTGGTTAATAGGTCAAACAATACTATTCCAGAGCAGTAACGATGAGGAATTGTGCAGTCTGTTATGGCTGGACAGTACATGCAGATTTCAGCCAAGAGGAAACAAAGCGTTCCCTGGTGCATGCTGGGACACATCAACCTGTGTGTGTCTGGAAGGGATGTCTGTGTGTACTGGTTTGTTTTTTCAGTGACTGGAAGAAGCTTTTGAAAGTGTGTGCTGTTCTTTGGACGTTTGTTTTGGAGATTGGTCTCTTATCTGATCGTTTGTGTGTGTCTGTCTGGTTTTGAGCGCATTTGTGTATTATTCTGTCTGTGCAAGTGTAGAAGACTCCAGTACCATGTAAAGACGAAGGCTCGCAGTCTTGAGCTCAGCACATTTTTAGTACTTCCCCTGAGACTGCTTATGTCAGGACTGTCTGTGTAGTCTACACCACTGGCTTTCAAAGTCTGACAGTGACAACTTCCCTCAAACAAAATGACACACCTGCATCCTCCAGACACAGCTTTGCATTATTTTAGGTTTGTGTCTATACGGTCACACTGGTTTCACGGGGATAAGCTATGAGAATGTCAGTGTTACAAATATATAAGCACCACATTGATAGGACATTCTTGACTATAGTAAAATTCAAACAATGATAATGCAGCATGAGAACAACTGAAGGGAGTAAGCTTCAAGTTTGAAACTACAGTTCCCACAATCCTAACCTGCAGGCACTAATGCAGCCCATTCATTTTCAGCTCATATTTGCTCACATTTTGGCAAATGGGCATTGCTAAAATAATACCAAGTTCAGTATGAGGAATTCCTGATTGCAAAGTATTTAGACACAACTACTTGGTGATTGTTCTGAGCTAGGTTGCACTATGGGGATAGTTCCATGATCAGCAATTCATGCAACAGTAGGAAGTGTGATAACCTACCCTGGTCTATCCTATCACGTGTTTCAACTTGAATTCAAGCAAACTGTGTGTGCTCTTTTTGTTACTCTTTACAAAAACGCCCCATAAAAAAAATACAGTATCAGCTGAGCTCCATCATGTGGGTGTGTTCAGATATGAGTGAGTTAGTACACTGAGCATTCACATGACAGCACTATGGGTTTTAAAATACTGGAACTGCTTCATTAGCTGCGTGTCACAGCTGGTAAAACTGTTCCAAATCCTAATAAGGAGGGCAAATCAGACCTCAGATGTCTGAGAACATGTAGTCTATATTGTACAGTACATATAGGTCTGAATATAACGTTGTTTCCTTCTATTTGTATGTTGAGCTGCACTCCTCTGTCTGACTGGTGGTTAGAAGACAACTACCGAGGTACTCCTGAGTCATTTTTCTATTTTTGCAGCTGCTACTGCTGAGTGAACCTCTCACGGTGGTTTGTTCTCATTATCTCTGGCAAACAAGACGCAAAACATGACCTTGTGTGCTCCTCTCCATCACATGTTCTTCTCCCTTGAAATCACACTTCACTGCATAGGCTGATAAAAGACTTTCAACAACTGTTTGTGAACAGATTTCTCAATGTTCCATCTTAAATAAATCAATTTTGCAGCAGAGCTAAAGTCTGATATTCGGGACTGACTGCAGCAGGTGCCGGCAGCAAGTCATAAAAAGAAAATCTCTCTCTTTTATTACGTATGAAAGTTCAATTTTTGCATGACTACTGTCATGCATCTGCCAATATTATGCAATTATCATGGAATCATCAACCAGACTTTGCTTTAGAATGAAGATTATTTCTGCAGTGTAATTTAAAATGTATTCAACCCGGTGCTATCCATGTGCCTCAACCTTTGCAGCAGAGCATGCTTAAAGGTAAATGGACCAATTAGAACCATGGAAAGGATGGCAGAATCTTCCTAATAGCTCTGCTGTAATGACACACGGCATTGTGATGTCACCAAAACATTACTAGAGCTACTTGGCTATCAATCAGCCCCGCTAGGTCTCCGCTGAGAATTGTGAATGCGCTGATAAGGCGACCCACATGCATAAAAGATCACAACAAACCTAAATTAGTTCTTCTCGAGCTTATTTGCCTTCAGGCTTTTTGAGTAATCACCACCTTTCAAGTCAATCACAAATCCTCCTGCGAGGCTTTTTAACTAGGACAGTGACTGAGTGTGACGTGCCTGTGATATATACCTTTTAACAACAAAGACAGCAGCACATCACTGGAGCAAAATAATGGAACGTGACTGTAAACACTGACTTTTCAGTTCCTCCGTAGGAAATCATTTAATCAACACTTTATGAGCTGTTTGAATAATTCACTGTTTTGAAGTGATTTTTTAAGGACATGGTCAAAAGTAAATTACGTGTTTCTGATTCAGGTGCTTTCAAATGTGAGCAGAGACTGTTCAAGTAAAATGGAAAGACATGATTAACCACTTCAATGTCGACTCCTGGCCTATTTGAGTTTGACCTTATGTCGTCACTTTTTTCCCGTCGTTTGTTTCTGGAGACAGAGTGACCACATTTGGATCAGAGTGGAGTGTGACGTTATCAGCTAGCAAGTGACTTTGGTTGGCAAAAAAGCCTCCATAGACTACATAGAAGTACCATTTAAACATGGGAAACTAGTGCTACTGATGTGGGGGGGAAAGCTTAGAAAAAAAAGGAGGGTGAGCTTTTACTGTTGTGGCCTGGAATAAGTTGCCCCAGGCTGCACTTTTTCTTCCATTAAAAACACCTTTTCTCCAGTCCTTTCAAGATTAATACCAGAGTTAGCTTCTAGTCAGTTTTAAGTTACTTTTTAATCTTTTTTGTTAGACTTTTTATTTATTGTAAATTTAATGTTTTTATTTGTATTCTTCCATGTTTTATTGCTATTTTGTCATGGTCCTGTGTCTGTTGACTCAGGGCTGTTGTATTAATGACTCTTATCTTGTGTTCTGGTTATGTATTCTGTTAAGGTTTTCCTAATTAGATTTTGGTTTTGTGCTCCCTCTCTTTAGTGTCGAGTCATCCCGTCCCATGTGTTTCCTCTGTTCGCTGTCTGCGTATATTTCCTGTTTTACTTTGAAGGTCTGTGTCTCTTGTCTCGTCATGTCAATTAGGATCAGCTGTGCCTCGCTCCTGTTTTGCCATTCCTCATTCCCCTCCATCTGTACTTATAGTGTGTGTTTTCCTGTGCTCGTTGTCGGTTCGTCTGCGTTAGTTGGTGTTTCTCCGCGTCTCTCTGCCCTCATCCAGTGTTTCTCCCTGTTTGTTCTGTGTTTCTCCCTGTATGTTGCATGTTCCAGGTTTATTAGTTTTTCCCAGTTTAGGTTCATTTCTTAGTGCTGTCCTTACCACCCTCGCTTTTGTTTGTGCTTCACCTATTGTAAATAAAACCCTCACTTGCATCAAGCCAGTACCTGCATTTTGGGTCCTTTTCTCCCACATACCACACGACCTCTGCCGCAGCCGTGACATATTTATTTTTGTCTAATATGTGTTTTTAAAGTGCTTTAAGAATAGTTGGACTGGATTGGAATGAATTAGGTTTGGGCAATCTGTTGCTGCAGCACAGAAAACTAAATTATTTGTCAACTTATTTCAATAAAAGTGACCAACAGCACAGAATGAGGGTCCAATTCAGAGACTTGAATTATCTATTTAAAGTGGCCATGACCAGTTACCAGTTAACAGCTGGTTAAAGGTATCAAGACCTTCATGTAATATCGTGTAATATAAAAATTTACAGTAGTCAAGAAACCAAATGCAAAACAGTTTTTGTACAATCTTGTAAAAGTTTTCATTTTTGCTTCTTGAGAATGTGAACATAAGACTTTGACACCTTTTGGATGAACTGGTGGTTATCTTTTGGTTTTATCTTGTGGAAATCACTACAAATTTAGAAAAGACACCCTGCCACACTAGCACACAGGCACTCAATTATTGCTGCTGACCTTTAAAGCTGATACTGGCAATCATGCTTCCTGGAGGGTTAATGTGCTGATCCAGTCGAATAACCAGCTGCTATGAACATCCTCTGCTGGCCAACAGGATTCCAGTTCCCCAGTCTGCCTCCTGACCCTGCAGCCCCTGATCTGTGATCACCTGCCAGGGCTGTTTCCAGTAAGGCAGAGAGACCGGCCAGACTGGTGTGACTTCTCCCCCACAGTGTCTGGTCTAATGACACAGATAAGATGGCACACACACATAAACACACAAGCAAATACATATGTTTAAGTCTATCCCATCAAAAGTCTGCAAAGGAGAAGAGAATTAGCCAATAGCAAACGTGGGTCTGTACAAGGAGCTGCATGAGGAAAAGTTTCTGTTTGTCAATGATAAACTTACAAGCTCAGTGTGTGTGTGTGTGTGTGTGTGTGTGTGTGTGTGTGTGTGTGACATGCGTGAGGCTTTTTCTTCCCAGTTTTCCGGAAGTCTCCTGGAGCCTCCCACTGCTGTGGGCCCCAGCAGATGACTTCTTATTGTGGGTTTGGAGCCTCAGAGCAATTAGATGAGTTTATGGTAAGCACTAAGAAGCGGAGAACCTTGTCATTCTGTCAGAGCCGATTTCCCCTTCGCGCTAAACACCGACCTCTCCGGGCTGCCAAGGGTGGACGCGGGCCACAGCAGAGATTTAAAAACAACAAAAAAAGGATGTTTTTGAAACCCTGGAGTCAATCAACTTTTACTTCCTGTAGCTGCATTTTGCTGCTAGGTGATTTCAAAAGGCAAAACATGCCTGCTGCTTGCTGAGGGCAGCTGTATTTAATACTTGGTAACAACATTAAGATACAAATTATATGCGCACCAAAATGCACGCATGAATTAAGGAGCATCAGCTGCGGTGAACCACAGCCTGCTGTCATTTTTACTGTGTCTATCATCATATAATCCAAGTATTGTGCAAGGGTGTAGGTATTCACAGGCTGCACAGGGAGTCTGTATAAACATACAGCAGCTTCAAAAGAACCCAACAGAGGCAATATAGGATCAGATAAAGGTGAGGTATTTGGCCACAGATTGACACAGGAGTGAAATTCGAAAATTCTTTCCACAGGGAAAGTGAAAACATTATACACAATAGGAGCACTAGCATAGCATTCTCTACATGAATGTAAAAGAAAGAAAATGCAGCACCTCCCCATGCAGTCCCCAGAGCATTTCCCAACACTGTTGATGTCTTTTTTCCAAGTGCAGTGCCAACAAAATACTTCATCTGCTCCACCTCAGAGGCCTGTGTATCCTCCTGAGCCTCTCTACGAGATTCACCTCTTTACCAAAGCATTTGCTGGAAAACCAAATAAACACAGTTGCACAATGGAAAGGGGGGTCTTATGTAACTAACACTGGCCATGCCGTGGCCCAAATGTAACAATTTTCACGGCTCTGAACTTGAACACCTTCTCTTGCACACACAAGCATGCGTACACACACACACACACACACACACTGCCCCATAGGAAGCTAACCAGCTATGTAGCGTGTAGTGCTTTTCTTTTCTCTTTTCTTTTCTATCTGCAGGGATTATTGAGAAATAACAGTAGGTGGGCAGACCTATGTGAGCAGAGAGACAGCTAATGCGGATTTTACGTAAAGAACAATGAGGTGCAGACCCATTCACAACAAGCTAATATTCAATATACCAGGGGGTTACTGCTAAACTTTACTGTGCACATAAAATCTCCTTCCAGTCACGTTCATCTTTTCAGCATCTAATAATATGTTTTCTCTTTGGCGGACCCCAGCATAAAGTTATGAGATGAAGTTGTTTACTGACTGCTTTTAAACATTTTTTTTTAAACATTTTTAGATCTTGCTTAAGGACCCGTGTGAAATATATTGATGCTGGCTCCAACCCCTACTTAAACTATTCTTGATGTTAATTGGGTGTTTTATGCAGTGACACAATACCTCACATACTTCAGTGCTTGAGACCAGACTGATAAGAGTTTACTTTCTAGAATTAACATAAGAGACTTTAGGAGGAACACCAGTTAAACTCACAACATACAATACTTCATGTTGTATTGTCTTGCACATAACTGTGGCTGTTGTAGTAGGCGATACAATCAGTGTGACTACGCAATAAAGGCTGTGTCATTAACATCCGCCCAGCCTGACAACAGAAAGGGGTCTAAATGTAAAGAGCACTTTATCTGACAGTGTAAGGTTTAATAATTGTAGCAAGAAATAAAAATGTCCTTCATTTTTTAAATATGAAATAAAAAATAAACAAGAATCCATCGTATTCCAAGATTTTCAATTCTACAAGAAAGATTCCCCCGATTTGAGAAGCCGACAATTAGAAAATGTTTGGCAGAAAAATAATTTAATGAGTCAATTATTTGCTAACTGTCTGGATTATTCGACAAATCATTTCAGCAGTGACACAGTTTGGCTGCCGCTGCGAGTGCTGTGTGTGTGAAGGGTAACATAGAAGAAGAGTGTGTTTTCAGTATGATCCTTGGCGTGAGAACTGACTGAAAGCGGACATCACACCACACTGTGACAGCTGAGGGCAGACAGAAGAGGCAACACACATCTCGTCACTCGCCACACCAACCACGCACATACAAATTCTCACCATCATACACATGTGGTAAATGGACTGGTTCTTATATAGCGCTTTTCTACTCTTTCTGAGCACTCAAAGCTTTATACAACTAATACATTTACACCCATTCACACAAGCACTTTTTTCTGAGTATTAAGTGCTAAGTATCTACCATTCATACACATTCACACTCCGATGAACGCATCAGAGAGCAACATGGGGTTAGTATCTTGCCCAAGGATATTTGGCATGCAGACTGGAGCAGCCTGGGATCGAACCACCAACCTCTGGTTAGTGGCTGACCTGCTCTGCCACATGAGCTACAGCCACACATGTGAATACAAGCATATACAGACAGTTAGGTCCATAATCGTTTGGAAAAAGACGCAATTGAAGTATTTCTGTCTTTTACACTATCAGGGTGGATTTTAAACATTCATTAAGCGATTAAAGTGCAGGATTTCAGCTTTAATTCAAAGCCTTTACCAAAAGTTTGCACTAACTTTTATACGTGCTCTCCGATCGTCAGAGGCTGAAAACTAAATGGACAATTGTTCCCTTGTGACAAATGAAGCAGATATGATATCTGAAGGTGTTTGTATTTTATAGCTTTTCACTGTAATTGACAATATAAGGCCTGAAGAGATGTTAGCACAAGAGACGAACAAAGTAAACATAGCAAAAACTTTAGGAGTGGCCAAATTAACAATCTGGAATGCACCGGCCAGCTCAGCAACACCAAAAGGTCGGCTAGATCACAGAAGACAGCTGAAGTGGATGATGACAGAATTATTTCCATGGTTAAAAAACAGAACTAAAACCATTTAGCCAAGTCAAGAACACTTTTAGAGGAGGTAGGCGCAGTATCTTTGTCAAGGTCAAGAGGCACCCTCATGAATCGAAATACAGACGGTTTACAACTGGGTGTAAACTCTAGGCTAACTAAACTGAGACAGATTTGCTACTAGTATTCATTCGTTTATTTTTAGACTGGGAGGGGGTGTTCACATGTAGGCCTCTGCGTAGCCTTGTGGTATATGGGTTATCTATATAACTCATAGGTGCGCTATAGGAGCACTCTTGCTACTACTTGCTTAACCTAATTTGCACAGATTACACAGATTTCTCACACACAAAGGTGCAGTATGTGAACATGTCCAAAAAAAGGAGAAAGAAACTGCAGCCAGACATTACCAGACGTTAAATCAAGCATCTATGAAAATACATAGTTAAGAACTGTTAATGATTATTTTGGCTGAGAAATCTTCTTCAAGTCTGTGCACTCCTATTTTCAATTACATAAATGCAATATGACATCAGAGGTGTTGGCAGAAACAGTGACTGCGACTGTTTAGTAAACCAGTGAACATGAAGGTGAGTACAGACATGCTTTTAGCCCCGAGCCACAGGACTACGATCAAACTTGTGCTCCAGAAATTGAGCTTTACAGAGTACTTCTTTCAAACCTAGGGATGAATGGCATTTTCTAAAGTGGGAAATTTCTATTCTTTAAGACATTTTTTCTGTAGAAAGGTTTGTTAATGAAAACTACATGGTTTGAAAAGGAACTTTGCATCCTTGTTTACCTTACACTGGGACCTGATATGACCCTTCAGTTTATCCATTATCAGAAAAACTTTTTTCTACTTTTAATTCATTACTTTTCTGATTGGATGCCCCTTGTAAACAAAAGGTTTGAATAAGAATTGGATGGCGCTTCAGTGCCCACATCCACAGACGTGAGCTATGTGTGTATGACCGTATTAGAGATATCTGTTCTCAATTACATGCAAGAGCAAACTTAAACTCTTAAGTGTTTGAAACAGGATGGATGACTTACACATTTGAGGACTTTATTAGAATTTTTAACAATTGTAATATAAACATCCACTAATGTATCAGTATCTATAGGATAGAAAACACAGATAAATGCAGCATGTATAATAGCAGCACAAAGAATAGATAAAACTCAAACACGCAGTGTGAGAGTTAACAGCCGATCTCACCCATCATGTCCTCTACCCTCTCCTGACTCACCCGTGTTCGGCAGACACCAGCGTATCACCTCCTCTGTCTGAGAATAAATGCACACGGTATAATCATGTTTACTTGAATAAAGACAAATAATAAGAATTCATGCAGACCACCAAGCAGGAAACAGCATTTACTGTCTGCTTCAGTCACTCTAGCCTTTATACAGCTAGTACATGACCTGGAATGCACTGTGCATATGATTAACTAAAGAAAGAAGCTGAAACTGGAGGTGAACCTATACTCTAATTATCAGCTGAGGCCTTTCCTTTAAGAAACATTTCTGTAATTTAGATTCTTTGCTGTGCTAGCTTTCTGGCCTGAGTATGTAAGAAACGGGACTAGCAGCACCTAGCCACAGTTATTGCGAAGAGCTCAATTCAAAAAGAAAAAGATGCGTGCTACCAGTCTTATTTTTCCAGCATATCTATGTGACATCCTGATATTATGCAGTACTGTGCAGAATCCTTGAACCACACTTCATTTCTATATATTTTGCTAGAGAAACGGGAAAGGCGTATAATGTTGCAGCATTGGCATTGAGCTTGAGATCATTTTCATCTTGAAAAATTAAGTTGTTAATCAGATGGCTAAAGACCTTTGCTGATGTATTTCTCTCCTGACCTCCTCCGCACATATTGGTGATGATTTAAACCAAAATTTCCCAATTTGGATTCAATACTCCACAAGACCTGTTGATTTCCAGTTACGTTCTTGTGTAATTTGGCATTCCTCTGGCTTTACCCTGTTTCTTTTCATTAAAAATGGCTTTCTTGAATAATAGATTTACTGAATGAAGGGCCAGATGCATCTCTTTGCTGGATTTTTATCCATTTCTTAAGAACATGACTTTCAGATGCTGTTCATCTGCTGAAGATGCACAAGGTTTTTTCTTTATGTCTGGCACGTCTTCTTTTGTTCTCCACTTGTCCAGATTCTTCAGATTTTTTAAGGACAAATTACACACCATGCCTACTTTACTTTACCTTACAGCTAATAGCTCTTTGGGAATCACAATGCTGGTGCTATAATGTTATTTTATGCCTGTAATACTGTCTTACCTTTGACACGATCCCATGAAATTGGTGTTTATGTTTAAATGATTCATAGGTCAGTGACTTAACAATTTAAAAGGATCCCTTGAAACTGTTCAGATACAAGACTGGACTGAAAATAAGGGGGGAAAAAACAGCCAAAGTCCAAAGAAAAAAAAAACCCCATATTTTTAAGACCACTTCAAAAATTACACCGATATAGCAGCTTGGAAGCAAAATACAAAGGAATAAGGTGTAACGCAAGACTTTTTGGATGGTACAGTAATGTCAACCAAAAAAGGATCAAACACTCATAGTGAAAGGCCAAAGCAGATTCAGCTAACTGAAGTCCAATGGTAATGCAGATCTACTTTAAGCAAATCGTTTGTGAAATACATAAATTATTACCAATTAATTCTGACACCCTAAACCTCTGTGGCTCTAAGCAGAATTTTGATATTGTCTCATGGTTGGAATGGAATCACGTGAACTCATTGGCTGACAGCATTTCTGCTCAGAAAGCATCCAGTGCATAATGAATGTCATCTTCTTGAATCCTCTAATTAACTGCATCATTAGCTTGGCATCCACTTACTTTAAATTGCTCACACAATTGAGGAGTGTCATGCAATTCCTCTTTTGGGAATAGGAGTGGTGATGGTATCATTCTACTCAGAAACATGACAATAAGGCACAGCAACATGGCCACATATTGTTCAAATGCTGAGATTATCTCATTACATCGGCCAAGATTCACTCGCTGTTAAATTCAATTTCTAGTGTGCCTTGTACGGCGGCACAATTAAAAAGTATTCTGCAAACCGCATTAGTCAGACTAAATAATGGAGACCAAAAAAGTGCTAACTCAGAGAGGGCGGCTCTGGAGGAAAAAGGGCGCCTGAGATATATCACTTTCATCAAAGACCAATGGGTGGGCCTTTCCAAAGAGGCAGAGAGCAGGAGAAGTTCATACAGAGACAGAAGTATTTGTTCCAGGCTGTGATGGATGAACCAAAAATTAAGCGAAGACACGTGAAGCATTCATCATTGACAGAGTGATAATTATCATCAGTTTATGATTAGTGAACATTTCAACAAGTGCAAAGATGCATTCCTGTTCAGTCGTGGATCTTCCATACAAGTATCCAGCAGTAATACATGTTTGTTGTGGAAAAAAGAAAAAAAAAAAAAGAAAAAAAGAAAAAGGACATTTTGCAGACAAGAGACAACAGGAGAGATATGATGACAGGAATGAAGGGGAAACTGGAACGTGCTGCAGAAACAAATGGCTTCATGTTCCCGTCAGAAAGATAATTTTGAAACAATATTGGCTCTGTGATCTGAGAGCTGAGCAGATGTAAAAACATTTTTTGCCTGGGCAGTGCTCTGGAGGCTTTGCATATTCAACTAAAACGAAGTAGAAAACAGAACTAAACCCAGGACTCAATCCAGCAATGAAGCACAAAATCTACACGACACGACTGCTGTTCACATCAGAGACAAAAGATAAGATGGGGAATATGGCCTTAAATACACGTGTCTGCAGGCGGAGGTGCTTTTCTATGGGTGGAATTGACTACACACATTCATAAGCAGCATATGCAGCTCTGTGTGAGTGCCACCTTTTTGTTTTTGGTCCGCACAAAGAGTAGTTATATTGTTAATTGCTAACAACAGTGTGAAAGGCTTACCTAGTTTAAGCTGCCATCAAGGGCTTGGTTACGCTTAATCTTCTGATGTGACCACAAGCACGTGAAATAAAAGGGTTAATAATTTGTGCCGTGTGTACTTCCAGTGGAATTGACACAGAAGGCCTAAAGTTACAGTAGCACTTGGAAAAATTAAAGTAGTTACAAAATCCTTGAAGTTAAGCTTCAACTTGTGCCTCATTTACTTTTGTTTTTAATTGGTTGAGTTCAATGTTTCATCACTTACTTCACTATTGATGTGGCTCCAGGTTGCCAGGAGCGAGGCACTGTTTCGAACAGAAACCAAGCGCCAAAAGCAAAACAGTTTCGACCATGTTCTATCAACACTATAATGAACCTTGCTTTTACAACACTTACTGATTGTGTGCAGAATTACATTATTTCAGCTCGTATGAGCTCATTGGAAAAAAAAAAAGTCTATTTAAGTTAGTAGCCTGATACAGACTTCCTTTAATGTTTTGTCGGTTTAAACTGCCAACTGAGGAAAAAACAGCATCACGTCAGCGCCTGGTGATAATTACATGCAGGATATGAGCAGTATTTTGACAGAGTCACACCTGTAAACCCACTGTGGAGACACATTTTTAGCTTTTTGGGGTACTTTGAACGCGCTTTTCATCAACACAGAGTCATCTGTCTGAATGTTAAAATCCAGAAAAAATAAAAGCAGTTAAAGCTTCAGCAAATGATCAGTTATTATAAAGAGACAACAGCAGAAAGTTCTTTACCAGAGAAGGTATAAGCCATACGTTCTAAGCATGCTAGCTGCTTAGCTTTGTGGACAATTTTATTCCGTCGCTCTGTTGACTTATCCACCACTTTGGGTTGGATTGCCTCGAAACTGCAAACTTTCATGGTCCTGAAGGAGTAAATCTTTATAGCAGTGAATATCCACCAATTTTTCTTCAAACACATGGAACAGATTTGTCTGAACACTTGTGGTGGTGACAAAAATCAGTATAGAAACACAATCCTCATATTGACCCTCATTTATTAATAAGTGTGTCAAAAACGCCCCAAAAGTCTGTTTGCATGCCATATCAGGTTTAAGGCATGTGGGCACCAGCAGATTATCTTCTTACCAACATGCACATGTTAGTTATTCTAAATCAATAGGCTCAATCTGCGTACTATGTGCATACAGCCACACCCCCATTTTTCTACATAAGGAAAGAGGTTTACCTGGAGGTAAAGTGGAAAGAGTCGATATGAAGATATAAGAGAGAAGCCTGCACCTTTAAGGCAACAAAGAAGGAGAAAATCTGAATTTAGAAACTTAAATAATAGTGTCCAAAGAGGTAGGCGGGAAAGGGGGAGCTTTCCAAAGTTTTTCCGCTCCAGGCCGACAGTCTGTAACATTCTCATCTGGTTAAACGCAGTCTGTGGACTCCATTCAGCCTGATGGGCAGCACTCTGTGTTAATGCTTATTAGCATGCTAACATAGAGAGCAGTAAACAATTGTTTCACCACTATTGCTGGCTATTCACCCTCAATTTATCACTTTTGTCTTCACATAAAAAAAGAAAGGAAGCAAACTAGGGTCAGTAAATCTCCGGCTGTCCTAAAATTATTCAAATAAATATATCAAAACTATAACTAGCATCTCATAGTCACCAAGCAAAAGACTTTGAAGGATTTTAATAGCAGAACAACAAAGTTTAGCATCATATGTTTTTTTTATTAGTTTTACAGGTTAATGACCAGAAAAATGTTCATGCAGAATATCGTGGTGTTTCAGTGAAGATGACCTTTAACCGTTTGCATTTTGAATGTCAGCTCCAGTGCATGAAGTTGTTGTTTAGTGACAGCGGAGGAAACTCGGCATTTAAACACAACTGTCAAATAGCCTGACAGACAAGAGGCTGTAGCCTGGAAGGCTTGAGATATTCCCTTTGTGTCTCTCAGAGTATTTTGTTTTTAAGATTGAGAATAAAAGATACGTGTGAGAGTGAAAAGTCAAACATTGAGAGAGAAAGCAGAGAGAAAGATAATAAAATGAGCATTAATATATTTCAGTTAGCCTTCTGACTTCAGCTTGATTTACTAACTGTAGTAAAATGTGGCAGAGGCAAACATTTTGTCATCAGCAGCTTTTAGTTTATTACGGGATACCAAGATAAATGCTTACTGGAGTTTTCAGTATTAGAGATGCTTGTTGTGTTTCAAAAAAAATAGACATGGTCAAGACGACCCGCTGAAGTTCAAACTAAGTGTCAGAATGGGGAAGAAGGGGGATTTACGTAACTTTGAATGTGGAATGGTTGTTGTGTCAGACAGGCTCATCTAAGTATTTCAAAAAACTGTTGACATGCTGGGATTTTCCTACACAACTAAGTTAAAAAGGCCTCATTGATGCCAGAGATCAGAGGAAAATAGCCAGACAGCTTCAAGCTGATAAGAAGACAAGAGAACCTCAAATAACCACCCACTACAACCAAAGCACACAGAGCATCTCTGAATGGACAGCATGTCAAACCTTAAAGGAGGTGTGCTGCAGCAGCAGAACATCACACGGGGTGTCACCCCTATCAGCTGAGAACACAGAACTTGCACAGGCTCACTAAAATGAGACAATAGATGACTGGAAAAACATAGCCTGGTCTCATGAGTCTCGATTTCAGTGACATTCGGACAACAGGGTCAGAATTCGGCATGACATTTCTTGAACATGCCAAATTGTTCTGTGTATCTAAATGGCCTCCACAGTCTCCATATCTGACTTGGACAGAGCACCTTTGGGATGTGATAGAACAGGAGAGTCACATCATCTCTCAATGTTTCCAGCACCTTTGTAATCGATGCACTGATGAATTAAGACAGTTCAGAAAGCAAAAATGGCAGCTAACCCAATATTAGCAATGTGTAACTAATACATGGTCAGTGAATTCACATCACTTTAACACTTTTTCCATATTAATGCATGCCTCAGAGTACAAATCCCCAAAAGCCAGCATTGCTCCACTTATAAATGGTAAAGTCTTGAAGTACAGGTGCTAAGAGGGATTGTGAGCTTACATATTTACTTTCATTGGCACTCCTGGAATCAAAGGTCAGTGAAACTTCCCTTTAGATGTGGTAAAAACGGCAATGCACCAGCTCAAAGCTTAAAGCAAATATTTCAAATCACAAGAGAAACATTGCTAAGACTGCAAGAGCAAGGACATTTTTAAAGGAAATGTAAATTATTAAATTAGAATGAAAAATTCTTTGCCCACTGAAAAGTGAAAATATGTATCAATCTCCACTTAGTATTACTTTACTCTGAATTTGTAGTCTGATGGATCCGAGATCAGAAAGTAGACAAAAGTAGAAAAATGTTCAAAAGTAAGGAGAAAACTACACAGCACATCATTTTTCTAAACTAAATGGGCCTTTCTCACATTACCAAAACTTCAAGTGAAAAAAAGGACAACTTTTTTTCTTTACTTATTCTGCACCCTTTCTGACCTCAGCAAGGCTGTCTATGCCTGGCCTACTTCCTATGTCTTCCACTGCTTGGTCTCACATACCAAACCAGACATTCGCACACCCACGGTGACGGCCGAGTGTGACCGGGTCATCCCGCGAGGCTGAGAGGAGTTCCTGTTCACGAGTCTCCCACATCTGTCTCCCAGGCTGCCGCGCTGATGCTGAGTTGGAGGGGTTGCGGTGGGTGAACCTGGGGCTAAAAGTGGGCGTGGTCCAAGATTATTGGGGAGGGTTGTCTAGGCTGTTCACCCACTTCCATCTTTGCACAACCCACATGAGAGGCAAAGCCCCGGCACGTGCTGGCTGACCCATGCAGAAAACTAAAGAGGTGGATCACTTAACGTTCGGTGTGGTTTGATTTGATTTACTACACCTTTACAAATTAACTTATTTTATCTAGTAAAATGTGTGTATTTTCATTTCAAGTCAGCGAGGGAAACATTTATAGCACTTTCTACACATCCTATACAAGTCAGTCAAAAGGAGACTTATAGTTTTTGAGTGGCGAACAAGCTACATTACTAAGTGGGTGATTTAACACAACAGTTAGTCCATTAATATAAATGTAGGCAATTATGTGAGCGAGACTGTACAGCTAATGCTTTGACGGTCTCAAGAATGAATGAGGATGGGAGAAAGCAGCGGCACCAAGATGTTACGAATGAAAGATCCAGACGAGGAAATCAGACAGGCAAACAGCGGGAGGAAGGGCAAGTTAAATGCGGTAGGAATGTTACAGACAGTTGGGGAATGCACGTAGACCCCGTCCCACACGCTGCTGGTGGATTTCAGATGTCTCGCCCTTCTCCGACGTTCGCACTCGGATGTTAAGTCTCCGCAAAGGAAGCCAGTTCGGTTCTGTTAGGGAAGTCGTATAAGAGCAGGGGAGGGCAGCGAGGAATCGGCATCTGCAAAAGGCCGTCTAGTCAAAACAAGGCTCATGTGCTGTCTGGTGTTCGCTTGTGGGGGTAGCTACACGAAGCATGACCGGAAAAGGGGGCCCACGTGGAAGCATAAACTACGTGGACTGAACCTAAATATTACGTCTATAAAAACATGACCTAAATATTGTGTCTGTGGAGCAGGATTTTCCATCCTGTCTCCACACCTGGAGACATCCAAGTCTTGTACACTCAGTTATGACAGATTTTTAGCACTTTTTAAATGATTGCTATTTTCCAGGCAACTTGCAGTCGCCCTTTAAGCCGTGTGCTATTACAAGATACAGTAGGTCTCAAGTAGCACACTCTAAATATTTAGGGGCCACACTTAAAACATCAGTGTCAGAGGAGGAGTTCAGTAATTACCTCACTGAAGCTTTGAATTCTACTTGATAAAACTAAATCCCGCACGCCTGCCTGCTTAGCTGCTGCAAGTTAAGGTCTTTTTTTTTTGCCTGAGCAAAAAGTGAGGGTCGAGGATCAGAGAAGGGATTTTCTTTCTAGGCAATTAAACTCGACTTTGCTGTCAGACTCAGAGGCTGCCAGCACAACCTGATGCTCCAGGTAAGAATACGAAAAAAAAAAAAAAAAAAAGTCAGCTGTCTGTAGTTACTGGGGCGACAATTATACGGCGCAGTTCAAAAGTTCAGCAGAAATCACTACTGTGAAAACACCTTCTATCCACCAAGGCGTCACTCCCAAGGATTGAAGAGCATCTCCATCTACCCTACGAGAGGAAGCAATCCCAGAGTGAGACGCTTGAAAACCACGAGTCTGCTGAAGCAACACTGTTACGGCTGGCTAATTCTCGAGCAAAAGTTACAACCCGAATTTTATCTACCTTTGGGTTCTCACAGGCAGAAATGCCACATTTCCGTGCTTGTGCCGTAATTATGAAAGTCTGAACAACCTGCTCGCTCGGCAGCAGGCGAAGTGATGAAACGGAGGTTATGGTTCGAGCAGATTAGAGGTTACAGTATAATTTTAGAACTGTTCTGCCGTGAAATTGCACTTTCATCTCCAGCTTGAAAACAGACAAAAAGCAATATTTAAATCTAAAAAAAGAAAAAAAAAGAAAAAACATATCTTGACTCGAAACAACATTTTTACACACAATCCATGTCACATGTTCAACTTTGGCATCTTTGTGGCCAGACAGCAGATCACCAAGGGCAAAGGAACCATTTTTTCTAATGTGCACTAACGGGCTGGACTGAATGTGAAGAGCAGCAGGTTGACTGTGATTGCTCTGCACTCTGTCACAGAGAATGAACCCAGTTAGGAAAACTAATTTTGTTGTGCCATGTCCAACAGCTGCCTGTTTCAGAGGCCAATGCGAGGCTGTGGCCACAGTGAGAGTGGAGACTAAATGATAAGATTCTGTTTGGTAGTGTGGTTTTCTTACAGCAAGGGTCAAATGAAGACATTTTTTATACCCTGACCAACATGTTTGGGATAAATGTAAAAGAAAAAACTGGCAATAATGAGAACGAGCATAAAAATCATAGAAACATTTTTATATTATATTGATCTGGGGAGCCTTTTTTCCTCTTTTTTTTTTTTTTTTTAGCCTCAGGTCTCATTTGTACTTTTGTGTCCGTGATGCGTCCTGGATCTCCCCAGAGAGTTAAAAGAGCAGTCCACTGTGTGCTACTCAATTCCAGTGGGAACGTCTCACTTGGACAACTCAGGATGTTACAGCAGAACTCCTCATCGACAGTTGGGGGCACGTCTGTAACATGAATGGGAAGTTTAAGGCCGTCATGTCCCTCTCCTTCCAGCTTCTAGCCACTGACTCTTCAGCTGCTGTTCGGTCTGGGTCACAGCACAAAAGTTGGTACACATATACGCTTTCTTTGGTACCCTCAATGAAATCACATATGTGCATACACAAGACAGAACCCCCAAAGAGGAACATTTTGTATCAGGTATTTCTTTTTTTGAACTGTTAAAGAACTTTTCTTATTTCCACATCGACCTGATTTTATTGCCCTTTTGACTTCTCTTTGACCTAATTTTGTTATCACTGTTACTTATCTCTAAGAAACACAAACTCACTCTATCACATTGAGTGGCTGGCTGGTTTGACTCACACCCTTTACGCAGTCAGTTTCTGCTTTCTGGATGCCGGCCTTTAGTCCCAAAATGCAGGAAAAGCCACGCTTTGCTCCAGCAGCCATCAATCAACCAAATAAAAAAATTTTAAACCCACATGATTATTTACACTTTGTTATGCTGTAAATGAGTTATCTGTTGTTTGTTGTCTGTGTTTAAAAAAAAAAAATGTGAGCCAGCCCAAATATGGAACTGATCACACCTTGTACTTGGGGGACAAACTAGACATATTTCTAACTTGTGACCTTTTTATCCAAAAGTTAACTTCAGTTCAGTTGAATAAGCTTGTACTTTAAAATCCCTTTAAAAATCCTTTGCAAAACTGTCCTCCATGTAAAGATGAACCTGAGCTGCTGCTGAAAGCAGGATCAATAAAGTATTTACGCAAGCGAAAACATGCGAGTTTTGATTGGCACGAGGACGCCAGCAGTTCAAAACCTGCGTCAGAGCTTCTGAAGAGAGGAGCAACAACACAATCATGCAGGCTCATCCACAGCACATCTGCAGCACGCTCATTTCTGCTGGATTCACTTGTCATTAAATTATAGGCTGAAATGTGGTCAGTGGATCACGGGGGTATTTTCCTTTTCCTTATTTATTGTTATTCATTCTTTGCATGCAGAGCACAGCTCAGTGAGACTTCCTGTTGTTGCTGTGCTGTCAGTACTTTGTGTGAGTCCTCAGCTCGCAAGCGGTCAACACCAGTCATGAGCCAAGTGGGCCATGGTGGCATGGGACTTTACATGCAACAGCTCTGGTGAAGCGACAAGAATGATGGTTAAAAAAAAGACTCAATGAATAGCAGAAACAGACAAAAAATTACCAAAAAAAACCTGATAAAAACATCTGTCACAAAGAGAAAGTCATCCTTAATACAAAGCTCTGCTCATGTTTGTCACTGGCCTCGAAAAGCTAACCAATTTGCCGTAATAACACAGCACAAGGTGGCTGTTTGCAATCTGAAAAGGGAAGCTCGCAAGCTGTCAAAGCAAAATCTTATAATTACTACTTTTCTGGGAACAAAATGCATTCAAAGCTGAAAACTGTATTTCAGACGTATGTTCTTGGGGACCTTGAGTAAATATTTTCCATCTCTGTTTTTCGAAAATGTTCGGCATTATACGCAAACGGTTTGGCATCCCAGCTCCTCACGGAGTAACTAAAGCCAAAAAAACAGAGCCATTTTCATTATGACGCATAAATGGGTTCATAATAAGCAAGAAATTAAAGGTCATATGACAATCCACAGCTCCTCTTTCAGTGAATTCTGTCAGTTAAGCATTCATACTAATGCTCGGCATTCAGGGGAAAAATAGCTTCGGCTCTTTGTTGGAGTGGTTTATACAGAGCTCCAGGCTGTAGTACCCAATAATGCAATCAATTTAGACAAACATTTCTCCTCATAGAAAAGCTTTTAAGCAAAAGCCTAATGGAAAAGATTCTAGCAATCTTTGAGAAATTACAGAGCTGAACAATTTTAAAATCTACAATGCATTTGATCAAATGCAAAAAAAAGTATCCTGAAAAACAGAGAGGAAAAGTCAGATAACACAAACCAACTTGTTAATCTGCCATGTAGTGACAAGAGGATTGCAATAACATGAGCAAATGAAACTTGATGCAGATCTAATGGACCAGAAACCAATAACCAAGACTAAAATAATAACAACACAGCAAGTGACACCTTTGAATTCCCACATTAATTTCCTCACGTCATTTCACACGAGCTCTCTAAAGCGCTTGATCAACACACTTTACATTTGGAACAAAGTTTTGCTTTCCCTCGACAATCCAAAGGACGTGTACCCCCGGGGGGGGTCCCATTTCACTGCAGGGCAACCTGCATGTGGCGAATAAAGCTTTGATTGATTGATTGGTTATTTCAAAAGAATCAATGATAGAGGCTCGCTTACTTTCTTAATCGCCAGCGGCGACGAGGCTTTTCCTGAAACCTGCACTGAGCCTTCCTTCATACATCTTCAATAAGTAAAAATCAATAAACCCTTGTCTCGTCTGAGCAAATTATCAGCAATAATTGGTAAGGAGAGACATGAATATGTTGTAGTCGAGCTCTGTAAGCATTGACTTTGATAAGAGCGTGAAGAAAACCGGACTGTGTTTGAATGAAAGGCAGGAAAACAAGCTGATGACACATGTTTTGGTGATACGTGTGCAGGAGATACAAGGAGCAGAGCATTTTGTCCATTTTTTAAAACCCTATAGCTGTGTTAAAAACAGAGCATTACACTGGGAACGGTTGTTCAGCTCCATGTATATATAAAGTCCCAAAATGACATTACACAGAAAAGCTTCTCATCTCTGCACGCACACATAAACAAGCAGAAACATTCCTTTATCACTCACTGCCAAGCTGCCACATAACATTAACTGTGGAACAAAAGCTTTTCTGCTCCCTTTAGTGTGGAAAGCCATTTGTTGATTTTTCACAGCGTATCCTACGGCCCACGGGGCTTTAACTCGCACAATCATAATGATGTGTCATTTGCGCTGAAAATTATATCTCATTACGAATATAAGTATCCAGTTCAGCAAAGTCATTTATAATTCCACCCAAGACAGGAGTCATTTACTCATTAGAATCCATCTGTGGCTGTTTTGCAAACATTTATGTTCTTATATCTGAGAAGTTTCCAAAATTTTTTGCTTTTTTCTTTTAATTAATGAAACTTTCCCATGAGCTGAACACAGGCTGGACACCAAACCGCTGCAATTTTGTGTATGAAATCTAGAAGAAAAAAAAAAAAAATCACATTTAAAGGTTATAAAGTATCACAGTGAAAGTGCGCTGATAGCTTTGGAACATGTTCACGCAAATATAATGGGCAGTGCGCTCAACATAAATGAAATGTGGTGGTTGAAGGTAGCAGCGCCGAGCTTTTCAATCAATATCCCCGCCGCCAGTGAGGCCGGGGACCATTAGCACCAGTGAGCCAAGCAAAGTAACTCTGATGTGAAATGACAGGGGCTTTCACAGAAACCATCCTACCATTTCCCTCATTGTCATTCACACACACATAAACACACACACCCTACATTTCAGCCAGCCTCACTAGGCAACCAAGTGCACTCATACTGTTGTCTTGTTTCAGAAAAAATGGATTGATTGATTCATTTCTGTGGAGTCCTAAATTCACCTCCCCCTTGCTCTTCCTCTTGACATCTCATCAGACTCCTAATCAGCCAGAATCTGAGCTACTTGGCTTCTAGGATGCTCTGACATTAATGCTCTCCATACCACAGAAACAATATGATGTTAAAGTTGGCAATACATACTAAAAGTGCATGAACATTCAGCATCTCAGTTCTTTTTAAACTGTCACTTTTTTATATAGTTTTTGTAGTGTGCTATGTTAAAAACAAAAGCAGCATTGTCTTTAATATGGGCGTTGCCTCATATAAGTAATGAGCATAATTCCTGTTTAAAGGCTGGTGCACAGTGCACTGGGTTAATATGTGTTGCCTAGTATACATACAGCTGGTTTCACGTATAGCTTTGAATAGTGCAGCTCTTTTCCAGGCTGTAAAATTCAAAATCTGAATTCAAGCTTGTTTAAGGATGAATTAAATACTACACATCCGATTTTATTTAAGTTAATTAGAAACTGACTCATGCTTACGTTTTCGTTGATGTTATTAACTGATAAAAATATATGTTTATAACCCACCTACGTGCTGTGACCCTCATCACCCACTTGTATATCTTGATGCCAGTGCATCCAGCTGCTTATTCCTGCAGCTTAATTGCATGCCAAGTGAGCACAGCGGACAAAGGAGGCGGGAGGACGCCTTCCTTTCCACTTTCACATCAAACTTTATTTTCGTCGTACTGAATCATGCTGACACTGCCCTACCTCTCCTCTCCTGCTCTCAGCCCCGGGTCTGGTGATGAGCGCCGTGTCACCGCACACCACGGCCGCGTCCTCCACGAACACGCAGTCCGGGAGCGACTCGTCCGCGGGGAGCTCGACCACCTCCAGCCCGAGCCTCGTCCTCAGGACCTCGACGTAAGCCTCTTGCTCCTTCACCGCCTTGGCCAGGTCCACCTCCGTCTGGCTGCTCCGCAGCGCTTCTTTGGCCAGGGACACAGGGATTCCCCGAACGACGGCGTGGGTGTAATGACCGAAACCTGCCATCAAACCAGCCATGTTTTGCGTTCCCTTTACTTGGCACGTTCAAATCTGGAGAAAAAAAACACCCTGAGAGACAACTCGGCGAATGAATGAGAGAGAAAAATACTAGAGTCAGCTGACTCGATAATTCCTAGCTTGCTTATTTGTTCCCTGTTAGTTTGTTGGGCTTTTATTCTTTATTTACTGCTGCACACAGTGTCAGTCAGCCCTGCTCCAGTCTCCAGGCGAGCGACAGCGCTTCGGTGACGCGCACCGACCATCACGTGTAGCCTGAGTCTGTCAGCCCTCAGCCAGGCGCTCAGCCCAGGACCCCATGAGCCTATGGCTCAATCAATTATCCACTGGATCAACAGAGCAAAACCTGATAGTAAAACCCGAGTTAACAGTCTATTCAAATCATTAACAAGGAAAAATACAGGTTCCATATCTCTGTAGGGACAAATCAGAAAACAAAACAAAAAGGGTTTGTTAGATTTTTTTTTTGCCAAGGAAAATGCAAAACACTACCCGGATGTAGCTTTTCAGTTATAGAAGGACATACATTTCCCTTCATATGTGGTTGTAAATAATGCTGTGGACTGTTGGCTGGTCAATTAGAATCAGAATGTCTTTACTGTCTTTGTCACAGGTACAACGAAATTAAAAGTGGTCTGCGATCAGTGCATCATCCATAGAAATATAAAAATATAAATAAATAATAAAATGAATAAATGGAATACTTAGACCAGGGGTGGGCAATTCCAGGCCCCGAGGGCCGGTGTCCTGCAGGTTTTAGATCTCACCTTGGGTCAACACACCTGAATCACATGATTAGTTCGTTACCAGGCTTCTGGAGAACTTCAGGACATGTTGAGGAGCTAATTTAGCCATTTAAATCAGCTGTGTTGGTTCAAGGACACATCTAAAACCTGCGGGGACACCGGCCCTCGAGGCCTGGAGTTGCCCACCCCTGACTTAGACCATTTTAGCTTGTTGGTGTTCCTGTTAATAACACATTACAGTTATGTGGGGGGACATTTCACAGGATGCAGTCCTGTGAAAAACTATGTCCCATACTTCCAGGGTAATTATGAGGGTAATCAAATTTGATTCGCACTTGATTTGATGACCATCAGCAGAGGTGACTGCCTCTACAAAAGCAGACGTTCTGGCTGCTTGCTAGCTTGGAGCATTCAGGCCAATGCCGCAATTTTCTCGGAAGTGGGTATCCTGGAAAATTCACTTCAAGGTCAGACAGCGCAACGGTCAGAGAAACTGAAAACAAACAAAAATAACAAAACTAAATCCAACAGTCACGTCTCAGACTCAGTCAGCATGTGAAATGTTAAAGTTCATTATAGTACAGGAATGGCTCATTTGGACCTGGACACCTTGCAATCACCAAGGTGGCTATGAGCTCCTCTGTATAACAAAGTATTCTAGAGTCAAATGTGAGGCCATCTATGTGACAGCTAAAGTTTGCCTGAAATTGGGTCATTCAAAGGATAATGATCCCAAGAACAGCAGCAAATCTAAAACAGAATGAAAAACAAAAGAATAGAGGTTTTACAGTGTTCAAACATCAACCTGACTGGCAGGACCTTAAGAGAGCTGTCCATAAACATAAACCTCAACGCATAGAAGAAACAGTGTAACAGTGACGTGAGACGCAGAAAACGATTACTCCAAGTTATTACCGTAAAAATTGGTTCTAGGAACTACTGAATTATGGAAATGCTGTCATTGTTCACCACTGTATGTGGTGTTATTTCCTCTGATTATGATCCTCATTGTGGTAAATCGATATTTATATTAAACCTGCAGTAACTACTTTATGACTCCTCTTGGTGGTGCTTATCAAAGGAACAAGCAGAAAGTGAAGGTTAGTTAGTTGCACTGAAAAAGAGCATTTAGCATTTAATTTGGAATTTAAATGTAGGAAGAAATATTAAAAGCACAAAACTTTACTTGACTTTACTTGTCATCAATAAAAAAGCAATAAATAGTTGATCATCATGCCTTGAATGAAGAAAAACAAGCGTCTTTACAACACTGATGAGATTGCACTGACAGATTGATAATAAGTATTCCCGCATCTTCACATTTTAGGTGAAACAGCTCCACAGTGTAATGTCAGAAGAGGAGCTGCCAACAAAGTAAGGAATCTCCTTGACCTCAACACTAAGTTTGGTAATGAAAAAATAACTGTATCCCTGAGAAATACATTTCACAAAAGACCTTCACTACAAAAAGAATAGCGTGTGGATCTTGATAAAACTGGGAACATAAAGACAGATGAGTAGCAGATATCTATTTGATTCCCACACCATTCCAACTTGGGTCAAAATACATTTCGAAATGAAGGAAACGTGTGCACACCTTCATTCTTGAACTTGATATTCTTGAGACGTGTATCTGCTTTCATCTTGGCAGACTTGAAACAAATACTGCACACATAACTCAAAGGGAAAGACTATAAATATATAAAAAGAGAAGTTTGTTGTATGATATGTAGGGAAAGAAGGATTTGAAAGGAAGCTCACTGTTAAATGTGTATGTATAGAAGGAATGGTGCATGGGTGGAGGTGGGCTGGTGGAGTTGTATTCCCTACGGTGCCATCTAAGGAAGGTTCTGGGCCCGGTGAAGCTGTCTGAATGGATGGAATGTTTCTTCAGACGTCCCAGAAGCACATTCTTCCACTGCGGGACCTGGGTTTGTCTTTTCTTGTTCCAGATTCACTCAATTATCCTCGACTGCTCTAAACATTCCAGTACATTCCAGAAGCCCCGCATTCCTTCTTCTTTTTTCCCCACCCCAGCCAGGATCACCAACCACCACCACACTTGCCCAGCTTTAACACCTGCCCCCACTCAGACTTCTTTTTTTCCCCTTCCCCATCATTCCTGATCGCAGATGGACGTGGCACAAAAGAAAGCCTCTTTTTTCTCTCTCCAAGCTGAGGAATTTGGCTTACTTTAGACGAAGGAAAGCCCTCATACTTCAGGCACACCTGGCTGGTACAATGTGCAGCTATATAATCAAAATGGTGAAAGCAGACACGGATCTGAAGCAGCACAGCGGGCTGCGGAAGCAGTTATGATTGAACTCATCATAAGATCGTAGATGTCTGAAGTGACATGCATGATTACACAGGTGATCGAAGGATGTTTCACTCTCTGTGCCTAATTACAGAGAGTAATATAAAAAAAATAAAGTAATAGGATAAATTTCATACATAAAAATTGATCATTCTAGAAGAACAGCAATGGATATTCTATTTTACATAGCAGCTATACGAGTTTCCTGTGAATGAAACCTTTTAAACAGCATCAACAAGCCAAGTTTCACTGAAAGAAGAGGATGCAGTAACATTTATCATCATTTACTATAGTTAATCGACCATATACAGGCACTTACACCCACAGTTGAGCGCAATCAGCGTATTCAGGGAATTGGCCTTGAGATAGATAGATAATCCTTCAGGTATAAGTAATTGCTATTACACCAAATGTGTATTAGTTCACAGCCAAACATTGTTCCCAATAAATTTAGCGATGACTTCTACACTGGTGTAGGAAAAGACCCAGACACTCTGTCTGTTTGCACAGAATCTGTTAACGTTATCCGTCATGTTCATTACAATCAGAGCAGGCAGGTTGAGCAAAATCAGACACACCAGTACATTTAATCTCCTCATCGCGCAACAACTCCTGGAATGCACTAAACCTCAGAGAAATGTTAATGGAGCCAAGTATCAAAGAGAATTTTTACCTTGAACTTGTCTTAGCTATAATTAATTTAAGATGAAATGGAAGACATGTTTCCGTGTTATCAGATGTTTTATGTTTTTTGGACAAAAAGGAGGTTCCTCTTTTGTCATTTGCTGACAGAGCCAGAAGGTTCTTAGGACTGCTGTGGAAATGGTCCGACTATATTTCAAGACTAGCATGTTCTCTGGCTTTGCTGGTTCACGCAGTAAATAACATTTCAACAGGAAGCAAAGTACGAGTATACAACAACGGGAGGAAAGCAAAGCTGGAGTTACTGTAAGTATTCAAATAGCCACTGGGGAAAAATGTGTGTTTTCACGCAAAACTGATGCGTCGCTGATGACTAAAAAAACAAGAATGCAAAAGACGAAAGATTCCTCCCATCTTTTACCAAACACAGAAATGCATTTGGATGTGCAAAGGAAATGACCTGTTATGGGCAACTACGTGATAATTAGCACCCTCGGTTTACTACATCTTTGTGCAATGTGAAACTACAGCAGATTACAGAATCAGAACATATTTCAGAGCACTAGTAAGCAAACAACAAAAAAGGAAAGCACAATCCAAATTATCATCAGACCCAAAATGAAATTATCTTTCGAAAAATATCCTTGAACAACACCGTAGTGAACACTGTCTGTGCCAATATAACAATGATATAACAGTTAAGCACTTGAGGTCAACCTTCACTAAGCTGATTTCCTTCTTAATGAATCAGGAAGTCTGGTATCACAAAGTTACATCAGAAATTCGTGTGAAAGTGTGATCTCATGTGTTTGTCTTCTTGTGAACTTGTCAGATTTATATTTCTTCAGAACTGGACTCTGCGTTTTAATTGCTTGCTTAATCTAAGCAGCCATTCATATGCAAACAAGCTGTAACTCATCAAATTTCCTGCTTCTCCGTGAGCTGACAGAAGAAGGAAATGTTGCTAGTACAAACTGCATGCTAGTTATGACATCTGTCTTGGCTACAGTACAATGGAATCTGTTGTTTAAACATGTAGATCCTGGTCCATCCGTGTCTTAAACATAAATAAGGAAGCTGAGGGCTGCCACCCGTCTAGACTTCCTGAAGGTCATGCAGTCCTGATGGGTTCTGATAATGGGCTTCCGTCACAGTGAGCCTTGGAATCTCTCAAGCATTGGTCAACGTTGAAACTGCTTAGACTTCCCAGCCAGAGGCTTTGAAGTCGCTCAGATGCAGAGCAGTGACAACAATCCAATCATCGATTCTGTCAAGAAGGAGAGCGAGTCCCTCATCATCACGAAGGTCAAAGGACCGTAATGTGTGCTGTTTGCGTGAGGGGCTCTCCGATGGCTTTAGTGGAAACTATTTGGCAAGGGCAATTACAACAAAAGACGCACATCCAGCTTTTGGAATGTTTCCTAAAATGAACGGGGAATAATGGAATGAATATTGCTGCGTGTTATTCTCCACTGACGTAAAATGAAAACACTGCTTCCCATCATTGTAACACTGGGACGGATGCAAACATGCTGTCATACACACACAGAGGTAGGCATAAAACCATTACAACACTAAAGGACAACTGAGAAGTGGACAATCAAACAAAGCAATAATATAAATGACCATTAAAGGAGTGTTCTCCCACTTCAGTGTTTATTTTTACATACATTTGTGGAATTAAATGCACGATTAAGCTTAAAAAAAAATCAACTTTCCTCATCAAGCCTGCTTAACACACTGTGTCTTTATCCAGCCTAACCATGCTGGACGTGTGTTAGAGGGTCTCAGTGTGGGATATCTACGGTTGTCCTGAGAGGTCAAATGCACTGTAACTTAAGAAAACATCAGGAAATTTAAAAAGAAAATGACCACAAAAGCATACAAAACACAATGAAAACAGAAAAAATACAACAGAAGTTGACAAAAACACAACAGAAGGAGAAAAATAAACAAATTCACAAAAAAGTACAAGTGAAATGTTTCAGTGGAGACAACGTGACCAAACAGCTGTGGGAATAACAAGAAAGGAAAACATGCAAAGGTTTGCCCCTTAAAACGCTTCAAGACTTATTGGATTTGTAACATGTGTTTTAATCACACAACTCATATAATATTGTGCATGTTTGATGTTAGCTACCTACTGTTTGCTTGTCACTTCTGCAGCTGGTCCATCAAATTATCTCCCCAAAATCACTTAGATTGTTTTTTGAGTTTTTTCTGAGCTTTTGCTGCATTTTTCATTGTATTTCTCTTGTTTTCCTAAACTTCACTTGTGTTTTTTTCTATTTCTATTGTGTTTTATTTGAATTCTGTTGCGTTTTGTGCGCTTTTTGCAGCATTTCTTACCATTTGTTTATTCAACTTCCGTTGTGTTTCATTCAAATTCTACTGTGTTGTTTTTTTCTATTTCTATTGTACTTTATTTAACTTCCGTTGTGTTTTTCCGTGATTTTGTAGCTGTTTCTAAATTTTCAGTGCGTTCTGTCAGGGCCACAATAGAAATCTCCCTTTAAAAAATTGTATAACTGCCACAAAAATAGAGACCCATTTTCATAATACAGCGTTGCAATGCACACAGGAACACTACACATGTGCTCACAAAGACACACCCCCTATCCAAAAAGGCTGCACCCACACGTCCATCTCCATTCTGAATACTCACACAGACGTGAGTAAGAGGCTTCACGGACAAGGACTGTTATCACTTGAATACGTCCTCCTCTATTTAAAGATGGTTTGACGTTTGGATTCTGGTCAGTCTTTAAATTATAATAATAAAAAAAATGGTCATCCACCAGTTATTCCTTACACATCACCATCTAGTGTCTTGAATTGGAATTATAAAAATATGGCCACAAAAATAACAACCACGACAATCAGTCCACGTGGGGAAACCTATAGGCTATTAAAAGATCTTTTAAAAAGTGTCTCTTGCGAGAAAACAAAGAAGAAGACGCTTTACCAAGGGTTATTTATTTTTGTGGCTGGTTTTTTTTTTTTTAGAAGAAATGTATCTGCTATGTTCTATTATCATATAAAGGGGATTTTATTCTGAGGGTAGCCACCAATGTTAGGCTCACTAGAGGAAAATGAAAATCAAAACAGAACAAAAAAAACAAAGGAAGTCCAAACTCACCGGAGAGGCTCTTCAGCCGTCTTGCTCAGTGCTGCTGTCTCACTGTACCGTTATGTAAAGTCTACACATAAGGCTACAGGGAAGAGGGGAGAAGTGAAATGTCCGATCCTTACAAACACAAACTCTTTGCCCTCATGCAAAAAAGAAAAGAAAAAAGAAATCCTGTTTGGAATCTGCCATCCCGTCGTGACAATAACAACGGTTTATATCTCGTCTTTACGCATTTCGCTGCCACCTGGTCAAAGCTATTATAACTCGGAATCATTTCAAAACTCAGGTGGAAGAGACTTATTGAGACTCGTGTTGTTAAAAGCTAAGACAAAGACCCAAGTGTTTGTCTCCCCCCACCAAACACCACTAACATCACCGCATCTCTTGCGGAAAATTAGATCACTTCACCTACAGCAGGACCCACTTTCTTTCTTCCCCCCACGAAACATGATGGACACATTGTGTGAGTGTGTAAGGGGGGCAAAACTGCTTCAAAGGATGAAAGGAAAAGGAATTTCCCTGCATGAAGAACATATTTAACAAGCCTTTATGCTGTCAGGAATGCTGGCCAAGGGGGAGAGAAATATGTTAATAATGCAAGCTACTGCCATACCAAATATGGCAATATTGTTACGTCTGAGCTCTGGTGCGCATCTGGTAATGCTTAGCTCCCCTGAATAAAGGCACCGGAGAGCCAGAAATAGACTGTTCAACGTATTTCTGCCTACACCTTTAAGAGAAAAGCTCGTACGGTTATTTTAAACGTGTTCATCGTCTTGTAAAAGTGTATTTAATCAACTGATCTGCGCCTAATTACTGTGTAGGCAAAAGCATGCCTGACACAGTAATCAGCAACAGTCGAACATGTTCAACTGCATAACTGACACTTAAATTGATCCATAATAAAGTTTTGTTCAAACTTCTGATCTGATCTTTAAGTCTTGGGATGCTATTTTGGGGATATTCTGCGACATGGCATTCTTATATGAAGACAAGTGACTCTAAAATTCAACGGCTGACACTCACACACACACACACACACACACACACACACACACACACACACACACACACACACACACACACACACACAAAAGTGACAATAAAGCATCTCAAGTTCACCACTTCAGAAAAAAAAAACCAAATGAAGCTGATGTGATAGACGTGAGGGGCGAGCAGAGGAAGAAAATGAAAGGGGGGATAAACAAGAAGGGAAAAATGTGAGACGGAAAAGTGTGTTCAGATGGGATCCAGGGGGGAAAAATCCATTTGGGAAAGAGAGAGAGAGAAAAAAAGAGAAAGGTTTAGACAGGGTGGAGCTTAGGTCTTGGATGGAAAATGCGCCGAGAAACATTCCTGGCATAGTTTGGGAACAGTTCAGCAGGCAGGCCAGCGACGACGTCAGCTTCTCACTATAGTATAAAAGTACAGAGGTGGCCGGACCTCAGCAGACTGCAAGCGCTTCACTGAGAGCTTCTTCTACTCTAAAGGAGCCTCTGACGATAGAGACTACCAGCAAAGACATTAAGAGAGACAAACGGCTAAGAGAGGGAATACTTAAGGACTCCTCCGAAGACAGACTTTTCCTTACACCGAGAGCAGGATTCCTTTTGAACGCGCACAAGAAATTTATCCAAGATGCTGGTGCTTACTGTTTTCGTTGCCTTCCTCGGAAGCTTTAACCTGGTGAGTCTCCCTCTCTCACTCTTCACTGAAATATAAAGAGAAACGTTTTGCGGTTTTAATTCCCTACATTTAGTTAGAGAGAGGAGAAGCTGCTCTTTTGAGACTAAGTTTATCTTGTTGTAAGCCATTCTATGTCGCTTGATTTTAAACGTTTCTAAAAGATGGTTTTGTGTTTTTCTTTTCTTTTTTGGTTATACAGGTCCTCTCCTCCTATTCCTCCACCTCCTGCCCCTCCGTGTGTGATTGCCCTCGGGAGATGCCCCAGTGCGCACCCGGCGTGAGTGTCGTCCTGGATGGCTGCGGCTGCTGCAAAGTTTGCGCCAGGCAGCTGAACGAGGACTGTAGTCTGACCGAGCCCTGTGACCACACTAAAGGACTGGAGTGTAACTTTGGGGCCAGTTTTGCTGCTGCTACTACTCGTGGCATCTGCCGAGGTATGTATAAAGATCATCCTCCTCCAGATGTGCATGCCTCATGACTTAGCCTGAAGACTTTTTTTAATAAGAGGGATTATTATTCAAGAATATGGGAACCTATGTGATTTCAACACTATGGAATGCAGCTAGGAGGAAACTAGTCTGAACCTCAAAGCACAGGCAGCCCACTGTGGAGGGAAAAAGACTCCTCACAGGCAGCCTGAAGAATTTCACAGTTTAACTGATCCTTATCTGGCAGCCATGTGATGTCTTCAGCAGACTTCTTTGAGCAAAGCAGGAAAGAATAACATTCCTCTCCCTCTGTTTTTTTCCTTTTTCTCCCTGCTTGCTGCAGCCAAGTCAGAGGGCAGACCATGTGAGTACAACAGCAGGATCTACCAGAATGGAGAGAGCTTCCAGCCCAACTGCAAACACCAGTGCACATGCATTGATGGGGCAGTGGGATGCGTACCGCTATGCCCGCAGGAGCTCTCTCTTCCCAACTTGGGCTGTGCCAACCCCAGGCTGGTCAAGGTAGCAGGCCAGTGCTGTGAAGAGTGGGTGTGTGATGACAGCAAGGAGACAGACATCCTAGAGAAGATCTTTGGCAAAGACTCAGTGATGAAGGATTTGGAAGATGATCTCACCAACAGGAATGAGCTCATTTCAATTGTCAAGGGAGGGCTGAAGTCCCTACCAGGTAAGAAAGCAGTCTTTAATTCTGAAGGTTTTTCTTCTGGGTTCAACTGAGATGGTAAAATAAACTGCATTCAGATTCACTAATGTTTTCATTGCTTCTTTTTAATCATAGCATACAGACCACAGCCGGAAGTCCACCACATGTTCGAGAGCCAGAAGTGCATCGTTCAAACCACACCCTGGTCCCAGTGCTCCAAGAGCTGTGGAACTGGCATCTCCACCCGAGTCACCAACAACAACAGTGAATGCAAGCTGGTCAGAGAGTCGAGAATCTGCGAAGTGCGGCCATGCACCCAGTCACCTTACTCCAGTCTGAAGGTAAGCTCGAGCCAGCTAGCTGAACCAATCCAATGGAAGCACGCATGATGCTGAAGGTATGCTACAGCTGGGTCTCAGTGCGCAACTGACAATTGTCGCTCTTGTGCCCATTCTTCTTGCAGAAGGGAAAGAAGTGCAGCAGAACTAAGAGATCGAGCCAGCCGGTGAAGTTCACCTACGCCGGCTGCTCCAGCCTGAAGAAGTACAGACCCAGGTACTGCGGAACCTGCATGGACAGCCGCTGTTGCAGCCCCCACGACACCAGAACCATCCGCGTCAAGTTCCGCTGTGAGGACGGCGAGACCTTCTACAAGAACATCATGATGATTGAGTCCTGCAAGTGCACCTACAACTGTCCCCATGCCAACGAAGCCTCCTATCCCTTCTACCGCCTCTCCAACGACATCCACAAGTTCAGAGACTGATTGGTGAGGAGCAGCCAAAACCCCTCCGTGAGAGAAAGAGATCAGCAGCAGCAGCAGCAGCAGCATTGGCAGCCAATGGCAGTCTAGATGAAAGCAGGGGTGTAAATAGACCACCAATCAACTACCAGCTTCTTGTTGTAACGAGATTCCCAAGGAATTGTTGGCTTACATCATGAGGACTTAATGAAGTGCACTGTTTGCTGTGACTCAGCATGCCTAATATGAACTGCTTCGTATTAATTGGAGCATTTGAAGTAGCTTCGTTAAGGAGCAAGATGTAATTAATATTTGTACATTAATCTTAGTCGCTGATATCGATTCACTGTGTATATTTTGATCCCGTACACCAGACATGACCCAGACTGTAGACTTGTGTGTGTATATGTAGATATGCACATGCGCAACTTCAATTAGCATTATCATGTTGTATCTTTGGTTTGTTTTTTTTTTTAGAGAAAGAAAAAAAAGACACCAGACGATGAAATGTAAACTCTCGACTTGTTTAACAGGCGCGCGGTTTCATTCCTTCCTGACGTGGGCATTATTGTTCATGTTTTGTGGCAGCTATTGACCTCCCTTCATGAGAAAAAAAGAAAGAAAAAAAGACAAAGCGAAACATGTCAAAGGATGAATGAATGTTTTTTTTTATTATTATTGTTATTAATATTATTTATCAAAATAAAATAATGTAGCTACTTTATTTGGATATTATGTGTCATACTGGAATAAATTGTAAAATGATTTAATTTTATATGCTACAATAAAACTGATTTATTTATATGAAACACGACGAGCCCAGAGTCGAGTCTGTTCAGACTGCACTGCGGGACGGGACAAACAAACGACGCACCGGGGATATTTAAGCCCTCTGTTATATCATTCAATAGAGCCAACAGATTCTCAGACAGACACCGAGCGGCTCGTTCTGCTCTTATATAACACAACCTTGGAGGCTTGCTCTCCTGACTTTTTGTGCTTTTGGAATGCCATTCTGCAGCGAGCTAGTTTGCTTTCATTTGATCTGGCTAAGCCACACACTTGACCGATTCTGAGAAGAGGAAAAAAAAAGATTAAGTTCATGAGTAGCAATGAGTATGGGAGTATGCCAAGAATCTTAAGTGCTGCGCTGAATGGGCTGGGATTAGACACCATGCAACAAGGACAATGGAATTATTGTATATCATGAATACATTCCCAGTTACCCTTTTCTTTTTATTTCATTCTTGTTTTCTTTTTTTCACACAGCATTACCAAATTGACTACTCTTTAGCAGCTACCTTTAAAAAGTGAATTAGATGCATTGGCCCCTGTTGGCTCTTAAATTGCAGGGGTCTGCTAAACAGTTGTAAACAGTCAAACAGAGCAGGGAGGACTTAACTCTCCCTTCCAGGTTTTGGTTTAAGAGGCATGAATACTGCTATGAGACAGAAACAAGCAAAGAGCAGGAAACAGGGGTAACACAGTTGGTATTAGAAACTGTGGTTTTCAAGGGCACTAAAACAGTGTTTTGCTACCATCACATTAACGCTTCTCGACTCATATTCTGCTGTTTTATTCTTTAATAGACTCATTCTGTATGATTTAAGCCTCCGATTTAAGTTTTATAACCTTAAGGTTCATGAAATCCATAAAAGTATGGAATGTATGATTGAAGAATAACAACCTGAAAAAAAGAAAAAAACTTGTGCTAGTTCTCACAGGATCTGACGTTTGCACAATGGTAGCCATTTAGAAGCATCGCGCTGAGGAGAACGACAGGGAAGGGTTTTCTTCTTCTTCTTCTTCTTCTTTTTCATCCAGGTAGAGGGAGCGGCTCAGGAATGCAGCAGTGGCTCAGAAAGCAGACATCCTGATGGGTGGCAGATGTTGGAAAATATTTCAGTGCAACATGTTCACTTCAGCTGAGGAAATTTTCCAAATATACACGAACCCTCCCGAGTTCTCGTTTGTGTCCACAGAAGGCATTTTTATCTCCTGGCAAGTAAGGGAAAAAAAACCTGTCTAATCTCACACAATGTGCCACTTCCGCATAACTTTCCCACATAGCTCCTGGAAATAAATCTCAATCGAGTGTATTTAATGAGAGGCCGAGCAGGACACGCCACACACCGCACAGGATGTGCTCACTGAAGTTTTACACATGAAAGGCTTCTGAGGTCTACCTAATCACAAAGATGTGTGACTAAAGGGTCTAAACACTTTCAGGGTGCTTTGTTTTTCTTTTTTCTCACTCTTTCCCTTTCTGCTCCTTCCAAAAAAAGAAAATTTCCCTCCCTGTCTTTCATGGCTGGGACGTTGCAATGCAATCAGACTCATTTGTTTTGATAACTGAATGCAGCACACTTGGTTATGTAATGGCATCTGTACGTTATGTGAGCAGTGCTTTTGGTCAATGTAGAGACTTACAATTCCTCAGCCTTTACTATGTCAAAAAAGAATTCCTTTTCCAAAAAGAGGGGAGTGTGGGTGAAATAACTGTGGTCTTCGAGCAAACACAGCACAAACCTGTAAAATCTATCGCTCTCTCTCACACAGGCGCCCCTGCAATTAAATTGCTCGGTGACTACCTCACTCCCTAAACCAAAAAATAAAGTGTTTATATGACAAAGACATTAGCATTAAAGTCTCATCAAGCAACTACGTAATGCAGTGCAACCAGAAGCTAACAGGACTGAGAGTGGCCATTACAACCCGCTGGATGCTGCTGAGAGCTGATGTCAACTCTTTTACAGCCCTTTGCCCCCTCCATCTACAACCTCAGGTTAATGCTCACTGTTGTAAGCAACCCAGGAGCAAGGAGAAAGAAGGGTTGCATACAGATACTTGTTTCATAACCTACCATCTGCTGGACAAAGGAGGAAACAGCATGCTGTGTGTGATTTCTGTCTAGACTCACACACCTGTTAAGACCTGCACGTTTTAAAGAGTTGTTGCTGTGAAATGTGTGTCTGAAAACTTGCTCAACATCATAGGTATCATTGTAGCGCTGCTATTTTGCATAATACTCTCATGGTAAAAAGAATGATGTAAAAGGCACCCTTTTTTCCCCAGATCCTGACAGGGTGTGGGACCCTTTCACACAACGCAACAGCGGCAGTAAATATCTCCTGACACACCCACCAGATACCCTCTGGCAATTACATAAGAATAAATGATGAGTGGGCTTAAGGGAAAATCCGAGTCAGTTCCCTCCCAGGCTGTTGGATTGTTTGGGATGTCCCAGAGGGACGCTGGCTACTACCGTGATTATTAGCTCTAACAAGCCGCACATTGATGGGAGAGGCAGAGCTTAATTGTTGGGCGTCTCGAGTCTCAGACTAATGGATTTCTGCAATGAATCATCTCCAACTCTGTCAGCTGAGCTAACACTGGCATTTACTCCTCTTTCTATCGTTCGACATGGGCAGGCTAATGAGGTCACACAGTCAGGAGCTGTTTGTCTCCCAACACTGCAAGTTTGACATTAAGGATAAATAGGCTGATGGTACTGAAAGCCCCTCTTATTGGCAGAAACATTCTTTTGTTGAGTTTTCAAGAGGGTTTGCCTTTTGCCGCGGTGCCATTGTAAGAAAAAAAAGAAAGAGAAGAATGTGAAAAGTGACTCAGAAAAAAGTCGGCACATTGTTATTGGGTGTTGATCTTCAGCCAGCAGGTGAAATGAAGAGACTACAGATGGAAAGTGTGGCTTCATAGTATGGGGGATTCACAAGCTAGTGTCCTCGCCACCCTTATCCACTTCAGGGTGGCGAGGGACTAGGGGCCATAGGGCAAGAGGTTAGTACACACTGGACCAATCACCAGTCTGTCAGAGGGCTAACAGAGAGACAGACAACCAATCACACTCATGTATGGACAATTTAGAATCACTAGTTAACCTAACCCCACTAACTGCGTGTATTCTGTGCAAGGAAGCTGGAGTACCTGAAAACATCCCACGCAGACACAGGGACAACGTGCAAACCCCACACAGATCAGGTGGTGGATTTGACCCCAGGACGTTCTTGCTTTGTGGCAACAGTCCAAACTGCTGTCCACCAGATTCATGGGAGCGTTGCGTCACTCCCAGCTGTAAAATTTGAGCTAAATCAAACGTGGATGCAATGTGCAGCAAAGAAGAAAAGTAAATGAATCATATTTCAACAGCACTACTTCTACATGTTTTAGAGGTATTTGGTAGATGACTAAATCTCACTAGATTTTGGGATTCTCAAAAGACTATGGTGCCATCATCATCTGTCACATGATTCCTTGTGTTTCTTCTCACTGAAAACACTCGTTACACATGCTGAGGCTCATGCATTTGGGACCCGGTGGTTCTTAGCACAGACGAGTCAAGATACATGATTTGGTTATATGAAATTGTGTGAGCAATCTTTTGGCTGTTCCCTTTGGGGGTCACCAGAGCAGATCATCTGCATCCATCTCATTCTGTTCTCTCACATCAACCATCTACATGTCATCCGCACAACAGTGGTTGTAGTCGGTAAGTACGGTTAAACCTACATAGTTTTTTGATGTTCATTATCACCTGTAAATCATTATTACATGCTATTCAATGCACCACCTAATTCCTGGGATTATAGTTTAATAAATCTTTTAATATAAAGTCATGGAAATAGAAAATATGACAAGTTATCTAATAATCTTCTGAGAAAAATGATTTTGGGAGACACCTCAAGTCCTTAAAACTTTGTGAAGTGCTCCATCTGTTTAATCTTTAAAAATAGTCAGTGTCTCAGCTGGATGACCAAATATCTTTAGACCACATTGCAGATCGTCATACCAGCTGCAGGCATTTAAACAGAACAATTTCTCAAACAGAAACTGATTAGTGCAGAAAGTTCTTAAAAAAATAGAAATATATTGGACATTATTTCCCAAAAGCAGATGCTATAGACTTTAATGATCCATGCAGATATGCTCCTAATAGACATTAAAAACTTCAATGTGTGAAACATAAGTTCAGAGAAAATCAAGATAATTGAAATCTGCTCCACAATATCTAATGCAATAAAATAAAAATTCTTCTCGGTTAGCATTTAAAAGTGTGCTTTGAACTCTCGAGCAGCATTGGGCTGCAGGGTTTGCTGATGTTGCTGTGGAACACTAAGTGACAAGGCTTAATGCATTTTCCAAGTCTTTTGTTTCCCCCATGCTGGGTAATTGCAGCTCAGTTTCCACCATTGTGAAGGGATAAGGGCTTGAAAGTCTTCAGTCATTATATTGCCACCTACTTTCGCCTGTAAAACCATTTCTGATGTTTTTTCTGCATCTTTTGATCTCTGGAACTGACCACAGCTGTAGCATGGAAAAGTAGCTAATGAATAGTAGCAGTGACTTTAGGCTTCGTGGGCTAAAAAGTTCCTGCGTTTCTCTGCTTTTCACAATTGGTAACTGGGTCAACACACAAAAATATTAAAAAAAGAGACACGTATACGCTTACTAAATGCTGTCTTACAACTAGCGCTCTTAATGCCAGCTCTTTCAGATAGAAAACACAGACTTCGAGTAGATTCGAAAAACTCCCATTTGAAAGCTTACAATCCCATTTCATATTGCAGGCAAGGTGGGACTTTTAATGACATCCACAGGAACTCTTTCCAACAGAACTCTTTAAACATTCTAACTACCTTGGCTTCTTTACATGCACAGGAGCAAGAGTCTCGCTGAGCTTCATCCTGCTGCGAGAACTCTATATACTCCCACTGAATTCATGACTATAAATGAGGTCTGAAATCTCGATAGGTATTATTAAAATGCCCGCATCACTCCAAATGCCAGTGCTGCACCAGTCTCCATCTTGCCTTTGATGGCTTTTAAAAACTTGAATTCCTTCACATGGAGCAGCATCTCCAACTTAACCACAACAGCCACGACAGCCAAAAGAAGGTTTAACATGCTTGATCAGTAAAGTCAGTCAGCTGCCAACAATCACTTCGTAATTTAGTCTATGACCAGCACAAGTCTTTCAGCAGAGCTTTAGAGTGCCTAAGCAGAGATCTCTTCAAGACTAGCACTCCAATACAAGGTAATCACATAAACTCACCAGCAGCTGCATTAGGTTTAACTGTTTAATTGCTCATTTATGCAAATATCAGCCAATCAAAAGGCATCAAATCAGTGCATTTACACCAGTAGACATACTCAAGATAGCCTGAAGAAATTCAAATCGAGCATGAGAACAGGGAAGAAAGTTTATTTAAATGACTTTGAACGTGGCATGGATGTTGGTGGGCTGGTCTGAGCATTTCAGAACTGCTCATTTCCTGGGATTTTGCCACAGAATCATCTCTAGGGTATATAGAGAAGAGGCAACAGCAATTCAAAATACCACTCATTACATACAAGGTATGCAGAAGAGCATCTCTGTTGAACCTTGAAGCATATGGGCTACAGCAGCAGAAGACCACACTGGCTGCCATTCCTGTCAGCTAAGAAAAGGAAAGGCGCCTGCTGAAAGGCTTTCAGCAGAATAATGCATCCTGTCTTTTTCATCATCACTGTGTCCCATCACATTAAATCAGTGCGCTCATTACAGCCACATTTTGCATGTGATTAAATATAGTCTCAAAAATGGTTTTAATATACATTTGCATTATTATTTCAAGAAGATGTAAATCTGTAAGGCTACATCCCACCAAATGCAGGACTAATGGTTATTTTCCTGTCCACATGCCCAGTCTCCTTGAAAGAAGACTAAAGTCCTAATTGCTTCTGTTGGTTAGGTGGGCACATTGAATGCTCATGTCTCTGCAAATAGGTTAATGCATTGTAAAGTGTAAAGCACTTTGGATCTGTATAAACACAGTCCTTTTCATATTCTCTCTGCAATGAACAGGTTTACAGCTGGGAAATAAGAGTTCTGGGAAAATGGAAAAATCATAATGCTTGTGCACAGTTCCTACACTGACGTGTAACAGAAAGTACAATCAGAAAGAAACTCAGGATGATTTCACCACGATAACCCAGAACTGATACCAAAAGGATAATAGACATCAAGCATGCTCTGTTAGTTCAGACTGTCAGGTTGACATAAAACAGACAAAGGGAACAAGTGAATGCATGCATACAACTGGGAATGTCTGTGGAGCGAGTCCAGAGACAAGATTTCAGCCTTATTTTTATTTTTTATTCATATTCATGTGAACAGTGTTTCATTGTAATGGAGAGACACAGAATACCAATAAAATATTTAGAAAATAACCCTGTTACATAGAAGTTATACATTGATTTGTATTTGTCTTTTGGTGAAATAAGTATTTTATCCCCAAACAAAATATGACTTAGTAGTTGGTGGAGAAACCCTTGTTGGCACGCGCAGCGAGATGTTTCTTGTATCTGACCACCAGGTTTGCACGCATTTCAGGAGGAATGTTTGGGCCACTCCTCTTTACAGAAACTCTCTGAATACTTTAGGTTTTTTGACTGCTTTTAGCAACTCGAAGCTATAGCTCCCTCCACAGATTCATATGGGACTGAGGTCTTGAGACTGGCTAAACTACTCTATGACCTTAAAGTGCTTCTTCTTTAGACACTCTTTTTTTCTTTGGTGAGATGTTTTGGGTCATTGTCATGCTCAAAGACGCAGCCACAACTCATCTTCAGTGTTCTGCCTAAGTAACATTGAAGGGAAGGAGGTTTTTGTTCAAAATTTTATGGTACATTGTCCCTTCCATTGGCCCGTGAATGCGCGAAAGTCATCCAGTGTCCATATTAGACTATGGGTCTTTGGGTCACGGCAACCTTGTAGTTGTTGCAAGATATCAGTCCATCAGTCCGTGTAGTTTTGGGCTGATCTACCACTTTTCTCATGATCATCCTCACCCCATGAGGTAAGATCTCGCATGGAGCTCCAGACCAAGGACGACTGATGGTAATTTTACATTTCTTCCAATTCTCTGTAACCGCAGCAGTCATCAACTTCTCATCAAGCTTCCTGCTGATGGACTTGTAGCCCTTTCCAGCCTTATGTCGGCCTATAATCTTTCCCCTGACATCCTTTGACAGCGCTTTGGTTTTGCCCATGTTCGTGAAGAGGTTGGAATGGAAAAAACTGATTCTGTGGACAGGTGTTTTATATATGTTATATGAGTGTCTCAATAGATAACAAGTATCTGTGATTCCAAAAGGTGGATTCTGTTCATCTGAACACAGAATCCTCCTTTTTAAAGAGAGCAAACTTACAAATTCTGCAGGGGGTAAATAATTATTTCCCCACTGTCTTCAGTATTTGTGTCTGTTCAGAGGATGCGAGCTTATGTTGGTAAATGCTAAATTTCAGCTTGTTTGGTTGTTTAACTATTAGTGACGTGGCTCTCATATCTTGTCTCCAGTTGCAGGAAGGTTTAGTCTAACATGACAGTATGACAAGAACTATGAATTAATTAGGTGTGGAGTTATGCTATCCTTTTGCTCATGCTACATAAAATGTTACTAGGAGTCACACTTTCAGAACTCTCTCAATGGGAGCCTTCAGGCACAGTGTATCCTTGAAAGTGGCTTAATATGGCTCTGTGCAAAATTACACTAAAGTACTCGCACATAATCCCATCTTACAACATCTCTACATGCTGAAAAGGTACCGTCTGTTGACCAGAGAAAACTTGTAGTATTGCAAAATAAGTGGCTTCAGATTTCCCATTAGCTCTATGAGCTTGATAAAGAACAGACCACAGTAAATTATTACTGTAGGATGATCCAAAATGTCACATAATATATTTGGGGAAAGCAAATGGCCTCGATTAGTTGTACTTCTGTTCACTTGGAACACAAATAAGCTTAAAAGATTTCATTTAAAAATGTGAAGTACGCTTGCAAAACGTAACTCTTAGGATGCACAATGTGCCATGCAAAGATGTGTGACATCTGGCTCTTGAAGCATGACTTTATGCTTCAGTACCTGCCTTAGGTCACCACAGCAGAGCCATATCCCCAGAGCTGGTCTTGTTAAAAGAAAAACAGCTCTGCACGCAGTACAAGTGAGCCTTACCCATCAAATTAAGAAAAAATTAAGTGGGAACCGACTTCAGAAATTTCAAAGGCAATTTAGATAATATAGAGGCATTATTTCCAGTGCCTGTGCTATCCGCAGACTAAAAACAGCCTCAATTTCATTTTAACAGCAAGCAGCAACAAAGGCACAACTTTTGTGTGGTCACATTGAGTAACTTTATTGGGACAGGAAAATTAAGAGAACTGCTAAAATAAAATAGATGGTAATTCAGCACAAGAAGAGCCATGAGAAAAAACAAGAAACAGATGAGCCAGGAGCAGCCACTCTTTAGTACTGTACTGTAGCGGTAGTCTTTGGTACTGCTCAGACAACAGATCTTGAACAATTTCTAAATATTAGATTGTATACTGTACACAGTAGGGAAGAAGCTACAATGCAGCAACAGTGTACGGGGTATGAAGTGATCTAATAAAGCACCACTATTTTTTGGTTGAAGGACAAAACACCCCTACTGGTTGTGTAGGCTTTGTGCGCCAGTCAGTATAAAACACAATTAACGAATCATATCTATTAAACTCAGGCAACTGGTGGGAAAAAAAGACAATCCGACTGTTTCCGATACACGTAGGCAGATTTTTTTAAAAACTTTTAGACAGAGCCAAGAGAGCTGTTAAAAACAGTTTTTTTAGAAAGCATTTTCAGATCTGCAGCAGTAAAATTAAAAGCTGTAAGCCAAAACATTGAACAATGCTTTGGGCTGATAATGTTTACATGGAAAAGTGTTTCTAGATTTATCTGGATATGAGCGTGTGGTTCAAAACGTATGCCCAAATTGGAACACAGATGCTAAAGTTGCACTACTCATTTGAAGCGTTAAGGCACAATCACTTGTGAGATCACCGCCCTTAACTGCAAAAGGGTGGAAAATGCGTCATCACAAGGCAGACATCAAAGGGTAGCCGTCCATCAGGGTTAACATCCAAAAAAAGGTTAGCAAGGGGTCATAAAAATACATCCATAAACATGGGCCCCACCAATGGGCTGCACGGTTAGTTATTACTGGCACGCTGTTGTGTGGCAATAAACTAACATTAGGTAAGAATACAGAACATGGAGGCACCATATACGTAAGTACATTTACACAGGGAGACACCCTGAGGTGTCAGGAAAAACAAGCATGTCAACATGAATTTTTATTAGTTGATGGAAAAACGAGACTAATGATCTTAGTGAAGCTTGACAGAAAGGAGAGCTGCTGAACTTTAAAGGTGACTGAGGAACAATTTTCTGGTTTCCAGAAGTTTTCACTTAAATGAACAGAGGGAGACACTGCTCAACGAGAGTGAGACGGGCGTGAGTTCTTTTCTGCATTTTTTGGTTATTGTTAGTTTAGCTATTAATTATCTTTGGAGTTTACGATTATATCACATGATCTCTACAAGCACCGTTTCTTTTGTTCAGTAGTTGCGGTCCTTTTATGAGTCATGTTTTGACTGTATCCAAAACGTGACCAAGTGTTGCTAGACACCGGGCTTGATACTCACCTTAAAGAAAAGTTGAGTCACCCCCTATTTCTTTACGTTTTGCTAGGAAAATGGAAGGTGGGTGCACCAAATTATTGAAACATGTGCAAACATGCATGGAAATAAAGTACATAAGGCAACAACAGAGTTTGTACAATTCTACAATTCTAATAATTGTAAAAGTCAATAGTTTGTATGACCACGTTTATTCTTAAAGACAGCCTTAACTCTTTATCAGCTTGTCATTTTTTTAAGCAGTCTTCGGGAATAGTTGTCCAGGCTTCTTGAACGATATTCAAAGCTCCTCTTTGGATGTTGATTTTGTTCCATTTCCTATCAAGACGATTCCACACAGCTTCCCTGATGTTGGGTCCAGGCAGTGGGAGGCCTGTCCATGACTGATGGCATTTTATTGTATTTGTGATCCGAAGGAAAACTTTTTCTGGACTTGCAGTGTGTTTGTCTTGCTGAAAAATTAAGCTACTGCCAAACAGACTTTTTTCAGATGGACCTCCTTTTTTTCCCCTTTTCGTTTCGTAAGGACTTTCACATACTGCTAATCTAGTTTTTTTTTTTTTTTACATCCCCCACTTCTCCAGTTTCCTGAATTTCTGAACGAGAGCATATAAAATTGGTTCTTTGTGATGTTATCAGTTATGTGGAGACAACATTGGAGAATCCCTTGAGATTTTGGACAAAGTCAGCATTAAGTGGCTCTCTGAGGATAATAAGATACAAGGACTAGACTGAAAATTAGTGAAAAAGCCCATAAAAGCCCAGTGAACTTAATACATTACAAATACATATTCAATACAAGTCATTTCTGGGCTTTTCCTGTTGTCCACCATATGGAAGCAAATTTACATGTTTCCACATATAGAAACTAAATAAATTGCATTGAGCTTTTGTATTTTTGAGTGTCAAGTGCCCCTAGAATTTGAAGATTTAACATTATGCAAATTATTTTATTTTTTTTTAAAAATCACAAACCCTCAAACAGCTGTCAAACAGCTACATCAGCAAACACAGTGATGGCCTCAGAGTTTTGTTTACAAGATTTTCTATGTTAATAAAAATATATTTTTATCTTTGCAGTATGAGAATTACACATAAAGGGGAAATAAGTATCATGAAAACCAACATTTCCAAACACTGATTTTATTTGACAAAGCAGAAATCCAGACAAATATAAAAACTGAATTTAAAAACACACAAATCCTAGTACAGATGATGGTTTTTAAAATAAATTCATTTAATAACAAAACAACATTTTTAACAGAATAAGATGTTATTAACACATTTATTTTACTAACATATATATATTGCTTTGAAATTAAAGTAATATCAAAACCCTAAATATTATCAGTGATTCACTTATGAAATCAGTCAGTATAAAAATAAAAACTGAAATGATTCTAAGTGCAAATAATAATACATTTCATTAACAGTTATTCTCGCTACTGAAAATGACCTATATACAAATACTGAAAAAGGACTAAAGTAAACTGACAGAAGACTGATGACTTCCTGTGACGTGTGCAGCGTCACAGCCTCAGTATCTGGATACTGTCATTCCAATCCCCCGGCTGTCAGCAGCATTAGCTGACTCATTTTCATCTCCACAGGCAGGGATATGAGAATAGCCATCGGCTCTTTAAGAGCCCCCTCCTTAGTCATGCTGACCTCCGCTCTTTCTTCAGTAATCCCCTCATCATTCACTGATCCCTGCTGCTGTCACTGTGTTCATTAATAACAACACTGTCCACCACCGACTTCTACTGCACTTCATCTTTAGTCACTTTCGTGTCATTATTGGGATCTTTGGCATCGTCGCAGCTTTAATCACATGGGATATTTTTATCGTCTTCATCACTACTGTCTGTGATCTCTCCCTCCTCTTGCTCCTCATCTCCTCTCTTTGCCTTTTTCTGTGGTGGGGGTTCCATCTCTTGGGCAGTTCTGCTGATGTTGGTTTCTCCTGTTGTGGGAGATCTTTGTGGCGATGGCGAAACTTGGGTCGCAGTTTCCTTTTCTTGGCCAACCTTGTCATTCTTTGCTGCAAAAGGAGCACAAGCTGATGCAGGTTCAGCTGAAACAATATAATCCCATTTTTATAAGGTGACTGCACACAGTTATTTCCTATAGTAAAACTCTAACAGGTTAAAACATGTACATGAGAGTCATGAGAGAAAAAGAGAAGCATTGGGAACAACTTGTGTTATGTTGAAAGCGATATGCAACGGTAACTACACCCTGGCTAAGTTTCGTGAAACTGGTTCAGTGTTGGATTTGCCAAAATGTGGACGCAAGAAAACTGTCACTAATGAAGACATATCAGTGGCTGTCCTAGCTTCATTCAGCAAGAGCCCACAGCGTAGCACTCGCCGCATGTCACTGGAGAGTGGCATTAGTTGAACATCCCTTCAGTGGATATTAGCTACACACAAATGGCACCCTTACAAACTCCAGCTACTGCAGCATCTCAACGAGGATGACCCAGATCGGCGCACAGAATTTGCAGAATGGGCAAAACAAAAATTGGAACAGGACCCTCAGTTCATGCAGAAGATTTTGTTTAGTGATGAGGCAAACTTTTATGTGAATGGTGAAGTTAACAAACAAAACCACCGCTATTGGTCTGACACTAACCCACATTGGATGGATCCCTCCAAGACTGTTGGAACAACAAAAGTGATGGTTTGGTGTGGTATATAGGGTACATCGATAGTGGGTCCATTCTTCATCAATGGAAACCTCAAGGCCACTGGATATTTGAAATTACTACATGATGATGTGTTTCCCTCTTTGTGCACTGAAGCTGGCACGTTCCCTGAGTTTTTCCAGCAAGATGGTGCACCGCCACATTATGGGTGCCAGGTCCAAGCATTCCTAGATGAACAGTTTCCTGGAAAGTGGATTGGTCGTCGTGGGCCAGTTGAATGGCCCCAAAGGTCTCCCGATCTGACCCCCTTAGACTTTTATCTTTGGGGTCATCTGAAGGCAATTGTCTATGGTGTGAAGATACAAGATGTGCAGCACCTGAAACTACAGATACTGGATGCCTGTGCTGGCATTTCTCCTGCGGTGTTGCCATCAGTGTGTGAAGAGTGGGATAAGAGGGTTGCATTGACAATCCAACACAATGGGCAGCACATTGAACACATCTTATAAGTGGTCAGAAACTTGTAAATAACTCATGAAAGAATAAAGTTATGTTGAAACCAAGCACACCATTGTTTTTCTTGTGACATTACCAATAAGTTTGATGTGTCACATGGCCCTCTTCCTATTGAAAAAACAAACGTTTTATTCAAGATGGCCGACTTCTAAATGGCCACCATGGTCAACACACATCTTGAGGAGTTTGCCCCCTCACATATATTAATGTGCCACAAACAGGGCTTTAATATCACCAACCATTCCCATTTTATCACGGTGTATCCATATAAATGGCCCACCCTGTAGATCTGACACCCAAGAGTGGTACTGCAACATTTCCAGTGAAGTGACGAGTGAGCTCTGCGCGACAGAAACCCAAAGATAACTGACTTTAACCTTTTGGCTACGTTGGGGCTGCAGACAGTACTTTCTAAGACTTCTGTCATATTTCAGGTCTGTTTATAGAACAAAATATAGAATTCAGTTTAAACTGTCTGGCTGCACGGTGCATGCTTGGAGCCTGCCAGACCCCCAACATTACTTCAGCAGATACAGTCGCTGCCACGCTGTCCAATTGCTTGTTATCATTTCCCGTCTAGCTTCACAGTCCATGGCATGTGTAATCATCAGTGTGTTTCTACAGCTAACCTTATAGGAAAACAGCGTGGTACCGAGGCCTTATCACTAAAAACACAGACACGCACACACTCAGACTAAAAATGATCTCATTCGCCATTCGGCTAGTCTGGCTCTGACAGTAACTGTGATACTGTGTTTGTGTGGTCTTTTGTGATCATACCGAAAGTACTGCGATAACCACAGCTGGACCGAACTGTACACATCTCACAGGAACCAAACGGATGAGCGTGCTTTTCGTGACACGCTGTCCTGTTTTGACGCGACTGATGGTTCTCGACACTGAAAACCCAGCAGTAGTGGAAAGTGACGCAGAGGTGAGAAGAAGCACGGACTCATCTCCTGTTTTCTCGTCTATTCTCACTTCACAGCTTATGAGGTCAATCTTCAGCAATAAGCCATGTTTGATCCTCTTTCTGGCCACAATTGCAGTTGAGGTTAAGGTGGTGTAAGTGATGTTGAACAGAGCACGCTCATTTCCTTTTGGGTAGCATGTTGCCATAGTGAAAAATAAGGGAACAAAGTCTTAAAGCCTCAGCTGGAGAAACCAGGACATGATACAATGCTGCTGGAATCGGGGGAGTGGAGAGAGATTGGCGTTTGGGGGCTACATAGTATTTGAACTCATTATATATTCATCCTGTTGTTTAGTTACTAAAAGTTGTTTGGAAATCAGCAGAAAAGCATGCATGCAGGGGAAAATAACAGAAAGTTAGATGAGATGAGAAAAAGGGCTGAGATTAGGGTGGGTGTGTTTGTTTTTTTACCTGGTCCTTTCAGTGGATAGTCCTTCCAGTGATCTTTGAGTACAACATGCAGCTCAGGATATTCAATCAGTGTTTTGTAGCTCAGGTTATCCCTCAGGCTCTTCTCAATGTCCAACTCATGATACCTATTTTAAATCAAATGAAAGCACAAAAGAGACCAAACGAGTGTTTATAACAAAGAGATGTCATGCAAAAATAAAGTCACATCACTACTGTTGGACCTCCTAAACCGGCAACTGCAGCTCTTTATTTCTCTTGTCGCCCGAGGCACAGTGACTGCTGACGCTCATTAAAGGATTGATAGAGATTTGAGTCATGGCTTGGCAGCAAAACGAGATCCTGCTCAGTGCCTGTCTCGTGGAATGGAAACTGACTTTAGTTGAGAGTCGACGACATCTCTCAAGCACAGCTTTCTTACCGCTCCTTTAACTATTTGCACTTGATGACATCAGCCTAGCTTTGTCTTAAAGTAGACCTGTGGCACATTAGAGATGGTCATAAATCACCGATCTGAATAGTTGACTGGATTCTTGGAGACATGAGCTAGCAACACAGAGCCAGCTTAGGTTGCTGTCACCAAAACACAAGACATCACATGTGTACTGTAGAACCGTAACTGACTTAAGCCATTGTTTGTTTTGGAAAAATCACATGAAAATTAGATCCACCCAGGTATCCACCCACTACGCGCACCGATCAAAACACTGCTATAATGTGACATTTACAGGTCATTAATGGAGATTACTACTACTACTACTACTACTACTACTACGCATTATTTTACATATTAACAGCCACAGCACATTTTTTCCTGAAGTAAAACAAAGTGACGTTTCAGATCAAAAGGAGAATCCAGTGTGAAAAGCCACAATATGCAAGAAAGTAGCATACTTACAATGACTGCATCCACTTTGATGTGCACACCAAATATCTACTGTTTCCATGTCATTCATTTTTATGTCTTACTGATAAAGAGATTACTCTTAACGGATGTTTTTTACATTTTTTCTCCGGGGGGGGGGGGGGGGGGGGGGGGGCTAAATTAAAACATACATGTTGGTAAACAACCATTTAAGAGGGGTAGCTGGCAAACAGAGAGAGTGGCTCCCTGCAGTGTTAAATCCTGGATATTTCTGAAGATCAAGACCGGGTGGCTCAGCCAAGAGCGTGCACACATCTGGTCTCTATATACTCTATATAATGTTCTTGTGAATGAACAGAGGACACACTGATGTTCTCTTCAGGGAGGTTCCCATTGTTTTCCTTCTGCTGCCGAGTCCCATCAGCAAAGAGACAGCCGTGTAAAATGGGAAGGACATAGAGAAACTGCAAATATGACCACTGAATACATACACCAATCAGCCACAACATTAAAACCAACAACAGATGAGTCAAGCAACATTGACCACTCCGTCACACCGCAAATCTCTAGCTGGAAACCTTCGGGCCTGGTATTCATGTGGATTTGAACTCTGGGAAACACACCGAACACCCAAAAGTTGTTGCCTTACCTGGCAAAACAACACAACAAAATAAACTGGAGAAAGTCTTTAGGAACATGACAAAGAGCTCGAGGCATTGCAAGATCACGTGCAAGATTGAGCTGTTTTGGGGATGGACGGCCATCGCAATATGAAACTGGAGGTTTTAAATGGGAACGATCTCTGTACTGTGATGTTGAAAACTATTAGATTAAGATATAAATCTATTGCAAACATACAATTACACAAGTCCAGTTGCACAAGCGTTCTACAGAATAACACTGCTGTTAATTGTTAAGACAATCTTATTGTTTGAACTGATATTGACTCACAGGGTGCGGCTGGCTGCAGAAGGTTTCCGGGATTCCTCCAAAAAATTTTGACCTCAGTTATTTTTCCTCACGCAATGACAATGTCCCCTTTCATTTTTGTTAACTGCTAAAAAGTAGGCACTCAGAAAAGAAAATGTGAATGCAAGTAAAAGTTGCAGCTGTTCCACCACATTGCTGATTTGACCTAAAAATAACCTAAGGAAATGGTATAAAATACAGAAGGCGTCATCAGATCAGACATGGAAACCAAACTATGTTGAAATCACACAACAGATCAGCACAAGCCGAACTCCATCAACTCCACCTCTGATGGTAAATCTCTTATCTTAGAGATGAATGATTTTTCCCCCCCCCAATGGTTTCCCGGAAATACACTGCTAAAAAAAATAGCTCAAAAATAGCACTCAGTAAAAAAATAAAAAAAAATACAGCAAGTACCTTGTATATTTTTAAGACACCTGGTCTCCATATTCCACTTCAAGTGCTCTACAATTTAAACAAATGGGATTCTGTAATTTTAAGGAAGCATTGAATTGACATCATTTAAACATAGACACAAAAATAAGCCTAGAAGTCAGTCACTTTCCAAAATTCAGAAGCACTACACGTTGCCAACAGCTCCACATTTTCTCCTGCACCAAAGGACTCAGCGTGCAGCACCTGTCCTTCCCGTCCTACTTCGGTTCACCTCATCATCATATTTTGTGTCACAATTTAATTGTTTAATTGTTTGTGTTTAACAAGGTTTGTGGCCTTGCCACATTTGTCACACACCGCATCTTGGCTGTTTGTGACTCTGCCTATGATCCTCAACTGAGTGAGTGCGCCCACTGATGCATTTATACAGCCATATTTTGTATATCACTATGACAGGCGGAAGAAGTAGTTCCTAACAATCATTCAGACAATTTCAATAATATAGTTACTTTCCATTGTGTTCCTGTTAATCATGAACTACAAGTTTACCTGAAATCACTAAAATATCGATATTTCAATATGACATTTGATTCTAGAACATACATTTCTGGCACTGCAAGAATCGATACTTCAGTAGCAATTTGCACAACACTACTCTACCTGCATATTCTCACAACATGAGATAGGGAAGTATCGTGCACCAGGAAGAACCCAGGACCCACCGCACCAGCACAGGGTCTGAAAATGGGTCCAAGGATTTCAAGGACAAAAGAGTGGAGACGAGTCCTGTGCTGGGAGACAGCAAATCTTCTGGCAAAGGCACATGTTAATGTGCCATCCTGGAGGATTTGGACTGCCTGTACAACCTCTGTAGGGCCTTGCCTCATGCTAACAATAGTGACATTGACTTTAGCCAAATGCAAAACTAGTGGGGTAAAAAAAAAAAAGAGAGAAAGAAGTGAAAAAAAATGTTAGTGACCTCCATCTGTAAAACTAGGATGTGCAAATCAGGCTCTTTCTTTTTGGGCTATAACACCAAAACACAATTTTAAAAAGCTGTTTTAATGGCTTTTTTTGTAATGTTGCTTTGGCATAAAAAAAGACAAACATAATTCATATTTTGCCTACACATTCACATTCATAATTAGATCGTATTTTCAGAGTAATTCTTTGTCAGAACTGCATAAAGTCTTATGGCTGTTAACTCTGACTAATAGCTCTACCTTGATGTCCACATTCAGTACAGGTCAGCCAGTGTCCTAGGCAACCATCCCTGTCCACACTTTATACACTTAATTGCACCTTTATTCCTTAATTTCAGGGTGTAACTCCTCTTAAGCCAGGTTTGGAAAAGTTTGCACTACAGAGGTTCAGTTTAAAAAGTAACACAAAACTGTTTCAGTGCAGACCTTCAAGCACCATGTGTCTGCCCATGTTCTCCCAAACAAAAATTACAGCAAATTTTACCAAAAGTGACAACTGAAGATAGTCAAACAGTGCTTTTTAACAAACACTATTTCACACTGTGTGTTTGTGTAAAAGCTGAAGTCACTTGAAAGAAGAAAAATGTCATTATTACCTAATGAATACCTTAGAAATGCCTTGCTGTTCAGCAACCAGCAGGAGACCTGAGGTAAGCATCTGCTGTGCAGAAACATACTTGAACGTAGCATTAGGGCAAGCCGAGGGAGAGCAGATAGAAAAGCTCCAGGGGACTAAGGAAAGCACTAGCCACAAATATGTGAGAAAAAGAACAGCTTCAACAGGACAGGAACATCACTGCCTTAAGGCAACAGCACAATACTGGTTAAAAAAACTAAACTAAAAAACCCAGAAAGCAGAAAAATACGGTTCGCTTTGTAAAAAGAGCAGCTCCATTTTAGACATCAAGGATGCATCCCTCTCCGTCTGGCAGACTGAGAGGAAAGGCAGTGGTAAGGGAAAAGAGGAGAGGGCATCCCCAGGATCACATGGGAGGAATGACTAAAAAAAAAAATAAACACGAAAAAAAAAACAACCCCATAAACAAACATCAGAAATGTGTGAATGGTTCCCTTGATGCACATGCTCACCTTTCCAGTAAGAGGATGTGGGCTATACAAGCGCCACTTATTTTAGCACAAGAACTCCTTTATTGGAGGTGGTTGATATTCCAGTAGACAACAAAAAACACGCAGTCATACCTTTTGTGTTAGACGTGGCAAATGACCACTAAGAAGCCATGACTACTTCTATCCATGACTTCTTAACATTAATAACACTGTAAAATTAGGGGTTTTCCACCAAGTCTGCATTATTCAGAAAGTAGAGGCTTATTTGTGGTTGAAATAATCCGACCGGATTTGGAACCTCTTAAACAAGATACAAGCGCAGATAGAGCCTCTCTTCTCATTAAAGTAGAACCTGTTGACACAAGACTGAGATGCAGAACTGTACATAGTTAATAAGATTATTACCCTAAAAAATATAGAATTTTACCCTCTTCTATTCATTTGGATTCAAAACTAAAAATTGTACTCTGAATTAACAGACACTTAAAACACTGTTCTGGCAGATACTGAGGAGAGAATGTCAAATAGATTGATTTGTTCATGCTGCTCAGTTACTCATTACTAACGACTACTAAATGTGTATCAGGCCAAACGCTGTTAAAAGTCACGTATAAGACCTTTTGAAAGAAATGATCTTCTGCCAAAAATGACAAAAGTAGTGATTCATTTATGTAAAAACGAAATCTTAACAGGAAATTCCTGTGCTATTATTTCCACCTTGACATGATCACCTCATATGATGTGCCCCGCCCACCTAAACAGAACAGCCTTAGGGGGGAAAAAACAAAAAAATGACTTTTGATACAACGACACTGGATACATTTATGCAAATATGTAATAAAGTAATGTTAAATGGAACATTACAATGTGTTGATGCTGTAACATACCAAGTGCAATTTGAAGCATCATTGTAAAGAAAGAAAGGTTTTAAATGAACAAAGTTACGACGCACACATTAGTCACACTTCTAGAAAGCACAGCTCCATCTCTAATTTGTTCTCTAAAAACGTCCTTTTGAATTTACTTTTATGTTTATAACATCCACTTCAGCTTTAAAGTAAGAAACACGTCAACATGATTATTAAAGCTCTCGGCAAAACTCCACCATCATCTTCTGTGTCACTGCCTTTCATAAAAAGTGTATCAATATTTTATTAAAACTATGATGCTTTATGCTTTCAGATAAAACATACAGGGTGAATTTGATAATGTACCCCGCAACACTCCAGAAGTACTTCAGGAATGGTTTAAAGAATGCAAAAAAGGTTCCCAATTCCCAAGCTTCCACTTTAATAAAGCTCTTGAATCATGTGCTAGAAAACCATGTGCAATCCATACGGACCCTGACTATCGTCTTACAAGGCTTCAAGTATGAGCTGCTGATAAAGGATTCAGAGTCCATGCCTGAGCAAGTCAGAGCTCTGATGGCTGCAGAGCACTGACTTTCCCTTGTTGTTATTATAGATGCTTGTTGCTGTCCCTGCTCTCTGTATTAGGTTTAAATAACATTAAGGTAGGACACGAGTATGAATTTTAGCGTGGTTTATATTAGAGATGGCACGATACCACTTTTTTATGTCCGATACCGATACTGATATCATAAATTTGGATATCTGCCGATACCGATATGAATCCGATATAGTGTTTTTTAATCAACAAAACTGTTTTTTAAATATCTTGCTGCATTTTGTATAAGTTCATACTCAAGTTTAAAACAACAACTACACTAAAGCTATTCTGTTATACCTGTATGCAAAAAAAAATATTTCATAGTTCAGCAATACTGATCAATCTAATAAACTTACAGTTTTTTACAGACGCTAGGACACATTTCCCAATACTTAGGTCACTTTTGCAAAACTCTTCACACAATCCTCCTAACTGACCGTCAGCTTGGCAAAGCAGTTCATTTCACATTCAAAATGCACTACAACTACCAAAACACTTCATTCAGGCCTCAAATAAACTCATTCTTCCAGAACACTAGCAAAGGTTGACAGCCGACAAACACACTTTGTCACCCACAAAACAATGACCTAAAAAACACTAACAACGTGTAGCATTACACAGTGTTTTCTTGTGTAAAACAAGGACACATCTCTGTTTATAATTTCAATATATGTTACTGGAATGAATCAGACATCATGCAGAATTCGTTAATATTTGTTTATGTATTTTTATTTTTTTGCACTAAGTAATCCCAAAATACAAGAATTTGTATACACACCATCCACTGATACACATACAATAGTAATGCTAATCTACTCGGTCTTCTCCATTTGGCCACATCACATCTTATGTCATCTAGGGCAATACACCTAGGAAAGAATCTTCTGGCATGCCAGAATTGAAGGAGTTGAAAAATTGAAGGAGTAACACCTGTGTAGATGTTCATCTACAATGAGAATAAGCTGTGGCTGGTTAAACTGCATTTTTAGATTTAAAATATGTTTCAATAAAATATTGCTGTTGGATTTTGCTGTCTTTTCAAGTTTTGCATTGTGTTATTGTTTTGGCCATAAGTTTAACAGTTTTGAAAACAGTATGTAAGCACATGCAAAATGTCCTGTACGTACAAAGATTTTTGGCAGTTGTTGTGTCTGAGTGAGAAGATGATTCATGAAATTTGAGAGATGTAGTCATTGAATGCATTTTGTGCCAAAACAATGATAACTGGTCCTCAGTTTAGCCCACATAGACTTCTGTTGTGCTCACTGTGTGAGGAGTTTTGCAAACGTGACCTAAGTATTGAGAAATGTGTCCTAGCGTATGTAAAAAACTGTAAACCTACACCATCCTCCCTATTCTGGTATTTTAAAGAGTACTTGGCGTAAATATTAAGCAACCTAACTAATAGGGTTCCAACTCCCAGCAACAAAAATAAATAAATAAAAAATGGGGAACCACCCCTCACACTCCACCTCATGATGCTTAATCGACGTAATCAACCTTAATTTGATGCAGTGTGAAAAAAAATGCACAGAAATCAATTATTTTTCAAGAAATATTAAATAGATTCAACATCTTTCTTCAACAAAATTGCAGACTGCACAGATGGTACCTTCCCAAAGGAAAATGTACTATAGCTTACTAGGGTATATATATTAGACTTAATAGTTACTATATACAGTAATTGACTTCTATTCATTTTGCATCAAATTAAAACTTTGGGTGTCAGATAATTATTTATTAAAAGCGAGACATTTTAAATGAGAATAAGAAAGAAAAGTATGTCTTTGTGCCCCCTTTTCCCTGTTAACGCCCTATCGGCCCCCTTGGCTAAACTTTGCTAGATCCGCCCCTGCACAGTTACCAGCGTCAGCTACATAGAAAAAGATCCTCGAGTAGAAAGTAATATTAAATGAATTCTAACAACAGCTGATCAAGCTTAAACGTGCTGCTGTTGTTCAGCCGCTGGTTTCCTCTTTCTGGTGCGAAGTGGGCCAAAAGCAAACTAGAGACACGGACTCGCGACAGAAAAGCTGATCAGCTGATTTAAGCAGTTTCATGATTGAAGTAGCAGCAAGAAGAAGCAGTCGCTCCATATATCGTTTGTTAAGCTTAACGCAGGAATGCTTTACAAACATTCAGAGATGGACTTACACACTTGCTTTACTTCTCTCGGGGATAACTTTGTCGGAGATGAAATGCTGGGTTGCTAGCGAAGCTTCAAATGCTATCCAGACCACCGACAGGTCCCGCATGCTACAGCCGCTCTATCACGTGATGCATACTGCTCCGACGTGCTAACGTTCTGAGGTGAGTTACGGCGTGTTGCAAGTTTTGTGAGGTGCTTTCGTGATATTTAATGGATCGGATTACATTTTTTATTTTTCTCCGATATCCGATCCAGTAATTTAGGTCAGTATCGGACCGATACCGATACGTAATATCGGATCGGTCCATCTCTAGTTTATATGTATATAACAAAGTGACTAGTAGACTATACTATACTGTGCTACACTTTATAGAAATTTGTAATGGTTGGAAACTTACTGCCTTTATGAACTTATTGTAATACACTAGCTTGTACAAGGTTCATATTTGTGGCCTCAGAGATGAGAAGAATTTAAAACTATGCATTAAGGATAAAAAGGTAAGGGTCTTGGTAAATCTCTTATCCCTCTATATGCTTTTATAAAATTTAATTTATCTCCTGAGAAGAAGTGTGCAGCTGAACCTGCTGCTGCAAAGCAAAATGATGGTGTGTGTGTGTGAGACAAGAATGAAGGATGGGAAGTTTTATGATGTCTCATCTCAGCCAGGGGGCAAATATAATGAGCACCAAGGATCATCATTCACTTTGTCACTAAGTAGAAACGGAAGGCTGCCAAAGAGCCTAAAAGTAGGCGAGGCAGATGGGTGCTACCATCACCTCTCCCTGACCCGTTCAAAAAATGAATGCACAATTTAAAAAAAAGAAAAAAAAAGAAGGCGCATGCAAAACAAAAGGTATGCAAAGTGGAGAGAGCCCAAGTCTAAGAAGCAAATGTCAAATTTTTAAATAACTTAGCTAATTCACAGATGTAAAAAGAAAATTATCACCACATGCAAGCTGTGATCAAAAGATGCTGAGGACTTCTAAAATACTAACAACCACCAGTGCTATCCCATAGCCTTGTCCTACAGTAGTATATACACCTATGGTATCAATATGAAGCTCCTACGTCGTCTTGTTCTCGAGGTATCACTTTCACAAACTTAGCTGTGCGCGCCCGCTCGCTCACCTGGCAGGGTGACAACATTACACCATCAGCCTTTTACGGCTTAGGGGTAAAGATCAAAAACCCCTGACCAGATTTAAATTTGCCCAGTGTGACACTTTAGGTTGTTTTCTCATGGACTGTTTTCAGTATGCCTGCCGTGCCATCACTGTGTTGTTAACTCCCCTCGACATGAGTTTCTGTGATACCAGGTGAATTTCTCCCAGAGATTCTGTCTTGCTTCCCTCAAAAGCAAAGCAGAATACATCTGCATGAATGATATAGGAGGCATAGATGAAGATGCAGGAAAGAAAGATAGTAAAGATAGAAGAGTCTGAATATCTTAGATCAATCAATCAAAAACAACAGAGTGCGCAAGAGAGGTGACGAAGAAAGTAAAGGGCCACAGTGAAGAATCATGGATGTAGAGAGAGGAGATACAGAGGGGGATGCTAGGGATGGAGTGAAAGAGCATCTCACCTGACAGAGTTAGCCTTTCTTCCCTCCACTTTCATGAAGACTTTGACATGATCAAACCGAGCTTGCACATACATCTTCAACCTGAAAAACAAACTCACATTAACACCAAGAACTAAACATATGGCCACAGTGACTAGCTTTAAGGTAGTGACGAAAAGGGTCAAAACACAAAGAGCTCATTGACTGAGCGTGGCACAGCAGTGATCCAAATGTACACTGGTATACTGACTGACATATGTATAGGCTCCCACTGAGGTTCCTATGCAAATTAAATCACTGTATGTACTGTCAACCACAGCACCTGAGCCTGCTGCGAACAGCTAGCCAATGGAACATGCAGAGTTGAAACCTCACTGGCTTGAAACTAGAAAGAGCCTGTGTATAAAAGATTGGCAAAGACTATGTCACGTCTCTATTTAAAGAGCTGTACACCTCTACACAATGCTCTTGATGTGGATTTTGCAGTAAGGCACTGATCGCTGTTATCAGTATAAAGCTTAGGTCAGAGGAGTCAAATCACTGCTCTGTAAGAGGTTCAGATAAGAAATAGTGCAATCTAAGAAGCTGCCCTGTTCAAAGACTACTGTTCAGGATGGGAGAAACAAGAGCTTGGGAAATGGAAAAAAAGAGCAAATGTATGTCAACGTGCGGAGACCCCGACCACATCCTGTGTTACTGAACTGTACTGAGCTGATCGATAACAAAGAGCAGCACAGAAGATTACCTCTTGAAAAACAGCTTCTGTGTGCAGGGAGATAAATTCAACTTATTAAAAGCTGACAATCTATCCACTCTGAGAAACATGAGCATAGCTGTGACAAAGCACAGTAGCAGAAATCACCAGCGTTACAGGCAACCCATCTCATTCACATTCTACAGATAACTTTAATTAGATACAGTAATATTTATGAAACTTCCTGTGGAACGGTGAACTGTAGCTATCAAAATCTTTTATTGAACATGAGCCTCCCAAGGCTTTCAGTTTCATTAAGGTTATGAGGGTTGGTCTTCCTTGGTCTCTTGTGTTCTGGGGGCCTCTGGATGTCTGGAGTTTTGATCTCCTCCATATCTGCTTCATGCCCTGAAGGACGGGGCAGTGGCCCCCCCACACCCTCTAGCAGATCATTACATGAAGGAACCTTTTAAAAAACAAGCGCGTCCATGCTCACAGGTGTACACACGGGTGATCACACCCACAAACTACACCCTTTTCGGCTCCTACCTCAAAGCACACTGTGTTCTGTTGATCTTATGTGCTGCACAATAATGTTTAATATTTAGTATTTACTGTCATATTCCCATATATCATTGTGATGTTGTTTATTCTATTACTCTTGTTCTCTTCTGCTTGTTTTCTTTTTTCTTTCTCAGCAGGTGACCCAGGTGACTGATATATGCATTTTTTTTCTTCTTTTTTTTCTTTTTCTGCTCATTCTGTTGGTTTTTGGTTTTTGCCCTTCTCCCCCGTCCCTCTTCTCAGCTGTTTCTCTTTCCCTCTTTCTTTCTCCCCTTCTTTCCCCCAGTAAAGTCTGTCCCATATTCAGTAAGTGAAAATAAAATAAACAATAAAAGGTGAATCAAATGGACCATTATGGCAAGGCTGGGATGGTCAATTTGGTAAAGTAAATCCGTTGGGCATCTTTCTTTGCCTTTAGACAACAATTCTGATGGCAAAAGAGCCAACAAAAAAAAAAAAAAAAAAAAAAAGGTTATGAGGGTTTACTACTAGAACTGAACCCTGACTACACAAAAACGTAAAGCTTATATTAACTTTATCATCAGCAGTTTAAATTTGCTATTTAAAACACACTGTGTCTAAGGTTTTCTAAAATTTGAAGAAAGTCATTTTACCACCAGGCTGTCACTGTTGTCAGATGGTTGGAATGGCCCCAATGTTGTTGAGGAGTAAAACATGAACCTCAATTGCACATCAAAATGAAGACAGCGAGAGAGGCACATTCTGCTGCAGTCAGTCTAAATTATCTGGATTGCTGAGCTGACTGAAGTAGCAGGCTCATGTACCTAGGTGATGTTGGTGGTGACCACCGGTTCCCTTTTCATAAGCAGTCTAAAAGGAAATCGATATTCACTCATTACCCAAAGATTTTTAGACTCCATGTGGGACAAAACCTGTAAGCACACCATTTGGTTTTAGTCATCCTCATTTTAGCTCATTGCTAGGATCATTTTTGAGCTCCTTTAGTCAACTTTTAGAAGCTGTCTATGTCCACCAAAACTACAGCCCAATTCTTGTCTTTTTTCTGATCATCAGGACATTTTTAAAAGACTAATATCATTTCCTTTGTTTTCTTTCACCTGGAAATCACAAACAAAAACAGTAATGTGTGTGTGTGTGTGTGTGTGTGTGTGTGTGTGTGTGTGTGTGTGTGTGTGTGTGTGTGTGTGTGTTTTTAACAGTTAATATAATGGCCCAGAAATAGCAACTTTGTAATGATAGCTCTGCAGTGCAACCAGTTTACATCATCCACCCAGGGTCCATTGTACAAGAAAAGTAATGATAGTTTTTGTAGATCAAAATAGGTATTAAGTATTGTCAGAGTTCAAAAAATAATGAAAATAGTGAAAGCAGTTTTAAAAGCATGATTTATAGCAGGAGAGCTTTTACAGCGTATTAAGACCCACAGTCAAAACCATGGTTCTATTTGAACACAAGACTCTATTGTGCTGTTCTGCTGTAGCTGATTCAGACGCTTAATGTGACAGTTTACGAGACAATTTTGGGCAATGCAAAAATCTTGTATACAATGCATTACAATTTTGAAGCAGGTCAAATTGGATACTTGACATTAAACCATTAAGTATGAATGCCACCATCCACATTTCAACTATAATTACTGTGAATGATTCATTTGGCTTCCTTTTCTCCGCTCTCTTTCTCAACTATGAGAATCTACGAACAAAACACTACTTCAAACTCGCTGCCAACAATAAAAAGTGCTCATTAAAACTTTTCAACAGAAAACAAAGGGCTGAGCAGCAGTCATTATCCCCGAACTTAGAGGTCTTTCAAGCCATACATCAAAGAGGTGTTAACTTCTAGGTCTATTATCACATTGTTATGTTTTCTATTTTTATTCATGGGTTTAAAAAAAAAAACTAAACAAATCTGTGTGAGCTGAATTTCTATTGCTGAATGAAACGGATTAGTTTATGATTTCCAGCTTTGCTGCAAGATAAAGCTGGAGTTTTAGCAGATTTATAAAAATCAGTAACGCTAAACACAAGGGATCACATACCTGAAATTACTCCCAAGATCACAGAAATAGTTTTCACTTTGACGGCAAGTCACTAGTACTATTCCCAAATGAATCAATGCACAGTTGCTGCTTGTCCACACTGCCACAAAGCAAGGACAAAGTTTTATCTAGGAGCACATTCCAAAGCAAGGAAAGGTACTAACAGCTCACGGGAACTAGATTACTCGAATAATTGTCTACTAGGCCGGGCCATTGTAATTCAGTACTGTCAAAGTTGTCCCTTGACAACTGACAGGGAGTACTGACAGGGTCCAGACAGAGAGAGCATATTTCTCCCACACTGGCTTCTCTTAATTGCTCCCCATTAAATCCAGAATGAAATTTAAAATCCTTCTCCTCACATACAAGGTCCTGAACTTGTGGGTATTTAAAAGTAGAACAGAAGAGGCACAGCCTGCAGCCTTCATGCACCTCTTCTGTGGAACCAGCTCCCAGTTTGGCTTTGGGAGATAGACACCCTCTCTACGTTATTCATCTCTGGCTCTCCTGCACAGCGTGTATTTGTCCTGTCTTTCTCCCCCATTATTCCAAACTGGTTGTGACAGATGGCTGCCCCCCCTCCCCAAGCCTGGCTCTGCTAGACGTTTGTTCCTGTTAAAACAGTTTTTCCTTCCCACTGGCACCAAGTGCTTGCTCAAAGGGTCTGATTGCTGTGGATTTCTCTATATTATTGTAGGGTCTTTACCTTGTTGTAAGGTAAACAACCCTTGGCTGTAAGGTGTGATTGTTGTTGCTATATAAATAAAACTGAATTTAATTATCCTACAGTTTTAAATGTGTACACAATATGTACACATGAACATGTTGGTTTTCCTGTTCTAATGATGAAACTTTAATTACAGACACATTTCTGTGTGGCTCTGTTAGTGTCTCAACCTTCACTTAGAAGCGGTTTCCTTTTACAGACTCAGTTTCTTGAAGCAACGTTTAGAGCTTTTACATCATTTTTCAAATAAATATCTCAGCTTCTAAAAACAAACTGAACCAAAAAAAAAACATGTTCTGTTTTCAAATGTGAGGGGGGAAAGCTCACTTCTGACGTGTGACAGGGTCCGACTCTGTAGGGTGAATATAAGAAGTCAAGATCTGCTTCAAGGTTTGTTTGTCAGACACCCTGCAACAAAAATAGGCATCGTTAATAGAGAGGCAAATGCAAGAGAAAATAAAGGATCAATAATGGTCCCAACTTCAATTCAATATCAACACACTTTGGTTTCAGGGCACACTTAAACGCTAAAGATTTAGAAGAAACTTTTGTGATACACTATTGAAGAAATGTAATTATTACTTGATTACTCACCTCCTCTGAGTGAACTCTGAACTGCTCTGAGGAAATATGAGCTTCAGGTGCCACAGAAACAGTTTTTCTCTAGAAGAGACAGAAATGCACATTTTTATTTGCAGCTCATCAAAAACAGTGTTTTCATATAAGGTTATTGTTATTCTCACTGTACTCAATTCACAGTCAAACACAAATGCCCTTGTTTAATTTCAGAGCACAACATGGACACGGCTCTAATCTGTCCAAGACAATACATCTGGCTGCTTCCAAGATCCTGTCCATCTGTGTGACTGCGTGCAAATGAAAAAACCAAAAAGAAGAAGAAGAAAAAAAAAACAGTCACCATGGAAACCGTGACATATACACTCAATACTAGGACACCAGCTGGCCAATATCGCATAATAATCACTTCTTCTGGGGTAATGCTTTGGGCAGTAACTGTGAAATGTGGTCGGGTTTTCTGGGTTGCTGGGTGTGCTCTACAACCAAACAATCATTCCCTAAGCAGCTGCAGTATTCTACTACTGCCGTCAGATAAAGCCAACAAAACCTAATACATCAAACCGTTTGGGAGATAAGAATAACATGATGTATGATGATCTATTCCTTAGTAATCTCTTACAGAATCTTTTGGTGGATTCACAACACTTAATATTCCACATAGCTATTTCGTCAAACTATAGCAGATCATACACCAAGTGATCATCATAAAATAAATATAATGCTGCAGAGGAAGAAAGGACTAGAATAAAACCTAATGGCACAAGCAGCAGCATGCTGTTCTCTCCAGAGTCATGCCACAGAATAGTGAGTGCTAAACCTAACTACAAGGACTTGTGTTAACCAAGACCACAGAGTTTGCCATGAGTAGGGTGGAGCTGAATCATCAAACACTTCTACAGCAAAGCAGAGGACTAAAGCCTTAACAGATCTTAAAAATGAAGATGAAACATTACCCTCAAAAAGTCCCAAAGCATAAATGTAAGGAGAGCAAAGGAGACCTTGTTATTAGGGCTTTGCTACTCACCAAGATTGACTTGGAGCACATCATGGAGGTTTGTTTTTGTTACGAGCACCATCAGTGCACCAGCACGTGCATCAACCTCCTATTGTCTGCCATTCTCATCAACCTGCTCTTTCCTCTGATGTATTCCTACCTGAGTGGCTGCAGAAGGCTCACTCGCAACCGTATAAAGCCAGTGAAGCTACAGCATGGAGGTTGGTAAGTGGTGTCTTGATCCCTCTTATTTACTCCCTCATCTCCATCACCAACAGCATCATCCCTCTGCTGGTTTTACAGTTTCTGTTTATTAATAACAAGTTGAGGTGGGAGTTACTAGCAGCCCTATACAAGTAACTCTAATACTTTAGCCTACTGATATTAGCTTAGGGGAGAAGCCAGAAACTGACGGTTTGTAGTCTTATTCCTGTTATTGTTTCTTTTTGCTGGGGGTCCCATCGCCCTTATTTGTATTGTTTGTTATTGTTATTTGTAACTAGCTATATTTTCAATATTGTAGGATTTTATATGTTAGGTTAATTTGAGCCATAGAGGTAGGCACATTAACAGGTAGGCACCAAACTGCTGGGCTTAGGGGTTGCTCTTGGATGGCAGTGATGACAGGAGCTATTGACAGTGGTTTAAGAGAGGGTTATCTACAAAGCTTATCACGGCTCAGGGATAAATAAAGGCCATCTTACTGCATACTGTCATGTTATGACCTTTTGGCCAGATTGTCCACTCAATTTCAGAACAACGAAAGCTCAATTTTAAAGCCAAGCCAGAGAGATTAAACCATCTAGAAAAAAGCCAGCATAACAGTGTACTGTCAGTGTAGACAATGGAAGTCATCCAGAAAAACTTATGAAACATCTGCTGATATCTGGTTGAATTCATTGTGTACATCCACAAAAAGCAGTAAACCTCAGCAGCAGCCCAGATGATCACCAGCCTGTACACTAAGAAAATCGACTGAGCCATTACATTATTAATTAAAGAAGTTGATAGAGTACTTCAACTTTTACTGGAGTATTTTTTTTAACAGTAGTATCTGTACTTCTACTCAAGTACAGAATGTCTGTACTTTTGCCACCTTTGTACAAAATAGAATGAATAAGGCATCATCTGCACTCTACTGGGAACAAAGTGTCCAAATATGAGAGCTTGAGCTCACAATGGGTTCACAGCTGAGCAGTTCACTTGCTGAAGACACATAGGTGAGTGACAGATAAAACAGGAGAATATTGTGATTGTGGACTAAACTCTCCATAGGTAAATGAAATTATGTCCTGTGAACAGGATAAATATTTAAATGAAAGTAAAGCGGAACTTTAGCTAGTCTGTCAGTTAAACCCAGAACACAGAATAAATCAGCAGTTTAAATTTGTATTTTCAGAGGTAGGAATGAGGAAAATACAAGTTCACTACATTTTATTTGACCATACTTAAATAGTAACAATGCAACTAGCCTAACAACAAAGTTCTGGTCAAATAAATAAATTAGTAAATTAGTAAATTAGTAAATAAACTGTATATTTGGATAAATGTCCAAACCACTGACACGTCCTGCTAACTAAAAATCCAGGCAGTGTTCTGTTGTCGGGTCCACATGGTAGCATTATACCATAGATGGCTTTTTTCTCCCCAATGCAAACAGAAACAGGATAAGGAAAAAAAACAAAAAGACCAAATGTGTGTATTTATACACTGAACAAAAATATAAACGGAACACTTTTGTTTTTGCTCCCATTCCCCATGGGATGGACGTAGAGACCTAAAATTCAATCCAGATACACAATATAACCATCCCTCCCAAACAGTGGTCACAAATCAGTCCAAATGTGTGGTAGTGGGCACATCTGCCATATTGAGATAATCCATCCCACCTCACAGGTGTGCCACATCAGGATGCTGATCTGACATCATGAGTAGTGCACAGGTGTACCTCAGACTGCCCACAACAAAAGGCCACCCTGGAATGTGCAGTTTTTTGCGCTATTGGGGGTCTGGGGACCCAGAACCGGTCAGTATCTGGTGTGACCACCATTTGCCTCATGCAGTGCAACACATCGTCGCATGGAGTCTATCAGATTGTCAATTGTGGCCTGTGGAATGTTGGTCCACTCCACTTCAATGGCTGTGCGAGGTTGTTGGATATTCGTGGGAACTGGTACACGCTGTCGTATACGCCGGTCAAGCACATCCCGAACATGCTCAATGGGTGACATGTCCGGTGAGTATGCCGGCCATGCAAGAACTGGGACATTCTCAGCTGCCATCTGCCCTGAACAATGTGAACCATGATTCATCCGTGAAGCGCACACCTCTCCAACGTGCCAGACGCCATCGAATGTGAGCATTTGCCCACACAAGTCTGTTACGGCGACGAGCTGGAGTCAGGTCAAGACCCCGATGAGGACGACGGGCATGCAGTTGAGCGTCCCTGAGATGGTTTCTGACAGTTTGTGCAGAAATTGTTTGGTTGTGCAAACCAATTGTTCCAGCAGCTGTCTGGGTGGCTGGTCTCAGACGATCTTGGAGGTGAACCTGCTGGATGTGGAGGTCCTGGGCTGGTGTGGTTACACGAGGTCTGCGGTTGTGAGGCCGGTTGGATGTGCTGCCATATTCTCTGAAACGCCTGTGGAGACGGCTTATGGTTGAGAAATGAACATTCAATGCACGGGCGACAGATCTGGTTGACATTCCTGCTGTCAGCATGCCAATTGCACGCTCCCTCATTGCTTGTGGCATCTGTGGCATTTTGCTGTGAGACAAAACTGCACATTCCAGGGTGGCCTTTTGTTGTGGGCAGTCTGAGGTAAACCTGTGCACTACTCATGATGTCAGATCAGCATCCTGATGTGGCACACCTGTGAGGTGGGATGGATTATCTCAATATAGCAGATGTGCCCACTACCACACATTTGGACTGATTTGTGACCACTGTTTGGGAGGGATGGTTATATTGTGTATCTGGATTGAATTTTAGGTCTCTACGTCCATCCCATGGGGAATGGGAGCAGTAACAAAGGTGTTGCGTTTATATTTTTGTTCAGTGTATGTGCGCACAACACTGAGTAAAAGGTTGAATTTTCACTTGGTTGTAAGGTGTGGGGCAAAGTGAAGGCCCCAGCAGACAGGAAGACAATGGACTGGGCGGTGATTTCCTACTTTGGAAGGCATCTAAGAAATCCACCCAATTTTTCAAAGAAATTTATGTGTTTGCTTAGTTTGGGCCAAGTTTCTTGTTTAGTGCGTCAGACTGACTTGCACAACTGTCTGTGTGTTTCCATGTGTAAGCAAATGAGGGTGGAGCACCAGGTGTGATGCCATTACTCTGTCATTATGGCAAATGGAAATCATGTCTTTCAATGGAAAAGAGGCTTGCCCAAATATGCAGGCAATTGGGTCAGGCCAGGCCAAAATGCATACCTGTGAAAGGTGCCATCATTATTAATCACACACACAAAAAACAAAAACTGGAAAGAGCTGCATATAAAAGTCAAAATCGATCACGCTACCTAGACCTTTAACAGTTTTTACTGATAGCACTGGAACAAGACTGAGTTTTAACAAGATCCAACAAAGCCTATGATCTAATCTGGGAGTAAAACAGCAAACTCACAATTCAGATTCAACTTACTTCATTCTCACTCTGAAAACTCACCGTCTTGGCAAAAAGTGTCTTTTAAAAAAAAAAACCCCTGATATGATATTCAACAGTCTGAGTAGCAAAGACGGATATTGCAGCACAATAGCAGATTTAGGCGAGCAAATAATTGGAGGATTTTTTTTCCTTTGCTCACATTAATATTTGTGAACAGACAGTCACTCCAACTAATCACCGAATTGAATCTTTGCCTTGAAGAATACCATAAATACATAATGTGTGTGGAAGGGCTGGGCGATATGGCCTAAAATCCATTTCGCGATATAATTTAAAGCATGTGCGGTAACGATATATATCGCGATATATTCTTTTCTTCTGTATAGCGTATTTTCCACACTATAAGGCACATCTAAAATCCTTTAATTTTCTCAAAAATTCAGAGTGTGCGTATGAATTCTGGTTGTGCATTACGGCTGCCGTAGTGAGGAGCTTCGCAGAGTAATCTGGGTCCAAAACTCCGTCCATTTCAGGTCCCAAAGTCAAACGAACACAGAGTTAAAAACGGTCTAAATTCTTTCATCTTTAATAAAATTATCAGCGTTGCTGCTTTACCAGGTGTAACAATTAAGTTTAACATCCAGGCTTCCACGAAAACAGAATTTATTAAATTTAACAGAGTTAGAAGTTAACAGGAAGTTAGCTCGCTAGTTTACACCTAAACATTTCATACCATGTTCTGACAGAGATTTTTGAAACTAATTAAAACGTACAGCTCTGCTACCACTTCCAACATAAATGAAGACAGAAAACTAAACAGCAGTGGCGTTTGCAGGGTTACTGAAGTTGGACTACCTGGTATATAATGTTGTGCTACGTGATTGCTAGCAACACAGCTATGTTAGCATAACATTAGCACAGTGAAGCTGAAGGATGAACGCCAACTTTTTTCCACTCGATAAAAGTTAACGTGAGGGATTCTGGTGGTCAGGGACAAATGCAATCGCATAGCAGGATGCTATGCACGGGCCAAACTTCAGTCAGGAGAACAACTGAGATTATTCATCCACAATACGAAGTTAGTTATTAATATACTGCAACAACATGGGAATAGAACAGCTGCGAGAGAATTCAACATTAATGAATCAATGTTACGGAAGAGGAGGAAGCGCAGTTTTTGGCTTTCCCCATATTTCAAAAGTGCTTCATCTCTTTGCTATGACTGTCGACCTCCATAATTTGCAGATGATAATGGTTGTAGCCGCTGCGATGCGCAGCTTGGTGACATCATCAACATGCACTATCGCGATAGAGCGGTATAGTCAAAATCTCCATCGTTGGCCAAATTTATATCGTTTCTATCGTATATCGTTTCTATCACCCACCCCTAGTGTGTGGCGTGTATATAATAATGTGTGGCCTTATAATCACTCTGGGGTTCGTTTGATCCTGTGTTTTTATCTTTCAATTTCTTTTTAAACTTGTTTTTAATATGAAAACCCGCTAAGCAGCATAATGAACGAAACAGACAATCCAATAATCAGGTCCACTTTATGCATTAACTGGTGAGGTTTGAAAAGAAAGGTCCTGTTTCACATAACTATAATAGTCCCTATGACTGCAAGCTTACTTTTCAACAGTTTATGTTGTACAAACTAGTATGTTTTAAGCATACTGAACCTTTGCTATTTGAGGTTTGGCTACTGCTTTATACAGAGTCTGAGCAATTGTCCTGATGTGTGGAGGACACTACGAATGAAAGCATGATCGGGGAGATGGATAAATTCATTAACCAGAGTACACACTGTTGGTTTAGTAAGTGATTGGTGTTGTGTGTGCTATCCACAGCAGTGAGCAGAAACCCTGACTGGTGGTCTGGCAGTCGCAGCAGAAATCCATCTGGCTGGATTAAGGACTGGACCGATCCAACAAAAATGTCACTACACGTGAAACCATGTGTGCTGTGTTTCTGATGGTCAGAGGCAGATGCCAGGATCTGAGTGGCAAGTGGGTGCTAGTAAAATTAGATGACAGGATTGTGGGGACTGTCTATTAAGATACAAAAACTAAAGTCAGAATTCAAAGCGATAGTTGTGTCCGCAACCTCAAAGGGTGGAGCGACAGAGCGGCTGATGGAAAGAAGGCAAAGAAAAGAAAGATTACATGCAGCCGCATCACAAGTGTTCTTATTCGAGTCTCTTACACTCTAGCTGTTTGACACCCTGCACAGGACTAACCTTCCCGAAAAGTCATGAACACAAATATGTTAACACGTACAGGCCAGACTTTGAGTGCGACTTTGGCTTATGTTAATCTTAAATCTGACACAAAGGACAAAATGTGAATCATGCTGTTAGTGTTGCAATAGGCTGCTAGTAAGAAATGCCCAATAAAACAATTTAAAGCTAAATCTTTATCCAGTTGTCTGTTATATATAGACAACGCTGGCTTACCTCTTGAGATAGGTGCCCTTTTTATTTATTTATTTTTGTTGTTTTTTAATGACGTCAGTGTTGCATGGTCTAACAAACAAACGTGCATTGCATGAAAATGGTCAGGTACAAGGATTGAACTGAAAAATGAAACATTTTTAAAGAACTTCAGACAGTCTGGTGACATATTGTTCAAGACTACAATTACAAGAAGGTCTTTGGAATCACAATATAACAAAATGGCAGGTGGCTCAAAACCTTACACAGTGTGTGTGCGTGTGTGTTTGTTAATAGTTTCATTTATAAACAGGAATCATCGCAATAATAACCGAGTTCTTCTGGCAAAGTACAAAACTATGTGAATAACGAGTGAACGCATGTAAAGCTTTTTACCCAATTCCAACATTTTACCCAAATGCAAGTTTTTCATGTCACCTGCATCTATAGCACAATCGAGTTTCTGGTCAATTTGCATTTTGGAATTTTGCCCCTAGTCAAGAGACTGATGTGTGGCCCTCGGATATGCGGCCAACTGTGATGACAGTGTTTGTAACAGTGATGCAGCTTGCCATTCTGATGTAAGGTTTGCCTCGGATGGCGGCAGGCACAGATTCTGCTCTGTATCAAGCCAAGCCAGCCAAAAAGCTGTCGTTTGGAGTCTAAAAAAAACACAGACTAAAGCTGCTGCTGATTGTTTCACTTGAACTTGGAAAGCACAAGTGGTAATGCAAATGAGAGTGAAGTGATGAATAGTCGTCCCCTGCCATGAAATCCTGCTTTAATCCATTTGTGTACTCATTCATCACATGCAACGGCTCACACATCACTTTGGTTTCTGCTAACCTGCGATGAATATCACTGCCACATTACGGCATTTTCAAAATTGCATTAATTGGTCTAATAGAGTTACTAAAATTACAGCCCTTTTCCATACTCTCAGTGTGGCAAACTTCAGCTGCGACATGTTCTGCATGTGAATTTCCACTGCACCTTCACAGCAAGGGATCGAGATAAACGGCAAACAAATGCTTTATCCCGCTGAGAGCCAAGTCATCGACGGCATTACTAACCAGAGAGTAAATTTAACCCTAGGCAATCATAATATGTATATTTTGTTTTTTAGTGCTGGCAATCGGGAACAAAGAAAATTATTCTTCAAACTGGGACATTTTTTTTTTTCAAAAACACAAAAATAAAGAGACTGTTTTGCCATTCCCCAAGTATAGGGTTAGGGATACCACCAATTGTAAATTAGACCTCTGAGGGATAAAAAACTACCTCCACTATTCATAGTTTACATGTGATGTCACATCGTTAGACGAACATCCACCCGCATAGCAAGAAAAAAAAAAGTATTTTTGCTGCCTGACAGTTACAGTCAATGTAAAAAGAAAGTACAGTCACTTCAAGCTCGTTTTTTTGTATCAGAATCTAGAAACAATGTCAGGTCTTAAATTACAGAAATACAACCTCAGATGAAATACAAATTGTGACATATAACACTATGTCATTAATTAATTTAAAAAGTCGAAATGCAGAAGTACTGCATGAAAAACTAAGTACACCCTTACTGCTTCCATAAGAATTAAGAGGATAACCAGCATCCAGGTGCATTTTAATCAAATGGAGCAATCATCAGCAAGTGTGAGCACCTATATAAAAAGCAGTTTGCTGCTCGTGAGCATTCAGGTGTGTGTTCATACTAGGGCTGCCACGATTACGTCGACTATCAAAATCGTCGACGACTAATTTAATAGTAGACGCGTCGTTTGAAGCTTTGTAAGATCCCAAAAGACGCAGGAATAAGTAGTAGGATTTAGTGTAATAACGGACTGAAACAGAAGATGGCAGCACTGCATGTACAAGGATACCAGCTGCCGTTAAATTCCGAAGAAGAAGAAGCTCAGTTTCCAACAATGGCGGTAGCTAGTTAGTTTTAATGTTACTCTTATTATTCTTTCTGGGTCACAAAATAAACGTTTAACATATTTTCAGACGAGAATGTAGCTGTGTAAACCTCAAAAATCTGCTCAGTTTATCAAGACACCACATATTTTCAAAAGCGCTCCGACGTTTTCGGAGACGTCTGTTACGTCGTTAGCTAACTGGGGTTACAGGCTCACTAGAGCCGGTGAGAACACCGGACTCCCGGCAGATCGTTTTCAAACCCACTGCTGTCTTTTGCTACTCAGGTTAAACATGATATATAAGTCACTTAGATAACTTAAAAATGTTATTGTTTGGCTTTTTTCAGTATTTTATTTGTTCCTGAGTAAATCGGTTTGGCTGAGATTAAAGTTATAGTTTTTACACAGCTGAATAAACGTCAGGCAGACAACTGATTATCAGAAGTGTGAGATGCTCGAGAATATACTCTGGTGTCCTGTTATATTTTAGATAGCAAGGAGCAGACGGCTGAGTTTATTAAACTTCACCGAAACAATCTGCAAACTTCATTAAAATTTAATAAACTATCATCTTGTCTTTATTTTTAGTTAGCACAGACCTTAAACACTTAAAGCTGTAAGCCAATGATAGTTATATAAGAGCAGATGCTGCTGGTGCAATAAGCTGTACGTTTTACGTCCAATGGATGATGATCTGATTAGTCGACTAATCGCAAAAATAATCAGTGACTATTCGACTATCAAAATAATCGTTTGTGGCAGCCCTAGTTCATACAACGCCATCAATGATCTTAAAGAATAAATTGTTGCTGCCCATCAATCTGAGAGAGGTCATAAAGTCCACCGTTGTACAGTGAGAAGTATTACGTGTGAAACATTCATCACAGTAAATCCTACCAGGTGCAAATTCACCCCAAGGTCAGACTATACAATGCTCAGAGAAATTCCAGAACACCCAAGTGCTACATCAAAAACAATAAAAACAGGTATGGCTTGTTGGGAGAAAGCCTCTTCAATCTAAAGAGGACTAGATTTTTTTTTTTATGAACTATTATATATTTTATTTATAACAGGTTTAGTTTTTTCCATTTTAATTAAATAAAAATGCCAGGGAGTTTTTAAATACGATACACCATCGAGCCACCTGACTTAACTGATCACAAAGAGTATAGCACTGCAAACAAACCCTGGCATATCGGGCCAATCATTCTTTGTCCACAGTAACTCAGGTTATCATTGATAGGTCAGTTACACTGGACTTGGTTTATAATTAGATTTAAGTCATATAACCTTTCAAAGTATTGCTGTTCCAGACAACTGACTACTGTGACCCTCACCCTCATGTCCTTCACCTCCCAGACAGCAGCATAATTAACCCACCCAGAACAAAAACAGTCTGTACTTTGGTGCACTTTCATCTTACTAGCTCTGCAACAGCAGGGATGTTTCCCTTGGAAATGTTGGGTGGAGGAATACCAGAGCTGCTTAAAACTATCTTAACAATATCTAAAGTTAAGCTTATAACTCCTCAGGAGCCTGCACATTATTGTCACATAATAACATTTAAATTTTAAAATAAAATCTGTAATTTCCATTTCCTGTCATATGAAGTAAACCCAGCAAGTGCTCCAGCTCAGTCGAGCATTTCGTTTACGTTGCATAGCACGTCACCAGCTGCTCATATCTCCTTCTTGTGTGCCTTCATTTTCTGGTTGTCTTTTCTTTTTGCCATCAAATTACAGCTGTGGATCTGTCTATGGACCTTGTCAAATCATCAGTAGAATAACACTTAGTATTATGTTGTTGCTGTTTTACATTCCCAGAGATAACTTTATAACCATCAATTTAACTTCCAATCATGCTACAGCCACACTGAGGAAAACAGTGGTTGGAGACCATGGCATGACCAAAACTTAAGCAAGTGTGCAATGATGTAATTGCTGCAAGACAGTGACTTAACTGCAAAATAACATAGGCACTTGGCAACTTTTTATTTATATATGATTATAACCAGAATACAACCCATTCAGTTGAGTGACCTATTGCAAAGAGATGAGTCACAGACGAAGGAAAGACGAAGGACTGGTTGTACGAAAAGCAGTAACAGACAAGAAGCACCCAGAGTGCAAACCTCAGCCAAAACAGCTCACTTTCTGGGAATCATTTTCTTTTAAGAGAATAGCATTATTTTTTTTTATACATTTGTTTTCTTTGTTCTTTTCATATAAACCATAACAAAAATTGTAATGCAATAAAAACAAGCACAAAGTGCAGGCTTTTATTTTGTAGGAGTAGTTCATAGAGAAGAGCGTGGATATTGATTACTATATAATCTATTAAAAAAAATAATAATAACCAGCCGGTTCCTTCGCTTTTTTCTTGACAACACTTTCTTTAAAAGGCATAACTAGGGCAGCTCAATTAATCGAATTTTAATCTAAATTAAAGCTGCAAGCAGCGTTATGAGGGCCCTCGCACCCCCGGCGCGTCGAGCCACGCCCAACACCTAAAACCAGCACGTCCGATCTGATGTCACATTGATGGAATTCATGCATTTAACCACCAGCTAACATTTCAACTCATTCATTCATGATTAGTTAGTCGTTCCACTAGGTGGCGCTCTAACCATTATGTACAAATGGCATAACAAACACTTCCAAGCTCGAGTCTCATCACACCTGAGACGTTTGGGAGAGATTGGACATTGTGTTTTTGAGTGACAGCAGATTACTGCTTTTTGGCGAGTGATTGAAACTCCACGTGCCGCCATAACCACCCCGTTTCCCGGGACGTAAAAAGCTTCGCAATTTAACATCACAAAGGTCTTTAGATTCCACAAACTGCAGATCGGTCCAATCTGATGAAATCCCTTGGAGGAGTTCGTCAAAGAACGATGCCTGAAAAGAGGGGAAAATGTTGCCAAAATTGCACATTAATTTTAAAATGGCTGACTTCCTGTTGGATTTGGGATATTGCTCCAAGAGACTTTTTTGTACATCTTGATATCTCCTATAAGCTTACCAGGTTTCAGACTCATACATAAAACACAGAGCAGGGGCTGTGATTTTGAAATTTTGTAGGGGGCGCTGTGGAGCCATTTTGGGATATTCAATGAAAATGATCACATACCAACAAAGCCTTCGTCACATTGGAGGTGTGCGCCAAATTTCAAGACTTTTTAAACTTTCCAAGCCCCTCAAAAGCCACTTCATCTTTCATGGTGAACCGCGTTGCCACCAGGGTGCGGCGTTCAGTTTAAAGTCACAATTTTTGCACTGAAGCATCACAAGGGACTGATGGTGATATTCACCGCTTTTGAGGTGGCCACGATGAACCTGTGAAAATCAGTACAACAAAATTAAAGCCATGACATTTCCTGTTCCCACTAGGTGGCGCTGTCCGTATTCCCGACAATGGGCACATCAATCTGTTCAGGGCGGGTCTGTCATCATGCCTGTAAAGTCTGGTACTGATCAGACTGGATTTCATTGAGTTATACTAATTTGTTTCTTCATGGCGTGACATCAAAGTTCGCCATGCTGCTGGGGTCACACCCTTTTGCGAAAACTCACAGTTTTCACTGTAACCCAAGACCAACTCCTTAAGGCTTTTCTGGAGAAATTTGAGGCTGCAGATGTCACCCATCACTATACTGTACCCCAAAGTGTAAAACATGACATTTCCTGTTCCCACTAGGTGGCGCTGGCCCTTATGTCAAATATGGCAGTTGAAATATGTTTAGGGGTGGAGCCTTATCATATGTGTTCACTTTGGTCAAGGTCAGAAAATGTATGACAAAATGAGAGGCAATAAGATTTTCATGGCGAGTCATCGAAATTCGCCATGGCGCCACGGCCTCATAGTATTGTGAAAACTCAAAAGCTCCGCAATTTAACATGGCACAAGGGTGTAGTTGACACTGACCAAAGATGAAGGTTATGAAATCAAACCCCAAGGAGGAGTTCGCAAAAGTTCGAGGCATGGAAATGGCAAAATTAGAGCCGAAATGTCACCTTCTCTTCCAAATGGCGGACTTCCTGTTGGGTTTGCGTCAATGGGCCCACAGACTTTTTTGTTCGTCTTGGCATGATACACATGTGTGCCAAATTTCATACATGTAGCTCAAACCATGTGGTCGTAGGGCTGCATTTAACAAGGCATAGGTGGCGCTCTAGAGCCATTTCCCAGTGCTCATATGTAAAACCATTAAAATACAAAATTTTTCACCAGACCTGGCATGTGTGCAAAATTTCATGAGTTTTTGAGCATGTTTAGGCCCTCAAAAAGGCCCTTGTTTCGCCTGAATAATAATAATAATAATAATTAAAGCTGCAAGCAGCGTTATGAGGGCCCTCGCACCCCATCGCGTCGAGCTACGCCCAACACCTACAACCAGCACCTCGGATCTGATGTCACATTGATGGAATTCATGCATTTAACCACCAGCTAACATTTCAACTCATTCATTCATGATTAGTTAGTCGTTCCACTAGGTGGCGCTCTAACCATTATGTACAAATGACATAATAAACATTTCTGAGCTCGAGTCTCATCACTCCTATGAGCTTTTGGAGAGATTGGACATTGTGTCTTTGAGTGACAGCAGATTACTGCTTTTTGGCGAGTGATTGAAACTCCACGTGCCGCCATGACAACCCCGTTTCCCTGAACGTAAAAACCTTCGCAATTTAACATCACAAAGGTCTTTAGATTCCTCACACTGGAGATTGGTTCAATCTGATGAAATCCCTTGGAGGAGTTCGTCAAAGAAGGGTGCCTGGAAAGAGGGCAAAATGTTGCCAAAATTGCACATTCATTTTAAAATGGCTGACTTCCTGTTGGATTTGGGATATTGCTCCAAGAGACTTTTTTGTACATCTTGATATCTCCTATAAGCTTACCAGGTTTCAGACTCATACATAAAACACAGAGCAGGGGCTGTGGTTTTGAAAGATTGTAGGGGGCGCTGTGGAGCCACTTCGCACTATTTAATGACAATGATCACATGACAACAAAGCCTTCATCCATTTGGAGGTGTGTGCTAAATTTAAAGCCTCTATATTTTTTCCAAGCCCCTCAAAAGCCACTTCATCTTTCATGATGAACCGCGTTGCCACCAGGGTGCGCCGTTCAGTTTAAAGTCACAATTTTTGCACTGAAGCATCACGAGGGACTAATGGGGATATTCACCGCTTTTGAGGTGGCCACGATCAACCTGTGAAAATCAGTACAACAAAATTAAAGCCATGACATTTCCTGTTGCCACTAGGTGGCGCTGTCCGTATTTCCGACAATGGGCACATCAATCTGTTCAGGGCGCGTCTGACATCATGCCTGTAAAGTCTGGTACTGATCAGACTGGATTTCATTGAGTTATACTAATTTGTTTCTTCATGGCGTGACATCAAAGTTCGCCATGCTGCTGGGGTCACACCCTTTCGCGAAAAGTCACAGTTTTCACTGTACCCCAAGACCAACTCCTTAAGGCTTTCCTGGAGAAATTTGAGGCTGCAGATGTCACCCATCACTATACTGTACCCCAAAGTGTAAAACATGACATTTCCTGTTCCCACTAGGTGGCGCTGTCCTTGATGTCAAATATGGCACTTGAAATATGTTCAGGGGTGGAGCCTTATCATATGTGTGCTCTTTGGTCCAGATCGGAACATGTATGACAGAATGAGAGGCAATAAGATTTTCATGGCGAGTCATCGAAATTCGCCATGGCGCCACGGCCTCATAGTATTGTGAAAACTCAAAAGCTCCGCAATTTAACATGGCACAAGGGTGTAGTTGACACTGTCCAAATTTGAAGGTTATGAAATCAAACCCCAAGGAGGAGTTCGTTAAAGTTCGAGGCATGGAAACGGTAAAATCAGAGCCAAAATGTCACTTTCAATCCAAAATGGCGGACTTCCTGTTGGGTTTAGGACATTGCCATAATAGACTTTTTTGTTCGACTCTGAACATTTTATAGGTGTACCGACTTTCAAACATGTAGGTCATACCCATATCGGGGGCTCGCGTTTTTCATTTTTCTAGGTGGCGCTACTGAGCTAATTTTCCCTGGCCATGTCTGAGAACATTAAAATACGTAAATTTTCACCAGACCTGACGCGTGTGCAAAATTTCATGAGTTTTCGAGCATGTTTAGGCCCTCAAAAGGCCGATTCATTTGCCGGAATAATAATAATAATAATAATTAAAGCTGCAAGCAGCGTTATGAGGGCCCTCGCACCCCCGGCACGTCGAGCCACTGCCAACACCTCAAACCGGCACGTCCGATGTGATGTCACATTGATGTATTTCATGCTTTTAATCACCAGCTAACATTTCATCTTATTCAACCAGGATTATAGTCATGCCACTAGGTGGCGCTCTAACCATTATTGACAAATAGCATAACAAACATTTCCAAGCTCGAGTCTCATCACACCTGCGACCTTTGGGACATATTGGACATTGTGTTTTTTAGTGACAGCAGATTACTGCTTTTTGCGAGTGATTGAAACTCTACGTGCCGCCATGACCACCCCGTTTCCCTGAACGGAAAAAGCTTCGCAATTTAACATCACAAAGGTCTTTAGATTCTACACACTGAAGAATGCTTCAATATGATGAAATCCCTTGGAGGAGTTCGTCAAAGTATGAGGCCTGAAAAGGGGGGAAAATGTCATCAAAATTAGACATTAATTTTAAAATGGCTGACTTCCTGTTGGATTTGGGATATTGCTCCAAGAGACTTTTTTGTACATCTTGATATCTTACACAAGCTTACCAAGTGTCAGACTCATAGATGAAACACAGAGCAGGGGCTGATGTTTTGAAATATTGTAGGGGGCGCTGTGGAGCCATTTTGCGGTATTCAAGGAAAATGGTTACATAACAACAATGCCTTCAACCATTTGGAGGTGTGTGCCAAATTTCAAGCCTCTATAAACTTTCCAAGCCCCTCAAAAGCCACTTCATCTTTCATGATGAACCGCGTTGCCACCAGGGTGCGCCGTTCAGTTTAAAGTCACAATTTTTGCACTGAAGCATCACGAGGGACTGATGGTGATATTCACCGCTTTTGAGGTGGCCACGATCAACCTGTGAAAATCAGTACAACAAAGTTAAAGCCATGACATTTCCTGTTGCCACTAGGTGGCGCTGTCCGTATTCCCGACAATGGGCACATCAATCTGTTCAGGGCGGGTCTGACATCATGCCTGTAAAGTCTGGTACTGATCAGACTGGATTTCATTGAGTTATACTAATTTGTTTCTTCATGGCGTGACATCAAAGTTCGCCATGCTGCTGGGGTCACACCCTTTCGTGAAAAGTCACAGTTTTCACTGTAACCCAAGACCAACTCCTTAAGGCTTTCCTGGAGAAATTTGAGGCTGCAGATGTCACCCATCACAATACTGTACCCCAAAGTGTAAAACATGACATTTCCTGTTCCCACTAGGTGGCGCTGTCCTTGATGTCAAATATGGCAGTTGAAATATGTTCAGGGGTGGAGCCTTATCATATGTGTGCTCTTTGGTCCAGATCGGAACATGTATGACAGATTGAGAGGCAATAAGATTTTCATGGCGAGTCATCAAAATTCGCCATGGCGCCACGGCCTCATACTATTGTGAAAACTCAAAAGCTCCGCAATTTAACATGGCACAAGGGTGTAGTTGACACTGTCCAAATTTGAAGCTTATAGGACCAAATCCCAAGGAGGAGTTCGTTAAAGTTCGAGGCATGGAAATGGCAAAATTAGAGCCAAAATGTCACCTTCTCTTCCAAATGGCGGACTTCCTGTTGGGTTTGCGTCAATGGGCCCACTGACTTTTTTGTTCGTCTTGGCATGATACACATGTGTGCCAAATTTCATACATGTAGCTCAAACGATGTGGTCGTAGGGCTGCATTTAACAAGGCATAGGTGGCGCTGTAGAGCCATTTCCCAGTGCTCATATGTAAAACCATTAAAATACAAAATTTTTCACCAGACCTGGCATGTGTGCAAAATTTCATGAGTTTTTGAGCATGTTTAGGCCCTCAAAAAGGCCCTTGTTTGGGGTGAATAATAATAATAATAATAATAATAATAATAATAAGAAACGGAGCAGATACAATAGGGCCTTCGCACTCTCAGTGCTCGGGCCCTAATAATAATAATTAAAGCTGCAAGCAGCGTTATGAGGGCCCTCGCACCCCCGGCACGTCGAGCCACTGCCAACACCTCAAACCGGCACGTCCGATGTGATGTCACATTGATGGATTTCATGCTTTTAATCACCAGCTAACATTTCATCTTATTCAACCAGGATTATAGTCATGCCACTAGGTGGCGCTCTAACCATTATTGACAAATAGCATAACAAACATTTCCAAGCTCGAGTCTCATCACGCCTGCGACCTTTGGGAGAGATTGGACATTGTGTTTTTTAGTGACAGCAGATTACTGCTTTTTGCGAGTGATTGAAACTCTACGTGCCGCCATGACCACCCCGTTTCCCTGAACGGAAAAAGCTTCGCAATTTAACATCACAAAGGTCTTTAGATTCTACACACTGAAGAATGCTTCAATATGATGAAATCCCTTGGAGGAGTTCGTCAAAGTATGAGGCCTGAAAAGGGGGGAAAATGTCATCAAAATTACACATTAATTTTAAAATGGCTGACTTCCTGTTGGATTTGGGATATTGCTCCAAGAGACTTTTTTGTACATCTTGATATCTTACACAAGCTTACCAGGTTTCAGACTCATACATAAAACACAGAGCTGGGGCTGTGGTTTTGAAATTTTGTAGGGGGCGCTGTGGAGCCATTTCGCGCTATTCAATAAAAATGATCACATGACAACAAAGCCTTCATCCATTTGGAGGGGTGTGCTAAATTTAAAGCCTCTATATACTATCCAAGCCCCTCAAAAGCCACTTCATCTTTCATGGTGGACCGCGTTGCCACCAGGGTGCGCCGTTCAGTTTAAAGTCACAATTTTTGCACTGAAGCATCACGAGGGACTGATGGTGATATTCACCGCTTTTGAGGTGGCCACGATGAACCTGTGAAAATCAGTACAACAAAATTAAAGCCATGACATTTCCTGTTGTCACTAGGTGGCGCTGTCCGTATTTCCGACAATGGGCACATCAATCTGTTCAGGGCGGGTCTGACATCATGCCTGTAAAGTCTGGTACTGAACAGACTGGATTTCATTGAGTTATACTAATTTGTTTCTTCATGGCGTGACATCAAAGTTCGCCATGCTGCTGGGGTCACACCCTTTTGCGAAAAGTCACAGTTTTCACTGTAACCCAAGACCAACTCCTTAAGGCTTTCCTGGAGAAATTTGAGGCTGCAGGTGTCACCCATCACTATACTGTACCCCAAAGTGTAAAACATGACATTTCCTGTTCCCACTAGGTGGCGCTGTCCCTGGTGTCAAATATGGCAGTTGAAATATGTTCAGGGGTGGAGCCTTATCATATGTGTTCACTTTGGTCAAGGTCAGAAAATGTATGACAAAATGAGAGGCAATAAGATTTTCATGGCGAGTCATCGAAATTCGCCATGGCGCCACGGCCTCATAGTATTGTGAAAACTCAAAAGCTCCGCAATTTAACATGGCACAAGGGTGTAGTTGACACTGTCCAAATTTGAAGGTTATGAAATGAAACCCCAAGGAGGAGTTCGCAAAAGTTCGAGGCATGGAAATGGCAAAATTAGAGCCAAAATGTCACCTTCTCTTCCAAATGGCGGACTTCCTGTTGGGTTTGCGTCAATGGGCCCACAGACTTTTTTGTTCGTCTTGGCATGATACACATGTGTGCCAAATTTCATACATGTAGCTGAAACGATGTGGTCGTAGGGCTGCATTTAACAAGGCATAGGTGGCGCTGTAGAGCCATTTCCCAGTGCTCATATGTAAAACCATTAAAATACAAAATTTTTCACCAGACCTGGCATGTGTGCAAAATTTCATGAGTTTTTGAGCATGTTTAGGCCCTCAAAAAGGCCCTTGTTTCGCCTGAATAATAATAATAATAATTAAAGCTGCAAGCAGCGTTATGAGGGCCCTCGCACCCCCGGCGCGTCGAGCCACGCCCAACACATAAAACCAGCACGTCCGATCGATGCCACATTGATGGAATTCATGCATTTAACCACCAGCTAACATTTCAACTCATTCATTCATGATTAGCTAGTCGTTCCACTAGGTGGCACTCTAACCATTATGTACAAATGGCATAACAAACATTTCCGAACTCGAGTCTCATTATGCCTGCGACCTTTGGGTGAGATTGGACATTGTGTTTTTGAGTAACAGCAGATTACTGCTTTTGGCGAGTGATTGAGAGTCTACGTGCCGCCATAACCACCCCGTTTCCCTGAACGTAAAAAGCTTCGCAATTTAACAACACAAAGGTCTTTGGATTCCACACACTGAAGAATAGTGCAATCTGATGAAATCCCTTGGAGGAGTTCGGCAAAGAACGATGCCTGAAAAGAGGGGAAAATGTTGCCAAAATTGCACATTAATTTTAAAATGGCTGACTTCCTGTTGGATTTGGGATATTGCTCCAAGAGACTTTTTTGTACATCTTGATATCTCCTATAAGCTTACCAGGTTTCAGACTCATACATAAAACACAGAGCAGGGGCTGTGGTTTTGAAATTTTGTAGGGGGCGCTGTGGAGCCATTTTGGGATATTCAATGAAAATGATCACATAACAACAAAGCCTTAACCACATTGGAGGTGTGCGCCAAATTTCAAGACTTTTTAAACTTTCCAAGCCCCTCAAAAGCCACTTCATCTTTCATGGTGAACCGCGTTGCCACCAGGGTGCGGCGTTCAGTTTAAAGTCACAATTTTTGCACTGAAGCATCACAAGGGACTGATGGTGATATTCACCGCTTTTGAGGTGGCCACGATGAACCTGTGAAAATCAGTACAACAAAATTAAAGCCATGACATTTCCTGTTCCCACTAGGTGGCGCTGTCCGTATTCCCGACAATGGGCACATCAATCTGTTCAGGGCGGGTCTGACATCATGCCTGTAAAGTCTGGTACTGATCAGACTGGATTTCATTGAGTTATACTAATTTGTTTCTTCATGGCGTGACATCAAAGTTCGCCATGCTGCTGGGGTCACACCCTTTTGCGAAAAGTCACAGTTTTCACTGTAACCCAAGACCAACTCCTTAAGGGTTTTCTGGAGAAATTTGAGGCTGCAGATGTCACCCATCACTATACTGTACCCCAAAGTGTAAAACATGACATTTCCTGTTCCCACTAGGTGGCGCTGTCCTTCATGTCAAATATGGCAGTTGAAATATGTTTAGGGGTGGAGCCTTATCATATGTGTTCACTTTGGTCAAGGTCAGAAAATGTATGACAAAATGAGAGGCAATAAGATTTTCATGGCGAGTCATCGAAATTCGCCATGGCGCCACGGCCTCATAGTATTGTGAAAACTCAAAAGCTCCGCAATTTAACATGGCACAAGGGTGTAGTTGGCACTGTCCAAATTTGAAGGTTATGAAATGAAACCCCAAGGAGGAGTTCGCAAAAGTTCGAGGCATGGAAATGGCAAAATTAGAGCCAAAATGTCACCTTCTCTTCCAAATGGCGGACTTCCTGTTGGGTTTGCGTCAATGGGCCCACAGACTTTTTTGTTCGTCTTGGCATGATACACATGTGTGCCAAATTTCATACATGTAGCTCAAACGATGTGGTCGTAGGGCTGCATTTAACAAGACATAGGTGGCGCTGTAGAGCCATTACCCAGTGCTCATATGTAAAACCATTAAAATACAAAATTTTTCACCAGACCTGGCATGTGTGCAAAATTTCATGAGTTTTTGAGCATGTTTAGGCCCTCAAAAAGGCCCTTGTTTCGCCTGAATAATAATAATAATAATAATAATAATAATAAGAAACGGAGCAGATACAATAGGGCCTTCGCACTCTCGGTGCTCGGGCCCTAATTAAAGCTGCAAGCAGCGTTATGAGGGCCCTCGCACCCCCGGCGCGTCGAGCCACGCCCAACACCTAAAACCAGCACGTCCGATCGATGTCACATTGATGGAATTCATGCATTTAACCACCAGCTAACATTTCAACTCATTCATTCATGATTAGCTAGTCGTTCCACTAGGTGGCGCTCTAACCATTATGTACAAATGGCATAACAAACATTTCCGAACTCGAGTCTCATTATGCCTGCGACCTTTGGGTGAGATTGGACATTGTGTTTTTGAGTAACAGCAGATTACTGCGTTTTGGCGAGTGATTGAGAGTCTACGTGCCGCCATAACCACCCCGTTTCCCTGAACGTAAAAAGCTTCGCAATTTAACAACACAAAGGTCTTTGGATTCCACACACTGAAGAATAGTGCAATATGATGAAATCCCTTGGAGGAGTTCGTCAAAGAACGATGCCTGAAAAGAGGGGAAAATGTTGCCAAAATTGCACATTAATTTTAAAATGGCTGACTTCCTGTTGGATTTGGGATATTGCTCCAAGAGACTTTTTTGTACATCTTGATATCTCCTATAAGCTTACCAGGTTTCAGACTCATACATAAAACACAGAGCAGGGGCTGTGATTTTGAAATTTTGTAGGGGGCGCTGTGGAGCCATTTTGGGATATTCAATGAAAATGATCACATAACAACAAAGCCTTAACCACATTGGAGGTGTGCGCCAAATTTCAAGACTTTTTAAACTTTCCAAGCCCCTCAAAAGCCACTTCATCTTTCATGGTGAACTGCGTTGCCACCAGGGTGCGGCGTTCAGTTTAAAGTCACAATTTTTGCACTGAAGCATCACAAGGGACTGATGGTGATATTCACCGCTTTTGAGGTGGCCACGATGAACCTGTGAAAATCAGTACAACAAAATTAAAGCCATGACATTTCCTGTTCCCACTAGGTGGCGCTGTCCGTATTCCCGACAATGGGCACATCAATCTGTTCAGGGCGGGTCTGACTTCATGCCTGTAAAGTCTGGTACTGATCAGACTGGATTTCATGGAGTTATACTAATTTGTTTCTTCATGGCGTGACATCAAAGTTCGCCATGCTGCTGGGGTCACACCCTTTTGCGAAAAGTCACAGTTTTCACTGTAACCCAAGACCAACTCCTTAAGGGTTTTCTGGAGAAATTTGAGGCTGCAGATGTCACCCATCACTATACTGTACCCCAAAGTGTAAAACATGACATTTCCTGTTCCCACTAGGTGGCGCTGTCCTTGAGGTCAAATATGGCAGTTGAAATATGTTTAGGGGTGGAGCCTTATCATATGTGTTCACTTTGGTCAAGGTCAGAAAATGTATGACAAAATGAGAGGCAATAAGATTTTCATGGCGAGTCATCGAAATTCGCCATGGCGCCACGGCCTCATAGTATTGTGAAAACTCAAAAGCTCCGCAATTTAACATGGCACAAGGGTGTAGTTGACACTGTCCAAATTTGAAGGTTATGAAATGAAACCCCAAGGAGGAGTTCGCAAAAGTTCGAGGCATGGAAATGGCAAAATTAGAGCCAAAATGTCACCTTCTCTTCCAAATGGCGGACTTCCTGTTGGGTTTGCGTCAATGGGCCCACAGACTTTTTTGTTCGTCTTGGCATGATACACATGTGTGCCAAATTTCATACATGTAGCTCAAACGATGTGGTCGTAGGGCTGCATTTAACAAGGCATAGGTGGCGCTCTAGAGCCATTTCCCAGTGCTCATATGTAAAACCATTAAAATACAAAATTTTTCACCAGACCTGGCATGTGTGCAAAATTTCATGAGTTTTTGAGCATGTTTAGGCCCTCAAAAAGGCCCTTGTTTGGGGTGAATAATAATAATAATAATAATAATTAAAGCTGCAAGCAGCGTTATGAGGGCCCTCACACCCCCGGCACGTCGAGCCACTGCCAACACCTCAAACCGGCACGTCCGATGTGATGTCACATTGATGGATTTCATGCTTTTAATCACCAGCTAACATTTCATCTTATTCAACCAGGATTATAGTCATGCCACTAGGTGGCGCTCTAACCATTATTGACAAATAGCATAACAAACATTTCCAAGCTCGAGTCTCATCACACCTGCGACCTTTGGGAGAGATTGGACATTGTGTTTTTTAGTGACAGCAGATTACTGCTTTTTGCGAGTGATTGAAACTCTACGTGCCGCCATGACCACCCCGTTTCCCTGAACGGAAAAAGCTTCGCAATTTAATATCACAAAGGTCTTTAGATTCTACACACTGAAGAATGCTTCAATATGATGAAATCCCTTGGAGGAGTTCGTCAAAGTATGAGGCCTGAAAAGGGAGGAAAATGTCATCAAAATTACACATTAATTTTAAAATGGCTGACTTCCTGTTGGATTTGGGATATTGCTCCAAGAGACTTTTTTGTACATCTTGATGTCTTACACAAGCTTACCAAGTGTCAGACTCATAGATGAAACACAGAGCAGGGGCTGATGTTTTGAAATATTGTAGGGGGCGCTGTGGAGCCATTTTGCGCTATTCAAGGAAAATGGTTACATGACAACAATGCCTTCATCCATTTGGAGGTGTGTGCCAAATTTCAAGCCTCTATAAACTTTCCAAGCCCCTCAAAAGCCACTTCATCTTTCATGATGAACCGCGTTGCCACCAGGGTGCGCCGTTCAGTTTAAAGTCACAATTTTTGCACTGAAGCATCACGAGGGACTGATGGTGATATTCACCGCTTTTGAGGTGGCCACGATCAACCTGTGAAAATCAGTACAACAAAGTTAAAGCCATGACATTTCCTGTTGCCACTAGGTGGCGCTGTCCGTATTTCCGACAATGGGCACATCAATCTGTTCAGGGCGGGTCTGACATCATGCCTGTAAAGTCTGGTACTGATCAGACTGGATTTCATTGAGTTATACTAATTTGTTTCTTCATGGCGTGACATCAAAGTTCGTCATGCTGCTGGGGTCACACCCTTGCGTGAAAAGTCACAGTTTTCACTGTAACCCAAGACCAACTCCTTAAGGCTTTCCTGGAGAAATTTGAGGCTGCAGATGTCACCCATCACTATACTGTACCCCAAAGTGTAAAACATGACATTTCCTGTTCCCACTAGGTGGCACTGTCCCTGGTGTCAAATATGGCAGTTGAAATATGTTCAGGGGTGGAGCCTTATCATATGTGTTCACTTTGGTCAAGGTCAGAAAATGTATGACAAAATGAGAGGCAATAAGATTTTCATGGCGAGTCATCGAAATTCGCCATGGCGCCACGGCCTCATAGTATTGTGAAAACTCAAAAGCTCCGCAATTTAACATGGCACAAGGGTGTAGTTGACACTGTCCAAATTTGAAGGTTATGAAATGAAACCCCAAGGAGGAGTTCGCAAAAGTTCGAGGCATGGAAATGGCAAAATTAGAGCCAAAATGTCACCTTCTCTTCCAAATGGCGGACTTCCTGTTGGGTTTGCGTCAATGGGCCCACAGACTTTTTTGTTCGTCTTGGCATGATACACATGTGTGCCAAATTTCATACATGTAGCTCAAACGATGTGGTCGTAGGGCTGCATTTAACAAGGCATAGGTGGCGCTGTAGAGCCATTTCCCAGTGCTCATATGTAAAACCATTAAAATACAAAATTTTTCACCAGACCTGGCATGTGTGCAAAATTTCATGAGTTTTTGAGCATGTTTAGGCCCTCAAAAAGGCCCTTGTTTCGCCTGAATAATAATAATAATAATAATAAGAAACGGAGCAGATACAATAGGGCCTTCGCACTCTCGGTGCTCGGGCCCTAATAATAAGAAACGGAGCAGATACAATAGGGCCTTCGCACTCTCAGTGCTCGGGCCCTAATAATAAACGGAGCAATTACAATAGGGCCTTCGCACTATCAGTGCTCGGGCCCTAATAATAATAATAATAATAATAATAAGAAACGGAGCAGATACAATAGGGCCTTCGCACTCTCGGTGCTCGGGCCCTAATAAGAAACGGAGCAGATACAATAGGGCCTTCGCACTCTCAGTGCTCGGGCCCTAATAATAATAATAATAATAATAATAATAATAATAAGAAACGGAGCAGATACAATAGGGCCTTCGCACTCTCGGTGCTCGGGCCCTAATTACAATCTGGGCTTTCAACGATCATTAAAAATGACTGAGCCGATTATTAGCACCTCCCTCGTACTTTACTCTCGTGTTGCTCCGTGTGGCAAATCGAGCGCTCCTCTCCGCGTTTCGAACACTTGTTACAACAATTAAGAGGACCCGAGGGAAGCTCGGAAAGCTAAGCAGAAGTTATTTGGAGAGGAGAGTGACTGCTGTTGGTTGAAAAGAGAGGTAAAAAAAACTTCAGTGGTGTGGAAACATTATGGGTTCGCGGAGTCAGACGTGGATCAATAGTGTGTAAACTTTGCTACAGTGTCATAGCTGCACCACAGAGCAACACTGCAAAGTTCACTAAACATAGAGGTTTACATTTTTCATTTATTTCTTATATTGCAAAAATTTGCACTGTTATCAGTATTTGCACACTATTTTATATTATTTTTGACAATCTTTAAAGTCATTATTCAAAACATTGTTATTGTTAAATAAATAATAAAAATCTCAATTGCAGTGAAAATAATCGTGATTATCATTTTTGCCATAGTCGAGCAGCCCTAGGCATAACACATTTTGGGGTCAACTTGAAAGAAAAGGCAGACCCTAAATGTTAAAGTGAGATCAGAGAATATGACATTTAAGTTTGATGTTATTTGACCTTGAAGCAGTCATATTTGGATCCCCTCCATTCTCCACATGCCCCTATGTTGTCAGTACAAACAATGGCAGTCAGGAAGAGGAAGTTTTAAAGCTCTATATAGCACTGTTATCACTTTGACCTTCAGATCAATCTATGGACCTTGAAGGAGGAGGTCAGAGGTCAAATGTGACACAGAATTGAAATATTTATACTATACTTTCTATATGTTATTAGAATTCATTCTAAACTTTTCGAGCTATCGTGTTTACAGACACATGAGCTGCCAAAATCAACCTCCTTGGTGAAGATAAAAATGCTAAGTAATTTGAATGGACTTTCTTTAACGCAATTTAAAAAAATTAAACAACACAAGATATGCCAAGCATTCAAAATACCTTTATAGTACATTAACTGAGCCTACAGCACATATGGGATACCACTGCTTTCGTCTACAAAGCTATTATGTTATCTTCTACTGTCAATAAGAAACACTTCATTTTGGATTTCACTGTTCAACACCTGTCAATAACTGGGAGCAAATATAGGACCACTCTCACCCAGAAAGCTGGGTTAATTAAGGCTGATTCTCCCAACCCAATATATGGGAAAGTAATACACAGGGCATGAAAACTGCTGCAGCTCATATTACTAATCATCCCAAGTTATTATAGAAATATTTTCAGTTATTACATGCAATAACTGCTTCTGCAATGTGTTGTCCAGTCCACTCAAGTCATCTGTGAGGAAAATTCTCTGACCTGCCAGGCTGAGACTGTAGAACACATAATTCTATCCTAATACAACTACACCCAATGTTCTGCCAAATGCCAGCTACTATCCTCTAAGGACTGGAGTGAGAGGCAGCCTCAAGTTTTTTCTTTACTGTTCTTGCCTTGTTTTTTAAATTAGTCATTGGGTAAGAGGTGGAAAGAAAGTAGCTGCACAGCCATTATTTTGCATACAAACATGTAATCAAAAAGACACGTGCTCCCAAGCTCACCGCATATACATGTACACTCACACGTACACACACACCACCACCAGGCATGAAAACCCTCCAGTCAGCTGTATGCCAGTAATGATCCTTCTCTGGCACTGTGAGTGCGTAGCATGAATATGTCGCTAACCAGCTGCACTCACACTGTTCACACATCTGCTTTTTATATTATGTACTTGGTACATTCTGAAACAAATTCTCTCTCAGCCCTTTGCCATTTATTTATTATATACCTTTACCCCAACCCTTGTGTCTATTTGGTAGCCTGTAAATGGTGCAGTGTTGCGGTTAGTTGAAAAATCTAGTGAGACAGTTGGCTGGTGATTCCTCTACTGATGCTAGGCTAACAGGACGATGAAAATATATCATATCTGTATCCTTCAGATAAAAATTTGTGCAAACAAAAAAAAACCCTAAAACATCTGACAACTGTTGAACTGAACACACAGAGTATGAAGCTGGAGTCTGCCACAAGAACCTGACAAAGCCGATGTGATGTGCTCACTTAAATCAGCACCTGCAGAACACCAGACACAGACATGACAGAGCAGTCGACTTTACAGATGGAAAAGAGGGTGGTGAAAGGGAAAGTAACAACATAAAACCAGCTGGAGGGAATGACAAAGGTTTCTTTTAGTGGCAATCCTGATTGGCACCTAATGTTGTCCCTGGGCATTTCAAGACTCGTAAAACTTTAATGTGCAGTTCAATAACAATTTCCCCCCCTCTTCCACTTCTTTATTCTTCCACTGTGGGATTAGAGAGCCAGGGCCAAACCTCAAAGAAATTGCAAAATGAGTGGCACAAGGTTGTCCAGGGAGTTAGAATAGCTGCCAAAAATGACAAGACAACCAGCGCATTTGAACAAATTTGACCAAAATAAAAAAAAAACAAAAAACTAAATACACGCTATTTCTAAAGAAAACAATAAAACCTTCGTGTCTAAATAACTGCAAGTCTGCAATATTAAATAAGCTGAGACTTTTCTGAAAGTCTCCCTGCATGCCATTTGGTTTTGGTTTTCCACTGTGCAAAGCACATCGTACCTGGCAAAAGAGGTACTGCTTCAGTCGAGATTCTAAACCATGTAAGCCAGAACTAAAAGGCAACATGTAAACACTGCAGGCTGCTGACAGGCCAGAAAGAAGCGACATATGTGCAACATAGGATGTGCAACATGGGACATGAAATTACTCAAACCTTCCAGTTTTTTCCTTTTAGCAGTCTTTTTTTCCTCAGTTCCTTCAGCCTTTACAAGGATTTAAAACCATCCTACCATGCCCCTAAACAGGAATGGGTACTATGTAAATTACTGAGTCGAGTTGAGCCGTGTCATGCAATAGAAGCTGGGCAAGAATGGAAAAAATTAACTGCAAGGTGTCCACCAGCATGGACTATGATGCCACTGATTCTCTGCAACAAGCTGGCATATGTGTCTGGCAAGCTCTAACATCATGGTAATCATCTCAGCTCATGTCCCATTTAGTATATTATAAACTCCTTTATTAACGATTTAAAGACTCTCGTGGGGAATGAATCTTTCATACACATGGTTAGAGATTCAGGATTCATCACCATGCACAAGACTGCCATGAGATAAGCGTGTGAAAAGCCAAGTCTAGATAAAACACTTCACGAGAGTGCCATCCTGTGGTAAAGTAAAACAGCACTAATCAGAAGCTCATTTTGCAGCAGATTAAGCAGGGCTTTACCAGAAAACACTAAAGTGCTGTCTTAGACAGTATGTTCAACAGTGCCTGAATGTCTTTGTAAGGCTTTTCATGGTATTCCCCTGAAAGAACTCTAAACACTTATGTTACCTATTAATATCACATTTGTTTGTGTGTCAGCAAGTTTTATTTTCTCTGGACCCTGTATAGGATGTGTGTGGGAAAATCTTCATCCTGTACATCCTTTATTATGGTCAAGATAATGACAGGGCCTTACTTTACAAAATGAAGAAAGTTACTAACTTACCTTAGATATATTCCAAAATACACTGACATTTAACTCCATCCAACAGAATTCAAAATATAACATTAACAATAATGATATTTTCTGCATTTGAGCAGGTGTATGCTTACTTTGTAAGGAAGAAGGTGGAGTTTTCTCTGCTCTTAGAGAAGGTGATGGGGAGGAATCTCAGGGTGATGTTCATCTTCCTGGCATTAGAGGCCAGTTTCTTAGACTGAAGAACAGAAAAATAAAGATGATATAGTTTCATTGTAAAGTTAAATTAATCGTGTCAATCAGCAATAACTATATCATTAATTTATTGCCATTTTAAGCACAAGTAGCAAAAATTATATGTGGTCTTTTTCAATACATTTACAATTTAGAATACAAAATGTAAAGACAAAATAGTCTTTGCAGCCCCATCAGTAGAACAACCCTGTACAGCAGTGACTCCCAAGCAGGGGTACAAGTTCTCCCGTGGTACTTCTGCAGCCAGGATACATGAAGGATGGGAGATGGGAATATATGCCAAATCTATACCAACAGCTGAAACTGTCAACTAATAAGTGTGGGTAATGGTTGGCTAAATACAATAAATATACAATAGGTAAACATTTATGTTAAACTGGTACCGAAACATAATGTATAAACCATACAAAAGATTCACTACATGCCATGAAATGAATAGCTGTCAAAAAAGTATGAATGAATGGATGAACGACTGAAATGATAAGCTGTAGTTAAAATGGTTAAATAACCAAAACCACACAGCTGAAAGAAGTCAAGATAAACAAACGAGTTCCAAAGCACACACCTGACCCTAACCTGTGAGTGACATCTGTATGAACAAGATTGGGAGCCAGTATTTTCTAGTATCCTGATAATTCCCATTAGTTCTACAGTACTGTGGAAAAGTGTTAAACCATTCCTCATTTCTTTATATTTTGGTTCCAAGAAGCTAGCCCTTTTTTTCCATTTAGTCATTTTGTTACTAGTGGTCTGCCACCTAATGATAAAACCTAATGATTTGTTCCCATTTTGCAGTGTAATTAAAAAAAATGCCAAAGAAAACACAGCAAAGCAGGAATAAAAATAATTTTTTTGCACCAACAAGGTGATTCCCAAATAACACTTAGATGAAAACTTGGCACATCGTACACTGAGGAAAGTGGAAAACAAACGAAGTAGTGGCAGGACTAAAAAAAGCTATGATAAACTGTCCTGGAGAAATATGAAAAAAATCCAACAAGGGCCTGACAGAGGACCTGAAAGACACATCTGGTCCTTCAGTTGGTCCATCTACTCAGGTCTCATGGGGAGGATGAATCCAAATTTGACATTTTTGGTTCAAATTGTAATTATGTATAGAAGAGGGCAAAGGGAGGAGGGGTACAACAGTGAGAGTTACAGCCATCTGTAAACGGCAGATGCCCTGGCATGGTTTGAGTATCTTGTCTAAACTGATGGAATTATAAACATAGAAAAATATTTTTAACAACTATGCAATGCCATCTGGAGAGCATCCAATTGTCAATGGCTTCATTTTTTTTCTGCATGACAATGATCCCCAACACATTTGGCAATGCAGTAAAATCATACCTGGATAGAAAATCACAATCTGTCATGGACTGGCCTTCCCCAAGCCAAGACCTCAACAAATATTGAAGTGGCTCATCTTGAAAAGAGAACAGAGAACATCCAAAATGGCCTGTATTTGTATAGCGCTTTACTAGCCCCTAAGGACCCCAAAGCACGTTACACATCCAGTCATTCACCCATTCACACCCACATTCACACACTGGTGATGGCAAGCTACATTGTAGCCACAGCCACCCTGGGGCGCACTGACAGAGCTTTGTCCTTCAAAAAGCCTGGAGAACTAATCATGAAGAAACTATGAGAAAGCCTGTCTAAGAGAATTCAGACTATGTTGAATATTAAAGATTGTCATACGTCTGTGAAGGTTCTCAGTCATACAGGTCATCATAGTTTAAGGAGCTTGGAAAGAAAAGCATCTGGACTTTTTAAAGTTTTCTTGAAGACGTTTCATCCAAGAAGCTTCTTTAGTTCTAAGAGCAATTCGTGGACAGTTCCAGATTTTAAACCCTATGGGAGTGTCCCCAAGAGGGTCATGGACCTCCTATTGATCCTCTACCTAATCACATGACCCAAGGTGTGAAATGAGGTGTGGGTCACAATCAGCCAAGCTATCGGGTGAACCCACCTAGCCCCACCCTGCCACGTGATTTACTGAGGTCATATAGCCCAGGATGTGAGTGGGCATTAAGGCCTCTGGGAAGGGATCTCAAAACTGGATTATAGATGGCAGACAGTTGGAGTCGTAAGCCACCGCCTCTGTTCAAAGATGGTCGTTCACAGTGGATTACGAACCTTCACAGACATGCTCGTTAAAGACTGTCATACCAAATACTGCTTATTAGAATCTCATCTCATATAGAGATCGAAAATGTGACGTCAAAACCGCAAAGGATTGTAGGTACGAGTGGCAAGTGGTACTAGCGCACGCAGGCTTTCACAAGAAAACAGTCACACAGCGATAAAAAGAAACACAAAGAATGGCAAGAAGCTGTTGTATTATTAACTGCAAAAGCTCGTCGCATGATAGCCACGGGAAGCCGACGCGTAACGGTTTTTATCTGATTCTGTCGTGGAAGAGAAATTGTTCCAACCATGTTTCCGAAGTAACAAAGAACTGACGGATGGCCTGGATTGCAGTTATTCGAAGACCAAATATAACGTTCCAGCACACTCCAGCTCACATGTTAGTCCGCTCCAAGCATTTCCACAAATGTAAGTCTTCTGTTGTAGTCATTACATAATTTATCATAACATAATTGTTGATGTAGGTTACAAATAAGTCTTATATTGATTTGAATTCGTTGCGCTATGCTGCTTTGTTCACTGTGGCTTTGCGGGCTAATGTTTGTTGTGTTTTGTAGGAAAACCAGCCTACAAAATGCTGGAATGCGATTCAGACTGGGCACCCTCTATCAACCTGGGTCATACCGAGTTTAAAGCTGCTACCACAGCCAGATTTGATCGGTTAAGAGAGAGAGCGAGATCAAAACAGCCACGAAAAGTCCTGCATATATGTGCCCAAGTGTTGTATTGAAGCAATCAAGTGATGAATAACTGTTTTCCAGTATGTTGTTTTGATATGGGTTTTTTTTTTTTTTTTGCACAGTTGACTTGTTTTTCACCAAAGCAGCTAATAAAGCACAATGGAATACAATTTTGCCTTTTTCTTGTAAGATTCTATAATAGAATAAAACAATAATGCCAGTTATAAATAAAGACAATAAATTGAATGAATTACGAAACACTTATTTTTATTTCTATTGGATCTGAAAATGTTGTGTAATACTACAACCTGAAAAGACAAATAAATTGCGTTGGCCTGTACAGGAGGTAAAGAAAAAAAATTTAACAACAGCTGTAAAATGGAATAGTCCAAATCACCAAAGTAAACTGGACCTGAGCTTGTTGCAGGGATCTGAAGATACTAAACATTTTGTGAGTGTATGCACTCACACTTGGGACCATATAGTTATAAATATGTGCGTGATGAAAGCTGTGCAGCACGGTAACATCTTTAGTCCACTCTGTATGCTTGTATGGGTCTAACCCTAGGGCTGCTCGATTATGGCAAAAATGATAATCACGATTATTTTCACTGAAATTGAGATCTCGATTATTTGACGATATTTATTTAACAATAACAATGTATTGAATAATGGCTTTAAAGATTGTCATAAAATAGTGTGCAAATACTGATAACAGTGCAAATGTTTGCAATATAAAAAATAAATGAAAAATGTAAACATCTATGTTTAGTGAACTTTGCAGTGTTGCTCTGTGGTGCAGCTACGACACTGTAGCAGAGTTTACACACTATGTCTACTTGATCCACGTCTGACTCCGCGAACCCATAATGTTTCCACACCACTTAAGTTTTTTTTTTTTTTGTTTGTTTTTTACCTCTCTTTTCAACCAGCGGCAGTCACTCTCCTCTCCAAATAACTTCTGCTTAGCTTTCCGAGCTTCCGCTTCCCTCGGGTCCCCTTAATCAGTGGTCCCCAACCCCCGGGCCTCGGACCGGTACCGGTCCGCGAGTCGTTTGGTACCGGGCCGTGAGAGTTGAGGCTCAGGTGTGAAATGTATAGTTTTCAGGGTTTTTATCGGTTTTCAGCGTTATTTTGTTATCGTTTTTATCGTTTACTCGGTTTTCCTTGGTCTTTTCACGTGTGTTAGTAATAATGTTTTCGGTACCGGTACTAGTTTTATTTTGTCGTATTTATCTGCGGCACCTTAAAGGCCGGTCAATGAAAATATTGTCGGGCATAAACCGGTCCGTGGCGCAAAAAAGGTTGGGGACCGCTGCTCTTAATTGTTGTGACACGTGTTCGAAATGCAGAGAGGTGCGCTCGATTTGCCACACGGAGCAGCGCGAGAGTAAAGTACGAGGGAGGGGCTAATAATCAGCTCAGTCATTTTTAATGATCGTTGATCGTGTTCTCCTTCGTTTTGTACACAACCGTTTTTGGGGCAAATAAAATGTAAACATGGTGCTGGAAAGGCTAGCGCTTGATGCAGTGTTTTGAATTTGCTGCCACTCGTACCTAAAATGCAACGCGTGAAAGTCACGTGGTCTGTCAATCTCTGTTTTCATAGAGAAATATAAAGCAATGAGGGGTCCCTCGAGGCATTATGAAGATCCCAAAGCAAGTAGAACCAAACAGCTAGTAGACTCTAAGAAATATCTCTGCAACATACATCTAACAAAACAGCTGTCAATGAAACAAGAAATGGTGTTGAAGACAGCCTCTATTCCTAGTAAATAACAGATAAGTTGGATCCTAGGCTGACCTTCCAGTTCTGTGAAAAAGTCGTTGGGGCAAGGGGGTATTGTCACGGTACAAATACATCCAATTACCAAACATCTGTTTTACGCCAATAACTACAGCTGTGTGAGTTTCATTAGCAATCAAACCAAAGATGGCCTGAACTCCTACTGCCCTCATCTAAATTTGAAAAGACAAGCATTTCCTTTCTGGCTCCTTTATCACTTCAGATTGGCAGTAAGAGACAGTAAAAAAGATTTATTAAAAAGGTGCGGATATACAGGGCCAGTAACAGATTACCGCACTTGCAATGTTCTGGAGAAAAACCCAAATCCCAGAGCTCATCATGCGCCAAGCCTTTATCTTTCCCTGAGAATAAGCCTCATTATTTTGATTGATCTATAACAGCTGAAGCAGTGACTGCTTCCCATAAAAGAACACAAATTACTTCAAGCTATCAAATGCCACTTGAATTGGGCTGCAGTAAAAGAACAGGTAATAGCTGGTATGAAGTATTACACAAAAGAATGTCAGTGGTTTGAAGAAAAAAAAATGTTTAAATTGCGGAACTGCAGCCACAAATTACACAAGCAAAGCAATAAAAGCACAAAGAGAAAAACACTTATGGGATATTGGATATGTCTGATGTGGATCTGACACTATTATTACTTTAAGATGTATATATCATATCGGTACATTCATCGACCATTTTCTTAGGTACACCTGTTGAACTGCGCATTGACCCAAATATATAATCAGTAAATCAAATCACAAGTACAAGGCAACGAAATGCAGTTTGCATCCATCCAGAAGTGCTCTAGCAATAATATAGATATATCACAGAATATGGGTCTATTATAGGTAGAGCTGGGCGATATGAGATTTTTTCATATCACGATATGTTTTTTTCATTTCAGGCGATAACGATATCTATCACGATATAAGCCAAATAACTATATTTGTAAGATTTAAATGTGCCGTTGCTCACAAGTAAAATGTGAAATAATCAGCAGCTTGTTTTTATTTAAATATTTATTTCCCATAATAAGTTCAACAGGGTAGATGTACTTAAGGAACATGAGACTTTTTCAGATAAATAAAGGCAAATATTGCAAACTACACAAAAGGCAGCCGCTAAAGCGTTTAAGTTTCAAAATAGAACAAACGAAACAGACTACTAAATTGTCAATTCCACTTAGAAACAAAATATTAATTCTAAAAATAAATCTTAGTTTGTTTTACAGAATAACAGACAAAACTGACTAACTTTTGTCAATATCAAATAAACTGAGAACTAAAAGGAAATTCTCAATCTCTCCTTGTTGTATAGCTGAGCTTTTCAAACAGTTTTAACAGTTACTTTAGTCTGACAAAAGCCGAATGACGAATTAGCGCTTCCAGTCAGAGACTGAGGCTACGTCCACACGTACACGGGTATTTTTGAAAACGGAGATTTTCCGTTTTCGTTTTAAAAAATAATCCCGTCCACACATAAAGGCAGAAATGAAGGAAAACGCTGCTATGAACATGCCAAAGCAGCAGGTGGCGCTAGATTCCTAACCGTGCAGAAATGTTGGCCAATCAGAAGTCTAGAAGCCTCGGTGGGAAAAAGTAAACAAAGCTGGGGCATAGAAGCAGAACCGAGTCGTATGTGTGGACGGACAGTAACTGTGTGTATATGTAAGCATTTAAACACTGCAGAGAGTAGAATTAACAGTAACAGTATTGTAGAAATTCATTTCACCGAAACAATAACGTGGCGCACAGTGTGACGCATGCACCAGTTTATTGTATTTCCAGACTTGCTTTCGGCACAATTTACAGTGCACGCTACTCTTGTTTTTTGTCAGACTTGAAATAGCCGAAATACCTTCACACTACGGAACTTCTATGGCTCTTCCGTTCGACAATCTCTCCGGCATTGGAACCATCATCTGTTTTCTCTTCGGTCACGCTCGGTTGATTTTTCTAGTCGGCACACTCATTTCCTCCATTACGCGCTGGCTGCTTCCCAAACAAACACACGTGCGGCTTGGCACTTGTGCTGTACGTAACAAGTCACGCGACATGACGCTGCGGCTGCGATTGGTTCGGCTCTGCGCTACTTAGTTTGGATTGGCTGACCTTTTTTTTTTTACTTTTTTTTACTTTTTTTTATTTTAAGAGGACAAGAGCGGCGAGGTCCATCGCGATAGCTTAATTTCTCTATCGAGTAAAAGTTATATCGCGATACATATCGTTATATCGCCCAGCTCTAATTATAGGTATGTTACAATGTACAATGGAGGTTATAAATATGGTTAGAAATATGAAAACTATACAGAAATATGAAATATGAAAACTATAAAGATTGTAGATATACAATTGCGAGTATTAATAAAGTTGTAAAAACTATAATTATTGTATTGTACAGTATGATTGTCTATCCAGCATTTACAGTAGTGCAGTTGAGATCATTGAGATGGATATGGATAAATTATGCAGTAGTTAGTTATATAAAGGGCAAGTGGTTGTAAGTTCAATGGTTCAGTGTTATTATTGTATGTATGAGGGTACAGTTGGCCATTTGTTTGTTTTGTCCAATGTGTGTGTGTTCTGTTATGGGCGATCGTGGCTCAAGAGTTGGCAGTTCGTTTTGTAATCGGAAGGTTGCCGGTTCGAGCCCCGGCTCCGACAGTCTCGGTCGTTGTGTCCTTGGGCAAGACACTTCACCTGTTGCCTACTGGTGGTGGTCAGAGGGCCCGGTGGCATCGGTGTCCGGCAGCCTCGCCTCTGCCAGTGCGCCCCAGGGTGGCTGTGGCTACAATGTAGCTTGCCATCACCAGTGTGTGAATGTGTGTGTGTGTGAATGGGTGGATGACTGAATGTAGTGTAAAGCGCTTTAGGGTCCATAGGAACTAAGTAAAGCGCTATACAAATACAGGCCATTGTGTGTGTGTGTGTGTGTGTGTGTGTGTGTGTGTGTGTGTGTGTGTGTGTGTGTGTGTGTGTGTGTGTGTGTGTGTGTGTGTGTGTGTGTGTGTGTGTGTGTTCAGTCCCTGCGTTTAATGTGGGTGCGATGTCAGGAGGCATGGTGATGGTGAGGAATATCAAATGAGGATCTTTACATGTGTGTATTGCTGCTGACCATGTGAATTCCTTTTTGAGCCAAGTGTTCCCTGATGGCTTCTGATGGCTGCTTCCAGTAGCATAATGAGCCATGTCACAAAGCTCAAATTATCTCACGCCAATGTCATGATGATGAGTTCACTGTACTCAAATGACCTCCACAGGCACCAGATCTCAAATCAATAGAACACCTTTGGGATGTGGTGGAACAGGAGATTCTCATCACAGATGTGCAGCAGCTGCCTAATGCTACAAATTATGAATCAGAGTTGGAGGAATGCTTCCATCACCTTGGTTCAATCTGGTACTAGCAAAGTGTATTTAATAGAGTGTCAACTAAGTGTATGTGCTCCACACTTTTAAAGGGTTTTGGCTTTTCTACAAGGTTTCACCAGGGGTCATAAACAGTTCTCCAACAAACTGTGCTTATCTGTTATTCTCCTCATCAGGTAGCTCCACATGTTTGATTTGGCAGATTTTTGACAACTGTCACACTTCCTTATGAAGGGATTTGGGTCTTCTCCCAGATTTAAAAAAGGGATTTTTTTTTTTGCTTGTTAGGTAAATATGTAAACCACTACACTATTGAACCAGTCTATTAGGACAAGATGAATAAAGGTATATGGTTCTAGTAAGCACCATTATTTTAAATAGCACACGTCCTCACCAAAGCAACCCACCCTATTTTAATTTATTATACTAACATTTAAAACTCATATTTAAATCTTTTTTATGTTTGTAACATCATAAAACAAATAAAGGTAAACATCTCCCCCAAATATTTTATTACTGGGCTTACTCTGAGGGGCAGAACGAGTTGAATTCAGTGGAAATCTAAGCTAGAATGGGCCACAATTATTAGTGTTTGTTACTAAAAACAATACAAGAATTTATCTGTACTCCATTCTGAATTCATGCTCACATATGCCCAAAAATTTAAAACAAAACAACATTCAACACACTAAACCTATCAACACAGGGCTTACTTTGACAGTGACACGAGGAGCCTGGACGAGGTTGTCTCTGGTGGCACCATCAGCAAATCGGCCAGTATCCTCCAGAAACCTGTAATCTACAGTTGAGACAAAGGGCCAATGGTAATTATGAAAATGAGAAAATAGCACATTTCTATGATAACACACATTAATAGAATGACTTATACCAGCAAAGAGGCTGCTCACCACTGAGAAGTGCCATTTCATCAAATTGTGACAGTGTCACAAATGCTGTTTTATTTCTAACGCCACTGCATCCTGAAACTTCCTTGTGCTTCTTCACACACGGCAAGCTACAAAAGATAAACGGACAGTCATGGTAGGCAGTCATTTCCTTATTCAATTCAATTCAATAAAACTTTATTGATCCCAAAGGTTGACCCCGAAGGAAATTGAGTTTAGGTTGGAATGATTAAGCCAGTTCACAAAAAAGGGCACTGTGTGAAATGTAAATAAAAACAGAATGTAGAATTGTGCTAGTCAATGTAAACCATAAATCCTTGCCTGAAAGGGAGCCAAAGAAAAATGTTAAAAACAAACAAACTGTACTGTTTTTTTGTTTTTTAAAATAACCCAAAGGAACATTGGGTAATACTGCCTGACGCGGGATGTTTGACATTTTTAAATAATACAAGATTAAAGATGATTTTGGTAGTCAACTAACCTGTCAATTTCTCTTTGATCATTCAATGATTATTTCAGTATCTCACCTGCTCAACTCTGTGAATCACCCTGTTGTCTCATCCAACAGCAAATTAAAATAGTGACCCAGGGAACACATGAATTCAACTCAAAAGGACCGTCAAAATAAAAGTAAAATAAATACAAATATTAAGTCCAAAATAAGAAGTTTCCAAAGTTTACAGATAAATCAGTTCATGGATTCACAATTGCAGTGGACATGCTCTGGAGTGAGGCTTGCTCTTATCTTTGAGATGATGTTCCCAGCTGCAGCTGATAACCAGGCTAAACATGCTCTCTGTCATGACTTCAAGTGTTGTTTTTGAAAGATCTTAACCCTTTAAAGCTTGTACCATGAAATAATTGCCAGGAAAATCCTAATTTTTCAAAAGAAAAAAAAAAAGGAGTATTTATTTAAGCTTCTGACGTTAAAAAATACAATAAAAAAAAATCTTAATTTGTATAAATTAGTTTCGATTTGTATCATATTTGCTACACGTTTGGCATTTGTTTAAAAATATATTGTGCAGTTTATTTGGGGTTTTTTGGGAATTGAACTGATGATGCAGAAGTCTTAAAAGCTCATGTATAAAAGGAGATCTACGAGGCGTTGGGGGGTTAAATATAAAAACGTACACTCCTTCACACCAAACACAAAAACCTTGGCATGACTAGGCCAGTTTTCGCACTCTTGCTGAAAGACGGATATCTGGCCCAAGTCATACCAGAGACTGTATTCCTAGAAACTATGTAAAAGGAATGCTGAATGATGCCCAAAACAACAGGCAACAATACGAGAGTGGAAAGCACATTTGTTAGCCCCCGTCAGATAAATCTTAAAGAAATGTTTAGCAATATAATTTTTGTACTATTCAGTATTAGAAGGTGAAGTTGTAAATGCTTTAGCATCGACAGAATTCCAAGAATGGGCAACGGACCATTGAGATTTTGTGAGGCATGCTGTTCTGAGGCATGCTGATGCTGGACATGAATCAAAGGAAAGTTCAGAAAGTAAAAACAAAAACACGGCCATCTGTCAGTCATCGATAATATTTATCTGCACGTAAGGGTAGAAGATGTGGAAGATTGTAATTCTTAGGTTACCGGGTATTTTTTCCCTCTGTTTTTTAAATAGCGATGGAAAACAAATGGAAGACAGAATTATGCTATCCCAGTGGAGCTTTAACACTACAAACACAAAATTGTCTGTGATGACATTGTAAATGTTATGTCTCTTTTTTTTCCTGCATGAAATCTTGGACCTAATAAATTAATAAAAAAAGATTGTGCGATGTGATTAAATGAACAGTTAACTTCAAAAATGTTGGAACCATTTTCCATCAGTGCAATGGCCAATCTAGAAGGTAGTCATTTCAGCTTTTTGCCAATGACAAAAAGCTGAAACTACCACAGCACTATTAATTGCTTGGCTGAAAAAATGGGAACCTCTGGTGTTATTGGCTATGGGTCAGACTCTGGCAACTAGTTTACAAAGGACTGCCATACACAACCCGCTAACTCTGTCATGAGTTTCTTTGGACAACTTGTCAAAATGTCTGCTTCTCAACTGCACTACCTTAAGGGAAAAGAGGTAATGACAAAGGCTTCAGAATTGGGGGTCCATTCACAGGTGCAATTTGAAATGAAATGATCACAGCCCAAATACAGTTTAGAGTGTCCACCACATACCTCATTAACCATTGAGGAATAAGTGCCATTTCTATATACAGTCAACAGAGTATGAGAGCTGGAGTTAAAATGTGATTGGACCTCACTTATGAATGCTGTCCAGTACACTCATGCATACAGAAGTACTGTTTATTCTATGACAGTATTTAAAACTTAATTGACATAGATGACTTAAGATGCCAAAATCTGTCCTTTTCCATGGATTATTATTATTCCACAGCCCCACACTGTGCTCTCTGATAGGTGAAAGCAAACAATGCAACACCAGTGGGACACTTTACAAGGTGAAAATGTGTTGCAGTTTTAAATTACTTCACAATAAGGTCACTTTCTATTCCACTTAAAATATTTGTATATTAACAAATTTTTAAAAGAGTATCAATAAATCAATAACAGCCACATCCTGGAAGAAGGTCATGAAAGAATAAGAGAATAAACTTCTACATTTTGAATTTATAAAGGTCTAAAGAGGTGAAGTCACCCAGTGGTTTACAAAAGCACAATTAGTCCTAACCACATTATGGATAAGCAGCTTCGTTTTTGTGTGTATTTGCTGCTAAGGCTTTAGCACTTAATCAGAGGATATTCATCTCACCTGCAGGAATGAGTAAGGCAGGCTGGACACCTGTACTTGGCCTCCTCTGATCCGCAAACACCACAACTGCAGGACATACAACACGTCAAACTGTGAGTGTGTTTAACAAGTAACGGTGCTCAACACGCACACATAACCTGTAGTTGAGCCAGAAAATGTTTTGTGTGACAAACTTTAGGAGATATACTTAATATATACTAAAAGGTTAAAGTAAGTGTTAATAAACGAAGAAGAAACAGAGTGAAGAGTTTGGCTGTGGTGGTCTCACTTGAAGCTAACTAATAGCCTGCTAACTTCATAACTGCCTAGCATAAACATATTACGATAAGTAGCATCTGGTATGGGACAGCAGATGTATCTGCTACTCGGTTAACAAATATTAGGATTATGCCGACTCTGAGAAGTGAAGCTGAGCAAACAATCTTTACAGCAAACGCAAAATATTGTCCTAGTTTTGTGGCTGAGCTGCAGTCGGTTTAAATCGCTTACCTGGAAAGAGACATCTTTCTTTTCTTCCCTCTCTCCTCTTCTTCGGTGCTGCTATTTTCGACTTTGTTCTCCGCGGATGACATTATGTGTGCTGTTGGAAGAATTACTGCGCTCATAACGGGAGAATTGTAGTTGCACGCGGACGAAGCGACACGCCGGGATCAAAACAAATGCTCTTCCGCCCCGGTGCCAGCACGTGGATACAAGTTCCGGTTGGAAAATGTGCTCATTGGCGCCTCTCGGTGTCTGCGCGTCAGAAATGCATCCCATGATCAGCTCGCCAGCACTGTTTTTGTTGTTGTTTGTTTGTTGTTATTTTTGGTCTCTGTGCCTGCCAGTGTATCCAAGCTTAAAATAGATTGAAAATAGACACGGATAATAGAATATGCAAGAAGTAAGAGCAATAATGGGTCGCTGGGCAGGATAGTAGCTACATCAGACCCTCTCACAAGCTCCAGCACTTATTTGAGTTTCTTTTCTCACGAGATTTCTATGTGTGTTTATATAGGCTGTGTTTATTAAAGGAGTGAGTGATATGAATTAAAGAAGATTTCTTTAAGCTGTGTGTGTGTGAACAAGAGGGTACATGCCCATGCACCATATTCAACATCCCTCAAAAAACTGATCAGCAGTTTGGAAAGAAAAGTGAATTCATCCATCCATCGATCTTCTTAATCACTTCTCTAATTGAGGATCGCAGAGAAGCTGGAGTCTATACTACCTGCACTCCCTGAACTGGTCGTCCTATTGTATGACCAAAACATAAAAACAACCATTCATGCTCACATTTGCTCCTTGATTTAGAATAACCACTTAATCTAACATGCATGTCTTTGGACTGTGGGAGGAAACCACAAGAGGCACAAGAGGAAAATGCAAACTCCACACAGAAGGGCCTCAGTAGGCCACTGCATTCGGACGCTATTACTGTGATTAACCGCTGCATCATTGTGAATTAATTGAATTCGTTTTATAAAATGACAGTGTCACTTTTTAAAGTTAAATAAAGACTTTGAAAACTCATCAGATCTTAACTGGAAAAAAAATCGCGCTGGATATTTATACTGATGTGGACTGGGTAAACGAACGAAAGGATGCTATATCAACTGATACCCCAAAAGGTGAAAAAATGACACAGCAGACTAGTCCATTTTGGGGCGTGCTGAAAACATCAGAGCATGCTCCTAATGGCATGACAGATGGTACCCTGGAGGAGCTTCACTCAGATCTGTACATGACTGCGCTGCTGAACAGCGTGAGAAGCAAACTGACAGAACTTCCAGAGCCGTTCTATTGGATTCAGGTCAGGCAAGCGTGGGGGGGCAGGCAATGATGTTGTTTCATTCATCTTCCAGGAACTGCCTGCTTCCTCTCACCACATTGTTGTGCACCAGCAGGAAGCCAGGACTCACTGCACCAGTATAGGATCTGACAATGGCTCCAAGGATTTCATCCTAATATCTAATGGCAGATGTGTCGAGATGCCAGACGATGTTACAGGCAGCCTAACACTCTTTACAGTTTCTCCAGACCCTTTTACGTCTGGCAGATGTGTCCAGGGTAAACCTACTCTCAACTGTAAGAAACATGAGGTGCCAATTCTGGTTTTCTATGGCAAATGCAATTAGGGCTCTACAGTGTTGGGCAGTGAGCACAGAGCCCACGGCAAGATGTCAGGCCACACGCCACCCTCATGAAATCTGTTTCTGATAATTTGGTCAGACATTCACAGCAGTGGCCTGCTGGAGGTCATTTTGTAGCTCTGGCAGTGCTCATCCTATTCCTTCTTGCACAAAGGAGCAGATACAGGTCCTGCTATTGGGTTAAGGGCCTTCTACAACTATTTCATCTTTCTTAGAGAAACAGTCTGTCTCGTGGAATCTCCTCCTTATCTCTTAAGACTGCTGGGAGACACAGAAAACCTTCTGGCATTGGACATATCGATGTGCCATCCTGGAGTTGAACTACCTGTGCGAGCTCTGTAGGGTCCAGGTATCACCTCATGTAACCAGCAGTGACACAGACCTTGCCAAATGCAAAACTTGTGAAAAAACAAAAGAGACGACGAGGAAAAGAAAACACCTGTGGCCTCCACTTATAAAAACCATTCCTCTTGTGCAGCTCGTCTTATTGTTGCCCCGCTAGTGTGCCTGTTGTTAATTTCATTAACACCAAAGCAGCTGAAACCCCCTCTGCTACTTACCTGACCAGATTAATATCCCAGATTTGATGCTGATTAAAAAGTGTTCCTTTAATATTTTTTAGCAGTGTATTTTTATGGTTGTAACATTAGGGGGGAAATTTTTTACTTAAGTAACACTGGGTGCAGATCTCAACCTGTTATTGTGCACATCTGAAACTGATAATGAGGTATTACTCCACCACTCTTTATAACAAGTATGTCCTTCATTCAAAAAAAAGGTAACAAAACCACATGTGGATAAAATGTCCCATTTATTTGTTTCTAAAATTATTTTTTATTTACACATTTGCATCCAACTTTGTCCTCCACAAACTTTATATAATTACACTTAATTAATGGTAACATAACTTAAGAGTATGATGACTGTTTTCTGTGTTTTTTGATTTTGTCCTCCCGTAGCTGCATTTGACTTCTGAATGAATTTATAAAGCAGTATGATGAACACACAGTCACACACACACACACACACACACACTTCAAACATAAATACTCCTCTAGACCGAGCTGTGGTTGACCAAGTAAGCAAGTTCTCTGAGAGTATAACTTACTGTACCACAGTAATGTGACCAAAAAAATAATAATAACAAATCTAAAAACAAACCAAAAAAAAAAAACCAGGTTATAAATAAACATTGAAGTATGCTGTCAATATATACACAGGAAACGTTGCAGCACCAATGATAGGTTTCCCCTGAGGAAACTACCACATAGTAGGAAAAGCTATGAAAATATGTTGTGTATCAAAAAATGGTTCATAAATTAGAAGTGACCAAATCAACATAAGCATTCAAACAACATAACAAATTCTGATGTAACCGGTACATACAAAACAAAAGGTAAAAATGACTAATTTGACTATTTTTGAAAGCAGGTAGAGGTAGAGTACCATCTGTCAAGATGTACAGGTCCGACTGGATGGGACCGAAGACAAAAACATAATGAAAAACAATATCAAATATAGCCTCTGATTGGACAATGAAATATTTAAAGCACACACATTTTCCATATGCTATTGCACCTTTAGTTAGACAGTGCCCTCTGCAGAGGCCTGGCATGATCCTTTGGATTCGACCCCTTCCAAGGATGGTGTGTTTGGGAGTTGAAGGGGTGGAACATGAGTGAATGGCAGGTTTGAGTTTTGGGTTTTGGACAGGCTGCTGCAATGTGAGGCCCTACCCCCGTCATCAGGAAGTAAAATGGGTCCATATGCAGTGGCCCAATGCACCTTTTGAGTGAAAACTAAACAAATACTTTACACATTGATTAGATAAATATCAGTATACACTGTCCTCTTTGGCATGGGTGTTCCACAGAGACTGATTTCTCCCAGGTAGAGCTGCCTGCCGTTCGATGTTGGGTTTTTGTTAGTCTCACAGTAAGTCCTGCTGAAGCTCTCCAGCAAATGCAACAAGCTCTCAGGGATACAGTCTGCCTTGCTGTGCCAGCATCTCTTTGGTAGGAAATTTTAAAAATCTGCGGATTTAAGTGGTTTATAAAAGTGGCTTCGATGATAGGGATGTTGGTATCAGAGGAAGCAGACTGGACCGATTTCTACGTTTCGCTGACTGTTGATTTGTGAAGTGGGAAATTCCTCTATGTCTACAATTGGTAGCTGACCACTGTCCTGAGTATGGAAGAGGAATCGTGACTGGTGCCAGCTGCCATCTTGGATCTGGAACAGGACAAATGGGGGAGGGGAGCAGATTCTATTTATTTGTGGTAATGACTTTTAGTAAATACAAAAATATATATATCTTTAGGAAGTTCTTTAAAATTCTGCTGTCACCTATTTAATTACAACCAACAATTTATCACCAGCATAAAGAATATATCAGAGCATATCATCAGGATATCAGTTTACATTTTCAAATCAGTCCCAGCAAGTCATAATTTCACGAGACAGTCCTATTGATATGCAGAATTATGTGTGGGTTTCTGTAAGAATAACCACAGAAAATGCTCACGACTAAATCAAACTGCCCTAACGACGAAAACAAAGGCACTTATTTTTTTTAAACACCACATTACCTTGCACTCATCTTGTAGCACATGTGGTTCAAGTAGTGTGTCTTTCTCAAACATCTGTTTGTTCCAGCCACGAAACCGAAGCCTGGTGTTCTCTTTGTGTCCACTGGAGCTGAAGCTGTCTGCGGTGCTGGAGGGTTGGGAACTCAGGCAGTGAAACGTGATGCTTTGGCTAGCCTCACTGCTCAGTAAATGGAGAAACTTCATCTGGACATTTCCTATGTCAAATACCATCTGTTGGAGAGAGAAAGTGCACAGACGGTGTAGATTGTGAACACTATAGCATCATGTCAAAAGGAAAACAAACCAGTTTAGACTTGGAAAAAGAACTGCTGATGCTCACAAAGCAAGAGATGGATATGCAAAGAGCTGGAGTGAGAAGTATCATCAAGAAACTTGGAGACAGCCACACAGTACAGAACAACCCTGTCAATGGAAGGAAGTGAACATTTTCAAAGAATCTGGAAAGAAAACCAGTGAGAGATGTGTCTAAAGACCCCAGAGCAACTGCCAAGACAGCAGTGAGTTACTTAGCCAAGTCAAGAAGTAGTATTTAAGACAGTAACTAGAACCCTGCACAGGAATGGACTAAGAGGTTGGAGACCAAGAAATACTGCACTTCTTCAGAAGAGACACCTTCAAGCTAGAATGAAGTATGCGAAAGACAACCTGGAGAAAGATTAAGCAGCCTAGAAAGGTGTTCTTTGCTCAGCTGACACAAAACTAGAACTCCTTGGCTAAAGAGAGTACAAGGAAGTACAACCCTCTGTCATAGTTTTATAATTTTGTGAATAATTTTGTTTCAGTGTGCAAAGTAAAATAATATAAGCATAATGCAGTATAGCAAAATAAAACTAACTCTAAATGAATCAAAATGAAACTTTTCTTGTACTGTCAGTGTTAAATACTATGGTCTGAATCAGGGGTTGGCAACTCCAGGCCTTGAGTGCTGGTGTCCTGCAGGTTTTAGATGTGTCCTTGATCCAACACAGCTGATTCAAATGTCTAAATTACCTCCTCAACATGTCCTGAAGTTCTCCAGAAGCCTGGTAATGAACGAATCATTTGATCGAGGTGTGTTGACCCAGGATGATATCTAAAACCTGCAGGATACCAGCACTCAAGGCCTGGAGTCGCCCACCCCTGGTCTAAAGTAAGAGTAAAAGTGTCCTTTTTTTCCCCCACTCGTTCAGTGTTACCTTATCAGTTGACACTGGATGTAAGCAAGTCTGTCCCCCTGCTGTAAAGTTGCAGAACACCTGGAAGGCATCAGACGTACAGCCCAGGTTTGGATCAACCCAGAACCAACCTGAAAAGAGAAGAATATTAATATTAAGACCTGCTACCTGTGCAAAATAGTGTCTTCCATGTATGGGTGAAGACACTCACCGTCTTTTAACTTGTGCTGGCAGTCCAGCAGGTCTTTACAGACACGAGCTGGGTTCTCCTTTGTCCCGAGAGGCTGTTTGAGGCTCTCGATCACACTGCTCAAATACTGTAGAGTCTTAAGTACTTCCGTGTTCTGGTCTGGCATGCTCATCTCCATATTCTGGAAACTCTAGTTAAGTACGAGGATGATAACACTGTGAACTCTCAAGTTTTAACCTGACTTCACAAATCTACTAATCCATAACTTCTCTACCCATCCTTATAAAGTGCTTCACCTCAGTCCTCAGGGCATCATTGGAAGCGGATGGACTGTAGACTGCTAAGTCGTCATATAACACCCTCTGTGGATTAAGAATCACCATATTCAGTTCAATGAAAACAATTCAGTGCCTTCATTATTAAACTGAAAGATTTTAATCTGTCAGCTTGCTCATTGATTAAAGTAAATATGGCAGCAGAAAGACATGTCCAGTTTAGTGAGAAAACTTTAACAGCGTCAGTGTACACTTTAATACCACACAAGGGCAGAAAAATAAGTCTTGGATCAATAAACAGCCACATTCTTGATTTTGGCTGCGGGAAAATTAACAAATTCCCCTCAGTATAAACACCACAGCGATCACTGAATGTGTGTACACAAAAAAGGCAGCTGAGTTGTTTTAGGGGGGTTCTTGGAACTGTTTGAACAGGAAAAGGTCATGTAGAGAGCAGAAAGCTGCATGATATCCAGAATCTGGGACAAACAAGAGTAGCCACGCCAGAAAAGGCTTTGTCAGTGCTACTGAAAAAACAATCACAGAGATCTTAGTTATTATTGACATACACCATTTGTTGGCTCATCTAGAGTAAGACAGGAAACAGGTGCTTGTCCTGGTTCGTTCATACCCTGCCACTCAGAAAAAAATGGCTTGTATTACTTATTTTTTACTAAAACGTTTATTTAAGCTTGAAAAAGCACATATCTTAGGTTTCAGGAAAGAAGAAAGAGAGAGATGTAACTCATTTACCCCCCCAACCACAATGAGATATAAATACCTACAGGCTAGGTAATATATATTCAAGAACTGTACATCATTACAACATCTGAATTTTACATTAAAGCAAGACTCCTGCTGTCTAGGCAATCTTGTCTGCATTACACAAAATACTTACTGTTGGACCAGGAGCGCCAGGGGGTCCCTGGGGTGGTAGAAAGAAAAGGACAAAATGAGTAACACACACACAGAAATGATCTCATTGTGGTTGCCATCATTTCACTTTTTGGTTTGTCATGTATGCGCCAATGGACTCTGAAGAAAATGTACACTGCAGGAAAATGGTAGAGTGTACAACCACAGAACTGCCCTAACCCCAGCTCGCCATGTCATTCTCTGAAGTCTTGAGTCACTTCTCACTTCTTTACATTTTGCTTCCAAGGAGACAGATTTGGACTCCAGGCTTTCTGTAAATCTTTCAGAAGTTTTCTTTCGACACTGGCTGCTTGTTCACTTATTTTTAGTCTAGTTCTTGCGCTTGAACATTTTTGGAGGAATGTTTTGTTGACGTTGTTTTTTTGTCTGTTTGTTGAATCATTAAAGCATCAAAGAAGCATCTAGTGTTATGTATAGACCAATTTTAAATTGTTGCCGTCCCCAAAACACAATTTGTGGTGAAGGTGAAGAAGAAGAAGAAGAAGGTGAAGAAGAAGAAGAAGAATGAAATGAAAACAACGGAATTAGAATCAAAACAATGGAATTTGAATGAAAACAATGGAAGTTTAAAACAAACAGAGTTAGAATGAAAACAACGGAATTAACATGAAAACGAGTAGAATTATAATGAAAACAAAAGCATTTGAATGAAAACAATGGAAGTTTAAAACAAACAACAGAATTAGAATGAATAGAACAGTTTGAATGAAAACAACGGAATTTCAATAAAAACAACGGAATTAACATGAAAACAACAGAATTTGAAGAAGAAGATTATTTGAAAGGGTTTCTCCAAGACTCAGGAGGTGAAAAAGAAGGAGGTGAAGAAGAAGGAAAAGTATGGTCAGCATAAAATGTTTCTGCACTTTTGCAACAACATAGTGAGCTATTAACTTAACATAGTATCTGAAACTTATGCCCTTAAGAAACAGGACAAAATCCAACAAAGACCTGACACAGTAAAACAATGGCAACACCAAATTTGAATCTAAATCATTATCAATATGTAGGGGGAGAAAGTCAGGAGAGAGGTACCACAGGGAGCGTCTACAGCAAACTGTAAAACATGGTGGAGGCAGAGATTTTGATCTACCATGCAGTACCATTTGGAAAGCATCTGATTATCAAAAGCTTTTTGACCTTATTCAGCATGGAAATGATCCCAAACATGCTGCCAATGCGGTGTAATCATACCTGGATACACACAATGATGTCAATCACACATGGACTGGTCTCCCCAGAGACCTCAACATTATTGAGGCAGTGTTGGATCATCTCAACAGAGAACAGAAAGAAAGGCAGCCCAACATCCAAAGAAAAGCTTTGGATGTTCTTCAAGAAGCTTTATGAAGTTCAGAGTGTGCTGAAGAATAAAGGTGGTCATACCAAATATTGATTTTCAAACACATTAAAAGCCCACAAACTGAGTTTTTGCCTTTCATACTATATTTCCATGCATGTTTGCACATTTCCATAAATCCTCGCATCTATTTCTTATTTTCTAATAAAATATAAAGCAATGAGAGGTGACTCAAAACATTTGCACTTCTGTATATTTGACCTGTGAAAACTCTCATTCATAATTGTTCATAATCCAAAATAACAGTGAAGTATATACAGTAGTTCTGTGTATACAGTAGGAATCATTCTGTAAAGTGATAGTGTAGTTAGCACTTACTCTGGGTCCAGGGCTTCCCTGTGGTCCCTGAGGCCCCTGAAAGAGTCAGGCACATAGAAAATACGCATTAAAATGGATAAAATGATTACGATACACATACACTTCTACATAAATAACACACACGACGAAAAATAAAATAGATTAAATAAGTGCAGCCTCACAGTGAACAGAATGGAAGAGATTCGTGATTCATCTTCCTTCGAGCGCCTTGAAGCGACTGTTGTTGTGATTTAGCGCTGTATAAATAAAATTGAATTGGACTGAATTGAACTGAATCCTTCTGAGATGCTCTGTAGAGCGACAGTAGTATCACACACATACTGCCCCCTCTGGTGGACTAGGGACAAAACATTGGTGCAGCTGAACTTCATGATGTCTGTAAGTGGGATCTCAAGTCCTTTATATCCATACCATATTGTGAGCACATTTTAACAGCATCTGAGTAAAGCCTAGGATTAGAGGCCCATTGAGTACAGTGTGTTTGCGTGTGGTAGGGTGAAATGCAGAGGGATTTGCAAAGAACTGACAAACTAACTACCACAACTGAGAAGTGACTGTGTGGATTACACTGCGGCTTTCCCTGCTAACATTTTGTCAAGGCACTTCCTCAGCATTGTTTACACAAGAGGGCCCCACACTGCGCTCCAGGAGAGCGTGCTCATTATGACTCAGCCATAGCCTTAGCCTAAAGTGTCATACAGCACCGACACTTTAAGAAAGCCGTATAAACAAAACTACCACTACACCCTAGCTCACATTCATGTAACTTTCATCATCTACAGCTCTGTTTTTACACGCACAAACGGCTTTGAGGTGGCCGCTAAGACAACCGAGTGTTTCTCAGTCAGGAATGTTTGACACTTTGGCAGAGTGCAATCATGACATAATAATACAGAAGACTTTCCAGGTTTTGATTAAAGGGTTTGATTTCATCTCACCATTTCACCACCGTTTCCTTTTGGACCCCTTGGCCCCTGCAAAAAAGGATAACATAGCATAAAGACACATACAGCACTGTATTCCAATCTGTATTATCAATTAACTGTCTTTATTGGAAATTAAACAATACATACAGTGAAAGTCTGAATGTCAGAGTGTAATAATTCCTTTTTCTTTGTACAAGTCTTACACACACACATACACAAAATGAGAAAAAAAACCTACAGGTTTTCCCATTGGACCCATTTTTCCTTCAGGGCCTAGAGGTCCAGTGAAGCCCTGGAACAAACAGTGACATTGCTGAAAAAGCAGTAAAAACATCTATAAAGACTTCAAGGTGTACTGCACATGTGTCTACATTCATGTTCTCTTCATAAACACTTTGACAACAGGGAACAAAACAGAAATGTATTTATATTTCTGAAAGTTCTTTCCTGAGTGGGATTTGATTTAAAGCAGTACTTCTGAAGAAAGCACCATTGTGTGCCTACCTGGTCCTATTTCAGTTTCTATTAAACTCACCAAAGTACCCATAGGACCTTTAGGACCAGGGAAACCTCTCAGTCCTAAATCACCAGTTGGCCCCTGTTTCAAGGAAAAAGATATTTGTTATTTCTTATTCTAACCTACTCTCCTGTTATTTTTTATCGTTTTTCTATATGCTCTTAATACATGTTGGCCACTCAGTTGTTTACCTTAGGTCCTGGTAAGCCCTGTAAACCAATCATGCCCAAATCTCCAGTTTCCCCCTATAAAAAACAAAAAACACAATATGCAGAAGATGGCTCTTTTAAAAAAAAATTCTCTTATGTGATGTAATCGGGGCTGACAGCAAATCTCTCAACAATATCCTCAGTAGAATTACGGAGATTTACTCATAAAGGTGGGTGCCTAAGACAAATAGGTCTTAAGACACATGCAAAACATAAAGCCAACACTTATTATTGACAATAGAAAATAAGTTGTTTATTTCTTTCTTCTCCAATGGAGAAGAAAGGAACTTGATATTTGTTATTTAGTATACTGAACATCCAATAGCAAATCTCTAGCCCAAATTCTGGGCCCCATAAGTCTGAAGGCATTTTTGAGGCACAAAATGTGGTTTTAGTGTCAGGGCTACAGTTAGGTTTAGGCTAAGGGTTAGGCATTTTTGATGGTTAGGGTAACGGTAAGTGGCTAGGGAAAGCATTATGTCAATTAGATGTCCTTACTAAGATATAAAAGGCAAGTGTGTGTGTGTGGAGGTGGGGTTGATTTACTTGATTTTTCACCCAGTTTTAATACCAGACACAACAGGGACACTAGGCAAGCCTTATAAAGACCCTTCTTTTCTATTTCAAAAGAACTGGGGCACACACAGAAGACTTTCTGTCAATCTGCGGCAGTCTCAGTGCACACACTCACATGACCTAGACACACTGTGAGAGGATGGATGTCTGCGTCCTATCCTGTGTCTAAGCACATGCCTTCCAGGGTGGCAGACAGTGTTTGTACAGCCAGTCTTCCACATTCTTTAGACAGCTCCACTTTGAAACCGGTGACTCTGGCCCAGAGACTCTATTGACTAAAATGTGTAAAGGGATCTGACCCAAGGGTCTGAGTCTCCTCTCAGTTTCAGGAGCATCAGTGGAGATAACTATAGGAGGGGAGAGCAAGGGATTAAATGCTGTTTCTTTTTTCTTCTTCGGGGAGTTACATAAGTAAAGCAGAGCACCTCTTTTTCAGGTCCCTGGAGTGTGAGGATCTTACATAACTTGGCCTCACCAAGTGGAATGTTTCCATTCCTATTCTCGCCCAGATAATTTGTTACTCTACTCAGGTTGGAAAAGTGTCAGGCACACATTGAAACCTCACCAAAGATTGGCTTCATATGTCCCTGAAGCTATATTTAGAGAGGTATTAAAGAATGTATATAAGCTTATAAAGCCATATTTCAACAAGTGCATTCCAGTGGAAAGTAATGTATATACTCTACCGGGTACATGAAAAAAAAAGACATGACAAGTATCTGTGAAAAACACACAGGCTGAAATAAAAACTGTACAAATGTGAAGATTAAAGAGTTACAAAATGTGTCAGGCATAGAATTAAAAAAAAAATCTATATTGTATCTTGATTTAATATTATGCGATGGAGCTAGTTAATTTGATTTTGTAGCACTGTCTCTAAATGTGAATTCAGCTACCAGCATCCTGGTCCTGGGCCCCAGCATTGTGAGTTAGATGGAGCTTGAAGTTTTGGTTTGTTTAGGGGTTACAGTTCATTTATTTAGCGTATTTTGTTGTATTCCTTGTTCCTGGCTGTTTATTCCTCCCTCTGTGTTTGTCCTCTTGTGTCTAGTATTCTGCATTTAGTTAATTTATGTGTCTGTGCTTCCCATCCGTTATCACACTTCTTGCCTCCCCTGTGCCTCGTTGTGAAGTCTTAGAATTTGATATTCTCGTCTTTTGATTACTTCCTGTCCTGCTTTGATAGTCCCTCGTCTCTTGGTCACTGTGTGTAGTTTTGTTTCCCTTGTCTTGCTTTCCCAATGGAGTTTCAGCTGTGTTCCCCAGTGTTTCCAGTCTCCCTAATTACCTGCTGCGTGTCTATATATTCTCTGAGCCTCCCTAATGCCTCTCTTATTGTTTGTTTTACCCATGAAACACCAGCAATAAACACTGTTTTAAGTTTAAGTCCTGTCCTGCATCAGAGTCATAATCCTGTCTTCTAAACACTGTCCATGATGAACAGAACTGATCCTCAAACATACAGTTAGAGCCAAATGTTTTGCACACTGAGACTGTTTCTGTGCACCACCGCAGTGGATTTTAAATCAAAAAAACAAGATGTGATTGAAATGCAAATTTTAGCTTTAAATTATCTTAAAAAGAGTTTAACGAAAGTTTTTAAATTAACTGTTAAGGAATTACAGCTGTTTTTATATATAGGCCTAATTGTATGTCAAAACTTTGATAATAAATCACAGAACTACCACACAGTTTAAAACAAACGTTCTCAAGTACTATTAACGATTGACTTCCATTTTAGGACTTTGCTTGCATGTACTCACAGACAGCCCTTTGGGTCCTGGGTCTCCTTTCTTTCCCTGGTCACCTGCAGCTCCCTTCATGCCTTTGATTCCAGGGCCCCCCCTGTCTCCTGGTAGGCCAGGTTCTCCCTGATCCAATAAAAGGTCAATTAAACAGTTTAGGTGCATGTCACAGTAGCATTTTATCTCACCGGAGATGACTTTCTTTTTCACAAAGAAAATGGGTCTTTATAATGATTAACATTTCCACCTTGTGACCTGGCGGTCCCCTTTCTCCAGAATGTCCAGGAAGTCCAAGTTCTCCCATTGGACCTGGCCGTCCAGCAGGCCCTTCCAGTCCCACTGAGCCCCTCTGACCCTACATACACACAAGAGATGATTGAACAAATCTTTGCCAAGGTTAAAAAGGTACTAAAGTTAGTGTGCTTCCTCAAAAGGCACAACACAAAATCCACAAAACATTATGCCACTGTTTAAAACACTACTCTACAATAGTAAATGACATATATAGTGACACATTTGAGGTCTATCTTATGGGTGCCTCTTCTGTTTAAATGTTGCTATTAAACAAATGACACTCAAACTTCTGACAAAGCAGACAAAACCACAAGCATAGTCCTCTGCAAAAGCTAAACACAAGTGTATAAATGCATGTTGGAAAAATCATTTGGAACTTGAGTGTTAGTGGAGAGGGTTATTTACTGATGGTAAATATTGACATCTACTACAATTAGCTGCTATAGAGTACAATGAACACTATTTCCAGTGTTTCATTATATAAACAAAATTCTAAAATTGTTGTGTTGAAGCAATTTTAGAACACGGGTCCTCGACAGCGTATGTCTAAAGGCTGTCCAGAAAACCTGTTAGTGAGTTGTTTTTTACTTTGTAGACCACAGTGGTTTCCTGCTCCATCAGCAGTGTAGGTGAGGCAGCAGGGAGCCTGAGATTTTAGAATAACACACTCAGTGAGTTGTTGCCTCCCATGTGGCTGACAGTGAAGAGACAGGATACTTTAGGAATTTCGGTGGAATTACACCACCAGTGGTTTACTGGATGAAACCCACAGTATGCAGGTGTTGGCAAACCCTTAGATAAACCAAGGTCTGAACAATTTACCCTTCACCTTTCCCCACATACAGGAATGCGGGTAAAAGGGGCTATGTGCCATTTAGAAATCATTTTAACTTCTAATCAAAAGAAAATGACTTGGAAGGTAAACATAAATTTGTTGAATTTGAGCCCGAAAGAGACGGATTTTAACTTTTCAACTAATTTGCACACAAGAGGGTCTGTAAATGTCACGAATGGCAGACCAGATTAAACCTAGATAACAACATCCATGGACATCTGGTACTTGGCATGTGATGCATAATCGGTTCATCATTTTATCATATTAGAAATTAATGTTGTGATTCTTTTTAACATGAGCATGAATTGTTAAGTTATTTCCAAAAATTTCATTTATGATGTCACAGTGAATTCTGTGCCAACTTAGGCACAAAGGGCAAAGACGATAACGACAAAAGGATTTATGAAACCTGACAGTTTTTTCTTGGCAGCTTGAGTGAAAAACTAAAACTGATTCACAGAAAAGCTGAAAATTATTTGAAAGGGTTTCTCCAAGACTCAGAATCAGCCGCTTTTAAGCAGCAGTTTGATTTAAAGACTTGAAGTTAAGGAGTGAAGAATGTCCTTTATCAAGTAAAACAACAACGGCCCTCTACTACAGCAGACCTGAAAATTTGCCTTCTTGTGGAGCTGAAAGTAAAAAGTGATGCAATGTCAAATCATTGCATTACTTTTTACACAGCAATGTAAGACATGTTACTATATTTAAATTAGACAGATATAATTTTAAGGGATTATTCACGTTCTTTCAACACCAGTGCAGTTGGGGATGTTACCAATGGGAAACTGTATAGTTTTAGTTCATCTGAAAAGCATCAATGGCTAAAATTAGCCTCACTAGACTTTCATACAACATTATCTAAATGAAAGCCAGACCAGTAGGACTTGGCTTTCCAACTTGGCTAAAAGGCCTTTTGCACGCATGTAATCCCAGTCCACTTTGGCTGCATATATATTTGGAGAGGCCCAAAATGAAGAGGCCAATCAAATCAAACAAGACATTTAATGATCAGTCCAAGTCTCCAGTCCCACTCATACAATAACAGATGGAAGGAGCTGGAGTAAATCTTTGGTCACTTGCAATTCCATGAGTCCCATTTGTTGATTTTTGTGGTGCTACAGAAAGCACGCCGCAAGTCTCCAGTAAAGGAACTCCCCTGTTGACAGTTTAGCTGTGCAACTACGTCTTTCGACTCCTTCTGCGACCAACATTAACAGTGCTCATGGTGAAAAACATTCAACTGAACTCTGCTTTTTAAATATATTTCATTAATGTGAGACTATTGAATTGCCTAAAATAGTAAGCTAATCAATTACTTAAGGCTACCGTAGTTAGCGTTTGCTATAATGTTAATCCCAACACCAAGGAAACGCTGCTGTCTATATGTCACCGATTACCTGTCGACCTTGTTTTCCTGGGAGTCCTGCTAAGCCAGTTGGTCCCGGGGGGCCATCAGGGCCTGGATAACCCTTCATTCCTGTGAGCCCAGGTAAACCAGTCGGCCCCTGTTAAATGACAGTGTCAGTTTCAGCCAGAGGGGCATTTAAAAATACCATCAATCTTTTCGTAAAACATCACTTTCCGTCAATAATCTCGTGACTATATTTACACCTGTGATTCTTCCTCTGATGCTTAGCCTGAAGCACTGAAGTCCACCATCTGGATCGTTAGAAATTACAGTAAAATATTTATCCTGGTCTTCTCTGTCTTCATATTTGTCAGTTACTTTGTCTTTCAGTTACTTCGTTTTATTTTGAAGGTTGGTTTTCTTGTGTGTCTTGCTCTGGGTTTTGTCTCCTGTCTTTGTTCCTTTCCTGCCTGTTTATTTCCAACTGTGTCTCATTGTCAGTCATCCCTAAGCCTGTATGTCTAGTCTTGTCTTTCTCTTTGTGTAATCATCTGCTCCCAGATGTCCTACTTTTGTCTTTAGTGCCTTCCTCATAGTTTGATTTAGTTTAGTTTTTGCATTTTTATTGCAATCATGTTGGGTTTTGGCTTATCAAGTTTTTTAAATTAAAGCTCACATCTGTTTATTTTCTCAATGATCACTGTTGATCTTGTGATTTTTTTTCTTTTAAAGGAATGAGAACCGTGTAGACATATGCAATAATTTGATGATGCAGAAAGTTCTCAGATAATGTAAAGAGGCGGCTGCTTCTCTTTAGGCCATTCACTTAACTGAGCTAATATGATGCTTACTTCAATGCCGGGAGCTCCAACCAGACCTCTTGCACCTTTCTTTCCAGCCAAACCCTAGAAAAACATAAACATGAAAAATAACATGTGCATTAAAAAGAAAACACAAATGTTTTAGTATATCACTCTCTACACAGTAAAAATGTGATTTTTACTATACTTCACAGAGAAATGTTTCAGATTTTAGTGAAAATCACTGAATACTGTTGCAAGAAATGTCCAGTTCAAAACCTTTATGGATACTTTAAAACCATAACAGCTAAAAACATCAACCCAGTGACAGTGATTTATTCATAGTCCCAGAGAGATATTGTTTAAGAAATGCTTTATCAAAGCTGTTAATCTAAAACAGGCATACAGAAGATCCTCAAAGTTTCCAGTGTTTCCTGGCAGGCTGCTAAGTTCTCAGTGCTTCTAAGCATATGGAAATACAAGTTCCATGTTAAGGTATTGCACAAACTTAATTTGAACTCGAGTTTGGCGAAATCCACTGAAATGGTTGGATAGTATGTGAACTGCTTATATAATCACTCTTCTATACAAGCTGTTTCGCATGTGGTGGCGAGTCAGTCATGTCTGTGACACTTCAAGATTACAAAAGGCCGTATGGAACCTGATCAAGGAGCGTCAAAGCTGTTGCACAGGGAAATCATAGTTATGCATAGTTATGCAATTAGAAAGCCTGTGAAGACTGAGGGCTCTAAAGAACATGAGACTAAGCAAGCAAACCTGTTAGTTCAAGGTAGCACATGTTAGTAAAACATATCTGCATTTTAAGTATCAAAGAACAAAAAGCAATGAGCCATTAATAAACATCAGATTAAATATTTGAGAAGTTTAATGGTGCATTCAGGGTGTAAGGAAAAGCTGCAGTTCCCTGGTTGCTGTCCAAACTTCATTGCTCCAAGCATCTTTTTTTTCTTCAACCGCCTGCTTTCTATCTCGATGAAGTAAGCAGAATTCTACCACAGCTGAGCTAAAATTATCTAGCGTGACAAGCAGCTTAAACATCTGTAGCAGCATGCTCCTGTGGTGACAGCTAAAAAAATGACAAATTGGGGATTTTGGTTAAATCTGTTTGCATCTGGTTTTGTACATTTTCTACTGTCAGGTGTAAATCAATCATTCCACACAGAGAAGAGACCAAATTTAGTGATTTCCTAAACTATTCACATTATTGAAAAGCTGTATTATGCTGTATGTGAATGGTGTCAAGTCTCACCGGAGCTCCTTTTTCTCCTTTTGGGCCTGGTTCTCCGGGGGAGCCTGGAGATCCCTGTGCGAAGGAAGAATACACTATAAAGTAAGTAGAATATAAACACGCAAAATATTATCAAGCTGTGTAGATCTATATAAAAATGATATGCAATATTATGATTATAAGGAATATCCTTGTTTACCCTACTTCTTAATCGAGTCACTTTTAACACTCCACAGCATATACAGTATATCCCACAGTATAGATCCTAATCTAATAGGCATTTTCCTGTTAGGAGAACAATCACACTCTCAAACTGAATAAAAAGTTTTGATTTAAAGACGTACTTATCTGTCACCCTTTGAAAGAACACATTTAGATATTTCATATATTTATCATCACCACAATATGGCCAGCACACAGTAGAGATATTTAACTGTGGGTAAATGTAAAAAAACAACAGATTAAATAGTGTTGCTACGGCTGTGTGGGTTCTCTGCCATTAGGTCATGGTAGTCTTAAGCTTGAAAATAAAAAGGCAACCAGACTTCTTTAAGTCTTCTTTAGCTCTCATCCACGAGCCTTCTTCAGTCTAAAACTTCGGTTTAGTTCTTTGTAAATTTTTAGGCAGCTGTTTACTGACTTACCGGTGGGCCTTGTGGTCCCGAAGCCCCACGAGGTCCAGGGGTACCGATATAGCCCTGAAACATAATTTTCAGATTTGATAAGTAACTTTTTATTTGTGAATAATACATACACATCATTCTCATGTTCTTTACTAAAGAGGGAGCCCAAAAGCATAATTAATGTCTATACCCAAATGCCTCTTTTCCACCTGCAGTAAAAACTCAGAGGCTCCATAGTATCAAAACTAGGATTTTTTTATATTATCTATAACTGCACCGAATTAAGCTATTTCATCCATTTACTTAACTAACCAGTCTGTCTTTTGTCCTGTCTAAGGAAACTACAGAATAATACAACAAAAACAAATGCATCTAAAAACCAAAATGTTTTATATGTTAACGACAATGAAGATTTTTGAATTTGGAGACGAGTTCACAGACTAGCACAGACCCCCCCAGTTAATACGTTGCCATCACCGTGAACTTGTGCTCAAGTGTGTGTACTTCTTGGGAAAAAGCAACAGATTTTCTCAGCCTTATTGCTCGGATTTTGGTAATCCTCTCCAACATGTGTGGTCTGCTCTTCATGCGAAAGGGGCAGCGTGGAGTATAAACAACAATCAAGCAGACTGAGCGGAGTGCCGTGTGTCTGACGTTTAATGGTTCGTTCCTACCTGATAGCCTTCATCCCCCGACTCTCCACGCTCTCCTCGTTCCCCTGGAGGCCCCTGCGTAGACAATGAATGCACACACATGAATGTGCATACTGCATATACATACATGACTGTCTTTTACCTGCACAGCTTCAGGTGAGCTGGGCACCTACTCAGACTCACTCCCCACATATCAAACACATGAATCTCTCTGAACGTGATTACAGGGTACAATAAAGCAGAGGCTGGCATTGTATTGCTTATACTATACACTGCAATTCTGTGCCAACTTGAAAATTCAATACTACTGACGTGCAGACAGCCAATACCTCCAACTGTTCATGCAGTGTAGCCTCTGTCAGTAGTCATCATGACTATTGCAGGGGAAATGCATCTTAGAGAACACAACTGTTGTATGACTGCATGACTCCGGGGTTTCTAAAGCCGCTTTATGCTGATCCTCCTTTGATATTAGTTTAAGAATGAGTCACTGTGAAATATGCTGAATCCTTGTGGTGACTTAGGTATTAGGAAGAAAACTTTAGCTGTGCCCTGTGTGTGAGGTAGCCGTTTTGTCTCTAACTTCTCAGTCAGTAATTAAGACACAGAAGGTTGATAATCGCTTCATGCACATGACAGATTTAGGATAAGAAACTTTAACATTCATTTTTTATCAATGAGTGCATTTGGTGCTAAAATCAGGAGCTGATCAGGATTAACTTTTACATCCAGTCTCAATCTGGTATTTAAATTGCTTTGGATAAGCAGAGCAAGGAGAGTTCAGAATGGAGAGTTTAAAGGAAAGCAAGACCTACTGGTTCACCTAAGGGCCCTGGCAGTCCTGGGGTCCTGTTGTCCTCGCCTGGGTAACCCTGGGATGTAGCAAACGCAAACATACAATCATAGATGAGTGGATGTAGATTGCAGGCAGATAATTTAGTACTTTAAAGAACTCTGAATAACCTAAGAAATCCAGTTAAGGACATAAGTCACAAATTCAGGTATCAAATTACCTTTTCACCTTTGGGTCCTGGCGGGCCAACGGGCCCAGGCTTTCCAAGGTGCCCCTAAAGAAAAAAAAGAAAACCTGACTATTGTACGTAATGGGGCTGCCACACTTATGCTGGCTTTTAATCAGAACTGTTTTTTAGGGATAAACAAAATTCCATATATTATGTCAGATTCAATCAAGTCTGAAGGACTCTAAAAGCACACATGCACACACAGATTCACAAAAAACATTAGCAACAAGCATTAGGCTCTATTTGTGTAGAATTTGTAAAGATATTTTCTGATATCTAGTGTTTTTGAGGATATCTCAGGCTACCGAGAAAAGCAAAGAAGGATGACTGATGTGTCAGTCATCCTTCTTTCTTCAATAACTGTGAGTAAAGTGTTCTGGCATGAAAATCTCAGGGCACTGTACTCATGGGGTTTTGTGCGTTTCTGAGCATGTGCACATATGGTTGTTAAGTTTTCGTGTGTGTGTGTGTGTGTGTTTATCCCACATGGTTATACAATACACATTCATGTATACACGAGTGAAGACAAAAAGACTGTTTTCATGAAACCAAGTTTAGAAAAGAAAAACTTACTGGGTATCCTGGAAGTCCTGGTTGCCCGTCTATCCCCATGACTCCAGGCTGACCCTGGAAGCAATGCAGAAAATGCGAAATAAGGCCTTGAATCAGTCATGGTGCTTCTGCTTTGCTTTTTAGGTCTTCTCCAGATAAATATATCTTTGGCAGGCTTATAAATCGTTGATCCACAGCTATATCAAAGTAGTCTCAGTGGTTCTACTGAAAGGGGAGCTGAAAAAATGTCTGGCATCCTCCTAGCTTGCCATCTCTTACATCTTCTTGCTTTGGTTTTAACAGTTTGCTTTGGTTTTAAAATTCTGAGTTCGATTGACTTCAGCAGTATAAAGAATTAATTATACACAAGATGTGTCTTTTTCCCCTCTCTAGCCCATTATAGCTAAAGGTTCAGCTGATACAATTCCACAGATTCAATTAACAAACATCATAGACTGCAGGCCACACCTTCAATATAAACTGTGGCTTGCAGTCTTCAACACCTACAGTAGTAGAAGAAGAAATGGGACCTTACAGATGTGCCTCGAGTTCCCCTGGCACCTTTCAGTCCTGGCTCGCCCGGCTGGCCGATGTCTCCCCGAGCGCCAATCTCCCCAGCAAGACCAGGAGGACCCCTCTCTCCCTGTAAAAGATTGTAAATATAATTAAAAGACATAAAAATTAGTATTATTAATAAATCTTGCTGTTTTCGTTTTATTGTAAGCAGGTTACTTTAAAAATAAACTATAAGACTAGATGCCTCAGTGGCTCTCTGTGTTAAATGTGCCCTTTGTGTTAAATGGAACTTGGCTGATCAGGATATTTACTTTCTTTCCGTGCCGTCCTCTGTTTCCTGGGGGACCCACTTTTCCTTCTGGACCCTGTAAAGTGATTGCCAGTAAATTATATTGCTTAAAATACGTTTTAAATTATCCCAGAACAGACTCTGTCATATTCGTGATTCTATCTCACTTTATTGCCCGATGTTCAGATTAAACACTAACCAGCAGATACTGATACACTAGATACACTCTGAATCTGCGTCCTTCCCTCCAGATAACAGTGACCTTCTTGCTCCTTGTCACCCATGGCTAGACTTGGATCTGTATCTCCAAACACCAAGAACCTAAGATCTGCAGCTCTCAGACCATGCTACACATCCAAAATCTCTGACAAGGTAAATTTATCAACCCAGTAGCAAAACGTTTTTATTGAAGAGCAGAGTGACCCCTACTGGGAATCAAAGGTATTATTTACAGAAATGTGTCTCTAGATTTCCCTCATTTACATGAAGTTTGCTGTATTATCTGAAAGTTAAACTTTGGGACCAATATTAACTTACACGGAAGCCCTGTTTCCCAGGCTCTCCAGGTGGCCCCAGGGGTCCAGGATCCCCTTCTGTCCCTTTCTCCCCTGGCTCCCCAAAAGGCCCACGCTCTCCAGGTTCACCCTGGCAATTTGACGTAGAAAGAGGAAAACAGGCACACAAGAAAAGAGTAAAAGTAAAGACAATTCAGCAACAATAGAATAAGCTTTTATTATATTACCACTAGAAAGATGGAAGATTTGGGGCAAACTAACATTACTTTCACCCGCTTCCGTAGATTTTAATATCATACTCAAATCCAGTGTGAAATTAAGTGGATATACTAAGTAATGCAATGAGATTCAATGTACCACTGGGATGACCTATTTTGGAATCCTGAGCTAATCTGCGGATGTTCTAACATTTTGATTTACTATCATAGGGTCAGTCCTGCTAAAATAAATCTTTTGCCTCCCTGGTTCATTTGATCAGAAATAATCAAGAACACACAAGTCAACAAACCTTGGCTCCATCTTTTCCCTGAGGTCCGTCTTCACCAGGGGGACCGGGAGGACCCTTAAAACATAAAAACAGTTTTAAATACATCTGCTGTAAAAAGTTAGAAATCAGCAGTTCCTATTACATCTCAACTCAAGTGCCAAGAAAACTACAATGCATCTATGAATTTTTACTTCAGTTTTAATTGGAGCCGTTTATGAAATAGACATTGATTCTTAGTAACAGGCATGCTGCTTCTGGAAATCCTCGGCAAGTTTAAATAATACTCTGCACAACTTCACATCCCTTGGTAACACAAGATTGTTTAATAATTTGTGTAACCTGTGGTTACGTGTGATTAAAAAAAAGCTCCCAGCCCGACCTAATCCAACCTACTGCATGCATGCATCCTCAAATATACTTGCACATCACTTCAATGTGATGAGAACTAGACTTTATCTTGTATTTATAATGTGTTTGTTTAAAACAAAAATACATTAAGGGATAATTATTTTTGCGTAACCAAAAGGCAAAAATCATGCAGCGCTCTCTAAAATGGAAATAGATTCATGAAAAATTCAAATTATGTTGAAATCCACAATATAATCATTTAAACTATAAAACCTAGACCTCATAGAACATCTGCACTGGTAAGATCTCCATGGAAACAACCATACTGCCACATGTCACATATGATCCAGGTTTTTGTTTTCCATCCAAGTATTTGATAGAAAAGGATTGCAGATTTAGCTCGCTTCCTCTCACACATTTTACATAATCAAAATAGTTTTAAGTACATATGAGGAACTTAAAATACATGAAATGATGAAAGGAAGATAGAGACTGGGGCATAAAGTGCGTGCATGTTTGACAGAAGCCGCTTGGCCCCTCTGCTGCTGACAGCTTATATCCAGTACTCATGGGCTGCATCGTGCCATTCTTTGCAATAAGCCTCGACTTAATGAAACACTTATCTAACACACAATGTTTTTGAATGGATCTTGCACAGTTAAGCCCTGTCATGTTAAAAAATCTGCCCACGGACAGCCAGCCATTCAAAGCTCTGCCTAATTCTGTGCACAACACGGGAAGATGAAACTAAAGCAGTCTGTTCCATCTACATATATATATATATATATATAGTTTATACATCACACAAACACTCTTGTATTTCTACTTTCTTCTGGCAAGCGGATAAAACATCTCTGTCAGAATGAGGGGGGTGAGTAAATATACAACTGGGTTAGGGTTACCCGAACACAGGGAAGGAAGGGATTAGCAAACTGCAGTCACTCACTCTCATTCCCTCCTGCCCCTGCTCCCCTTCAGCTCCTGGAGGCCCAACATCACCCTACAGGGAGACAAACCACAACAAGAAGCTGGCTGGAGGTCAGAACACACTTACATATTTGCATCACCCGCTGTTTCACTTTCAATGAGCGTGCCCATTGATTTGCAAATTAGTGGAGCAGGAAGAAGGCAAAGGTTCAAGAATTATAACAAGACAGTACAAACCTTTTCCCCTGGCTCTCCAATGGCACCTGGTTCTCCCTCTAAGCCTGGTAAACCCTACAATGATGGGAAAGAGAACCATAGGCAATATTTCATTTGCATACATTTGGATAGGATTGTCAAATAATACTCATAATCAATAAAGCATCATGAGCATTTAATGTAAAGTACTTCAGGTCCTTGTTCTCCATCAGGTCCAGCCTCTCCAGCAGGTCCTCTGGGTCCCTGAAAGAAAAAGAACCACCATGGCTAAAGCACACAAACACAATGATTCAGGAATCTCATTAACTTCTACATCAGGAACTTAAAACAAAATAGAACAAAATAGATATAATAAAAAATTCTAGCATGTAATGCCCCAACTTTTAATTATATGTCTAGTCTAGAAAAAGAACTGAGAGATGAGATTGAATGAGTCTGAAATAAAAAGACTGAAGACCAGCCAAACACACAAGATGAGACCTATAACATAAACCGAGCATCTAGCATTACAGAAAGCTCTCACCCTTATAAATATCTGTATCTGACTGTTTGACATTCCTCCTGCCCCTGTGGGGACTGAAGGAGTTCCAGGCAAATTAAGAATTTGAAGACTAAGCCAAAAAGGGAGGCACAAGGTGGGGAGCATTCAGGTGTGGTGAAAGCAGAAGAGGGAAGAAAATAAAGAATATCAAATATATACTCCCTCCCCCGAAATGATTCTCTTTCTGCTAAGATCAGAGCTTCTCGTGTGATTTAAACTGTAACAGCTTCTCCCTCGCGAAACTCGTGCGAGCATCTACGGGCGAGCGCGTTCTCCCCGCTGTCATTACATGTTCTGCTGAAGGTGTTTTTCACAGCATGCGGTTTGTTTGCAGTTTCCTGTAACAACCACATCAATGCAGCAGGAAAAAAGCGCATACTTACTGGTTCACCTTGGGCTCCCCTCTCCCCGGTGCTGCCTGGAATACCTGGTTTTCCCTGGAAACATAATCATGAGCTCAGTGGTGATTCACTCAAACATCCTGTGTAGTTAACAGAAGTCATGCACGGCTTCTCGTCATTACCAACACCACCATCATTATCACCACAATTTCCCGTGTGGCCACACACACGCGATGGCTGAGTTTAATATTTCAAGGTTGCCTGACAGCTACAGACACAACACAGAAACTCCAGGATGAGACTCTGTTTGTCGTAGTCCAAACATTGTATAGCCAAGACACTCCAATTATGTGACCAATGGCATTTGTTTTTATGCCTGTGAGCTAAATTTGCAACATCAGAAGTTTTGTGGCTCATGAAGCAGAGCAGGTCATCTGCTAATTTAAAGGTTGGTGGTTTAATCCCTGGCTACTCCAGTCTATGTGCCAAAGTATTCTTGGGCAAGATACTGAACCTTGAGTTACTTCTCGTGCACTTATCGAAGAAAGTATTTAGACACAAAAAAAAGTGCGTATGTGATGAGACATGAGGTATAAAGTGCTTTATACAAACAAGTCAATTTACTATTTAATTCAATAAGGTAAGTCCTTTGGATATTAATTTAGAGCAGCATAGCTGGTTAAAGTCCAATAGTCCCAGTCAAAAGGACATTCAACCGCTAAAAATCATTTACTGGCATTCCTGAATGGAAACATAACTGTAATTTGGCATCTTAATCCAGAAATAATAACATCATTTACCATTTACTATCATTTTGATTAAAGAGCTTGTGCACAATGGTGGTTTAACCACTACAGAAACATAAAAAATGATTTTGTTAATTCCCAGTGCTGTTAATTTAGGGCTTCTGTAGCATTGCTTCCGTCTACTGAAAAGGTTAGACACAAGGGAAAACTATGTTTTCAAACTGTACACGAGGTGAGTGAAATGAACTAAGGGGAGAAGTACAAAAAAGCACAAAAGCCAATGACAATTTTTAAAGTTCACTTACTGTTTAAAAACAAGAGCCAGTTAGAGTAATGGGCTAAAAAAAGAGCGTGGACCACAAAAAGATTTATGAGCAGCAGTCACAACCACTGTCAGCTGCTTTAACTTAACAGAACTGCCTTCGACTGTGAGCTTCATGGGACATGACATCACAGATAGCATCATTTTCTCGCTATGACTCAATTGGTTCTTTTTTCTCTTTTTTTTTTGCACAGAGAAAATAGGAATTAGAATGAGTTACAAGTTTTGAGAGATATTTTATTGGGCACAAGATGGCGCTAAGACGTCAGAGTTGGAAAAATTGAAACAATGCTGCATCTTTGGCAGCAGCAAGGAAAGGTAGAGAAAGTTCCTTTAAAAGAGTGCAGTAGCAGCAACAGTGGGACAAAAGCTACTGTCAGCAGAAACTCCTCGCTGTGAGGTGAGGATGCAAGCTGTGTTTGGAAAGCACACAGGTTGAAACAAGTCCCAAGTTTGTGCTTGATGTCCCGTCCAAAGGATGGCACGAATGTACTGAACGAGTGTTTCACTGTACCGATGGCTGACTGAGAGAGAGAACGCAGGCCCAGACGCGTCTTTGTAGGTGTTTGTCTGATAAGAATGATTACCAACAATCCCAAAGCGTCAAATGTTCAGCCAAGACATGATTTGTGGGCAAGTAAAGAAGCTCATTTGTCAGTGGTAAATGAAGACAAGCCAAACAACAGCACGAAAAGAAATGAAGGTGATAAACAGCATATATATCTATATCTATCTACATATACACACATACATACATATTAGAGAGAGAGAGTAGCGAGCTAGACAGATAGATATGACTGCTGTGAAGATCATCACTCCATAATTAACCAGCCCACATGGAGCCATTTTTGATTGTGCCACTGATATCTGCTGTTTACATGCTTTTGCCATCTGTTGATCAGTTATTGCAGCCTTTCGCAATGCATCAAAACTGCAATTCATCATTTGATCAATAATTAATTGTAAAGACCAAAAAAGGGTTGGAAAAAAAAACAAAAAAAACAACAACCTAGGGCTCCTAAAATCTGCCAAAAGTCTGACTGTGGCGTGACCTGCTGCATCTATTTGTTCAAATATCCCACTGAGTATTTACTGTGGTCACAGCTCTTTGATCCACTCTGCATGCTTAAAAGTATCCTTGGTGAGATACTGAAGCCTGAGTTGCCCTCCATGCTTTCACTGGAGTGTGAACGTGTGAATGTTAGATATAGCGAGCACTCAGACATAGAAAAAAGTGCTGGAATGAATGGGTGACTGAGCAATGTTATACAAAGCACTTTGAGTGATGAAACAGAGTAGAAAGGTGCATTCCATTTCTCTTAATAAACCCTTATCTAATCTGCAACCACGAACTGGATAAACAGTTAAGAAAATGGATGGCTGTGATTAAATGAAATGAAACAGGTCTGGATGAATGTCTTATTTGGACTTTGAACACTGTAAACGGGCTTAAAGTAGTGAAGATTTACTCCTTATTTCTTAAATATAAAAGAAGGAAATTGTGTTAGCAACTGAGACATAATAATTTTAGTACCGCGCAACGTGCGAAACCTTGAAGTCATGCCAGACGAGCAGCAAGGAGCGCATCATCACATGCTGATGAAGAGCGCAGAGTGTGTATTGTTAGTGCAAATAAAAAGACTCTTCATGATAGCTTTAAAGTACTATTCTACACTGTTGCTTCTCAAAAAAAAAAAAAAAAAAGCTTTAAGAGACAAAAGGAAAGAAATATTACTCACAGGCTTCCCAGGAGGGCCTCTCTCTCCTGGATTTCCAGCCTTGCCCTTCAAGAAGAAAAATATACATATGAATGATTAACGTGTATTGAAATACGTTAGGTTAACTCAAATCAAACCCATTACCATGTCTGATGGTGATGCAGTTCCAGCTACTACCGCACAGCAGAAAGACGGATGTTTGACATTGACCGCTCAAACATCGAGTTTTAGGGAATTTCTCCCATATGAAGACAAAAATGTGAGTGTTTTACAGGAGGAATAAATAAATGTGTTGTTCATTTATCTTCAACTGCATGATGGCGCAAAACAGCCCAAATGTTTACTTTCATCCTGCTACTCTTCAGCTTATTGAGATCAGGTTTCTTTTACTACAGACCGCCAGCAGCACAGGCGAATTACATTTGCGTCTAATCCGCCACAGGGGCAACTAGACCAAAGCCTCCCTCTGAAGATAAAAACTGCTTAAAGTCTGATGGAGCTTGTGCACCGGGCAAGCCGTTGTTGTTCTTGATGCTGTTTGAAATCAGACGCACTCGTGACCTTTCCACGAAGTGAATATGCATCTTCAAGAAGGGGGGCGTGCTTGTTGGCTTGTCCGATGAAGCTGGTTGACGCATATTTTATGACTTTTTTTATTATTCTTGGCTTCAGACAAATTAAGCTACGTAAATGTACTCAAAGGCCTTCAAGTATATGTAAAACACACAGCATTCCCTGTTTCTCTCTTATACAGATGTGAAAACACGTTGACCTAAAGACTACTTACTATTAAGCTTGGCTCTCCTTTAGGTCCGATCTCCCCCTTTTCACCCTGAAAAACATACCACCGTTTGGAACGAGATTTAGGATAAAGCCTCAGCTAACACACAGGAATTAGTGTCAATTTCCTACTATATCTATACCATGATGTTACCTTGATGCCCTCAGGACCCAGTTCTCCCGGTGGGCCATCTGGACCTCGGGGTCCCTGTGCAAAAACAAGACGAGCCACACCACTGAACATCACTCAACAAAGAAAGAACAGTACGTTGAGCATCTAAGCTCTCACATGCCAACTATGGGTAATGAAACAGCACCACCAGCAAAGTAATTAGTCTGTATTGTTTGTCTGTTTGGGGAGGTGTTCCAGCCTGATGTAGCAGCCTCCCACCCCCACAGAGATTCAGGGGTTTCACAGCATTGTAGCGCCACCATACAGAGACAACGATCTATAACACAGACACCCTCAGCCCCCCTCTTTTTTTTTGCTCCTGTCCATGCTTTTAGACCTTTCAGCTTATCTCTCCATTGAGTCTTCCTTTTATATCTCTTCCTTTGAGGACAAATCTGCTATTTTGCTTGAGCCTCTCGTGTCACTCTGCTCTTTTATCGTCCTTGTAGGATTTATCGTTATATTCTTTTTCCTTTTGTTCACCTCTCCAACCTCAGTCTTGATTTAAACACCATTGAGTCATTTACTTTTGCCTAATCTTTCATGTTATAATGGATGCTATGTTCCTTTATCTGTTTAATCTTGTAATAGTGTGGAAAAAACTTTTCTTAGTGGCACGGACACTAACTGAAGGCAGGTGATGTACATTCACCCCTGCAGTGTGGCACTGAGGTCATGGAGCAGTAAAATTATGACAACACTGAGTTGCCATAAGGTTTGCTGTCATTTTAAAGGTCAGCTTGGTCAGCTTGGCTGCCTGTCTCACAACTAACCAGATGTTGACTGAGATTCATATTTCTTCATGTTTTTTGGTGGGAAAATAGGCAAAGCAGTTATTTAGTTGTTTCAATAACAGCTGTTTTTTAATAATTCACTTTAGTCAGTTTTCTTTGGCCTACAATAAATCACATGCATTTACAATGACTGATGTATTTGACCTCAACAAAGACAGAACTGACACACGTGTGGATTATGTTAAACAACTCAAGTGGCAAGTGTCGTATGTCTTTCTGGGCAAAATATGCAGAAGGAAGAAAACATTCTGAGAATTAAAGAAGACGATCTCAGATGAGAACTAAAGTAATGTGGTAGTAACTTATTACAATTATTTTTTCTCCTAATAGGACACATTCAACTAGAAAGCTGCTGTTTGGTGCAGAAGCTACTGTAAGTGGATGTAAACTATCAATTTAAAGAGGCGATTTTTGCAAAAATAAAAGTTTGAAAAGTCCAAAATGAGCTTCTGCTTGCTTACGCTAGCCCAGTATTTTACAAGAAAGCACCAAACTTTTAACTACCTTGCTGGTAAAAGAAATTTGGAAAAGCTGCTTATGTGTTAACAATTAAACGATTCTTCGGGGACTTTTCTAAATGTCAAGATACAAAACAAAAGAGTTTGTTTCCAATCAAATAAAAAAATCCAATCTTTTTTTTGAGGGCAAACAGATTTCTGTTAATACCACAGGACTGCAGTAATCTTATTAAAAGATAGCAGGACATGCCGTGGCATGTATATCTGCCAAGTTGGTTCAGGATTTAAATTTGCTTCCTCCTTAATTTCTGCTGCTGCAGAATTTAAATTCTTAGAAAATCACAAGCACAGAAACCAGAAACTGTTCTTTTGCCACCTGTAGGTGTTGTTCTTCTCTCTGCCACACGATGTCCCACCAGCATTAAATCACCTCACTGGTTTGACCTTACAATGATGTCTTGTAACACTAGATTCATGGTGCTCGTGAAACAGTTGTAATTGCACCTATAAAGAAGCTTGGGCCATGTGGAACGACATCCACATGTCTTTTAATTGCTTCAAGCTCTGGTTTATGGGAAAGAAGATGTGATGTGAAACAGACAAACCAAAGGTCTGATGAGGGAAGTTTTTTTTAAGGGACTGATGCAGCTTGTGCCCAAATGTTACAGTCTCCTCTTACCCTTCTACCCTTTGGCCCAGCAATGCCTGGACTACCCCTCGGTCCCGGTGGACCCTGTCAGAAAAAAAAAAACAGTGTGGATATAGAAGTGAAATTAGTGAGAACATAGACCAGGAAATTATAAGAAGAAGGGAAAAAATAAGAATAAAGTTTGAAGGTTTTCATAATATTTGGTGGAGTTATGGTTATAATATTTAGATAAAATAACTATGCATCTTCTAACCACATCATCACTAATGCTGTGAACCTACGGCATGCTGCACAAACAGCTCGGTGGAAATGATCTTCAGCCAGTTAGACGCACTGTTTACTGCTCCACGCTAAATTGTGAGAATGGGGGAAACTGATGTATCAAATAGCCCTCATAAACTTTGGGTGTTTACAAAGACGAGCGTGATCCTTCAGCACAGTTTAAGGGCCCAAGAAAATCTTGCAATTTAGGTATTTACAGACATCCAGCCGAGACACTTGGTACAGAAGATGAGATTCATTAATACACAGGGAGCAAAAAGTACTCAGCAAAGGAAATTGATGACAAAAAATACACATATAGGGAGGTATGCATGAGGTTAAAATCCTGCATGTTTTTGTTGCTCCACTTACAGGTGCACCTTGCATGCCGATGTCCCCTGGGCTCCCTGGCAACCCTGGATAACCCTGACACCAAAAAGAAAGGGGAAAACATGTCACTCTTTATTGATATCGCCTACAAAATCATTTTTAAAAAGTAAAAGCGGTAACACGACATAAAATATCCAGGCTTATCTGCACTATGCTTTGGGATCAGCAGCTAATCTGGGGCAGCGGTGAACAGAACTGTGTTTCATATTATGTTGTCTTAGAATGGGCTCCAGGCTGTTCGGTGTTGTGGTTCTCACCCACATTTTACAGTATTTTCCTATAATTATCTATGAGGGAATAACACCCAAAAGTCAAAGAAAGTCACTAAAGACTAGAACACGTTCCAGAAAATGCTAATCCTGCAAATTGTCTTTGAACAGAAACAGAATTTCTGGATAAGATCATTGTAATCTGTGATGATTACACAGCACAAGCCTCTAAACTCAACCTCCACTCCTCGTTAATGTGGCTACATTACACCACCAACTGGTTCACACAAATCACTGCAATCCCTCTCGCAGCTCACAAACATCTCTCTCCTTCTTAGCCAAATGTGCACGCTAGCCTTTTGACTGCCACCAGATTAGTTAGGTCAGGCCTGGGGCCCAAAGCCACAGACATGGAGTCAATCCAAGGCCCCTGGACAGTGTAGGATGTAGGCCAGCTTCTCTTGAAGATTCATGCAGCATTACAGCACATATAAGAAACACTGCTGCACTGGACACTGTTTTTACTCAGTCTCAGTAACCCACAATCAATGGGCACTATGTTTACTCAGTTTATACACAGCTAGGTTAGGTTTTGGCTCTCTTTAGTCTTACAATGAGGTACAAACTGTGAATGACTGTTAGTGGTCTGCTACACTGGTCAGATTCTCCATGCCTGTGGGTAGCTCTAACTAATCCTTCAGTACATTCGATAATATTACCTATCTAGAGATTAGATAGGTGTCTAAAAGAGCTAAAAGATTCTCGTAATCTCCAAGAATATAGTATCTGCACGTTTATTTGCAGCAATACTCTATATTGTGCTGCTGTCAGTATATTACTGCAAATTTACAGTGAAAGGTTTCACTATGCAAACACCTTCAATAACAACACTGTGGAAAGATCTATTTTGCAAACATTTGTACCTTCAGAAGTTGCAACACGGAGTAATCTGGAACTTGGGTCTCTAGAGGGTCTGCCTTCATTTCCAGGAACTAAAACATGTAACATCTGCCAAAGCTTACAGCCAGCATCGCTTAGTGGTTCGAATTTAACTCATCATCTTTAGCCATTAGTTTACTGTTTTAGTCTATTAACCCTTTTACCGTAGGTTTGTGAGCTGTCAGACAAGAAACGGAGAGCTGCAGAATATCCTGAGTGACTGCACTTACCCTGGGCCCCTTCTCTCCGGCTGGACCTGTTGGACCTGGTGGTCCCCGGTCACCCTGGAGGAAAAGGAAGAGTTGATCATTAAACCATGACCTAAAACCTCAACACGCATTCACATACATTTCTACTTAATAAAAGCCATGAAAGTGGAGAGGAGCTTCTTTAAGTGTAGAAGGTAAATGTGACAGTGGTGTACAAATAGCAGATACTAATATATATATTGTCTTTGGCCCTCTGCACAGTATAATAAAAGCCAAAGGTAAGCCCAGCTGATCAGTAAAGCTTCCAAGGGCTTTTTTTAACCTCTGTAACACTTGTTATTCCACCTTGTCTCACACAGGGATCAGACTATTCGTATGGAACTGTTTTGGAAATACTTAGAGCAGTATTAAACAAATATTATCCATATATCTATAATGTGAAAAGAATTTTTAGGCTGTCAGGGTACAGCTGGTGATGACAGATTGAACCAGGAGGAGGATTTTTGTGTAAGAGGAGTAGGAGGACAAGCAAGAATCTGACAAGCAGATGGCTTCCCACCACAAGAACATGTTCTGACAAATGGGCCTTCTGGATAGGAAGGAAAAGGGGCTGCAGGTTGAGATAGAGGGAGGGAACAATTTACTGTACAGAGATTAAAAAGGTGTGTAATGCTGTGCACGTTTACTCGGCATAAGCTGAGGTGGAAAAAGAACTTTTAAAAAAGCACTGTGTCAGAAACAATTATATTTTGGGAGTTTCTAACATCCGTAGACAAGCAAATTTGTCTAAAGAGTATTGTAATCAAATGTTCACTTTCATTATAGCTTGACATTCGGCAGAGTGCAGGAGGGTTTAAAGGAAATAGTGGTGATGTGGATTTGACAATATTGTTATGGATGAGGATGTGAGAGTGTTGAGTGTTTATACAAGCACGTGTTCTGGGGCTCGTGGGCCTCAAGCCATGGCCTAATTATATAGGTCTGCCACTGACAGGCAGGCAGCTCATGCTGTCTGACAGCCTAATGACAGAGAAACACACACCTCACCTTTTCACCAGGAACTCCTATCACCCCAGCTATCCCAATCAGGCCTGCTGGACCCTGGAGAGGAGAGGGATAGCGTTAAACAGAAACACATCACGAGAAGTTATATCTGCGCAAAAACCCAATCTTCATTCATCTAAGGGTTACTTCCCGACTAGTCATGACACCTGGAATGTGAGAGGTCATAAATTACAATCTAATGCTTACATAAGCAAAAATGCAGGCGCTGCAAAGATGAAGAGAAACCTGAAGGGGTGAAGATCATTTTTACCATCTCGACTTTCACAAGTTTTTCCTAGAAATAGTGCTTAACTAAAAACACTGAGAGAAACAAAGGAAAAGTAAACACATCAATATGTGCCAGTAACCATGCTATAACAATATTAATTCCAAATCCACTTCACAACCCATGTGGTATTGATACTGGGCCGTTATTCAACAAAGCCAGAACAAATGGCTGCAACCTTGTTGTGACTGCTGAAACTAAACTGTTGTCTGGCAAAAAAGAAAAAGAAAAAAAAGTAACAAATAACACATTTTTTAATCGCACAATTGCAGTGGCTCACGTACTACGTTCACACTGCACTCAGCGTCAAGAAAAGCTATTTTGCGAATGACTCCTTGTGGGGGAACCACCAGAAAATGTAAGTATGGAAGTTATTAGAAGAGCTTAACCATTTCCAGTTTAGTCATGCTGGGACGGGAGAGTGGGGGGTGGGGTGCTATAGTTTGAAGCGGTGCCAGCTGCTTCACTGGATAATCTGGAGTAAAATGGCAAAATGTCTCAGTGGCTGATTTGACATTCTGGCAGAAAAGCGCAGTTATAAAAAAAAAAAAAATTGACCTCAAATCTCTTAATTGGGATGTGAAGCAGGATATTGTGGTGACCTGTATCACTTAACAGAAAGATATGGCTTCAAAAGTTTTTCCATGTGAGGCCTTGACAGGAGAGCTTTAACGGCAATGTTTTTAAGGCCATTTGGTCTCTGAGCCACAGCATTAATAAGACCTTACAGTCAAGGAGGAAATACAGCCAAAGTTAGATTTTAATAAGAAATTCTTTTTAAGAAGGATCTTTAAATGAATGTGAGTACACTCTGAGTCAGTGACACACACGCGCGCACACACACGCACAAAACATAGGTGAAGTTAGTTGTGAAGTGGAGACTGAGATGAAAACAGAACAATCAGCAGATAACCTCAAATCAGCCAAACTATGATCTTAAAAACTCAAAATTAAACTGAGAACAGTTTATGGGAGGCCTTAGAGCATAGATGTCAAACTCATTTTACATGATGGGCCGCATGCAGCCCAATTTAATGATAGGCAGCCCAGACTCCTTTTTGACTGTGTAAAATAGTCTAACTGCACATGTAAAGTTACAGGAAAAAGTTCTGGCAGCTTTTTTATTTAATTTATAGAAAATGTTCTATTTTATTGATTTATTTTACTTTGGATAGAAAGTAATAAAAAAATAAAATAAACCCCCGCATTTCTGCAGTAGATACTAAAAAAAACAGGAACTGTAATTTTGTCTGTTACTTCATTACTGTACTATGAATGACTGTGGAGGAGTTCTTTATCAATAGGACAGGCTGTAAAATTTATGAAAATACATTTAAAAGCCTTCCTTCCCATTTTCCAAAGACATCCATCCAGTGGGCCGGATTGGAGTGTTTGCCAGGCCAATTCTGGCTCCCGGGCCTTATGTTTGACACCACTGCCTTAGGGTGATATAGATGCACTCAGTGAAGACAGTTTGACTGAAACCCCTTTGGATCGACTCAGGGCTTGGAAGTTTTCTTTTTTTTAAGCATCTTAGATATCTAATTTATCTGGAAAGTGATGTAATGGCATTCATTAGACCCTCCATATGTTTTAGAGGGGTTTTTTTCCACTCTGCAGAGCCCCATGGTTCCTGTTTGGCTTCAAAGGCCCTTCTACTCAGTAACTGCTCTCATATGTGCAGTGCTGCAACAAAGTCCAGCAGTCCCACTTGGTTGCCTCCACTATGCACAGAATGCAAATATTAGCATTAAGGGGCCTCTGGGAAAGACCAGCATACTTTGAATGGTCAGAACAGTTGCGTGCGTACGAGAATCTTACAATTATGTCCCGGCATTTCTCTACAGTATCTGTGTCAAGTATAAAACCCAAAGACAGACGCACGAAAGTGTGATTTTTGCAGTTAGTTGATTTCTTTACAACCAGTCCTGACACAGATGTTTTTGGGTAATCGATAAACAGTCCAACATTTCTGTGTTAACAATTTCTCTGTAAGTATGATTCATGCACAACAGCGTGTCAAAAAGGCTTTTACAGGCTTTGAGCCATAAAAAAAATGGACAACACAAATGAGATCACTTCCACAGAGGATATCTGTTCTACTGAGAAGTTCCACCAATTCTGATTTAAAAACAGTACGGTATTTGGATCGCAAGAAGAGAGATCCAAAATTTCTTAGCCTCAAAAGTAGGTCAGTAAAATAGTGATGCATGAGAATGTGTTCCTGTAACCACTTCCACAGTTGCCACAGAGAACAGTTAATTTACTGGAAGCACTTCATCAGTATAAATCTAATAAAAGCTATACCACAGCCCTGCACTCTCTATAAAGGGATCCAATGGAAAACTACTAATCCACAGTACACCGTCTGTTAGCTAATGTCATTAGAGGTGTGAAAGAAACTTACTTGTGGTCCAACTTTTCCAATATTTCCCATGTCCCCTTTCTCTCCCTGCAAGCAGTAAACATCAGACAATGTGCTGGTTAGCTTCCTGTAGTTAAACAGATCACTGATTTGGTTCTCACAGGATATTACAAGTACAAAAAAGATCACACACATAGACCATGGGACTACATGTATGATTGCCATCATGTATGATGATGTTTTTTTGGAGAAAAACAAACTCCAGAATAAACTGCAGCTCTCTCATAATTAAGGGCATGTTTACAGCATTATAAGTCTAGGCAATAAGCACCTCGCAAGGGGAGGAAAGCATGAGACCAATAAAATCTTGATGTACATAATACTAAATTTATTATACCACATTACAGCCAATAAAAAAAAGAGTAGGGAAAAAGTCTACAGTTGACTATATTACAATGTAACACCATTTTTACAACACTGTTAAGATTTTTCAGTGAGATGATGATGTCATGTGGCATTTGAAATTGCCACAAACATGCACTTACGTATACGGTGATTAAGTGATGGGATCTCACCTGTAAACCCTCGGAGCCAGGTTCACCGATGTGGCCTTTCCTTCCAGGTCTCCCCTAAAGGTCGACAGACACATACACGTGAACGTAAGTATAAATGCTGATCGAATGATGGCAAAGCTTATTTTATTCCATCCAGTCGGAGGTGATTCATCCTTATGAACCACCTACAAAAGGCTTAGCATGAGTTACGTGTGCGGCTGAGTGCAAATTCAGTGTATGAATTTGGGAGTTCTTACAGTAGGGCCTGGCCCGCCGGGTGGGCCGAGTGGTCCTTCGTCGCCCTGCAGAAACAAAGTTTGTTCAATCAAAAGTTTCCAAAGGCATGTTTCTGAAAAGCTGTAAATAAAAACGTGTTACACTGATTTGAAAATTGTATAAAGCATTTATGTCTCTTCACAAACAGATGTTAGAACTTATATTTTTATTATATTACATAATACCAGGAAGTTTAGCACACTGATGTATCACTTCTTCTTTTAACAAAATTTAGAAAGCATGTGCAAGGATAACAATTGGAGAGTTTTTTTCCATTCTTAGTGGTAAATGATTTCAGCTCCATGATGGTTCAGGGCTTCTTTTTATTAATTATTAACATTATTATTATCATGATTAATGACTAATAGTCATTTTTTAAGCATAGGTTCAATCAAAAGTGAGCCATCAAACCTTTAAAAAGTGGAAAACCCTTATTAATGATCAAACGTCCCTGTGCAGTGATTTCCACTGTAGCATTGTGCCAGCAACTCTGGGGTCATCTTGTAGCACCGTGTTACTCCTACCCATGTTTTTTTGTTGCATGCAACATTTCCCCTCTGAGCATCCATTATCGCTAACAGATGAAGGCAATTCTGTCTGAATTGGTGATGTCGGCACATTCCCTTGTCTACAGTACAGGAACTCCACAGGGGGCTGTGCTTACTTAATTCCTGTTTACTCTGTACACCTCAGACTTTCAGCAAAACTCCCGGTCATACCACCTACAGAAAATCTGATGATTCTGCAGTTGTCTGATGTCAGCAGGAGAACCACCGCTCACTAGATTTCTTTTTTCTTTCTTACAAACCATAGTGTGTAAAATCCCAGCAGTTTCCGAAATACTTAGACCAGCTCATCTGGCCTTAACCCACTCTTCTCCCTCATTCTGATGCTCAGTTTGAGCTTCAGTGGTTTTTTGTTTTTACTGTGCCTACATTTCTAAAAGCATTGTGTGGCATGCTAATTAGATATTTACTTCAATGAGAGGCTGAACAGGTGTACCTAATAAAGTGTCCATCTTAGTTTCTTACAAGGTCTTGCAAACTGGATATGAAAAGGTTTAAATTTTACTCAAATAAAGAGAAAAAATATCTTGTTATTTCTCAACATCATTGTTTTGGGTAAATGGCCTGCATTTGTATAGCGCTTTTCTAGTCCATAGGACCCCAAAGCGCTTTACACTACATTCAGTCATCCACCCATTCACACACACATTCACACACTGGCGATAGCAAGCTACATTGTAGCCACAGCTGCCCTGGGGCGCACTGACAGAGGCGAGGCTGCCGGACACAGGCGCCACCGGGCCCTCTGACCACCACCAGTAACAACCTTTGTCTGCGTACTCTGCCGTGTGTGACAGAAGAATACATTAGCCAACTCTACACCGTTGTGTATGGAGGCCAGATCAATATTCCAACATTAAGCACAATAGAAAACTGTGTGTTGCTCTACACTTTCCAGTGGATTCTGTTTCTATTTACAGGGCTGGAAAACATTTCAGCCTTGTTTTCATAAGCACCTGTTGGTGAATCATGACTTCACCTGGTGGAACATGCCCTGAGAGATATAGCAGGGGGAAAAAAACTGAGATCTGAGCTATACCTGTGAAATATGAATAGATGTTAAATGAGAGGGAGTGTGCTAATTCATCTTGCCTGATCAAATGGAAATTCCTCAGTGAGCTATAGTTTCCACTTCTCTTCTCTGAGTGAATTGAGAACCTGGAAAGATAAGTTAGGTGTCAAATTGTCTCACCTGTATTCCTTTAGGCCCTGGCGGACCCTGGGGTCCTCTCTCACCCTGCAAACCCTGAAACACAGGTGAATGTATGACTGGATGAAATTAATGAATGAGTGGATGGATCGAGAGAGTGGAAAAAGAGATGCCGTTGTACCTTTGGACCAGGTGGTCCGTTTGGGCCCGGCGCTCCAATGTCCCCAGGAAACCCCTTGCAAATTCAGGAGAGAACGAATATTGTTATAGAACATTATTATTAAGCCAAATGTTTTGATTCCTCTGCATTAACCTGTATAAGACAGAACTGTATAAAAATAATGATGGATTGCTGCTGAGCTAATGTTCTCCCTCAGGCAAGCCTGCCATGACACAATCACTCATCTCATAAAATGTGCTTGCGAGCTGCAGCCTTTGTGACCTTTGATGACGTAGCAATTCTGGGCAGCTTGACTTTGACATTGTCGATGTGTTTCACATACTGTGCAGTATTAACAAACACTTTAACAGAAGGTGAGATATTCTGCATAACACCTAAAGACAGAGTGCTGGCAGACCATGACAGAGCAGGAAAATTTTAAGGACATATTAACATTGTGGAAATGTAATAGTTTTGACTTAGAAACGCTTGTGGCTAGCAAGATAATGTGCTACATTCAGTTCAGTGCTATGTTGTTGCTAGTGGGAGAGCTAGCATAGCATAGAGAAGATTTTCCAAGTACGTATTCAGGAGTTTTTAATTTAACCACAAACTGTAGTCAGATGAGTTGATGCCTGCGAAAAGCTCCAACAACAATCCCACGCTGCTGCTCTTTCTCTCTAGTAAAACGCTTGTTTTTAAGCTTTTAATGGAACTACTACTAATACAGTTATCACGAAAAACCCCAACAACAACGTTTTAAGCAAAGCAAGTCGATTATTGACTTAAAAAATTAAAGAATGTAAAATAATTACTTGCCTCTTCCATGACAAAAAAACCAATTCAGTCTCTATTTGTCAGAGCATCTATAGCTAATTTTAATAATTCAAATCAACATCAAATTACAATTTTTAGCAATTACAGGGATTATGAATGACAAAGATAATGTTTTCTGAGTATGAATAAATAAACTCAGCCCAAAAAAGGAACAAAAGAATGACAAAACATGCAAATACATGTACCTAATATGAGCGACTTTGCCCACACAGACACACTCAGCAGTATAAGACTCTGTGAAGTCATCCGTTTCTGTTTTAAGATTTATATTAAGCTGTTCATTATCTTCTAAATTGGTAGATAATTTGGTGTGAAAGCAAACGGAATAACAACCATAACAATCCCTTCGAATCTAAGGTGAGCCAGCATTTGCAGTATATGCACCGTGAATGAAAATACTTATTTTACAGCCACATGGATTTAGCTTAAATCCTATATCTGCTACCTGCTACCTTATGCTACCCCTATGCTGTCTTTGTCTTTGCATTATCATAAGTTTGACTTGGAGCAGCCATAAAAGAAGCACTCTCTTGGCAACGTGTCCATTGCATTACACACTCTATTAGGAAAGTAGCTGTACCTCAATCTGTCTTTACTTTAGTCAGCATACTCCACTGAGCCAAAATACAGCAAAAAAAAAGAAAAAAAGAAATGCTGTCAGATACTACAGTCAATATTTTAAGAAGACAAAAGCTGAAACATTTTACTCTGACCTTCTCATACTTTATACTGGACTGCTGAATACTGGCCTCAGTGAGGATCATGTTTTTAACAGTAGCTGCCTCTGACTCCCCTTTATTTAATGCAAGCGCAACAAATATTAATAATAATAATTTATTTGTACAATAATTTTCAAAACACAGAGTTACTAAGTGTGTCACAGTTTGAATAAAAGCTAACCATAAGTATACATGTTCCAACATACAGATACATAAATGGGAAAATATGAATGGAAAACTAACCTGTAAAAATAAGAAGTCAGTCGCTCTGATATAAGCAAGAGCCAGTCAATGTAGAGCTTTATATGTTAATAATTTGATGTTAAGGTGGATTCTGAATGTCACTTGGACCCAGCAAACGGAAGCAATAATAGCTGTGATTGGTGAGCGTCAGATAGCAGCAAGGCTGCTAACAAAAGCTATGTTCTGCACCATCTGGAGAGGAGCTATGGAGGACTGAGAGATGCAAGTGACTGACAGTAATAGGTGGGAGAAAATTAAAGTGTATATTAAAAGCTCCAGATAAAAGAATGAGTCTTTGATTTTTGCAACATTTCTTAAATGAAAGAAACATGACTGGATGAGATTTGAGATGCAAGATGCAAAACTCAGACGTCATTCAAAGATGTGCAAAGATGCAGATTTCTAACGTTGCTGACTGATCTCCTTAGAGAAACTGTCAAGAACCTGTTTTACCAGGATTGAGATGAACGAAATTTGAATACATCCACTTAGAAATGGCAGAGAAGCATTCACTGAGACGGGAGATGCTGTTAAGGTTTTAGGGCTTAACAGAAATGTACAACTGTGTGCCATCTGTATAGCAATGGTAAGAGATTCCTTTGAAACTATTAAGAAACATGTATAAAGAAAACAAAATTGGTCCAAGATTAAGTGCTGGGGGACTCCACATATGAGGAAATATATTTGTTAATATGCATTGGTAAGTATCTGTCAGAAAATTGTGATGAAAAAATGCACAACCATGTATGCCTTACCTCTGGTCCTGGAGGCCCAGGTGATCCAGTCACACCCATTTCTCCAATTTTACCCTGACGAAAAGAGAAGAAAGACATGAACAATTTGCTCCTCTTGTGTTGTGCGGATATAATCCCGAAATAAGTCACTGACACCACTTTGATGATGTATTCAAATGTTAGATCACCAAGGGGATCCTACAGAGAGTCTAAAGCACTCAGATCATGATTCTGCTTGCTATAACTGTCAGACAGGACAGGGTATAAAAAAAGAAAGTAAAAAGTAAAAAATTAGCCAATAAAGACTAATAATGTTACTTCATATTTGCTAATCTGTGGTTGACAAAAGATTTTCCAAGCAGTTTCTGTCACTCCATTTTAAATGTTTGTTTCTTTGCTTTGATTCACTACAGATAGCCGTTTAACTTGTGCAACTTTCCTGCCATTATGTTAACACACTAATATTACAGACAGCTGGGCACCAGTCTGGGTTTGGTGTGGAATAATCGCTCTAAGCGCTTCAGTAACAGTTCTTAGTAAGTCAAAGATGCAGCAGTTTGCTGAAACCACAACTTATCTCTGATTGGCTGGCAAGAGACAAGAGCTGAAAAAACCCACCTGAAACCAAAGATTGAGCCAAAGGGATTACGTTTACACATGCTAACCTCTTTATTTAGCACTGGCTGTGTTTAATATAATTATCCAGCACTGTAACAGTATACATATGACAGGAAATAGCAAAAACCCTTTAATCATGTAGACTGCTAACTACATGTTAGCTTTTTGTCTTTTCTTTCCTCTTTACACTGGGCTAACAATGTCATTATTCTCATTACATGACTTGTTTAGATATCATCCTGCAGGGAATTTGTAATGTTTTAACTTAAAAGAGATTAATTTGCTCTAATGGTTGCTTGTGCTGATAAGCAAACCCAGAGCTGTTTAAAGACATTAATTTCACATTTATCTCCTATCACTGAATCTCCCCTCCCAGAAAATCTAAGATAAAGGTAATGTTTTCTGAGTATGACTAAATAAACTGAATCCAAAAAGCATGGCAAAACATCCACGAACATGCAAATACATGTTCCAAGCATGAGTAACTTTGCCCACTCAGACACACTCACACAGACATACCGGTGGCCCTGGTTTCCCTCTGGGCCCAGGAAGACCAGGTGCACCAGCAGCACCCTGAAAGACAAACACACACCATTTTTGAGTTGATTTCACAAAGTCTGTGGTTGACTTTTCTTGTTTTTTAATCAATCTCTATGTACCGTAATGGAGCAAACACAGGTAGAACCTATTGGTAACAGCAGATACACACATTGCATGGTCACATGGCGTGCTATGCTTTGTAAGGACGCTTACCTTATCCCCCTGGTACCCCATCTCTCCTGGCTCGCCCCTTTGTCCGGTTTCACCCTAGATTTCATAGTATCAAACAGAGATATAACACAACACTGCATTGCCGCAATAATCTGAAGAAACCACAAACAAAAAAACGGCACACACTATACAGAGGCTGTTTAATGCACCAGCACTATCAAAATTTAGTTTGATAGGTTGAGTTCAATGTCGTGAAAGCAAATGAAGAGTCTGTAAAGAACCACTGGAGCAATATCAGCGTTTAACATGAAAAAATGATTAAACACTAATACATAGGACTGAGTTTGCTGGATGTGTTAGCAAAATGTCACAAGGATCTTATATAGTACGTCCAAGTCACACATTACACACAGATGCACTGCAATAATATAAATATTTAGATCACCTTATCACCTTTCAATCCAGGCAGGCCGGCTCGTCCTGTTGGGCCCTGTCGCAGAGGGAGCGGAACAAAGGGAAGGAAAAGTTTAACATTCAATCACTTAGGATTCTCCTAAGATGTAAAAAAATGGTAGAAGCAAATATCAGGCCCACCTGAGGTCCCACCATACCAGGCAGTCCTCGTGGTCCCTCAGGCCCTGGGTCTCCCTGCGAAGAGAAGGACACAGTGGAATTTATGTATCACAAATAGGGATGGGTACCGGTGTCCGGTTCTGACATAAACGGTAGTAACCAGACCGAAAAGCAGCGCACATTTCGGTGCTTTATTTCGGTGCTTTTTTTTCCTGAGCTGTGATACACTTTAGATTCTAGCCAATCATTTTACGTTTCCGAGGATAGTAGGCGGGGCCAGGTACGTACGTTCTGTTAGAGCAGAGCTACAGATTAAAAATGTCCAAGGCGAAGCGGTCAAAAGTCTGGCTGTACTTCACAGCAAAAGATGCAAACTCAGCAGCCTGCAACAAGTGCTTTAAGCTGATACTGTGATACTGTCAAAGGAGGTAACACCTCAAATCCGATGAAACACCTGGCGACGCATAGCGTTTTTTTTAAAAGCCCAGAAATGCGCCGTATTTGATAGCTTGCTGCGAGACCTCACACCGAGCACATCTACTGCGGGTGGGTTGCCTGTTATGCAACATCCCCCAAAAACACGAAGAGGAGAGTCCTGGCCCCTAGCCCTGCCAGTGTAGCAGAAATGATGACGGATGATGGTGGCAGCAGCCGTTCTTCTCTGCGTGAGTAGCTAATTTACGTTGAGTAGGCTAACCACGTTATTACATTAATGCATGTAAGGTGAACTAGCAAACATCATCATAGCTACATGCGGATGTCCTCTTGTTTGATGGCAGATACTCCCTTCACCCTGGCTAAAAAGGCTAAAATGACCAAAGAAAAAGTGGAAAACAGTTAAACATGAGAGGTTTAGGACAAAGTTTGTGTTTTTTCCATTGTTTAAGCACTGCTTCCAGCCAAGAGTGATACCATATATGCCCCATAGCTGCAGAAAAGGCTAACATTGTTATATTTTTACAAAAAACAGCTGAACATGAGAGGTTTTTGGACCAATTTTGTGTTCTCCATTCTTTAAGCACCGGTTTGAGCACCGTTTGAGCACCAGCACCGTTTCAAAAGTACCGATTTGGCACCGGTATCGGATAAAACCTAAACGATACCCATCCCTAATCACAAATATGTATCACAAATACACACACGTAGTACTTGTAATATGAGTCCATTGTTGTTTGATAGTGAATGGCAGTTTTGCACAAAATATTTCTGATCCATTGTTGACATTGTATTGACATGCAGCACATTCCTGTTTGCCACAACCCTATGAGAAACATAAGCAGTGTTGGCAGAGTATCCAGTTGTTTTGCAGCGGTTTGGGTTGCCAGGCCTCAACAGTCAATCCACTCTAATTGACAGAGGTGAGGGGAGACTGGCCAGAAAGTGTGGCTGGACCAAACAGCAGACAGGCTGCTCAGGTAGCTTTCACCCTGTCTGCAGTAATAGTCAGAAGCACTGATGTGATGACAACAATTTGTATATGCACAAGTATGTGTGAGAGCATACGTGCTATACTATTCCCACAGACACAGCAGTTACAAGTTACTCTGGGTTTTTTCCCCCTCTATGCCTAAAGATAGTGGAAGCAATACCATATTTGCTCGGTAGCAGCAATGTCTGATGCAACCAACAAAAGTATAGTGAATACAGATGGATACAAAACCAAAATAAAATCCAGAATTTTGCACCACTCGTCTGCAGAAAAGGCCTGAGAGCAATAATGTTACTGAAAAACAAACCTAAAAGAATTAAAGAACCAACCACTAAAAACAATCAATGTGTCGGTCTGACCAATATGCACAGAATCAGTAATAAGTAGTACAGAATACTGTCTATGTTGCATCATCAAAGACATGTGGCTTAAACTATAAGTCCATCTGGACCCCTTAAGGTCAGTGTTTGATGCTGAGGCTCCGCTGTGGTATCGCAGGAGGACACACACAAATCACATGCCTTCCATCAAAAGAGGCTTTTAACAGTGGACACATGAAAAATGATGCACTGAAAGAAGGGGGAAAGCACAGATAGAAAATGTTCCCCCATTGCCCCCACCCAAAAACTCCAGAGTCCACTGGCCGAGCTGAAACAACAGGGTACATCAACATCCCACACAGAGCCTTTCCTCAAACTGCTGTCAAGATGAAGCCTGTCTGCCAGGTGGTTAAACGTCATCCAAACCGCTATCTGCTCGCCACGTGGGGAAGACAATTGGTTCGAGGCTCGATCAAATCCAGATTGCTGCATTCCTGTACATCATGTTTCAACACAACCGTTGTAGCCTCAGAAAATCCAATTAGACATAGAAATGTTTCTACACCCAGGACATCATAATCCCATTTAAGCGCGCCACTTCAAATGCCTCCAATTCAGACCCAGACAAGATTTAGTGCATTTTAATTTAGACTTGGCCACAAACAGCATGTACCTCTGTTAGACACACACCAAATCTGATTGGCTACATACCAAAAAAAGGGTTGGGCCTCCTCTGGTAGCTTATGTGCTTATGCCGTTAAAGCGATTAAGTATCTCCTGTAGGTGTAACGTGTAGGTGTCCCTTTTTTCACCACGTAGTTTATGTGTAGACAGCTGTTATTCCTTGCTACTGCAATAAGACATATACCAATAGCTAATTTCACTCTAACTTCAAAGTAACTTCAAAAGAATAGATGAGAAGGTATAAATCTAGAAAGTTAATCTAGTTCCTGACACAGTCACAGTCCAGTATAGCTAAATGACTTTGGTGCAAACTACTGAACTGCAATGCCCATCATTTCCTGTCTGTCTTCAATATCATGATTGCTACCTTCATGGACACATTCACAAGTACTTTGAGTGTAAATAGAGCCATTCCTAAAAAAAAAAATGCAGGTAGTACAGTGGGGCAAAAAAGTATTTAGTCAGCCACCGATTGTGCAAGTTCCCCCACTTAAAATGATGACAGAGGTCAGTAATTTGCACCAGAGGTACACTTCAACTGTGAGAGACAGAATGTGAAAAAAAAAAAAATCCATGAATCCACATGGTAGGATTTGTAAAGAATTTATTCGTAAATTAGGGTGGAAAATAAGTATTTGGTCACCTCAAACAAGGAAAGTCTCTGGCTCTCACAGACCTGTAACGTCTTCTGTAAGAAGCTTTTCTGTTCCCCACTCGTTACCTGTATGAATGGCACCTGTTTGAACTCATCATCTGTATAAAAGACACCTGTCCACAGCCTCAAACAGTCAGACTCCAAACTCCGCCATGGCCAAGACCAAAGAGCTTTCGAAGGACACCAGGAAAAGTATTGTAGACCTGCACCAGACTGGGAAGAGTGAATCTACAATAGGCAAGCAGCTTGGTGTGAAAAAATCAACTGTGGGAGCAATCATCAGAAAATGGAAGACATACAAGACCACTGATAATCTCCCACGATATGGGGCTCCACGCAAGATCTCATCCCGTGGGGTCACAATGATCATGAGAACGGTGAGCAAAGATCCCAGAACCACACGGGGGGACCTGGTGAATGACCTGCAGAGAGCTGGGACCAAAGTAACAAAGGTCACCATCAGTAACACACTACAACGGCAGGGAATCAAATCCCGCAGTGCCAGACGTGTTCCGCTGCTGAAGCCAGTGCATGTCCAGGCCCGTCTGAAGTTTGCCAGAGAGCACATGGATGATACAGCAGAGGATTGGGAGAATGTCATGTGGTCAGATGAAACCAAAGTAGAACTTTTTGGTATAAACTCAACTCGTCGTGTTTGGAGGAAGAAGAATACCGAGTTGCATCCCAAGAACACCATACCTACTGTGAAGCATGGGGGTGGAAACATCATGCTATGGGGCTGTTTTTCTGCCAAGGGGACAGGACGACTGATCCGTGTTAAGGACAGAATGAATGGGGCCATGTATCGTGAGATTTTGAGCCAAAACCTCCTTCCATCAGTGACAACTTTGAAGATGAAACGAGGCTGGGTCTTCCAACATGACAATGATCCAAAACACACCGCCCGGGCAACAAAGGAGTGGCTCCGTAAGAAGCATTTGAAAGTCCTGGAGTGGCCTGGCCAGTCTCCAGACCTCAACCCCATAGAAAATCTGTGGCGGGAGTTGAAAGTCCGTGTTGCTCGGCGACAGCCCCAAAACATCACTGCTCTCGAGAAGATCTGCATGGAGGAATGGGCCAAAATACCAGCTACTGTGTGTGCAAACCTGGTAAAGACCTATAGTAAACGTTTGACCTCTGTTATTGCCAACAAAGGTTATGTTACAAAGTATTGAGTTGTATTTTTGTTATTGACCAAATACTTGTTTTCCACCCTGATTTATGAATAAATTCTTTACAAATCCTACCATGTGGATTCATGGATTTTTTTTTCACATTCTGTCTCTCACAGTTGAAGTGTACCTCTGGTGCAAATTACTGACCTCTGTCATCATTTTAGGTGGGGGAACTTGCACAATCGGTGGCTGACTAAATACTTTTTTGCCCCACTGTATATAAAAACAACAACAAAAAACATGGTGGAAGAATTGTAAAGAGAAAAAACAAGGGTATTATTACAACTACTCTGGTCTCCATCTCGCCCTACTGTTTTTCTTTCAGGCTATGAAAAAGAGTCACACACTGGCAGAGACATCAAGTGCATACCAGAAGGAACACTTGCTGTTTATGTTCTCTCTGCGATTACTCGAGTAAAGGTTCTAACCACGTGCAATAGGCTTTTAAATAAATGAGTGAGCACAACGAGAGCCTCAACGGTGTGACTGACAGTGAGACGTGAAAATGAGTTTTAGATGTCAAATTAAAGTTCTTTGCAAGATTCATACAGCGTCAAAATCACCCAGCTGGAAAGTTGAGTGAATATGATTTATTACATCAAAGGCTGGATTAAAGAGGTGCGGGGATTTGGGCTCTCTAGTATGATTACTCAAAAGTACTTACTGGCCATAACTTGTCTGAGAACTGCATCAGCTTTAATTATTAATAAGTCAGTTACCTTCTCCTTTTTTGCATTTGAGTAAAAGTATATAAATTGCAAAAAACTATCTTATCACTGACTTCATTTGAGTAGTAGCGTTTGACATTGCTCCGGACAACACAACCTGAAAGTGTTAAAGCGTTCACATCGGAGCTTATGATGAACATCACTGAACACAGTGAAGCGCAGTTCGTCAGATACAACTGTGAAGGAACAAAACGTGGTGGCACCTTGATTTCATTTGGTCAGAAATGTAATTTACTGTTTTTCTTTGGTAGGAATTCGTGCAAACTTCAAAAGGTATTTCTTTGTTATTAAATACTGTTGAAAAGCCTGTTTATTTCCCTTATATCTTGCCAAGAAGCATTGTTGGCAACAAAGGAATAATCAACAAAACACAAATTTCCTTACTTTTTGAGCTAATTTTAAATAGGCACAGGGAAGGAAAGGAAAGGAAAGCCCATTCACACACATACAAGTGTGTAAATCAGTGTCACATCCTTTTCTTTTTACACCAAGTGGTCTGCCGTTTCTGAATGAGACCTGTCATCAGTTAAACACAGCAAGTGCCATGGCTAGCAGAACTGATATAATCAAAAGCAACTATTTACTTTTGCATAGCACATGTAAAATTCTGCATGATATTAGGTTTGGGTTTTTTTTTTTTTTTTTAACCAAAACACTTGAAGATGGTGTGTGCATACTTCCTGTCTGGCTGTTTCAGTAGGATCAGTGACTTACAGCCAGTAGCTGAGGTGAATGCTGAGAAATCATTCCTCCAGCTGTGTCTAGCGCCACTCAGTGACCCCTCAAAAATCCCCAATAAATTCAAAGATACGAGGAACACAAACCAGTGTAAACGACACTTGAAAGCACGGGACAGGTGCTGTATACAGTTGGATCAGGGTGGCTGACGTGAACATCTGGAAGTAACTATAGACACACGATACTGCATTCTGCAGTAATGGAAAAAAAGCTTGTTCTCTTTTAGGCCTCTGATGGTCTTTCCTTAATTTAAATGTATTTTAACCTCTTTATTGTAACTCACTTTACCCTTTAACAGCAAACAACAAGCTCAGCTCCAGTACTCTACACTCAACCTGACATTAGACTAAAAAAAAAAAAAACAAAGCAGGCAGCTATATATTCTCTTTATTCTCTACACCCTGTCTGCATGTGGCAAGTTTCGCTTTCACTAAGGTTTCCAATGTCTGGCTCTCTTTAACATGTAAGCCCATGTTGACTTGTGAATCTCATCACATTCACATCCTATTTATACGAGTCCCTTACTTATGGCCTTACCAGTGGTTAAAGCATGAACATGCATAAACAAAAAGAAACCCACTGACAGTCACCTGGCCTCTACTAAACACAACAAGAGGAGGACGAGACACCAAAGCTGAAAATTTCCTCCACATCAGGCATGAATTAACTTTCTGGATGTAGAAGAGCTCAGAAAAGTAAAACATCCTTCCAAAGATTCCTGGATCCAGATCCTTATCATCTCCAGAAGTTAATCACCTTTTGAATTGGGCCAAGCCCCACCTCTGGTGCACTTTGTATGCAAATATGTCAATACCTCTTTGAGGTAGCGGACAAACAAATAAATCAAATGAACCAATCAGATGACCTCCATAGTTGAGGTAGATTTACAGTGTCTCTGGGTTCTCTGGGTTTCTCTAGCTTTAAAGCTTCAGTCCTGGTTCTGTGAATAATCCTAGTTTGAAATTATTGAGTTCCTATTCCTGATTTCATTGTATTACAGTGGGCCTGTATTGTTGTAGTTTTGAATGGTGTTTTCTTGGGTTTCGGCCTCTGTTTTGAGTTTATCAGAGTGCCTTTATTCCCCTCAGTGGTTTTCTGCTCATTCCTCCCTAAGTCTCTTCTGCCTCTGATTTAGTTAGGGTGAAGTCTTCTTGCTTACATGTTTTTCCTATTTTACTTTGAAAGTCAGCCTTTATTCCCTTGTGTTGCTTTTATTTCCTGTCTTACCTTGTCTAGTTGTCACCTATTGGTAGATATCATCACCTGTGTCCACACCCATCTGTCTTCCCCGGGCACTTCTGAGAGTATTTGTAAACTTGCCTCAAGACGTCCGTTCATTTTCCTTGATGTGCATCTCCGATTTCTCTGTAGGTCCTTTATTTACTTTTTAAACTTTGGGACTTTTTATACCTGCCTAAATAAAGGCATGTTATCTTATTTCATTACATTGTTTTTGTGCCTTGCATTCAGGTCACCTCAGCTCCACATATCTTGACGTACAATGGAAGAGAACAACAGAAAAGACACTACTGCCATCAGGAAAACAAAACCCGTATTAAACGATACAGGGAATCTAACCAAGAATTAGCTTGCGACGTGAAAATTCCTAACTACTGTCAGTCGTGAGGCTCATGAGCCAATCCCAATCTAAGCACTAAGACAAGTGGAATAAGACACAATAGGCCTGAGATAAAACTGACAAAACTGAGCCTTGTGAGTCACAGGTCTAAGAACGGACTCACAAATCTAAATCAAACAAAACATGTTGCTGCTAAAAAAAAAAAAAAAATACAGACTCACCCTTAGACCAGGAAAGCCACTTATGCCAGCCCCACCAACAGGGCCCTGTGGAGGAACATCATAAGTACGTTTGTCTCACTCTCAAAACAATACAGGAGTGACAAAGCATATTTATGTCATCTGATCATAAAAAACCCTAAAAAACTCTCAGTAAAGCTAGGATTATTCATACGCATATAACTGTACATTTTACAGCTGAGTATTATGAGACACTGTCCACCTGTGCTGCCTCTAATGAGACAGCACAAACAGAAGAAGCCAGAGTTCAAGGATGAAGACAGAAGACTGAAGTAAGTATTGGACATACTGAACAAAAAGCGGGCACAAGTTCTCACCTCATTTCCATCTGGACCAGGAGGCCCCCTCTCCCCAGCATCCCCCATGACACCCTACGGGGCAAATACATCCACAATTAATTTAAGAAAGTCAGGACTACCATTTTTAACTTTACCCTCAATCTGCAGAGAGTAGCACCTCCACAGAGGTAAAAGAGTAGTTTTTTTCTTCTGCTTTCTCCGTAACGGCTCTGTGCTTTCTGTCGTGCGTGGCATAGCAAACTTTTTTTAAAAATTGACTTTACATGTAGCATTTAACGTGCAATTTCCCAAAGTAATTATTCAAGATTAACTTCACATGGACATAATGTGGAAAAGCACATTTTTTAATGAGGCAAGATTAGCCGGCGTATTAGCCAGACATCACTGTTCCAAGAAAAAAAAAAAATTGATAAAACAGTCACTGGGCTTTTTGCCCGCTTGGCAACTTCAATACAGAGAAGCGAAGGCTTGTTTTTAAAACATTAACTTTTCACAGTGTGCGGGCCCAACCTAGACATTCCATCTGTCTCTGAGTGTAACTTTATTCAAGGCCACCCTGGAACAAACTTGCAGACAATATGCCAAGATGCATGTAATTTGCTATATCTTGAACACTGTATTGTATGTATGCATACATGTGTAATAGTCCTCTTTGTTCTTTTCTCTCGATGTCCTATCAAACCCGCCTCCTGCTGCTTTAGCACATTCACAGCAGCAGGATACAAATGTGCCTCTTTTGGATGCTTCTGGGGTCTGTGTGGATATGCAGTACTGCTTTATACTGGCATACTGTATACCTGATGAGCTGGATAGCAGCAGTTTTTACCATCAACGTAATGGGCAAAAGTATAGATTTAGGGAACTGTTAAGTATGGCAAAAACCAAAATGGATTCATTATTACATGTCTTCCTTTGGGGCCAGGTCTTCCAGCAGGTCCAGGTATGCCCTAGAAAAGAAAAACAAGCAGTTAGATTTCTCACGCAAGTTTAGGATTGAAATTGAAATGACTGGAAAGAGAATTAGAGAGGATATGAGCCTAAGCAACCACAGCTCTTCTAATCTCCTCCGCAATCCGTAAAACAAAATAAGCCCATAAAATAAGATGCTTAAATTATCCATTAAAGTCGCACAGGTTCTCAATACAGCCTACTTTAGGTGAGGATTTAACAATGCATTTCATCACATTGAATAAAGTTCTCTTGGCATAAAACAAGCTGATGTGAAAAAGCCACAACAAAACTACAAACACCGGGATTTCTTAGATTTTGACCTCTCAAGAATGAAGCAATGTGTTCAGTAATTACTGACTGCCTAAATGGAAAATATTTTTTCTGTAGCCTAATGATGGGGGGGAAAGTTTGAATAAACAGAAAATAAATGGAGGTGAAAGATAAGATATTCACAGATTTATTAGAGGTAAATAAAAAAATTGTGATGGGAAATGTGTCATGTTTATAGAGACTTTGACAAATTGCACACTGGAAATGAACAAACATCACTCACTTTCTCCCCTTCCAGCCCGGGTGGGCCAGCATCGCCCGGAGGCCCAATGAAACCCTGAAAATGAGAAAAACATCACAACAAAGTAAAAATTCTGTGCTGCATTAACACAGCACAATGCTTACATTAACTTGTCATTATGAAATAACGACAGCAGAAGAATAGTAGCTTGTCTGGTGCACTGTTCTTGAATGCCTTCAAATGCACTAATAATATTTCAGCAACAGAGCTGCGTATAGTCTTTTATTTTGGAAACTGACTAGATTTCCTTTTCCTGCATCTGACTTTTTGCACTCTGCATCAGATGTGGGTCATGTCCGCTCATCTTGGCTAACATGAATAACTTGGGGCAGGGATAGCTCAGTAGGTAAAGTGGTCGCCCCATGATCGGAAGGTCGGCGGTTCGAATCCACTTAACGGCTACCCTGAGGTACCCCTGAGCAAGGTACCGTCCCTACACACTGCTCCCCGGGCGCCTGCTTAGTGGGCTGCCCACTGCTTCACTGAGTGAATGGGTCAAATGCAGAGAAAAACAAGTAATTTCCCCATGGGGATCAATAAAGTATCCATTATTATTATTATTATTATTTTGTGCTGATGGCAGCACAGGAAAAACGATTTGCCACTGAAATCAGTTCATAACAATCAGGACGGTCGCAGCTTGAACATCTTTGTCTGGAGTACAGAGCCACCACATGAAAGTACCTAATTGGGTAAAAATAGATGACACAGTCAGAGGATTTTTTTTATCCTTTTAAAATTTAATTCTGGATTTTAAAAGACATGTGTGGCCCTGATGCATCCTGTGGGAAACATGGGAGAAATAGCTGGTTTCACTGGCCAAACTCTTCTTTGTTCAAGGTAAATGTAGCTCAGGAACAGTCTGAGCACAGATTCCTCATCAGTGTTACAGGTAATTTCAAGGAGTTTTCCAGTGAGTAAAAATGCAAACAGGATCAGTATCTGAGACCAATGATCGATTAAATTTTTGTACCAATAACAAAAGAAAAAAAAAAAAAAAACCCAAATAGGATCTTTAATCTGATTTTAAATCATGAACAGTGTTCTCATATCATAATTGGTCCTGCATTACAAGCTAACATACACCAAAAACAAATCTGTTGGAGCCATAAGAAATTAAAAAGTTGGTTTTAGCCTCATTTTTGCATCCAAACTGTCAAAATACGAGCAAAAAACCCTAAAGCTGCTCAGTATTTGTACTACAATTCAGACTGGCTGCATTCAGGTTTGTATGTCAGTTAGCATACAACCTAATCAGTATTTCCGAGTCATCCTTTTTTTTTTTTTTGCATCCCTTTCCACCCTCTCTCATTGCTCAAACATCTTTCTTTTCAGCACATTGTCTGCCTCTGTGGCTCCTTCTCACCCTGCCAGCTTCGGTCAGACACTGTGATCCTAGCTATCCTGTTTCCTGGGACCGCAACGCTCCTCTTAAGTCCATTCTCTAGCTAGCTCATTTGGCCCCTTCTGATTTCATCTGTTCCTCTTCTACCTACTGTCTTTCTTCTGTTCTCCTATTTTGGGGCATTTCAGTCACTGTGGAGCCAGCCTGAAACTCTGGTCCTAATCCTTTCAGGAAATGAAAGAGTTCAATGTAGTAATACTAAAGGAAAAAAAAATAGCAGAAAACACCTTATACTTACACGAACACCTTTAGGGCCAGGGCTACCTTGTGGCCCGGCCGAGCCCTACAAAGAAAAACAGGGAGACTTTGTTGACTACAAAGCATCTGATGTGCATAGGTCAGCAGAAATTAGTGTACATTATTGTGGCTGTGTTCTCTTAGTAAAGTTCTCGATAGAGCAATAAAGGAATCTGCAAGGATTGATGGAGAAACAATTTTTGTGTGTTTTTCACTGCACCTGCCTGCCAGGGTAACCTGCAGCTCCAGCTTCGCCAGGAAGTCCTGGTATGCCCTAAAGTGACGAGAGAGGAAAAGGGAGAGAGAGAGAATGAACGGTGAATAGGGAGATTAGCGGACGGATAACGTGAAAGGGGAGAAACGCAGACTTCTAGTAGCAGTGCCAGCTAAGGAATAAAACAAGCACTGTTCATTCCCAACAGCTCCGTCTACTAACTGCACCTTTCAGCACCCCTCCAATACACCCCATCCCTCACTATCTCACTCTGGCTTTTACTTCAGCTCATTGTTCACTGTTATGTGACTCATTCTTGTTATTGTCGTTGTTTGAGAAAGTGAAGAGTTTTAAGAGGGATAAAAAGAGCCATAAAAAGAACCAGCTACTATAAGGGACAGCTGAAGGACTACCATAACTGGCTTGTCACACACTCATCTTTGCATTCGTTCATTTGCATGTGTGTACCAACCCAGTTCCTATTTGTATTTTTGTGACAAAGTACTAGCCGGAATCCAGCTACCTTGAATTTAACAATTTTAGTTTTGTTGGGCTGTAACACAAACCATGAACACAAATAACTACTTACTTGTTCTCCTGGTGGTCCAGGTGGACCCAGATAACCTTTAGGACCCTTAAAAAGTAAAATGAAACAAGTACTTTTAGTAAATTTCAACTGAAAAATTGGTAACTAAGAGTAATTAAGCTGCCCTGCTAGCAGCATTAAAAGGCATAAAAACTAAATGCTAAATTAAGAATATGTACGCCGAATGTGAACTATTAGAGAGCAGTCAGTCTAATCAAAATATCATGTTGAGTGTTGAAACAAAGCATGCGGATGAAGTCAGGGGATTACCAGCTTCAGTAGGATTCAACTACTTGGAAACCATGAATCTATGTGTCAGGTTCAAAGAGTTTAACCAACCACCCCACTGGACAGACCCCAAGCAGTGCACTAAACAAGAAGAGCCAACAGTAAAACTAGAAAAAAGAAGGGTAGTTAATCACTTTAATGAAGTAAAGAAAAAAACAGTGGGATGGATTTCCTGTGGGCAGTTTTTGTGTTACTACTTTAAAATTTCCCAAGTCATAGATAATGCTTTCAACTTGGGTCGGTAACCTTATGCACGTCCTGCATGTCCTGTGTAAACATGAGAAATTATGCAGTTTTGTATCAGTGAAAATAATGGTTTGAGCTTCATGTTTCTGTGGGAAAGTCTGTGGGCAGGCACACTTTTTGGGACTGGCCAAAGGACATGTGATGAAACAATATATAACAAATCTATTACATGTGACATCTCTGTTTGAGAAATTTGCTCTAAACAGTTTTCTTTCAGTTTGTGCCATCTAGTTTTAACAAGTCGGTGTCCCATTTTACATCAGGACAGTTTATAAAAACATCCACAGCACATTTCTGAGTTCTGTGTGGTTTTAAAACAAAGTGATTCAATTAAAACACAAAAAAAATGTTCATTCTGCAGAAAGTGATTAAAGTGGAAACAGTTTAGTGACTCTGGTCCAAAGCCAGCCCTGGGCTACAGCAAAATCCCACATTTAGTTAAGTAAGCACGTTTTCTTTGTAAGCTAAACAGGATTTATTGTTGAGTAAATCAGAGCTATTCTCCTCTTAAGCGCTTTATTTTTGCTTTTGACGTGATTATCAACAACAGATGTTTACAGCGACAAAACACAAGGTCAGGGCCAGGTCAGTGTCTTTTTCGGGGAAGAAAGAGGGCTTCTTGAACAGTATCAATGTCTCTGTCATGTACTTCCGAGGTTGTGACATATGACCTTCACGCCCAATAAAAGTTCCATGCAGGGCTAAAGAGCGTAGGCCAGTCATTTCCTCTTAAAATACCTGATGGGCCGCAGGGGGTGTGCTGGATGTATTAAGTTTAGCTACTGCAAACACTGATGTGGCCTCTTGGGATTCAAGGTTAAGGCCAACTATGTGGAAACCAGATTCAGAATTTCATCAAGAAGCTACCTGTAGATACAGCCATGTGAGGAGCAGGACCACCTACTATAACAGAATAAATCTATTGAGTTCATGGGGTCATGCCAAGAAAAACTCAAACACAACAGCAGCGATGTGTGGCTTTGAGTAAAACTATAAAGCCTAAAAAGAATTTAAGTCTGTCAGTTGATAATTACGTATCAATGCTTTTCATTTTACCCGTCACTGCATCTATGAAATTCTCTGTTTTAAAGCATGGCATGACAGTGGATGTCTGGTACCCAAGGCAGTACCATATCACCCCATTAGAACACTTCGCTCTCGCACTGCAGGCTTACTTGTTGTTCCTAGAATCCAGCTTCCAGTTTGGATTCGGCAGACAGACACTATCTCTACTTTTAAGATTAGGCTTCAAACTTTCCTTTTTGGTAAAGTATATAGTTAGGGCTGGATCAGGTGACCTTGAATCCTCCCTTAGTTATGCTGCAATAGGTGTAGACTGCTGGGGGATTCCCATGATGCACTGAGCATTTTCTTTTCTGTCATCTTTCTCACTCAACATGTGTTAACAGACCTCTCTGTATTGAATCATACTTGTTATTAATCTCTGTCTCTCTTCCACAGCTTGTCTTTTATCCTGTCTTCCTTCTCTCACCACAACCGGTCGCAGCAGATGGCCCCGCCCCTCCCTGAGCCTGGTTCTGCTGGAGGTTTCTTCCTGTTAAAAGGGAGTTTTTCCTTCCCACTGTCGCCAAAGTGCTTGCTCATAGGGGGTCATATCATTGTTGGGTTTTTTCTCTGAATGTATTATTGTAGGGTCTAACTTACAATATAAAGCACATTGAGGCGACTGTTGCTGTGATTTGGCGCTATATAAATACAACTGAATTGAATTGAAATGGAATGGAATGGAATATTGACTATGCTATTGATCCCACGGTCCAGGGAAAGGTCGTTTTCCTCTTTCAGATCACCTCTGACCTTAAACCTTAAAAGCCAGGTTTAGCTTTGAGCAAAGCAGCACTACGTCCTAACAGTCAGCTTCAAGCTCTGATTGAGACAGAGAGGAAGAAACAGGATCGACCTCACACGGTAAAGTAAAGATATAGGAGGGGAAAATGAGCAAGAAAAGATGGACTCATATTTCTTTCTGTTAGTTTATAATGAAAATATAAAGAAACACAGACTGTAGACGGAGAACTGTGGCAAGCAGCGATGACATGGGCCACACTGATTCACCTCAATACAAAGGATTGAAAGGAAACAGTAAATGGTAAAAGTAAGATAAAAGTTGTGCTCCCAGTGATTTTTTTTTAAAGAATTATAAAACAACAAAATGACATTATACAGTACATAAACATGTACTTTTTCACAGATTGAAAGTCTTTTATGCTCTCATCTCACAAGCAGTTTTATAGAATAAATGTTACCAGTAAGCCTGGAAATCCATTGGGTCCAGGACGACCTGGAGATCCTCTGTCACCCTAATAAAACAAAGGAAAAAGAAAGCAGTACAACACATGCACAGTCATTATTAAATGCCATAAATGAAATATTGTTTAACTCAATACTAAAGCTTCATAAAAGCATTACACCAATGAATATTTCATGAAAGTGATGCAATATTAGAAAAAGGAAATAGCTTTTCTGGTTAAAATGAGAAATGTGGGCGGCCAGAGCAAGCAAAATAGGCAGTGATTGACCAGTTAGATATAAAATTAGGCATCAGTTAACACCAACGTGAACATGATCGCTCTCCTCACATCTCAGAATAGAGTTCTGGCTCATAAAAAGGATCTTATGTTGCCTGTTCGCGTCCATCCTGTTGTGGCTGTGGCCGGCTAATCCCGCTGTGTGCTACCTCAGCTGCCACTTGTTAAATCTGTTATTTATGTCGCTGTCATGGATGTGACTGAGTCCTGTTGTCAAGAGCTTGGCCATCTTAGAGGGGAGCAGCATTTTTGGTTTAATCCTGTGCTCACTCAGAGAAGACTCAGCTTACACTTGCTTGAGTTCAGTTACGATACTGCACACTTGACTTACACATACACAAAAAGAGGTAGCAGCGCAAAGTAAACAAGGGAATTACACTGTGATTCATCATTTGGACAGCTGAGTTGTTTCTTGCTAAACATTATTAGTAAGGACTGAAACATCTGTTTATTAATTCGCCATCACTTTTACAAGAAAAGCCCACACAGTGAAAATTCAGATTTAATGATATAGAGATCAAAATATTCTTATTTTGATTTTAAAAACCCAAAAAAAACTAAATAAAGGTAAGTTGAGCGTGCATATGAGAAATTAACTTGGCTAACAGATTTTAACCAGCATTTTTTCTCATTAAAACACCCCGATTTTTTATAATCGCAGTGCATGGTAGTGCAGTGACCTTTCTGTGCCTAATTTGAATGTTTTCTTCTCTTCAGGTGCTTCAGTTTTTTCTCATGGTCCAAAGACATGCATGGGTTATGTTAACAGGCAATCCTACACTGACCGTAGGTGTGAATGTGAGTGTGAATGATTGTCTGTGTCTCTGTGTTAGCCTTGTGCTAGCATGGAGACGTCCCATGGTTTCCTCCTGGTCTCATCTAGTGAGAGCATGCAGACAGTTCCTGGCCTCATCTAACCTACATCCAACACAACATCTCTGGGACATTATGTTTTAGTCCATCCAAAGCCGCCATGTTCCACCTCAGACTGTCGGGAACTCAGTGATGCCCTGATGCAGATCAGGGAGGAGATCCCCAGGAAACTATCCATCATGTCATTAGGAGCATGAATACCAGCATCCAAGGCCATACAGACTAATGAGTATCATTATGAATTGATGCAATGAGGTTTCTGCAAAATGGACTAGCCTGTTGCAACATTTCTTCACTTTCATGTTCACCAAACTGTCAAGATGCCCATAGATGGATCTACCCCAGTTCTGCTAACCCTAAATTTGCATCTGGGCAACAAAAAGATTTCCTTGCTATTTCCAAAATGTTTCCTCAGTGTTTTAAATAACTCCCAGCATTCCTTTCTTTTGTTGGCTCAATTTTGAACAGTGTGAAACAACACTCGCAGCTGCACACATCTTTAAGTCTCATGGAGGTACAAGAGTGATAACAGCACTGCACTACGAATGAACTTGTAAGTAATACTGGACGAACCCTACTGAAACTTCACATTAATCTGTTTACCCCAGCGAGGATTTAAAGAGAGCTATGATACTTTGCTATGCGAAGCTCCTTAAACTTGAGGGAAGACGGATATGTTTGGATATTAATCACTTCAAAAAAATGTAGCAGTGCTTCTCAGGAATATCATTACTGTAATCATGTTTGAAGAAGAAAATGAGACAGAAGAGATGATAGACTAAGCAAAGGCCAGCCGTGATGATGTCAGACAAATCAGTGACAATAAAATGACTCAGAAATGCATAAAAAAGGCTTTAAAGTCAATGTAGAATGAATTCATTGGGATAAAGAAAACCATACCCTCAAAGTCATTGTTGCAGTATTTGAAAATGAATTTATGCTGAAAACGCCTCGTAAAATTAAATGAAAAATCTGTTTTTCATCATCATGAATGAAAACTGTTTAGTATTTTGTGACTTGTCACGGGCTTGCTGAATAATCTTTAGTACTCACTCTACTGTATGAACTGTGTCAACATTTTGGGATCATTTCACAACATTGAAAAGAAAAAAAAGAAAGAAAAAAAAAGAATCCCACATCATAAACCAAAAGCTGCCAGTAAGTGAAATGGTGGGGGTGACGACTCGTGAGGTCATGAGACAAACATAGCAAAGAGCAGAGGGACAGAGAGCCGGACACAGAGACCAGTGGCAGATTCCTCACCTTCTCTCCTGGTGGAGCCTGACCTGGAGACAGCCCAGGGTCTCCCTTTGAACCCTAGAACAGAAACAGGGTCACAAGGTCATAATGTCAGGCACTCAGTGCATTTATAATCTATTGCTGACACGCACATCCAGATATTGCCACACCTCAAAAATAGTATACATAAAGATTCTGATTTTGAGAGGTCCAAAAATAAGTATGCAGAAAAAAAGCATGCATAACATGCAGGCTACAGTGCTTGATTACCTGATTTACACTGTATGTGTATAAAAATGTATGTGAACCCTTAAGATAGCTGTCAGCAAAAGGCTAGGTGGTGGCAACCAGAAAAACAATATTGGGGGTAAAGGAGTGAGTCTGATGCTGAATTTGATGCTCATCTCACATAAAAGACATCTGCAAAGACTTATAACAAAGAATGACTCATTAGATACATTCTGGGAAATTTAGAAGTAATTTTAGATCCTAAAAACTGAAAATCAGCTGAAGGAAGGAAGGAAGGAAGGAAGGAGCTGATTACCGCCTTTTTTCATTGGTCTGCATGCAGCATTTTGTATGGTATGAAAAAGCAAAGCATACCAAATTCAAAGCCATCTGGTGTAGGATGACAGTCAGAGGCTTTAACCTTCAGCCGGGGTTCATAAGTAATTTGACATCTTGATTGTTTTATTTATAATCTGCTGTAGCAGTGTAAAGAGGCAATTTTCAAAAACTTACACACATATCTGTGTAATAGACAAGCATCACCTGTGAGTCTTTGATGGGTTTAATGAAGACGAAACATACTGTAGCTCTTAGTCTGTTTTACTTAGTTAGTTGGTTATTAAAGTGAAAGAAACAGTTGACTCCAAACAAGCAGCTGGAGCAAAGCAGGGATTTCCAGAACAGCAATATTGCTCTTTAACAGCCAGAGGTCTCATGCCTTTCCTCCCCAGTATGAAATAGATTTAGGTCAGAACATCTTTTCTGTTGTGATTCAACTAAAAGTAATATTCTCCAGACAGCAGACAGCCTTAAAGATGCAATGCCAGTAGACTGTCACATAATTTTAGCGCCAATACTTAATCTGACATTCCAACTTGCTATTGTCAACACTAAAGTGTCCTGGTGAGGAATAGTTAGCCGTTCCTGCAAAGCAGGGGGAACAGCAATACAGCACAACATTTTGCACACTGTGAAAAATATTTGGGTTTGGATACTAAGAAAACGAGTGAGTCAAATATATTTTGTGACAGTTTAATAAATGTGTTTTACATGCATGATGAGCTGAACACGCATGACAGACCCTCTTTTTTAGAGACAAATGTACTGAAATGTGGAGGTGAACAGACAGGCACCAAAATGCTTTCAACTATACAAAGGGAATGTTGCTTCATTCTAACGTCACAATTTTCCATTCTTTGCATTATTTATTTTTATGTCATAGATCACATTGAGGAATGTTTCTACAACTGAACTATACCGGAGAGTAAGAGGAGGAACTAAATGTAAAGAAAACTGACTGAATTGAACCTGTTTGATTAGATTGTGTGATTATTCCAATGACTGGAAACCTACAAACATAAACAACCAGAAATCGGTGTCAGGAAGGCCATTCCAGAAACTAATTGGCGATATCTCTATAAAACTGCAGATTTTAAGATCAAACAATTGTACACAAGTAAAACTTCCCAGGGTAGCTCAAGCCCTGCCATGAACTGGAAACTCTTGGAACACCAGTGTCACTGTCCACAGTGAAGTGAGATTTACATCACAATAGACTGAAAGGCGACTGACATCTTCAAGCGTGACTGAAACTTGCTGCTGCCCACATGGAGAAGCTAGATATCTTCCAGAGAAATGTTTTAGGGTCAAATGACACAAACTTTGAGCGATTTGTCCACAGTTGAACGGCCTTCCTACAGCCCTGGTCTCAGCCTTATTAAACATTTGTAGACTGTGCTTAAAAGCAAGTCTGTGCCACAAAACCAACTACTGTAAACAAACTCTACCGAGCCAAGAAACATGGTCAAATATCCAGCCAGGATTATGCCACGAGCTTCTTAATGGCTACAAAAAGCATCTGGTTGATCTGCAACTTGCTAAGGCACATTTAATCCAATAATAATGGGGGTGCCTCTAAATACTTTTTACAGGAAATCCAAAATAAATTCAAACTTTAGCAGCAATTTCTTTTTCCAGACTTTCAAGATTTTGTAGTCATTCCACCCTGGACAAAGAACGGTTAAAAAAATAACAAACAAACACTAAAAGCCCCAAATCACCACAACATTCATTCCCACGATCGTTTTATGTAAACTTTTTACCACAACTGCATAAGTACCTGCCTTTTCTAAATCAGTTTGTGAATTCCCTTCTGTACGCATGATATCTTTATTTTAGCCTTCTCTTTGCATAAGTAACCTGTTTAAATGTGACTGGTATTCATTGTTTGCTAATAATAGACTGATGAGTGCCACATAAATGATGGTTGTGCCACTCATCACAACTTGGTTCAGAAGGAAAAGAAGATCATTTAAACCAGGGGTAGGCAACTCCAGGCCTCGAGTGCCGGTGTCCTGCAGGTTTTAGATGTGTCCATGATCCATCACAGCTTATTTAAAGGGCTAAATGACTCCTCAGCATTTCTGAAGTTCTCCAGAGGCCTGGTAATGAACTAATCATTTGATTCAGGTGTGTTAACCCAGGGTGCGATCTAAAACCTGCAGGACAGCGGCACTCGAGGCCTGGAGTTGCCTACCCCTGATTTAAGCGTTTTGGTAAATCCCATTTTTTACATTTTTCTTATCCGTCTACACTCACTGCAAATAAAGATTACCTGCCTGTGTTTTTAAGCATCATATTTCCATAGTTTTGACTGACACCCAATGAGGCATACAAAGGCTAAGCGAGTGAGAGAAGAGAAATCCTGCCATATCATAAAACCAGTTCCTTCCTGTTTAAAAAACAGTCGGCTGAGCATAAAGTCGACAGCCTGACAGGCTCTTTCAGGTTAAGGGCTTATCTTTATAACATTTCAGATTAGGCTTCAAAAATGTAAGATTGGCTCAGAGTCAGTAACCATATTCCCAGTGTCCTAGAAACAAAACACATTTCAACAAGAGATGTTTTCCAAAACTGAGACAAAGAGGTTCTCAGTCGCTTCCCTGCCTCCGCAAAGGGTTTCAGGGCTGAGAATGACTCACTGACCGGTCACTATGGTATTAGATACTCTTTTATTTTTCCACATGAGTGTGGGAGTAAACGCTGATAGAACAGAAAGCCGGCAGGTGGCCTGCTGTTGCATAATAGCTGATCAGTGGAATTTAGCCAAATCTCAGCGTCTCAGCAAGGTCAGAGGTGATACAGAATAAATCCACCTCTCTGTGCTGTTTCAACAATCAAGGAAGAAAAACAACATTTGGTAGTCTCATAAATAGAATTCTTCTCTCCGTGTACTAACAAAGTGAAGAGGCATTCGCTTGTCGGAAAGTTTGGCAATCAGCAATGAAGAGGGATGGGTAGGACAACCACTCGTGCTTCGCTTGACTCCTGTAGCGGGAGTGTTTGTTGATTGATTGCTTGGTCTTGGCAGCCACTCTGTGGGTAGACAGTAAGGAATACAGCCACCACAAACATGTGCATGGCGCTGCCCACATTCTCGCTCAGCCTTACCGATGTTTCTGGTCCTAAGCTGGGGAAAAAGCTTAGCAGTGACGCTTTCTGTTGGATTTCTTCCCCCTTTTTATATGAAATCAGTGCTATGGTTAATGAGCCAGGACTGGCACAATTATGCCCTGTGGTTAAACCCAAGGTAATAACGATCTAAGCTAAGGGTATCATTTAAACAAACAACCGCCTTTGTCTCCTCCTGGTGCACGGTGTCAATATACAGGCCTGCTATTATCATGCTTGCCTACATCTGGCTGTGTTTAATTCCTCTTGCACACACTCTCTTCTCTTCAGGGAACAGCATGTCAGTCGCTATAATTGATGCCATTTGCTATATAGTAAAAACTTTAACTACAGAAGAGTAAATTTCCATGAGTTTGCAGGATTTCTCAGATAACTAAGCCACTTAGTGACATCACTGCTGATGTGCTTGATTGATTTAATGTTCAAGGACGCAAAGCGCAGACTCTAACAACTGTGTACAACTATCCTTTAAAAACAAACTCTTGACATGCCTCTAACTGAACTAGCCATTATGTCAAGAAACGCTGTGTGTGGCCTTGTCAGGAGAAGACAGCATGAAATCAGGACGCCGCACTGATGAATAGCATGATTAGATCTACTGCCAATAAGAATAAAATAAAAATAAAAATAAAAAATGGCAGGTTGAGTGTATTTATACAGTTTTTTGGTACAACTGTCTTCTCAACGTATTTTATACAATAACCCACATGCACTGATGGTGCATTAAAGCCAATTCCTCGTTTCAGTAGTTTCCTAAAGTACATTTTGAAAAGTCGGCTAAAACAGCAAAATCCGATCACTAAGCTTCCGATTAATTTACACCACACATTATTTCCTTATCCACAGCCACAGCCAATGGATTGAGCACCCCAACTACGAGAGCAGTGACGACATGGTTATCAAAACCCACTAATGTGACGAGTCCTTTTCAAACAAACCAGCACTTAGCCATGGGTTTTCCACTTCTTTACAAAACAAGGTGACTAAAAGCATATGGCTAGATCTTTTTAATGAAAGCGTGTGAAAGCAGAGTATAACTGAACAACATCCCTGGCCTGTGTGTTGGGTTCAGTGGTGCCCCTTGTGGCTGTGAGGAGACGTTCTCCACACCCATAGAGAGTGTACTAGCCAGAACTCTGTGTGGTACTCTTACAGAGTGCTGTTTATACATCCCACTCCTTCTCCTATTGGAGAATACTGCTCACCTTGGGTCCAGGTGGTCCAGGCTGTCCTGGTTTTCCATGTGGACCAGGGGGACCCTGGAACAGACACAGGAGAGAAACGTGAAATTGCTGTGCATTGCTGTCAACAGCTCAATTTGAGATGAGTTCAGAATAGTTACATGTTCCACAGCAATGTAAAATAAAAGTGATGAAACAAGAAAGTTGCACAAAGATATTGCAGTTTCTTCAGAAGTGCACACACCGTTAGATTTAAAATGAACAAATAAATCTATTCTATCACATTCGCCCTCAGTGCAAATCAGTATATCATGGAAGCAAACAGTTATGCAACCACATGTGCTTAAAGCTACTATTAAATCCAGTTCTTTGTACTGTTTAACGGCAAAGAAAGACACGGCTCAAAGTGGTCTAACTCAAAAAATGATCTTTAATTTTACATATTCCGGAATATGGAGACTGAGCAGAGAGACAACAACTGTCTGAAAAAGGAGCCGCCAGTCTGATTATTTATATACTTCCTCTACACGTCACGCACACTTTAAGTTTCGATCAAACACTCTACTTAGTTTCACTTTCTGCCTGCAGCTCCTGTGCTCTGCAAAAGCATGCAGTTTCCTGTCAGTACTCTTGGCTCAGACTCTACTCAGAGATGGCCCTTTTAGACTATATTAAAAACAAGTAACAATAAGCACTAACAATATATTTATTTTATGACACTACATGTGCACAGTCAAATGCACACTCGCACATCCACCATAAATGCACTGCATTCCTCCACATCTGTACCCCTGCTGCTTACCAGGCTTTTCTGCACTACAACAAGAGCTAAAAAAAGAAGCTCCAACTTTTCAGTGCTGTGCCTAATGTCTTCTGAATGAAAGTGCATACTGTCAACTAAGGTCCACCTTAAAGAAACGCAACTCAGCAAGACAAAAGCTGCTATGATAATCAGCGCCTTATCCCCCCAGCACAGCTTTGTTATAGGATACAATATCATCTTTCTGCACAAACACATCTGAGCGCTAATATGACATTAGCACCAGAGCTGCCTCTTGCACTTGCAGGCATGATAGTTCACACTAGTTGACAGCACTGACAACAACATCAGCAATGTCTGTAATTCATTATCCCATGTTGTCATGTCAAGGAGTTCATCTGACGAGGGACGGTTCTGGACCACAAAGTCCATTATCCTGTGCAGAAACAGCAGAGACACAGTTAGAGTGCGCTGCCCTCAGCTTTCCAACACATAATGGTCCAAAGCCTCGTCCTGTTTGGACTTTCGGACTTAGCCTACAGGGTGATAAGTATGCTCTGTACCAGCCATGTGTTTTACAATCCTGTAATAGGAGACATGTTTAACTGAATGCCACCTCTTAGGGTCTACAAGCCTGTCTGTCTTTCTTTAAGGATGCTGTTCATGCTGTTAAAATGCAGACTTAAGTTAAAACCTTCCCTTCAAGTGGAATCAGTCATCTGGCGTAACAGCAATGCCAAAACTGAGGCTCAGGCAAAACAGCACCAAGTCCTATGACATAGTTGTGAACCTTGCTCATCTTTTGCTGCAACTAACATCATGCCATCTGACCTAATGCTTCAACATCTTGGGGAACTATAAACTCCTGTATGTGAGTGTTGCATGTTGCCTTTTTGTCACATCTGAAAAACTGTGGCTAATCTTAGAGAGGAAATCATGTACACATAGGCACATAAGTATATCCACAGAGGGCCACTCGCCTAAATAAACTAACATGGTTTTACCCCATTAATAATCAATGCATTGGCGCTGACACTCGGGAGTCATTGCTTGATGTGGTTAAGAAGCAGGTGCTGAAATCTACAAGTAATCAACTTAATTATGCTAAATGTTTTCTTTAAGTGCAGCTGGTATTTCCATTCCATCAGTTAAATTAGCCATGATGATGCGTCTCCGCATGGTCGAGCAAAGACGGGACTGAAGTTATTCTTATTTATGACTTATTTATACCTTCCGTCCGACACTAAAAATAAAACACGCCTTGTTCTGTTTAAAAGATGCCTCCAGGGCCTGTGGCGTGATTGCGGCGTTGCATCATCAGCCTTAGCAGATGTATACAAAGTAGTCTTGAGATCAGAGTGGATTTAATCACACTAACCACAACACTGTCTGTCAGCACTGCTTTCCCGACGGTCGCAGATGTGGTGGTGACTAGCGGAAAAGCACAAGAGGAGTGATTTTGCAGAGATTACTCACCCGAGAGCCTCTTTTTCCTGGAGGACCAGGTAAACCAGGGGGACCAGGAGGACCCTAAACCAGAAAGAAACCAGAAATGTGGAAAGGAAGGAGACATAGATAGAGACAGGGAAGAGGGGGGAAGACAGTGCATTAATGGCAAGCAATAACATGTAGTTCACTGTTTAGGCATATTTGTGTAGAAGCTGCAAAGTTTAAAGAAAAGAGTCAAATGTTTGCATCTAAAAGCCCAATCAAGAAAGTCCTGATCAAGTAAAGCAAGTTACATTCTCATTATTAGACAGACACCGGTGTTCTCCGACTAGACTATTCCTAATCACCATCCAGTATATGCATAGAGTATACAGGGCTAAACAGCATTGAATTGGCCAAAATGGAAGCAGAACAACAAATCCTGCCTGTGCTTAGAAATCAAGAAGTTAAAGCAGTTAATAGGAAACATAAGCATGTGCATTCAGTTCTACTTTAAGTAACAAATGTAATTAAGGATATGATATTTTATCATTCAAGGTTTTGTTTTGTTAGAAACTTAGTGAGCTCATACAGTCCAAATGTAGAGCCAGCTTTTTCTTTTATTTATTTATTTGTTTGTTCATTTATTTAAAAAAATGTGCTCTTTCAAAATTCTCTTACATCCTGTTTATCAAATGCTTCACATTATAAGCCAAATGTGTGGAAAGGAGTTTTAGAAAATTTAAGTAGAAACCAGAAAATCCAACTTAGGCTGAGGTCTGGGCTTTGACTGGATCATTGAATCACCTTCATTCTTTTTTTCACTTTATGTTGTAGACTTGCTGCTGTGCTTGGCATCATTGTCCTGTTATGACCCAGTCTCAGGCTTTAGCTGTCAAACAGAGTTGACAGTTGACTAGAATACTTTGGCATACAGAGGCCTTCAAGGTCAAATCATTGACTGTAAGGTCCCCAGCATTCACCGTCTCCTCCACCGTGCTGACAGTCCAAAGACTGTCCAAAGGACTTTGTTCCAGGATTCTTCTGGTTTATTCAAACACACCTTTGAGAACCCCAGCTGTGCTGCCATGTTCGTTTTAGAAATAAGAGACTTTGTCTTAAACAAGCTGTACTTGTTCAGTCCTTTTCGATATATACTATAACCATGAGATTTAACATGCTAACTGGCACCTCTGGTGTCTGAGATGTAGCTCTTGGGTTTTTTGCAGTTTCTCTGAGCATTGCAAGGTCTGGCCATGAGGTGAATTTGCTGGAACATGGGGGAAATTGCGGTCTTGTGTAATCTTGAAAGCTCTAGACCAGCAGACTGCCAAAACCTCTGCTTTTCTGCTAAAGATGCGCACACTTGCTGATAATCGATCAATCGAGCACATTTCATTATTAGCACCTAGCTGCTACCTTCCATCTATGGAAGGAATAGGGTGTACTTAGTTTTTAACAGGGCTGTGTGCCAGACATATGCACTAAATTCACTCTGTTTAGCTGTGTAGAAAGATTTAAAATGTTTTGGGAAAAGGTCAGAGTCACATGTAAGAAATACTTGTACACCATTTCCTTCTCTCCCCCAAAACAATGTTAATATTCCCAAAACTAGATGATAAGACTGTTTACTGTTCAGTGTTTTTAGGGCACTCTGGAGCATCTCTTGTCAGAGAAGTAGATGGGCAGAGAGGGATACATAAATAAAGAAACAGCTGTTTGTTCCTCCAGACTCCCACATACAGAGACATGGAAAGTGTGAGCACACCACCGCCTTCGCCACAACAACAGGGCCTAAAGAAACGGAGGCACTGATCGACTAAAATGACCGTATTCAAAGGCTTCATCTGTGCTGCCAAGATAGGGGTCAAATATTCAACAGTGTCCAGTGAAAAGGTCAATTTTCTTGAAAGTTGAAGGGCAAAATGAATCTTCTTTTGAAGAACTCTTTTTAACTGCTGCACTGCGATAAAGTTGAGTTGATTCACACAAACCAATGTACGTTGTTTACACACAGCAACTTACTTTCAAAGGGGAAGGAGGAAATAAATGAGTGAATTTCACTCCAGTCCTGTATTTTATTTTTTTAATTGGCTGTATTTCAGTGAAAACAATTTTTTATGTGTTTGTTATAGTTTATGCAAGTCTTTAGTTTATACTGCTGTTGGCCAGGACACTCTTTGAGAATCGGATTTTCTTTTATAAGAGTCATTTTTCCTGAATAAATAAAGTTATAATAAATTAATAAATAAAATAAATGAAGATTTGGTGAGATTCCTTTATTCCCGAGACTCGAGTTCTTGTTTTGGGATTGTTTTTTTTTTTAAATTTCTAAGAGCTATTTGGGATAAGCTGGACCTGATAAATACAAAAACCAAGCATCAGCTTTGATTTCAACTTTCATATATTTCAATATTAACACATGGAATAGCTAAAAGCAAAAAAAAAAAAATGTATAAAGAGACATTGGACACAACCAGTGACCTGTTCAGGCCAATCAAACACATGAAAGCAGAACAGTACAACAGCATTTCAGTGTTTTACATTGCAATACCGTATAAGCATAAAGACACCAAATATCAATATCTTACACACGCAACAAATATAAAGTGTACATTTTATCAGACCACCAGATGGTGCTGTTGAGTGCTGTTTTTCTAGAAAGGTCAGCCGGTAATGATCAGCATGTGGGGCCAAGTTAGCAAACCAGAGATGTGGGCAGAAAGAAATTATAAAAGCACGTTGCCTTTTAAACATGTACTGTAGGCGCACTGGATTATAAGGCGCATTACGCAAAACAAAACAGTCAGATAAGTCAAATTTTACTCAACTCATTCTTCTTGCTTCCTCCACATCCGCACCATTGTTTCATTAATGTTGAATTCTCTGGCAGCTGCTCTGTTCCCAAGTTGTTGCAGTATATTAATGACTAACCTTGTATTGTGGATGGATTATCTTAGTTGTTCTCCCGACTGAAGTTTGGTCCGTTTACAGCATCCTGCCATGCGATTGCATTTGTCTCTAACCATTGGGAACCTTCATGTTAATTTTTATCGAGTGGAAAAAAGTTAGCATTCATCCTCCAGCTTCACTGTGTTTATGTTATGCCAACATAGCTGTGTCACTAGCGATCACGTAGCTCATCATTATATACCAGCTAGTCCAACTTCAGTAACCCTACAAACGTCACTGTTGTTTCGTTTTCTGTCTTCATTTATGTCTGAAGTGACAGCAGAGCTGTACGTTAAATATTTTTCACAAATCTCTCAGTCAGAACATGCTATATCATGTTTAGGTGGAAACTAGGAGCTAACTTCCTACTAACTTCTAACTCTGTTAAGTTTAATAAATTCTGTTTTCATTTCATGACAGAATTTAGACAGTTTTTAACTCTCAGTGATGCCGCAGTGTTCATTTGACTTTGGGACCTGAGTTTGACCCAGGTTACTCCACGAGGCTCCTGACTATGGTAGCCGTAATGCTCCAACAATCCATCAAGCTTCATAGCTTACCAAAGTCATACTAAAACATTTTTTGATAGATTTTTGAGCGCCATGTACCACATAAGACTGGTTTGGGGTCAGTAAGCATAACCAGAATTCATACATAAGGTGTACCGGATTATAAGGCACGCTGTCGATTTTTGAGAAAATTAAAGGATTTTAAGTGCGCCCTATAGTCCGAAGAATACAGTAAAGGTTTTTTGTTGATTTTTTGTTTTTTAGCAAAGCCCGGACCAAAGACGTTCGTATGGAAGTAAAATATTCTGGGAATACTAGAATAAAAAGGTTTATGTCATGCAACATCATCTTAAGGTCATAGGCAAAGGAGTAGCAAAACTGACAGTGATTTAGCTCAGCCAAAGTCCAGCCAACCCCGTGGCCCACTTAACTGAACAAAGCTACATCCTAATTCAGAACGAGCTACAAAAACAATGCAATCCATAGCCTACTCCATGCGCAACTACCCACATCCATACGTGTTGCAGAAAGCAGGGGCCTTTGTTACGTGCTCATGACACCCAACCTCTACAGAGAAGTGAAGTGTAAAGCTGATGAAAGTCCGAGTATAGTAGTCAAGACAACATTAACTTCCGACACATGCTGTGGAGTTCCATGTTACTATATTAGCTCACTGTCTCACAGAGGACTGGCAATCACAGTCTCACTTTCAAATACCTCTAACAGCAGAGTAGTCCAAACTTGCACAACTCCAACTGAAATAACTGCAAACTCCTAATATTCTCAAAGTGCTTTTATTGTCAGTGAAAAACTTGGTTTCCTTCTGAAACTTCAGAGAACGCTAAAAATGATAATCTCCCATCACTCCTCAGAGCTTGGGCATGACTTTTGCAGTGGGGTCAACCTACTCATAATGTTGTGTCATTAAATTGGGCCAATATTGAAGCAGTGAGTCATTTTAAATTGGGTTTTTTTTTGTCACTGTGAGTAAAAGAAATCATATACATCATATTATAGACAAAGGGGAAAGTAAGACACGCTTTCTTCTGCTGCTTCTTTGCTTGTTTTGAATTTTCTTAATGAAAAAAAGTGCAAAAATGCTAAAGCACAAATTAAAGGGAGTGCAGGAGGCCACCTGTACTCGTCCAGTTATGTGGCTGAAAAACTGTGAAATACTTCCCTTGAGGAAACAGGCCAGCTTGTCTTCAAGTTCAAACAAAGAGCTAGCCACTGACCTTCAGCTGACCCAGCATTCAAAACATGCCTGCATCTAAGCGGTCAGAGTAGCCAAGACACACAAACTGTCAAAGATAACAGCACCGAAGGACAAACATTGTGGCTAATTAAACATTTTTGCCAAAATACGATCCGCTGGAAAAAGCCCTGTGGCTTAAACTGTGTCATGTTCACAATGCTCGATTATGCCTCGAAAAATGATTTTCCCATAGAACTAAAGTCCATCTTTAATTCTGTTTTAAGGCAATTTTAGTTTCTCTCCAAGAAAAGAGCCTGTCCATGACAGGACACTGGAAGCACATCTCAAGTCATGAGACAATGTTAACCATGTTAGAAGATTCTCCCTTGGGTACGAGAGTCATAACATTTGGTTAATGTTTGGTCTCCTGAAAGGAAACAAGGGTAGGAGAGCGCGAAGATGATATGGACAAAATGTGTTTCCCTCCAAACATTATTGAGAAAGAAGTATAGCAGCATGGGAGTGTGATTTTGACAAAATACCGCAGTATAGCTCAATTAGGCTCTGGGACATGTAGATAAATTGAAACAACGATGCTGGATAAGATGTGTCTCTCCCTACAGGTCTGCAGGCGCTGTAAGTACGGAAAGATGAATCCAGGCATTCTGCATCATTATACACTCACATGTTTATACCGAGCACCAAGAATGCCTAACACATCTCACACATGGAAACATAAGCCACACTCATGAACTACAAGTGTGTCCAGAGCCACTAACTTACATCATGGCCTGGATCAAGTGCTTTTTTTTTCTTCTTCTTTTGTTTTTAAATCCAGGGGTATAGCTCCAGTCCTCCAAAGATTTATCCTCTGACATAAGAGCAAAAATACCTAGCAGTACTTAACAACTTGTAGATACAGGGAAAAAAGCACACTGCTTGGACATGCCATCACCTTTAAATCACTACATTTCACTGCCAAAACATTTTGCATGTCTCCTGAGTGTAATCAAGCCACATTGTGGCTCACTCAGAATTTGACTCTAAAATATACATAGCAGTGCACTGGTTTGCACATCAGTGCTCTCTATAAGCTCTAATTCTCTGCTTGTGATTCACAAATTCAGTCACTTACCGGAGGACCAGGCTCTCCTTTGGGGCCATGTAAACCATCTTGGTAGTCATAGAAGAACTCTGGCTCCTCGTATCCATAATCATACTCTCCCATGTCTACGTCATCATAGCTGCCATCCAAATCATGCTGCTCTGAGGTGTCCACCTGATTCTCCCTGTACAAAGTAGTGCTATTGGCTCTCAGATGAGTCTCTGGGAAATTTTGGCTTGTGGAGCCAGAGTCCCTAGAGCTTGTGATGGAGTTGTTCCTGAGTTCTTCCTTTAGTTGGCTCTGTCTGACCAGGGAAACAACACCTGTAGTGGCATCCGGACTTGGCTGTTTTCTGGAATTTCTCTCTTCTTCTGTGCTGTTTTCAGAGTGTTCAGTGTCCTCCTGGGGCGTAGTGTCTTTAGCCAACACATTTTTGGTAGTGGTGGTTGTTGTGCTATAGGCAAAACCCAGAGCTGCTTGACTACTTGGCATAGTTACGGTGGGGCTATAAAGCTGGAGTGATGATGTGGCAGAGTGGGATAATGGTTTCAATGTGGAAATGTTTTCTTGGTCCCCCAGATGAGGTCGTATTGGTGGGCTCAGAGTTGAATGTTGCGTGACCAAACGATCTGGGGATAGTTTAATGGCTGCTGTAGATCCGATGGGTGTATTTTGAGTAGCTGCTACTCCAAGAAGAGACTTTGTCAAATGGCTAGAAGGGGGGTCATTCACCACAATATCCGAATCAGAATGTGGGAAATGTAATCGGTAAGTGTCGGCCAGCCGGCACTGTTTTTTAAGATATTTGCAGTAGTGCGCGGCAGCTTGGGCTGAGGGATAGATATCCAGTTGGCAGACTTGACCACTAAATGGTGCCGCCTTGGAGTTCATCCTTCCCAGAGTGAAGACACCCCCAGATTCCCCCAGTGTTTGAGATCTCCCCAGGGTTTGCTCCCACTGTTGCACCCCTCCACAATTCGCATAGAAGGACACTGAACGTGCACGAACCCCAACAGCAAAAGGGTGCAGCCGCCCATCCTGCCAGTTGTAGTTGAAGTAGATGGAGGCTTTCTCTGCAGTATAAACCACCACTCTGCGTGGCAGCAACTGAATACCAAAACGCAACCGGTCCCTCCCGTCCTTGATACTAAAAAGAAATGCATTGTTTGCTCGCCAGGAGCTTAGGCTAACTATAACGGAGAACTCTTCGCCAAATTCTGAAGGGAATAGATTGGGCACTGGCGCCTCATAGAGGGAGTTTGAGTCGAGCAACACCCCATATCCAGAAAAGGGGCCATCGAAAGGTGAGGGAACATTTGCATAAGTGGGAGGCTGTGAGCTTGTCCTTTCGTAGGTATCGTCTGTGTGGCTTTGAGTTGTAAGCCCCAATCGATAAAGGATATCCACTCCTAAAGGACAGAGACAGAAATATTTATAAGATTAATATGCTGAGAATGAATTGCACAATTTTATGAAAATGTACAAATCGCAAAAATGTTTCAAAACAGTTTTAATACATTCAATTGCAGTTCAGTCAAAGCTGGCGGTCCAACACCAGGTTACATTGACATTTCAACTTAAATTCCTAATAAAAACCTTGTTTATTTCAAGAATTAAAACTGAAACCTGCTGAGAATATATCTCTGATACAAGAAGAGTGGGGAGTTAACTTATTCAGCAGGTACTAAAAGCCTGCATTTTTACTTGCATCGAACTATTTTATCGGTAGGACTTTTGCTGATCTATTGGCATCGGCATTTACAGAGCTTAAAAAAAATGTGTCATGTGACGCTAATAAAAAACTGAATTCACATTTTTATACTCAAATTTTAGCCAGCAGTCTGGACTTAATTGAGCATAACATTCAACCGCTAAAGTTAATTTTTCTGTTCTGGAATACAACTTAATAACTTTCACTTTGCATCCTGATGATTTGGTAACACTTTGCTTTAGTACTTTTTTCTGTTTTTTGTAAAACTGCAAATTTGGAAGTTCATGGATAACAACAATTATATTTTAGCATTAAAAACACATTTTCAAACTTGCAGTAGACAAACCATTACATAAAAAACAAAGGAATTACCAAAACTTTTAATATAGGGCAGCTGTGGCATAACCCTTAAATTGGATGGCGGGCTAAAAGTAAAGAAAAAACAGGATGATGAGTCTTTAACCACGTTATCAGTGCTAATTTAGTGTAATCTGACCACCAGAGGGCACTCTGCAACGTCCCTGTTGGTAGCTGATCTGAGCAGAGTTAGGCAGAGAGTGCACGAATAAAAGTTAACTTAACAAATGTTAATAAAACCTTTTTATGCTTTGTGTGTCAGTACAAAAAGGGAAAAAATGCTATTGGCCAGTATATCGAAAAATCTATTATTATATCATCAAATATCGGTATCAGTTTTAAGTCCTATATCAGCCAGCCTCTTTTTTATATATTATTCCTTTCAAAACTATTTAAGAATGCAAACCTTGATAGTTCTCTCTTTTAATAATACTGAGAAAAATATTTGCATTCGCATTTACAGATTCACAAATAAAAATGAAATGATGAAAATCTTCTACAGATGCCTAAACATGTTGCTCATGGACAAAAGATTTTAATTCGATGGCATTAAATATGAAATAATTACAAAACTGTTATTTTTTTTGACCAAATAATCAGGCTAAAACACAAGGAGTGACATCAGGAGTGAAAAGAAGGGACTGGAGAAGAAGTGCTTATCACATCATTGGAAGTGTCCCAGCATCCAGAGCCTGCAGCAGCGGAACTAACAGATGCTTTTGGGGTCATTTGATCCAGCCCTAACTAGAGATACTGCCTGTACTGAACCCAAACTGGGACCGGACAAGAGTTATTTTCTTTTTGAAGTTAAATGACTAAGAAAAGTTAGTGAGCCATTAGGGCCATGTAACAATGTCAGCATGATGCCAATGATCCAATCCATGTTTTTCAAGCAACAGAAATGCAGCTGTAGCCCAGATGAGAAGCAGGGGCAAGATAAGCATGTAAGCAGAATACAGGAAACTCCTCCTCCTTTTTGAACTTGCATACAGAGCACATTCTGTCGAGCTTTGCATTCAAAAAACACAGCAAACTGGCGATGATACATGTCAGTACATGATTGTGATTAAAGGATGCTGCACACATAATTCAACTTTAAATATCAACTGAATTGCAAATGATGGCCTCACTTATTTGTGTACATGCAAGAGAAAGCATGGAGGTATCTGTTAGTGCACTGGCAGACGAAGACAGCAGTCACACAGAAGCGTTTGTTCAGTGTTTAGATCTCAGCAACAGTTTGACAAACTACGTTCCACTGAAGAAACGACTCCACCGTATTTGGGAATACCAGCTTGATAGACGGGCCAGTTAATGTAGAATTACTGTGAGTGGAAACAAAAAACAAACTAAACCAGTGTCCACATATTATAGTATTGTCTTTTTTTAGTCTGAAAAAGAGAACTGAAGAGTGGGGTCTGTGCTTGTTGCTACTCGGCATATAGAAAAGGCATCAGAATCAATTTCCTGAGAGAAAAAGTGGGATCAGTACACGCCTGGAGACACAGACATAAAGTGCATCCTTCAGAACATTCTGTATACCCTTAATAACTCCATGCTCTATACGCTTGCTATCGAAAAGACTTCGGTGAAGAGTTAGAAGAGTTAGAAAAATACGAAAATCCTAAACTGAGCATTTGACCTCTAGAGGTGTGAATATGTAGATGCAGGGAAATAATGATCTTTTTAATGTTTGAACTTTGCCCATAATGTTGTAGTCAGGTTAAAAAAAAGTGCACCCTCTTTCAACACTAAGGTTTAAGATATAATAAAAATTTGATAGTTCTTAGCAGGTATTGGAAAAGCAATAAAACATGATATATTACACCACGTTATTATTCATGTAACAAAAACTAAGCCAGCATGCTGAAGTAAGTACACTGCTTCCATAGGAACTGAGAGGGTTAATAGCAGCTAATCAGATGCAATTGATGATCTGAACAGCAACAAGTGTGAGTACCTCTGTGAAAAGCAGATGTTTTGGCACTTTGTAGGTCTTTAGCATTCAGGTGTGTTAACACATTGCCAAGGAGGAACGACATCAGAAATGATCTTAAATGAGCAATAGTCAGTGCACCAGTTTAGCTAAGTGCGTGAGCATCCACATGCTGCATGGCCAGAAAGCAGCAGGTTTGAGTCGGACCGTGGCCCTTTGCCGCATGTCTTCCCCTCTCTCTCTCTTCCTGAGTTCATCTGTATTTATTATCCAATAGAGGCAAATAGCCAAACATTTTAAAAATATATGTCAGTAATTGTTGCTGCGCATCATTCTGGGAAGGGTCTTGAGGTAATTTTCAAACAAATGTGTGGAATCCATCTTCCCAGGAGTGGATAAATACTCCTGGAGGTCAGTCTGTGCAATACACAGAGAAACTATATAGACCTCGGTTAGTGTGTTAAATTTTACAGTTTATGACAATACAATTAGAAAAAGACTGAAGAAATATGGCTCGCTTGGAATGGTTTCAAGGAGAAAATGTCTTCCCGTTAAAAACCAAAGTTTCATCTGAACAAAACGCAAGACTTCTGGACCAATGTCTTTTGGCCTTAACGCACAGTACCACATTTGGTGTGATCCAAACACAGCATATCAGCACAAACTTGTGTAAGGGTGATGATTTGGGCTTAATTGACCAAAACTAAACAAGAACGTTCAGGAACCTCGATTTCCATGAAGTTCTTGTCTTGTTCTTTTAGTCAACCATGAACTCTAGAGCCCAATGCAGGCCAACTGCCTAACAACCCAATATTGCCTCCCACTATGTCGTGCAACAGAATAAAGGCAGAGCAACAAATCTACTACAGAATGGCTGAAAAAGAAAAAAATCAATGTTATGATGGGACCATAAAAGAGAATAAACAAGGAACTGAAGCAACATTGTAAACAAGGTCGGGCCAACGTTCCTCCACACTGATATGAGACTGAGCTCCTGAATCACAGGGTGCACTTAATTTTTAATTTTGTTTCATATACATGTGCTGTCGTTTATCTCAGCTTGTATTTACCTCATTCTAAGACCTGTTAAGAAGCAGATGAAACCCATTTCTGTCATACTGTTTGGGTGCCAGAGCAGAGGTAAAGAAAAGAAGACTACAGAGATAAAGACAATGTGCTTTCACAGCATTTTTAGTCATGCAGCTCTGATAGGAGGAGTATCTGTCTGCAGAAGATCTGAGCGCTCACTGTGATGTCCTCCACATTCACTGCCTGAGGTAATGTCAGACGAGATCCCAATTAATCTGTCTCATACGTTAAGACAAGGTGCTCTTGCGCTGTCTGTTCATTCCTCCTCCCCTCATTATGATGGATTGATTCTACTTGGAGCGGGCCATCACGTATCACCCGTGATACGTGGGGACATGGCGTTGCATGATGGCATAAGGGGAGGGACACTGCAAGAGGCAGTAGACAAGGCACATAAACAGTCTATGTGAGGACTAATCATGAGGTCAGCCTTAGATAAGACAATACTGCAATAGTGGAACAGACCCCAGGATATGACATATTTTTATATTATTGCTTCAGTGCCTAATTCAACAAGACTTTACTCTTTCAAGAAAGTCAGACTCAGGGTGAGAGATGAGATTATAGTTAAAAGATCCCAAATCAATGTAGATCCACTGATAGAGCAGAGCCCAGCAAAAATAACAACTCTATCTATGATCACCTTCTAACTTCAGCTCTTCTCACCTCCAATTCTTCTCATCCTTGTTGCTCTGTTTAAAAATAAAGATGAATATCACTTCACCCCCAACACCTGACCAGGTGAGGCACAGCTGCCAAAACATGCCAAGCTAAGATTTCCTCTTCCCATTGTATGTGCATTTCTGCCATGTACTTTACATTATGGGTGTATTTAGTATTTTCATTGATGGACCATAGAGATGCGAGCACTGAGTCAGAAATGTAGCAGGAGGGGAAAAAACAGAGAGGGAGGAAACAAAGGTACAACGGTTATTTATGCTGCTTTTAAATGCATGCCATGGCCCTGAGAGCAAGAGCGGGCATGTTAAGGAAGAAGGTTAAAAGTGATCAGAAGAGCAGCTAAAGAGGAATTCCTGTGTGCACTTGCTGTTCCTATATGTACTGTATGTGCTCCAAGATAAAAGCAGAAATAGGGTGTGATGTGGTTGAGCTGTATTATGAACAAGGCATCGTAAACATTAGAGGAGTTCTGTAGGAACCGTTCTGAAGGATCCCAGTTAACGAGTTCTTTAGGATCCCAAAGAGTTTGTGGCATCAGCTGATGTAATTACTGGAAGCATTACAAGAATGAGTAGTTTGATGTGCATTTAAGCCACTTCCAGTGGTTTTATTTCATCTTAGCTTCTAACTTTTCCAGGAAAGATATGCTTACAGTGTAAATGTAAAGATACGCTACTTAAAAACGCATGTAATCCTAGTCTATGTGTTCTGATAGTAACCGTGTTTCTTTTCATTTAAAAATATGTTAATAGGAGAAGAATGACGCCAAAGTTTGCATATGTATATATCGGTTCTCATATATTGGTTTGTATATGGCTCATTTATTGACGATACTTACATTTTTCTGAGTAACAGTTCAATTCAAATTGATTTTATTTATATAGCACCAATTCATCACAACTGTCGCCTCAAGGCTATAGGAAGAAAAATCTTTTTTCTTAACAACTGTGTGTCAGTTTATATATTCTGTATTTATTTCCTGTTTCTGTCATTCTGTCTTGCCTCTGTTCTTTAGCATTTTGGTCCCATTTCTGCAGCTGCTGCTGGACTTCTTCTTTGACTATTATTGTGCAAGCCATAAAAAGATTCAACAACTCTTTATCCAGCTAGTTGCGATCAGGAACTGGGGCTGCTGCACTGAATGGGGGGATCCAGCAATGTCAATTAGCGAGTGCTAATCACTGCTGATTCTGTGTCTAGCCTACATTGAAATAAAAGTTTATATTTGAGTTGTTGTGTTTTGTTTTGTACTTAATGACTTTAAACTCACAATGCAATATGTAGCATGCTGTCTTGATTTAACATTTTAGTTTTAGGACCAAATATACCCGGCTACCTGCCATCACCAAGTACCAATATGATGTCAGTGTTCTCCCAAGAATTAAAATCTCCACACCATATAACATGGAATTTATTTGAAATCTCAGTCAGGAGGTTTTTATGTCAGGTAACAGGAGGCTAATGTTAAAACAGAGTCACTGACAAGCCATGAATGCAATAAATAGCAGACACCCCACTCACTTAATGTGAATAACCTGGCTCACACCTGATCGGCTTCAATAGGGCCCCTGCAAGTGTTACATAGCATCACTTTTCTGTTATTGATTTGAGTGGGGTACAGACAGGAGCTTTTATACCGTCTATATGACAAATGTCAGTGAGTCACATGTCCTAGTGACAAGGGGGGGGGCATCTAATAAAATGCTTTCATATAAAAAAAAAAAAAAAATGCTGACTTTTAGTCATGCATAAGTGTTCTGTTGCTTACCTTGAGCTGCGTAATCTTCTCCAGAGAGTGCTGCTGAGCATACTGACAGGAGCAGGAGAAAGTTCCACCTAGATGGACAAAACAAAGATCAGTTTCATGACTAGTTGTTGGGTTTGTCTCTCTGACACTTTTTAAACATACAGTCACATCTTTATTTAATAAAGATACACTAACTGATGCTAACAGCGGAGCATGGCCATTTGTAATTAGCATGGCTGTGAATGCTTATAGTTAAGGTGATCAGGCGACCCTGAACTCTCCCTTAGATATGCTGCAATAGGCCGAGGCTACTGGGGACTTACCATCATACAGAGTGTTTCTTCTTAAGTCACCTCTCTGTGTTTATACAGCACTTTGCATTTAATCGCTAGTTATTATTAATCTCTGACTCTCTTCCACAGTGCGTCTTCTGCCTTGTCTTCATCCATTCACCCCCAACCGGTCACTGCAGATCGACACCTCTCCCTGAGTCTGGTTCTATCAGAGGGTTCTTCCTGCTAAGAGGGAGTTTTTCCTTCCCGCTGTCACCAAGTGTTTGCTCATAGCGGGTCACCTAACTTCTGGGGTTTTCTCTGAAGCAAAATGAAGCACCTTAAAGTGAGTGTTGTTGTTGTATGGTACTATATAACTAAAACCGAATTAAACTGAATACTATTATGTTGCAATAGTCTTTAAATTTATAATAAAAGTACACAAAGCAGGACTTTACTGAAGCAATATAGTCAACGCTCAGCTTCCAAACCACCCCAGTATGTGAGCTGCCACAGTTTAAGAAACACTTTACATAATCTGATACTGCTTGGTGAGTTCAAATAATAATTAATGCTATGTAAATAATAAATAACATGCTTGTGATCTAATCATCACTTCAAAAAATGAGAGCTGAAGTTACATTATAATCATTTTGGTTCTGAAAATAGTGTCAGTTTTTTGAGAAAGAAGAGAAGAAGGAGAGAGCAACGAGACAGCAAAAGTGCTACTGGAGAGGTAACAGACAGCCAGATAAGGAGAATAAAATGAGTCCTTGTCAAGTAATTAGCTGATAAGGTCTGCTTTTACATGAATCCTTTCGTTTACACTAAACAATCAAGAGATTCATCAGATAAATGATTCATTCACAAGAAAACATATTCATCCTCTCCTGTGGTAGATGATACTGAGTAGATATCACTAGTCGAAACAAGTAAAAACGAAAGCTGGAGCCCCTTAAAAGACAATGTGACTGCTCCGTTTCAAAAGCCGTTCCACTTTGACATTTTTATGCCTGAAGACGTAGTGACAAGCGATGAAAAGAATATTTGAGCATCGTGTTTTATCGTTTCCAGACAATGATGGATTTGATCTCCAAGGCACATGGTTAATAACAATTTGATGCTTTTTATGGCAAAGCAAGGACCATAAAGAGGCAAATGCCCCAGCCAACATTCACACAGGAGTTGCTCCTCCCTTTTCATCTTTTTCAAGTTGGATCTCCTCTACCAAAAACCTTAAATATCCTGAAAAGCTACCAATACTAAAATATGTTCCATTCTATAACAGGCTTATGAAACAGTAAGTTATATATTAATCATACTACATGTTGTCATTTTGCTGCACAAGAGTCACATAACTCCACTCTTGACCCTCACTGACCCCCACCTCTAGATGGCACTCCCCACCAGACAGCTACAGAGGAAGGACAGCAGACAACACAGAACAGCCGGTCCTCAGCATCACTGTAAAACCTTCCTACCCAAAATTGTGCAAAAATGTCGTGCAAATTAGGTAAATTTGTTCACGTTAACTTTAGCTTGTCCAGTAATATTGTCCACTAAAATGCAGATAGGGTGCATATACATTGATGTGTCTAGAAATGTCCAGAACTACAGATCAGGCAGTCGAACATGTGTTATAAAGTCTTAATCTAAGGTAAGGTAACATTTGCTAACACTGTCACCAGTAAAGCTGGGGGGAAAAAGTATAAAAAGTATAAGAAGAAGCAGCTTAAAAAGAAGACAGAAAAGAAGAAGCAGTAACTCCAGTTTTAGTGAAGGTTTGATTTAAAGGCAACGCAAACAAAATACTTCACAGCACATTATCATCAAGGTTTTCTGGAATACGCTCCTTCAGTCATCGATAAAAACAAGAATCCAACTTAAATAAAGCTCCAGCACAATATCACCGTTTGCTTATTTATCCCCTCATGAAGTCATATTCATTCAACATTTTTCACCTGGTCATCCCGCCTGCATTGGCCCTGCTCCTCGCAGTTTCAGAACCACTGATCTACAGTAAAGCTGGACATTCAAACCAAATCACATCAGCAGCCCTGAAAACAGTAACAGCTGCTTATACAACTTGTTCTGGCAACTGGTGTCATATTTTTCTCTGACACTGACACAGTGTGGTGGCTGTACAAAGTACAAGAGACAGTAGTCCTGCTATTTTAATATGCAGGGCGCCATCAGTCAAAGGTTGCTGTCACACCTTAATCCTGCAGGGACTGACAGCCTCAAGCAGCATGACAGGCGCCTTACAAACAAGTCTTTTTGGTGGCCTGTGAGCATGAGATTAACCCAGTGTGAGTCACTTTCTGACAGAGAGCCCCCACCCCCCACCCCAACTCCCAGACGGGAAGCCATACTTGCCCTGCAGAACTGAGTAATAAAATATAATCGAAAGCAGAAAAGAGGGGGAAGATTAAAAAGACAACAAGGGAAGAACAGAAAAGGAAAGGGCTGCCTTTAAGTAGAGACACCGTGAATGAGTGTGTCACCTGTTCCCCATTGAGAATGTGGTGCGACATTCCACAGCTGGTAACGCAGACGTATTCCCAAAGTCAGAAAAAGTTACAAAAAAACAAGTTGGGGGGGAGACATATGAATACAGTCATTCATCTACTGTGAGAGGATTACAGTGACATTTATAAGGGCAACGAGTAGCTGGTTCTGTTTAGACATTGGCAGCTTTTAAAAGTAGACCAAAGATAGAGGGGAAAAAACCAAATAAATCACTTAACGTTCCTTTTTAGAGTGTGTGGATCCATGTGACGCTGATTCAGACATTTTTTTTTTGTCCTGCTGTCTGTCCCACAGTCTCTTGTTCGTGGCTATTTAAAGCATCTCTGAGGCTCTGTCACTGAGCACGTTCCGGCTATCGCTTCATCACATTTTTAGAAACAACTGGTGACCATTTCCCCACTTGCTGAACCTTGGTTTGGTGCTTTAACCTTTATTGTGACATGCAAACAGAATGGAAGGGATGTATCCGACTAATAAGAAAAACAGACTACATCCAATCTTTCATCAGAGGTGAATTCCCTTATATGTGACAGTACCGCTACGGCACGTTTCCCCGTCCTAGCAGTTAATGGAAAAGACCCCTGAAAGCAAGACAAAGCTCCCCAAGCAGTGCTCTGTTGACGAAGGGAAATACCACTATGTGGGGAGTGGGTGTCATGTCAAGACTATAAATAATCACAACTTAAAGCTCCACTCTGCAATGAATCATTCCAGCAGTACCAGATCTTTCCTTTCTCCCCTTCAAAATTAGCTTGGATCCCTAACAATGGTTCATTCAACTGGGGAGAAGGCTGAGAGTCAAATGGAGAGGCAAAAAGCTCAATTACGCTTGGCAAATAGAAGCAAACCTATTACACTTCTGTTTATAGTCTCATAAGGAACTGGAATCTTTTTTTTTTCCTTTTTTTTAACATTCATCATTACTGTCAGTCAGGAGGTGAGCAGCGGCTTTCACGGTTCATTGTTTACACGTCTAATTTACCAAATCAGTAAGTAACAGCGAAGCATGCAAAGCTGTTAATCTACACACACAGCTCTGAAATGAAACTTCTAGAGGATCTCCAAGAAACTGGAAGCACTAAAACTGCTGTTGAGGTGCGTTGGTGTGAAAAATCCAAAAGCTGCTGTGTTTGACTTCGCTTTGGGCAAAAAAGGTGCTCTGAATAGGACAATCTAAACAAACCTGATGAGACTAACCCTGACTCACCCGTCCCACTTTTCATAACCCCTGAAGTTTGCTGAAGCTCTTTTGGCACTCCTTGGAGGAGTCATTATTCAGAAGATTGAGGTTTATAGAGCATGACCTTGGAGCGTTTACCTAACCTCTACTGTTGTGTGACTTAGCTGAGCCCAGTCTAAAAATGCCATGGATGTCATAGCAGATATAACACATAAAATGACGCAGTGCCCCGAGGATCTGTTAAGACCCAGCATCACCCAGCATGTTACAGTATAAACCAGTTGAAATGTTTCCAAATGAGTGCATCACTTTCTTGCAAATCAGGTGTTCTGTTCCTGCATGTTTTGCTTTTCAATCTCAACAAAAAACATTCCTGGACACCATGAAGTCACTGATCTACTGCCAAAGAGTGTTCCCGCTGGCTGGGTTACAGCTTCAGTACCTGTACCCTTATCATATTAACTTCACTCTGGTATAACTAAGCAGGCTTGTTGTCCTCTCTCCAAATAGCCATCAGCAAAAATGATTAACAAATCAGCAGGTTTCCAGGATTGAACTGTCTAATAGTGGAGCGTTTGCAAAGGCTAGAAATGATAATGATTTCCTAACTGTTCCAAGCCACCAATGATTCCAAGCCATCATGAATCTAAGTGGACTCTTCTATAAGGAGCGTGCCATGTCTCTCCTCTAATGAGCATGGCTAACATTTGTCAGCTCACTCCAATGGTACTCGGAGTCAAGAGGTCACGGCAGACCAGTGTAAAGATTGACTGAGTTCACAAAACAGTGAGCAGACAAAGGCCCGTGAGTAAACTTCCACTGGCTTTTATTTATTTGCCCTTTCCCTGTTGCAGAGAAACCTTCAGATGTTAGGAGGGTTAAATACACTCACTCACACCGACAGGCCAAAATCCCTGCAGCCGGTGATTTGGGGAAGGTGAGTACACTCCAGCACGAAGGTGGAGAGGCTGTGATTGTAGCACAGAATAATTCAAAAAGGGTAACCTGAGCTGTGGGACGTGGAAGTCTTATTAAAGGCATTTATAGTGAGCTCTGCAGATTACCCAGATGAGCCAGGACATTGTTTTTGTAAAGGCTTTCCTGTCAATCTGTCCATTTTCCTAACTTCTTGTGCTTGGTTTGGGACTGGAGCACATCTAAGCTGACACTGGATGAGCGGCAGCATACACCCTGCACAGGTTGCCCGTCTATCACAGGCTGTTAAATTGTTGTGTCTATAAGGGTTCACATCACATGTGCCTGCACATGTGATGTGACAATAAAAAGTGATTTGATTTGATTTGATTTAAATTATCTCAGATTTGAGCACCACAAATTAGAGTCTGCTTAGCTCCATTGCAGATAAACATAAGTAGCTGCTAAATACCATTAGATGGTGGGAACTTTGGTATTGTTGTTATCCAGTTATATTGAAAGCAAAGTTTGACATTTTCTTGCATAAATACTTATCCTATCATGCAGTCCACTACAACTTATACAGGAAGGCTTTTCTGTAGAAGCATTACCCTATAATGCTTCTACAGAATGTAACATGTACTAGGGTAGCCTCATAGGGAGCTACACAGTTTGTACTTTATGTAGTGACAGTAAAACTTAGTATCCCTCATGCACTCAGAGGCACAGTAGACATGTGGTACACTGAAAAACATAATAACTGGGTAAAACTACAGAACAATTAACGTTTTCAAATGAAAGCACTTCACTTCCTGTATGAATTCTTGCTGATGTTTTTCTGTATTTCTTAACAATGGACTGAAATTTGTACCATTTGCAAAAATGTTCATAAACTTCTGTAAAAAGACAAATAATGTGCTGGCAGAAAAACCCTTTATATTCTCTGCTTTTTTGTCCTTCTGCCTCATTGACCTGACAATAGCAAACTTCTGCTCACATTATCAACCACCTGGAGGTACCAACCTGTGCTGAGGAGTCAGCATGCACTCTCAGCCAGAGTGTATGTGAGTGGTTGTGTTTCTGCAGTGTTATAGTTCTAGCACTGGCAGCAATAGAACAGCAATGCCTGCAACAGTGGGTGATTGTCTGGAGCTCAGGAGCCAGTTAACCACTGATGCATACACACTAACTCTGTCTGTGAATTCAAGGGAGGCCAGATTTATCCCCAGTCACCTCAGTTTTCCCCATAAGGCTCTCATATTCACTACCAAGGACAAAAAAAAGGATCTCTTATAGGGTTTCAACTCTACTGTTTTACATCAAGCAACCGCTATCAGCAGAGAATAATAGAATGTCTTGTGATCTCAGATTTTGTTTTTAGATCATATCTGGAAGAGATTCATAATAGAGTACAGGCAACTTGGACTCACTTCTGATAGAAGAAAATGCTTTCCCTGTGAAGTACTCTTTCTTTCAAGAAGTGCACATTTCTGATGTTCCACAGACCCCAGCTGAATGTAGCAGGACAACAAGACCTGCATGCTAGATGTCAATAATGCACACTCCCATGAGGAATGTTTAGGGTTTAAGGGTGTTCATCTAAAGCCTTAACACGTTTACAGAGATGGACACATTTGCTCCTCTTGGGTCCTTCACATTTGCTTCTGTGCTTCTTCTAATTTATCACTTGCAGAATAAGCATTATTACTTACAAGACAGCCTCATTCATCCCCTTTCTCCATGGTTTACTGTTTATTCTTCAGCTTACTGGAGCTGTGTGAGTGGGTGCCAAATAAAAAGATGATATTGTAGCAGATCCTAGACTGCATGTTCACATGGTGGGATCAAAGCCAACTTCCAAAGCTGAAATGCATGGGTGTATGGAAAAGTACAGGTATCAGATGGGGATGGTAAAGCTTAACAGCAGCAGTCCGTGCACAGCTAGAGTGAAGCTAATATGCAGAACAAACAGGTCAAACGGATCGAGCTGAAGACATCCTAAAAAGAGAAAAACTACAGCAAAGCTCAGTCGTCTCGTGCTTAAACTTTCTAAAATTCTGAATAGTTTGTGCCACGTTTTGGTGCCACAATCGTGCAGCTCAGCTGCTGAAACTTGTTTGGTCAACTGGCGCCCTGTCAGGGAAACACGCCAAAGAACCTGAACAGAAATAAGTCTCCCAGTTGCCATATCAAGCGAAAACCTGTTCCGGAAACAGCTTCAGCGCATAGATAGTCTGACATCTGCAGAGTACTTAACCAAATGACCACTTACGTTGCTGCCGCGGAAACGTGTCCACTCCTTGTCCGTTGAGCTCCTAAATGCATTTGTATGCATTTGTCCAGGCAGCAGAGATCTGGGTGAAAACAGAATCACACTCAAGGGGATACCTGCACATGGGCTAACCTTTGGTAAGAGCCAAAGGAAGCATAAAGCGGACGGAGATAACTGCCACCTCAGAGTTTCCTCATCGTAGCTGCTGCAGTCCTGAGGAGAGGTCTCTCCAAACTCTTTCAAAACCAAAGCCTCAGTTCCTTTGCGCTCTGCGGCGCGCAGTGATCAAGCTACTTCTATCCAAAGTGGAGACGCGCAACAGTTGCATAGGGGGGAGAGAAGGACTTGCAGTGCAGCGAGTCGGTATGCACCAATGTAAACTTGACTGCTCTCAGGGATTCACAGAATTAGCACTCGACTTCTTCTTGGTCTCCAACACAGCAGATTCAGTTCCATGCGTCTTTGCCTCCAGGCGGTGGCTTCTGCTATGTGCCTTGACTTGCACTGATGCGAGGGGAACCCGTACTCAGCCCATCACAACCCCATCCTACCAGCTGGTGGTGTTGGATTTCACCGGTTACTGACTCGTGACATCACGGACGGAGTTTTGGCTTGAGCCCTTCAGTCACTCTTTGAGTGGAGTTTGAGTGCTGCACTACCCTGCACGTTTTCAATATGTTTAGTTATAAAACGTTATAAAATGCACGTAAAAATTGTAAATCATAGACATACGCAAACCAACACAAAAAATAATGACGTAAAACAGAAAACATCAGATGGCATCAGTTCAAAATGTTATGCAATTACTTTACTTGACATATATGACACTGCGTGTAAGCTGAGTTTTAAAAAGAGCTTAATTTTGAAGCGGCTCTAATAGTATCACTAACACTTTACATGGCAGAATAAGTGAGCTTGAGTTAGTTGTAAGTGCACTTGATGCACATTCATAAGGAAATCGTCACAGAAAATGGGATTATTATGGTCGCCTGTTTCTGAACATACATCACACATCCAACATTCAAAGTAGAAAGCCAGTATCAATGAAATAATGATCACAATACTACTAAAACAAATAGCATGCAGTATCTTAAATCCACTAGTTCAATTTAAGTAAGTAACCTTTATCTTTTATACATTGACCATTAAACTGAAATTGGGCATTGGCTGGAAAAGTGAAAATATGCTGTAGCGTGCTCACAGTGTGCTGTATATATAAAGACTTGACTGCCTCCTGGCTGTAGCACAGGATTAAACAAATGATGAAAAAAAGAATTTTGATGTAATCAATAATGCACTCTCATAAAACAAAACAAAACGCTATGATTCAGCGAGAGAGTTAGACTGTTAGATGTGAATGTGGTTTATGAGCTTAGGTAGCATGCCATATAGTCTGAGGGCTTTTGATTTTGCGTCTGCTCCTTCTCCCGAGATTTACACAAGCACAGATTTATTAGGTGTATAAACTCCAGCAGTGTTTATAATGACACATTTGCTCCGGCACCAAAAATGCTCCTTTGTTTTGCGGTTTCCCTGTCCTAACGCTGCACAGAGTTCTCCTTGAAAATGACACCGTTTCCTCATCTCAACCATCGATTTTTCCAAACAAACAAGCTCCTACTCACTTCCACCATTTCCCACTCAGACTAACCCAATAACCTTGGACAAGAAGAGCTCTGTCACGACCCCCTCCCCGCCACATGCCATGGCATCCTCCTCTAGATGTCTGCATCCTCAGATCAGCCTGGACCGGGATTGAGTCCATATGGTTTGCAGTTTAGGGGCCTGGGAGACACGGAGCTTTTCCTGCCTCTAATTCCAGGTGGAGAACACAGGGTTTTTTAACCTGAAGACAGTTAAACAGCAGTGACAGTGAGCAGTTAGAATGCCCAAACACGGAGCAAGGTAAGAGAGGTCAAAGTGGCATGAAAACTCCAAGAGAGCCCATCAACCAGTGCAAACGACGACTTTCATAAGGATTTTGTGATTCCTGTAAACAAGGTGTCTGAGGCCCTTTGTGCTGCGGATGTGTGCCTGCAGCAGTGAGTCTACTCGCTGTCCCCCTTCTTCATCAAAGACAGTGTGAGGAGGAGGAAGCCCACACGGGATGGAGTCTCTCTCTGGCATTGCTATTACTCAGCATCTTCGGGTAGCGATGCTCTATCCAGATGTTTCACTTCCTCTCAACTTCCAGAGAAAGGTTCAGAGGTGCTGCTTTTCCAAGAAGGTTATGAATCAACGTGTTGAAGAAATAAACTTCATGATAATGTTGTAGCACAGGGCTGCTTGAGCTTGTTGACTGGCAGGAAAAGGTTCAAACTCTGTCACGGGTTGTTAATAAAACCTTGATAAAATCACAGATTTAGAGCCCGCCTTGCTGTGAGCGTCAGCGGTCCTTTAAAATCTTTTATTATAATACCAGAATTATTTACCATAAAATATCTTCACTTGCATGCAGAGCGCTTTGCAGCACACTTTTTAAGATGAATTTCGTATTTTTTTCCCCTTTACATGTGCAGATGTGTAGTAATCAATCCACTGTGTGCTGAGCACCAAAGTGTTAGGCCCGAATGAGTGAGTCAGATTCACACTCGCTTGTCTTTCTCCTGAGGAACGGGCAGATGTAGACGAGCGTACATGGAGACCCCCTGCCCCCACCCTCAAAACAAGTGTTCCTCTCCTACAGTTTAATAACTTATCCAAGGAAATGACCAGTTAGTGTTTAGACCAGTGCTCTCAAACACTTTTCACTTTCTTGGAAGCGCACAAAAGGCCAGGCTGGATCGTCATCACAGCAGTGTGTGGTTACAGACGATGATCAAGTATTAATGCACAGATTGCACGTGTCAATTCAAATGAACTTATTAAAAAATCACAGCTTTTCATGTTTTATTTAAAAAAATACATTTTGCATATGCTGGCAGCATGGTATTTGGAGTCTTTTGGACGCAGCACTGTTGCTGGCACCGCTCCCAGAAGCTGCATGGACTATCCCTACCTGCATGCTCATGTCTTGTCAATGATTTCATTTCCAGAACTTCCCCTTGGAAGGCCACGATCCAAATCACATATTCTGCTGCTCTGAGAGCGTATTGTCTTTAAGGTTTGAACATTTTATAGTAACACACCAGCTTGGAAACGTGAGGAGCGTGAAAAACCTTCGGCCTCACGAATGATTCTAAGCCCAGAGTCAACCATGGGTGGTTAAAGAGGAAAAATAAGACGGCAAAATCTCTGTGGTTTGGTAGAGCGTAGAGCAAAAACGTAAGCAGCCATTAGGCTCAATAAAGATGTGCTTTTGAGAGGCCACTGTAAGCACATTCTTCTCAACATAATGATCCAGACACGGTTGGTTAAGTGTGCCTCATTAGGTAAAGGGCTCATCAGTTTGCCATGAATTTAACTGGGAGGAGGGCGACCAGTCTAACAGCAGACTCTACCTGCAGACTGACGAGATGCTAAACTGGCTTCTCTCTCTAATTAGCAGACACGGCCCTGTGTAATTTCTGTCCTGTGTGCGTGTCATCGGCTCGTAGAGCTGTTATTTTGCCGAGCAAGGAGAGTGTGGGCAACAGCTGGGGGAGTGCGTAACAGATGGTGAAATACAGAGCAGTTGATAGTGGAAACAATGTTCCATGTACGAGTGTGCATGTGTGTGTGTGTGAGAGAGAGAGATTGTATTCAGTGAGGTGGTTTGTAGTGCTTAAGAGATCACGGGAAAGCAGTGAGAAAGGGGCCAGGGGAGTCCAGGGTGAAGGGGGTGTTTGGGCAGGGAGGAAGTGTAAGAGTGTGCAGGGAAAGTGAAAGTTGGGTTGGGGTCGAGTGGGCTAAAGAAGGAACACACACACACACATATATACACACATACTGCGCAGGGAGGTGCAGCGTCATGTGCAGCTTTTAATTTAGTGGTAAGCTCATGTAGGGACTATAGGCAGATTTTAAGGTGCAAACTCTTGAAACAATGCCTGGCGACTTGATGGTTCATCTGAACTCTATGTGAAGGGATCATTTTTAATTTACAAAACACTCACGAGGCCTTTAATCATTTATGGAGGGTGCACATACTTTATTCGTGTATTCAATGTAAAGAAAGCGCCAGAAAGTGGTCGTTTCTCATTTCTGATTGTGTGCCAGCATCATGGGTTTGCCTGCGTGCAATTAGTTTTGCAGACGCTGAGCAGAAGTCAACCAAGCCCACAAAAAACAAGCGTGTTTGTCAGCTTTTAAAAACCCCAGGCATTTACATGCAACCATAATCATATATTGCAACGTCATAAATTACTCGAGTTTCAGACAGATGTGAAATAATTTATGGTTTTCCTAACATTGTCAATTAACAGCTCTTAGGAAACCACTGCACTGTCTATGCTTGAATTATGCTTTTATTGCTAAGGAAAAAAAAATGTCTGAGAACAGGAAGGAAGAAACATGTAAGCTAAATACCTGATGCACTTTAGCGTTTAGCCGCTTTCCTCTGCAGCTCTCAAATCACCTGCTGACCAGTGTCAGCCAAAGGAAGTATGATGGTTTCCCCATCATTCTTGCTGAAGAGAAGAAAGGAGAAATGCATATGCTCCAAATTAAATGAATGTGATGTCTAGAGAAAATCTAAAGGGCCCACTGGATGGGTCCTTAAGCTTGGATTTACACTACGTTACAGCTCGTGTCTTCTTGGACGTCTTGAAGGGCTTTCCCAACTGGATCTTGGCAGTTTATTCCATTTATTATTTGTGGCAGATCTTCTCAATCTTTTTCAGATTGGATGCGAAGTGTCTTTGTGCTTCCATCTGATGATCTGCGGGGTTTAAATCTGGGTTTTCCCTGCTCCATTTAAGGATGATCAGACCAAAAGAGACCTACAAACTATCTTAGATTTGATAGGTAAACCTCGAAGCCCAGGTTTTCAAGATGCTGTCTGTGTTTGGTTCCATTCTTTCCCCATTTGATTCTGACTGGGCTCCCTCTAACTGCTGTGAAGAACCACACCTTTGCATCCTACCATCTCCATGTATTACTGGAGGGGCGGCCTTAGCCAGTCAATGAGCAGTACATGTACTTGTACGGTGTGTTTTCAGTGAGTGGTCTGCCACATGTGTAGACACCATTTCATATCCACACAAACACAGAGCAGTGCAAAACAAAGACAGATATGTTGAAGACAATGTTACTCCAGTTGAAGATCAATCTCAACAAATATAGTATACTGTGTGTACTTAAATGTCTTAGACAACCTGATCTGACTCTGCCCAGCACAGTTTCTCTCCCCTTTGACGACTATTGTTGTGATTTGGCGCTACATAAGTAAAATTGAATTTTTAAAATTGAATTTCATCACCTTTATTGCTCAGTTTCCAGAGCTCTGTGTGCTCTCAGTTTGGGAAGAGGAGAGGAGCCGCCTGAGACAAAGTCTGATTTAGAGGGGGGGCAAGAAAAAAAAGACACCTTGACCTCACTTTCATCTCTGGAGCTGATCCTCTCTCTGGCGTGAATTCTCCAAGGAGCTGGCTGTGGAACAGAGAGTGGCTTTATACTTGCTTACTGCAAAGTTCCTCATGTAAAATCCCATTTAAATTCTCAAGAGGGCTGAAAGGACGGCTTTGAGAGGCATGTTCACGCTTATCTCCAGTGATACTATTAGGCTGCCAGTAATTTAGTCCTGATCATATATATTTTCTGTGTGAAGTGAAGCCAGTGTTGATAATAATCTTTATGCAAGGATGATGTATTGAACAATCGTGGCTCAGAAAGTCAGAGAAATCTTGCTCAGCCTAATGGTTCACCAGTACTGTCATGTGTTATGTGTCCAAATCCTGTTTGGCATTTCATCTATCATCATAATTCATGTGTTTGACATTTAGGGAAATACCTCTATTTGCTTTAATGCCAAGATTTAGATGAAAAGATTAAGTAAAGTATGAAGTTGCTGTGAGCATCCAAACTACGCATAAAGAAGCAGCCCAGCAGGATTACGCACTAAGAGATGCAGTCTTGCGTCTTGAGTCACTCTTCATTACTTTATATTTTGCATCCAATGAGCCAGAATTTCTTTCATTTTTAAAGTGAGTGATAGTTCTCCAGGATTTTTCTTTGGACGATGTCTCATTTCCAGTTTTTTGGACACTGTACCAGACCATTTCCAGAGAAATTGTGTTTTTTTTCTGTTCAATTTTTAAGCTAATTAACACTGACCTATGAATCACTGAAGCATAAAAAGCATTTAAATCAGGAGATGGACCGTGTTGTATCTACACATGACAGACAACTAAGCAAAGAACACATTTTAACACACTTTTTTCTATCTTTTGGCACTTTTTTTACTAAAAGCACATGATTTGTTTCCATTTAATTTGTCGAATCCAATAAAAATCCCAAAGAAAAGCACAGTTTGACAGGCATAAAATAGTATTTTTACACCATCATTGTGATTCCCAAAGTATGTTTGAAGCCGAAAACCTGTCATATCGCTGCACGTGTGCAATGTCTCCTTAAAAAATTTGAGGAAACTGAATACGTGGAGAGTAAAGTAGAAGTGGCAGGCCTAAACAAAACTATAGCATAAAACTACAGCAGATGAACAATTTTTGAAAGCAATGTCTTTAAGAGAGAGGAAAAAAATCCACAGACCTGACACAGGACCTGAGTGATCCATCTGGCCCTCAGGTGGATCCACTGAAACCTCATCACAGCTGGCTGTTAAAAAGCTCTTCTCAATGAAGGCAAACAGGAAGAAAAGGATGAACTGAACTGAAAATCGCTGACAATTGGTTTTAACAATCAGATTAATCCACATTTGAGATCTTTGGTTAAAACTGGGATTTTGGCTTTGCATTTTTGCCAGTGGTGTTGGGGATCCTGTTTAAACTGACTGAATTATGAACACAGCACTGTGATTTTGGTCCACTTGCAATACCATCTGGAAAGCATCTGAGCTTCATTTCAACAGCTTAATTTTTCAGCATGATGATGATCCCAAACACACTGCCAGTGCAGTAAAAGCATACCTGGATGGAAAAATCAAAAACATAAAAATATTACTGAAGCTATGTGGGATCATCTTGACAAAGATCGGAACAAAAGAGACAGCCAGCATCAAAAGAAGAGCTTTGAATGTCCTTCAAGAAGCCTGGAGAACTATTCCTGAAGACTCCTCAAACTAATTATAAGAAAGCATGGCTAAGAGAGACCAGGCTGTGTTAAAGAATAAAGGTGGTCATACCAAATATTAACTTTCTAGCTCATTAGGATGTTTTCCAGTCTAAACAAAGTCCGCTGGCTTTTTGCTGCTGGAGCTTCCAATTTACTGAACAGATAAGAGTGCAGCGTGCATCTTCTCATCTCACTGTTAAAAGTTCATTTTTGTTTTCTCTCTTTTTTATTTTATTTTTTTTAAACACACCACATGTACTGCTTTGGCTAAGAGAAAGAAAAAAATAAAACATATTCAATGATTCTGGGAAAGCTCACTCAGCTGAGCAGCTTTAGAGTATTGTGAAGTATTTGAAGTCCACTTTACAGACATGGAAATAAATCTTACTGAGATACTTGAAGAGACAGACAGAAGGCGGAGATGCCGCATGTACTGTAGCAGGGATGTTAAACTCATTTTACACTCAAGTGGACGGGTCAGTGAAATCACATGATAAATGTGTAAACTTACAGAAAAACATCTTTTTACATCTATTAATTGGTGTATTGGGGGGGGGGGGGGGGGCTTATTAATAGAAGAAGCTGTAAAACCTATAAAAATACAATTAAAAGTTCAATGTCAGTTCTATTCACTCCTTCACATTCTCCAAAGCGGTCCAGTCAGCCAGATTCAAGTCTCTGATGGGCTGGTTCTGGCCCCGGGGCCTTAGGTTTGACACAACTGTGTTAGAGTGAAAACGGGGGACAGCAGATGACCTTGGTGGTATTACCAGCCAGGTCAAGCAGTACATTCTCCTGTCTCACAGGCGGAAGTGTCCAACCCAGAAGAGACTTCACACCAGTTCGATGCTGCCTCTCCTGCACTTTAAGAGGTACTGAAATATTTCACATGTCTGCTACGACCACGGGCCTATTTTACCTTTCACGTTAACCCAGCCCTATGGTTTTTAGCAGAAGGTGCTTTGTGAGTCATAAAAATTCAAAATTCAAATTTTTTTATTTTTATTTGTCACGTACACAGTCATACACAGTACGATATGTAGTGAAATGCTTGGACAACTGCTCGTGACCTAAAGAAAACAAAAAAGGAAAAGGCTATGAATAAGATAGGAAATAAATATGAAAAATTAAAAAGGGTAAATTTAACTAGGAAGGAATAAAATATAAATTAAGGTTAAAAATGAAATAACTGTACAACACAAATTAGAATGAAGGGTAAATTTAACTGGGAAGAATAAGATAAAGATAAATATATAAATTAAAGTTGAAAATAAAATAACTGTACAACAAAATACACAATACACAATATAGAACTATATAAGAATGTATGAAGAAATCTAAATATAAATAAATATATACACAATAACAGCAGCTGTACAAGTATTAACCGGAAATGAAGAATATAGTGACCAGTGTTGTGCAAAACCAAAGTCCAGAAAGTCCAGTGTGTGTGTAAGAACTGTATGTGTGGGTCAGGACTGTGTGGTGGTGTGATTGAGAGACCGTATCGCCTGCGGGAAGAAGCTCCTCCTCAGTCTCTCTGTGTTGGTCTTCAGGGAGCGGAATCGCTTTCCTGACCTCAGCAGAGAGAACAGTCTGTTGTTGGGGTGGCTGAGGTCCTTCACGATCTTCCTGGCCTTGGTCCGGCACCGCCTGCTGTAGATTGAGTGCAGGTCAGGGAGCTCGGAGCGGATGGTGCGCTCAGCTGACCGCACAACCCTCTGTAGAGCTCGTCTGTCCTGCATGGTGCTGTTCCCGAACCAGGTTAAGATGTTTCCCGCCAGGATGCTCTCTATGGTGCACGAGTAAAAGTTCCTGAGCACCTTGGAGGGCAGTTGGAAGTCTCTCAAGCGTCTGAGGTGGTAGAGACGCTGTCGGGCCTTTTTCACCACGGTGTTGATGTGACAGGACCATGACAGGTCCTGCGTGATGTGAACTCCGAGGTATTTGAAGCTGTCCACTCTCTCCACTGGGCACTCGTTGATGACGGGGGTCTGGTAGTTTCTCTCCTGCTTAGTGCTGAAGTCCACTATCAGCTCCTTTGTCTTACTGATGTTTAGAAGGAGGTTGTTCCTCTGGCACCAGTTCTCCAGATTCCTAATCTCCTTCAGGTAGGCCGTCTCGTTGTTATCAGAGATCAGGCCCACCACGACGGTGTCGTCAGCAAACTTGATGATGGCGGTGGAGCTGGTAGTGGCCACACAGTCATATGTGTACAAAGAGTACAGCAGGGGGCTCAGAACACACCCCTGGGGGGCTCCAGTGCTGAGAGTGGTGGAGGCTGAGACATGTCCGCCCATCCTTACTGCCTGTGGTCTGCCAGTTAGGAAGTTGGAGATCCACTGACACATAGATGAGCTGAGTCCCAGATGCTCCAGCTTGGTGGTGAGTGTGGAGGGAATTATGGTGTTAAATGCAGAGCTGTAGTCTATGAAGTCTATGAAGAGCATTTTAACATAATTCCCCCTTCTAGTGTCCAAGTGAGTGAGTGATGTGTGGAGGAGATGAGAGATGGCATCGTCTGTGGAACGATTTGGACGGTAAGCGAACTGTAGTGGGTCCAGTGTGTCTGGTAGTGAAGAAATGATGAAGTCTCTGACCAGGCGTTCAAAGCACTTCATCACTACTGAGGTGAGGGCTACAGGGCGATAGTCATTGAGAGAAGCAGGGTGGGATTTCTTCGGGACAGGAACAATGATGGACTCTTTGAAGCATGTGGGGATCACCGACTGAGATAAAGAGATGTTGAATATCTCAGTGAACACAGGAGCTAGCTGGTATGCGCAGTCTCTTAGGATACGACCTGGGATGCCGTCTGGTCCTGCTGCTTTCCTGCTTTCATAACACTTGGCACAAAACTCAATTTGGCCAGAGTGGTTGTATAAAAATGAACAGGCCCTCCCTGGCTTTTTGAGTGCTTCCTCTATGACTTCGTAAATTTTCTTTGACTTTAAATTATCCATTCACAATGTGTGTACGAGTTGTTTTTAAGCAAAAACATTTTTCTGTGGAAATACAGTCAACATCTGGTCCCCCATATGGATTTAAATAAATACTGTGGTAAAATACTATCTGGCTCAGGTTTCAATGACAGATCACTCAGAGAAAGATACAAAACAAAACTAGGCAGTGACAGGCTTTATTGCTTTTACACGAGTGTCTTGGTGATTAATGTATCTGTTTCTGTAACTGAGGACCAGCCCGAGGAGAACTTTAGCTCATGCCCTCAGTTTTTGCTCCTTACCTGTGCCGGAAACTGCAGCTATGCAGATCCTCTGTGAGGCCCAAGCGCACTCACTCAAATATTCAAGTGAAAAACAATTAAAAACAGACACACTGTTCATTTCGTGGGAGAGTAAGCACACAAAAACAATGTGTTCTGCTAAAGATTAGAAACAACTGCACAGAAAATTGTTCCCAGTTACAGTGACGGGATGTGTGTGGGGGGGTTACAACATACATTTACTGCTGCAGGAGAAGAAGACCCACTGTGGTCCCTGGTTTCCACAATAACATCCCCAGGGAGGAGAAGAAGTAGACATGAACAAGGAGCAGACCGGAATCAACACTGGAGCCAAAAGTAGGGCAAGGTAGATTAAATATCATACTGTGGAAGTGCTGTTGTGAATATGAAAATGTTCAGATTCAATCTGTTATTTTGTTTTTAGAACAGATAGACACTATAATGGCACTCAGTCATCCAAATTATTGAATTCAGGTGTTGCAATCACGTCCATGGCCACAGGTGTATAAAATCAAGCACCTAGACATGCAGACTGCTACTACAAAGATTAGTGAAAGAATGGGTTGCTCTCAGGAACTTGGTGAATGAAATTTCCTTGCTACCAAATATCCCACAGTGAGCTGTTAGTGGTATTAAAACAAAGTGGAAGTGACTGGGAATGACAGCAAAGCAACCATAAAGTGGTAAGCCATGTGAATTCACAGAGGTGCATCATGCACAGAGGTCACCAACTTTCTCAGGAGTCGCTACAGACCTGCAAACTTCATGTGGCCTTCAGATTAGCTCAAGAACAGTGCGGAGAGCTTTGTGGAATGGGTTTCTGTGGCTGAGCAGCTGCATCCAAGTCAAGCTGCATCACCACCATTACAAGCGTCATATGCAGTAGTGTACAGCAGTGGAGACGTGTTTTCTGAAGTGATGAATCACACTTCTCTGTCTGGCAATCTGATGGACAAGTCTGGGTTTGGTATATTTCAGCATTTTGGACAATTTCACGCTCCCAACTTTGTGGAAAGAGTTTGGGGTTCCTTCCTGTTTTAACATGACTGTACACCAGCTTGGTGTGAAAGAACTTGACTGTTATCAACACTGGCTTCAGAGTCCTGACCTCAGACTGTTAGAACACCTTTGGCATGAATTAGATTAGAGACTTAGAACCACGCTTTCTAGTACAACATTGGTGTCTGGCCTCACAAATCTGGAAGAATGGTCAAATATTCCCATAAACACACTCTTAAACCTTGTGGAAAGCAGTACAAGATGAAACTATAGCTGCAAAGGGTGGATGGACATCATATTAAACCCTATGAATTAAGAATGGGAACTCAAGTTCATATGTGTGAAGCAGACGAGCAAATACTTTTCACAATAGTGTATATTCTGCCCCAACTGTATGAAATAAAAGAAGGGAAACCATAACCATAGACTGTACATAAAAGATGGAATGTCAGCATGAGGCGTATTAACTATGTAGGTGCTCTGCATAGTTAATGCAGGACAGTACAAATAGCCAGAAAACAAGCCATGTCATTCATCAAGATGAGTGCATTATAGCTTCAGTCATTTGCAAAGACACTAATAGGGAAGAGAGGGCTAGCTCAGAGACTTGAACTGGCTCAGGGAAGCCTAGGAACCATCCAATTTTTCCAGAAAGTAGTCACACCCCAAGCCATTTCTTCAGTAATAGTCAGCATTTTAACATCTTCAGGAGCCAATTAAATGTTGGTGCTTGCCTCAAGTAGCCATTTAAGGAGTTACAGTTCCAAGCACTTGGTGTTTGCTAAATTATTTTGCTATAAAGCTTGCCCCAGGGAATAATTGACATTGTTTGGCCATTGAGGGGTTTTGCCTTTTCACCAAAGTGAAGAAACACCAGTTTTTATGTGAAGCATCAAAAGTGTGCAATGTAGCTAAAAGGACGTCATCAGAGCAGTAAAGCTGAGGCAAAAACAGTAAGCATACGCTAACACACAACCCCTAAAATGTGATAAAACACATATCTCTCAGTAAATTTCCACTACATCCCAACAGCGCAGGTTGGATCACAAGGTTCCTTATATGTCCAGTCCTATAGCTCAGACATTTCTCCCTGTGTCAACGGTGTCTGTCACCAGTGCAAAAAATAGCTCGTACTTCCTACCCTGTGGGCTCAGTGTCCACTGAGGCAACGCTGTGCCACCTGTCAGCCAGTGTGCAGGTTAAAAAGCCAGGCTCCAGACACAGACGGACAATCAGCACTACCTCATGTGTTTTCTATCAGGGTTACAGCCAGGTTTGGTGTGGCTGCCTCGCAGCATACGACTTCGTGATCATTACCTCATATGTGCATGCTGTCCAGGCTGCCAGACACAGCATTACAAAGACATCAAAGTCTTAGGTCACTTCTTGGATTTAACAGGATGTGAGAATAAGAATTTCCTACAGTGTTAACTGGCTAGAAAGACTCAAATCAAATACTTTTTGAATGGCCATAAATCAGAGACACCAGGGGTTACCTGATCTAGAATGAGGTCTGTGCTTTTGCTGATGGACGAATGAGATAAATGGTTCAAATTCATCTTCTCAGCACTGGATTGATGTGAAGATTTTTGAGGACTTTAGAGAACCCTTGATATTAATCCATTTGTGAAAGACAAACGTGACCACACATATGAAGAGCAATAAATCCCCTGAAAGGACCAACCAATCAATACACTGATCGTGCCAACACACATCGTCTGCTTTGTTGAAAATCACCTCAGTTAGTTTCCAAAAGCTATTACAAAAGCGTCATTAAGCTCCATTGTTAAATTGTGAAATGACGTCATTAAAACACCAGCGCTATTGTTTAAGTCTCACATCCACTGGCCTGCTCCCATGCATGACATTTCACTGGCACACCACATGCTCAATAACACAATAGCACACAGCTAAAACGTTTTCCACTGTTACAGCAAATCATTGAGTCTTGAAATAAGCACGCAACATATATTCAGGACTCTTTTTTCAGCATTTATATGATTGGGAGGATAATGTGGACGTGGGGCCGCATGCCGCAGGCAGGGAAAGCACATCACATAACACTAAAAAATTGTTTGCGGCTATCTGAATTGACTGGAATGATGTTCTGAAATGTTCCCAAATGCCTGTTTCTGAGACTCTTCTGGAAAGCCTTTGAGGCTTAATTAGAGCTTGTAAATAACCATCATACCCAGATGATTTAATACATTCCACACAATTCAAAAGCACTGACAAAAAATGTGAATATATGACTCATTCCACTTGACTGGCATCCCGACACATGGTTGGGATATTCCTGTAGTTGATCCCTGCTCTGTTCTTTTGGCTCAGTAGGACACCTCTACATTTTTTTTTCATCTATTTTGGTACATCTGTTCTACTTCTTTGTCTTCCAGAAGGATTTATGATTAAAACAACATTTTTCTGGGAACACATCCTGCTGCAAACCTAACAACAAATAATTGTTTTATCCAAGCAGTCTAGACAGAAGAAGACCCGGGGTCAACCGCGCCATGACTTCCAGACTGTTTTGAACTGACTAGCTCTGTTGGACACTGGACAGCATGGAAACCCAAACACTAACCAGCCAAGCCAGTGGTTGTGTCAAATATGGGCACATTATGTAATCAGATCTATTAAGAGACACTATGAAGGTTTTCCCAAAACCGCTTTTATCCAGGTAGGTTTGGATAGCTTTTTTCCCCTGAATGAATGAAATCATGATTTTAAAAACTGCATTTAGGATTTACTCAGGTTATCTTTGTCTAATATTACTAATACTGATGATCTGAAACGTTTAGATGTGACAAGTATGCACACAAACACAATCAGGGAGTCAGTAAATGTGTTTTTACAGACAAACCTTTGGTATTTGGAAAAATTAGATTGTACACTGGTTTTGAGGATACAATGACATGAAGTCAGTAAGAAACTTTTTTTTAAAAAAGGGAAGATTTTAAAAAAGCTCTTTTGTTGACCAAGACAGCGAGATACGTTAAGATCTGTGAACCATTTCCCCTAATTGAACAGCCTGTGGCTGCCTCACTATCATCTGTGCCCTCTGTTTTATTGAGGGCCTGCTGCCCTCTTATCTGGAGAACACAGGAAATGAAGGCAGAACGCACTTATACAAAACAACAACGACTAAAAGTTGCAATATTTTTTATTTTGCATCAATTTCCTCTCCGTGTTGAATGCTGCTGAAGGTGTTAAAGATTAAATAACCCTGTTATTATTTTCAGGTACTCTGTCTGCTTGCTCTAAAAAGAGCCATGGACACTTGATCTGCCTCTTTCGCTTTGCTATATCTGTGCATGCCTGTTGTTTTGTTGTTTCCTCATCCTAAAATGGCATGAGTGCCCGGACATATAAGGCAAAGATTTGTGAACGGCATTAAAGCCAAGGCCAAGGAGTGGTTTAAAAAAAAGGCAGGAAACTGTTAAGTGTGCCCACTAGGGGAAAAGTAATTAATCTTTTCAGCACCTCGGAGCACTTTTCAGGACTATTTATTAGAGTAAGAAGGAGCGCTCAGCTGCTCAAGCTTTGTTTTTGAATAACAGCACCCCGCTGTACGGAAGCTTTAAGGATTTGTTTTGTGCAGTAACGTGAGTGCTGATCAATGTCTGTTCTTCATGAGAGCAGAGTCTCTGACAGGCTGCTCGTGTTCATCCTGCAAATGTCCAACAGAGGGACTCTGTATATTTCTGAAAGACTAATTTGGGACTGTTTTGGGATTAAAATGCATTGTTAAAAAGATTTGCTTTGGTATTTTGTTGCCTTTGCTTAGAGAGACACAGTGAGCTAATATGGGTCTGGCTGCCTGGAATTTAAAAGTAAACACTCACTGCTGAGTTGGTTTGCACTTATATGCCATGGACCATAATGTACAGAAGAGGATTAGGGGCATAAAAAAGTCAAAATTCTGACTTTACTCCTTCAAAGTTAGAACATTTTTAATAGAGAAGCAGAGCATCAAAGATTTAGCACTCCGTCAATCTTTCACTAAAAAGCTATCTCATGAGTTTCAAATATTTACTACCTTTAGACTTGAGAGGTGGGACTGAACAGTTTCCAGCTTCATTCTTTGTCGAGGAAAGAGTCAGCAGTTGCAATGGATTCCACAAAAACTAAAATATGTAAAGTGTAGTCCACTGTATGAAGAAGTTTTTAAAAATAAATTTGTTAAAAGCTGAACACTATGCTGATGCTGTTTTTATCGTTCTAAAGGGGAAACATTTTAAGGAATTAGCATTGTTGTCTCACAGGAAGAAGGTCCAGGTCTCTCACCCTGTGGTGGGGCGTGGCCGGCGGTGCCATGCAGGGAAGGCGGATGCACCTGCACAGCATCTGCAATCATGTCCTGCCGACTTATTGCACTGGGTCCTGTGATTGTTGTTGTTCGTATGTTGGGCTGGCAGCGGGAGAGCTGCAGCTCTGTGTGTCGTGAACAGCAACCGTGAAAGTCTTAATAAAGGATCCAAAGCATGAAAATGCCATCGGGTCTGCCGTGGTCATTCACACACCACATGACAGCTGGGACAGGGTCCAGACTCACCATGAACCTGAACTGGAAATGGACTGTACTTATAAAGCACTTTTTAATCAGTCCATGTGCTCAAAACACGTTCTATGTGCTGTATTCACCCTTTTACCCATTCCCCTGTATTTATGGGGGGCAAATGAAGTGAATCATTTCTTTAACAGGTTTGATTCATCCAGGAGGCAGTCTTCAACATAGACTAACCCACCCCCACTGCTGCTGTTCCACCTCTGACACCTCAGTCATTTCACACCACCTCCACACACCCTGCTCGCTACTCCCCACCCCCAACCACTGCATCCTGCACAACCAACACACAGCTCCAGCCTGTCTCTCTCAGTGTGGCACTGGAGTGGATGATACTGTCATTCACCTCCTACATCATTCCCTTGCTCACCTGGAGATCGCTGGGAGCACTGTGAGAATGATGTTCTTTGATTTCTCCAGTGCCTTCAACATCATTCTGCCCACATTCCTGAAGGATACGCTGGAGAACTCAGGAGTGGACCATCATCTCACCACATGGATACTGGACTACCTCACTGACCGACCACAGTATGTGAGAACTCAGGGCTGTGTGTCGGACAGGGTCGTCTGCAGTATGGGGGCCCCACAGGGAATGGTTCTGGCTCCGTTCCTCTTCACCATCTACACTGCAGACTTCTCCCACAACTCCACCCAGTGCTTCCTGCAGAAGTTCTCTGATGACTCTGCAATAGTCGGCCTCATCACTGATGGGGACGACAAGGAGTACAGAGGACTGACTCAAGACTTTGTGGACTGGTGCCAGCTGAACTACCTCCAGATCAACACTAGTAAAACCAAGGTGGAAGACTTCTGCAGGCACAAACATCCTCCACTGCAACCACTAAACATCCAAGGTATGGACATTGAGGCTGGTGCCTTGGAGGTCATCAGAACAATAACCTGGACTGGTCTCAGAAGCCCTCTACAGAAAAGGGCAGGCTGTACCTGTTGTGGAGACTCAGGTCTTTTGGAGTGAAGGGCCCACTCCTGAAGACCTTCTATGACTCTGTGGTGGCCTTAACCAATCCTGTATGGTGTGGTCTGCTGGGGTGGTAGCATCTCTGCTAGGGAGTAGAGTATTTAAAAGTAGAATGGGAGGCAGAGCCTTCAGTTCTCAGGCCCCTCTTCTGTGGAACCAGCTTCCAGTTTGGATTCGGGAGACAATAATAATAATAACAAGACATTTGTTATTAATCTCTGGCTCTCTTCCACTGCATGTCCTTCATCCTGTCTTCTTTCTCTCAGCCCAACCAGTTGCAGCAGATGGCCTCTCTGATGTGCAATAGTGCCAAGTGCAATTTTTCCTACCACGACAAAGCATTTTATTCTATTTTATCTTGTCCTATTCTATTGTGTTTTTCTTAATTTTTACTGCTCTTAACTTGTACTTTCTGCAGTGACCAAAACATTTTCCCACATGTGGGACTAATAAAGGCTTATCTTATCTTATCTTATCTTATCTTATCTTATCTTATCTTATCTTATCTTATCTTATCAATCTGCCAGGCAACCGTCAGAGAGAAACTCACATGCTTATTTACATGAGTGTGCACTACAAAAACTGGGTGCAATTTTGGTACAACTTAAAACTGGTCTTAACAAAGTCTTTATCACTTTGGAACAATGCATCTTAAAAAATGAAGCTAATGGTAATAACGTTCTTTCGGTCATATTTATCATATTCCCTCAAACAGTTCAGGTCAACAGGACAGCATCTCCACAGGAGCCCCAGGGTCATACAGACACCTGCTGCCAAAATGAGCAGCCGTGTAACTGACAGGCGTTAACACTCTGGTAACTACACTGCTGAACTGTGTTAAATACGCTGCACTGAATTAGGGTCTGGTGCTGCCCTACAACCCATACCCAACTGCATCAAGGATGATCTACATGACTTGATTAGCACTTCCATCGTCTACCCTCCTGGTCCTCCTTGTCCCCCTCCTCCTCATCTCATTTCACACTAAACAAAGTCGCGGCAGGGTCCGATGGCCAGAGCCCCCTTTCTCTTATTGCCTTGCAGTCAGAGCAACAGGTTGGGTTGATGAACTTGGTTGGAAGGAATCTGTATGCTCCTCCACTTGACTGAGCAGAGCTAATGAGTCAGAAAATCCCACAGCTAGGGCTTTAGGGTTTGACTTGGGCATCAGCAGCAAACAGGTTGCTCAAGCTGAGGAGTGTGGATGAGGAGTGTTAAATAGAGCTCACTTTGCAGACTGTCGAACTCTGCATGGGAGAGTTGAAAAGCTTACGAAGACTTAAAGGGGGAGAAGGTGCAAGAAGAGGAGGAGGAGCGTGTGACTGGATGAAGTGGGGATTACCGCTTTGATCTGTAAACTCTGTCTGTACCAGAGAGGCCGGGGGTTCCTCAGCTCTCAGCCAGGTGCACCCTGTTCATCAAGCTGTAGCCAACCCCCCACCGAGCTGCCCTGAAGGTGTGAAATTTGCTCCGATCCCTTTCTTACATGCCCCATCACACAGGAGACCTACAGCAGGACATCACACGCAAAACACAGTGCAGAAAGCCAGGTCAGTGCCTGACCATCACAAGAGCACAAGATCTGTTGGTTAACAAAACCATATTTTGATATTGATTTGCTTTCTTGCAGACTGTTAGATAACAAGATTGATACTGTCCAATTGACGGTTCAGGGAACCAGCCCGGTTTATCAGTTTCTTCATAGACATCAAACTTGCAGAGAGAGCAGAACATAAACTATTGTTTAAACTGACCTGACTGTCATGTGCAGGCTCATCGCTAGTGATGAGGGCTGGGTCTTCCAGCTATGACCCAGCAGTTCTCAGAGTTTCCAAGTACAAAGATGGCAAATAACATCAACAGGTCATTTCTTTCCTACATGTATGAGGTTGGGCACCATCAGCCTCTCCCCCTGGGTGAGGTTTCCAAGAGCTTTGCTATAAATATCTTTGCTATATGTTAGCTTTCATTGAGAACATTTAGCAGAAATAAGCTGAACTGTGGCAGGTGCCATCTTGCGATTGTGTGCCAGCATACAGATCATTGAAACTGTGGAATTCTTTGAACTACTGACAAGTAAGATGCTCATGGTATGATTTGAAATTAGGTAAGATTAATATTTGTGGCAGCCAAGTTCATAAGATAAGGTACAACCTGGAGCCCAGCTCATATCAGATATATTGGCTATTATTAGCTATTTACTGATTTATATGTGTTGATATTTATGAAAGACAATAAATGAAAACAATAAAAGTAAAGAAAAGGTGGGAAAACACCCTTCAACCATGTTATGAGTGCTGATGTGGCACAGTTTGTCCACTAGAGGGCAATCTTTAGCTTCTCTTTCACTAAAATGTGTTTAAAACACAATTGCAACAACCAGCTAATCCGAGCAGAGTCATAAATGTATTTTTAAAAAAGGATTCTACAAGTTGTTGTAACAGCAAGACAAGATTATTTTTAAAATGTGCCGTTACCTTATTAAAGCAAGGACTTATAAATATCTACACAAAAAGAATGTTGGTAAAATCAGTTTGCGTGTAAAAAAAGAAAAAATAAAGTGACTAAAGACACAAAGCAAAAAGAAAAAGTAACTAGCCTGACGTATGTTATGTTAAACTTTATTAAAGTTGAGTCTTGCACTGAGAAGAGAGGCTTTAACAATGACAACAGCAAACTTTTAACTTAAATATAACTTAATACTGAATAGCTGGGAAATGCTAACTCTAACCCTTAAAATTTTTAAATTTTAATTTACATTTACATTAATTTACTTTTTTTTTATGTACATATTATATATGTTTTTATTTAATTTATTATATGTACTGCATGCACATTATAATATGGTCCAAACTACTGAAGAACAGCAAAGAAATGCATACGTATGCAAATGTAATAATTGCTATTACACTGTAAATATATTTAATTTCTTCAGCTGAAAAGTTCTTTATTGACCATCAAAATGGATTTTGACTGTAAGCACTGTAGACATTTTCAGCAGCAGAACACAAAACTTTTCTTTGTGTTATGTGCTTACTCTTAGATGGGTTTGCTGTCAAAGACAAATACATTTTCATGAATCACATAGACTGGATCGTGTCACTTGGCTCATTGGAGCCAAGCTGGGATGGTTTATGGATTCCAGTTTGTTTCCACATGTACCAAAGTTATCCAGCAACTTCCAGAAGGTATTTATCAGGAGTTAAACTCTTTGCTTTACCTTTAGCTCTTAATGCTATAATTCTGAGAAGCTCTTTTGAAAAGCCTCCAAAATAATACAAAATTGAAGCATATTATGCATCTCCCATTTTGGCTTCTCTTCAGTAGCTCTCTGTAAAATCCCTCTCAGTGTACAGCAAGTCGTTGACTATCAGGCTCCTCTGCTGTGGAAGCAGCTCCTGGTTTGGGTTTGGGGGGCTGACACCAGCTCTCTTTTTTTAAGGACAGGTTTAAAACTTTAACTTTGGATAAAGTTGTAATTGTATCTATCTCAGGTGATTCATATCTGTCCTGTGATGCACTAAGCACACATTACAGTTGTGTGTCATCAACTTTGCATAGTCTGTTTCTTTGGCAGTGGAGCCACATGTTTCTGATCGATACCATTTCATTCAGTTCCAGTGTATAGCACCAATTCACAAGAAGTCATAAAAAAAACTTACAAAATTAGAGAGAAACCTCAAACAAATCAGTGCATCAATAACGTTGGTCAATGAGCCGATGGTGGAAGGGAAAACTTTACTTTTAACAGGAAGACACCCCAGATAGAACCAGGCTCAGGGAGGAGTAGCCATCTTCCAAGACCATTTATGGGATTAGAGGAAAAAGAAGAAAAATGAGAGCACAGGGAGACAAAGACAAACACGAACTATACGGAAGAGAAGACACGAGTTAGTGTTGTGCAGTTGTCGCATATAAATGCAGAAAGAACTGAACGAAGGGAACCTGTTCAACACATGGTGGGAGCAGACTGAGCTGACATCAGCCCGTGTCTGGATAATTCAGGAACACCTATTAGAGGCCTAACTATAAGATTTATGAAAAAGGAAAGTCTGGGGGCAAATCTTAAAAGTAGAGAGAAGACCTGTCTCCTAAATCTAAACTGGGAACTAGTTTCACTGCCTGAAAGCTGACGGCTCTCCAATTCTCCTTATAGAAACTTTCAGAACCACAAGCAGGCCAGCAGTCTGATAGCAAAGTGCCTTGTTGGGATAGTATGATACTATGAGGTGTTTGAGACATGTTATTGGTCCCAACGACACGTCCAGTGTTCATTATTTAACTGTTTCTCACTGCTCGACTGTTCTCTTTCCTCCTAATTCCATCCAGCTGAGGGAAACTTACACAAAAGTCAAAGCCTGTCTGAGGTTTGTTGTGTCTTTTTCCTGTCAAGTCTTTTCAGTGTCACTAAGCTCTCAAGGTGAGAGTATTGTTGCTTTTCTCTCTCTCTCTGTTTTAGTATGTAAAGTGCCCTGAGATGACACATGGTTTGATTTAGCTCTACATAATGCCTCTCGCAGGGGAGACTGCTGCAGTGTTTATGCGCTAGCTGAGTATTCTTGATACCCTGTCCTCTTCTCTCTTGTTTGCAGACAAGACTGGCAGACGGCGCTGAACGGAGCCATTCGAATTAAGCATTTGAAGAGTAAATGTTACTGGCGTCAGCTCAAAGCATTCTTCTGTGACATGTGCAGAACATACAGACAGGGTTAGGCGGGGGGGGGGGGGGGGGGGGGGCTTTTAATGCAGTGGTCAATGTGTTTTGCAGACAGCTTTGAATCTCCCCCACAAAATCATCCCCAAAGACAAAAATAAAAACTCTTGCATGTTTATTTTTGTTCCACCCTAGGCCTTTCCTGGCTGTTACGAGCAGAAAAACTAGGTTTTGACCAGTATTTGTTGACGTGCTAATATATCCATGTCAGTGAAAAATCCCAGGCTATCATTAAGCTTAGTTTTTTAGTAAAATATCTTAACTTAACATCTGGAAAAGGAAACGATTCACTGCAGGGTCATGTTTTCTGTAAAAAAAAAAAAAATTAATTAAATAAAAAAATTGAGGCCACACAACTGGACCAAAATATCCAAATGCGATGCACTGCAGCTTACATGCTGATCCTCTGTAAATGTAAAACTGGAATGAATTGCAAACAACTTTGGGGAACATTTCTCTTATAACAAGAATGCAGCTGAAATGTTGAGATCTACATTTTCCTTCATGGTTTGAAGCAGCTGAACACAGAAACAATGAAGCCCTGTAATCAAAAGCTGACAGTGCGGTTACCTCATAGGTAACATTTATCATTCTGACATCTAACCTAAGCTGTAAAGCAGTGGAAAAAAAACCCAGAACTCACTAATTGTCCCTCGTAAACTTGTGCTTTTGAAAACACCTCAGAGTACAGTAGAGAAAGTCTGTAGGTCCGCGCATCCCTCTGTGTGTAGGTGTGTGTCTGTGTGTGTGGGCATGTTCTGGAGGTTTTAGGGTTTTAGAGGCGGGAGAGCGGTGAAAGTCAAACCATCAGGAAGGACATGAGGTCGAGTGTGCTGTGAGTGTTTAGCCCACAGCCATCCACGCTGCAGGACACTGTAGAACATGTGATGGGGATGATCGACCCCAGCGCCCACCCTCACACGCCTCCAAACTGTCCTTTTGACCCAGATCTCCCACACCTTCTCCCTACGATTTTCTCCCTTCCTTTCTCTTTTATTCCCTCACTTTCCTCCACTCTCTTCGCGTTTAGTTGGATCCTGTTCCGGACCCCATTTACGGGCCCCGCTGCTAACAGAGCTTTGAGTTTATGAAATGAGTAGGAGAATGCCACCTCTCAAGTTTGAAATCTCCACTGACTGTGCAAAGATGTAACCAGAGAAAACACATAATGGTGGAAGGTGTGAGTCGTTGTTTTTTGCTTGGTATGATAAAGAAAAGGCATAAAAGCACAGAGTGAGGCGAGCAGAGAATACACTCAGGATGTTCGAGAAGTAGTCTGTGCATGCAAACTCTTCCAGCGCAAGCACAATCAGAGTTTATAAATTTAGAAAAAACATGTTTTAACAAGAATGTTTGATCTAGACGTCCAACTAAAACAGATGCACCTCTTTTTCTTCTCCCAGGAAAAAATGAGAAAGGAAAAAAAGACCTGTCATGACCCCACATGTTATTTCCACGTCAGCTTTCTTGCAGTTAATTGTATCACGGCTGGATTCAAGTGGAAAGCCAGATTAAGAAGATAAGAGCAGGAGATGATGATAGATATATCTAGTTATGCTCAAAGATAAGGTGAGCATGAATATTTCATTTCTACAGGTCCCACTTTGTCAGATTTGTGCTTTTCCTTTTTGTTGTCTTGCTCTATAGAAGAAAGGTAGAGTTTAAGTTAAAATGCTGTGATTATTTCGTTTGTATTTCAACTGCTGTGTGGCATTTCTTGGAACATGTCAATCACTAGTTTTTTATTATTGCTGTAGAATCTGTTTTCATTAGAAAACACGTTACAGGATCCAAACCTGAGCTTTGCTATTCAGACTGTAATGAAAATAAATCCCAGCACTGTCGTGTACAAAAAAATGACAGGAGTCTAGCGATCTAGCTGCTTCCATAACATAAGTGAGAAGTGATGCTTTTATGTGATACAAAAATAAAACATCCAGGATGTTAAACTCACTTTTCACTGTGAGCCATGGACAGAGCACTTTGATCATGAATGAAATTCTCCTTCCTGTCAGTGTAACGAAGTTTAACTACACATTTAATCCCTGAGATTTTTAATAAAAGAAGTGTAGTTTCAACAGTATTTTTCACATTTTAAAAATGCTGAAATTGGAAGAAATCAATGTGTAAAATTACACAAACACTTCCACAGACGGTCCTATTATTATAACATGGAAACCTTTTGTTTTTCCTGGGAACCCACAGTAAAAAAAATCACACATTTCTAAAGTTGATCAAAAAAAAACAAACAAGAACTTTCTGTTATTTAATTGTTTATTAATTGTTTACATTAGTGCTGTATCAGTTGTCTTCATCTCGACTCAACAAATCCTCCTTCCCCATCAGACTCTTGAACAGCTGACCTATTTTAACAGTAATAATCATTTTTGCACATCAGGTCATCTCTCGTATCAAAGCAGCATATTAAGCTCTTCTGCACATAAATCTGTTTAATACTTTTGTCTCCATTTAATTATTCATGCTATTTGTATTTTATCTAGTTGTACATATTAACCGGCATCTGTGTGTGGACAGCAGGGAAAGAATTTCATTGTACAGAGAAATGCTTTTCTTTGTACACATGACAATAAACGCTTCGAATCTTAAATCTTCATCAGTATGAAAAACCATAAAACTTGTGAGAATGGTAATATCACATCTAACGTTCGCCTTCAGGACATTACAAACTTTAATCTCATAGATTATGGAAAAGTGCATGAAAAGAACTACTCGCTGGTTCTCTGGTAACTTCCACACACACACTCACACAGGTACCATGTGTGCTGTAAACAGGCAGTCATCCTGGCGTGTCTGTTCTTTCCATTGGCCTTTTTAAGGTCACTCCTTCATCCCAGTACACGAACAGAGCTCACAGGTCACCAATGTGTTTAGCTGCACTGACAGTCTGATTAAAATCTTCAAGTTTGATATAAGACAATTTCAAAAGCAGAGCTGAAGGATGACGATGAAAATATTCAAGAGAGTTCCTTTATGATGCTCTACGACCAACTACAAATGAAGCTCTTCAGATGAAAGGAAGCATCTGGCTTTTATGGGCAGATCACCAAACTACTTATTTTTTTCTTCCTCCAGGTGTTGTTTGGTAACATCAACAAGGTGATTGTGGGTTAATTATCCAAAATGAGAACAGGATTTCTACAACTAAGATCCAAAGTATGCTCGCAATTATTAGGCATGCATTCGAGTAGACCAAAACACATGCAGCTGATGCAACAATTCAGAGTCCTGCATAAGAGCTATCTGTTGTGTGGTCAGCTAATGTGGATTAATGAAAGGAGAAAAGTATTAGCTAGCTCAAATTAGCAGGCATCCTGCTATCTGAAAAAAGGAGCAAGAGAGGACATCTGCTAGGTGCTGTCTGAGGAAACCACCTTGGCATAGAAGAGTCTTTGGATACAGTAAAGACGTGAGATATTATGAATGGCTAGATTAAACAGTGCCTTGGAGAGGTGTGGCTTCTCACCTCCATGCGGAATTCCTCACAGCACAGTCAGGCACCCTGTGCAAAAACAAAAAGATGCAGAAGAGTAAGTTACAAAAGCCATAGGAGGGTATCCATCCTGCTGGATTATTCATCATCTCTCTTTCAGAATACCTGCATCCCCAAAGTGCATTCAGTTTTCATGGGAGACCAAAGAATGATGTCATAGGAGAGCAGTACTGGGGTTACTGTGAAAAAACTGTAAACATGTAAGAGGAAACCAGTAAGCATTCACTCGGCAAAAACACTGACGATGGAAAAATTAATGACTTGTTTTTAAAAAAGTCAAATTCTTAATGTCTCACATCCTGTCTTGTTTAGACAGGATGTGAGACATTCATCTGGAAACAGCTGGATGATCTCTTTTCTTTTCTCTGTTTTGAAGAAAGAGAAACGCTTTTTATTCATGTATTGATTTAGGTTCTTACAGCGCCTCAGAGCAGAGAGACTTGAAAGGAAAAGGCAGTTTGTGGAAGTGTGAGTCCAAAAATATCATCCACAGCCTCACGGACCTGTTTAGGATTTTTAAAGAAGAGTGTGTGAGAAATCCAAGATTTCAGGTCAATCTAAAAGGACTCGGAGGTTCAAACTTTACACAATGTCCTCAGCTGCCAAGCTCTCTCACATTTCCCAAACATCTTTGTGACAGAAAACAAAGAGTTCTGATGTCTTCAAGATTAACGTCATGTATTGGGCAAAAATGGACAAAAAGCCTTATAACTTAGAAATATGACTGTTACAAGCACGGTGTGTATTGGCGACATATTGAAAGTACTATATAAAGATGTAAAATATGTCACATTTGACCTCTGACCTCTACTTCAAGGTCAGTGGATTAATCTGAAGGTCAAAGTGATAGAAATGCTATATAAAGCTGTGTTTCCTTGCACCAATATTTATTTTTACAGTCTAGGGATAGGGGTTGGTATATGGGAATTGTAACGCTACTTTTGACCTCTGACCTCTTCTCTGAGTTCAAATAAGGTCAAACTTTCATAAAATGTCTTCACCTCATTTCACATCTGCCTTTTTTTCAAGTTGACCCAAAATTTTCATGTTGAGCTGGTCCTGGCAGATGTTTGCTCCTTGCTGAGCCTGGTTCTGCCGGAGGTTTCTTTCTTCCCACTGTCACCAAACAGCTTTCTCTGTATTATTTTAAGGTGTTTGCCTTAAAGTATGATATTCATTGGGCTGACTGTTGTTTTTATTTGATGTTAAATTCAATTGAATTGAAATTAATAAGGTTAAGGGTTAAAAAGCTCAAGTTATTAGTGTCCAGTTATTTACTAATCAATAGCTATTATCCATTACCTACTCTATACAATACTGTTCCCAGTGATTGAGCCACCTTGGTGGAGGTTTGGCTTAATATATCTGCTAGATTTATGTTTCCTTGTCTATTTTATGCAGTGTGGCAGGTGTTTGACCTGTACAGAGAGGGGTCATGCCTGGCCCCTTTAAGTCTAGCTGACTTTAGAGCCTGCAAATGCTCTTAACACATCAGAAGAAAGGCCAAGAAGGTCTTAACCTTTTAGGTGGTTGAAGTGTGGGTCAGGAGGTTTGGCTTGATGTAGTGAGCTTGTTATTTATTTTTTTTACATATGTTTTTTTTTTTTACACACACACACACACACACACACACACACACACACACACACACACACACACACACACACATATATATATATATTTAAGGCATAAATCTGATCTGACAGCTATATATTGACTAGGAAAAGTCAGAATGCCATGATCAATCTTGTAGTATATATAGTTATTTTAATAGATATCTAGCATTAGAAGGCATGTAGTGGGGGGAAAACTTGGATGTGCACATTTAAGCACATCACACGTTTACTGCATAACTTAACAATGCACAGACGGGTCAGGACCTGACGGTAAATAATGTTTCGTGTTCTACTGCAAACCGTGCAGGTCAGCTGTAACACAGATTTCAGGGGGTTTTTTTGAATGCTTGGCAATAAAGCTACCCTCCTCCCGATGGACCGTGTGCTCCACCTGAGCTGTCAGATATATCTATGACATGGACGTTTACTCTGTGAAAAGCGGCAGAATTTAATATTTCCCAGAGAATAAGTGAAGGAGAAAGGTGGAGATGAAATAGAGAGACACAGGGCAACTATCGTATAGGAAAGAATAATAGAGAGAGCAAAAGGACACATTTAGGTGCACGATATGTACTGTAAGAACTGATGAAGATGGTCAGATAGATGGACTTACATGTTCTTGAATTCAGTCTATTTAATCACTTTTGCTCAGTTATAGTTGAATATTGTATGTAAAATTGGTTGTATTTAAACCATTGTGAATGAGTTGTTGGCCTATAATTTATAACACATTTCAATAAAGAACACTGGGGTTAGAATCTGCAGTTTTGACAAATTGACTTTTGCATATCTTTTATATATGCAGGTAAAAACATTTTTATAGTGTCACCTACATTTGAAGTGTCTTTTTCAAGCAAGATGAGACGACAGAAAATGCAAGACATTGACACAAGCATTGCATATTTTATAAAGATATCTTAAGTGTCCTAAAATGGACTGACCCTGTAACATAAAGTAGGTATAATAACGTAGAGTCAGAAAGATACTTGCAAAACAGGTAATTTTGTGTATATATCCCTTTGAATATCCTGTTCCTTTTTATATTAAATAAATAAATAAATAATAATAAATAAAGCCAAACAGAAACATCGACATTCACTATTTGGAACACGCTCACTTTCTGGCACTACACCTCAGCTGGAGACCTCCCTTTTTTAAGCGGTACGGAGGCTGCAGTTGTCAAATGTCTCCAGCAGATGGCAGAAATTCTCTGTCAAAAAGAGGAAAATGGAGCTTAAACAACAGCCCATTAATTGTATTTAATTACATAATAACTGTGGCTGAGTATATTATACAGAAACAATTTTAACATTAAAATAAACTCCAAATACTGAAAGACTTTGACGGAAAGATTTATTTTCTTTTGGTCGAATTGCAAATTACCACCAGCCTGCTAGGAAATGGCTTCACGACAGGCTTTACGACACCATCTACTCGCTTTACAACTGTTTTGGAGGCTCATTCAAAATGGAGTAGATCTTGAAGAAGTTAGGGTCAGCGGATCTAGCTTCATTTTCGCGTGGGTTTTACAGCAGTATCTTGTTCCTCAATAGAGTATTTGTAGCCTCAGAAAAATGACAGAAGAAAAGAAGACGGGCTCTTTGGGGTTCTTCTCGAGCTACGACGATTTGAGCGACAGCAGCAACGACAGCGATTCGGATGACCAGGGGGGAAGCCGAAAGAAGAAAGCGGGGACCGAAGCCGAGGGGAGCGCTCGGTCCTCTCTACCGGGAACCAAGCGAGATGCCGGCGGAGCTCCGTTACCCAAACCCGACGAGCTGTTTCGCTCCGTGTCCAAACCCGCTTTCCTCTATAACCCGCTGAATAAGCAAATAGACTGGGACAGCCTGACGGTCAAAGCCCCGGAGGAGGTACAAATACACGTTGAACTGCGGTTAATATGACCACAACAAGCACGCTCTGGTGTGCTAGATGAGTGTAAACACTGTACGAGCCACAATTAGCAGATTATCGGCTTCACCTGTGCTAGCTCAGGCTTCCCAGTAGTGGTCGCTGTTTCTTTGCTTGCTGATGCACACAGTGTAGCTCTATCTGCAGTGGTTGGTTGGAGACGTTATCAGACTTTTGTAACGACATTCATATGTACAGGCTGTGCAGAAGTATTGAGCCATATTCATTTCCTCACAATTTACTTCCATAAAGCCTTTCTAAGTGGTCTTCAGCAATAGTTCTTCCAAACAAGGTGTGTCATAAGCAGTGTTGGGTAAGTTACTTTAAAATAGTAACTTAGTTACATTACTAGTTACTTCTCTCAAAAGTAACTCAGTTACTTCAAGTTACTCGTTACTTTCAAAGTAACTAGTTACTAGGGAAAGTAACTTTGGTTTTACTCAGAATTCTCTTGTTAATGTGTTTCTTCCATAACTTTGCCAGTCTTCTAGCTTGCTTACTTGCCACAAGTGCACTGTGCCACCGACCAATAGAAAGGAAAAGATAATGTGCATATTTCCACGAGAGAAATCCCACGCCTGGACCGTCATTGACTGCTGCCATGATTCTAGCCTACATCACAGCATCATGCGCGCCTTTTACATCCAACACAAAAACTGGAGTCGTGGTGCTTTCGATTGTACTCAGAACTCGGAAATTCTGCCTTCTGAATAGGAAGATGTAGGCAACACCAGACTGCAGATGAGCTGCATACAGGGCTGGACTGGGACAGAAAATTGGCCCGGGCATTTTGACTAGAGACCGGCCCACCATTATAGGAAAAATCATAAAGCCTTTGAATGAAAATAAACACTGTTGTGACAGTGATGTACACTGTTTTGATGGTATATATGCATCAATCTATCAATCATTTGTTGTAAGATTCAGATAATTATTTTTTAAAAGCTAGACATTTTAAATGAGAATAAGAAAGAAAAGTATTTCTTTGTGCCCCCCATTCCCTGTTAATGCCCTACCTGGCCCCCTGGCAACACTTTGCTAGACCCGCCCCTGCACAGTTACCAGCTGTCAGCTACCTAAAAAAGGATCCTGGGGTTATTTGTCTCTCAGAAACAGTTCATAACTTCCCTTCAACTCATTCATGTCACCTAAAAGGTAAACCTGTTTCTCCATCACCTGTTCAGCTCTGATGATTCAGTAAGGACATCTCCTGGTTTCATCTTCATGTTTCCCTCTCTCCAGATAACCAAACCATATCATGACCAGCAGCTTTACAGCTGTGGCTCCAGCAAACATCAGCTGATACTAGAAATTAATATTAAATAAATTCTAACAATAGCTGATCAAGCTTAAACGTGCTGCTGTTGTTTAGCGCGACATCCGCTGGTTTCCTCTTTCGGCGCAAAGTGAGCGATAAACAAACAAGAGAGCCGATCAGCTGATCATTGATCAGTTTTCATGATTGAAGCAGAAACGGGAGAGGGAGGGGGGAGAATGAGAGAAGAAGAGGCAGCTGTGCAGCAAAGACACAGAATAACTCCAGCTTTGTGCCTTTTTCATTGTAGCTGAATTACGGGACAAACTGTTCCTTTTCACCTCAATAAGAAACGCTTAATATTTTCTCTGAATACCAGACAGGACGGTTGGCAACTCTAATAACTTATGAACAAAATAAAGTTCAACATCATTAACTTCATAGCACCCACCCAGCTGTATAGAAACTCCGTCATGCTAGCTAGCACGCAGTACGGAAAAAGTCAGAATAACGAAAATAAACTCCACCTAAACTTGGTTCATATCTGACCCAGAGAGACTGCAGGTCATAACTTCTTACCTGAAGTTCAGTTCACACTTGGACCGGCGGCCGCCTCGGGTCTCTTTTCCTTCTGCGTCCCTTTTCCTTCATCCACCTGCTGGCCTCCACCACTTGCTAATGTTACTGAATCTGTGGAAGCTCCGCGATAGCCACCACACGAAGTAACGAGTAACGACCCTATCTAAATCCCAGTAATGAGTAACGCGTTCCTGATTTTGGCATAATAACTAGTTACCGTGCTCGTTACCACAATAATAACGTAGTTACTGTAACGCGTTACTTAATAACGCGTTAGTCCCAACACTGGTCATAAGCGGATGAACCAATCTTGTGTCTACAGTTGGCAAAGAACCGATTTTAAATAGAGTTTTTAGGCACTTCGTTACGATCAGCCTGTTGAAAAACCATATTATTTGTTAATTTCTTCGGATGACCCTATGAAAATGCCAAAGAGTGCACAGGTTGACAGTATAAAATAGTGTCTTTGCACCAATAAGGTGATTACCAAAGAGCTAAAAATGTGATGGCATGGTGTGCAGAGTGTTGTTAAAAACTCTGTGGAAGCTGAGGCCACTCAAATAAGTGGCAAGTCTAACAAAACAAAAAAGAAAGGCATTATCTACAGCTGATGAACTGTATCTGAAAATCGTGTTCTTAACAAGTAGGAAAACAAATCCAGCAAGGGCCTGACACAAGACCTGAGAGAGAAATCTGGCCCTGTAGTTGGTCCATCTACCGTTTGCCAAAGCCTCATCAGAAATGGTCTCGGTGGAAGGGTTGCTGTCCAGAAGCCATTCTTAATGAAGGAAAGGAGGAGAAAAGGTTGAGGTTTGCCAGATTACACAAGAACTGGACTGAAAAACAGGGAGGGATGAAAGACTTGAAAATCTTGGTTTAAATTGGAGGTGGTCAGGAGAGAGGTACAATGGTGACTGTCTACAGTCATTTACAGTCATAACCATTGTGTTTTGATGTGGACTTCAAGAAACTTTAGGCTGGACTTTAGGCTACTTAAAGAATTGAAAAGGAAGCTAAAGTTGTCTAATATTGATGCTTTTCAGCATCATTTTTGACTTGAATGCCGTATTTTCATTTGTGTTTACACATGTTCCAATAAATCGCTGTAAATATTTTGCAACATCTAAAGAATTGAGGTGTAGCTTGAGACTTTTCCACAGTCTTGCACATGTGTGATGTCATTCTGGTGCATGAAAGATGTTTTTCTGTCTTCTCTCTTTGCAAGTGAATGAGGCCAATAGAAACGATGTTAGGAAGACTTTTCATTATAACATAGTGCAGTACAGCAACACCACAAGCCATAATCTCAGTCTATAAAGTGATTGAGTGATTCACATATTATAATAGTTATATTTCTTGTTTATTTTAAAGAGAGTTTACTGTCTTTAATCTCTTATGGAGACTAGCTATGATCACCTTTGCTGTTTGACTTTCTCTAAACCAATTTTCCACTTTTTTTTCCTTGAAGGCTGCCAGAGAATTTAAGCCATGGAAGACAAATGCCGTGCCCCCGCCTGAAAGTTACACTGCAGAGCCAGAGAAGAAGAAAGGACCTCCCCCTGGAATGGACATGGCTATAAAGTGGTCCAATGTGTACGAGGACAACGGGGAAGACGCACCGCAAGCTTATACAGGCAAAGCTCGTTTTCTACCTGAAGAAGAGCAACCCTCAGACTCTGGTGAGTTTCAGTTTCATTCTCCTCATCACAGCTCTTTTATACCGTTGTGCAATACCCACAGGCTTTAAAATCCCAATAAATTTTGATGTGTATTTAATCCTATGTTATTTGATAATTTGGCAAATTAGCAAGAAAGTATGAACTTGTGATAAGCAAAAGAACTACATGGAAATGAAACAAGGGCAATACAGTAGATACCAGAGGTGAACATTGTGTTAACGTTTTCAATTTGTTGAAAAAGTTGTGTGTGAGGATTTTTGGACTTCTTCAGAGAAGAGCTGGAAGTTGTTAACAAAGATTTATTTGATTTGCTGCCACAAAAATGTAAAATAAATGATACTAAAAACTAAATAAAAGTATCAGATTATAAATGTAAACATCTGTTTCAGGCCAGTCTTTGTGTGTTTAATCAATACCCAAAGATGCAAAGCATAATATCAGCTGCACCATTCCACCTACGTATTTCCATCCAACTATATGTAACAAATGAGTGCAATACAGTAAAATAATGAGGGCGTTTGCTCTGCTTTCTGCTTTGCACCTGCTTGGAAAATGTGGACTTGTTTATTTAAACAATGTGCTGTTGAGAAATAATAATAAAGATTATGTTTTACTCTCTGTCCCTCTACAAAATCCCAAATCCATCCAACTCGTCATCTGCTGATCAGATGAGGAGTCAGAGAAGCCAGGGCTGTCTGCCAAGAAACGGCGAGTGGAGACCTTCCAGCAGAAGGAGAAGAGGAAGAGGGACTTTGGACAAGCCACATCTGACAAGAACTTTGTTGAAGAAGAGAAAAGGATCCTCAGGCAAAAGATTGAGTGAGGACCAAACTTTCTGCACCCAGGAAATTGTCTGCAATGTAAATCTTTTCCATCAGCAGGGAGCATTCACTGCATTAGAGCATGCAATCATAGAGCGTTGTTTTATCTGTATGTACATGTTATAATTTGAAGCAGTAGTTTGTTTTTTCAAGACTGTGAGCACATAAGAATTTTTTAATTTGATTCAGTTTGCAACATTGTTAACAGTGCTTAAATTTATCAGACCAGCTGCCATAAGCACAAGAACATCTGTGAAAAACTTGTTTAAAGCTCAAACTTGTTGTAGTTTTTTAGGTAAATGACAAACTGAATTCACACTTTTATACCCAAGTCTGAGCCGGCACACTGAACTACAATAACAAGTCAGAAATGATCGATCCTGCTACTAGGCCCAAATTATAAACCACTAACACCATTGTTTCTGTTCAGGAGTGCAGGTAAATAACTTTGAGGTGGCATCTTAATCAAAAATAATAATTTACTGGGTTTTTTCTGCTTTTCAGTAAAACAGTTTGAAAATTGCTGGAAAAAATAGTTATGTATTTAACACTAAAAATATAATTCAGAATAAAGATGGATTATCTGTTACAGAAACATAAAATGATTTTGGTAATTCCAATATCTTTCATTTGGGGGAGCTGTGGTATAAGCCTTACTCTGGGTAGTGGTCTAATAAATCTTTTAAGCACTGTATATCATGTAATATCAAAAAACATCATTTGATGGCCCCATTGCAAAGGCTAAAGGCTAACAGCTGTGATTTTGGACTTAATAACAAGCGAAGGGGGTATTTTAAAGGCACAATGATAAAGGATATCACAGCTGTACAAAAGTGATCATTTCCAAACAATTAACGTTGTGAGATTGTGCTTGTTTGACTCTGCTGGACTTCAATTATTCACCAGGATTGTTTTTAGTCATAGCCATTAGGCCTGAAGGCCAAAACATGTTGACCTGTAAGTGTGTTTACTTCCTGTTTTATAAATTTAATTAAGTATAATAACAGTGATGTTTGGCTGTGGTGGTTTACTTGGTCTGTACTTTGTTTTGTGTTGTATACTCACTGCCCATTCACCACCAAAATATGATTGTGTGTTGTTCTTTGAAATCTGAAATTGCACCATTCCCCCGTTGTTCCTGCTTATGGCCACTAGATGTCGCCTTTAGGCTACACTGAAACTCCATCAATGTTTATGGTGAGGTCAGCTGTGTGACTGCATAAATGCTGGCTACTCAAGTTACAATCAGGAGCTGTGTATATATGTTGTGTCTGTCAAAAAGGGAGTGGCAATCTTTGATTTGGAAGTTTGTGTCGTCTCAGTTTTCTTGAGGTGCTTGTTCCATTCAAACTGTTGATTCAGTGTCATGTACCAGGGACTACAACAGGAAATAACCTCCTATATGTTTATTTAGACTACGTCGAGTATTGGAACACGTATTTCTTTGTGGATCTTTTATTTCTTCCAGCAATTCTCTGAATTCAGTGTTACGGTATATTTATAGCTTTCTGGGCAACATAAACCATTGAGGCAATAAAATTGTTTATTGAAAAGAGTCATTTACCTTTTAAGTTGCAAAGTCTGTGTATTTATTGAATAGCTTATTTGTTTATTTTTTAGCCATTAAGTTTTTTAGATTTGTGTTATCAAAGCAACAGACTGTAAAACTCACAATCCATTTTTTAGGTTCCTGTGGCCATTGGAGTAAATATAATGGTTTTCTGAGAATTGGGGAAAAAAGTTTCCACTTTGCAACAGTTTAGTGATCAGAGGAATTCCTGGTCTATCTGTCATCATGGGTTGACATGAAATAGTGGTGAATATGCTTCTGATAAAATTCCAGCCTCCAGGTATGTGCCTGGCCTTGTCTGAAATGTGTACCAGGGCCTGCAGAACAGCAGTGATGAACTGATTTTTATCAGCTGTATTTACGCACAAATAACCCCTCTCTGTACCGACTGAATGAGCAAAGACCAGCGAGGTCATATCCATCAGTGTTTAGGAATTATTCATCTCATTGTCAGTCTGGAAATTTCCCAGGAGATGGATGTTTTGCAATGCGTTGCCTTTAGAAATACAATTCCAGCTTAGTTTTTGTGAGGTTTTTTTGATGCTGTTGAATTGTTTCTGTCTTTGATATGATATCCACAGCATTCTTTGACTTGAGCCTCTTTGTCTTATAGAGATCATTTTACCACAGGAAAGCATTTTTCATCCCGCCAGCAGTCACACATGGCTAACCTTATCCTCTTATCTTTAATGAAAGAGAACATATTAGTGTTATGTTACACACTTTTAACAAAAACAGAATGAATGCAGCAAAACTTCACTTAACATTCTCAATATCTAAATTGCATTTTAAGAATATAACATTTTGTGGTCATTTGAAGGAATAAAACAGTACTAATGTAAAGTTAAATTGCAAGAGATTTCCAGTTACGGCTGTTCCCTGGATCACTCTGCTCATTGAGGAGTGTGTGTCACTCTAACCTTAGATCACTCTTGACACATTTACTGGAAGGTCAAGACCTCATCATGACCACCGAGTATTCAGGGGCCTTTACTAAGCTGGCTCCCAGCAGCTGCTGCTACCTGACTTATGACATTTTCACACTGTCAGCACAATGTAGCAGCTTGTATGTAAATGTAACCATGGCTGATGTCTGGTGCTGCTGGGAAATTGGGGCCAATGAGAGAAAGAATACACCTAACAGCAGCTAAATGCAACTTCACATGTACAATATATATACCAGGTTCATCATCTTATGATTGGCATGATAGCGCGGTGGTTGCTTTTTCTTTTTTCTTTTCTTTTTTTTTACACAGACACACAATAAAAGACAACTCAGGCTAACTGATATTGTAGCTGCATGATCTAAAATATTTTATAATAGTTTATCCATAAGTTGTGACTGCTCGTGACAACAGAGGGAAAGTAAATTTCCTTTTAGGAGTTGTAAATGTCTAGAGAAATTTATCGCAATCCTTCCATTACTTGTTGAGATCTTTCACAGTTGACCAAAGCTGTGGACTGACTCACTTTTCCATCCACGGTGTCATGCTGCTATAGTGGCAGACTTTATGGTTTTATTTACACTCTCCACACCATGCTGGTCAACACACTCACCGACGTCCCTAAAAGCTCCACTCATCCCTGGATGTTTTCTAGAGGCAAACAGCTGCTTTTCACACCAACAATCTGGTGTGGCCAATTGTGTCAAACAGATGTTCAGCAGAAGAGAAAATCTCCTAAGACTTGGGAAACAAATACAATTTTCTGCCTTGATCTGAAGTAAAGTCCTGTGCAAAAACCGTGAGCCACCCCTCATTTCTTTATGGGCAAAAACCTGGCCATATCTTGCATGGTCTGCAGTATGTCTTTAAAAAATTAGGAAACTAAAGTGAAGTGAAGTGGAAGACAGAAGAAGAAGCGGTAGGCATTAAGAAAATCTATCTACAGCGCATGAATAGTTTGTCAAAGTCAAGTCCTTAAGAAAGGGGAAAAATCCACCAAACACCTGAGATAGAACCCAACAGATGCAGCAAGGCCCTCCTATTGATTCATCTACTGTTTGCCAAAGACTCTTCAGAATTGGACTCACTTACAGGGTGGCTGTCAACAAGCCATTCTTAGTGAAGGGGAGAAAAGGGCTGAGGTATGCCATCACAAAAGAACTAGAAAGCATGGCAACAGGTCTTATGGAGTAATGAATCTTAAATTTTACATTTTGGTTCAAATCACCATCACTGTGTACAGGGGAGGTCAGGATTACTTCTATGAATCACCACCTTACCATAGTGGTGGCATTTGTGTAACAATGTGATCCCAGGTGCTATGTAATTGACTTTCCCCCCCTCGTAGTCTTCCAAGGAGAATTGGTCCTATGTAAGAGTCCAGGCTTTGCTCCACTCTGGCGTAAGGCCTGGGGAGGGAGCACAAGGCAGAGGACCTGATGAATAGTCCTTAGCCCATGGAGCTGGTTGGGCATAATCTGAAGAGGCAACGTGTTTGATCAGGATACATGACAGGCTCAGCATGTCAAAACATGTAGTCAGGGTGCACTGGGAACATCTAGCCTTGGCTCCAGTTCATGAGATTTTCAGCTTCTACCTCCAGCAGACCTTTCTAAGCATTCCAAAGGAGGTTTGGGACACCAAGTCTGAATGGGCCGTCTTCCACACCTTGATTGCTTAGGTGGCTGTGCACAGCTATGGTTAAAGGTTGGTTGGTGCCTGCCATGGTTGTAATCCCCAAACCAGATGATGGAAACTGGAGGTGGACGGAACCATCAAGCTGACAGGTACTACGTACAGCTCTGGCAGTAGCTGAAACAAAAACTCAGGTGTTTGAGGAGTTGGATGAGGCCTCGAAGTGATTCTGTCAAATGGTCAGGTGACTTGGAAGGTGAAAGCAGTGCTCTATTCACACTGTGTACAGTGGGAGTGGTCTCCTGTTGACTTCAGCTGAGGATACAGATGGACGATAGAAGGAATACTTCAAGGATCTTCTCAATCCCATTGATTACCTTCTGTAGAGAAAGCAACAGGAAAGAGGGAGATGACTTGCCCCATCACTGGGAGGGAGGTCACGAAAGCAGTTAAACAATTCCTTGGTGGCAGGGTCTCTGGAGTGGATGAGTGTGGCGGAGGTGTGGTCCCTGGCTCAGCTGTTAGGGAGGGGTGGTGTAGTGAGCTCAAGGGGCAGTGTCAGGGAGGTTGGAGGGACTGGTGCACAGAATTAACTAACGAGGTTTCTCCCTTATAATATAGCGAAGCTGGAGTCCAGAGAGAGGTGTGTGTGCTGGAGTCCAGCTAAAAAGCAGAAGGATTCAGGTGCTGAACCTGAAGAACCAAAAACAGTGTTGTGATCAAATAAAACTGACAAATAAACACAGGACGCTGTGTTGGATTGTGGTCCTTTCCACAATGAGATTCACCCTCAGTTCTTTCAGGCTTTTGTGGGTTTGTCACATGGAGATCTGGAATGGTGCCTCTGGTATGGTAGAATAGGGTGGTGGTTCTTTATATTAGGGAACTAGAGGGTGTCCTCCTCCAGGGAGGGAAGAGATCCAGCCCCAGATAAGCAGCAGATAAAAAAATGGATGGATGCTTGGTTGGTTGAATGAATCAGAGGTGTTGGGGATCAGATTTTGATCCACCATGGAATACCACCTGGAAAGGGTCTGATTGGCAACAGCTTCATTTGTAACCATGACATTGATCCCAAACCCACTGCTAGTGTAGAAAAAGCATACTTGGATAGAAAAACACACAGTGGAACACTATCAGCCATGGATTGGCATCCCCAGAGCTCAGATCAGTGCATTATTGAAGGAATGTGGGATCAGCCTGATAAAGAACAACTCAAAAAGGCGCCTGATATCCAAAGAAGAGATTTATAATGTCATTTAAAATAAAATAAAAAAAAGGAAAACTATTCCTGAGGACTAACTAAATAAATTTCAATATTTTGTGGGACAGGTTGCGCTGAAGAATAAGGGTTGCCATACCAATTATTGACTCCTAAGTTTGTTAGAATTGTACAGATGATGTTTCGCCTTATTTCCATGGATGGTTGCCCATTTCCATGAATCCCTGCAACCATTCCTCATTTCCTACAAAAGTATAAAGAAAAGATGTGTGGCTGAAAACCTTTACACAGTAATGTACATTTGGATCACATTAATGATTAATATTAAATTGTTGAAAATATATACTTTTAGAGAAAACTATAAAAGAGCAAAATTACTGCTTTACTCTGATCAGGCTTTATCTGTTATAAACCACGGCGTCTTTTCTCATAGCCTGAGCACGGGGTGGTCAGACTGTAACATAATATTGCAGTTTACAGTAACATTGTGGTGCTGACCACTGATTGCAGCCGAATATTTCCAAAAGATGTTTGAAGCTTGAAAAAAAAAAGTTCCATTCCTTTATACCACCAAGAACATCTGTGAAGGTTTTTAGAGAAGAGCAGTGTCATCAGAAAGACAAATAAAGGTTATAGCGGCAGAGTAAAGAAGGACAACAATCTGAAATCTGAAAAACTAAAAGACGTGGGATTCTTTTATGGGTTGAGACTCAAACAAATAAACTGCCACAATACACAAGCAAAGCTGTCATTTAAGTTTATAGACAGATTATTTTTCTGCTACACATTGGATTGACTAAAGAAACTGAAAATATATTTAGCTTTCAAGACACTGAGCACCATCTTAACTCAAGTGTAGAACCTTGGATGAGAGATAATACAGCTTGGATAATATACAGTGATTCTGTGCTGGATCTGACAGAGTGAGCATGACAAGACGGCCGTGAAGCTGTCAGGGACAGGAACGTACTTTCACACTTCTCCGGTGATAGAGAACAGTAGCAGAGATAAGAAGACTGAGCTCTTGTCATGATAAATGTCAGAAGTTGTCTCTTGATAACGACGCGGAGCAGACACCAAAGACAGCCCAGTCTCCCCAGTCTCTCTCTGTTTGTGCGTGTGTGTTTGGGGGGTGCTATCTATGGGTATCCTATCATTTTGGCCATTTGTCCTTAATTCATCCAATCAGACCAAAGACAGTTTTTTTTCCTCATTCATGATTGTGCTTTTTTTCTGTGTGAATATTGTGAAAGTATGTCTAAACACATGTATTAACCACAAAGCGCTGATCTGTTGTGACACTGTGTTCTACTTACATGACAGCAAAACTTTTTGTTTTTACATTCAGTTCAATTTCATTATGTTTATCGTATCTTTAAGGCAGCTTGTGTGTTCACTCTCCTCAATATGTATATATCCAATAGTATTTCAGTCAATATCTCAACTGTTTCAGTCAGGTTAATGTCTGATAAGAACTTATCTATGTTCCAGAGAAAGTATCAGGAGATACTAAAGGCTTATATTTACACCAACCAGTTCACAGATACTGTCCTTTTATTGTAGCGTAATTAATAGTTTATAGTTCATAATGATTGTCCCCAGCTTGATTGCACAGATGCATCACTTCTGTGGATGTTTTCATCATTTCAAGCTTAAAACCAGCTTAATGACTGTCTGGTAACAATGAAGCTCTTAGCTTAGCTTAGCATAAAGACTCAGGAGAGAAGAGGGGACAGTCAACCTGGCTCAGCCCAAAGATTAAAGGGTCTTCTGTTTGATCGTTCTATAAACTAAAGTATATACCAAGCAGTTTAGCATTTCCCAAGTGCGCTTTTTCCCAGCCAAAGAAGTTGAATTATTTATTTGTTTCCACTGCAAAATGACCCTTTTAATTTACTCTTGATTATCTCATAAAAGAGCATCTAATTAGTGTATAAATGGATTTTCCACCCTGACAACAATTAACTTGCGCTTTATGGAACACAAGGTTTTGCTTATCGAACATGATTAAAGCTGCAATATGCCCACAACTTTGACAAGACTGTGCTGCGGATATAATGAAGCACCATAAGAGGTCCTCCTCAGCAGTAAAATAAACTGTAAAGGAATGCTTGTGACAATATTGTGATTCTTTGAAACGTAAAGCTGCAGCGTCTTGGCACTGCAACTCTGACAGGGAGCATCCAGCCTAATTTATACCCTGAGAAAGGCTTCTGTCCAAGGGCATAAATTTAGCTGCGGTGTGCACTGAAAAAAAAAAAGGGGGGGAAGGCCCATAAACAGGCTGGGACAGAGAGAGCCAGAGAGAGCCAGAGACACGGAGAGAGGAAACAATGGGCAGCCATCAGGAGGAGAGCCCCAACAGCTGCAAAGCTCCGAATCCCAACACACGCTCGCGTGCATGCGCAAATGTGCGTGCACGTACACACATATATGCACATTCAATCCTTTTATTTTCCTCACTGTGTCGCACACACACACACACACACTTACACATTCACTTTTCTTCCTGGTACGCTCTCTGGCCAGGCCTCCTGAAAAGAGGCCAGCTAAGCAGATGTTCTGCTACTGCCTTCACAATAGGCACAAGTAACTGGTGGAGGCAGAACAGAAAAAGGTCAACAAACGTTCTCCATTCCTCCTGCACCGTCGAGTCAGCGCGCTGAGCAACCCATAACACGTGCTTTATTTTGGGTTCCTTTGAATCTGCTTTAATTCATTGTGTGAAGCAGTGTGGTGGGATAAGGCTCTACATATCTGCAGTGTCATCAAATTGAGTGAAGAAAAAAAAACAATAGTGTGCTTGTCTTTTTTCTGCCCTACTTTCTGGGAAGACTAAATGCTGTCATTTCCTTAACCAGTTGGATGCTGTAGATTTAGAAAATGCTACGGAAACAGCAGGTGCTGTTCATATTTAAGACAGATTTGGTGCTAGAGTAAGTATTTATAACTGTATGGTGGAAATGGCCTTAATTAAATGGCAGTGCCTATGTTTCTGATTATGTCAGAAAATGCAATGCAGTGTATGTTTTTTCACTGTTTGTGAAGACAGGCAGAGCGTTATAGCCCTGTTCATTCCAGACGGTCCCCTATGAGCAAGCACTTGGCAACAGTGGTAAGGAAAAACTCCCTTTTAACAGGAAGAAACCTCAGGAAAACAACACACTGCGGATGAGAGCCAGAGCTTAATAATAACTAATGGTTAAGTGGAGAGCGGGGTATAAACACAAGAAGACAGAGACAAGAAGACACGTATCATATCAGGCATCACTTATTATTATATGGTCATATTATTAGAGGGAGTGCATAGGGGTGGGCAGTGTGACATCCAGACCAGTAGGCAAACCGTTGAGATCCAGTATGATCTATTTATATAATGTTTTCTAGTTAAATCTTTTAAAAGGCTATATCTTCTTAGTCTAATTTGTAAGTTCACAAGTTTTATATTCAATGCACGGGTCACTAGAGGTGAAACAGTAACCAATATTATAGTAATTCATTACTAAATTGAAACAAATCTTTAAAAGTACTGCTAAAACTTTGATATTTCCATCCCTTTTTCTTCTCAGTAAAATCTACTTTTTAAACATTAGCTCATGCCAAATAATGCCGGCTACTTTTCACTATTTTCTGACTCAGTTCAGATCAAATGATGACCCAAATAATCATTAATTAAGTTACTGAGTAACAGATAACCATCTTCTGCATTCCAGTCTCACACTGCTGTGCCTACGGGCAGCCACTGCTGCTGGTACAAAGGAATCAAAAGCACATTTCGAAGAATGCGAGACATTTTAAATATGAAAATTGCACTAATTTGTCACAAAGAAGAGATAGCTCATGCCCTGAAGTGAGCCCACTGAATAACTCCTGCCCTTCTTTAAAGTTCAGAGGTCTGCATCCTTTGCTGTGCTTCTAGCTTCTTATCCCTAACCCCCCCTCATCTGTCTCCTGCTTTCTCTTTAGCTCTCTTTCAAACACAAACACACAATATGCAGCCTGCAGGTTTTGACCTGTAAATAACTGCCCAGACAGGGTCTAGTCAGTCAGTCGGGGAGGCAGGCCGAGGCGTCAGGGCCTACGCGGCTCCTGCAGGGCCATAACAGATGCTTATCATGTTTTAGTGAGGGTAGTGGAGGTGGGTGGAGGGGTGCGTGAAAGTGTGGACGCTGGGGCCCTGCTGATGAATGGCTCTGACAATAAATGCCCTCAATCATGGGTAGACTTTAGAAAACAGAGGTGCAGTGATGCCAAGAGGCTTACAATGGATTCAGATCCAGTCAGTGTGTGTGTGCAGGAGGGGGTATGTGCATGTCTTAAAGGGAGGGGTATATACAGAGCGCTTGTGCACTTATACACCCACTGCAGCTTTTCAGCAGCTCATCCTCTTGCACATTCCAAGTAGAGGCAACAGCAAACAAACGGCTTAAGGTTGAAGTCAAGTATGTTTCATTCCTTTCACTGCTGTTTCGGCTGCTTTTAAGACACGGGTTGTCCCGCGAGCAGGGACAGGGGTTAGATGCGAGGTCAAAGAGGAGAGGATTACAGAAGATACACTTCAGATAAAAGTGTCAGTCCAGTAATCGGCAGTGATTCATCATCAGGCAGGCCAGGCTATTTACGTTGGTATCATTTTGAGGATAAAAAAAGGGATTGTGTGTGTAAAAGTAAAGATAAAGCAATGAAAAGACAAATTCCCCATTACACACGCGATCCTGCTCATTTTTAAAGAGTAACACTGTGTAGCTACCTCATCGCCATCTTCTTAAGCTTAGTGTTTTTCTCTTTTCCCTCTCTCTTCGCAGAGTGTCAAGCACATTTTTCCCATGAGATGAAAGTTGTTGTTTTCCCTGCTGTTTGCTGAAATGCCTTCACAACTACCAGCGAAGGCGGTAATTTGAAGTCCTGGCTCACTGCTCTCCAACTGAATTTAATTCACATTTTGGGGACAAATATGTGTTGAATTTTAGCAGAGAGGCAGGAGCTCCCGAGAGCTGCGCTTCACACCCCATCACCCGCGCCGTGGCTCTGCACGTAAAGCTTAAAACGCTACAATTATACGCATGTATCACCAAAACGGAGAAGTTCTGTGATGTGTGGAGCCATACTCGTGTTTAGATGCAAAGCACATTTGCAGCTTCATCCCAAGGAGTTTGTTTGTTTCACTACATTTAGTTTATGGCAACTCTGACCAAGATTTACAGTTTGTCTGGTTTTTTTAAATTATTGTACTGCATTTTTATCAATGAACATACAGGACTGCATCAGTAATATGTCAGTGGTATACATTTGTATAAAACCATTGTTTTTCCACATAAATGCATTTCCTCACAAGAAAACCTGTAACTGAAACACTGTAAAATCATTTACATGTCATTTAAATCTGTATATTTGTCTGAAAATAGCAAAGGTGAAATATCAAATGTAGATAAATTTCCTCATTCGGTAAAAATAAATGTGAACCACAAGAATGCAATGCCGCCTGAAGGCCCAAAGATCACCAGAGTCCAGTACTGATTTTCTGGCCTTGTCTGTTGCACACAGGATACAAACAATTATAATCTAAAGAACATTATTCTTTGTAGAAACAGTTTTTTGCAGATTGTTGAGCCTCCACTCATCTTTACTTCTGAGAAACTGCCTCTATGAGATGCTCTTTTTATACCCAGTCACTGAACTGTGGACTGTTAATCTAAATAGCTGCAATATGCTCCTCCATTTGTTTCTTTTTAACACCTCTTACTCTCCAGCCTTTGCTACCCCGTCCCAACTTCCCCGTTCGTTGCTGCCATTAACCCTCCTGTTATGTTGCTGGTCAGATTGACCCAGAACAGAAGAGATGTCACATGTCATCTGCATCACTACAGAAAACAAAACAAAAAAAAATCAAAATTATAAAAGAAAATTGTAAAATAATCAATGCCAGTGTTTCTGACACTTTTGGATGAGTAAATTTGCCCCGGGTCAAATTAACCCAGGAGCATAATTGGTGTCCCTGGAAACCAACATAACAGGAGGGTTAAATTGAAAATGACACAATTTTTTCTTAAAGTAGTCTCAGTGCAAATATCCAATGTGTTTTCTATGTTCTACTACTATGTTCTGGAATTTTGCCCAGACTGTCTTGCAATTTGAAAACATAAATCTTTTGTTAATCAAAAACAATTTTCTTTTCTTGCTAAATCCCTTCCCCCAATTTTCTAAAGTAGACGTTGAAAAGACAGGATTTCTTTCTGTTTTTCTATTACTTACTTAAACTCTGAGTTTGAATGTAAGCTCTAAAACTTAATAAAGTATAGTTAAAAGTCCAAAATGTATGCCCTGCTTCACATTATCCAAAGCCATGCAGTGGGACCGGATTGGAGTGTTTGCCGGTGTGGTTGCGAGTGTGTTTCAGAGATAACACAGACAGATAGATAGCTTCACACCTCTGGGCAATTTAGACTCACCAGTGAACCCCTCTTGTGTGTATTTGGATTGGATACTCCATCTGGATAAAACAAAAAACACGCACACACACAAAACCCCACAAAAAAGCATCCATATAACATTCTTCGGATAAATCACGTTCAAGGTAAGCCTCGTCTACTTGAACTTAAAGCTAAGAAAAATGCTTCAAATACTTGAGATGCAAACATGAGGAAAGGGTGAGGTGAGGCGCTAGAGAGAAAGGAAGAGCCAAAGCGTGTGCGTGCGTGTGTGCGTGTGGCAGCAAGCGAGGGGAGGGAGAGAGAGAGAGGTGGTGCAGTTGAGCGAAGTGAGCCTGGAGTGAGTGGGTCGACAGAGCCGAGGTGACAGTGGAGAATGGAGAGGAGCCCGTCCACCCGGCGAGCTTTGACCGCGGCGAGCAAAGGAGAACCCACTCGATCCTTTCCTTTTGGAGCAACTGCGCAAAAAGAAACCGGGAGGAATTAACTAGTGGGGGACGGGGGAGGGGTGGGGGGGCAAAGGAAAGGAATGGCTGATCCTCTGCGGAGGACTTTACTAGCGAAACTCCGGGGGAAGAAATCCAGGAAAGGAGCGACGGTCGGCGGTGGATACGGCTCTTCTGCTGCTGCCGCTGCGGTGAATGGGGGCCGAGAAGGTAAAGAAAAAGTTTTGCAAACGCAGCGAGACTCCGATGAGGCTCGCTCCATAGTCTTGTTCGCAGATCTGGATTGCATGCCAGAGAGAATGAGTACGTACGAGAATTATATTGACGGCGCTGTGGTGCAGACAGACGGGGATATAGCAGTAGCGCAGAGTCGCTCAGCGCAGTTGGCCGGCTCACGTCCCCGAGAGCGAAGCCGCGGGGGCAGGGTTCGGGTTAATGAGGAGCTCCTGGGGGTCCCACTTCAAAGAGACTTGCCGTTTGGGGGGGATGCTTTTTGGGAGGGTGATAGGAGAAAACCGGGGCACAGGTCCGCTGACAGAGTCACCGCGGGTGTTCCACTCCCTGAACCGCATGTGCAGAGAAAACACTGCATTTCGGTCGGAGATTCAATCGGGTTTGGGGACAGTTCAAATCCAGTTTTAAGCAGAACGCAGGTACAGGCGCATGTAGGGGATGGGAGACCATCAGAGGACCAGTTTAAAGGAGCTGATGGTGAGGTTAGAGAGCCCAAAGACAGAGAGTGCTCCCGGCACATGGTAGGGACTGTTTTGGCCGTGCGTGAAAGCAATGCCAACTGGAGTTTTGACAGCAGACCGACTTTGGAGACAAACGCACGAAATTACGCACGCGTGTGCCCAAACCGCATGTTAAAGAACACCGAAGAAAACTCTGTAATCAGAAATATTGAGAGCTACGATCCTGACTATGCCGGGGACGTTAAAGGTGGTCTACTGAGTCCCACTTTTTTCCCCACTGAGTTAGAAATATGCGACGTGAACATGGCATCCCTGTGCGCCACAGAGCCCTCACTCACATACCCTTTAGACAGCGAAGATGACGATTACTACGATAATGAAATTCTGCCCTTCTACGAAACAATCAGACCAATGACTGACGGTGAGAGAGCAGAGACTGTAGAGTTCACCCAGCCTGGTCAGGATAAAGGACAGGCTGGTGATAGTAACAGTGCCCAGGAAACAGACAGGCTTAGGAACCAGCTGAAAGAGGCTTATTACCTTCTTATCAATGCTATGAATGATATCAACATGGATGTCCAGCAGATCGGTGGTGTAACTGAGCAGCAGGCTACCTCATCGTGTAGCAGCCCGTCCAGGGACAGCCTGTGCTCCAGGTTGTCTTTGAAAAACAGGGACAGTGACTCCTGGTCGTCAGGAGAGGACCAAAGCCCTCAGCAGGTGTCAGACACCGACTCACTGCTGCTTTGTCTCACTGGGATTGTAGAGGTAGGACTTAAAGGCAGGCTGAAGAGTAAGAGCATGGCAAACTTGTCTTTCACCAAAAAACCTACTTTGTCACGCTCTACAAGTGATGGAGAGATTAGGTACCAGGACGCCTTCTCAGAGAGTGTTCAGGCTTGTGGAACGCAAAGTGCTGAAATCTGTGATGATCAAGAAGCTGAACCAGGTGAAGGAGGCACAGGAGCGGGTGAGCTGTCTGAATCTCGGGTTTTCTGCAGTGCCGTCAGCAATGAGGAGCTGCTGCAAGATGATGGCGTTGAAGAAGAACGGGACGGGAAGCTGAATGAGAGCAGTGGCTCCATCAACAGCATCACAAGTTCCTCAGACAGCAACACCGAGACGGCAACACATCAGGGTCACGACAACAAGCAGGAGCTGACTGAACTCCAGACACAGGTGGCCAACTCGGCCAACAAAGGTCATGGTGTCACTGTCAACAAGATGCAAGAGTGGATGCACAAAGGCCGCATGCTGTCTTCTGAAATGAAGCAGCGCATTGAAGGCTCATCTTTGCCCCGCGGTGGAGACAAGAGCCATGACCGGTCCTGTCCTCAGGTTAACCCAGGAGGCTGTAAACCAGGGACCCAGACATCCAGCCGAGCGGGTAAATCTGTCAAGGCCAAGTCACAACAGCAGCAGCAGCAGCCAGGTAGGACGGCTACACGGCATGGCCTCAACTCCCGTGGATCCTCTAAAACAGACAACTCTCACCTTCCTTCCTCCCTTCTGATAATTATCATCCTCCTCCACTCATAGTATACTCCTTCTGGTGGCGGTCCATCCCGCACTCCTCCTCTTCTGGATGCAAAGCAAAGGGACGAGACACCTCAGACCTCTTGCTTTCCTTTTTATTTTTTAAGACTCTAATCGGTGGCGGGCTTCTATCCTTCACACTAATTTAGGTGCATTTTAACACCAGATTAATAGCACATCAGGCCGTAGGTCGGATTACTCACAGCGTAGTTCAGTAACAACTAACTCACTCCTGGTAGAGCATTGTTAGTGGTGTTGGTGGTGGGATTTGTGCGTGTGTGTGTGTGTGTGTGTCTATTGACTGGAATGACATTTGATTATCTGATTATGAACATATCAAATGATTTTCTGATTGTGCTTAGATGACAGAGAAAACATCTGTATCATAAAACAACCGTTACCGAGTGACACGTGTTGTCATCATCCCTCATGCAATCAAATGCCAGATTAATCAGAAAGTGTCTGTGTGGTAAGCTTTTATTGGCATTTAGCAGCACAGGATGTGCTCTATGGATCAAAAACATGCCCATGCCTTTTAATTTCTCCTCTATTTTTTGCCTCCTGTGGTAGTTTCCTATGTTGCGGCGCATGTGTTCCAGCATGCCTGCCTGTGAAATGTGCGTGTGTGTGTCTCTGACAGTGTTTACCATAGTAAGACGATGATGTGCCATGTGTGCAGGGTGGTGTTGACTGTCAGTGTGCCGGACTGCTAGAAATAGTGTGTGATCCGTGAGGCCGCTCCTCTGTCGGCTTAGCATAGCTCCAACTTTACAGCTCTTTCCTCTCTGGTCTTTTAGTTAAAAAATAAAGTCAGAGCTCTTGTAGATGTTAGTTTCCATGCACCCGTTCACCCAAATCTCATATTTTCCCCATTTTGTTCAGCTTTCCCAACTGAACTTTTCCACAGCTGTGGCCAGAGAAATCCAAAAGCAGGAGAGAAGCCACTGCAGTTATTTTCTGTGGTAGTGGTGTGTGTGTGTGTGTGTGTGTGTGTGTGTGTGTGTGTGTGTGTGTGTGTGTGTGTGTGTGTGTGTGTGTGTGTGTGTGTGTGTGTGTGTGTGTGTGTGTTTGTTTTAGAGTAAGGGGGGCTGGGCTGTCATCTTGCCTTCCTCCCCAGTCATTTGCTTTGGACAGCTCCATGGTAACTTGCATTTTAAAGAGACCTTGGATTGAATATTTAGAATGCCATTCCTGTTGTTTAACATGTTTGCATTGTGTCACTTAATTCACCACCATGAATGAACAAAATGAAGAGTGATTAAATATTTATTAAGGTCAGCCGTGAGCTTATCTTGCCCTTGTGGGCCTCCACACCATACAAAGACCCATTTAAAAAAACAAAAGAAAGAAAGAAAGAAAGAGATGCCAAAGCTGCAAAGTTCCTGTTAAATGCTTTTTTTGGCCTAAAGCTCTTAATTGAATTCATTGGTAATTCTTGGTTCGTGGAATTATTTATGTATTTCTGACTTTCTAAAAATAGACCAGTTCCTCCCCTGTGAGTATTATTTGGAAATTAAACCTCAGCCTAAAATCGTAGCACAAAAATACTGTCTGAATTACACTATAGCTAATTTATTTTTGTCCTGACTTGTCCTTTAATTACTCTTGTAAAAGAAAAGTGTCCATTATTGTGTGTCACTCCTTATGTGTGGGTGTGCGATATTGTGCACACAAGCATGCATTTGCACATCTATGCTGTGAGTGTGCATGTTTGTATTTGCAGTGTGAGGATTTATAGTTTCGTTGTGTTTAGTTGCAGTGGAGCAGCAGGTGTGCCGGCAGGCATTCAGTATCCAGGTGTCATGTTTTGGCCAGAACTGAGCTCAGGAGTGGTGTGTCAGTCAAAGCTGATATTGAGACTGAGCCATAGATAACACAAATAGAGAAGATTCACTCCTGGGAGGCAGACTGTTTATTTTTTTTTACTTCTTTTTAAGCCCTCTGTTCATTTGAGTCAAGTGTTTCTAAGTCCCCGGTCACACGTGTGTGGAAACCAGTCCCCAACTATCTGGCAACCACTTGTTGCAAGGGAAAAATGTGAATTTCCTGACTGGTTTTGAAGGTTGATGGCAGTTTACTTTGAAGGTGACTGTTCTGTTTCCAGTTTGTGTTGTATTTTTTCAACTTTTACTGTAGTTCATAAAGTAAACTGCAAGTGTTGTCTCCCACATAAACTATGGGTGACCATGGCAATATGCTAGCAACCAAAGCAATCATGGTGCAGCAGCCTCTTATCCACCAATTTCTCCTGGATGCAGCCAGTAACCTCCAACACTCACCAACTTGTCATATTTTTCCGAAGCAGAAAAATATAACAAGTTCAAATATGAAGCTGCAATCAGCAGGTAGTTTGCTTAGCTTAGCTTAATGCATTTAGTGAAAACAGCTAGTCTGACTCTCATGTACAAAATCTGCCTACAAGCACCTGTAAATCCCAGTAATCAATGTTATGTAAGGTCTATAAGAGTAGGCTATGAAATATGCTAAGCGATATCTTGTTTTTCATCAGGTTTTCTGATGTGATAATTTAATAAATGCACAGTGTACAGAGTAAACAAATGAACAGATGTAATGTTTTAATCAGTGAGCTTCAGTGATGCTGGTAAGTGAACTGTGGATGGGCAGATTCATGCTAGCTGTTTTCCCTTTGTTCCTGTCCTAAGCTATGCTAACTGCAATGTCATTACCTTTAGCATTAACATGAGACTGTTCACAATAACATTTGAGACCAACATTTCCTTAACTCCAGAACTGTTCTTTAAAAGAATAACGTGTCAAGCATCACATTTAATATGCTGTGAATTAGGTATACTGTTTAGCATTGCTTAACCCGAATTCCTAACTCCAAAGCTTAGATGGGAGTGCAGGTGTAATATAATATTACTCGACTGCTGTCAAGTCATGTCAGAACGATGCGGCGTTTGGTTTCTGCATTATGCCAGAAACCTTGTTACAGAGCTGCTGGGTTTTTGGTTTTTCACAGTGATTTGTCTTGTCTGGTGTCTGTATGTGGACAGATTTATGGAAGATGGTAGCTCTAAAGACAGATCAGGTGATGAAGGAGAAACTTGAGGCATCTGGGTTCATTCCTGGATGATTTTATGAGTTGTGTGAGTCAGATGATGGTATCTGCTGCAGAGGTGGGGCAAACATTAAGATGAGGATGATCACAGCTAAACAATACTAACTACAGTGAAAATTAAAACTAATGACATTTGAAATAAATGCCATTGATCATACTGTTTCAATGCAATGGAAATCCTTGGTCCCTGGCATTCATGGGGAGGATTTTGAAATGTTATGTTAACCTGTTGGGCTACGTTAAAGTCTTTCTACCAGGCACGGTCAGTCCAACTGCAGGTTATCAGCGACATAACAATCTGTTGATTGCCTGTGAAGCACAACAGCAGTCAAACTGAGGTTCATTCAAGGCCAGATAACAGATGATACCATAATATTGACAGAGAATGACTACAGATCTCTGGTAAATGTTGTGGGTTGTTAACTTCTAGCCAGGTTTTCTTTGGGCTAGTAGAAACCTGAAATTAAGACTGAAAATCAATTTTTCTAGAGTGAGCTTGCCAAGAGAAGGGCAGACATTTAACGTGACACGATGTGTCTGAAGTATTTAGGTTGAAGAATGTTAAAGGCTTTTATGTAGAGCACCAACTGATATAGAAGTTTTAACCTGATTCATGATATTTGATGATATTTTCCGTGGTATTTTAAAAATAGGATGTACCAATATGTCAGCTGAGATTTTTTTTCAGAAACACAAACAACGAACAGATTTCCCTAACATCTGTCATGTGTTGTTTTTAATGGTTTACAATCTGCCTGCCTCTGCTTATATCAGAGAACAAGCAACCTCAACAGTCATAACAACGGTGTTTCTAGTGTCATTTCATTACTTTTTAAATATCTATTTATTGGTTGTTATAAATGGTAATAACAAGAGATATCGGCTTGCCAATAAATCAGGCTCTACTTTTATGTAGGGGCCTTTGAAAATGTTCTTCTGTACAAGGGCTTCCTGCTCCTGAAGGTTTGAGAAACCCCAGTTTAAGTGACAGAATGGGGGACCTACACAAAGAGGTAGGTGGTTTTAATGTTGTGGCTGATTGGTGTAGATTGTAATAATTAGGTGGCAGCTTAAGGGCTGAAGAGCTTTCCTGAAAGGCCTTTCGCTTACTTTTAGGGACTTGTCTTAGGATTGCAAGTGTTTCAAGCTTAATTGGGTAATTATCTTACAGCGTCCTTCCTCGGGGGCATTTGATCAGTTTTTCTTTTAAACAGAAGCAATAAGACAGGAAAACAAGCACTACATAGAAAAGATTTTGGATTTCAAGCCAGCATACCGAAGTGGAAGTGGCATTAGGAACAGGCTACGATGCCAGGACACCTCAGCAGGATACAAGTGTTGACATGTGATGCAACCCTGGATGATCTCAGCGCTGCCTGCCTGTAAAAAGAAAAATCTACACCAAGAATCATCATTAGCATATGAATGAAGGTCAGCAGTAATCTATGGCACACCGCAAAAGATTCCCTCTGAAGGAGGCTCTGAAACTGTATTCACAACAAAGTTTTGTCTGTACGGAGGTGAGAACTAGCTGGTGTGTTTTGCACATATCAAAAGAGGAGCCTCTATAAAGAAGGAATTTAGGGAATAAAAGAACAGCCTATGGGAAAGTGGATCAAGCGCTTTGTCTTAGAGAAATGATTCAGCCACTCAGAAGATTTAGGCATGAATATAATTGGGTCTACTGTCAGGCTCATATGGCACAGGTCCACAGCAGCACATCAAGTAAATAAGATTTTTCTTTTTTTCTTAGGAAGGTGCATTCCTTGCAGCACCTCAGACAAACACGACACTCCTTTCAGTGCATGCACCACCTCTTCTTTTCTCTTAATTTCCACCCACAGACATGCACCCGTGTACCATCTGTCACTTTCAGGTCAGAGGTGTGATTTTTTTTTTTGCCTTACAATGAATACATTATCTACACACAATGATGGCAGAGGCAGACAGGCTGTGTTAGCTCTGGTATGGAAATATTTTGCAACTGGGTGCTACTAGAGGAAAAGAGCTGTTTTTCTGGAAGGCTGTCTTGCTTTATGTGGCAATGTAAGTGGGAATGAGTGAAAGGGGCTTATTCACTAATGCTAATTTTCACAAGACAAAAAATCTTTTCCTACCTTACTTTGAATAAACAGACTTTAAACTAAGAATTATTTTCCAGGTCTGTTAATTTGTACTCTGTAACAGAAGGCTGTAAAATGTTGGTGAAAGATGAAGCTGCTGTTTTGTTGTTTCATAATGCGTTATGTAGTAGTATGATGGTTATTTCAGTTGCTTCTAGCACGACTCAAAAAGCAGTTGGTAAGCCTGGCCAAGACTCCTCTAGCGATTAATAACCCACGGCCAGTGGTCACCTTCAGGGTGGTTGTCATAAGGTTTGGTAACATTCTTGCTTCAGGAGGAGAATAACGGCTAACGATGATAGTGTTTTTTTCATAGTTCAGTACAGAGATAAAGGACATTAAGCTCAAGACCCAGTCATCATGAGGAATGGCTTATTTATGGATGCAGTTAACAGTAATAGCCCATTTATCGAGCATGAACATTAAAACAAAAGTAATGGCAAACAAACAGCTAAAAATATAAAGCTTATTTTCTATATAGCAGTAGGTACAAAGTATAGAAACAGCTTAATGCTGCTAACCTTCTCTGTAATTTTGCAGGCAAATTTTGCAGACAAATCTGAGGATATTGTGGTAGAAATGCTAATTCCTAAAATTAGATGCATCCTTGCATCTCTTGTTCCATCAGAAAAACAAAACGCCCAACGTTTTCTGTTCATTTTGATATGTTTTTGACTCATTTGGCACCCTAAGTGTAATCGTGGTATGAAGATTGTCATTCAAGGAAGGCAGACCCACAAGTTCCTTTGTGTGTTTAATATCAAGACTGAATGTTCTGCAGTTCAAATACTGAAATAATGGTGTAAAAAAGTTGCGAGGAAAAGGCCGGCAAGAGTGACAAGAGTGAAAATGGCTAAAGTCTCACTTATTAAGTCAACACAGCAGGCTGCTGTTTGCCAGGGCGAGGTGTTACTCATGTGAAGGAGTGTGACAGTGCGAGGAGACAGCAGCCAGGCTGTAAATCTGGAGCTGTGGTCTGGAATGCTGTTCATGTCAGAACTCGCTTCCTCTTCCAGTTATGAAAGACCCCTTAAAGAAGATGGCATGCTGACAAAATCTTTGTGCACAACTGTCTCACCTCTCTGTAGTCTTACGGTACCAGGTTGAGCACACAGTGAGCTGTGCAGCTTTGGATTGGTCGTTATAATCGTTCCTCCATTCTGCCTAAATGTTCCTCCCATCTCATATCATGTCTTTTCCACACCAGTAATCCTTTTCTTGCTTTTCCTACAATCTATGTGTGTATTCCCATTTTTTGAAATTCATCTGGTCAATTTAGAGTTTTTCATGCAAACTAACAATTGTAGCCTTAAGAGGCTGAAGTTTTGAACATCTCGTGGTGCTAAAAAATCCTTTTTGAAGACCACGCCTTTGTAAACTATAGCTTACAGTCGGCGCCTTCATTGTAGTGTACTTTCTAAAAGGTTTCCCCTCATAAATTTCCAAATATAAGTAAAAAGACTTCTTGCAGGCTCAGTTGAAAGCTTAATAAGGAACTGCCATAACATCTGAATATAAACCATAGCAGATTAGTAGAGGCTGGCTGCTTAGGTCTACGCATTAACTCGTGGGGCTCAGTGCATCACCACTAGCTTAGTACACTTTTGTCTTTCTCCAGGCAGTCAGCACAGGCTAAAACGACTAAACTTCAGGCCCTTAAAGAGCCCAAACCAGGCTAACGCAAACACGTTGCTGTTCCAGACACAGTAATAAAAAAACTACAAAAATTTAAAATGTGCTTTACATCCTATAGCAGCGGTCCCCAATCCTTTTTGCACTACGGACCGTCTTTTGTCTGACAATATTTTCACAGACCTGCCTTTAAGGTGTCACGGATAAATACAACAAAATAAAACCAACCGGTACCAAAAAAAACAAAGATTTATTGATTTATACAGAACACGGGAAAAAACCCAGGGAAATCGAGTTAATGATAAAAACGATTTAAAAAAATAAAAAATGTTATTTTTATTGTTATTAAAAATAATGTTTTTTTTAATAAACCGGTGGCCCGAGAGAGGGCCTCCTCTCGTGGCCCGGTACCAAACGTTTTACGGACCAGTACCCGGGGGTTGGGGGCCACTTTTAATTGAAATGAAAGAGAAGAGAGAGCGATGTGATTGGTTTTCTCCAAGTAGTTATTTCTCCCACTTTTTTCTTGGTGAGAGGAACTACATAATTGATGTTTATGGGACAACAATTGCTTTATAATGGCGTAGATCACTGGAAAGGCGGGAGACACTGTTCAGAGATCCTGGTTGACTTCCAGGGAAAAGCAAATGCTGTGTCTTTGTCCTAATGTCAAGTTTGTTAACAATGATAATAATAATAATGAGCATGAAAAACTTTGTTTACTAAGTAGAAGTTATGGCATGTGATTTTAATGTCCTCTCTTAGATGATATTTATACTACAGTCAAGTGTGTATATACTGTTAAAGTCGATTTTGTAAAGTGAAAATGTTCTCAAGTCTATAATTTGCCGGATAGCCTGACATGCATGGAAATGTATTTCCTTGAGGAAAAGAGATGTTGTCATTATAGCATGCGGAGGGGCTCGTCTGCTAGCTGCTGAGGATCAAAACAGTCTTTTACACGAGTTTGCTGTACAAGTTCAAGCAAGACCCTGCCCTCAGCACCTCACTCTCCCTGTCACACACACATGCACACACACATGCGCACAAGTTGTTTTTCTCCGGCTGCATCTGCTAGCAACTTTTGTAAAAAAAAAAGCGTGGCATTTGATTTACAGGCAAAGGTGTTTTTTGATTGCTTGGAGAAAACTTTCTTGCAGTAGCTCCTTTGTTCCTTTCTTTGGGCCATCGAGGCACTGAGTCATCTCTCTATTATTTGGCTTTTTTACACTGTGCACATATCACCATCAGCCTCTCCACACGTCCTGTCCTCTTTATTTTCACAGCTGTAACACCAGCAATTATCACATCTTTCCATCTCGTTTTTGAATTCAGAACCCACACGTTCTTGAAGCTCACATGAACTAGGATCCTAAAGATGAGGTTAAAAAAGCTGAGGTGCTGCAGGGGATTGTAGTGGTGTGATTGAAAGTTTGACTTTGGGTGTAAAAGCTATTTAACGATGGTCCGTCCAAAAGTCATAAAGCAGAGAAATCAAATGAGACAAATCAAAGATGTGGCTTCAAAACACAGACGAGAGAGAGAGACGAGATGAAATCTAAAAGCTTATAGTAAAATATCACATTTCCTCACCTGTGGTTTTTTGATACAGATGTTTTCTTCATCTTGTCATGACATGAATAGCCTGAGATCAGTTCCTGTAATTCAATGCAGTTAAGAAATTACTTAAATGATAGTGATCAGGATGAAAATTAGTTGTCTGCTGGCATGGGGCTGTAACTCTCTTCACTCTTGCTTCCCTCAGCTTTCATTGAGAATGTCCAGACCTCCTGTGCTAATAGCCGAGAGGCGGGCAGGACCAACGAGAGTTCATCATGGAGGCCACAGCTCACCACCATCACTGTCTCCAAGAAGCGCAACTGGTTGCAGCAGAGCTCACTTGGGAAGAATCAGTGCACTAAGGATGAGCTTCAGGGAATGCTGGGAGCCGACGAGGAGGGCAGCCAGGGTTTCCATCAGCCACTTCCTTCTCCTAGTCCCTCCCCAGACCATCTGAGGCCCTCAAGGGGAGCACCCCCTAGGCCGGTTCGCTTGCAGCTGCCGCAGGTTAGCCTCGAGGTCTCTCTTTTTAAAAAGATGAGCTATAGATCAAGCAAAAGTTGGCCAGTTAGCTTAGCTAAAAACACAGAAACTGGGGAATACAGCTAGCCTGGCTCTATCCGAATTCATTTAAGGCTACAAACAAAGAAATAGTCCCAAAGATAATGTGTCATCATAAACCCACAAATGATATAATAAGAGAATCTGAGAGTCTGAAACTGTGTAGCTAGATGCTTCCAAATTTATTCTAAGTTGAGCTAACTAGATAAATAAGCCTAATTTCCCATTAAGTCTTATACTAATGCAGAAATGCAACCAGCAGTTTTCTGGCAAAGTTTAACAAGAAAATGTGTCGTTTTAGGTCAGCGTTAGTCCGGCAAAAGTGTCTCCTCACCCTCATAGCATGGACCCAGCTGAGGAAAACGATGCAGATGACGAAGGGGAAATTTGGTACAATCCCATACCTGAGGAAGATGAGCAAAACAATTCTGATCAACGCTCCCGAGGGCTGACCGCCCCTCCTCGAGCTGAACCCCAGAGGGGGTCCAGCAAAGGGACTGATTTGGTTCATGGTGGCAAGTCCCTAGATGGATCCGGCTGTGGTGGGCCAGAGGCCCTCGTGGAAAGCCTCGGTGGCGGTTCAGGAGATGCAAGTCAGGGGAATGCTGTGCATTCCACAGAGGTACTACATGCGCACAGGCAGATGCTCGCGTGCAAACCTCAGGAGGAGGGGGGGCCTTCCAGCAGCAGACCCACAGGTAAGGCAGAAAAAAAGACACCCACACCTTCCCACATTCTAACTTCACTTCCTGCTTTTCATCAGCTTCTTTACTCACTTGTTCCCTACCAATTTTCTGTGGTTGATGCTTGAAGGGCAATTACACTCTTTGTCGCTTTGCCAGTTTCTCTCGGCAGATTTTTGCAGTTGTGCACACCTTGAGCACTAATCAAAGTTAGTGTTGACAATGTTACCAGTCAACAGATAAACAGACTTTTTTAAGCTCAACATTTTTCCCAGCTCTGTAAAGGCTCTGCTTACAAATAGAAATTCTTATATCATCTATAAGTGCTGGAGTGTGTAATTTTAAAAAAAGGTGCACTAAGAGAGGCAATCTGAAATTCCTCTCAAAATCCTATTTAAGTTCATTTCATACCAACTGGTCAAGATCACAAATAGGTTAAAGTGATTAAATCATCCAAATTGGCAACTCAAGGTTTTAAAATCTCCAGTTTTCAATTAACATAAGTCAAAAGTTTGTAATAAGGAGCCAGACAAGGAGAGTTTCTTCTTCTTTCTCTTTTGATCGGCGCAGACAGGAGCCACGGCTGTCAAATCTCATCGCTGCACATCAGTGTCCCTCATAAATTAAACTTAGACAGACAGAGGAATTCATTCCTCCTGGCTAATTCATTCCTGAGAGGAAAGAATATCAATTTACTTGTTATTCCAGCTAATACACACACACACACACACACACACACACACACACACACACACACACACACACAGTGAACTTTGTATATTATGGCTCATTGAAACACCTCTCCTACAGAAAACAAATTCAAGACCTAAAGATTTATTTGCAGATATAAATGAATCGTAGCCTTCTGTCTTTTTCACTTGCTGCGCTTTTTATTTACTCGTGTGTTTGAAAGTCATTGACAACTCTGCTCTACAGCGACGACATGATGATGACAGCCAGCACACGGCTCCCTGTCTCTTAATAAGCCCTGGTCTGTTTTTTCTAACTTCCGACTTTTTGTTCTCTGTGATGTGGCAACATGGTAGTTTGAACCAATTGGCACATCTTGAGCTGAGCCTATAATTACAACTTTTAGCAATGCTTTTCTGTGGCACGCAACAGCCATTTTTTTCTAGCTGTGTGAGCACAAAGACAGGCTAGATGCTTTGGGTTTGGAAATCTAATGCTTCAGCTTTAGCGTTCTCAGCAACAGTTCCACAGCAGGGGTGAAGGTGTCTTAACAAGCTCAGCAGAAACTTTTCCCTCCACGGCTACGCCAGCTTTTTAAGAGTTAAAGTCATGATCACTGAGACGCTGAGCTCTCGGTGAGGGCTAACAAATGTGCTCTTGACAAGGACACAGGCTTTGATTGGCGTATGATAAACTCCTTCATCCTGGCTCTTGCTGACATCACATGTGGCTCAGCAAAACTCTCTGCCCTGAGAGACTTTCCTTGTAGGATTAGGATTAAATCAGAATGAGGCTCAGTGTACCAGCCCAGGAAAAGCACTAATCATGCTGCACTAATTAAATGTAAGCTTCTTTTTTTGGTGCACCTTTCGTTGTCAGACCCATTGTGCCATTTTGCAGCACAGAGGAAACTGGATAAGCAGACGAGTGGACATAAGTGGAGGCCGGACTGCGTTGTTCAGTAGATTTTTTTCCAATGTTTGGCAACATGCTACTATTCAAAGACCTGTTCCTCATTTACATCCCGTAATGCAGTTTGGGAGCAGTCAGTAGAAGATGTGCGATACTGTTGGTTTACTCGTTGCCTGAAAACGAGACAAGAGAACAGCAGTGTTGTCCCCCCCCCTCCCGCTCCGGAACTGCCTCCCTCTCTGCTGCCTGTTGACTTTGCAATTGATTCCTGTGGGTTCGTCGACGCCATCCCACACTCCGCCGCAAAAAAAAGAGCAACGTGCTCGAGTACGTGTCATCAGAGAGGAAACACTCACTGGCTACTGGTTGATTATTCATTGTGGATGCAGTGGGACTTTTAGTTTAGCTTCACTGTCTTTCTTCATCTTTAGTTAGAAACCTCCTCTCCCTTCAGAAATTGCTATGTGCATTAGGGCTGCAGAATGACACCGCACTCCTCCACTTTAAACTGGTAGGCAGTGTTGGGGGATGGTGGGCAGCAAAAAGGGCAACAGCTCTCCTTCAATTCACCCACTGTTCCATTCCTCAAAATAAGCCTAGATAATGACCAAACAGTGTTTCCTGGGTGAGTGATGTGCTTCATCACTGACCTCAAAACGCTAAGTGCATTAGTCTGTGTTATAGCACACAATTATCAGTAAGTATCTGCTGAATCTGGAAGAATATTGATTAACATATTACTTACTTTGGCATTTTATAGCTTTGAGGGAAACGCATCGGCACTTTTTTCATGTGGTTGCCGTCGATTGCTTGCAGTCGTTCCCCAATTTTGCAGAGTCGGAAGATTGATTGATTACTCTCAAACCCTTCAGGTCAACTTAGCTGAAAGATTGTGAACAGGCAGAAATGTCTAGCTTTAGAAGTGTTGGTAAGCACATTTCTTTTCTGCTGAACGGAGCCAGTTGAAGTTGCTTTTTGTTACCTGTTTTCAGTGTTTATTATAGATTGCGTGTAAATGTTTGGCATCACCACCATCATGTTGAATATTGGTTTGTGGTCTAGAATTCTGAATCCCAATACTGACCGTTTTGTCTTGCTTATTTCTGGAGTTTACAGAGACTATATTTGGATAAGAGGGTTTACTGTAGCATCAGCTGTTGGTTTCTGAAGAGCGGTTTTGAAGCCTCAGCTTTACCATTGTGACCATTCCCATCACTCCCAGCGTTATTAAAAATGTGGTCTTGGACTCCACATTTTAAAGGGCTAAAACCTCCTCCAACCTAGTTATAGCAATTTGTATGTTACTGTGGCTCTTTATAGGTAATAATATGTTTAACTAAACCTCAGCAAAGACACATGTTTGTTGGTAGTAACATCACTATAACCGCCACCATGAGCCATATCTTTTATCACATCTACTGTATTTGTGTTTAAGTTACCACGTAATGGGTTGGTTGGCCACATTTTCTAAATGTGCCCGTGCCACTTACGATATATTCTTTGATCTAGGATTTACAAAGGTTTTAACTACAAAAAAAAAAAAAAATTCAAGAAGAGTGCTGCCCCAGACTTCTTCAGTCCAGCCTCTCTGTCACTCTCAACTTTTTTCATCTTTTCTGTTTTCTGTTTCCAATTCATTGTGAAAATGAGACCGTACAGACACCACTTTATCTGCCGGTTTAGAAATTTGACAGTCCCTTCATTGATTGAGTGTGAATAGGGGCATCTGTTGAATTAATGAAGCCGTGCAGATGTAGATGACTCTTTGCGACCATGGTTTTCTTCTGTTCGGCTGGCTGGTTCTTTTCCCTCTCACCGGATACACTCCAGACTCCTCGTGTGCTGCCTATTGAGTGACTTTTTGTCCATTTCAATGCTCTATTTGTATGGAGAATAATGATTGATGGACTTTGGGGGTGGTGAGCTTGCTGTGTTCCCAATCTGCTGTTCCCTTTAGCGCCTGTTTGGGGAATCTGACTTGGCCAGCACTCAGAATGGGATCAGAGCTATTTCTGGGGGATGTTTTGGTCACACTGGCAGTTGAGTTTGAGAGTTGGCCCTGGTTGCAAGTTACAGAGAGCTCACGCCTCTGAGCTGAAACTGGGAACCTAATCTATGCTGACGATTGCATGGTTGGGTCTGGAGGAAGTCAACAACTTTGTGAGGGCCGCACTTCAAAACCAGAACAGATTCCTTAGCCGGATGTTAGATGTGAAGTTCAGGTCACATAGTTTTCTCATAGCTCTCTCTTTCTGCTCTGTTCTTCATTTCAGCACCAGAGCAGCTGTGGAAAACTTTTCTGGTCTCTGTTTTTAGGGGAGAAAACATTAGTGAAAGCAGAATTTTTATATACTGTAACTAAATATACATAAATTGGAGGTCATAAGTCACACAAAGGTAGTTCATAAAGCTTTACGACTCTTTTCTAACTTGATTAGTTTTCTTCCAACTACAAAAATTCAAAACTTCAAAGATGTCCATCACAATTTTCCAGAGCCTATGTAATGTCTTAATCTTGATAGTTTTTTTCCAAGCACAAGTCTAAACCAAAGCTCATATATTATATTAAAAGTAAAAAATCCTCACAAGGAATAAATTCATTGTATTGCTTCATAATTAATTATCTGACTCCATGAACACAGTGCTGTCCAATAAAATAATTAGGCTCCTTAAACAGGATAGCTAGTTTGAGTGTAGCGTTTGACCTTCTCTCACACTTCAGCTCCTGTTTGTGACCGAATGGGTTGTTTGTGTCAGCAGACGGTGGACGGTAGCTGGTGGCTGTCTTAGGCTTCACCTATGTAAATTTGAGTCACTGTGCTATACCTCTTGACCATCATTTTAATTTTTAAAAACTAGCTGAGTGAAAACCAAGATGTATTATTGGTATAAATTAAGATTAAATCCAGGTACAATTAAAGTCAGCTTTTGAACCACTTACATTATAAAGTAAATAATTTTAAAGCATGTAGGACCTGAACTGCATCAAGTAGCAACTCGCATAACCAATACTGTTAGCAAAATTTAGCGCTTCTTTGTTATTTCAACATTTGTACTGGTGGATATTTGAGTGATATGAAATACAATACTTACTTTTTAAAAGAGAATTCCTAGACCACTTTGCTTGAACCATTGCTATTTTTTTTAAACATTAAAAAAAACCAACAGTTACCAATCTTGGGATCAAGCGGACCATGAAGGATCCACCCAGTGCATCCACCTGGGAAAATAAGGGCCTATTTGTGGGCCACATTCATTGCCTTGCTATGCTGTAAGCAGCTTCCAGATGTGAAGGATGTAGCGCCTGAATCGGGATGCACAGTGTATGACTCAACTATACAGGCTATGCTAACCAAGCTTGCTAGAAGAGGTGGGAGATATAGCATATCGTAATATTTCAAGGACATTTGTGATAATTATATTTATGACAATGTTGAAGAAAAAAACCCACTGAATAATGTTTTATCACTTACCGGAGCTATCGTAAAGCAGCAGTAGCATTAGGGCAAACAAAGTGAGAGCTGTTTTCCATTCTTTTTTATCCAATGAGCTACTATCACTGAAGACTCAGTGTTCTTCTGCTTCTGTCCCAAATGATAATAATTTGTTTGTTCTCTCACGCTTTGTTGGAGGTTATCATGGTGGCTCCCTTCGTAGGTACTAAATCATCATTGTATGCTGGCACGCTGCTTCCAGTCAGTGTGAACTCATTGTGTTCCCATATCATTGATAACCACGGCATTATTGTGGACAGTATGGTACAGCTCTAGTTGCTAGCTTTAGTTGATAACTTAGCATTCTGCCCTCTTTTCCAATAATGGTCACTTCTAGGCTTCCAAAATATGGTGGCTGCCAAAATGCTAACATTGAACTTTCAAAAAAAAACCTCCCACAAGTGAAATGGTGATTTCACGGTGGCTAAGTCCATGAATGAAATTTAATTCTGATGCTAGCAGCGGCATTTTCTCTCATTCTTGCTTTAGCTGTGTTATACGTTGCTATCAAATCACTTGGTCTCTGAGTAACGTTCTTCACTTACCCTATGTGATGAGCATTTGATATTTTTTTACTGCATTTATTATATCTGTGCAGTACATGGTTTTTTTTTATGTCTATTTTTAGATAAAAAAGGAGTTGCATGTCAACAGTTACCACATATCTTCTAGTATGTTTTTCACTCGAGGCAGTGTAGTGAGACCGATGTGGCTGCAGGCTGACTAGAATTAGCAGCCTCTCTGTCATTTGAGTTACAGCTGAGGAAGAAAAGGCCAGCAGCAGTAGGCGAGTGAGGCTACATGAGGAGTGCTTTGGCAGGGGGCCATGTTGTGCTAGCGAGGAGGACTGCATGCTTGGATATATTAGCAGAGGTTTTGTAACCATTGTAATGAAACGGCCCTGCTCCTGCAGCCGCTGAAAGGCCTTCCAACACCGAATGATTTGGAGCCAAGGGGGAGAGGAAGCGGCTTAAAGCTGAGCTTCGGTCACCGGGTAAAGAAACTACAGGACAAGTATGCCATTCACCAGTTTATTTACACTCCCCTTGTTTGTTAGCACAACCTGGTCCTTTTTGTTTCAACAGTTAACACATGCACATTTGGCAGACGTGCTTGTACGGGCACATGCACTCAAGTGAATACCAGCAATTTTACAATCTTGAACTCCAGATTATTGTCTCCCTCCAAGGCTTATCAGAGTATATGCAGAGCAAATAGTCTCTCTCATGTTCACTGTCAGACACACACGGCTAATACACAGTCTCACATTCTTGCTGACCAGGTGCCTGATAATTGTTTAATTGCAAGACACTTCATATTGTCTCGCTATTATTTCCATCTTGGTTATCTTATGTCTGCTGTCAGGTGTATTTGGCAATGAACTGTTTTTCCCTCGCATGCACCCACACCCTACACTCCCTATTCTTACACCTGTCTGGTGCCAGTACTGTGATAAAGCATCGCCATAAATTCCTGAGCTTTGTTAAGAGGTGTCAGTGGCCGAGGGCAGCAGGATCAGGAAAGGCATGTGCTTATGCGTGTTTTTATGAAAGCACTCTTGCTTTGTGTTACAGTAATACGGTGGGTGCATGTCCATGATAAAATGTTGGAGGTTGACACAGTTAGCCAGCTCAGGTGTCCTCCAGAAGAATGCAGACCTTTTGCCCTTTGACCTAAGAACATGGCCCTGGAGGGCTGGGTGTCAAGTCATCGCCCCTGAACCTAAGCTTGTGAGGTGTCACGTTACCCTGCTGGCTGCTGCCACAAGGCCAGAGGCTACAGACACAGCTTTCATGTGTGTGTATGTGCCACAGTCACACAGTGCAAGTGTTATTACCTTTAGGATTAGTGTGTGTTGCCTCGGTCCATGTTGATTATCCAAAGAATGTGACAGCAGCAGAGAACTGATGATTCTCGCTCTAGAAGGTGAAGGCATTTGTTAGTGAGGTAAATGAGCTAATGTAGGTCATAAAACGTGGGTGCTGTGTTTCTACTGTCCTGTGTTTTAATTCAGCAATGATGCAACAGCTGTCCTTACTGCACTGGCACATGTTCAATAATTACTGGGATGACAGTTTGATTAGAAACAAACGTTTTCATTCAAATTCAAAACTCAAGACGTGTGCACGGATGCCGCATAAAAGTGTAGCTAATATCAGCTATCTGTGTTAATAACACAATGCCAATATTTCACTTTTAAAAATCACTGATATTATAAACACTAATCATGATGCTCCTACACAATTATTAAAAATATCCTTGTTTATATAATCTTGCTCAGATATTTCTCATATTAATCTTTTGACGCTGGTGCATTTTGCCTTCAAGCTTAACTTGAACATGTTGAGGCTGCCCAAACTAAGAGATTAGCAGAATCTACAATATTATAATTAATGTAATACCATGTTTGGTTCTAGTAGTACAAGCATTGTCTCGACAGCAACGGTACAGTTACTTTCCTTAATCAGATATATGCTTAGTCTTATATAAAGTGTTGTAAAACAAATAGCCATATGCCTATTTTAGCAAGGATATTGCCTGACATGTGTTGTTTTCCTGTGGCTGTATTGTTACCACTTTAAACAAGAGACAGGATTGTTTTTACTGTAAATTAAGTGACAATTCTCAATGTTTATGTACAGCCTGTATTAAATGCATGTTTACCAAATACAAAAACCCGTGGGTTCAATCCAATACGGGTTCTAGTTGTACTCTATCTGATCCGCACTGTAAATCAGATTATAAGAGAACAAAATAGTTTTTTCACGAGGAATTTCACTTCTAAACTCCTCCCAAAAGCTCTCTGTATACTACCCCTGATGTTTGGTGTATTTGCACTACCAGTGGTCTCCACCCGTTTTTTCCCATCTTAGAGCACCTCTATGTCTATTATAGGCAGGAAGCTGTGACAAGGAAGGCTACTGAGCTGGGCTAAAAGGAGTGTAAACATGGTTTGATGAGGAATGTGAGAGAACAGCCGTGTTCATTTTGTACATTCACCAGTGGGCTTGCCAGCCTTCCAGTCGTCCATCTAGACCTCGGAGTGCCTGGACAAGGGGTGCCTTTGTCCCTCATCTGTCGGCTACACCCTGCCCTGCTCCTGCCCCCCATCTTACCCTTCTCTCCATCCTGTTGCACCTCCTCTGCCTCCCTCTTTTCACCCGTGGGCCCTCACCCCAGAATAGCACAGCGGGTTCCCTCAGAAAAATAGAACTGGTGAAGTTGGCAGGATCAGGCGCTCTTTGCTTCTTCCTCTGTTCACTTTGTCGCTCTCTCCATATTTGTTCTGTCTCTTACATCACTATTTGTTTCCAGAGTTTATTCAGAGAAAGTAATTAGCCAAAACTACATTAGTGGCTTAAACAAGGAGTCTCAACTCAATACAATATAGTGTGAATGGGTTGAATAGCTTCTCAGTGCCAACACTGAGGAGCTATTCACTCGTGTTGCTTAATATCTAGGCCAGATCTAAAAACACTCATCAAAAGACCTTCAAAAAGTAAATTCCTTCTCTGAATCATGTGTTTCAGCTTTAATCTTCCATGACCCATGCAGTGAGGTATCAGCTCTTTAGTTAAAAAAGGCAGGTAAGCCATGGAGGAAATCTTGTTAAAGGAGTGCTGAAAGCAGAAAATAGTTATGTAAGTCAGGTTCAAGCTTCCTGTAGGGCAGACTAGGCAGGATGCTCATAATTTGACATATTCCACTTTAATCACTCAAATCGTAGCTGACTCTGTGTCAGCTCGTTCCGTTTTTTTGCCAGGTAGATTTTTGGGGCTTGGAAGATTACAGTGTGTTTGGCTGTGGGGACCTGAATTCAAACCAATAGAAAGAATATACAAATGGGCTGTTGTCAGTACAAGAAAGTGTTCAAAATTCAAATGAACTATGAATCAGATTCCTGGATCTGAAATGGGTGGCTTGTGTTGTGAGTTCCTAATAGCAGAGCCTGCAGCTAATTCTTTTGGGGTTTTTGTCAGTCATTGGCATTGCTTTCAGATACAGTCAGCTATTTTAACCAAGAAGGCTCAGACAGACCCAGAGGACAGAAAGGAGACAGAGCGACTGATGTTAGTACCAATGACTGGTAGGGAATAACTGTTTAAGTTTATAGCAAGTAAAGAGACCAAAAATGGTAACTGGTAACACATTAGCCTTAACAGCTGTGTCCGTATTGAACTTAAATTCTACTGCAAATTCTCCAAAATAGACCAAAATATTTGAATTATTTGCCATACAAGAAAATCATGATGAAAGCTTAAGTCCTGTAGACTAAACAGTGGTTGTCAGACACTCTATAGACACAGAAATCTTCATGTTCATTTAGACATCAAGGTAGGCGAGAGCTGCCTACAAGGTCAACCCCAAATGGATATCTTCCAGCTTGAATAATGACTGAGTAATTCTACCTCAGCCCTGAAGCAGCTGGTGTCTCCGGAAAGACATTTCCCTGCTTTTCTTTCTTTTGGAAGCGTAATGAGATTCCACTAAAATTTCCATCGTGCTTAGTTGAATTTATACAATATATTGCAAAGAGACCTCAGAAAGATATTAAAATTTTTAATATTACATCCGTTTCAGCAACCCTTTTCATCATAACCGTTAATTATCTTGAACATAGCTTGGGTCTACATATATAGACTGTAGCTGTATTATAAAGTGCTGAAGTGTTTATATGAAGCGTTGCCTCCCATATGTGTCTGTCACTGGATTACTGGGTTTCATGTAAACCTAATCACTTGATGATGTGCTGTGAGGGTGTAGCACTTTCCTGTAAATTATGGTTCACGCCTTTGATTTTAAATATTTTTTTTCCTGTCTATATCTAAGTAAAATTATCCTGGGGAACCAGTAACCTAAAGAATTTGTGACTGATGGTTACCTGTCTATTTCTTTCAATACTACACAAACTCTGCACTCCCTATTCCTGCACCTGTGTGGTACCAATACAACCTTAATGACTAAATAAACATGAAAATACAAAGAAAGAATAATCACATTTTCTCTTGTCCTGTCATTTCCTTTGTAGATTGTCTTGACCTGCCCAACACCGCCAGCTTTTCACCTCCCTCCAGCCCAAACCCGGCCAAGAAGAGCAGCTCAATCAACTGGTCGTTCCCAGACAAGATCAAGTCCCCACGTACCGTCAGGAAGATCTCCATGAAGATGAAGAAACTCCCAGAGCTAAGCCGTAAGCTCAGCGTCAAGGGGACCCAAAACAACAGCAGCAGCAATGGAAGCAGTCAGCTAGAACCGAGGGCCCATTCTCCAAAAGCAAATGGCAGCGGGTCAGAGGTTGTCTTGCAGACTTCAGGGCCTCCTCGGTTAGCTTCATCTGGGGGTGGGCAGGCTAGCCGTAATGTGATCTCACGCTACCACCTGGATAGCAGTGTGTCCACACAGCACAGCTTTTATAAGAAGAAAAGCAGTGGTAGCTCAAAGTCTGCCAGTAAAGGTGGCTACCTCAGCGATGGTGACTCGCCAGAGCTGGTGGCCAAATCTGGCAAACATGGGTCTGGAGAGGGGAAGGGAGGAAAAGGCAAGGATACAGAAGGAGGAGGTGGAAACTCCAGAATCAACGGCACAGAGCTGGACATTGATGCTTTCCGTCATTACAGCTTCTCAGAGCAGCCCAAGTGCAGCCAGTACATCTCAGGACTGATGAGTCTGCATTTTTATGGAGCAGAGGACCTCAAACCCCCACGTATTGACTCTAGAGATGTCTACTGTGCCATCCAGGTGGACTCGGTTAACAAAGCACGAACCGCTCTCCTCACCTGCCGAACAACCTTTTTAGATATGGACCACACCTTCAACATTGAGCTGGAGAATGCCCAACATCTGAAGCTGGTAGTGTTCAGCTGGGAGCCCACACCCAGACGCAACCGTGTTTGCTGCCATGGCACAGTGGTACTGCCTGCTCTCTTCAGAGTGACACGTTCCCACCAGCTGGCGGTAAAGCTGGAGCCACGTGGAGTTATCTATGTCAAGCTGAGTCTGATGGAGCAGTGGCAGAACTCATTGAACGGTGGTCCAGATGGAGACAGGGAGCCACAGGTGTTTGGTGTGGAGGTGTGGCGAGTGGTGGAGAGGGAAAATTCAGGACTGATGGTACCACTTCTTATAAGCAAATGCATCAATGAAATCGAGAAGAGAGGCTGTCAGGTGAGTGTAATTCTGTTCTCGTTTTCCCCAAATAATTTTTGTCAAAAAAATAAGAATAAAAGTACAATATCTCTGTTTTGAAACATGCTTATATATATATAGTCTAATCCTCTTCTCTAATGAGTCAGATTCATTTTTAAATAAGGCTGGTAATGTCCAATTTTAGAAATAATTTTTAAAATAGGAGGGAAAGAATGGCTGGAGGAATAATTCCACATTCACAGCATCTTTTTAGCTCCATGAAATGAGCACACACCCTGCAGCCATCAGGAAGGCTCAATAACTGGCATGAACTGAATGGACAGAGGAGACGTAGCACACTTAATGATGTCACGGAGTTTCTGCCTTCCTGAGGCAACTGGCTCTTTTATTCAGAGAAAGAGGCTCAGAGTTAAGAGGTTGCTGTAGTCATAGCAGGAGTGACAGAGGAAATGAGAGTTCATGAGGCCTTTGACAGCCAGCATAGAGAGAGCACAAAGAGGAAGAAGCGTTTCTCCTAATTAGAACTGAGACAGCAGCAATAATAACGTCTGACCACTGTTTTTGGCTCATCACTCTAGAGGGGCATGCAAGGGCCAATGGTAGTGCCTTGCTTGCCCCTCTAGAGTGTTCTTGACTGATCTCTCTAGAGGGGCATGCAAGGTTCAATAGGCAAACTTTTGGTGCCTGTGCATTATATTAGACTCTGTCTTCTACCACCTACGGCAGTACAGCAGAAGTAGTAGCAGCAAACCTTCCAATTTATAATAAATTGGAGAAATGTATTCATTTGAGCTCCAGTAAACAGTTTTTTACTCTCCATCTCCAGTAAGCCTGTGGCTTAAAACTTAAGGTTGCATATTAGCAACACGTCTGAAAGCCTGACTGGTGGTTGAATTGCACTGACATTTAAACAGGAAGAGAAATACAGCTCTCAATCACCTACAGCTTCGTTTTAGTCTTCTTTTTTAACTTTTCACTTTCTGTGAGTCAGACAGTGTTAAAGTGCAGTGTTAAATTGGTTTAGGGATATTTGTGCGGTATACACAAATATAAGATGTGAGTCTGATGGTAAGCACTGCCTCATTCACTCTGTAATTCTGTGCTGTGATATCAGTCTCTGCTTCTCCTTCACTCAGTCTGACAGTGTTTGTCGTCTGTCCCTCGCAGCTGTTTAGCTGCCTTTGTTTCTTCACAAAGATGCAGAGCAGCCTTTGTACATGCTATCAGTCTGAGATCAAGTGTAAGGGCTCCTCCAGGCTGCAGGCAGATAGAGTTCACGATGAGGATGACACCAGATCCCAGAGGAATTTGCAGGTTGTGTCACCAAAGCACGTATGGCTAGATGTGTAGCATTGCGCCTTTTCAAATGGCTTCATGGAGACTTTCTCTCAAAGTCTCTTAGAATTGTGTGTCCTCTGGGCTTCTGCGAGATGCTGGTTGTTTGTGAGTGTTTTGAAAAGACTGCAACTCATGCTATGTATGGGAGCACTCAGAGTGCTTTAAAGACAGGGGGATGTGTTTTTAAAAAGAGCTTTTATACATGTCATATATGATGCACACAGATATTGGGACATGTTAGGAGCAGCTATTCAGATGCATGCCTTTATACAGAACAGAAGGGTTTTTTTAAACAGACTTTTCATTTAATCATTGTGACTTCATCTGTCCTTTAAAGGCAGTGCCTTGGAGCTTTCATACATAGATCTTGATTACGTAATTGTTCCATGAAGATTCTTTTCAAAAATGACAGTTTATGTCATCTAGCAGTGATGATATAAGCAACAATCTTACTTATGCTATCTTAACTGGTTATTCAGTTCTTAACTGCTTATTGATTCAGGGTTGTGGAGGCCGATCCCATGAGTGAGAGGCAGAGTGAGACAGATTTTCTGATGCTGTTGTCTGACTTCCATTCTCAATGAATGAATGAATCGACAAGCTCTTTTTTATACTTGACATGACAAGAAAAACCCTTCTACAACTTGAGATGTACCTTTTAAGAGCATTTTTTTTTTTTGCTTTAAGTGATTTTATTTTCTCAGTGGATGATGGTAAATTTACACAACAGTCTTTAACTGTGTGCTTCCTTAATACTTCCTTCAATCCACACTCAAGGCCCAGAAGCTGGAAATATTAAGACACTTTGTTTTGACACAAGTGTTGTAATTATTGTGGCTAAGAGACTCAATTATGAGAGCAGCATAAAGTTTACTACTTCATGTTCTCCCTATGCATGGATATTTCTTCTACGGGCATGCCGGCTTCCTCCCATAGCTCAAAGACATGCATGCTTGGAAAATTAATGTTTCTAAAATTTTTAGGTGTAAATGTGGGCGAGTGGTGGTTGTGTGTCTCTCTGTGTTAGCCATGTAACAGACTCGTAATCTGTCTAGGGTGTACACAACAATCTGTGATAGGTGAGACAGGCTCTATCCCTACCATGACCCCGAATTCAACAAGCTGTTGTGAAAGTTTCGATCTTTTTGTGCTTTAATTATTAGTATTACTTAGTATTGATTAATACTATGTCACACACATGAAATGTCAGTAGGTATTTTTCACAATTACGTTTATATTTTATAAACAAAAAAATATTACTGATTGCTGACTGCCTGATAAAATAATTAGCATATTAAGTTTTGCCCATGTCATCTCCCATCATGTGTGTGTCTTTGTATGCAGAGAATACGCCCACATAAATACCCTAAAGTCAATTAAATGCACTTTTCTTTCTGTCCTTTAACTCTTTGTTGTTTAAAATATTAAAGATATTCCTAAACCAAGAAAAAAAGCTTCTGACCCCTCCACATCACCAGACATCATCTTTCCTCTGGATCTCATTTCTACATATAGGGTTGGCTAGTGGTGCCTGTTGTGCTGCCCAGAGGCCACAGTTCTTAAGTCCTTTTTTTGCTAACAGCTGTTCCCCGCCTGCACTCAGCTCTGCCCCAAAGAGAGAGCCTTCGCTTTTTTGTTTTTTTTTTGTTTTTTTCTGAATGGACTTGTTGTTCATTGTGCCCAATGACTTCTGTTTACTCGCATACAAAGCCAAATCCCTGCCTAATCTGTCCTCCTCACTCCCTCTCGTGTGAGGTTTAGAAAAACGCTGCTGGACTCGACGAGGAGAGTTCACAAATAGCTGCTCTGGAGGGATGGGGGAGACATTATAGCGCTCCTACGCTGGAGCCCGGAAAGGCCGGCGGTGTGTGTGTGCAAGTGTGTTTTGTGAGGAACCGGACCCAACCCGCCATTCACAGCCCACTGATTTAACACGTTTCCAGGGCAACCACACCAGTTGGTCTGCTATGCCACATACCAGACAGACACATGTAGGAGAAATTATGGTATGTCTGTAGCCGGGCCTAATCCCAGCATAACAAGGAGAGCGCTGGTGCCGAGTTACAAACATCAGATGTCTCAAGTTTCTTTAGGTCACAGTCTGGAGCCTTAGGTAAAGAAACATAAATGCTTTATAGCTTAGTCCTTTCATTTTTAATGCTGAGCTGTCACTTGGGTTTTAGAAGATCTCAGTGTTTATCCATTCATTCATGAGGATGTCAACTCTAAGATCATTTCACTTTGCCAGCTAATTTAGTGTCATGTATTACTGTTAGGTTTCATAAAGAGAAAATGGTCCAGGAAAATGGTCCTCAACATGTTGTCTCCAGAGTGGGAGGTTAATTTTGCTTTTACGATACTGTGTTTAAGTCTTTACTTTTGCAATTGTCAGTTTTGTGGAAATGATTTATTACAGCAGCAGAATATCATGAGAGACTCATCAGGCTCATGACTGTTGCAAATATGTTAGGATAATGTTATGTGGAGTGATGAGTATGCATAGCTCTGGGGTCCACAGGTGCACATATATAGTAGAAGTATAACTTGTGGTGGAATAAAACCTTTTTAAATCTTATTTTTGGTACAAAGTGACCTTTGTTGACTGATAACAATGATTCTGTACATGCAGTGTTTACGTCCTGGTGACCACTAAAGTAAAAGTTTATGAATAGCTTTGTGTTTTCTCAGATAGGGTTTTAGAAGTAACTACCTGGAGGTGTTGCCAAATGGCTCCAAAGAGGTGAGACTTGCATCTTAAAGTGTTTTTGACACAGTCCAGCTCAGGCAGACTGCCTGAACAGGCTTTTCTCCTTTTTCATTCCAGTCTATAAATGATCTAATTGTCTTATTACAGATGAAAAGTTAATAAGGGAGGAAATGCACATTTAGTCCCTTTATTCCACTAAGGGGTTTTGCAGTGACATCCCTCTTCCTCTGGTTTGACTGTCAATACATAGTGCTGGATTGAGCAGAGCTAAGACGCAGTAAGCAGAGGGCCAAACACTGGACAGTTGAATTGAAGCATGAGACATAATAGTGACTTATATTGAATCCTTTAAATTTGGCTAAATGTGGTAAAATAGGATATTGGCCTAAGTCTTCATTAAAAAAAAAAGAAAAAAAGAACAAAAACCAAGAAGACTTACTCTTTCATTGTTAGTTTAAGGCACTTTTGTTTCATTATTTACTCCAAACGTTGTGTGTGCATCAATGAATGGGCTGAATGGAAGGATTTCTAACAGCGATACAAATATTTGGTGATTTAAAAACGAAATATTCTGATATACCAAACAGAATCAAATCAGATCCCTAACTTTTGATATGTGTAGTTATTTATTTAGTCATTTATTTACTCAGATCAGTTTCCTGTGTGTTGCCAAAAATGAAGGTACTCAGAGCTCTCTCTCTCTCGTGAACAAACTATGAAACATTAACACTCCTAAAATTATTGAAGGGTGTTTCTCTTCTTTGCTGTTTAAATTCTTATTTGCTGATGTCGAGATGGCCACCTCTGAATTGATATTCTAGACTTGTAGTTTCTGTAAGTTTGTTTGCATACTCTCTCTATTACAGTTAGATGGTAAAGACCCATTGCTAAAGATTCATTAGCATAATGCTTTCTTTCATTGAGATTTAGGGGTTGTCGTGTTTTCCTCTTAGGATGCTGCAAGCTGGTTTGAGCCCTGGGGCTGTATTTTACCCATTTGTGGTATAGTGGCTAACCATAGCAAACTTTAAATAGATACTGCTGTTGACAACAGAGACTCAGTCTTCTGACTATAAAAGCTGAAACTACAAGCAATAAATGTGCTTTTGCGGTGTTCTGTAAATTCAAGCATTTGACGACTGGGCCTTATTAGCTCATGTTGGCTTTTGTTATCAAATTCTAGACTGATAAAGATAGACACAGAGACAGTTGGCTGACTTTTAAGGTGCTGTCTCCAACCATGTTTCAGAGAGTGCCAGTACTTTAGTGGTCATTCATTTCAGATTTATTTGTCTCGCCTACATTTCTCTCATGGCTTTACTGGATAGCAGCCTCTACACACAAACATGCAATGAAAGAATTAAACTATGGATACAGTGGATCCAAAATCACAATAATAAAAAGTGCATAAAGATGCTAGTGTAAAGTAACTGAAAGTAGAGGGGAAAAGATAATATAGGGAACGTGTTAAGTTTAAGGTTTTCTGTTAGTCCAGCATTTCTTTGTTACATCAAGTCATCTTCCTGTGTCTTTAAAAAAGTGAGTGCTTATAGTGTTATTAGAAACATATACATTTTTGGTTTTTGGTCAGTTGTTAAATTGAGGCGCCCTTTTCTGGAGATAAAACAGACTGGTGTTTGTGACGTGTGAGTTTTCTGAGAAAGTACTTATGGCTGCCTTCCAGGACATTATCTGAGTGCAGACGTAGAACTTGATCGATGAGGCTGTAAAAATGTCTACGTCGCTGTCAACTGTTTGACTCTCGAGCCATGCGTGTTTATTTGACCTACTTGTGTGTGTGTGTTTATGTTACCAGGTGGTGGGTCTCTACCGTCTGTGTGGTTCGGCAGCAGTAAAGAAGGAGCTGCGTGAGGCGTTTGAGAGAGACAGCCACGCTGTGGAGCTGTGCGAAAACACGTATCCAGACATAAACGTCATTACAGGTAAAATGATCACCAGGAAACAGAGAAGATGCCAACAAGGCATAAGATTACTAAACACACTTAGTTTAATTACAAGGGTGTTATTCAAACCTGACAAAGTTTCCAGAGAGCACTGGTGTGTTTTGGTCTGTTTATCTGTAAATTACCTTCTTACTTGTACTTAGCAGGATAGTTACAAAATGAGCAATGTATGCAGTTTCTAATTTAAAAAGAGACTGAACAGGATTTTTGAAAACCAGTTCTTCAGTTTTCACTCACAAAACCCAAGTAAAAATCCACAAGTGACCATATTTGGACAGGAATTTGAAATGCTAAGCTATGAGCTAATGCTCGCTTGCTTAGTTAGCAAGCATTTGTAGCATGAATATGTACATTACAAAGATAGTGCTACCTGCTAATAACCGCTAAATAAATGTTAGTCAAAAATGCAGTTTTACTCAACTTACATGAGTACATTTAGTCCCACAGCAATTATTTGATAGAAAATTACATCAAAAATGTTCCAGAAGGCAACAGATTACTTATAGTAGCTGAGGCAGCTATTAACTACACCTGCTGGTTCAATTCAAAACAGCCACGCCCTTAATAACAATGGCAAAAATACCTTAATACAATTTAAACAGGCAAATTATAGACAAATTCACAACCCTGCATATGTATGGCAAAGCTAAAAATTCACGATAGAGACCAAAACATTTTTTTTTAACAGGACAATGAAAATGTTTATTTCTGCTGTAAAGTTGGGCAATTTAACATTTAATAATTTTCTGTCTGCCTCAAGTGGCCAATAAAGGAATCTCAGTTTTGGCACTACCACAATTTCTTACTTTTCCAATCCCTTGGAAGCTTAATAACTAAATAAAATGCCCACTTTTCTATAACAAGTTGCAGTTAATATTGAGTAAAATAAGGGTGGAGAAATGACTAAGGACTAGGAACAACTAACAATGAAGTTAACAGACAGCTGTTAACTGCTTCTATAGCTGTCATTAAGTAAATACTAACCACAAACCTAAAACTGGCATCTCTAATAGGCATCTCATTTAATCATTTGACATGTACACATGACTCCCAGTAAAACAAGAAAAATACAATTCATGAGAGTTTTTACTCATGGAACAAAACTAACAAAAACAAATGGGGTGTTAATGTAATGGAGTCCAGCTTCAGTATTGATCCACTGCAATACATTTTCCTGAATGTAGCCATGGCGAATAGGTCAGCACCTGTGTATATCTTATAAGAATCTATGTGTGTGTGTATCAAATCCCTGCAACATAAAGATCAGTGTGAGAGGAAGGGCCACACACACACACACACACACACACACACACACACACACACACACACACACACACACACACACACACACACACACAAAGTCAAACAAATCAGATCATTGCACGCATTCGGACTGTTCTTTCAGTTTTTGTGCTTTGGACCTTGTAAATCACGTCAAATGTGGGGATTTTTATCTTGTCAAATGCAAAAAAGTCCCCCTGAAGCTGTTTGACTGTCCAACAAGCAGAACTGCAAACCTTACATTTCTAATTTAAACTCCATTCAGATTCCTGTCAGCTGAATTTCTTTTCTGCTCTGTTGCTCCCTTGAAATGAAAAATGGAAACAGTGAGCACATCTCACAAAAAGAAACCCCAAAATCAGCTGTGGCATTGAATTGAGTATTACTTCTAAAAGTGTAGCAGATTTGGGGAGATGGGGAGGGGGCGGCAAAGTTGTAGAAAATGACTTGGTCATGATTTTTTTTTTCTTCCACAAAAGGAGGAAAGGACCATGGAAACCCCTGGGCATTTTAGGGGCTGCTGTTGGTTTTGGGGAGAGGCCCTGTATAGGCGTCGTCCTATCATGCCTGCTTTGATCCACATGCGTTTGCATGGCAGGGCAAAGCACACAGTTAACAGTTGAGCGGGTTAGAAAAAAGGATTGTTGGTTTTTGCTCGCTGCCTAAATTTGCTCTGCCAGGCGAATTGCCATTGCAGATGGGTCTGAGTGAGTGGACGAGGACATAGAGAGAAAAAGAGCTGAAGATGAAGAGGTTTATGGTGTGTGCTTTAAAAAAAGCAGGGATTTCTGGGATATAGTGATCATAAGGTAAGAAAAAATAAAAGAAAGGATAAAAAGCACAGCAGAATAAAAAACACAATAACAGGAGTTTTAAAAGCTGATTGTAGCATTGTTATATTATACACCCTGTTTGATTTCAATAGCCAACATACACGGAATAAAAAAACATATATTTTGCTCTAATTTTAATTCATAGTGGAAGCCTTAAACTAACCTTGGAGTCTTTTGTTATGGAGTCAGACGAGAGGCTAATTAGCGAACAGCTAATGGAGCTAAGAGGGCTGGCGCGTCGCACAGCTAATTTAAAAATGGAGGTAGTGAAAGGGATTATCCAGGGGTCAGAGTTCAATCCTAAGCTTGCAAAACATGCTCCGCGCATGGCGCTCCATTGTTTCAAATCACAGTTCTTTGCTTCACAGTATGTTTCACAAAATGCTCACATTTCATTTCATTTAAAAACAGTGTACACTTTATTAGATACACCTTGCTGCTACTGTTAGTAGTAAAGATTCAACAAGGTGCCGAAAACATTCCTGATCCATATCGACACGATAGAGTCACACAGTTGCTGCACATCTGTGTTCTCATTCCACCACGTCCCAAAGGTGCCCAAAGTGAGAGAAAGAAACTATCCCCTACCCCATCACACCACCACGACCCTGAACCACTAATACAATGCAGGACTGACAGACTGCTCCATGCTTTTGTGTTGTTTATGCCAAATCGTGGCCCTATGAAGCAAATGTTGTGGCAGAAATTGAGATTCATTGGAGCAGGCAACATTTTCCACTGTTCTGATATCTACTTTTACTGAGTCCATCTAAAGTGTCCTGTTCTTAGCTGACATGGGTAGCATCCTGTGTGGTCCTCTGCTGCTGTAGCCCATCTCTTCAAGGTTCAACGTGCCGTGCGTACAGAGGTGACCTTGGTTGTAACCAGTGGTTATTTAAATTACTCCTGCCTCCCTATCAGTCTGGAAGAAGTCTGGCTATCATCCTCTGGCCTCTGACATCAGCATCTATTTTCAGAACTGCTCCTCACTGGATATTTTCTGGACCGTTCTCTTTAAACTCTACAAAGGCCTCTGAGCACATCCTGATGACATTCTTCTTCTTTCTTCTTGGTATCCCTTTTGTTGAAGAATGAAGGCTTCAATCAGTGGTTTGACATGATAATGGGGGGATCGGTGCCCTCTATGGTAGGCCCATATGGTAGCTTTGCCTGAAGCCCCTGCGAGTGTGCGGTTGTGAGCACCTGAACATTTTTTGCCACACATGTGTTAAATTATGATTAAATCCATCTAATAGAAGATTTTGGTCTCAACGTGGAAACAAAGTCTTGAAAGTCACTTCTCCTCTACTAATGGAACTGGTGTGTCCTCTGCCCTTTTTCATTCGGAGCACTGGCATTGATTTTTAGTCTGTGGTCTTCAATTTCCCTTGCCTGAGTCGACTTTTCCATAGCCTGCTACTCTAAATTGCCCCCAAGCCCCCCAGCACCCCCAACCCTTGCCAGTACTCCAGTGAAGACATGGAAAGTCATTAACAAGTGCCCCCTTTGTTGCCGAACAAACACAGATGGTATTTGGCTCACGCACGGGGGATTAGCTGAACCCTGGGTCGGCCGGGGAGGCAGGCAACCACTTGGTGAAGAGTTTTAGAACGGTGGGGCTGTCAGAATATTTCTTAAACTGCAGGGTGGGATTGAAAACTGGAAGCAGGCGTATTTGTGATGAATCCACGTGTACCGTGTGAGCGCGTGGTTCTAGAGTTAGAGCTGGAGTCTGCTCAGTTTTGGAAAAGTGAAAAAGTTGAAGCAGCAACTGTACATTTTGTGTTACTACATAAGGCAGTACACAAACACAAATCCCCTCTGGCCCCCCTAGTGGCGTGGGGGCGTGCGGGATAGCAGAGAAGGGGGCAGGACGGAGAACAAACCCCCTGTTTGTTCTCCAGGCGAGGCACTGACTGCAGCACTGACAAGAGGAGTGACCTTCCGCTTTGTTTGAACAAGAGGTCAAAGGTAGAGCCATGCCCCAGTGCATTGTGTCCCTTGTAGTGTTTGGTGGCATATTTGGGACACTGAAATAGTCTGAAGTGAGCAAGGAAAAAAAAAATACTTGTATCAGATTACTTTGAGGTGCTTTCAGTTTTTGTTAATGTTTTTCTTTAAGTGTTTGTTTCTGCAGTCTTTATCAGCCAAACATGTAGGTGGAGGTGGGGAAAGTATATGTAGCGCAGTGCAGATAGTGCTGGTGCAGAGCCATACCAGTCCCCCCCACCCGACAGTTGAAATCTGAGTGAAAAAGACACGCAGCGTGCGCCTGCTGTCAGCTTGCTTGTTGTCAGCTTGCTTGTTGTCAGCTTGCTTGCGACCACAGTTCTCATGCATACGTGCATATGTGCATATATGTGAGAGCTGTGTGTCTGTTTGCGTGAAAAAGGGCATCAACAGGGGCTAACACACAGAAGTAAACAAAGCACCGAGTCAAAGCAGGCTAATGATTTACTTGAATGGCCCCATTCTCCTCACGTCAGACAAGCCCATGTGCACATGCACGTACACAGTTTTGGCCAGTTGGCTTTTGAACTGGAAAGAGCCTAAATGTGTGTGCTGCTTTCATGTGTTGCATATCAAGAAAAACACGAGTTGTTTCGCTTCATCGGGCAGCGCTAATGTGTAACAGTCCCGCTGTTGTCGGGTCTTCCTTGCAGTGCAGGGAAGGTCAGAGGGCTCTGCATGATTTTCTGTAATAATGGCAGCAAAAAGCAAGCCAGGCGGCGCCTCCCAGCACGTATTATTCGCAGATGCAGAAAAACACAAAACAAACAAATAAAAGCTTTATTTTAGCGAGATAAGGATAAAAATATATTGCTAATTTTTGCTTCCAGACGGTCTGTTTTCGTGTGATCAAACAAGCTGATTGTGGTTATCTTTGTAACATTTTCCATAACGATTGACGAAGGGGGGGGGGGGGGGGGGGGGGGGGGGGAATCTTCACACAGCATTTCTGGTTAATCTGCTGCTGAAATCGGCATGCCTAGGGAAGCGTTAAAGAGAGTGAATGTGTCTTTTGTTTATATACCCTGATCAAATTCAGCTCATACCAGATTTTATACTGAACCTATGCTAGCTCACAGGCACAGGGAGGGCGTTTAATTGCAGGGCAGTTTTATGAGGGTTTAAGAGCATGCTTCCCCAGAGCGCTGTTAAAGTCTAACCCTGCTGAGTAGTATCTGTCAACGTTTTGATCTACCTGAGATTGGAGGGCTGAGATAGTAAGTTATTATCCTTGTTTGGGTATGAGCTGTTTGCCTACTAAGCATCTGCTGGCTGTCTCATAAACAGAGTGTTTCCGTATTTCTAATGCCAGGAAGTGTTGAACATTACATGTTCAGAGAAAATACTTATGGCAAGGAACAAACTTAAAAAATGTCTCAGTTTATGTTAAGCTGTCAGAATCATATTTACTGTTTTATTTTTATATTCTATATTTATTATTTTTCTATGAAGAGACACACTGTACAGAATCATAATTAAGTAATAATAATTCCTTAATGTATCATATTCAATATTTTCGGTCAAAGCTAAGTTGCTTCTAGACTTGGCTCTATGAGGCATGTTTGCCACAAATAATTGCTAACATGCTAAAACATACTTCCTATGCATTTATGTATAATGCTAACATGCTAAAATTGTGCCACATTGCACGACACTGTATATAAAAGATAGACATAGCCACAATCACCTGTTGTCGTGGTAGGTTTTTTTATCCCTCATCTGAAACTTTTGAGGAACCAAGGACACTGCACACCAACATGGTAGCAACTCGGCTCTTACAAAGAATACTCTGTTATCAGCAATTTTACTCTAATAAGACTTAAATCTATGGGCTGAGGCCACGACCTCATTAGGAAAGTGTTTACTGAGGTTGTAACCGAAATAAGCCCACTTTGGTTTGTTTTCCCAGCTTGAACATTGGAGTTTAGCATTCGGCTAAGTAAGGGATGGAACTGATTGAGAAGCTGAAGACAGGATTTATTTTACTTTAAATATGCTCAGGCTTTATTTAATATTAAAAACCTTCATTGTGAAAATACTTGAGTTAGAAATCAAGTTAGAAATAATTTTCTCATAGACCTTTATAAGTTCTGACTTACTTGTTTCAGCCAGAGGAGTAGCCCCCTTGTGGCCATTAAAATGAAAGCAAGTTTATTAATACATTTTTTGAATACATTGCATGGTGACATGTGGATAAAAAAAAGTCAACAGTGACCATTAATGTCTTTATCAAAGTTTTGTTCAGTTGGGGGGTCTGGATCCTGTCCCAGCTGTCTCCAGTAATGGAGACAGACAGGCAACCATTCTCTCTCACGTTCACAACCCTATGTATGTTTTTATACTGTGGGAGGAAGCCATAGCATCTGGAGAAAACCCACACAGACACAGAAACATGTAAACACAGAAAGGCCCCAGAATGGATTCAAACCCTGGACCTTCTTGCTGTAAGGCACCACTGCTAACCACCACACCAAAATCCAGAGATTCTTCTGAAATTTTTAAGAAGTCACAAGTTTCATTATGGTAGCTCCGTCAGTCAGTTTTTTTATTTCTGTGGTAACATACAGAGATAAAAGGAAGCAGTTATTGTCAGCTGTTGGACAGATTTTTATTTTATTTTTTGCCTTTTTGATCACTGATTGGTTTTATTTGTGATGTAAAACAGACAATTTAAAATAGATCAGTGTTGTGTTTATGTTGGTGCTGAGTGCCACTGTGCAGATACTAATCACAATGCTAATCATAGACTTTGTACTGTAACACACTAAACTGACTTTAGATCCTCCCTCCACTCTCTAATCCAATTTATTTGTATATAACTGCAGCAAAGGAAAATAGAAAATGCACGTGTGACAGCACCTGAAACTCTGGTGCTGTTAGCTAATACTGAAACATTAGTTTGTCCACATTATTCTGATGTTCTGACGATGCTGTTTAGAAATAGACTGAAGAGTGGTAATCCTAATGCTCCCTTAAAGAGCAGATTTAGGACTTAGTGGGATTATAAAGTGAGCACGTTAAGTTGGGCCCTCTGTCCTTCTTACTGGCCCTAAGGAAGCTCATTGGATTTACTATGAATCGTACTGTAGTATGCTGTAAATAGAAGACAAGAGGCAAAAAACAAACAAGGTGGACAAGAAAAGCAGTGAAGTACGTGTTCCTTTTTATAGCACTTTAATCAGTTGTGTCACTGCTTTGGAAACAGGCTCGTGGTTGACATAGATACAGTGTCGTCTTATCTGTTGTTCTACCAAGAGCTGCTCCTCTTGCACGCTTTAGAGTCACGGCGTGTTCACTAATTGTGTCACACGTGATTTTTCCTGGATTTATTGTCCTATAATCACGCACATACAGCCACATGTTCAATAATGTGAACAACAACCCCAAGCAGTCAAACTGAACTGTTGCCACAGGGAAATGTTCCTAATGGATAAAATGTCCAAGACATGAACGCAACAGAAAAATCACAATTATTAAAGTTACTTCAGAATTTAAATGTTCCACAAATACCAACGGGTAACACTAAATGTTAAAAGACAGACTTCCACATTGTTATACACTGAGACTACCAAACTTGGAGAGGTCTTGTGAGATCCTGCGACTGGATGTTCTGGTGCTCAGTGTTCTGAAGTGCTGACCAGAGGGCAGCAGATCAAAGAGGTTGTGGCCTAGGTGTGAAAGGTCTGAAATGATTTTTGCAGCTTTTCCAGCCCTTTTTTCCTGCTCTAGAAGAGTACAGGTCCTCGAGGGTCGATCAGGGAGCACCAGTAATCCTCTCAGCAGCCCGGACTATTCTTTGTAGTCGTCTCATTTCTGATTAAGTGGCTAAGCCATATAAAACAGTTAACTGAAGGATGCAACACAGACCCAAATACAGCGCAGCAGAACTAGGACAGCAGCTCCGTTGGGAGGTTGAACTTCCTTAGGACTTTAAATACTGTGCTTCATGTCATACGTCTATGGAACCTGAAGAACCTAACCGTGGTATTTGTCTGAAATTTGAAGTTTGACTTGCATTTCTGATACATCAAATGGAAGCTTGCACAACCTCCTATCTTTATGCAGGCTTGCTTCAATCTTGGATACGTTTGAGCCCAGCAGTGTCATCCACAAACACCAGGAGCTTAACACAGGAATAAGAAGAAGTGCGTTTATTTGTCTAAATGTAGAAGAGGGGAACAAGACCTGTTGTGAAGTTGCTGGATGTGAATTTCTCTAGCTTAGCTAGCTACATCCTGTCTGTTAGAAGGTAAGAGATTCACTGACAGAGGGAGTTTGGAGGTGAGCCAGGAGAAGATGAAGCTATCCAGAAGCAGGAGCCTTGAAAAAGTCCTAAGTGGTCTCTCTTTTGGTCTTTTTGTCATGTCTCCCTCCACTGTCCCCCGACCAGTTGCAGCAACTGGCTGCCCCGCCCCGAGCTTCGTTCTGGTTTCTTCCTGTTAAAAGGGATATTTTCCTTACCACTGTCGCCAAGTGCTTCTCACCTGATTATTGTGGTTATCTCTCTATCATTGTAGGGTCTTTACCTTACAATATAAAGTGCCCGTTGTTTGTGATGTGGCACTACGTAAATAATATCAAAATTGAAAATTGAAAATTGGTTGAGGTGTTTCAGTCTGCACACACTTCCATCTTGACTGTATTTCCCACTTACATGTTTGCTGCTTGGCAAGTTAAAAAGAGTCCAGTAAGGGTTCAGCAATATGCTTGAACTGATTTCTTTGAACCCAATATGTGATGCTCAGCTGAATATGAGGTACGTGAAGAAAAAAGGTAATATATAAGGAAAATATGACCATGCGAAACAGACATGTTTCCACTGCTAATGCTAATTGTAGTAAGCCAACATAAAATAAAGAAAACAAGCAGCACCAAGCCCTTTCTGAGTTTGTCCCAAACAACAACCAAAGAAAAAAACAGTCACTCTCAGACACTACAAGAACTACGCCCGTGATATCAATGAAAATGCACCTCATACAGTAAACAGAAGACAGCAGCATATGAGCAGACACTGACACACAGCCCACAAGCTGATAGGTTTTTGGCCTCAGCTGCATATAAGATTTTTGATAAACCTGAACGGAGCGAAGACGTTTCCCGATAAGCATGTTAGCACAAGAAGAGCAGGGATCACTGGCAATCGAAGTTGCCAACAACATGGGGAATGAGATCTCGTACTCTGGCTTCAAAAACATGTTGGAACCCAACAGCTGATAAGTCACTGAAAAACAAGGTCGCAGAGCACCAGCAGATGTAGCTGTACGAATATAAGGGTGCACAGCGTGACGGGAACAGCAGGAAACGTTTGCAGCAGTTTGTCAATGAGCAGTGTGGACTTTAGTGTGTATTCAGTGTGTTGCACATCAGAGTCATTGTATTTGTAGCCTCTTTTGCAGACATTTAATCCTGGTTTATAGACAAATGAATGCTTTTGTTGCATTAAAATAAAGGATCAGGAATTTATCAGGCTAAATTATTATTATTAGCTTAGCAGCAAAGATCTTTAAGAAAATAAAAGTATTTGTCTTGGGCGCCAATATAGCTCACCTGTATTTATCTGGTTATCCTTCATCCTTTATTCCGTTTGCACTACTTGGGAAGATAACAAATATTGCTAATTGCACAATATACCCCCCCTTCACCCTCCTGGTCTTCCTTGAAAGCTGATCCAGCTTCATGCACACAACAGAGCAGACACTCACCACAAAGATCTGTCACACGGCCAGGATCCCTTTTTTTTGTTTTAATTCCCGTCTTTGCCCCTCCTCCGTTCTCTTTATTTCTGCCTTTGATGAAAAGACATGCCAGTGATATTTCAGGGGCTTAGGGGACAGACAGCGTGGGTTTCATGTTTTCCCCCAGCTTTTGTCTGAACTTTGAGAGGCTGAAGTCACAGGTGCGAATGCGCCGTCACAGATGCCAGAGCAGACCCCACAACCCCCCGACGCTGCCGAGTCACACCCGACTCAATCTGGCCTCTCGGTAGACGCCACGGGATCACCCCGGAAAACAATGGGACCTGAATCTGCAGCCAAGAGAATGTGGCAGGTTGAGTGCTTTTAAACGAGGAGGAGAAGAAAAGCTTTTTATTTCTCGGTGACAGCGCCTCATTAAGAGGTATCGTTAGCAATTTGTCAGGTATTAAAAGTCGCCTGCGTATTTAACGGCTAGTGTAAGAACATGAAACGGGCTTGTTTGCGTGGATGTTAAACTCACTATCCTGATGCAGTTGAGTTTCTCATGCCCTGCTTTCGCTCTCTCGTCAGGAGTGCTGAAGGACTATCTACGTGAGCTGCCCTACCCTCTGATCAACAAGCAGCTATATGAGGCAGTGTTGGAGTCTATGGCTGCGAGGCCTCTGCGGATGGGAGCGTCTGGGTGTGAGAATGACCAGGCCGACTCTGAACACACCGTCAGCCTGCTGGAAAACCTGCCAGAGGTGGAGAGGGTAAGGACAATTTTAAAAAAAGTGCACATTCTTCTGCACAGGAGTTAAAGGACTGTCACAGAGGTGGCTTTGAAAGGGCATATTGTGGGTAGATAATCATGGTAATAATCATAATGCTACAGATTACCACTGTTCGGCTGATAATTGTGATGTCGTGCAGCCTTGCACCTCAAGCACTGTCATCGTATCCACAGTAGAATGACATAAAAGTGAAAACGAATAGTTGCTGAAACTCTGTATCCGTACGCTATTGGTCCAAGTGAACAGAGTCACCAGATTCATTGAAAGAAGCATGTCAATGCTTTGTGAGAATACAACTACTCTCTTAGTTTTAAAAGTGTAGCATTTGCAGTATTCTGCACTCGGCTCCTTTGCCAACACGCCTTATATTACTGATAATAATATTCCTTCTGGTTTTTTATAAAACCTTCAGGTTTTTTTAAGATAAACTTACTGCTGCAGATGTGTCTTAAAGCAGTTTTTGGCTTTGCATCTCTACTGCTGCTGCTAGTGGTACAACTGCAACTACTAATCATAATAATAACATGTTTTATTTGTCTGGCTTTTGTGTATCTGTGTGTGTGTGTGTGTGTGTGTGTGTGTGTGTGTGTGTGTGTGTGTGTGTGTGTGTGTGTGTGTGTGTGTGTGTGTGTGTGTGTGTGTGTCTGGATCAGATGATGCTGCGGAAGCTTCTTGACCACCTGAAGCTGGTGGCATCCTACCAAGAGATGAATAAGATGACGTGCCAGAACCTAGCGGTGTGTTTCGGCCCGGTGCTGCTGAGCCAGCGTCAGGAGGCGTCCTGCCACACCAACCGAGTCTTCATCGACTCTGAGGAGCTGGCCAGCGCGCTACACTTCAAAAAGCACATCGAAGTACTGCACTACCTGCTCCAGCTCTGGCCAGGTGATTGTGACCTTTGTTTGTTTGTTTTCGTCCCGCTTTCTCTAAAGACGTTTTGAGCACATGGCGTGACTTGAAAAAGCAGCACATCTACAGTCAGGTCGTGCGCACACTGGTCTCTCTTGCCTGAGGGTCTTGTACAAATCAGTGCCAGCCCTGCGGTTCAGCTCTACAAAGGGCTGTTAAAGGGACTGGGCTGCTTTGATCCTTGAGGTTTTTCCACCACTGGCACAAGTGCAGCTGATAGCCACAGGCCACCATCTGTCGGCTCCTCAGAGATGAAACCCTCCACAAGTGCTTCATCGTGATGGGTTGAGCCAATCGGAGCCAAGCCAGTAAAGCCTCAGTGTGAACCAAACATTTGGGGTGTGGTCCCCCCCCTCCCCCTCTGTTTTTAGATAAATTAACAATCAAGGACAGTCAGCAGCAGCTTCTCTCAGCACAGGTCATCTGTCTGCCTGCACAGCTGCTCTCTGCCAGCGGCAGCTGTCTGCTTGCGGTGAGATATGGCAAAGTCCATAGATGATCCAGGAGAGGATGGAGAATGATGAGACAAGTGTGTGTGGCGTGATATTTGCATTGGTTATGGGAACTAATCTGATTTTTTTAGCTCGTGGGCTTGATTTTATGAGTTCACCACATTTCTAATAATCAAGTGAGCCATGCAGGGGCTGCTGATGCATTTAAATTCTCGAAGACTCCAAAAAAATCAAAAAATGAGCCCCTGGGCCGGGCGGACAGCTTAGTTGTTTTGTTTTGTTTTGTGGGTTTTACATATGCATGACTACCAATCCGAAACTAATCCAACTCACTATATTTTAACATTTTTCTGAGTGCAGTGTTATTCTGTGCATTTCCATTGATACAGTTTTGAAAAAGCACATGTTCACCGTCTTTAAAAACCTTTTTCCCAATGGCTCCGACATCCTGTGAGACAGACTTTCCCTCCCGAATGATTATACAATCCTTGGAGCTCCTCCCAAGCAGCCTGCAGCTTTAACCAGATCTGCTGATGTGCGTCTGAAGACGAAGTGACTCTGCGTCTGGTTGAGCCTCTTAACTTTAACTGCATCCTCCACGTTGAACCCATTCTGTGTAAACCACTGAAGCTTAGCACCCTGCTTTACATCACCCAGAGAAGGAGCACAGAGAAAGAAATGTAAGCCAGCGGCTTAATTAGTCAGCATCTGTGAATCCTATGATTGCAGGTAGCAGAGGGGATTACATTTGGAATTTTAAAAATTAAAGCATAAAAACTGTGGTTTTTGTTGGGTTTTTTTGTTTCCCCGCAGTTGCCTTTAATGACTTATAAAGACACTGACAGAGCATTTTAGTCCAGGTTCAAGCCTTCATTTACACCCTCAGCAGTGTTTCCATTCCATCCGCTTCCCCAGTACAGAGTACAGGGCGCCTGGACTGTATAATTAAAGACATTCCTGGCTGAACCTTACCCCTCAGCCCCTGAAGCTTCACCCGTACATTTCGCAATCATTGTGGGATATTTTGAGCCGCCTCTTCACGCCTTTCATACACACATACCAAACCTTCCAAGGCATTGTCGCTCAGGCCTCCACAGCCTGACTGACACTACTTACAGGACGTGTGTGTGTGTGTGTGTGTGTGTGTGTGTGTGTGTGTGTGTGTGTGTGTACTGAAGAGGCTGAGGAGGTGATGAGTGTGCATGAAGAAGTTTTTCCAACTGTATGTGTGAGAAGATGTGAGCAGATGGTTAGACAGACAAAGTGACGGCAAGAGGATTCTTTCAGTGTTATCTTTAAAATCCAAAATTAGCTGCATGTTCATTTTCAGTTAATTTGCCCTGCTTCTTTTTTTAATTTATCATTAAAATCAGCTGTGGGTTTATTGTTTTATTTTGTCCATTTCGGTTTTTTATTGTGTTTAGATGTAAAAATACACTCATCCTAGCACAACTAAGTCTAATCTTAATATATTACAACAAGTAAACATTGTGAAGCTGTCCAAGAAAGGAAAAAAAAAATATGATCGTATTCTCACCTGCTTTCCGTCTTCATTTTCTCTGCTGACAGCTGATAGCTTTAATCATGTCATCAGTGAATCATGTCTGGAATTAAATAACACAGCGCCTCTGAAAGGAAGATAATTTCTGTTTGTTTTAAGGTGATAATTGCTCAAGTCTTTAGCCTCGGGGGAGCTGCGAAGTGTGCAGCTACTCCACGTAAACACTATAGCAGCAACAGCCACTCTGATGAATGAACTGCAGTGAACTTAGTTAAGACAAGTGCAAAAAAATTCTGTTTATCGTCAGCTGGATGAAATAGGCGAACGCGCACAAAGGAAAACAAGTCATTTCAAGGTCATGTCTCAAAATAAAATTTAGCATTTCTTTTTAAATATATAATGTATCTATTGAACATGGACTTACAGCCCTAACTGTGTTTTTGTTCTTTTCCAATATAGTAAGCTAGCGGAGCCAGAAAATGTAGGTACTGAGATAAATGCAGAAAGGTAACCAGACTGTGGTTGTGTTTGGCTGCTCACTTTTCCTTCACCTAGTCCACTTAGAGGAGTCTTTCTTAAGGTTCAAGCTTTAGTTAATTTTTAAGTTTGGTTACTCGATAACAGCACAGGAAGCAACAAAAACACTGTGTGCAGTGGTGTGACTTCAGCATGTTCGTTCACCTAATGATGAACCGATTGTTCTCTATGTTGTCCTCACAGAGGGTCATTCCGCTAAAGTGGGAGTCTTTTAAATAGAAATCAGCTGCACCAAAACAAGGCTTGTGTTTTTTTGTTATGTATGTGTGTTGTTTGTTTGTTTTTAGTTCATTTCAATCACAGAAAATCACATTTTCTCATCCAGCCCTGTCTAGCCACGCTGATAGCATCACATTCCCGTACTGCGAAATCTGATGGATTTTAGTTTATGAAATGCGCACCATTGTATTTTTCCATAAACATGCTGATACTTTAAACAAAATGCTGCATATACAGACTGTATATAAAAGATCAGCTTGTGCATCTTGGTGTGGTTTTTGGGGTTGGGGGGGGGGGGTTGTTGTTGTATTTTTAAGCCAGCAAAGTTAATCTGGTCGAGAAGTTCAGACTGTTATGATAGCACTTTGTCACTAACAAGTTGGCTGTGCCCTGAAGCACGCCCTTTATGATCAGTGCTCATGATCATTATGCTGAACTGAAGACTTAAAATAAGCAAAGAGATTACAGTTGTTGTAAAAAAAATGCATTTATTTATTTGGAGAAATAAAATGAAAAGTAGAGTCATTTTCAGGAGCTGAAGTATGAATTGGTAGGTGTAGCAGTGCAGTGGGGAAATCATTTGTACTGTAAGCTCCAGTAGATTTGTTTCCAGGCCGTCATCAGCTGACCTGCGCTGTATCTCGCTCTGAGGTTTACTGCTTTTTTGGGGGGGGGGGATTCAGTCAGCTGCATTCTACAATATATAAGTGAATAATACGTGAGCCATAAGCTGTGCTTTGCAGCTCTTATAAAGCTAATATACCACTAGAAGTATACAGTCTAAATCAGCGGTCCCCAACCTTTTTTGCACCACGGACCAGTTTAATGTCAGACAATGTTTTCACGGACCGGCCTTTAAGGTGTCGTGGATAAATACAACAAAATAAAATGATACAACCAAGACACAAATATATTGTAAATATAACAATGAACGCGAATTCACTGTGTAAGTGTGTAACTTTATTAGCAGTGTCCTCCTGAAATGTGCCAATAACATTGAGAGTAACATCCTCCTCGCTACCCCTTAATGCCGTCTTGGTCGCTATGGTAACTTGTAAATATTTCTTTCAAAATAAGACCCAGGGAAACCGAGTTAACGATGAAAATCCTGAGAACCATAAGTTGCACACCCGAGCCTCAACTCTCGTGGCCCAGTACCAAACGAATCACGGACTGGTACCAGTCCGTGGCTCGGGGGTTGGGGACCGCTGGTCTAAATAACGTAATTATTAAAGAAGAACAACAACCACTTTTCCCTCTGAGGAAAACAAAAGAATGAGAAAATATGACCTTTTCTTATTTTTGTGTTTTTGTAATTTTCATGATTGTTTAATAACCAGCTGGCTTATATTTAACTTTTTCTTTGTTTTTGTTTTTTGTTCTTTCTTCCTCTAGTTGTGGACCCACATGGCCAGTCCTCTTCTCAGCCCCCAGCACCCTCTCTGGTTCCAACTTCCTCTGACCTGCGGACAGCCCCCCCTCTGCGACGGAGAAAAGAGCGGCCTCAGGTGCTGAACCTCACTGGAGCAGAGATGGCGGGGGTTCTGCGACCCAAACCAGGGCGTCTGGACAGCCCCAGCAACCGCTATGCTGGTGACTGGAGTGGCTGTGGTGAGACGTACTTCCCTTCTGAAATGTTGTTACCTTCCAGCAAAGAAGAGGCAGACTATGACGACGTTCCCTCAGAAGACATCGAGGCAACTGAGGAGGTCCAGGAGAAGCAAGAGGAAGCAAAAGACGGCATACAGCTCAAGGTTGATTGTCCTGTGTCTGATACCGCAGATGAAGAGCAACCTCAGAGAAGGGAGGTGGTAAAGGAGGAGGAAACACGGGAGGCGGTGGAGGAGCAGGAGAAGCTAATAGAAAGTGACAGCTCAAACAGTGGACACCCATTAGAGGAGGAGGAGGAAGAACACAAGGTGTGTAACCACATCCTGCCACCTCGGCTACCCAAAGAGCACACTTACCAGGCCTACATGAAGATCCAGGATATCAGTCCTGTATTGAGCAACAGGGTGAACCTGAGGGACCTGCAAGAGAGCATCGACACTCTGATAGGAAACCTGGAGAGAGAGCTCAACAAAAACAAGCTCAACGTGGGATACTAACTCCTAGACACAGATACGCAGACATATCCACCCGCACCCCCATGAAGCTCGATAAGGTTTGTGACAGAATCTCTTTATCTCTGAAGGTGCTTTGGGATACAGCCATGGAGGTCTTGTGATGTCACCATGCCAGCATGGTGCACGGTACTGCTGCTGCAAAATCCTAGAAGATGAGATAAGAAATGTAACAGGGCACTTGTGGCGTTTGTACCATATCCACAAACATTCCGCAATATTCTCCTTTTATTTTGTTGGCTGATTAAACTTTATGTTGTGTGGTTTTGTTTTAGTCCAGTTCTGTGTTCCATGTTGTTATTGTTGCTTCTCTTCTTATTAGAAGAACCCAATTACCCCTCAGGGGTTTAAAAGGTGCCTTAATTGTGTGAAGGTGGTACGTCAAGAGGAAAGTCTACCCTGAAATATAACACATCACCTCCGAGGATCTGGGCCTGTGTAGATAACGCTTGAGAATGGGTTTTCAAGAGCCTTTCTTACAAAAAGAAAAAAAAAAAGCTATAGTGTATTTCAAATTCAGCAGGTACACATCCATTTTCTGAACTCTGGGGCTCTGTAGCAAAATTTGGCCCAGTCTGAATAGAGAACTTGCAAATTTAGTCACTTTCAGACCTACTTTAAACCTTGTATGGTGGTTAATTTAGTAAAACGAACCAAGATCGTTGGAGGAACGTGTACACTTTGTCTTAGGGTGGATTTCCTTTTTAAGGCAGTAAAGAGCTTTTTCTATTGAGGTATAAAACACTAAATGTTATACAACAACAATGCACTAAATAGGCAGGCAGTAGTGTAGATTATCATCATGCAGTAAAAAGTCTGTTCTGAACTAAGGGGAGAAACTGCTGCCACTTAAACCTCTTCTATGTTCAAAGTCACACCTATGCTTACGGCTAAACATACATTTTGAACAGATTTTGATTTTAAGCAGAATTGGTGTTTCATGTAGTGTTGCAGGTTTGGTAAATTCACCTTCTTGCCCAGGATTAGATGAAAAGATTGATACTACCCTCATGTCTGTAAATGAATATAAGCTAGAGTCAGAAAGCAGTTAGCTGCACTAAGCTAGCATAGCTAAGGTTAGTGTAGCTAAGATAGCTATGTTTTTGAGAAAATAGAGTAGCTTGGTTGTAAAAAACATGAATAAATTAAAAAAAAAAAACATCCTAAAATGTTACAGGTCATAATTAACAAAAATATAGTTTAGCAAAGATGCGAACGTGGTATCAACTTTCTCATCTACCTTGATGCAAGAACATAAAGAAGCTTGTTATTTCTAAGCTGGTTATTTCTAAGTTGTTGGGGGTTTTTTTGTTAAAGAAAAAAAATGAAATAAAATAGTTAATTTAAAAAAACACATGGTCAAAAACAGTGAAATAAACAATGTGAAGCACATCATGTAGATCAGCAGCGGAAATAAAAATGGCGGGCTCATCCAGTTAGTTCAAAATAGCTAGCTGCTTAAAAAGACAAAGGACGTTTTCAGCAATCCAGGGATTCAGAATGATCAGTATTTAACCTATATGTATATGTATATAATTATATAAATGTATTCGGAATATATTATTTTTACAGCTTATATTTCAATGGCGTATTTAAATACTTCTTATGACCTTCTAGTGTTGCCGTGTAGCAATAGTTGCTTCTTTCCCTTAAAGCTACCTGTACACATCTTAATGTGCTGGACTAATGGTACAACTTTAGCTGTAAAATATATGGTACAATCGTGCTCTTGCAGAAAAAAGTGATATTGTTATTTTTGTGATATTGTGTATATATTTGACATTGTTTTATGTCTCTGGTGGACTAAGGCGTGCTAATGATTTTTTGGCGTTTTTTTTTTTTTTTTTAAGGTACTGAACGTTGCATGGTCAAAAGCTTTACTGACATAAGCAAGGCTCTGTCTCATCTGCCTTTGTATATCATATTTATGTGTAAAATAAGATTATTTTGTAACGTATGCGCATTTGTTTGACCCCCGTTCCTTTGTAAGACAGCATTGTCCAAGCTTTTTTCCAAAGGACTTAGAGGCAGGCAGTTTATGAAACGCAGAAACTGGTAACAATTTTTTTTTTCTTTTAAACTCCAGCAACAACTGTAAAATGCTTTTACTGATTGAAATGGTTTAATTGCACTGTTATTGTTATTAGTATATTTGCTAAATCACTTTTGGTTTAATTTTATTTTAGGAGGATTTCTAGCCTAAAATATACAGAATAAGAATAAGTAAAATAGTCTTCAAAATTGTTTCACTTATACATTGAGTTTGTTGTTTGCCCTCCTGCATGGTGTTTTTGCACAGTCCTGCTGCTGCACGGTGAAGCTGGGCTGCTGCTGAGCGGATCTGTTGAAACTGGGTTTCAGCAGGGTTCCTTTCAAACCATCTGTCTGTGCAGGCAACACACAAAGAACCAGGGCCTCATTTATAGAAGCCATTGTGTAGAATCAGCTAAGGATTTTTTTTTTTATGTAAAGATTGTCCTTTAAATCTGACGTGCATTCTTCCTTACAATGACCCAGTTTCCCTAATAGGATCTCAAATTATTACTCAAAGAGTACACAGAGAGCACACATGCTTTTATGGTTTCAACTCAACAATCAAATAGAATGAAAGTAAACTGGGACGCTAATGGCAGAACTCAAGTCTGTTTCAGAGCTAACATGGAGATGCAAGTGCAGCGACGGAGTCATTATCTGACCTCCTTCTCCTTCCACACAACAAACAAACAAAAATCATTTCTGTCTGATCCTCTTTGTCCTTTGGAGGAAAAAGTGCCACATTCAAAGCATCGCTAAACAAAAACAGAGAAGTGCTTTGTATTGATCCTGAGAAATGTATGGTCATAATAAAGTATGTTATTTTACGTTCACATGTGGCTGCTGTTGTCTTTTCCCTCCCTTTCTTCTTGGTGGCTCAAGACTTTTGCACAGTACTGTAGTTTTTAGTTTTTCAGAATAAAAATAATTTAAGAAACAGAAAAAAATACCATCACAAAAATAAACAATTACCTGTGGTTGGCATTGTCAGTGGCACAGAGAGCATCTTGCCTTTCTCACACACAAACGTGGAATTCATTCATAAAAACCTCACAAAACTTTTTTTTTTTTTTTTGCTTTTTAGTGTAAATACATCTGGTAGTCGAGCATGTGGCCTAGCAATCACGTCACAGTTGTTGAAATAACTTGACATTGTGGCCATAATTCCCAAACTGTTTTAAACACTGCTATTGTTTTATAGAAACCCAACAGGAAAAGCTTAAACTTTAGGAGACATTTTTATGTTTTGCAAATTCACCTCTTTGCTGTGGGAGCAGGGTAACCCAGCCTCAGTAGAATACGGATAAATAAGCTGGGGAATTGCCCTTGTTGGCTTGTGGGAATCTCCCAGAAATACTCTGAGCTACAGGGACATTCCCGGGATGCAGCTGCATTTAGCCGTCCAGTAATATTCACTGCTAGTAGACTGCACTTTTACTGCGGCTCCGACACCCGGCATTTCCAGTGACATTCACGAGACGCCTACAAATAGCCTCAAGTTAGAGCGAGCAGTTTACTGAAATAGTTAAATGTCATTTTATTTTGAAATATTTTTCCAAAGCAGCTATAAATTCAAACAGAAAGGCGGAACGTCGCTGACGGGCAGCTCCAGCGTGAGAAGTCTCAGCAGCCGGAGGCCTTTTAGCATCAAATGGTTTTTCAGGCTTCTTTGATGTCACCACTGTAAATATGGTGGGTTTTTTATGGCTGCACTGAACAGGTATGAGAAAGCTTTAGGGTACAGAATGTACACATACCTGTTTGCACGCCCACATCTTCAGTGTCTGTTCTCACTGGGAGTTTTTGTGCAGATGGAGCCAAATATTTCACTGACAGTCTGAAAATGCAAATACTTTTTTACACACTGACAATAACAATCCCATTGGCTTCAAGGTTTTTTTTGGGTGGGGGTGTTGTGTAGTTCACTCACAAAGCGTAAATGCGAAAGGATCTGCTTTTGTTGAATTCCACATTTTTACTTTACACATCTGGAAAAAAGGTTTTATATTTAGATTCAGGTGCTCGACTCTGATGGCACAAGCGTCTGTTGTAAAAGTACTTTGTCCACATTCAACTTGCTAATCTGTTCCCTCAGTCCCAATAAAAGCAGGAGTGAAATCCCATATGAAGTCAGAGGTAGACATAATAACAGCGAGCCTGTTTGGATAGTCAGGGTCGCCACTTGATATCAGGCAGTCGGAGTGAACTGAACTGAACTTTTGTTCATTTCTAATTCTGGAGAGAAGAGATACGAGTCTTGCTAGGTAAACATCCTTGACAGCCACCTGCATGTGAAACCAGACCTTTTCTCCTCTCCTCCTCATCTGCTCCCTTAATCTCTGCTGACCTTTGAGTCAACATTGTGGCCACAAGTCAACTAGCCGACCACATAACACACAGTCTTTGTTTCAAATTAGACTTTTTTCAGCGTTAGCTGTGGTTTTTGGCAAGATTGGACCTTTGAAATCATCCACGCAACCTTTTAAAGTTGTTTGTGATCAGCTGTGGGGGCAGGAGGGGGTGGACAATGACCCTTAATGAAAAAGAAAATAACTCCCAGGCCGCTCCGGCAATAAACTAACATCAGGCCCGTCTCAAGGGGGGTTCTTATTTACATACAATATATAAAAAGACATTCATAAAACCATTTTTAGATTCAAAACATGCTCGAGTTTAACCAGGTTTTCTTTTCATGCACTTGTGCTGAAACTTATAAGTGCATTGTCTGAATAATCATTCAGATAACCTTGAAGACACTTTGTTCAGATCTAATTTGTTGATCAGTTCTTTAAAAAGCAAACCAATAAAATTTCTGCGTCTGACCTTCTTCTACCTTTGTGGATTGTTTAACTGTTGAAAGGCGCTGCAGTGGGTTTAAGGGGCACTGCCCTTTTGATCATGTTTTTTTCTGCAAAACAACTCCTGCCTTTGGATATTTCTTTCCCAAAGTACATTTGTAAATCACCTTTGAAACCACAAGATCATTAGCTGGACCATTTCCAGCAATTTGTAAAGAAAATAAGTGTATTGATGACTACTAATATACAGACTGGCTGGTTCCATAAAAGATTCAATTCAATTCAATTTTATTTATATAGCGCCAAATCACAACAAAAGTCGCCTCAAGGCGCTTCATAGATACAGAGAAAAACCCAACAATCATATGACCCCCTATGAGCAAGCACTTTGGCGACAGTGGGAAGGAAAAACTCCCTTTTAACAGGAAGAAACCTCCGGCAGAACCAGGCTCAGGGAGGGGCGGGGCCATCTGCTGTGACCGGTTGGGGTGAGAGAAGGAAGACAGATGCCTCTGTCTTAGTTAGAATTTTTAGTTAGACTTTGTGCAACTTTTAGACAACTAAAATTATTGAGTGATTATGAATTTCCTACTAGTTTGGCCATCCACCACCTGAAATAAAGTCAACTCCATTGAAGTAAACTTTCTTCTGATTGGCTGCCACTTGCAAACAGAAGGGTTCAACTGCAGGTTGGTGAGCGTGCTGTGCCTGAGATGACCATATTAAGCACATCGCCTTGCAGATTTGCTAATGCTCATTATTTGAAATGCTGGCCGTGGCTAATTTATGCATCCTTGTACTTTATGTATAAGATAATAGGTCTACTTTAAGTATCAATTAAGCTATTATTTTGGTTCCCTGTCATTAAAAAGTGCCCTGGCCACATTTTCCCCCTTTTAGCTGAAAACATATGGCTTCTTGTATGAGTTTGGTTCCTCTGTTTTTGTCACTTTAAGATTATATTTGTTTCTCTCCTCTAAACCTGTTAAAGCGCTGAAAATGAACACAAATATGGTGTATGGCCTGGTCTTCTGATTCAACCACTGAGCTGCTCTCCACACAAGGATTACCACTGTGTACATGTCATTAGGCACCCTTTACAAAGTCACATGTATGTCCATGCCTTTTACATCTGACTCCTTATAAACAAGAGTGAGCTAAAGCTTGGGTAATTGCTGGGAACCTCTATGCAGTGACCCTGGGCACACATTCCATACATGGTGCCCTTCAATAGGAGGACTATTAAACACATTTTACCTCTATGTGTGTGTGTGTGTGTTTTTGGAGGTCTTTTGTTCTCCTACAGTCCAGCCCCTGTACTTGGCAGTTCATCTGAGAGACTGAGGGCAGATCTCTTGACGCAGCGCTGACAGATCCGCCTGTTCTGGACCGCGGTTGATGATGAGAGAGAAGACGAGAGGAAAGGAGAGAGAAGATGAAGAGAGAAAGCGAGAGGTGAAAGTGAAGACTGGAGGGAAGGAGAACACAGAGGAAGCGGTGCTTCAGATCCTCCGGGGGCTGGGCCTCACACAACGCAGACCCTCTGCGCTCTCCTCCTTGCCTCTTTGCCTCCTGCACCTCCATAGCTCTGTCACTCAGGACTAGACGATTTCATTTTAATAAGGCTAATCCCTCCTAGAGGTAAGCTGCTCATCACCTCTCTCCCTCCCCGCTCCTCCAGGAGAGAGCGGTCTCCTTTGAGAGTGAGGACAGGATGAGAGTTTGCTCTGCTTGACAGATAGAGAGAAAAAAATGTGAAAGGTGAGACTGAAAAGAGGCCCTGACAGCAGCTGTGCTCGGACTCAGTAAGAAGATTTGGGCCTCACTGGTTTGATAAACTTGCAGGTGGCACACCTTTAATAGTGGTGCATGCTCCGAGCAGCCTTTAACATCACTCTGATATGAAGCAATAACTTTGATCCATGCAGAGGAAGTGGAGTGATACAGTTGGTATTTTAGTGTTATCACCTTCCTCCTGTCAGCAGAGCACTCTCCAGCTGTCAGCAGTAAAACTTAGATCCCCTGCTGCTTGAGGTGATGTCTATAGGGAGGTTATAAGGTCTTTGATGTCTCCTTAATGCTGACCACCTGCCACTATGGCCCCTTGTTGTTGAAATAGTTAGGCATTTTGGGAAAATGCACCTTTTTTTTGCCACAGACATTTTTAAATAAGAAGCTACAGTCAGAAGTCCCTACAAATGTCTAGCCTGGTTTGGTCCAGAGATAATAAATGTGAATCCATCATCTACAGGAAAAGTAATCATTATATATTTATGGCATGGGTTAGAAAAAAATCAGTAGTTCAGCTATAAGGGGCTAACTCTGAGCTTGGTTTATCATTTTGTCCTAAGCTAAGCTAACTAGTTGCATGTTGAGGTTTTGCAGACACGTGACCTCAAATCATGTGACATTAACTTGTCCACCATTTTGGACGTGAGACAATCGTGGCAACAGTCTAGGTCAATGCACAAATACAAGTTCAATTAATTTCTCATCTCACACTTGGCATGAATAGCATTGACATTATTTTACAATTAGCCTAGCTAAAAATCTCCCCAAAACACGTTAGCTTTAGCTCAAGATAGCAAAGTTTCTGCTAGGCTAAGTGCACGTTTGGTTTGCTTTGAGGTCATTAGTAATGACAACATGTCAAAAGAAGACTCAAAGTTTTCAGGCCTTCGTGGTGTTTATTATACATTGACAGACTGACAGTTCATGGAATCATGGAATTGCATCTTAGACAGGGTTATTGCCAAGTCAATGTTAAATGATGGTCTGAAATGACATTTCAGCATGAACAGAAATATTATCAATATTGCCTAACTAAAGTGGCTTTCTTTTAAGTGGTTGAGATGAACGTTTTTGCTGGCAGTCGCAGCAGGTTCAAGAAAAGAGTCAGAATCCCCTTTCAGAGGCTTCCACGGCAGAGCATGAGGAGTTCTTCACAAGAGGACACAAGTAAGGACACATTTAAAGGTCGAAACATTCACCACGACAAAATACAAGCCAAAATTAAACTGCATTTAACAAAATATATTTTAAAAAATGAAGGAATGTGAAAGTAGTTGTTAAAGGATGAGAGGCATTGTAGGTGCCGAAGAGGGCACTAGTCTATCGCAGAACAGTGAGGAGTGGATAACTCAATGACTAATTTTAAAGCATTTGTAAGTGATGTAGTAATCATCCCTGGATCACTTATGGCCCAGATGGTGCTGCAAGGCTTCTCGTCAGGTCCTGTAAAAGGTTCTATGTGACACAGATTATGTTCCGTTTACTCTGGGTTCAGTTCAATACTGACGCTTCAGTTTAAGATTCTGTTGATCACTTTCAGACCTCTTGACGATCAAATGCCTCCCTACATCCAGTAGCTGCAGTACTGAAGTCAGCCAATCAATGATTGTTGGTGATACCTAGGACATGGTTTTGGACAAAAGCAGTGCTTTTTAGTTAATTTTTATTTTTATCCTATTTTACTATTTTAAGCACAATATGTATAAACTCTACTTATATACAACCCATGATAGTATTATTTTCATTATTTTTGCTTAGGCTCTGGTATATAAGTGGATCTTTTTTAGCACTGTCAGAAAGCAAATGTTAGCTGCGTTAGTAGCCATAGTCATGCATAGTTAGCTAAAACACTTTCAGAGTCCACTGTAATACTACAGACAGTGAAAAGGCTTTAGAGCTTGATTTATAGAAATACAGCTGCAACTGTCAGATACACTGCAAAACTTTCTACAATGGTAATGTTTCATGTTAACATGCTAAAATAGTACATCCACTGCTATATTGGGTTAATGTGACCTTTGAATTAAATGCTCCAGTTTCTAGTTTTGTAGCTCATTTAACCTGCTAAGATTAGCCAATCCCAACACAGTGCAGATTTTGGTTATTTCTCAGTATTTTAGTAGCAGACAAAAAGGGGATATCTTCACAAAACATAGTTTCAGTGGACAGACATGCTTATTTTCCCCTCTAGAGTGGTGGACTTAAATGCACTGTACCTTCACCGGCTGAACATTAGCAGGTTAACAGTGTCCTTGTGAATCTTCTGCCACTAGCTTCTCTGTTTAGCTTAAAGTAGAAACAGAACTTAAGACTTATAAGTGTCACGGACCTGGTTCCGGGGACTCGGGGTTCGTGAACAGTGTGGACCTTTATTGTTATTAGTGTATTGGATGTATGTTTGCTGCACTGTGTTCTTGTGTTCAATGCTGGTGTGTGTATGTGTGTGAGGCTGGAGGATGAAGGACAGCCACCTGCAGGCCTGATGGGTGTGGCCCTGCCAGCTGCTGGTCACGCCTAGCTTACCACACACCTGCTTCTGATCAGGATCGTCGGGGGAGCTACTTAACAGAGCGATGGAGCTTCCTCCGGCGCAGGATCGTTGAGTTAGACTCCATGTCAGTGTTTCTAGTGTTGTTAAAGTGTATGCCTGCCGGAGTTGGTGCCATAACGGCTGTGTCTGTGTTTTCCCCCAGGAGGACAGTGGAACACAGGACTGCAAGACACACGGGGTGTGTGAAGGCACAGGGGCAGAGAGCACGGGATACCAGCACTTGGGAGAAGACACGTCACGGGAGTCGAGGGAGCACTTTTGGAGATTTAATGTGTGGTGTACATTTACCTCACTGTAAATAAACCCACTGTTCATTCCATCAAGTCTGCGTTTTGGGTCCTTTCTCCTACATCCCCCACGGTCTGCCCTCCAGACCGTGACAATAAGTTTACTGAAAGGTTTATTGGATGACCTACCATCTAATGATCCCATTGATGAAATTGTATTTAAAATATATCTCACACTTGTTTCCCGGATGCTAATTAGATAAAGCTACGAACAACAATCCTTTTAACAGCTGGAATCGAAAACTGGATTGAATAAATACAATTCTTTTTCTTGAGTGCGTAAAATCTCTCTCTCTCTCTCTCTCTCTCTCTCGCTCTCTCTACATGTTGCTGTAGATAACAGAAGGCGCTGGTAAAATGACTAGGATCCAAAGTGTTGAGAGCTTTGAAATTAGAAAATGAAAAGGAGTCAAGAGGGAGCATTCCACAGCACTGCCCTGGTCACCTGATCTCTTATGAGGTCAAGGGTCAACTAATGAAACCTACCACCAGCTTGGCAGAGGCTTTAAAGAGAAACAGCGGCATGGTTTACAGAAAGAAAGCCCAACAGTTTACCTGGGGATACTTTTAGCAATTGCACAGCTGCTTTGAGATTAAACAGAATTCTGATTTGCTTGTGTCTCAAGTAGGAGAAATTTTGTTTCAGTCAATTAAATGTTTTCTTTATCTCACAGGCAAATGTGGCTTTCTCTCTCAACCGTCCTTTTCTCCAGCTCTCCCTCTTTTAATATCTTTTAACCCTTCTCGTTGTCCTGCATGATCCTCCTCTGCAGCTGGGGTCCGACTCGTATGACCGTGTGTGAAATCTGCAGGATGCCTCCCATGTTGGGAGATTTGTGGATGCAGGCCCTCACATGTCCCTCCCAACACCCCAATCTACCCAACACCCTCCGGAGCAAAAACAGATAGGAGGCCAAACAGAACAATGCCAAAGCAATGGCTTAATTCGCCTGGTCAGATTTACATCCCCTCCTGCACAGCACCTGCGCTCATTGTATCCCAGGACTTGGCTTAAGAACTTTGATGAACTGGTAATAAAAACTGGACTACGGGCAATCCGCTCTGTATAGATCCCCCCCCCCAATACTCCCCCCTTTAGTTAAAGATCGCTTTTTATGTTTGGGAAATCTCTTGTTTGGGACTTAGATGAAGAAGTCAAGTGAGGAAAAGCTGACATCATGAATGCCCTTCATGCCACTTGGTTTATGGCCATGCTGCTGACTATTGTAGCGAATGCTCTAGAGGACAAACGCTGAGCAGTAGAGCTTACCCTGCAAACATCTCTATGTACGTCTGCAGAACCTCAAATGCCGCAAATGTTTACATAGCACATAAGCCTACTCAATTGCACAACATTCTTTGCATCAGCCATTACAATAATAACTAGCCAGCAAGTGTAAAGGCAATCCCCGAGCGAGTGCTGGTTTGCAGAAGGCACATTCCTCTGCTGCTTGCTGGGCTGGCAGAAAAGTGAGAGGCTCTGCAGAGGAAAGGGGGGACTGCGAAAGAGAATTCCCAGAGAGGTTTGAGGAGGACGCGACTTGAGAGCAGAGCCCCCTTTTGTCATGGGACCTTGTTGGTGCCTCAGGGGCCATATGGACGCCTGTCGCTGTGCACCCTCACATCAGCCCATTCTTCACCGTCCTCCACCCCCTTCGCTCCGTGACAGGACCGTCCATGTGAATGAGTCATGGCCAGGGTGAAGTTGACCCCGGTTCACTTCTGCTAAGGAGAATCGTGTCTGTTTTTCATCTTTCTCTCCTCTTTAACAGTCTCCTTCCCCCTCTCCCCCCTGAATTCAACCATTCGTGCTTGTGTTGTTCATTGATTCTCTCAACCCTCGCACTCTCTCTTTCCTTTTGAGGCATCTCGAACACAGTGTGAAAACTTGGCAATAGACAGCTGCCCCTATAGCCCCCTCCTTCTCCGTCCCTCCGGCCTCTTTTCTGGCAGAACACCGGCTGTCAATTTGGGACTATAGGTTTGCGGCGCTGCCCTGACCTGTGGTGGACCCAGCGCTCTGAGGCGTCCTTATTTTATCCCCATGAAGGAGTGAAACTAATGGAGTCCAGAAAGCTGAGAGGTACTCCTTGCAAGATACTGCAAAGGAAACGACATTCTCATAAATGTTGTGAACAATGGGGGAGGATTCGACGTTTAATTTAGCTTTTCTTGTGATTTCCATAGCCCTTGACCATTTTGGAATCAAACACAACTGGCAAAAGTTTCATAACCTAATACAAATTCATTGTAAAATTATTTTAACTGCTTATTTCCAATGCTTTTAACTAGGATTTGCCTTCCATCGTGTGTCTTTTTTTAACATTAAATTTCTTATACGAGATTCCTCAAGCTTTATCACTTTTAGTAAAAGACTATGTAAAAAACTGAGTTAGCATCTGGTTAAAAGTAAAGTAAAGTCAATGCCATCTTCTTCATCACTGCGTTCTGTCTTAATGACGAGCGAGTCCTCTTGTTGCAGTATATTGCGCAGATATTTATGGGGAAAATCCCTTTACTGAGTCTTTGAACTCAGTAAACGCTTTGTTGATCAGTTTTTGGCCTTAGTTGCTATCTTTAAATGACTGAGTTGTGTTATGCTAAATATAACTTTATTCTTTAAGTCATGGTCCACATGTGTTTATTGCACACGGAGAAAAATCTGAATATCAGACTTTTTTTCCAGCATTTCAGAAACACCATGTATCCATATACATGGCACAGAGCACAGAGAACAGTTTGTTTGTCGTTAGTGAAGTCGAATGGGCGGCCCTGTTTGTATGACAGATATTCAAGTATTCCACAGTCCCATTTGACTTTTGAACAGTTTGGTATACAGAGGAGTTCATGGTTGACTTAAAGACTGCAAACAAGTGTAAATCATAACACATCCATCACCGTGCTTGGTTGGTATGACGTGTTCATGCTGATATACTGTGTTTGGTTTTCTCCAGACATGGTGCTGTGCATTATGGCTAGAACTCTCCATTTTGGTCTCATCTGTCCAAAGGACATTGTTCCAGAAGTTTTGTACTTGCTGATAATCAGTTAATTAAGTGCCGTGTTATTAGCAGCACCTGGCTGACTTACCCTCTTAGATCCTATGGAAGCAGTAAGTGTGGACTTAATTTCTCACAAGTGTGCAGAATCCCAAGAAAACTTTCTTTTTTACGTGACAGTATATCCAACTTTCCCTCACTCACTTTGATCTAGAATCTCACGTTGTTACATGGTGAAGCAATTTTTAACGATTGCTGCAACAAAGACTAAAGTCGGTTGGGTTACAGATTACACTCATCAGTAATGACTACAATCCGAGTTCTGACACAATTCTAAGATGAAGTGAATTTAAAAAACAAACAAACTTTAAGATATTATAATGCATCACTGTGGCTCATCCATCCATCCATTCGCTTCCGCTTATCCTTTTCAGGGTCGCGGGGGGCGCTGGAGCCTATCCCAGCTGTCATAGGGCGAGAGGCAGGGTACACCCTGGACAGGTCGCCAGTCTGTCGCAGGGCCAACACACAGGGACAGACAACCATTTGCACTCACATTCATTCACACCTAGTGACAATTTGGATTATCCAATTAACCTATCCCCACAAGCTGCATGTCTTTGGACGGTGGGAGGAAGCCGGAGTACCCAGAGGGAACCCGCACAAACACGGGGAGAACATGCAAACTCCACACAGAAAGACCCCGGCCTGATGTTGGAATTGAACTCAGGACCTTCTTGCTGTGCGGCAACAGTGCTAACCACCGTGCCTCATTTCAGTATTATGTTTTTGAGTCATGGCTGAATGAAGCTGTGAGGACTACAGTCTAAAGGCTTTACAGTCTACAGTCTTGGATTTATTAAAGATATATTTAATTAGATTTAATCTATTTGATCTATTCCCCATATGGAAATGTTCCAAAGTTACTTATGAAAGGGAAACCAGCTGTTTCCATTTTGCAAACTTATACTGTAATGTTTGGTTTCCATGTGTGCTACATTTCAGTAGCCTACTTTCTAAAATAATACACAGTTAGTAAAATCTTCTAATTCTGGTAAAAGTGTGTTACTTAAAATATTGAACACATTCCAATTTTTAGCTGTAGAGGTGCTGTACAGTAACACACCACACTCGTGGTTCTGGTTACAACGTTTTAAGGCCATAGGTGCAGTTTCCTGCGCTCTCAAAACAGCCTTGGAAGTTCTTGGACAGCCGTTAACTAGCACATAACTACATGGCCTTTTGTGCACAAAAAAAACAAACTGACAAATGATTAGAATCTTTTCACTGGAAACAATGGATTCATTCAGCGGGACCATTAGGGAGACTGCTTTAGACATAATGCTAACATCTGGCCACTGTTTAGATCAAGACGTTATTGCTGCATTAGCTGATTACTTGTGCAATGAGGGCAAGCTATACACACATGATTAGCATACCATGATCTTATTACATTGTTAGCCATCCAATCCACTTGTCGGTAGACTAGTGTTATCATTTAATTGGAGTTATGACTCTCACCATCTGGCCAGATTATTTGGAAAATATGCTCTCCGCATATTCTTTAGGTAAATATTTATTGTTCCAGCTAGTTTCAGCTTACTGCTGTTTGGTGCTGTGCAGGCTGTGTACATGTATTCATAGATCAGCAAGAGTGCATCCTTTCATTTGACTCCTTTTATGCTGCCCTACTAAAATGTAGTCGGCCTTATAGCCACCAGTTCCAACTGGTTCACAGCCGTGTGAATTACTGACTTAGTAAAGACCCAGAGACACAATATTAAGCCATAATGATCACTTACAAGCAGGATTACTGACAAACAGCTTTTGCGATAGTGACCACAGTCATTGGCTTTTTATTCAAAATTGTCCACAAAACACCAGATTCTAAATTCATTTCTTACGGCACTTACTGAAATTAAACAGCCATATAATGACTTTCTGTCAAGGTCAGATCACTTTTGTATCCTTAGGGAGTGGTGGTAAGGAGGGCACTAATGGATGGCATTACCCAGTAACTCGATCTTAGATGAATGGATGAAAATAATCTGTTGACCCTAAAGCCTGAACCCAAGGACAATGTGAATGTATACTGTAAAATCGATGTAAGTTACAAGAAATACTGCAAAAATAGGCACAAACATACGAACACTGGCAATGTGATGAACAGTTTGAACAGGTTTCCATATTGTAAAATGTTTTCTTATTTACATTAAACTTATACAAATTAATAAATATATGTAAGGAAAAAAGCTTTTAATTTATGTGCATGTGTGTATGAAGGGGTGTGATATTAGGTATCCTAGGCTTTTGGAGCATGTGGCTACAGGCCCGTATGCTTGAGGATGCTTTCCTCCAGTTTCAGGTAATCACTGTACTCCTTCAAGTCCGCCTCCTCGCTGTCTACCTGGAATGTGACTGGCTTGTCAGGCTCCTGCAGACAAAGCCAGAGAAACAAGCTTCATCATAAACAATAATTACGAAACAATAGAGCACCTAATCCAAGATCTCAGCGTTTCCCATCGTAGAGGCAGAAAATTACATTGCCTCTGAATTTTACTGAACTGAAATTTTATTGAAGGATGCAAATATTAAATAAGATGACACTTTTCTAGTAAAATCTGGACTGTGCCCTGCATCTGTGTATTGCATGCAGGGCACAGTCCTTTAAAGAAAAAAAAAGGAAAATTAGGATACTGTGTGGAAAATTCCTGATACTTTCCTCCCACAACAGTAAACCTGACAGTATTGTTCATATCATATTTAAGCTGTGCCTTGTCCTTATCATCCATCTAAATTCAAATTGCCGTAGATGTTTTAAAGCCAACAGCAGAAAGAAGCTGGAGGTGAACATGAAAATTCATTCCTGTTTAGAGGAATTAAGAGAAAGTATCCACTCCAAGTGACATTACTAAAGCAAAACAAAACTTTTTTGGTAGCTGCCATGCAGCCTAAGATAGAACCAGTTAGCCACTTAAGTTTGCTTCTATACTTAGCAGGCAGACTGTCAGGCACTGCCTGTCAATAACTACCCTATCCCCAGTGCTTGGGATCAAATAACGATGTGAATGAATTAAACATAAGCGGATAGAAAATGAGAGAGAGACACAAAAAGAGATACACGAGTGCCTTCTTCATCTTTTCCAATGTCAACTTTATACGTCCACATATTTAGCTGGGTCAGTACTAAAACTTTTGTAAGTCTGCTGAAGATTCTGATCACCAATGCAGGGAAGCTTTGTGGGAAGTCACGGTTTAACTCAAGGACACTTTCACTGTAGACAAATGGCAAAGGACACAGGGAAAGAAAAGCTTTAGTGTTCTCCTATCCTTTCTCGTCCTTCATTTTCATTTCAAATCTAACCATTCGTTGTGCGTCACTATGGTCTGAACTGTCAGATCTAGGAAATTACAAACACTGGACACAGGACAGGACATCTTTCCTCCCTCTCAGCTGCTGTTGAGCCACCTTCCAGTCACACTGATGGAAACTGGCACCTTGAGACTTCTGGGAATTCAGTTTAGAATTAAAACCTACTGCTCACCACTTGTGAGCTGAGGGAGCTGAGTGTAAAAGCGAAGCTCTCAATTTACCGGTCGATCTACGTCCCTACCCTCACCTATGGCCACGAGCTGTGGGTAGTGACCGAAAGAACGAGATCGCGGATACAAGCGGCAGAAATGAGCTTCCTCTGAAGGGTGGCTGGCCTCTCCCTTAGAGATAGGATGAGAAGTTCGGCCATCCGGGAGGGGCTCAGAGTAGAGCAGCTGCTGCTCCACATCGAAAGGAGCCAGCTGAGGTGGTTTGGGCATCTGACAAGGATGCCCCCTGGGCGCCTCCTGGGCGAGGTGTTCCAGGCAAGTCCCACCGGGAGGAGGCCCCGGGGCAGACCCAGGACACGCTGGAGAGATTATATCTCTCGGCTTGCCTGGGAACGCCTTGGTATTGCCCCGGATAAGCTGGAGGAGGTGGCTGGGGAGAGGGAGGTCTGGGCCTCTTTGCTTAGGCTGCTGCCCCCGCGACCCGGCCCCGGACAAAGCGGATGAAAATGGATGGATGGATGGATGCTCACCACTTGTTTCTTGGACTCGCCTTCCTCCTTTCTCGGTTTCGCCCACAGTTCTTCCCACTCCAAATAATCCTTCAGCCTGTCATTCTCTTGGTCAAAGAAGATCTGCATGTTTAAATCCTGCATACAAACAAAGCAAAACAAGACAAAGATACTAGTTAGCAGTCAATAATACTGTAGCAGCCATTAAATACCTTTAAGAAAAATAACACATTTTTACCGCAGTTTCTTAACATTACACAAGGGTCCAAGCAAAACAGACAGCTCACAGTCTTCTTACCTCATTCTTAACCGGGGAGCGGAGGGCCTTTGGCACATTGAAAACACGTAGCACTCCAAGGTTGTCAGCAACAGCCAGGTAGTGTTGTTTGGCTGTAAGTACAAAACAGTCCATTAAATGAGTTTTAAGGTTCAAAAATCGTATCTGTCCTGAGCACCTAATATAAGCCAAGAACTCACAGGCGGTGATACAGGGTTTGATGCAGGTAATTCTGGTACTGGCGACGTGTTCATGGACGTGTGTAGGTTCGCTGGTGTTTAGGAGCAGGTTCCACACCTCAATACTGCCATCATTTCTCCCAATGAAGAAAACCGCAGATCGGGAGAGGGACCAGCATGCCGCACTGTACTCTTGCTCAGAGCTTGGTCCCACGAAGATTGGGCCACCCTGGATGTTGTGGTTTACAAGAAGTATTTAAAAAATTTTGTGCGTTCTGAAGCATTTTAATTATTGAATTATGTGCTCCAATTTTGTCGATTGAACTTGTGGTATTTTACTTGTGTGTTACTTAGGACGAATTAGTCTGTGCATGGTTCCCATTTGGACGTGCTTCAAAAACCAAAATTGACAGTTTTATCCAAAAACCAAACAAACAAAAAAACGTGATTGCTAATGCTGAGGCTCCACAAACCATACATGGCTGCTACATCCATTTTTTATGTACAGTCTATGTCTGTGACCAACTGAATAAGTGTGAATAGCTTTGCTTAGTTTTGCAGTTTAAATGATCAAAACAGCAACCAAGAAATTACGTAATTTGAATTGTCTCAATTCTATGTGATGTATGCATACGTCATGTGAGGTAATCAATGTTTTCTGTTGCAGTACCATCACACCCTCTTTCCAGATGGCAAAGTTCCAGCCTCCTGTTGTCAAAAGAATGTCTTTGAAAAAGGGTGATCGCTGCATTGTGTTCACAAACCAGGCATGAGTTCTAAAACAGAGCAGGGGCTTGGCACCTGGGAGTGAAGTGAGACAGATGGAGAATATGCACAGTTTTATTTGACAGTAATTTCCTTCCAGGGTAATCATAATGCAAAGGAGCAATTAACCCTGTAAAACATTATGGTCATTACATTTGCCCACGTTACCAAACTAAATAGTGGGTTTAATGTGAAAGTAGCAATCAAAGTCATTTCAATAAATTGGGTGTAATTGTTTTATGAATCAACGTACTGCTGTCAGTCTGACAACTGAGCACTGGTGAGCCATAAAAAACAGAGCGCGGCAAGCCCGACTACTCACTGAACTTTCGTCCAAACTCATCTTCCTCCAGTTTCCAGTCAGTGTAGACAATCTCTCCTTCCTGTAAAAAATGAACATAAAACTGTTTATAAATGTATGTATGCGTCTTCCTTATTTCAGTTAAGTTGTAAAGTATAGTACACTCCTTAAGTGGCATGACAAAAACATGTGCAAAAACCTAATAAAAAAAATCATTCATTATTGGTTATGCCAACTTGAGATGAACTTCAATGTAACAAAAAGAAGTCCAGCTTGCTCACAAGCTGAGTAAAGTCAAGAGTTAAGTTAAAAGTTAAGCAGTCAAGAACTTAACTGTATTTTTTACTTGCTCTATGTTGATATCATTTGAAGACATTTTCAAGTTTCAAGTTTTATTGTCATGTACAGATAAACAATGTAGCCACATTTAACCATAATGAAATGTTTTGGCTCGTGCTCCTCTGCCTTACATGAGCATATAGAGAGTGTACAGTTTATTTAGAAGAAAATAACAGAATTTTTACCTCTGTTCCAACATAAAACTTGGTATTGACATCGTCCAGGGTCTTGAGCGTCTTGGCTGAAGGTATTCTGAGTTGACTGTATTCTGGGAGGACCTCTGCGCCATCATTTTCATTATCTTGTTATGTAAGACAAAACAGGAAGAGACGGTAAAGTAAGAACAGGTTAAAAGTTCAACTCATTGTTTTTTATTTATTTATTTAACATTTCAGTGACCTGAGAGAGGGAGCCTGGTGCTGACGTGGGACTAAAATGTTCACAATACTCAGCGCCTTGTTACTAGACAAGTACAAATATTTCAATAAACTCAAATAGGGGAAGAAGAATAGGTGACAACTAGCAGATTTTAGGAAAAAGAACATCTGCTTTATTCAAATGAAGGAAATAACAGCCTGCAGTGGTGCTGTAACTTGACCGTGAACAAGACGACAGAAGTACTAAAGCAAGTGAGGTGGGGAGGGGGTACAGCCGAAGTGAAAGGGCTGGTAAGAGTGGATTTGAAGGGAGAGAGAAAGAAAAGCACAAGAGGTAGAGGTAGGAAGGAAGCCTGTGGAGAAAACAGGGACAGGAGGTAAAAGGTGGAGGGGCTGAAATAGGTTAAGCTGGTAGAAGCCTTTTCCATCACAAAAGCCTGACTGTCTGCCAGAGATCATGTGGGTCTATCTGTTCACAGCCCCTTACCTGTGGACCGCTCTCGATCAACTCTCACTCTTAAAGGTTAGATCAGATTACCAAACCACATGTCTTCTAAATCTATTTTCTCCCAGTTAAGATGTGTGTAAAGATATGAGAAAGATGATACAGGAACAGCTACAGACAGTGTTTGACTTTGCTTAATCCCCATGAGCGCCTGCTCACAATTTATTTCAGTGTGAAAAATCATGTTAACAAGTATATTGTAGCTTTTTAAATGTTCAGAAAAATGTCAAAAGGCACAGAAGCAGACAGCAAAGACCACCCTCAATCAATGTGAGTCAGATATCTTAGGTAACGCTGCAGTATTAATCACACAGGGATTCATTAAAATCGTAATAACAGACTCCCTGAGGGCTGATGAAAAAAGAAGCAGATTTATTGCTTGAGTTAGTAAGCATATTAATTCTATAACAACCAGCCACCAAGGCTGTGTTTATGGAAGCCAGACAAAGACATGTCTCTTCTTGACCAGCCAGGACACACATGATCATCTTCTGGCCCTCAAGGAGTCTGAGCAGCATATTGCAAAGAGCTGACAGTCAGCAAAGCCAATGGTCTGCAACTATGGCGGCCTTGTTTTGGAAGTATCGCTTAATAAAGTGCCATGAAACCTGAGGAGAGACAAGACAGAGAGAGAAATAGAGTAGCTCAGGGCCAAATGAGCCCTGCCCCACTGATCACTGTGCTCAGCCATCCAAAAGAGAACTCAAGAATCCAAAACTCCCTCAAAGAGGTCAGGAGACATGTCTGTGATGCTCACTGTTTGCCCTCCTCACTTACTTCAGTTTTTAACACATTCTGTGCCATTCAGATATTATAAGAATTGTTCAGGCACATAAAAGAATAATTGCTCTTTACCTTTGATATTTTGAAGACACAGTGAGTGTATCTTTCTATAGTTTGCGCTTGAGCTTTGCTTCAATACTTTCCTCATCAAAACTGTTATATGGACAACAATGAAAATGAGACTATCAGCTACAATGGGGAAATCATTTCTCTAATTGTTATGGTAGTTTAATTTTAATGGAGGGCACACTGAATATAAACCAAAAATCCAGAAAACACTTTATATAGAAGTTATAAATTGATTTTGAAAGAAGAATTTGATCCATGACCAAAGAGCCGTCCATGACCCATCTTTAGTGTTCTGACTGAGGAGAGGATGTTTGTGTCCAAGATTTTACGTTACGTTACATTGGTCCCTCAGTGCAATGAGTTTGCCCTGAACCATTAGCAGAAAAACAGTCCTAAAGCATGTTTACATCTCCGTGCTTGACTGTGGGGATGATGCTCTTAGTGCCATATGCAGCATTTCTCTTCCTTCAAACACAAACACAATAACTTGACCACAGTACTTTCTCCCATTTACATCCTCATTGGCAAATTTGACATGGGCCTGTAAATGTGCCTTCTTGAGCAGGGGACTTTGCGAGACCCGGAAGATTTCTGTCCATTGTCCAAACCGTTACCAATGGTGCTCTTGGTGTCTGTGGTCCCAACTGTAGCCAACTCCAGCCTCAACAGGTCTGCAGTCCTGCCCCTGACATCCATGGAGAGCTATTTGGTCTTACTTATGGTGGTGGAGAGGTTGGAATGGGACAAACAGATTCAGGAGTATCTGTAACTGACTGATTGACTGTATGAATCATACTTGTTATTAATCTCTGGCTCTCTTCCACAGGACGTCTTTTATCCTGTCTTCCCTCTCTCACCCCAACCGCTCAAGGCAGATGGCCCCGCCCCTCCCTGAGCCTGGTTCTGCTGGAGGTTTCTTCTTGTAAAAAGGGAGTTTTTCCTTCCCACTGTTGCCAAAGTGCTTGCTAATAGGGGTTCATATGACTGATGGGTTTTTCTATGTATTATTGTAGGGTCTACCTTACAATATAAAGCACCTTGTTGTTGTGATTTGGCGCTGCATAAATAAAATTGAATTAATCTGTCTGCCGCATGCAGACATGCAAATCAATTTATAATGTTTATGTATTTTTTTCTAGATTTTTGGTTGATTTTCTGTTTCTCTCCATTAAATTGAAGCTTCCATGAATATTAGAGACTGTTCTTTCTTTTCCAATAAGCAACAAATTCAGCAGGGGATCAAACAACATCTCTTATGGACAATCGGTTTGATTTGAAAGAGCATGTGAGTGAGTCAGCTTCCTAAAACGTTTGGCATCAAACAAAAAAACCACAAAGTATTTTGTGTAATTAAGTAATGTGACTGATTGCAGGAAAACAGAGAACGAGTATAGCAGACTGAAACAGACAAAGCCTTGCAGCCTCGAGGGTAAAAGCTCTTGCTCACCTGTGTTCCTACCTGTATTACTATTACAGGTGTAATGTTCTAGGCTGAACTTCAAAGGAGCATACTCTCCACTTGTATCAATCTTTGGCAGGGAAACCTGACACATGGCATAAAAGAAGATGGCTTTTATCACTTGAAGAAAAAAAGAAAACCTTATCTAAAACAAAATCACAGAGCATGCTCAAGAATCTACACACTGAAATCATTACCTAAACCCCAGTTAAATAAATCCAATGCACACGTAAATACAAATTAAATAGTTATTCAATTTAAGCCATTTTCCTTATTTTCTTGTAACAAATCTTTGTCTGCAGAATAATTACTGATGTGTAAAAATAACACTAAACATCGAATCATTCTTTTTCTTATGGTTGATTTTCTTATGGTTGGAAGTTGAAGAAAAAAGCTCTTTCTACACAAATCACAAGCTCTGTAATGCATCCCAGACATGAAAGTACCCTGAAGAGTGGTTTCCATGTCCGGTCCAGGTGTTTGAAAGTTGTGGGGATGCTATAGGGTGTCATCATGGTCTTCTGATCCACATCTTGCTTCCTGTCGGCCAGAAACTGGTTCTGTAGTTTTGGCACTCGCAGATCCCAAAACATGACACTGCTTTAGACAGAGACACAATAAGATAATGTGGAATTAAGAACCACCTGAAAATTAACAAAATTCTCTATCATCAAATGTTCATATTCAAACATGATTGTTGCATATATAAATGTGGTTATTGCTAAAAACAACAGGAGCAGTGTTTTGAAATCTTTCTGTCATTTGCAACTCCTTTAGCGCCAGTCTAATGACGCAGAGTGTGAAACACAGTCTGTATTCACATTGATACTTCATATCTAAACTGAATAACAGGACATGCAAAATGAAGTAACACATAAAAACACTAGTGAGAATTAGACTGCATAGCTATTTCCTGAGAAATATAATGATTGCCAGATACACTCATTTACGTGGTTTACAAAAGGCAATATTTTAACCAACTGCACAGCTCTTCAATATATTATTGGCTCAGTATGTTCAACCAGAGGAGAATGACTACAGATTACACCATAGAATTAAGATGAAACCGGAAAAATAATCCAGCGTGTTTGAGTGCCATAATATATATTCACCAATAGAAAGCTTTACAACTTTACAGTATTAAAAAGCATCTTTACAGTCTACTCTACAAGAAAAAAAAATAACTCTATATAAATACCTTTCATCTTTATGAAGAATTTATAGGTGATTTTTTCACACATATACATTTTATGTTTTAAACTTAGCTAGTAGCTGTTATGTCTTGTTAATCCAAGTCACTGATCTGAACAAAATTGTAGTGTTTCATTATTTAATTGATATGTGACTTGGCACTAATAGCCAGACAATTTGTCTGCCAACTACAGACAGTAAAACCAAAACCATACTCGAAGCTAGGTATGTAGCTTGCTAACTTTCTAGCATTAGCCTGAAGTTAGAATTCCATCTTCTCTAAGAGATCTGGTACTGCTTGAATTTTTCTGTATCTTGCAACTGTGTTTTTACTCTTTTCACAATTCAGCAATAAATACTTCTACTTCTTATATTCTTTGTATTTGCTTTCTTTTGTGTTTAATTTCCAGCGTTAGTTATAAGTCAGTTTGATTTGGAATTACACAAATATATACACCAAGGAACTTAAATTATGATGTATTTATTTAGCTCATGTTACGGCATAAGTAGTATAGTATTCCCATTTGGGTTGTTTTGCTTATTATCTAAATTTGTCGAGGTTTTGCTGTAATTTCATAATAATATTTTATGTATCCTTTTTTCTATGCACATGTAGAGGTGTGGCAAAGTCAAGTCAGTTATGATGAGGGAAAATGACTAAAACCCATTTTCTAAACGCTGTTCACTTCCAAAGGTTTTCTTTCTTTTCTTTTTTTCCCCCCTGTATTTGACCTTCATTAGAATGTCAACAATCCAGAGAGACTCAAAACAAGGGCAGCGAGAGAGAAAGGGGACGTGATAAAGCAAACAGTGGATCTAGTGAGTGTATAATGTATCCATCAGGTAACCAGAGGCCTTTGTTTGCCTACTTTGCAAATAACTGTATGTATTAAAAAACACACACATGTTATCAGCCACTAAAATCACACTTAGAATCAACATCCAAAGTACATACTGACAAGCAGTGAAAAGTAAGAAGAAAAAGTATCAGGAGTTATTTTTTTCATTAAACTGTAGAGAACTTACCAGTCAGGGGAGCAGGTGACAACTTGAACAGACATGTTAGAAATGTTTTGAACTGGAACGCCTGTCCTGGTCACCTAAACAGAGGGAGTTACAAAATCAATAAATGTCTGCATCAGGCTTGGTCTTGGTTCATGAAGCTGTATGGGTGGTTGGATTTTCCCCTGGGGGCACTTTGATGATTGCCTTATTTTACTTATCAAGATAACTGAAAGTGATCGATGTGATTTACTGCAAGTAACTACATAGAGGTAAGTGATAGGCACAAGTGGGAAACCAAATCTGGACATATATGGCTAGTAATTTTCTGTGCACACTTAATATTGGATTTCTTTGTAAAAGACAAAATACCATAGTCTTACTGCAGACAATATATCTTTAGATAAATATAAGTTTAGATTTGATTTCTTTTGACGTTGTGATTGTGGGGTTTGTTTTCCTCTGAACATATATTCTACATTGCTCCTTTTCTGTGCTCGCACCCTCATTTGTAACATTTTCTCTGCTTGCTATCTACTTCCCACTAATGCCCTACATCCTCTTAGTCCTGTTTATAGTGAATTGGCCATTAACCTGTCACCATTCCAAAACAAGACAGAGAAATCAGTATGCCAGTATGAGACCTGACCTTGAAGTGTGTGTTTTGTTACCATTTTGAGATTGGGGGTTTTAGTATGTTGAATTACGACACAGTGTTTGTATTAGATATAATTTAGGGAGGCTGAGATCTAAAGATTGCTTTTCTGAGACTATTGCTGTGTAGTCACACAAAAACACCTTTTATCCACACGCTAAACAGCAGTAACCTTGTGGAAGGGCTCAGAGTAGGCTCATGTGCGCCTGGTGGAAAAAGTAATTCCCAACAGTTGTTAATTCCCTCCAACCCCTTTGCCCTTCAGTCCCTCAGTACCTCAAATGTTTTCGGCAGCCACTGGACATCAGTAACTGGGGATTTGTGGCTGCTTTCTATGGAAGAAACTGCACAGTAGCTCATGACAGGAGTCTTGTTCTCTTTTTTGTTACCCAAGTCCTGTAGGGAAAGCAGACACGCGACAGTAATGTGCTGTATGGTGAGCTCTGACAATTCAGTCTACACACAAATTCAATCTAGACACAAAGACTGTACACAGCTGAATAACCACTGTAAAACGCACAAGCAGAATAATGAAATGCAAATGACGACTTCGATGTGTGCATGGAAAAACAAACAGCACACAGATAAATACACTCAAACACATTCTGGCACAATAGAGCCACTTAAAAAACACAATGATTATTTAATTTGTTTAAAACACCTCCTCATAGTATTGCAAGCAAATTTTAAACATATATCTTAGTCGTTTTGTGGACCTGCAATTGGATTTATTATGTGCAATGGAGCGAATAAAAAAAAAGTAGATAGAGAAGATGTTAATTTAAAATGTAATTCTTCATTTATCTGACAACCCAGTGACAGGTGGTGGTGTAGCACAGCTTTCACATCACCTAACAGAGCGTTCTAGTAGATACAACTGCCACTGTTTACACTGCAAACAGCAGGAAGGGCAGTGATCTGATTTCACTGTGTGTTATCTTCTATGTGGGGGCAAGAAACAAGAGTTATGTAACAGCTGGCGTATGTGAGCCGGTGCTGTTGACTCTGGTGAATAAAGGGCTAACAATGACAAAGAGAACAGAAGGAGGCACAGAGGGTGGGAGAGGGGAAGGCAAAGAGAAGGAAGCAGTAAGGAGAAGGATGGAGGCAGCTGCTCCACTGTAGTGGCAATAAAAACACCCAAGGTAAATCTGGGCCAGAGATGATAGGACACGAGTGTCTACTTAAATACAGCTGGAAGATATCAGTGCAGGTTAGGCTTTAAGTGGAAGCTTTAAGAAACTGTAAAACAAAACATTTTAAAACTATAAAAGCTACACTGAAATGAGCTAAAACAAAACAAAGTCAAAACTTACATATCATTTAATTTTTGCATGATTCAATGTGCATAAAGTTAAAAGATTAAAATTAGTAAAACAATTTTTAAAAAAGAGACTTTTTCATTTGATTCAAAATTCATTTCAAATTTATATGTTGGATTATGCAGAAAAAATATTATTGGGCAGAAAGGTCTATTGCTTTATTATGTGTTCAGGTTGTGTATCATGTTATTCAAAAGTAACTAATTACTTTTTTCAAGTAACTTGACTAACATTGTACAGAGCAGCATGTCTCACTGCATCAGCACTGTGACTATTTCAAAGAGAGTATGGGTACTTACAAATGTGTCAGTGTCAGAGTCGGAGTCTGAGGCTTTTTTACTGTTAGGCCGTGTTCCCTGTAAGTGCGGGATGTGAAAAGAAATGTCCCACAACACCACCTGAGACATCAGCAACATAAAATCGTTTAGTGGTGATGATCATTTGAGCCTGAGACTATAGATAATAATATACAAATATATACATTAGAAAAAAAACCCTCAAACATATCATATTAAATGCTGACAGAAGAGTGGCAACAGCATGCGATACCATGTTTATATTGAACTAAAATGGGGGCATGGGATGAGAAACTGATTGTTTTGATTTGTGAAGTTGAGACGCTGAGTGAAAAAGGAGCACCTTGCCATTCCTGCAGCCACCAACAATAACATTTGGATTCGAAGGGCAGAACTCGAAGGCAAAAATGTCATCTGGGCACTCCAAGAGCAACTATATATATATAAAAAAAATCAAAACACATAAAAATGAGCATACACATATTTCCAAGCAGAGGTTTCCATGTATAAGGAGCTTCCCAACGCAAAAATGTATTTATTCTAGTCTCTCATATGCCTACACTAGACATAAGGGGAAAAAGACAGTATGCAGTACATTTTTTAGCTTTATTCCCTTTTGTAGAAAATATTAATTATTTATGTTATTTATATGTCTTGTCAAAGTGCCACTGGTCCCAGAGGCTGAAACCAAATCATGACACATGCACCATTGAAGGCACACATGGAACTCATATTACTTTTGAGCGATTTAGCAGCTTGGTTATATTGATTGAGTGCTTGGCTCAAATCAATAGATCTTTTCAAATTTACAGCAGAAGAAAAATTACAGTAAAGGGCAAAGACTTAGAGCTAACTCTCAAACACATACATTTAAAAAAATGTTTTCTCGACTCCCGTTAATGGGTTTCTCTCCTCTACTTCTCATACCCGGGGGTTAGATTGATCGGGGAAGCCATAGAAGACAATGAAAGCAGGACTGTTGATGTACACAGTGGACTTATCCAGCTGCTCCTCCTGTTTCTTTATAAAAGTCACAGCTATCAGACCTGCCACATAGACAAAAAAACACCACACCCCACAATGTATCAGCTACATAGCAACAGGAAAACAGACCTGTGTTTACAAAGCCTTTTTTGAAAAATCTGTAGATCTACTCTAATTTCTACTTTACATAGAAGCCACAAATTGATAATGCATGTGCACTGATCACACTGATATTCTTTTTCTGGTTTTGTGGACGTCGATGTGTGTCTTAAGGTGACACGTTGATATTACAGATATTACAGAGCTTGTCAGTGAAGTTGAAATAACAGGAAAAGGGAGTTCAATTTCTTTTAGGCAGGCTATTGTATATTTGTACATATTTATATCATTGCCCACTAAGTGTATACTTTCTCGCCACAAGCTGCTGTTGCTGAAAAAACAAGAATTGGGCGAACTCCTGCCTGCCCAGGTCTGTGCAGGGGGTCAATAGTGACCTAATTTTTCCAACTAAAAAGTGAAAGAAAATGAATTATGATGATTTTAATGTGACCTGTCAGGGTTCTAACGATTATTTTCCAATGTTAATGAATGTCCAAAGTTTCTATGGTACACAAATCTTGACTTTATCATAAATGTACTCTATGCTATGTCTGTAGAAGTCTATGTACTTCACCATGGATTGTAGGGTGCCAGCTGACGCTGCTGATTTTCTTGCCCATGGCGCGCTTCTCGTCTGTGAAGGTCCATTGAAGCTTCAGACCTTCAGAAACCATCACTAACTGGTCAGAAGCTTCTGCTCCTATGCCCAAGGCCTTAAAGTCATCAGTGAACACATTCATTATGTGTGCCTGCTGAAGGGCATGCAAGACCCTGCAAAGTGAAAATGTACCTGTTGAAATTTGGACCGGTACTTTTTATGTATCATTGCTCACAGACAGCGGAGCAAACAGACAAACAAACAAACGCTGCTGGAAACATTTTTTCTCTCTCGCCTCGGCAGAGGAATAAAGTACACACAATTGTCTTAATACACCATCATCATATTTCCACTGAATATTCCTGCATTCATAATACTGGATGGGATTGAGTTATCTATGGCTGATATTTTGAGCATGGGTTGTTAAGAAGCAGATGGAAACGACGATACCATAAGAATTCATTTTACCTGGGGGTCACTGAGTTGACAAACTTCTTCAGTTTCTCAGACCTGAGGATGTTTTCTTTTTCTTTCTCTCTTAGCTCTCTTGGTTCATACTGGGTAAACACATTCCTCTGAACCGCCCTGTAAAATAGACAGAAGGCAACACATACAATAAAACATGGAACTTGCCTTACTTTTAAAACAATATGTTATGAAATGTGTTGCAGATTCACTGAAAGCATATATAATTTATATATACAGTGGGGCAAAAAAGTATTTAGTCAGCCACCGATTGTGCAAGTTCCCCCACTTAAAATGATGACAGAGGTCAGTAATTTGCACCAGAGGTACACTTCAACTGTGAGAGACAGAATGTGAAAAAAAAAATCCATGAATTCACATGGTAGGATTTGTAAAGAATTTATACGTAAATCAGGGTGGAAAATAAGTATTTGGTCACCTCAAACAAGGAAAATCTCTGGCTCTCACAGACCTGTAACGTCTTCCGTAAGAAGCTTTTCTGTCCCCCACTCGTTACCTGTATGAATGGCACCTGTTTGAACTCATCATCTGTATAAAAGACACCTGTCCACAGCCTCAAACAGTCAGACTCCAAACTCCGCCATGGCCAAGACCAAAGAGCTTTCGAAGGACACCAGGAAAAGTATTGTAGACCTGCACCAGACTGGGAAGAGTGAATCTACAATAGGCAAGCAGCTTGGTGTGAAAAAATCAACTGTGGGAGCAATCATCAGAAAATGGAAGACATACAAGACCACCGATAATCTCCCTCGATCTGGGGCTCCACGCAAGATCTCATCCCGTGGGGTCAAAATGATCATGAGAACGGTGAGCAAAGATCCCAGAACCACACGGGGGGACCTGGTGAATGACCTGCAGAGAGCTGGGACCAAAGTAACAAAGGTCACCATCAGTAACACACTACAACGGCAGGGAATCAAATCCCGCAGTGCCAGACGTGTTCCGCTGCTGAAGCCAGTGCATGTCCAGGCCCGTCTGAAGTTTGCCAGAGAGCACATGGATGATACAGCAGAGGATTGGGAGAATGTCATGTGGTCAGATGAAACCAAAGTAGAACTTTTTGGTATAAACTCAACTCGTCGTGTTTGGAGGGAGAAGAATACTGAGTTGCATCCCAAGAACACCATACCTACTGTGAAGCATGGGGGTGGAAACATCATGCTATGGGGCTGTTAAGGACAGAATGAATGGGGCCATGTATCGTGAGATTTTGAGCCAAAACCTCCTTCCATCAGTGAGAACTTTGAAGATGAAACGAGGCTGGGTCTTCCAACATGACAATGATCCAAAACACACCGCCCGGGCAACAAAGGAGTGGCTCCGTAAGAAGCATTTGAAAGTCCTGGAGTGGCCTAGCCAGTCTCCAGACCTCAACCCCATAGAAAATCTGTGGCGGGAGTTGAAAGTCCGTGTTGCTCGGCGACAGCCCCAAAACATCACTGCTCTCGAGAAGATCTGCATGGAGGAATGGGCCAAAATACCAGCTACTGTGTGTGCAAACCTGGTAAAGACCTATAGTAAACGTTTGACCTCTGTTATTGCCAACAAAGGTTATGTTACAAAGTATTGAGTTGTATTTTTGTTATTGACCAAATACTTATTTTCCACCCTGATTTACGAATAAATTCTTTACAAATCCTACCATGTGGATTCATGGATTTTTTTTCACATTCTGTCTCTCACAGTTGAAGTGTACCTCTGGTGCAAATTACTGACCTCTGTCATCATTTTATGTGGGGGAACTTGCACAATCGGTGGCTGACTAAATACTTTTTTGCCCCACTGTATATGTATGTAGAGAAAGCAGAAAATATTTCTGAAATTGATTTCATCTTACTTCCTTGATTTGAAACAGATGCAGTCTTATTATCAGGCTAGTCAAACCTGCACGTGCTTTCCCTCCCTACAGAACAAATCCATTTTAAGTGTACTGATTTGCTGGCCTACCGCTCCGTCTGAGCAGTGCTGCTCTGCAGTTTGGGAACAGCCTGCATCCCGCAGTCCCTCTGCATCTGCTTGATGCTGAATCTGCTGTCTTGGTAGGAAGGACACGCCACGGAGCGACACTCAGCCTCTGTACTGTTGCGGTCAGAAAAACAGACAGGTAACCCCGGTCTGCGCTTTAAGTCAAACTTGTAGCACAGCTGATGATGACAGAAGAGACAGAACAGAATTCATGAGCAAAGCAATCAGATCAGATATAAACATTTAATGTTAATTTGAATATACTGCAGTGCCTTTTCTCTGGTCTCTTTGACAGACTCTTGATCTACTTCCAGCTCACTGCCGAGAGATATCCATGGCTTTGGTTCTGGGGTTTTACTGACATCATCCTCCAACACTATTATTTCAGGTTGTGGGGGCTGCAGAACCTAAATACAATTGTAAGAATATATAATATAAAGGCCAAAATAACAGTAAAAAAAAAAAACCACACACTAGCAATCTTTACATGTATTCATACTTACAGCAAAATGCTTATGCTAGGGAAAGATAATAAAGTAGTACTTAAAGTCTTAAATTTTACGGAAAAATAGCCTGGAAAGCGAAACACCCCGGATGATATATGACCTGTCACTATTACTAATAACTGGTGCCACAAAAGCACTAGAAACAATTAACGACCTTTAAATTAAATAATATAAAACTTCTGTTATGTTACTGCTTATCAGTATACATTTTTTAATTATTGGCCTGGTCTGTCTAATAACAAACATGTATTGAGGAAAGAAAAAACATATTAACAAAAGAGAACCTTGTTACTGTAACCAAAACTGTTAGCTTACATTATATATTCTAGCCTTGGCTTCTGGTGTGAGAACCAGGTAAAAACTCTGTCCATAGGTGAAATCTACATCAAAAACAAGCAATATTTCATCCTCTGGGTAGTCCTGTCAAAAGAAAGTGAAAATCACAGCATTAATTTTTTATGAGAGTGTTAGAATACATCACAGTACAAACTACTTCTCCAGTAATTTGGTTGAGAGTGAATGTGAAAATGCCCAAAACCCTACAAACATCACAAAAAACGAAATGGCTGAAAGGAAAACTGGTGTCTCATTTGTAGATGACTAAAGTTGCAAAGTTCTGTCATAAATGCATAAAAGAATTTAGATCAGACAGAGAAAAAAATGAAGTTAAACTGGTTGCTTTGTCTTTTCCCACAGCTCTTAACTTGGGTCTGTGCATCATCACAGTGTCTGGCTGCTGTTGTCTGAGTAAACTATGCAACAATGCATAACCAGCGCCTAACCAGCACAAACTGCTTCACAGGGTGGAAATCGGACACTGCGGCTCTTGTCTTAATATCCTGTATGATGTCGTCCTTTTCCAGCAGCTTGTAAGGGCTCTGCTCTGTGACATCCTCATCAATGCAGCATTCAAAGAGCTCCTGGGTGGCTGTTGTCAGGACGATGGGGTAGATGTCATCAGGGTGATCTTCAGGAGCGTTCAGAAACAATTGAGAGAAGAAAAATAGGGAAGTTATCTGATAAAACGAGCTTTTGGGCTTCATTCCCTAAAAGCAAAGCTGATGACTGATGACGGCTCAAATAAATACTAATACTAATACTACTACTACCACAAATAATAATAAAAATAGTGAGAATAATGATAATAAATAATTCAGAACCAATTACTTATGTTTTAGAATATTGAATGAGACTGTATCAGATAATCAAACAATAATGATTTTGATATCAAAACAATGTAAACACTCAGATAAGCAAACTCTGGTATAAATGTTGGGATTTTACTGGCTTGTGGATACGCACAACAGCTGCAAAGACCACTGACATGTATTTATTCAAATATGCTTGGAGTGGGCCTGGAGAATGTGTGCAGAATTGGTGCATTGCAGTGCATTGTCCATGGGGACAAGTCCTTGTGGTCACAGCAAACTATAAGGCACGCGTACATCCACGCAGAGCCTCGTGTTCACCTTCCAATGAAGAAATTTAACATCCCTCAGACCCAGCGAACGCCTCTCATCCTTCGCCTGCTTTGACTCTACAAATATCAGTCCTTATGAGAAGTCTGTGCACAATGTTTAAATGTTTCTAGGCGTACGTTTGTATCAGAATGTGTAAAAACCAATAGGGCATCCCTCAAGACATAAAGTGCAGTTACACACATTTATTCAGGACTGTTATAATACGAAGCCAAAGTACTTTACCATCGCCACAACAAAGCTTTTCCTAATAAACAATCCATTCAGACTCTACTATATCTAAGCCAAGCACAGTCCAGGGCATAGTACAGTAAACAAAGCTTTGTATAATGATAGTTTTCATCCTGCTTGTGGTCTCTCGCTTCAAAGTCTTTCCACAAGGTTGCTAAGGGGACACTGGGAATGCTCAAGTACAGCTTAAGTAACCACTTCCCAGCTGGGTGTGTCAACCTTTTCCACTCACACCACTTAGGCCTCACGCCAAATCATTGTAGTGGAAACTCACACCCTTCATTTCACAGAGTCATGTGTCAACCAAGGCATTTGTATTCATGGGAAATATTTGCTTGGGAGACATAAAGAGTGTGATGCGCAGCGTTCCACAGCCCTCAAGAATGCAATTAAATTATATTTGTTGGCTGCTCCAAAAAGCTATTTTTAATTTGTTAAGCTTCTTTTCTCTTGCATAATTTACCCAGGCATTTTTAAAAGCATACCACAAGATATTTATACCAAACCTCAGAGCATTGAAATTTTAGCACAGTTTGTTTTCCAGTCTGCTCATATTAGTGAAGAATTTAAGCTTGAACAAAATACATTTATCAGCGTATCCTTAATGTCACACAATGTGCAGAAACCTGCATTTATATTTGAACTAGAAGGCCAATGTGTTGTTATTGTCACAAAGATTTTAAACTGGTTCCTAAAAAATTACCATTAGTTTTATGGCAAAGACAAGATTTTAGGCTGAGCCCAGGCTTGGCTTGGGCTCAACCTAATTAGGTCATGTTCAATTTTGTCACGTTCACAAATTGGACTTAAACTGCTGGAAGTATAAGATTAAAAGGAATAAATAAATGCAAAAAAACTGAGCAAATTTTGAAAGGAAAAATATTTTTTACTCACAATCACCTAATCTAAATTGAAACATTACTTATGCTGATGGCTACAAGCACTTGATCAAAAACAAGTTTTGGGGTTGGTATGTCTAAGAAAAAACCAAATCTAGGGACACAGAGCCAAGTAGAGAAGAGCTCCAGAGCAGCGGTCCCCGGGCCTCGAACCGGTACCGGTCCGTGAGTCGTTTGGTACCGGGCCACGCGAGTTGAGGCTCAGGTGTGAAATGTATGGTTTTCAGGGTTTTTATTGGTTTTCAGTGTTATTTTATTATCGTTTTGATCGTTAACTCGGTTTTCCTGGGTCTTTTCACGTGCGTTATGAATAAATCTTCCTTTTTTCGGTAATGGTTTTATTTTGTTGTATTTATCCGCGACACCTTAAAGGCCGGTCCGTGAAAATATTGTCGGGCATAAACCGGTCCGTGGCGCAAAAAAGGTTGGGGACCGCTGCATTAGAGGTTACACAGCAGTACACTTGAGAACATATCAGAACAATGCACATATGAAGGATATATAACTATTCACATTATAGGACTACTTCAAAATGCGACTGTTCTTTTGACTTGAGCATTGCTACTGGTAAACCTGAAACGGAATAATAAGGGTCTGATTAATATGCTGTGCTGAAAGTCAGCACATATGTAGGAGATAAGTAGGAGAGCCAAATGCTCAGGCTCTCTGAGTTCAAGAATAAAAATACAGTGGTGAAAAATGAACAAAGCCAGCTTTTTGCAAAAGTAAAAACACAATAAGGAGTTCGAATTTAATTTTCTCTCTTCAAAAGAAAAAAAATACAAATAATTTTTTTTCTTACCAGGCTTTTCCATAGGTGAAGGTGTCAGATTGTCCTTGACTGAATAGAAAGTAACTGTTAGTTGTTAGGGTAAATCAAAAACAAAAGTAAGCCTGTTTAGATTGTTTTGACAATGTAGACTTACACTATAAGCTGGAGACAGGTGGAATGGGTAACACAGGATATTTTAAAAAGGAACAACTCTGAGAACAATAATCTTTAACAAGGACATGGCACCATCACCTCATCGTAAAATGATGTGCTGATAGTATTTAACTGTATGCAGGTTTTCAGCTGTGGCATGGTGAATGTAAACCAAACACTGAGAATGGGGAATCACAGCTGAGCAGAAACCATCTGCAAGCACCAATGTCACTGTGCTGTCTAACATTACACTCAAGACCAAATTAAAACAATGCAAATAGCTTTTTTTTTCTGAGATTTTTTTTCTCAGCTATTTGTGTTACAAAACTAATTAAAAGTAATTCAGTTACCATGAGTTAAGAATCCCTCAACATAAACTTAATGGCCAATTCAAAAGCATCAAGGATTATAGGATCACCCTGGCTCTGGGAAATCCGTTTACTATTTTATTTACATGTCATGAAAGAACATCTTTCATACAGAGACATATACAATAAAAGCAAACAAATGCATTTAAATTCAGAAATTAATACTCCAGGACTCACCTTTTCCTTTAACACCTGTTTTTCTTGATGGACTTTTTTGCCTCTTGGGTGCCATCTTTGCTCTTTGGGCAGATTTATAAAGGGAAGAGAGGAAGTTTACACATTTTTTTCAACCAAACACATTCTGTACACAATTTTCAATTTAATTTTCACCACTGTCACTGGCATTAGAACTCATCCGCTCAGGCGATCTTGATGTCTGTCATTATCAAAAGCTCTGGTGACATCTTGTGGCAGATAAGGGAACTGCACTGCTTACTTAAAAAAAAGCTGGTGAACTCTGAGAATAAATGCTTATATTAATTTAAACAACTTACCCAAATAATACATGTTAAAGTTATTATTATGACAATAATAAGTTGTTGTTTAGTTGTCTTAATCAGAATTATAATACAGATTACAACCAGTGATAGAGGAAGTTTTATTATACACTTGTGTTATTGTATTGTGTTATATTTTGTGCATATCAATAAAATTTATTTAATTGGGCAACATGAAGTTACAGCAATTAGCACTGTTGCCCCACAGCAAGCAGGTCTTGGGTGCAAATCCATGACCTTTCTATGTGTAGTCTGTTGTTCTCCTTTGTTCTCCAGCTTTCTCCCACACTCCAAGGACATGCATGTTAGGTTAACTAGTTCTCTCTGTTAGGCCTGTAATAGACTGGTGACCTGGATGGATGTAGTCTAATCATCAAAAGTAGTAACAACATAATTTGCCCACTGGAAATAATGTTTAGTGATGCGAATATGCTCTGCCAAGAGGACGTTTTTACTGCTTTGTGTAATATTAGGAAACTTTATATATCCTCTAACAGCATCTAATTTAACAAGCTCAAATATTTTTCAATGAAAATTTTGTTAAAAACAAACTATGGGTGTGCACTTACAATAATAATTTACTAACATTATTTCACTTAATATTTCCTTCTGGAACAAAAATACACAAAAAAGGGAACTGGAAAGTATTGGGCCCATAAAATGCACTAACTCACGAAGATAAAATATTATTACAGTTTTGTAGTTTCTAAAAAGTTTTTTGTTTCATTTTGACGTTTGTTTTCAATACAGATTACTTTCTGAGTTCGCTTGTATTATTTGACAATGGTCAATTTAGGTTTTTATGCGTTTCCTAGTTAATGATAGTCTCATTTATTTCCTGAAATATGGATGGTATTTTAGTCAGTTTAATTTTAGTCCACTGTAGTACCAGTATCATATCCACATAGCTATCACTCAGTATAATCCAGAATATGTAAGTCTCGATTTAATATCATAAAGTATAACTCGTAACGTCCTGTTTTCTTTAAGGCTTACTTAGGCATTACAAATTAGAAGACATTAGCTATTACAGGCTAGTTACGTTAAGTTAGTCGTGTAGCTAGTTAATAGCTAAAGTCATCAAAAGAACATTGGATACGCAGCTTATTTTATGCTCGAAGATGCAACTTTTCCCCTTTACAGAAGAATGAATCAATATTACCGTGATCTTACACCGCATAGGCTTGATACCTTCTTCTATCTTCTTGATATCTTCTTCGCACTCACTGTTTTTGCTCACCAGTGGGTTGGGAACCGCTGGGTTGCCAATGGTTACAAGAGAGAGGGCGGGAGAACATTGACTGGCATTCGCACGAGCTAATCACATTCCAGCTCAACGAGGCTTCGCGAAGTGGTTAAAAGTTACCTGGGTATTTTACATAGTTAAAGGAGTTTACCGGAAAGACAAGTCTGGTGCTTTAGAAGTTCAGTCGAAGTCAGTGAGGTCACTCGCGATTGTCTAATCAAAGCAACAGTTTTAATTATGATTTTTAATTGAGAGGAATATATTAATTTTGACGCCGAGTGCGCGTCGTTGGATCCGCAGCGTTGGGATGCAATTACAAGTTGATTAACCTGTTTCGGGATATCGGTAAGTATCTGTTAATGTACGTTATGTACTGTTTTCCCGGATCTACGGGGTATGAGTTCACTCCTTCACGAGGAGTAATGAATAGCTGACATGTTCCCGCAATGCTGGAAGGCGACCGTGACTGTAAACCTGAGCTGTCTGTATTATTCAGCAGTACAAGTAAGCTAGAAGTCACTGCCTTCCTTTCTTCCTTCCTTCCCAGTCAGCTGTTAGCTAGTCATTAATCACGTGAAAGCTAGAGCTATGCATTCAGCTTGTGGCAAGTATGTTGGTTTGTTCTTCATTCTTAAGGATCAACAAAACAAAAATCAAGACTAGTATTTATTTCCCAGCCTGTGTTTTAATTCTTTTAAGTTTTCATGAATAGCACTAGGCTGGACAAAAATGTTACAATCTGCATTTAATCCCGTATAGCACATTAAAAATATTCATCATGTATCTGAAGTATAAAATGAACTCTAAACTATACACAAACACACTCATAAAGGAGCTTGCATGCATATCACCCAGATGTCAATAACTCTAGATATGGAGGAGTCCGGTGACTTGTATGATGTGCGTGAGACCAATGACCCCTCTTCTTGGGAGGACCAGCACCACCAGTGTCTGCAAGACGTGGCAAAAGTGGAGCGCCTCAGGAGGAAGATCAAGTATTACTTCATGAACCCCTGCGAGAAATACCACGCTCGTGGACGTAAACCATGGAAACTCATACTGCAGATCATCAAAATCGCCATTATTACCATCCAGGTACACGGTATTCTCAAACATGATCCAAACAATTATGATCAGTTCATTTTATTGTGATCTACTGTCCTTATAAGACTTATAATTTATAAGATTTATATTATAATTTTTCCCTACTGCAGCTGGTTTTATTTGGGCTAAGCAACCAGATGGTTGTCACTTTCAAGGATGAAAATCTGATGACGTTCAAGCACCTCTTCTTGAAAGACTATGTGGACGGAGGCATAGCTCCGTATGCTCTTTACAGACAGGCGGATGTTTATGATCACATTGAGTACGTCATTCAACAGGTGACTAAAACTTATCTATAAATAAGAAAATAAACTAAGAAGCTGTGAAATGGGTTTACTTTGGTTGTTTGAAAACACAGCTTTACATGTGCCTTAGTTATTGTTAATTATTGCTGGAATTTTACAATTCTGTATCCTCGTATGTCCAAGCGTCTTACAGGCTAAGCGTGTCATGGGATTGGACTTTGGTCATGTCGCATGAACCAGTATTTTAGTTGTGTTGATTATGGCTCATATAGTAAATGTGTTTTTAAATAACATGGCGGTTACATAAACCTCCTGTGGTAAAATGTTAGCAAAATGTCAACTACCTTTTTCTACTGTTCATTTTCAGTATCGGCTTCTGCACAACATCACATTAAGCAATCATGAATATGAGGAAAAGCACAGTGTCTACACCCCGCTGTTACTGTGTCAGGAGTTCTACAGGAATGGGACCATCTACCCTTCAAATGAGACCTTTGAAATTGATGCTCATGTGGACACTGGTAAGCATGATTAATATTTACAGGAAAGACTCATAACAGTATTGCTAAAATACACTGATTTACACATAAGCCAACTGAAAGATTGGACACTGTGACTCAAACAAGGACTCAAAGATTTTTGCAATTTGTAATAATATAAAATTATATCTATTTATATATCTAATTATCTAAAGTGTAGAAAAAATAAGGTGCTGAAACTACAAAGAATGATGTTGACACTGTTAGCAAAAATGATAAACTTTGCACAACAGTGCCTTCATTTTAACCTAACCAGCTTCATGAAGTAGTCACGTGGTGATGTTTGGGTTTGCCTTATAGAAAACTAACTAACTAAAGCCTCTTCCAGAGTAAATATATAACTGACACATATTGACAGCTAAGATAAACAGTGGACTAAACGACTACACTCACTACAGAGGAATGGCAGCCAGAGTCACTTATCCTACAGCTGCCACTGTAGCATGGATTATGCACTGGAATTGGAAGTAGTAAGAACACAGAATTCAGTTGACTGTAATCTGCAGTCTACTGACATCTAGTGGTGAGATTTTACACAATGCACCTTTAAAGTAATCTCATCACTTAACAGCACCTCAGATTAGTTGATGAAGCCTGCACAAATTGCAAATTGCTCCAAAGAAACCTCTGAGAAAGACTAATAACAGGAGATGTTATCTGTCCAAGAAGCACAGTAAATGGGCATTAGGTCAGGTAAAATGTATGGAGGATAATTTATCAAGGAGCTGCTGGTGGCTTATTTTGTTTTCAAGGTAACACTTTGACTACCTCAGCCTCCTGAAGTATTTCCCCAGTACAGTGTATAGTGGAAACATCAGTTGTTTTCAGTCAGCAAAAGCATGCCTCCAGGCTCTGTAATGAGTGTTTGACCGATTGGCGCCATGATTGAGGGCTGCATCAATACCTTTGGCCTTCACTGAAATCCAAACCTAACTGATGTTTGGGATTGGAATGAGTTGGACCGTGAAGTGAAGGAAAGGCAGCCAACAAGTGCTCAGCACTTTTGGTAACTCCTTCAGCACTGCTGGAAAAGCTCCAGGACACAAAGTCATGAAGGTGGTTTTGAGAAATAAACAGTGGAAGCTTTGAACAGCATAAAAAGGAAAACACATTTGACTTTGTTTAATTTATAGACAATGGAATCAGATATAAAAATAAAAAAATCCAATTAGGTCTAATGGGTTTATTTTGTTAATTTCTGTCTGTGTTGTGGCCTGTCTCTACTAGAGTGCCTCAGAGTTTATCCCCAGCCAGTACACGAAGCGCTTCCACATTTTAAATTGGATTTCATAAGGTACGGAAAAAACATTCGATGTTTTCTTTGACTTTGTTCCCTCGCTGTTGTTGCTGTATATGCATTTAAATCCTCCTGTCAGCTCATGTGCCTGCTCTGTCTTCCAGGTTAATATCTGTCAAGATTACATTTGTTCTCAAGGCAATAAATTTGCAGACAGTGAGACATCGAGAGCTGCCAGATTGCTACGACTTCACTCTTATCGTATGTCATTTGACTTGTCTTCGTGGCTCCGTGAGCATGAGTGGATCACGTCAGACTTTGACTCTTACTAGCAGTTATACGATGTATCTGATGTGTTGTATCACTAACGCTAACCCTTCACCGTGACAGTTACTACTTGTGACTCTGTACCTAAACAAAGTATAGAGAGTCTTTATTTCTGAAGTTCATTCGGGTAAACAAATTAGAGCAGTTTAGTTACACAGCAGTTGCTGTTTATATAATGAATGGTATCATTGAGGCCAGGCAGATAAATGCTTGGCTATCAAGTGTGGCTTTAAGACTGGAGTGCTTACTCTTTCCTCTTCTCCAAATACGACTGTTTGGTTAACAGATCACTTTCAACAACCAAGCTCACAGTGGCCAGATAAAGGTTGATTTGGAAAACGAAGTAGACATCAATGAATGCAGGCAATGGAAAGTAACTGGAGCATGTAAGTTAGATGAGCAGATTCTAGTTTGTACAAATTATCTGGTTGGAGATTTTCTTTTTTTAATTTTGATGAAAATTTTGAATTCCTGTCCTCTTTCAGATGGTAGAAGCATATACCTGACTGTGCTGTTTGACTGCCTCATCATTATAATGTGCATCATCTCCTTCGCCCTGTGCACGCGCTCGGTGATCACTGGGATTCAGCTGCAGCTCGTGAGTAAAACAAAGCGGTTGCTTTTGCTCAGACCTAAAACAGGCTGTGATTGTCTGATACATTTTTGTGTACACAAGTGCAAGAGAACGCTCACAGCTGATTCTACATCTGACTAGGCTCGGCAACATGTTTTTGGCATCATTGGAAAAAAAAGATATTGTAATTCAAGTGAAGGGATCTAGTGAAGTGAAGTGGGAGTAATATTGGCCAATCAGAGAGCAGATTAGGGTCCTGAAAGTCTATAGAGGAAGTTGGATGTGGCAGCTTAAGCAGTTGGGTGGGTTAAGCAGAGGACTTGTGTCTGGGTGAGTGGGATTTTAATCCTTGCTGAAGTCAAATCAGACTTATCTTAGCTCATACAAAGTATTTGCTTCTGCCTGAGCTCAGCTGGTAGGAGGGGCTTAGGACAGAGAGGGGACAACTGCAGGATTTTTTTTTTCAGCCTAGTGCAGCTTTTACTAAAAAAACAATTATTCTGTAGTATAACGGCAGATAAGAGCTTGCCGTTGTCAGTTTTTACTTTGGGTTAGATGAGTAACACTTGTCTATACTTAAAAAGTATTTCTTTTTAGTTTTTTTTTATATAGCTTTATGACTATTGTGGCAGGAAAATGAGTATCTAGCTAGTAGCTAGCTGTATTCTGCAACCTCTCCACCCTCCAGTGAGCAGACACAGAAAGACAGAGACAAGGAGAGCAGTGGAAAGAAAGCTCCAGAACAGAGCAGAGCAGTCATCAGGGAAAATGGATACGACATTAAGTCAGATGCAAGATGAAAAGGGGGGAGGTAGGATATAAGAGGTGGGTGCAAAGCAGGTTGCACATGCACACGGGCTGTGTACAGGTTAAAGCAGAATTTACAGTCCCCGCAAATGTGTCTGTCTGCATGCACATTTCTGTTCAGACATGGAGCAGAGAGGGGTTTTCACCCATCGTGCATGCACTCCGCCAAAATCCCACCTGTGCTTTAAGCAGATGGTACATGCGTTTATCACGCAGTGGCCACTTTTCATTGTTCTAACACTTCAGGTCGCGGAAAATTTGCTCTTTTCCACGGCTGACTGACGGACCAACAACAGCACAGGCAAAAGCAGCTCACAGACCAGTTGTACCACATACTCTGTACCTCCATCGATAACAGAGCTCTCTGCAGGTAGCCAGGACATCCCTAGACTGTGAACGCACTACCCCCACTGTACCAGAAATTCCACTTAATCCAACTGACTGTAACAAGCAGTCTCTGTATTTCATAGCCAGTTGGATTTGTAGAAATGTGCTATATCAGTTGATGTGGGCTGGAACTGAGATCAGCTGAATTGCTGGGATTACAGCTGAGCTTGACTTGAAGAAAATGATAAAGATGAAGATGAAATTTTCTTATGGCCGAAGTTCAGCTCAACTTTGACTTGATAATGTCCTGCATAAACACTTTTCTCACCACTCTTCAGTACCAAAACTACGAACCAAAGGGAACATTGTGTCCACCTTTCTGTGTCACCTGTTCATTTCCTTCAAATTCTCCCTACATATGTTATCATAATATCTCATTCTCAGAACTAATAATATCCAGTTCTAATATCATCTGAACTTCATTATTCTGGTTATTAGTTTTTTACGTGCTTGCGTTTAGATCACAAACAAAAACGTGTAGTGATTAATTCTCTTTAGTGATTCAAATTACAACCCACGTTTCTTCTTTTAAACAGGAGTACAGCCGTTACTGCAGGAAACACTTCAGCAAAGAGCTGTCGTGGTCTGACAAGTTAGAGTTTGTGAACAGCTGGTATATCCTTATTATCGTCAGCGACACACTGACTATCATTGGTTCCCTTCTCAAGATAGCGATCCAAACAAAGGTAATAACATTTTAGTAAGTTCGTCATTTCAATTGTGCTAGCCGTTATTATTTTCTGTTTGATACTACAAGTATTTTTTTGAGTTCATCATTCATGTTTTTTTTCCTTCCAGGTGCTCACCAGCTATGATGTGTGCAGCATTTTCCTTGGCACAGGCACCATGTTTGTCTGGATGGGGGTGATCCGTTATATGGGATACTTCAAGAAGTATAATGTAAATCTGTCACACAGTAGTAGATTTTTTGTTTTAATAGATCTCTAGACATGATTAAACATGTATAAAATCCTTTTTTATTCATTAGAAAGGGTTAAATAATTAGAAACATTTGTTCATAGGTCTGAAAAGAAGATGCAGCTTTTCTTATTGTCTTTGTGCATAACGGCAGTGTGTGAAAGACTAAAGCTTAATAGGACCTCAGAATACTTTAAGGTCTCTGAATGGACAGTTGTGGGAAAACTAGACCCAGTAAACCTGAAGATATTCTCGAAGAGAGAATGATTCACACACTTTTGCACATGTGTTTTTTAGATGCATTACCATGTGTTCATTTCCAGATCCTCATCCTGACACTCCGGGCAGCTTTCCCAAATGTTATTCGTTTCATCTGCTGCGCGGGAATCATTTACCTGAGTTACTGTTTTTGTGGCTGGATTGTCCTAGGCCCGTATCATGAGAAGGTAACAAGCATTGTACTTAACACAAAAAAGGCCTGCTTTACTTTACTGAGGCCAAATTAACTTTTTTAAAATCAATGCAGTGGGGAAAAAAAATTAACGTGGTGCTCTGTAAATGTCTTTGCAGTTCCGGACGTTGAACACTGTGTCAGAGTGTCTGTTCTCGCTGATCAATGGAGACGACATGTTTCCCACTTTTAAGAACATGCAGCAGAAGAACAGCCTGGTGTGGATGTTCAGCAGGGTCTACCTCTACACCTTCGTGTCACTCTTTATCTACATGATCCTCAGCCTTTTCATCACACTCATCACTGACACCTATGACACCATCAAGGTATTGCTACCTTTCTACTAACTCTGTCATTGGTTTTTGTGTTTTTTAAATGCACATTCTGCTTTGAATGCTGCAGAAGAAAGTTTTAAGCGCAGGTCTAACAAAAGGTTTCTGAGAAAGCCTTAATAGTTGAAATGGTGTCTGAAACGCTTAACAAGCATGCACTCTGTATCTACTGTCACTCTCCGACTTGCATCATTTAGCAACAGCAGCAGAGTGGAACCCCAACATCAGAGCTGCAGAGATTCTTGTCAGAATGTAAAGACCTGCCAAACTCTGGGGCATACAGACTTGACAAGAACAATAGCTGTTTCCTAAACTGCTTCAACAACAGGTAAATCTAGACTTCTGCTCTACAGCACTTCTTTGCTCTTTAGTTGATATTGCACCGCTTACTAGAGATGTCTGTTGGTAATTAAACTTGAGGTGCAAGTGAAAATTGGTCATATTTTTGTAACAGAGACTCTCCCCCCACCTTCCTTTCAGATGCAGGAAGTATCGAACTCAAGAGAGGCTGACTTCAGAGGCGTGACATGATTTCATTGTGGAAACGCATTAAAAATTATAATTAATGTGCACTTTATCCTGTTATAGTCAGCTACAGGGATTTTTTTAACCTGACTGAACCCATCTGGTTAGAAGTGAAGCACTGTGATGCACTTCTCCTAGTTTCATATGAACACTGTATGAAAATGTTGTTTTTAAATCAAGCACGTCATACTGGAAGTTGCAAATTCTAGGTAATAAATCAAGGTTCAATGAATAAGTTGAAATGTGTATTAAATGATTTTATTTCCCCATCATCAGGAGAAGGTATTAGTATAAAAGCTAATATTGTAGCATTTTACCCTTCACATTAGTTAATCCTCTGTAAAATCTTGTTACAATTCAAAAAAAAAAAAAAAATCCCATTTCATTTCACGGTAATAAGACAACCCATACATCTGTCAGCACAGTAAAATAATTAAGTCTTTTGTGTCTTTAAAAGCAATATCCGCAAGCAGATATTGTATATGGCTCCACGGTGCTGTAGCAGTGGATTATTTCCCAAGAGAAGAGTTGAGCTCCTTTGACAAATTACTGCTGGAGAGGTCAGAGATCAATTCAAACAAAGATGTTCCATTCTTGCATTTAATGAAGTTGTAAACAGACCACACACACTCCACGCTGCTTTAATGCATCTTCCTTTCATCGAATATGCCATCCAACTTGAAGCCTTGAAACCGAAGCCAAAATCCATTATTTTCTTTTTGGCTTATGATTTTGGAATACATAATCCAGCCACCAGTGACCACTACAACCATCTGTTTGCAGGAGTGACTTTATGCAAACTTCCAGAGTAAACAGACATCACTGGTAGAGAGGTCTCTTATATAAGCAGCCAACCAGTGACATCACCAATATTTAAAAAAAGAAAAAAAGTTGTGACCTTTCAATAAAATAAATTCCCAAGTCTTGTAATCATAAATTTCACATGATTTTTAAGTCACGATGCCAGTTTTAAGAGCTTGACTTCCTCGCAAGATTGCTTTGTATTCTTCCTGATCGCACAGGAAATCAGTCAGGGCAGTCCAAAAAGGCAGGAATTCCTACAGGTTACAAACTCTCCTTAAATGTAAAAAACAAAACAAAAAAACAAACAAACCCAAAAGCAAAACGCCAGAGCTTGTTACTTCATTTAATATGAAAAAAAAAACCCCGCTGGTCAGCGTCAGCCTAGTTTGGACTGGTTTACTCCAGAGGGAGGTGGAACCCGTTGCTCCTCCATCCTGTTGGATTGGGAACGCAGGATGAGACTGAAAAAATCCTCATCAGGAACAGTCGATGCTTTAGTTGTAGGTGGTGGAGCAGCACACCTCTGGTCATTCAGTCTGGAACCCTAAAACACAATCGAGAGTTAAATTATACCAACTGAAGTGTTTAGTGATGCTTTGCACGTATCAGAATTGATTAACCCCTGATTATACTTTTTTAGGCATAAAGCAGAAACTGGTAAGTGAGGAAACTCATTTCCAGGGTAGTGGTGCAGCATGGAAACTGATAAAAATTAGAAATGAGTGGCCTAATATTTTCTATTCTGAGGTCCAGTAGATTGTTTTGGCTGGGAGGCCTGCCACGCCATAGCCCATGAAAATTCTCACTTGACTGCATTACACTGCCTATCACACCTAGACATTAACTCACTTTTCAAATACCCAACTTGGTTGAAAAGTACATACATGAGTCCCTTTTTGTCTTGGATATTTCGTGGAATGAACTGGGTAATATGGTGCCAATTAAGAAGGACTGCCCTGCACTTTCAATGAAATGGCAATGCCTTGTTTAACCTGGAGCACAGTCAGCATGAGAAGACGGTGTACAGCAGTCTCTTGTTTAGTATAAATAATCCTGAATTATCCAACCATGTTCAAATTATCAAAGCTACTTCCTGGGACCTAAATTCATGGACCCAGAATCTAAGTGTTATCACATGGAAAACTTTAAGGGCATGTACAAGGCAGGACGTGATGCAATGAATTTTCTTTACCTGGCATTTGACTAACATGTCGAAGAAGACATCATCCCCCTCGGGCTGCTCAGAACTGGCCTCGAGACGACCATACAGGGAGGGTGTGCGAGTAGTATTTGCAGTGGGGACTGGGACTAGGAAGAAAACCAGAAACCCTTTACGTGATATTATGGGGAGTAATGAAAGGATAAAAGTGGGCTTTTCCTTGCATTCTTTACCTTGTGACTGGACTTGATCTGTGTTGGAGGTGGAGGGTGTACAAGGCTGGTTGGAGGTGTTGACACGTAAGCCAGGAAAAGGGGTCATGCTGACCCGTTGGTCGTCCAGACGGCGGGCTTGGGAGCTGGCCAGCAGCTCCAGGAAATGACCAGGATCCTGGTATAGTCGTTCGCGCTCTGAAACAGCTACAAACAGACATAATTATTATGTGTGTGAGTAACCAATGGAAGTGAGTTAACTGTTAGTTGGGCAATTAGCTACTCAACCCAACATTTACTCTTGACTTTGTACACGTCAAAAGAGGGCAGTATCTTAAAGCAATCCTCCACCCAAATGAAGTGTGCCGCTTCAAATATTCCTCGGAGGTTTGAAAGCTGGCTGAAAAGAATTTGCCCTTCATAGAGACTGTCGGGTGTGATAAGCTGGGACTCATGGCCGTTACAGACGAGTGCAATGATAACAAAAAGGCTCATAAACGCCACTGTGCTCACTGAAGGATAAAACCACAAATATAGCTTTTTGGGTGGAGAATCACTTAAGGTCATCTCTGCCATGAGGAAAAGCAACATTCAACATGTAAAAGGATAATTCTGTGACATTCACACCACAATACGCCAACACTGGGAGTGCCTTCTCTGTAGTTCACTCGTATATTACCTGGCACCTTTTTAGATATGGCGTGAACATCAGTAAGGACACAAGACTGACTCACATTTCTTTTCAGCTACAGGTGGGACGGAGGAGGGAGAGGGATGGGCAGGGAGATGGCTGTTGCCATCCAGGGTACACCTTTGCTCGTCCATTCTGTTGCCCTGGAAACGAGAAAGGACGTCGAAAAAGCTGTCCTCGCCGATAGTGTCCCGTGTTTCTGGCTACAAAAACATTAAAAATCTATAAATAAATAATGAAGCAGGTTTAATAACAACAGAAAACGCTGCAGATAACGGAGGTACTCAAACAAACAAAACAGTAAAGCTAAAACAATTAGTTAATTTGACCTTTGACAGAAAATTAAATCACTTTAATAAAGATGCCATTTGTGTTCTGGGAAATTTTGATGAACACTTTCTCTATTTTCCAACATTTTAGAGGCAAAACTGACTAAAAGGCAAGTGTGACAAGAGATGAACCTTTACACTCTGGCAGAGAGTGGAGTAGATGTTTACTGATACTTATGCATCAATATACTATAAACAGCTATGAATACAATAAGATAAGTATCCTGAGTGGTTTTCGGCTCCCTTTGTTAACACAGCCTTTCTTCATCTGGTGCACACAGTTTGTTACACCAACTGCGATGCAGTTGAATATACAACAGTTTCTCTGAGGTGGCACATCTAATTTCATCTGGTGAGGGTCCTGTACTACAAAGAGAGTTCAACATACATAGGATATCTTTGAATCAGGATAAGCAGTTACATATAACTGGTTATGAACTCAGCAACTTAGCCCAGGGTTTCCCAGAGTGCTGCTAGCAGCATCTGACCAATCACAACTTGGGATAATTGTACTAGCAGCAGAGTGGATGATTTTTACAAAGAAAGCCCCTTTTTTGTGTAGCAATTTTTCTTGTCTTATGATATCAACATACTCCAAGACAGCTGCAGGCACAGAGGACAAAAGCTTAGATTCACTAGTTTACAGTTTATTACTACAAGTGTTACATTTTGCTACAAATTCACTTAAATCTGAAACGGCCTGTATTTTAACAGACTCGGTATTGTACAGACAAACCGTTTCCCTTTAAGTACTTGGAAGCAGTAGGAAGAAAAACAACAATGAACATAAGACAGAAACTATGACTCCATGCTGCTACACAGAAACTTCCTCCCACAGCATTAACACTTTTGTGGGAAGGCATCTGCGTGAGGTTGTGTCACAGGCTACATGCTCACTTTGAACTTTTAGGCTGAATCATCACTGACCAGAAGCTCAGCGAGGATTCCAAGAATGTTTTGAGTGGGTTACGTCTTTCTGCCTGCTTTAACTTACACATACCTTCTGAGGCACTGGTGCTTCCAGCTCAGGCTCCGTGTCCTTGGTGCAGGTTTTGTGCTGGTCTTCCAGAGAGGATTTGTCATCCTTCTGCCTTTTGCTTTTTGTCCAGGGGAAGGGGAAAAGCTTACTGGAAGCCTTGACTGAGTTGTTTTTTGAAGACCCAGAGAACGCATCTTCCCCCCAGTCCTGTATATATAAAAAACACACAGAACATACGACTTTCTTACTGACAGAATTACAAGATCAGTCTTTTTTTTTTTTTACCTAGCACAGGCTGGGTGAACAGAGCAGAAAGTACCATTCTTTGCAAACCATTTTTCATGTAAAATTAACTCTTTTTTTGTATTTAATGTGTTTTCATTGTCAGAACAGCTGTTTTTTGTTACTCTGTTCCACTTTGTCTCCTAAAAATAGTGAATATAGTAAAACTAATAAAACTAAAAATTTGGCTAGCCTAATTTAAAGCTCAGGAGTTTGGACCATTTCATTTGTTATGGCCAGTTTTGAAATAAGACTGAGCACAGTTAGTTTTACGTACCGGGTGTGCTGGCAAATCTCCCCTTTGACTTTTGGGGGAAATTGGACTGTAATCCAAGTTCTCTTCTTTACTTCTGTTCAAGGATGCATACTTGGTCCCTGAAACAAAAATTAAAAAAAATTAGCCAGTGTGGCCACATTTCTGGAAAAACAATGATTCAGTGAAGCGTCACAGCATAAAGCTACAGGACACAAGCAAATGGATTTCTGAATCTTAACAGCATGGGTTTGGTGTTAAAGAGGACTCGACTCTTGTTCATGCACATTTACACACATGCAGAAGTGTAAAAATGAACTGGTTAACAAAGTCCAGATTTACCTGGTATGCTGGGGTAACCCTGGTAGCATCCTGTCAGAGCAGAGCTATTTGCATTGGTGTTGCCGAAGAGGAAGGGATGAAAGTTTGGGTTGGACTTGAGGCCTACAGCCAACCGTAGGTCTGACAAGTTCATCCTGGCGGTGGCCTCGCTACTTTTATCTCCGGTCTGCACCAATGACAACATTACAGTTTACTGTGAGCATACGATATATTTCTATTTCTACATCTGGCTTTACAAATACATATGCAATTATTTCCTGTTGTTCCCTACTCAACCAGCAGATGGAGGTGTGGCCCGATAAAACTCCTAAAAGAGCAGGAAAACTGTAAACAGTCACCTCTTTGGCAATTTCTAGATGTTTCTCAGCAAACTGCATGGCTTGCTCATGATTCCCCAGGGCTGTGTGGGCATTTCCTAGACTCCAGTAAGCTCTTCCTTCACCGACGCTGCAGCAAAACAGAACAGTCTGAGTAACTTCATGTGAAATTATGCAATAACGGGTAGTCATACATCAAATTATCACACACTGCAATTACAACAGCTGAGACTAAAATTAGCTCATGTGTATTTCACAACAATAGTGGGTATTTAACATTTCCACGCACAATTTGCTAAAATCTATACATATTAATGACAGCTAGTTTAAAAAAAAAAACCCCAAAAAACATTCTACAAGATTTACTCAGCACCGCCTATTTTAAACCCTTTTACATCTTTTTACAAGGCTAAAAAGAAAATCAACCCCCCTCAAAAAAAAGAACAAAAAAAAAACAACACAACATTTGCACATTATAAAATAACCATTGTTCCCAAATATCCTGCAGAGCCTTTATATAAAGCTCATCTATAAACACTTAACCAATTACAACATGAAATGACTGTAAATGCTGCTCCTTGGGACTTTTTTCCTTTTGGATGTTTGTTTTAACACCACAGCGGCCACCCACATGTTAAGCGCACAATCTGATTACACTTCTGAGGACAGTTTGGCAGCAAAGCTGACAACAACAAAAGGCTTTCAGTGGTATACCGGTCGCTAAGATCCTGAGCAATGACCAGATGTTTGAGGTGGTAATCGATAGCTCTCTCATAGTCCTGCAGTAGCGTGTAGGTGTTTCCCAGACTGTAACAGGCCTGAGCCTCCACAGCCCTGTCCTTCAAAACCCTGGCCAGCTGCAAAGTCCTCCTGAGGGTGAAAGAGAAGAGGAGGAAGGTCAAAGAATGTCTAGGGCGGGTGCAGGACAATGATTGTTATCTGCTCTTTTCTGTTCTCTTTGTTCTCATTTTCCAAGGACATCCATGTCAAGGAAGTGCTGGAATGACAGACTGACAAGTTACAACATTTGACAGTGTTCCTGTAAGTAAGTCATTAAAAAATACTATGCTGCTCATAAAAACTAGAGAGGAAGTGCAGCCAAAAAAACTCCTCCTAAGCTGCTGGGATGAACTCATCCTCCAGTGTAAATCACTTAGAGAACAAGAATCAGTTTAAACCTAACTCATTTATAGCTGTCTGTTCATGTGTAAAAGGTTTTAATGTAGCATTTATGGTACAAAGAGGAGAACAAAGAGAAGCCCTAAAAGTAAAAAGTGCGCTTTCAGCATTCTTTTTTTTCTGTCATGCCACAAATGAAGTGAGAAAGATGATGAGCCTCACTTGTAATGACCGGCCGCCACGTCAAACTGTTTGAGGAATATGTGTGCATTGCCAAGGTTGCAGTGGGCCCTCCTCTCAGCAGACCTATCCCCAAACTCCTTAGCAATGAGAAGGCGCTATCGAATAAAAAGGGTGCATGTTACTCTTATCTTATTAAAGAATGAGTTAAGCATCATAACAATACTGGCCAAGCTCCTAAACAAGCATCAAAGAGCGTTGTGAGTACTTCGGCACCTACCTTTTCATGTGCAGCTACTGCGTTTTCAAAGTCTCCTAGCAGATAGTAAGTGTTTCCAAGGTTCCCGTAGGTACGACCCTGGGCCGCTCGATCGCCTAGCTCCGTCACCAGGTGCAGGTTTGCTCTTTGTTCACAATAACAAGAAAATGCTCACTTATAATTGAAAACTGTGGCAGAAACACATGGCTGTTGTCTTAGGTTTCCTGGGTGATTCTGTGATGACTGACTGAGATTTGACAAAAAGACACTTTTCCTTTTGTTTTTCTAGTCGTCAACAAGAAACTGATCAGTCTGCGCCGGCCACTGGACAGCCAGACGAAGATTTGCTTCGACTTGGGTTTAATGCCAATCGGAGCTTGTCTGCTACTTTAAAAAAAAAAAAAAAAAAAAAAAAAAAAAACCTCTTGATGGACCATCTTATGACCTACATCTTGATAGCACAACCACCCAACAACTTAAGTAACTTTAGCAACAGTTTATTTTTTGTGTGTGTGTGTGTTTTTTTTTTTGTTTTTTTTTTAAATCATTTGAATGGATCAGTGGAAGATTACATACCATTTTTTCTACAAATCGTCTTTGTCTACATGTGCATGGTGGTCATTGCATAATGAAATAACAGCAAACAATCAAAAATGACAATTTTGATTAGAGCTGCATGGGACACAACAGTTTCAATGCCACTCCAAACTGTTCAGTTATATAAATATCGCCTGCCACTGATGCAAAGACATTGATGTTAGTCAGTGAAATGTGAGGCAATGGAAATGATTATTAAACAACTTTATTACAAAAAACCATACACCACCCTAGCACCTCAGAGCTGTCTTAAGCTCTATATCTAATCCATTCTGGCAAGCTCATTTTTTAAGCAACTTCCAACCGTGGCACAGTTCAGCGTCTTAGTCATATCTCATTGGGACCTTTGCAGTAAACAAAGCAAAATCAATGCTTAGAGGTAAACAGTGATGCCAACTCACTCGTAGTACTGCGCAGCTTTCCTCAGGGCTATCCTTGCCTCCTCTGAAAACTCTCCTGGCTCTGCTCCGCTCCAGCAGATGCTCTTGCCCTTGGCGTGGTAAACGTTTCCGAAATTATACAGCGCTCGAGCCTGCCCGACCTACAACACGCACAACAGATTTTCACAGACGGAAACCAAAGTGACCGGCGCTGTAATTACATACTTAAAATACACAGACACCAGACTTTGGTGCTTGCATGCAGCCTGCAGAACTATTCTAGATGCTGGTACACCGAGTCAATGCAGTCGTCACGTGTGCGCGAAGTGTTCTGTGGCTCCACAGCACGTTACGTGGTACAGTTGTAACAAATTTGGATCCATTTATGGTAATCACAGTATATGAGCAATTTAGTCACAGACTAAATGACAAAACAGTGAAAATAATTTAATCTTATGTTGCTGAAATAAAAAACAGCTGGGGGATGCTCCGCCTGTGTTGAAATAATAAATAAAACATTACCCACCTTATCATATATGGCTCTCGTGATTTCCAAATGTCTTTGGCAGCAAACCACTGCTTCATCATACCGTCCTAAAAGCTTTAATGTGTTTCCAAGGTTACCACTGGCTTTGGCCTCTCCAACTTCATCTCCAATTGTTCTGGGATTGTAATGAAGATTTAAAAAAAATAAATAAAAAAAATAAGCATTAGGAAATAATTAGATTGGAATATCAGTGTATTCCTTATGTGTATTAGATAGAAAACACAAGAGGCAAGAAAGTAATTTGCAGCTGCAAGCAGTAATACACTGGAGTCTAGTTTAGCAGTTTAATCAAGGAGGGGAGATATAGTGATTTAAAAAAAAAAAAAAGTTGTAGCACTTAATCCTGAATGTATTGTTAGACTATACGTGTGTGCGCGTGTGTGTGTGTAGGCTGACCAAGGTCAAAACAGTTGTACAATCAACTCAAAAGACTTAAAAATGAAGAGATTAGGTTGATTTGTTTAACAATCATATTTTAAAAATGTTCACCTGGTGAGTGTGAGGTCATGCCGATGGTATTCCAGAGCTTTATTATACTCTTGAAGGTGAAAGTAGGCATTTCCCAGCTGGCTGTAGATGGCACTGAGGATCTGGAGGTCCTCTGTTCCAACCTGGATGGCAGACTCAAAGAAGGACACACCCGCTCGGTAGTCCCCGGTCTTACAGAGCCGCTCACCTTCCAGAGCCAGGTCCAGACATGATGACTCCATCCTGCAGGGAGGCGGGACCAGGCGAGAAATCACAGTGTGTTTAATCACAAGGCTGAAATACCTTACTAAATCAGAAGGATAACAAACCAGTTATAATTCTCCCCTTCCCCCTTACTCATGCTGAGCCACAAAACTACAACTCAATACTCTGTCACGTCCACAGTCCCGAACATAAGTGTGGACACACTCATCCATTCAAATGTACGGTACTGATTTTTTTTTCTTCCAAATTACTACCGGTAAAACGGATTACTCTTGACTAGGTTTTGATTAACCAATCAATTTCCTAGCATATTAGAAAAAAATATTCATCTACTCAAAAATGATGTAAAAGAGCAGAAAATTATCATTTAAGAGAATCTGCTGCCAGCGAGGGGAAAAAAAAAAGATGCCAAAAATTCCATTTTGGTTGTTTGAATTATTCAACAGATCACATTTAGCAAAAACCTTTCTGAAGTGACTTAACAACAAATTGACAAATTGTTCAAGCAAAATCTGAAACAACCACTTTTTAAATTGCACGAATGTCCTTTACTACAAAGAAATAAGCTAAAGTGCCACCGCGGAGAGATCATCTGTGTTTTGAAACGGGGCCAAATAACCTGGAGGTTAGATCACTCAACTAACACATGAACTCATCTCACTGGCTCACTGTGGAGATCCCTTTTTAACAGTCGAATTACCACACAACACAAGAAAGAGAAACTCCAAATGAGAAGCAGGAAAAACAAAACAAAAAAAAAAAAACCTCCAGTCTGTGAAACCAGACCCAACAACTATAATTCCAAAATAGGACCAAGCATTTCCTGTCCAACTCCTAAACTGCCACATTTACCCTGAAATGACAACGTGTACTTTACATTTAACCATGACATTAGCTAAACTAATAAGGTCTAACATTTTTGCACTCTCAATCATCTTTTACTTTTTTCAGCTTCAAAACTGTCAATGAAACAAAACCGAGAGGGGAAAAAAAATCTGTCATGAGCAAATGCACAATAAATTTGTAAAACAAATCCAGTCATGCACGGCTGCAACAGTTTCACAACTACAGCATTAACATGACTTGACTTGTTGATTGATACTAAATTTGGAGGAACAGCAATATTGCTCTGCATTAAAACAAAGCGGTTTACTTTCATGAACTGGGTTAAAATTTGTGTGTCTGCCACAGGAAAAGCACACACATGCAGGCATTTCTTTTTAATCAGAACAATCACAGGTTTATAATTACCCTTGCACACTTGTGACCCCATCTCCCAAAGAGACCATACCAGTTATCCCCCGCCCCCTCAACCCCCTCAGCCCTCTGAGGAAATGAACCCACATTCTGCTGTGTTGTCTGCAATACTATTTGGTTTGTTAGGTTGCTCCATTCAGGAATTAACAAGTAATTTATGAATGGCAAAATGTGGTTTCATAGGATTCATTAAAATAAATAAATAAACAAACAAACTAATATATCTTCATCTGTGATGTGCTGCATTTACTTTCTAAACTTAGACATTTCCTCTTCTGAATGTTCCATGGCTACTTGAGCACACTTTGGTTACAAGAATAGAAGTATTTAATCTCAGCTAGAGAGCAGAGATGTTCTTTCTAAAGGTCAAAAGTAATGTAAATAAACTAAACCTTTTCTTACTAAAGCACTAATGCATTAAAAAAAAAGGATGTCTTTATTGTTTACAATATGTTGAAGACTTTAAATTCCACAAAAACACTAACTGTAAGCTGTTGAGATGTATGTGTACAATGTAGGACCTCAGAGTACCAGAGTGTTTCCTGTATATTAACATGCTTTCTGACATGTAACTGGACATTTTGTTGCTCCCGGTCAAAGACAAGTGACAATCCAATACCCTGGCTCACATACCTGTCGCCTCTTCCCCTTCTGATGCACTCGAGACAAGTTGACACGACAGACATTTCAAGCTTCTCAATGACTCTCAGGAGCAAACCCAGCTCGTTCAGCACTGCACCCTTTATCTTCTCTACTTTCGCGTGCATACACATAACGCACACAGCTACGGTGTCTCAATTTCAAAGAAATAAAGAAAACCCCCACGGATAGGCCGCCTTCCCTGCGTGCGCCCCGCTAACTCGTAGCAGCAAAACAAAGGACTTAATCCTCTCAGCGTTCACGTCGACCTCGATGGCCAGGTGAAAGGCTGGGAGACCTTTTGTTTAGGTGAAGACGGATTAACAGCAGGCTGTTACAGAGCTGATATGATTTAAGTTAGAGCAGTCCGCGAGGCTGGCATGTTCAAATGATTGTTATATTTCTCACTTAGCCATTGGTAACCTGCACATCTAATCCACCTGATGGTATGTGTCACTTCCAATTAGGCCAGACCTGCGAGGTAATTATAGTCACTTTAAGTGGCTCTAGTGAACCCTAAGGCTATTTGCTTGACTCCGCATGAAATAATCATTCTGCAGCATGCAGTCTGGATGTACACACATTCTACTATTAACATATAAAAATGTTTTACCTGGACAATAGTGTTCATTTTAATAAGACACATCATCTTTTATTAGAATGACTCTCTGTGATTTCTTTTGGCAAATCCCACAGTGGACAACATAGAGATGTATTAGGTACGGAAAGCCAAAAATAAATTCACACCCCTTCACAATCCCTTAACCAAAGCTTCTCGTATCTCAGCTGTTGCGGATCCGAAGAAATCCACTTGTCTGAATTAAGAAGGCTGGACCAAAGTGCCCTCTGGGGTGGACATTTCCTCATCCTTGTCCACGATCACTAGAGCAAGCCATGTGACTTTAAAGCCACCACCTCAGCTGACCAAACGCCAGGTCAATTGTTATACAAAGAGGTGAACGTTGGTGCACGTAGAAATGTATTAGACAAGAAAATGCATTAGTAAAATTCTCCTAATTAGCTACGAGTTACTTATGTAGGAATAATAATATATAAATTATTATCCTGCTACTTCTCATCTATGGCTATGACTTCAAAGTAAAAGAAAATCTCCATTATCAGGTTGTCTTATTTACCTGCATGCTAGCTGTTGCCGAACACACAGAATGGAATTCATTCAAAGGAAAATATGTCAGTAGCAAACCGGTTTGACTGGGCTTGTGCATGCAGCTCAATTATGTCTCTACCCTACGCCGTTTCCCAAAATATATGTCATATACTACATCAGTTACATGCAGAGCTAAACATGAGAGTCAGAGTCAACAACATGACAGCACAGCTTTGTAATCAGGTTCATTTTCTCACAACTATTTCGGTCCTGCCATGAAATATTTACACCGTGGCTCAGGAGGACCTCCTGTGGGCCATCCAGAATCTGTCATCAGCTAGCCAATCAGGTCTCATGTTACTGACACAGACACAAACTTAGCAGATAAACTAATGATAAATACAAATGTGAGTGATTCTTTCCTTAATTATTATTATTATTATTAGTATTATTATTGTTACTACTATTGTGGAAAAAAAGTAATGCATTTAATTAGCTGTAACTTCAAATTGAGGTAATTGTGCCATTCAGTATGGAAGCTCTTACGCGTGTCAGCATTCAGATTTTCAGCTCTTATCACTCCACGCCAAATAATGTGGATTATTCCATTACTCTTCAGTCGTGTTCTTCTAATCTCTCTGATTTTATATTCAGAGAGAACGGCACAAAAGCATGGCACAGTTTAAGTAAACGCAAACCTACCTGAGGCGCACATGGAGTAAATGCTCTCTGTCGTATGCACATTGCAGAGCAAAGCTGCCAAACATGACAGTCAGCCAAGCAGTCCTATAAGGAGCCAGAGACTGAACCACATTATGTATTCCTGTCAACTCCTCGGCTCAAGGTGAACCAAGCTTTTTTTGTTTTGAAGAAAAATCTGGGAACTAACTGACACGAAATATACATGCAACAGATTCATGGAGAACGCCCGCATGCTGCTATGCATGGGTTCAGCTGTCGCACCATCTCTGTCCCACCTCTTATCTGGAAACCAGAGCTGAGGTGCAAGAGAAAACACTCACTGTCATGCACACATGTAAAGAAAAAAACAAAAACCAACTCACAAGCAAAAACTAACACAATCAATCAAGGGTGTTTGACGAGACACAGATGGGAAGACAATTGAATCAGCAGAGCTTTATAATTTAATTATTTTCATAGCTGCACATGCTGCCAGGAGTTCTGTGGAAGCTGTCAGTTCACGTACTTGTTCAAAGCAATAGCGATCTCTCCTCAAGTTGCAATATGTGGTAAATAAACAGAATACACAGACACTGTCTCGAAGGGGAAGAGCTTGCATTGGGTACCACTGCTCTGTGGCATGCTCTTTGATTTTCATGCTTAAAAAATGACTGGGGATTTGTCATGAACAGTGCACACAATGCAATGGGCACGCTACTGCATTCAAAATGATGTTCACCTACTCAGTGTCAATCGTATGCCAAGAAAAATCCCTTCACATTCAAAACAATGAGAAAGTGCTCATGTTCCTCATGCCCAGTTCCCAAGACCGTGTCCAAACAGAAACTCGAAATCCAACTACTAGTTTCACACCTCCTGTCTTTCTGATCATGCTGCCGTTGATGCTCTTTTTCTTGATTTTTGACCTATTTTGCACATACTGAGCTGTACTAGGCTTGTTTGCCTCCCTGTTGGCCTGAATGGATCCATTTATCCTATGACCTCATTCACTGACTGAACTGTTTTCAGAGAAGGCACTCCAGCTGACTGCACCATTTTCCTTTTTCCCCCTCTTTTTTTGGGTGAAAGCATCATCATGCGCTCTAAAGTTTTGACAGTGTTGCAGTGCACACGGATCCCAAAGGGAAAGTCGTTTCCGATGCAGGGACCATGACGTCTGCCAACAATCGAGAGCAAACTTAAAAGTCGGTTCTGCGTCGCACTTTTAGCAATACCTGTCAAACTGAGATTTTACTTTTTAAAGCTTAAAAGAAGCGGGGGTGAAAAAAAAGCCATCAGATTTTCTTGAGAGTAGAATGAAGAAAAAAAAATCAGCTGACTGGAAAACATTCAAGATCAAGCACTATACATGTGCAATGTTCCATTACAGTAAATGACAATCAGGAGGAAGTGCGGCACAGTAAAACCAAAACTGATCACAATGAGCAGCCAAATAAGTCCAGTTTTCTTTCACTTTCACCCAGTTTGGCCTAAATCTAGATCTCATTTGTCAAACGCTGCTTTAAATATGAATTTTTATAATTCTGAAGAATTATAAGAGCAATGTGCAGTCCTGCAGCAGCTCCATAGCCTTTAACCACAGCTCTCTGCTGAAGATCCAGTGATAAATATTTTTTAAAACATCCTTAAAAAAAGAAGAAAAAAAAAAACCCAGCCCACTGCTTTTAATTTCCCATAATACAAAAAAAGCTGACACAACAAATCCTCCTAATTTTGCTGCATTTTGCAAAGAAAGTGTGGACAACTACAAACGAAAGCACCACCCCGCCGCTGCTCTTTGGAAGCCTCTTACTCACCCATGCATTAAAAAAGAAAAAGAAAACGAAAAAAGAAAAAAAAAAGAGAGCTCAAAGTGACATCCAAAAATAATTTCCATAGAAATACGCCCAGCCAATCTCTCTCCAATTAAGTGATGCTCTCTGAAGTGCTAACAGCTTCTTTCTTTCTTTTTCCCCTGAAGAAAGCTCACCAGAAACCATCATTAGAGACTTAAACCCAGCCCTACATGGGAAAATGGGTCGCAGCCTATTTAAATAGCAAACTGAGCTTCAACATCATAACTGCTGCCTGCCCTGTAATTACTGTTTATGTTAAACTAGTTGAGTGGGTTTCACCATGTAGCCAAAGCTGTAGCAATACACTACTTAAAAAACAAAACTTATTTTTGTTGTTGTTGGGGGGTTTTTTTGTGCTACGATTTAACACCTAAAGCTACCATTTGTTTGGTCCGTGTACTGGCTCACGCTACATTTCTTCCCTAAACTCATGACACAGCCTTGGTCATGTTTAGGAAATTCTGTATTAGAAAGCTGGAAATGAGTCAGTTAAACCTGAGCAAGCCCTCACATGCCCCCTGTCTGACTGAACGGCAGACGGTGTCACTTGTTATAGAAGCTATTGTGACAGTCCAAACGTATGAAGGTCTCACAGAGACTAAAGCTACCTTAAATGTGTAAACGACTGTTTCTAGAAATTAACCACCACGACCAAACGACACCAAAACTTCCCAGATGTTTCTTTCACCTACCTCAAAGTGAAGTCCGCGAATACACCACAAACATGGCTCCAGCTCGGTAAAGAAAATAGTCAAGTCAAAAATCTTCCAAAGTGTTTGTTTTGTTTTCCACCGGGTTGTTTACAGTAGCGTTACTACTCACTCGTCCATCTGGGAGGAAGATGACTCTGGTGTCTCGGGAAGCACAAGTCGAAGCCACTCCTCGAGCTCAAAATCTGACTCCAATTAGGATTCCACGGTTGCTGCCTTCAAGTGTCATGGGAAATATTTGGCAATGGTGCTGTAACCTGACCAATCACGTCGTTAAAAAGTTCTTGAGGTGACGTTTGCAGAAGGGCGGTTGTAAACCTCCACTGTCAACTATCCGTCGTTGGAAGTCAGGGATTGTTAATAAACCAGTTGAGGCTATTCGCGTACTAGCGAATAGCCTCAATTAATACAGCGTGCCTAGCTTTGAAGGTCTCTCCCGCCCCCTGCCGCACGGCGCTATTCTTTGCGACTCATTTTCAAAACAAGCAAATTACGGCAGATGTCTTGTGTAGTCCGGTAAAAATATTTAAAAGTAGGGTGGCAAAGTGTAGCAGTTTGTTTAAATCACTTTGACTAAGTGGGAATTACGACAAACGCGCAACGCAACGTTTAGGATTTCAAAATAAAGGTATGTCCCTTACTTAGTGATGGGCAGATGAAGCCCCATGAAGCACTGGAGCTTTTCATCCAATTGGTTCACCCCAACGCGAAGCTTCATGAAGCTTCATTTGCTCTAGCAGGACACCTACTGGACGTAAAAATAATTAGCTGGCATGAATTTGAAGAGTGTGGCATTTTGCACACAGCCTGTAAATGTCAACAACAAAAGGAGTGTGTAAAACATGTATATTGTAGTGATGGCAGTATACTGTGTATATTTATGCTGGCAGTATGGAAAATGATTATTTGCGGCAAAGTTCGAACCGCTTCATGAACCAGTCACGTGGTACAGCCGGGCAGCGAGGCTTCGGACGTCATCATTTTCAGCTCCTCCCATAAATGAAGCAAGCCTCGATACGCGCTTCGCGGAAACGCCCCCTCCATTACTCGACACACGCTCCGAAGCCTCGATACAGAACGTCCCATCACTACCCTTACTGATGGTTGTAGTCGTAGTCTTCACCCAGGCATTTAGCTGTCCTTAGTGCTGTGCAATACTGCAAATTTAGTGCCGTAAAAAATTACCTACTGACCAAGTAAATAGAGGGCCAATTTTGTCAATACTGATATTTTTAACCTGTAAAGGCAGCTTTTAGCGGCGAGAGCAATGTGTCATGATTTTTGAGATGAATCATCATTAGTTTGCAAATTCTGAAGCCATTTTAAAAACCACTAAATCACTGTGATTTTATTTAGTTTTTTTTTCTTTCTACTTTACACAATCAAAACACACCTCTCAGCTTTTACTATATTTTTGAAACTGTTGGAGACCTGGAATGTAAATGTGCTTGCCTCTTTGGGTCAACTTCCGTTGTTTAAATGTGCCATAGGGCAAATAAAATAGAGGTGACAGACAGTCAACACAAAAAAGATTCAGACATTTTTCTAATGCACATGTGCATGAGGTATATATTTTTTCATTTATAAACAATAATTTATTTAACACAATTCAGTGTTTCAGGACTGAAACAAAATATCGTTCCTACTATCAATCTGACACCAGTACTAGCATTGGACTGACCCGGCCACCTCTAGTTGTCATTCACTGTCTCTCCCAAGTGTCATTTCTTCTCTAAACTGCCCAAATAAATGCCTCAAAACAGTTTAGCTACTTTTGCTCACTAATTCTGCCAATTAATACTTTTAATTGATGATTTAAAACAGCTATTTGCTGGTTAGATTGTCCCAGCAGCTGGCCAAGAGCTCAGTTTTGGTTTCTTTTTGTTTTATCCAGAAATAGTTGTCAGACTGAAGTAATGAAATGACTACATCACACAGGACTACTCACATATACCCTGCCTTTACTGACGAATTTTTTTTTCACAACTGTTGCAATTTTTTTCAACAAAAAAAAAGAGGAAGAGCTGTCTGAGACTTGTGAATCACACAGTCACCGCATGGGATGTCCTGTTGTACCCAGAAAGCTTTCGTGTAATTTGAACAAGGCAGGGAGAATCACAGGGTCATTAACACCCTAAGCTTCCTTCTTTTGTAGCTTTGGGGGATTTGTCGTAGCACAGAAAGCTAAGAACCATATGGAAAATAAAGAAAATGTAACTTGTGCTTCCAGTTTGCTGCAATTCAGAAGAATGCATTATCAAGAATGGCAGTGATGTTTTGATGCATTTAGGGAGTCACAGACACTTAAACCTCTGTACGACGTTTACAACTTGACGTCGTCAGTCACTGAAATTGTTTACATGGCTGTCATATGAGTCCTGCTGGTATTTTGCTAATGTCAGGGGGGATGGTGTTCCGAATGGTTATTTTAGCTTTTTTCATTTTTCATTCATCTTCGTCTCTGTCAAGCATGAAGCTCAAATAATGTTCTGCTGTCTCTTAAATGAAGACATACTGCAGAGACCTGACCTGGTTTGCTCTGTCTTAGTCATATTTCATTTCTTGGCTTATATGTTCCTGAATTTGTCTTTGGTCTGGACTCGACATTGCTCTGTGTGTGTGTGTGTGTGTGTGTGTGTGTGTGTGTGTGTGTGTGTGTGTGTGTGTGTGTGGTTTTCCTAATAGCTAGTTTCTGACACACTGGCCTTAAAAAACACTGAGATGCTGCTGATTGAGGATTCTCCAGAGTGACACTCCAGCCAGGTACGAGATGACTTTTCACATTTGTGCTGCGTCTCTCCTCTGTGCTGTCCTGTCCTGCTCTTTTTAATAGCTCATGTAGCTGTGTTGATAAAGGCCCACTTTAGCTAGCTGCAAGCTTTTAAAGCTTTCCTGATATGTTTGCACTTTCCTTTTCACTTCAGTGCTTTTTGGCACAGTATAAGCCCTGTGGTGAGGAGTCCTACAATAACAAACCCCGACTTTTCCCCCTGCTTCGCCAGATGTGTTTGTAAAGCTGTTTTAAACCATCTGGATCTTGAGGGATATGGTGTGGAGAATACAAACCTTGCTGTGTTCTACAACACTGTCATCTTGAAAGTTAAAAAATAAAATAAAACGTTCTAAAATATTCCTTTTTGACTCATAAAAGTCCTGTGTGTTGAAATTCTCCAGATAAAGACAGGATGAGGGAATCCTTTGAAAAGAAAATATTACAGTTATTTTCTACTCCATAATTTTATTCTTGGGCTGTACTAGAGGAGATTTCCATGGTTTTTAAATCAAAATAATCATTATTTACCTTCTGTTAGCCCTTTGACCTTCAGCTCATCTTCTGTTCATCTTTCAGCTTCGTTCTTCTTATATTACTTTATTCTGATTGGCTGTCTATCACAAACAGAAGATTTAAAACAGAAAAAGGAAACAATTAGGTTGGGCTTCTGCACTTATAACCTAAGCTGTGTACCTGAAATGACTGTGTTAAGGATATCCCCTCTCAAAAAAGTGCACTAAATGGACTGAACCCTGAGCTTTCGGCTAACAGGGCTCACCTGTAACTTAATATTGAATCTTCATATTTCATTTCAGCATTCACTGCTATCTACATACGCTATATGGACAAAAGTATGTTCAAATTCAGGTGTTTCAGCATCATTTTCTACAGGTGTGCAAAATCAAGCAGCCAGCTATGCACCCTGCCTTTATATATGCTTGTGAAAGAATGGGTCATTGTAAAGCAGGGATGTCTAACTCATGTTACATCATGGGCCCTAACAGCCCACTTTGATATTAAGTGGGCTGGACTCCATTCTGTCAGTGTAAACCAAACATGTAATCCCGGAGATATCTCAAAAAAGAAGTGCAGTTTCAATAGTACGTCTATGTCAGTGTTCTACAACAAATAAATGTTGTTGTAACGAATGAGGAAATCTCTACAGTAGATAATAAAAAAAATGAACTTTTCTCTGATTTAAGTGTTTATCTATTACTTAATTACTTTGGAATAGTAAAAATGGCAACGATGGAAATAGGAAATGCTGTAAAACTAATGATAAAACAGTTAAAAGTCCAAGTTTATGCCCTCCTTCACATTTTCCGAAGGCGTCCAATGGGCAGATTGGAGTCTTTGCCCTCGGGCCTTTAGCTCTGACACCGCTGTTCTAAAGAGGTACATAGTACTGTGATAAAATGTCATCATTACAAGTTTGTGCGATCTCTTCCTTCATAGATATTGCACAACAAACTGTATGTGGTACCACTGCATACTCAAGGCAACTCAGCCACATAGTGGCAGACCACCTAAAGTTACGCAGTGGAGTTCCCAAGTGCTGAGGACTATAGTGCATAAAACTCATCTGTGCTCTGCTGATTCAGTAACTGCTCAGTTCCAAACTTCCATTAACATCAGCACAAAAACTGTGGGCCAGGAGCTTCATGACGTAAGTTTCTTTGCTCAAGCAACTCCTGAAGGTGTCCATATAGTGTATCAATGTCTAACAGGAAGTAAGGGAAAGCATAAAAAGTCACCTTTAAAACATTTGAGGGAAGGATAACAGTAAAATGAAATGACCTAGTGTGATTAATCAGTCCATTATCGTTATATATGAAATGTACAGGGAGTGCAGAATTATTAGGCAAATGAGTATTTTGTCCACATCATCCTCTTCATGCATGTTGTCTTACTCCAAGCTGTATAGGCTCGAAAGTCTACTACCAATTAAGCATATTAGGTGATGTGCATCCCTGTAATGAGAAGGGGTGTGGTCTAATGACATCAACACCCTATATCAGGTGTGCATAATTATTGGGCAACGTCCTTTCCTTTGGCAAAATGGGTCAAAAGAAGGACTTGACAGGCTCAGAAAAGTCAAAGATAGTGAGATATTTTGCAGAGGGATGCAGCGGTCTCAAAATTGCAAAGCTTCTGAAGCGTGATCATCGAACAATCAAGCGTTTCATTCAAAATAGTCAACAGGGTCTCAAGAAGCGTGTGGAAAGACCAAGGCGCAAAATAACTGCCCATGAACTGAGAAAAGTCAAGCGTGCAGCTGCCAAGATGCCACTTGCCACCAGTTTGGCCATATTTCAGAGCTGCAACATCACTGGAGTGCCCAAAAGCACAAGGTGTGCAATACTCAGAGACATGGCCAAGGTAAGAAAGGCTGAAAGACGACCACCACTGAACAAGACACACAAGCTGAAACGTCAAGACTGGGCCAAGAAATATCTCAAGACTGGTTTTTCTAAGGTTTTATGGACTGATGAAATGAGAGTGAGTCTTGATGGGCCAGATGGATTGGCCCGTGGCTGGATTGGTGAAGGGCAGAGAGCTCCAGTCCGACTCAGACGCCAGCAAGGTGGAGGTGGAGTACTGGTTTGGGCTGGTATCATCAAAGATGAGCTTGTGGGGCCTTTTCGGGTTGAGGATGGAGTCAAGCTCAACTCCCAGTCCTACTGCCAGTTTCTGGAAGACACCTTCTTCAAGCAGTGGTACAGGAAGAAGTCTGCATCCTTCAAGAAAAACATGATTTTCATGCAGGACAATGCTCCATCACACGCGTCCAAGTACTCCACAGCGTGGCTGGCAAGAAAGGGTATAAAAGAAGAAAAACTAATGACATGGCCACCTTGTTCACCTGATCTGAACCCCATTGAGAACCTGTGGTCCATCATCAAATGTGAGATTTACAAGGAGGGAAAACAGTGCACCTCTCTGAACAGTGTCTGGGAGGCTGTGGTTGCTGCTGCACGCAATGTTGATGGTGAACAGATCAAAACACTGACAGAATCCATGGATGGCAGGCTTTTGAGTGTCCTTGCAAAGAAAGGTGGCTATATTGGTCGCTGATTTGTTTTTGTTTTGTTTTTGAATGTCAGAAATGTATATTTGTGAATGTGGAGATGTTATATTGGTTTCACTGGTAAAAATAAATAATTGAAATGGGTATATATTTGTTTTTTGTTAAGTTGCCTAATAATTATGCACAGTAATAGTCACCTGCACACAGATATCCCCTAAAATAGCTAAAACTAACAACAAACTAAAAACTACTTCCAAAAACATTCAGCTTTGATATTAATGAGTTTTTTTGGTTCATTGAGAACATGGTTGTTGTTCAATAATAACATTATTCCTCAAAAATACAACTTGCCTAATAATTCTGCACTCCCTGTATTACAGAAAATTGGATGTGAGTTGACGTAGCTGTGCAGCTGTTAGCACAGCACACAGCAAAAAGGTTCCTGTAGTCGGTTGGAGCCTTTCTGTGCAGTTTGTGTGTTCTAAATGTGTCTATGTGGGTTCTCACCAGTTTTTGTGGCTTCCCTACTCAGTCCAGAAACATGTGCATTGCATTCTAAATTGGCATGTACTTGAATGGTTGTCTGCGTCTTTATGTTAGCCCTTTGATGCCTAATTTCAGCAGGGATGGGCTTGATAGAAATTGTAGGAATATAAATGCAGCTGCAGCACGGCAGCTAAAGATTTTGCAGCTGCAGCTGGTTATTTTCTCATTACTTTTTTTAAAACACCCATTTCCTTCTATAGTTCTTCATTTTGTAAAAAATGTGAGAATTATCAAAGAATCAATGAAACATGCTTGTAACACAGGGGCTGCATTTTGCAAGGATATCTGAATTAGAAAAGCGCATGAAAGTTATCAGCTTTCTGATCCATGTTGTTTCACTCAAAACATTCAATTATTTATTAAACTGGTTAAGATTAGTTCCATTAAGACTTTTATTGACAAATTCAGCTCTTCAATCAAAATTGTATGTACTACCAAATAAGTGTAGGCATTGTCAGACTATGAGTGTAAGAATTTGAAGATTCTGATGAGGGTTTCAAAACAAGTTTTATTGAAATTTGTAATAACATCTGAAGCTATTTTGCTGCATTAGAAGCAGTTAACAGTGCAGCAGTATTAGAGGTCATTTCAGGGCCAGTGAAAAGAGATAGGTTTCCTCTTATTAGCACAAATTATTTTTATGCTTCCAGCAACAGAAAGTGGAACAGTTTATCAGCGTAGGCTCTCGCTGGATAAATCAGAAATGGAAAAATAGACTCCTGAACAGAGCAGCAACACTTAAACAGTGGTGTACCGAGCTGGACCGGGACAGGATCGGAAAGGAGAGGGCCCACTGGGGAAATCAGACAGGAAGACAGGGTGGTGAGAGGGCGAGGTGTTGTTCAAAGCCTGGCGTTTTTCACGGTCACGCCTCTGGTAGCGGAAGTTAAAAGGGGGACGCAGAGCCACAGGGCCTCCGATTTCCTCGGAGGATGAGTCAGAAGCCTCAGTGAGTAGACCTTCAGCAGACTCACTGGAAGAAGAGCTAAGAGGGACAGCTGGGTTAACAGCCACAGAGGGGTCAACGGGTACAGGGTGAACGGCAGTGGGAAAGGGAGGGTCAGAGGGAACAGGCTGCGGATCGTTTCCTGGGCCGCCAATCACAGGTGGGAACGTCGGGATTGCTGGGTTTTCTGGGAGGTCGTGACCCTGTGGCTGCACCGGCCGGAGGACATCCACATTCTGAAGAGACGCAGACAACACCACACCAAATGAGAACTCTTCTGGCTGCACGAATGAATTTTACTCAATACTGTAAAACTACTTTACAAACCACACGCTCTAAAAAGAACTGAGAAGACAACATAATTACAGCGCAGGAGCATACAATTTGAAATCTCACACATAGGATTAAACACACACACACAAAACCACCAACTTGTAAGATATGACAGAATAATTATATGACCACTGGCTTCCATTCAGAGAGTTAAATGTTCACTCTAAAGGTTACTTTAGTAAAAAAAAAAAAAAAAACCCTGAAAGAAAACAGAGAACATGAAACATTCATCAAGTCAAGGTCAAGCAGTGGGTTGTTACACTCCCAACTCACAGTCCCACAGTGTGAACTGACACTAAATGCTACACTTTTCCAGTAGTTTTTGCTTTTTTTTCTCAGTTACTGACATTCTTCTATTAATGCATTTCAATTTTCTGTTCACTTTTGGGTTGCGGATAATTCAGCTGCTATCATTGTTACACCTCCGCTGTGATTTTCCTGCATGTAGGACGTTCACAGTTTTTGATAGAGAACAATCAGAACAGGTTTTTAGGTCAAATCTTGCGTGCACACTGAATGTTGGCTTTTCTATAAATCTAAATCTGTTCTTCTTCTTGTCATGGGAGAATAAGAAACATGTTCAACATGCAGTCCACATGCAGTCACTTCTATTCCTTTCCTCCTCATCATACTGATTCTTATAGTTGTGATTTTATAGGATCTTTGCATAAATGAGCTGCCACTTTGGCTTAGCAACGCAATATTAAAAAATATTACGTAATTTCCTCCCATACCTGTACTTTAAACATCTCACAGGACGTCTGGACATCAGGATCAGTATTCGTGTCTCCATGTACAGATCCTGTGCAGAAACCTGCAGTCTGAGAGAAGAGTGTGAGACATTTGGTAATGTATTTCTGTGACATACTGGGAGACTATTAAAAAGTAAGAGTATGACACAGGGTGGGTTAAAATAATTAAAATAAAATGTACATTCCTTCTCATTAGCATTAGTTCAGGCAGAAAATGAAGTTAAGCTCAGCAACAGTCCCTGCAGCTCAGCTGATGTTTTTACTAGAAGCTGATATCAAAGCCTGCTTTACCCTGCAAATAATTGTTGTGCATCTGCAAGCCGCTTCGCAAGCCACCTGCACCCCACCACCACTATTCATGTCTGAATGAGCCTAAACCATTAAGTGACGTCACATTTTAAACGTAACCAAAGTAGTCATGTCAGCTAGTAAATTATCCATGAAATTATCCAGATGTCACACACACAATGGTGATCAATGAATTGATTTGTAATTAAGTGCTGTTTCAGACAGCGCTGCTTGACTATGTCTGAGTGCTAATTCATCATTAATATACACTTAGCGGCCACGTAAATAGATCTAGAATTTATACAGCTCTTCCATGAATTTCACCTTTGTGAAGTTTGTAATGTTCAATTTTTGTTGACCTTGGAAATGCTTTTGTCCTTCTTGTTTACATACACAAGGAGGCCACAAAATCTGCTTAGCTGGGACACTAAGGACCTAAAAATAAATAATCTCCAAAAGTGGCATGACTAAACAATACAGGAATCCTAAAAAACAATAAATTAAAGCACATTGTACGAGTGTATCTAAATTGGTGTGTGAATGTGTCATTTTTTTCGAGTAACTTCTATACGAGTACCTCTGTGTCCGAGTCGAGTGTCAGTCGCTGGCAGGTGCCTCTTTCTGTCACTCCCTCGGGGCATTCTTGCACTGTGTATTCCACAAAGGTGGCTTTTACTGGCACAGACTGAAATATAAAAATAATATAGGAAGAGAGGAGCAAACTGCAAAAACAAACACAAGCACAGGCACAAATAGAGATGGCAGGGTTTTTTATTGCGGCAGCTATCATGTTGGTTTTTCCATCCTGAAGCTGGACTATCATATGCAAAAGCAGTGTACTTAGCTTTGGTCCCCAAGCAAACTATTCAGTTTTTCTCATTTGCTCCCCAAACAAAAGCTGGGCCATGGAGGAAAGTGCCTTCAGTGATCCTTTGCAACCTTGCCAGACTCGTCTATAACTATTGCGTGATGGTGATGCTTGTGCAATAATGGTTCTTATCTGGAACACAGAAGCTCAAAGGTGCACTGTACCTTCTGCATATGTATACCCAGAGAATTTCCTTAAGTGTGATTTCCCCCCATAAACATAATGTTTGACGCACTGTCAAGCAATAAAATTAGCCCCGCAGCTTTCTTTCCCCCCATCAAAGTTAATAACAGTATATCTAGCGATACCTGTACAGCAGCTCTGGTAATTTTTTTCACCCCGAGCCCTGCAGCCATAGTGGACGTCCTTTTATAGGATACCAGAGTGACCCGAGCAGCAGTCATGGCCTCGGGGCTGTCTACGGAGAGCAGGAGGGGGCATGTTGGGCAGATCTGCTGGAGTTTCTCTGGAGAATCTGCAGAAACCAGAGAACTGAATAAGAATGAATAAGTAAACGTCTGTATTAAATTACATGAGCAAACAGATGATAGAGACTGGATAAAGCAGTGGCACTAAATTTACAGTGAAAGCAGAAAAGGAAAAAAAGTCATGTCATTTTGAACGGATACACAACTTTTTGCTGTCCAAATGCACTTAAATCAGACATCTTCATCTCTTTTCATGACAGTGAGGTGTAACCTGCTTTTGCTGATGTCTCCAAAGTAGCACCAAACCAAACGCTGTGGCAGTGAGAGAGAAGGGAAATCGATTGAGATCGGGGCGAAATCATAATTTTCACGCTCGACCTTTTGATTTGTCATAGTGGGAAATTCACTAGTGTGACTAATTGATAATTAATTAGGACTCAGCTCCATTAGACTGGGCCATCATTAATGTTATTAGTTACACCTGCACGTAACAAATTGAGATACTCACAGTGAAACGTCGATACTTTTCTCTCCTCAGGTCTTTGCTGTTCTTTCTTATGAGAATTTTTCCCTACTGGATATTTACAATTTCTTTGTTTTAATTCAATATTTTCTTTACCTTAAATCTCCAGCTTGATGTGGTATCCAAAGCAGCACATGCCGGCTGCATGATCTCTGATGCTACACATTATTTAAAGATATCGATAAACAGTGGGTATCTAATAATAGATGTTATGTTGCGACTCATGTTGCACAGCACTGTATGCATGCGACCTTCTGTGTATGTGAGCAGTTAGTGGTTAGGAACCTGCTAACGTTACCTGGCACGAGAGCACAGTCGTAGCTGTATAAGTAGGAGTAGCCCTCTGGTGTGTGCAGGATGGTGGTGTTGCAGTTGCCAGAGATTTGCTTTAAAAAAAAAAAAAAAAAAGATAAAACAGACAGAATTCGTGATTGGCCCAATATCAACCACTTCACTACAAAGACTTGGCACAATGTGTTCAAACAGATGCAAGACAAAAAAACTTTGAATGTACTCTTCTATCAGTGAGACCAGTGTGAGTGTTTTGGCTTGTGTTACTTCTTCAAAGGGCTGTTTTTGGCTTATAAGTCGCTCACCTATACGGAAAAGAAATAAACTCATTTGAATTTCCCATTGCCGTAAAAAAAAGGTTGTGTTTGTAAGTTTTAGAGGACCGACATTCACCAGCCACTTTGTTAGGTACACTATGCTGCTAGTACTGGTTTGGACCACTTTTTGCCTTCAGAGCTGTCTTAATTCTTAATAGCACAGATTCAACAAGGTTGCTGGAAATATTCCTCAGACATTTTGGTCCATGCTACGTGACAGAATCACGCAGTTGCTGCAGATTTGTCCGCTGTACACTCATGATGCGAATCTGCTGTTCCACCACATCCCAAATGACCTTTGTGACATGATGCTTTATCCTGATGGTAGCAGCTATTAGAAGATGGTTACACTGTGGACACTTTCGGCAACAATAATCAGGTAGACTGTGATGTTTAAATATTTATTTGGTACTATTATTTGTTAAAATGTGCCAAGAAATGATCCCCCACAGCGTTACACCACTTTCACCACTTCCGCTGATATAAAATTAGGATGGATGCATACATTCATGTCATTTACACCACATTCTGACCCTAACATCCAAATGTCATAGCAGAAATCCAGACTCTTAAGGGAAGTTCAAGTTTTTCTACTCTTCTGCCTTATCTGACACGAGTAGGGCACCCAGTGTGGTCTTCTGCTGCTGTAGCCCGTCTGCTTAGAGGTTTGTGTTGTGCAGTAAGAGATGCTTTTCTGCATATCTTGGTTGTTTCCTTGCTGTCATTTGAAAGCTGTCTGGCTGTTCTCCTCTGACCTCTGATGCCAGCAATACATTTTCACCACTCACTGGTTGTTGTTTCTTTGAGCCCTAGAGATGATTGTGTCTCTCATAGTCTGATGAGCCCAGTCCAGCCTGTCTGCTATCAACAATCCATTAATAAACCAACAATCATTAACGAGCAGTTGAACAGATGTACCTAATAAAGTGGCCCATGATTGTCTTGCTGATGGTTCCTTCCTTTTGTCAAAGGAGCTGCTTTCAGGACTAAATCAATAGTTTTTTTTATAATGGAAGTTTCATAAGTAAAATATGTAAAATATGTAAACCATAAATATCTATTTTAACAGAATAGATTTTTCCATTTTGTGGGAAATATTTCCTCCAAATGCCCAGTTACTGAAGAGTAATACATTTATGCTTTGAAAAAAGTCACAGTAATAAAATAGATCTGCCAGTGGAAATGGGTAAAGTGACTGTGACTTCTGAAAGAACGCCCTGACACTTCCAAAAACTCAAAAATACCTTCATGTATATGGTTTAAGTGTGACTTTCTTACATTGTCCAGTTACAGTGTGGGACATATCTTATAAACAGTGCCTTCAGGCATATAGGGGCCTCCTACTCGTGCGGACACGTGCTCTTGTTTGTATACGTGTGAACATCCTACCGTTTCCATGAATGGCCTGACGTCACAACGTTTCCATGGTTTCTTGCTGCCTGTGTGACACTTGGTCTCCAGGACTTCCAGGTCGAGGTAATACACGTTGCCTGCCGGGCCCTGTAATTCAGAGTATAAACACATGCGATAAAGGAGAGCAGGCATTAACAAAGCTATGAGGCTCAAATTTATGAGACGTCCTCCTGCCAAGTAGCATCATTTGTTCTGTTAAGTATATCAATAAGGGACCATTTAGGAGGTGCTCTGTGTAATTCCACACAACACTTTGTACAATAATGATTTGTCAACACTTTGCGCCACAGTAATAGCAGCCTTTTTAGGTCATGAAGTTGATCTGAGCCTCTTAAAACCTGATCTATCCCACAGTCGGGCCACTATAGCCTTCAGCAGCTGACAGCATGAAGTTCATAAAGTCTGTTGTGCAAGGTTTGTCCCAGCAGTGCTGGACTGAAATGACCTGGACTTTATTAACACTCGCTTCAATCCTAGAGGCCTTTTTTCACGAGGCGTGAAAAAGGAATGGCTTCCCGTTTTATGATATAAAATTATGTACTTTGATCTTAATGCTACATTTATTAAAAGCGACATGCACTGATGGCGGCCATTCGCACCAAAGTGTTTCTTGTTGTTTTTAGTACTTACGTTGCTGCTCCCTAATGAAACTGCTGCTGTTTTTCACAGCTTTCATGTAACCCAGCGGGTCCTCAACTGGAGAATCTAGAAGCCACAGCGAGTCCTGGAAAAGGGTCATTTCTGATTTTTGTTGTTTTAAATCTTATCAAATGGGCTTCCCCTGACATGAATCTGGTCATGGCTGTTACATATAAACACTTCCCACCCTGGTCTAGGATGAACAAACGTGTTTTACAGCCTCCTCTGGTCTTTGTACTAACCTGAGCGTGCAGATGAACATTTGCGATGCGGTTCAGGGCAAACTTGTATCCTTCGCTGCGATCCTCATTGATGTAAGTGACGGCCAAGCGAGACAGCTTCTCCACCGCTTTGTCGTTACAGGGGATGGGAGCAAGTTCAACTGGCATTAGTACGACACCCTCTCCACACACACACAAGATGTGAATGGATAGTGATATTAGATGTAGTAATTTGTCCATGACGGCAGGTGGTTTTAGACAGGAGCCAGAAGACTGGGCAGTTTTATAGTGAAGTTTGTTCCCTTGTGTTTGCCTTCAGTCGAGGCATTGACTTTTGGAATCAAAACAGGACGAACAGGACAGCTGAAATGACGCCAAGGACAAAGTTTATTTGACGGCAGAGAGCTGACTTGTGAATGGATGTTCCTGGTATTTATTTAACCCCTGGAACACGCAGTCGTCAAAGGCAAATAGAACCTATGTCAAAACAGCCATTCAATATACTTATTCCTGTGGCTCCAATATTAAGTCTGGGGGTTATTTTATTGTTTCTGCAGGAGTTGTTTCCATACTGTGCAAGAGGTGTATGTCATGCAAACTAAATTAGTGCAATAGATACCTCATTAAATGACAATGAACACCAAAGAGAGCGTGCAATGCCTTCAAGACTGGGTCGCTGAGTTGGACTGTAATATTATTATCTCACCAGTAGGGGTCACTGTGGATCTGGTAAGATGCGGGTTGAGAAATCTATTGGTCCACCAGGCAGAACTGGGTTAATGATTCACTGATATCAAGTTAATTACTTTAGCATTTGATGTTGATGTTGTCTTAGAGCCTCATAACTCTGATATTTGTGTTTTCCTATCTTCATTCTTTTTTCCTGAGGAACCCAGCTGCCCTTAATCCTACTCAACTTACTTTGTTGTGGTAAATAAGTAACCATAGTCTAATTGTTTTAGATTTTATAAACTAGTGTCATGTTTACAAAAGAAATCAGATTTTCTTTTTTAAATAAATGGGAGTACATAATGTTCCTTTTTAAGTAATAAACAGAAGGTAAGGCCCTCGTAGAGAGTGTGCGTTTGTGTGTAGCAGGGTGGTGGTGGTGGGGGGGTTTCACATTTTTTGGGAGAAGTACGGCTGCTTCCATTGTTCATGAGAACATCGATGACTAATGTCTGTAACTGCAGCTCGGTACAGACTGGCATACAGGAGAGCACACGTGCGTGGCCTATCTCGTTCTCTCTTGGTTCTCTCTCACACGCACATATGCTTGCATTTAATTAATCATAGATTTTACAAAGCAAAGGTTTTTTTTTTGCATACACTGATGAATAAAGAATTCCAAAGCATTAGTTTTATACAACTGGGAAATACTCACATTTGCCCTCTGGCAAGGCTGTAAATCTAAGTAAAGCTAAGATGCTGTTAGCTTAGCATAAAAGGCAGCAACAAGGAAAAACAGTCTAGCTGTGGATTTGACCAGGTGGTGACCTCAGGGGTTAAAAATGATGTCAAGACAGAAAGGGCAAAAGCAGGCCCTCAAATGGCTACTCGAGGCTGGCTCCGAACCCGAATCACTCAGAATAGGTCAAAATGCCCAACCTTTCATCTGGAATACACGTGTTTACAGCCTTTTGCCAAAATAAATAAATAAATCCTTTGGTTCTCTGTAGATAATTTCCTCAACTTTTACAACTGACACATTGCTTCTTCCCTTTAGCAGTTGCCACAATGGATCTCCTGTCTTCCATCTCACTCTGCTCGTTGAATCCTTTTCTGTCACACCAACCCTCTGCATGCCCTCCTTCACTGCATATGTGAAACCCCTCTGTGGTCTTCCTCTTTTCCTCCATATTCTTCATCCTTTGTCCATTATATCCACTATCCTCCTCTGCACATGTCCAAACTATCCCAGCCTCACCTTTCTGACTTAGGGTTGACCTGAGCTCAACCTGAGCTGTCCCTCTGATGTTCTCATTTCTAATCCTGTCCCTTCTGGTCGCTCCCAACAAAAATCTTATCATCTTCCACCTTGCCATCTCCAGTCTGGCCCCCTGTCTTTTCAGTTAGTGCCACCCTCTCCAACCTATCCATCATAGCAGGTTATAAACCTTCCCTTTCACTTCCCTCTCCCTGCAATCCTTCTGTCACAAAATACCCCTGACACCCTGCCTCCACTCTCTTCTTCACTTCTCCTGTGCACTCTCCTGCTTTGGGTGGTTGACTCCAAGTATTTAAACTCATCCACCTTCACTTACAGTTAAGTAATGCTGTGGTACGGCCACTTTGACTGACACCTGCACAGTCCGTGGATGCCACGAGGTCTCAAAACAGGAGATTACAAACTGGTGGGTGATGTCGTGGTCGCTGTATCCATCATTTATATGCAGTCTATGCCTTACATAAAAGCTATATAGGTGAATCTCTTAATGAAGGACCTGCTGGTATGACATGGCAATGCTCTTTGTGTTAAGCTACATGCTGGTGGTATGAGAACCCTCTCAAGTCCATTTTTCAAACTGTTGATTTTTCTAGTTGCCTTTCATCCAGAAATTAAGATCATCTGAGTTTAGTGTGTAAAACGCCATAAGCCAGTTTGTTTATACGTTTCAGCGATTTTCACTTTGCTGGTGCTTTCGGGTTGAAAGTACACCTGGAGTGGTTAAAATATTTAACATAATATTCCACCACAGAGGGTTCTTTTTTGCAAGCATCTGTCCAGGGATAATCATTTAATCCATTTCAAATATTCACTGAACCAGGTTCAGCTCTCGACAAGGAGCAGGAGGAGGGAGGGAGGGAGAGAGAGAGGCTCGCTCAGCAGAACAAATTCTACTAATATCAGGGAAAAGAGAGAGAGAGAGAGAGAGAGAGAGAGAGAGAGCTGCTTCCATGCTGTGTGCGCCCTTTGTGTATGTGTGCTTTCATACGAGAGAATGTGAACCGGTGTTTGTCTGTGTGCACATTTTGACCACGCAGAGCCATGCATTCATGCGTCAGTGTTACCGGGAGCCAGTTGTGTTGCTGCAGAAAAACAGAAAGAGTCTGTGGGGGAGAGATAAGAACGGCACGGCTGCTCCAAGGACTTGCTCTACCAGCACAACGCCAGACCCAAGTTAGACAAACCTCCTTTGATGTGAGCACTGAGTAATCTCCCCTTCTGCTAGCTGCGGATAGATGCCACACTGTAGTGATGCCCAGGCCCTGATACGAGGGGGCTGCTGCCACCGGGGCTCCTGCTGTTCACTTTGTACAGTCATGAGCCTGCGGGAAGAGAAGAGAAGAGAAGAGAAGAGAAGAGAAGAGAAGAGAAGAGAAGAGAAGAGAAGAGAAATTTGCAGCGTGACGCTGGTCTAAAATACGCTCTGAAAGGTTTCACTGAAGTTTCTCGCAGAGCAAAGTTTTACTCTGACATGGTTTAAATGCTGCTTCAGAGAAGTTCATTAGTATTGTTTTCAGTGGAGAATTGCAGTCTTCCATGCTCTAAATGCTGTTTCACAGACCTTTCCACCTTGCCAAGAACAAATTTCTGGGGGAACCCCCCCCCATCACTCTGTGTCACATCCCTTGCCAGTAAAAGAGGAAAAGAATTGGTTTCTGTACTGCATGGTGCATTTAGGAGGAGGAGGGAGGGGGGGAGGCCAGTGCCATTTCACTTTCTAATCACGTCGTACCTGGGATGTGTGTTTGTCTTTCAGAGTATTTACATTTTGTTTTTTATCATTACTTAGACTATCTCCCACAGATTGGTGTGAATAAATAGAACAAGTGGACAGGACAACAGCCAGCCTTTATCTTTAGAAAAAATCACGCTCTTCCATCTCCATCTCGCCTGGTTTAATTCTCACACTAGCCTCGCTTTTGTCTTCTCTTTTGCATTTTATCTCCCACTGTGTTTTTGCCGTTTCTATTTCTGCTTTTTTCTGACTTGAGAAGCTTCTGGGAACTCTTTTTTTCAATCTTACTGGTCAAAGTCTGCAAGGAGACATTACATCAGGGAGAGAGGAAAGAGGAGGAAGAAGGATAATTTCCTCATTTAATTGGTTTCAAACTTTTTTCGCCCCTGGAGGACCTGTTTCCTCCGCTGTTGTGGCCAAAACACGGACACTGACGCTAAACCCATTAAATTTCACTGTAATTGGTCAAGCCACGAGCTCGTGTTAGCAAAAGCTTTCACAGTTGATTGGCATTCTCCGCGGCAGTGGTCACAAATCCCAGTCATTTCCCTTGGATAAAGTAGTCAGCTTTAGACTCTTAATTTCCCCACCGTGTATTCAGCCTCTGCTTTTGCAGCAGCAGCCGGTAAATGAATGGACACCTGCACCAGAACACGGCTTGTTATGTGGGAAGTCTTCCTGCCTGCACTTAGTGGCACATGCTTGTTTTTTGCTTAAAGTAGAATAAGGTTTTTAATTCAACATTATTATCGTTAATAGTCTCATTTTACAAAACAAACTCCAAGATACGAACAGGTAAAAAAGCATTTAGTGTCCATGTGAAGTGCTGGGCCACCAATTGCTGCCTGCACAGGTCCAGTCTGGTTTAGCACTGATTCCAAGTCTCTGGAAATCTACTGGACAGGCGGAATATCCCACATGATATTACAAATGTTTCTGGTGTTCTGATGATAGTGGTGGAAAATGCTGTCTGATGCACTGGTTTGAAATCTTCCATAGGGCCTGTGCGCATTTACCTCATGTTATTGCGTCTAACCATTTACTGATCCCTTGTGCCTTATGGATGGAAGCCCTATTATCTGGGAAGAGACCACTCCTATCGAGATGGGAATGTTTTCTTTCATTATTACATGTGATCACTCACTTAAAAAAAACTTAGAGTTTGGACTTTCCTTTAATCTTGCCCTCCATCTGTGTGACTTGGGTGTAACTGTGATTCTGTTTTGCCCACAATAGATAGATAGATAGATAGATAGATAGATAGATAGATAGATAGATAGATAGATAGATAGATAGATAGATAGATAGATAGATAGATAGATAGATAGATAGATAGATAGATAGATAGATAGATACTTTCAACGCATTTAAACGCATGCTGATCATTTCATTTAGAGCTGCATGTAATGCATAAATATCACCGCTATTAGTGCTCAAAAGCAGCAGCAGCTATTTTTGACATGGTTCCACCAACTGAAGGAAGTATTCCTCTGAGTTTGGTGCATGCTGACATGATTTCACACTATTTCCGCAGATTCACGAGCGGCACATTCATGCTGCAAATCTCCTGTTCTGCACTCATCTGCAACATCCCAAAGGTGTTCTACTGGATTAAGATCTGGTGAATGGGGAGGCCTCCGAAGCCCAGGGAAGTCAATGTCGTGTCATGAAATCAATTTGAGACGACTTTTGATTTGAGACTTGGTGTGTCAGCATGCTGGAAGCGCCCATTAGGAGACGGCTTAATCATGGTCATGCAGAGGCCACTCTGATAGGCTGTGCCACTAAGACCATGCATTCACCCAACACCATTACACCACCAAACTCATAGCCTGGACTACTGACACACGCACACGCAAGGCCGGTCGGTGGATGGATTCAAACTGGTGATGTCTGCTCTGAGCCGGCACATCTGTAGCCTCAGATGTATGTTCTCGGCTGCCGTGGTCTTCTGCTGATGTAGCCCGTCTGCCTCGAGTTGAGAAGGGTTTTGGTTTATAAGATGCTCACAGTAATAGTACTCATCTGACCTCTCTCTCTACAATGCACACTCCCACAGGAGCATTTGTTTTTTTTCCCACTGACCTGTGTGGATTGCAGAGAATGTTCTGGTGAAATTCCCAGAAGTACTCAGAGCAGCCACTCTGGCACCAACGAGTCATTGAGACAGCAGCTCGCCTCCTGTTCTGGTGTAAACATTAACTGATGCTCCTGTATTCTGTATGTGCAGGATTTTATTCATCGTATTGATTGAACCATTATATGTGCTTCCTGTATATGCCTTTTCAGAACAAAACCAAAGAAGTAAAGTAACATTTCTTATTATGCTTATTGATATACTTACATTAGACTTATTAATAGCACTTAACGGCACATCATAAGGATCTAGGATTTGTCCACTCATTTGGTTTTCGGTTGACAAATAGGTAAACAGCAAATCAAAACCCCATTATAGTGTAATATTAGTGACCCAGGATAAATCCAAAATCAATTCAGTTTAATTCAGATTTATTTATGTAGCGCCAAATCACAACAGCAGTTGTCTCAAAAACCCCAACAATCAGGTGACCCCCTACAAGCAAGCACTTGGCAACAGTGGGGAGGAAAAACTCCCTTTTAACAGGAAGAAACCTCCAGCAGAAGCAGACTCAGGGAGGGGCGGGGCCATCTGCGGTGGCCCGTTGAGGGTGAATGGAGGGAGGCAGGACAAAAACACACACTGTGGATGAGAACCAGAGTTTAATAATAATAACTAATGATTAATGCAGAGTGGTGTATAAAAAACATACAGAGAGAAAAGTAGTGAGTGAAGAAGAAACGCTGTACATACTGTATATCTATAAATATGCAATATGGCAGCAGCCAGCACTTTGAGTCTAACAAAGCCGACAGGAGATTGGTTTGAGGGCACTTGTCAGCACTTGCAGATTGTAGTAAGTAAATATATACCTCCTGTCTATTAACTGTTAATTGGTCATTATAAACTAGCTGTAGGTATAATGACATGTGACAAGCGTGAATGCTTGTCTGCCTGTATTAACCCTGTGATTACCCTGAATGAAGTTAAATAGCTGATTGATAAGCCACTGGATAGTTCTGTCCAATGATGTTAAAAGAATATTCAATTAAGTGAATATTTAGGGAGAACAATTGCTGTTTTTCTGTATATTGATGTGCTGTATGTCTAGTTAGGTTAATTGGTGATTCTAGGAATAACAAAAATATATAGATTTGATATAGAATTATAGATTTTCTGCACCAGTGGGATAATCACAGCTTGCTTGCTTACTGAGAGGTATTTGCTGTGTGTGCTTTCAAACCAAACCAAACTCCTCAGAAACGTAGCTGGCATTCACTAACAGGAGACCCTCTCTCTCGTCACATGCCTTCACTTTATTTAACATTAGAGCAACATTAATTAACGCGGCTTTGTTTTCCTGCACATGCTGCCGCCACGGCCGCCACGCGGTACAAGACACTGCAAGCACAGGGATTTAGTGTGACTTGCAGGGAGAGAGAGAGAGAAAATACTGTGGAACACAGCTATGTCAGGGTGTGTTATAGAAACCCAGAGCTGGAATGATGACGCACAGTGTGAGAGACTGGCTCAATCACTGAATGTGATTGAAGTACCACGTGTGGCACTTCAAACTCTGCCTCTCTCGATGCATTGCCCACTCCTCATTTTACCTCCTCGGCCAACCCTAAGATGTATCAGGACCAGTCACCTGCTACCCACCGCACAGCTGGACCTCTGCGCCTGACACGCTGACAAAGAAAATATAATACTTTTTTTTGTTTGGCAGTAATATTGTGGCTATTTGGGAAATGTCATAACCTCTGCTTCCTATTTGTATTCCAAGCCAAGTCTGTGTCTGTTTGCGTGTGTGAATATATTAAAATGTGTTTGGATGCATGTGCTTATTTGCACAAGCTGTACAGTGTTTGGAAGCCTGAGCGCAGGTTGTTTTGCCGGCCTGTGTGTATTTATGTACTTTTCTGTGTGTGTGTTTTTACATGCGTGTGTGTGTGTGTGTGTGTGTGTGTGAGAGAGAGAGAGAGAGAGAGAGAGAGAGAGAGAGAGAGAGGGGTTAGTGAGAAGTCACTGAGTCAATGCATGACCTTGTCTAACCGACTGGGTATCAAACTCATGACAACTAAAACTTTTCCAGCCCTAAAGCCTATTTATACACCCATACAGGCCTCTTTGATGTCGGCACTTAAAAGCACCACTAACTCACCCTGGAGGGAGAGCCCGGCACATAGAGGATGCTGTGGATGTCTCAGACTGCCTGTGTATATATATGTGTGTGTGTCTGTGTCCGTCTGTTCTCGTGAGTGCACGCCAGCTTACATGTGAGAATGTGTGCGTATATGTGTGTGTGTCATTTATGAATGCCCCCCGCTTTGTTTCAGTTGAGGTGTTTTTGTTTGTTTCAATACGTCTAAACAGTCTCGGGATATTTGATTATTCACGTTTTGAACAATGGATCCAAATCTTACAGGCAACTTTCCCTATTGTTCAGTGGATATACTGTATCTGTGTATTCTTCCGTCAGCAACAACAATCTGCGGGCTACGTCGTTCCTCATCAGCCTGCCTTACATACCACAGACTTGGGATGTCGTTGGCAGCACGCCATTTCAATTATCTTTCGCTCTCACTTTCTCCAGAGTAATCTTTTAATCTTACTGCTATCCACCGAAGTCTCAGCCCAGTCTTTGAAAATCACTTAGCATTTTTCCCCCCTCTCTTTAATGTTCATCAAATATTGAATTCTTTTTTTTTCTTTTTTTCAGTCTGAATGTGTGTCTTGCAGCAGCAGCCTGTGCGGACACCCGCTGCATGCTTCATAATAATAATAATAAGGATGATGATGATGATGATGATGTGGCTGGGGAGCAGCGCTTTGATGATCAGGTTCTGATGATTGTTTGTACACCACTCTTGTGCATGAACATTAGGTGTGCGTCCCCGCCAGTGGGTTTCACTGTTTTAATAACCAGTTAGCAGTTTTGTGCCTTGCAAATCTGGAAATGCATCACCAAAACGCACAGATGATGGTTTTATATATATTAATTTTAAGATGAATACTTCACTGCAGTCTCAGATCTTCACATTTGTTCAGATACTAGTGGCTGTGATTTGACTGGATCAGGTAGTATCTCATTATACTGCACCGGGACTCATATCAGTGTGGCAGTAAGCCAAGTGGAACAAAGCATTGTATTGTCTCATACTCAGTGTAATCTGTCTTTTGAAACAAGGCGTGCGAACTGTTAAGTGCAGGAGAAAAAAATTACATGTTTTGACACCGTGCCGCGACAGATGCTGCTTGTTAAGTTGTAGAGTATCATGGTGCTGCCACTGCTCATTTTCTCCCTCCTTTAGGGTTTGTTTGTTTCAGCCGCGTTTGGATCAAGTCTAATTATCCATCCATCTTCATCCGCTTTATCCGAGGCCGGGTTGCGGGGGCAGCAGCCTAAGCAAAGAGGCCCAGACCTCCCTCTCCCCAGCCACCTCCTCCAGCTTATCCCGGGGAATACCAAGGCGTTCCCAGGCCAGCCGAGAGATATAATCTCTCCAGCGTGTCCTGGGTCTGCCCCGGGGCCTCCTCCCGGTGGGACATGCCTGGAACACCTCACCCAGGAGGCGCCCAGGGGGCATCCTTGTCAGATGCCCGAACCACCTCAGCTGGCTCCTTTCGATGTGGAGCAGCAGCTGCTCTACTCTGAGCCCCTCCCGGATGGCCGAACTTCTCACCCTAAAGTCTAATTATCCTAAAACTATTTTGTTCAGGTCAGAATTTCAGGATTTTGAGTTACATGAGCTCTGAAAAAGTACTTTTTTGCTGAAAAACAATGATTTTAAGTAATTTTATTTCAATTTTGCATGTAATTTTGATACAAAAATACAAAGAAAAATTAATTTAAATGGAATCTGGTCAGTGAAATTTACTTGATTGGTATATATTCAGTTTATGCTTCCATTTTCTTCTGCTTATCCAATTCAGGGTCAAACTGGGGGGACTGGAGACTATCTCAACTGCCATAGGTTGGTACACTCTGGACAGGTCACCAGTCTGTCGCAGGGCTAACACAGAGACACACACACTTACATTCAAACCTATAGGCAATTTAGAATCATCAGTTGACCTAACCCCACTAACTCCATGTCTGTGGCCTGTGGGAGGAAGTTGGATTAGCCGAATGCAGACATGAGGAGAACAATAGCAGCTACAGATGGTGGATTTGAACCAAGGACCTTCTTGCTGTGAGGCAACAGTGTTGCCCTCACTTTATACCAAGCAGATTTTAGATTCAGCTGCATTTTACTCAAAAGTATTTTTTGAGTGTATCTGGTGTATCTGGGTGTGGTTGGAGACGTGGTATACTGCACCTGTTGCCACAGTTGCTATATTTCTCTGCAGGAGTGGAAGTTAAACCAGTGGAAACCACTGGAGTTGTGCCAGAAATCAAGGTTTTTGCTGCCGTGAAATTTCTCTTTAATTGAATTCTAACTAGAAGAAACTGACACGTTAGAGATCATTCCCAGCTCTGAGGATCAAAAAAATACAGCTAACAAGGCACACGCATTAAAGAACACTGGCTTTCTTCACTTGACCTTGGCCTTTCTTTCACTGGAGCTCGATTGATCCTGGTTTGATGTTTGAATGAAGACGGCTGGTTCGGGGTAAAATAAAAATTCAGGTCCTGGCACCACTCCCGCGCAGTCTGTCTCGTTGTCTGACTACCACTCTTTGCTTGGCTGCATCTGACCAAGTATCTGCCTGATTGCTCTCTCTCTCTCGCTCTGTCTGTCTGTCTTTCTTTCTGCCCATCAGATCAGTGTTACTCACAGCCAAAGAGGGAGGATGTGTGAAAAGCTCATGCAGAGAGAGCAACCCCAGGAAATGCCAGCCAACGAATCACTGAAACAAGGAAAGGGTGTCTGCGCATTTGTGTGTGTGTGTGTGTGAGACTGATTGTGTTTGTGAGTACATGAAAAGCTACACGTGTGCGTGTGTGTGTTGCATGTCATTTCCTTCCTTCCAGTTTTCTACCTGTCTAATTCTCTTCACTTGAATGCACAAAACCCTTAGCCTGACAGTATTACAATCCATGGCAGGAATATCAAAAAGCCCTGTTGTTCTACTTAAAACGGGACAGCTGTAAATATGCTGCCACATTCAGATGCGCGTACGCGTCAAAATGCACGATGTTGCGCACAGACTCGAATGGGCAAGAGGCCGCGTTTACGTTGGCGTGTAACAGCGGCTCATGGAGTTTTAATGTTGCGTGCATACCTGCCTTAATATCACTGAAGTGACTGTTTGAGTCGAGATGCACATGGGCAGCGTGAGGAACATGATGATGTAGTCATTTCGACACTTTAATCACAGATGATTCAACACTTAAACACACACTCTTGAGGGGCTACTGCAAGGAACAGTTGTGCAGCTTTATCAACCCTGTAATGGGAAGCGGTTTGTGGTATTAAAAAGGAATACGTGACTATGGCAAGCAAGTGGAGGCGGGTAGCGCTGGTCTGCTGGGAAAAGTGAGAAGGCAGGTCTCTTAAATCCCAATGACCACTACTGTGTAACACGATGCTGGTCTGGAGAGGACCGACCCTTGCCGGATACGGTCAATCACATAATAGAATTAATATAATAATGACACACAATAAGCAAAATGCACTTTTTTACCATGCTTCAGTGTTGTGTTAAAATCCAAAACCTGACATCGGCCCAAATAATGAAAGGATACTAAGTTTATTAGATGCAATATATACACTTTGAAAGCTTTAAATTAGTTATTAACATAGAAAATCAAGAATTCCTGTGATTACAGCCTATACAGTAGCTTATAAAAATCAAGTCAACTCAAACTGAATATTTTCAGAATTTAAGGATCTAATGACATGCTATGTCGGCTTTTTAATGAGTTAAAGTCTTTAGAAAGTAATGTCGGGTTTTTAATTTGAAGTAAGACACCTTCATTTCATTTCATCAAGATGAGATCACCTTGGGGAAATGGCCCTTTGGAGTCTAGATGCTTGTTGCTGGTGGTGGAGAAGTCAGTGGAGACTTGGGTGAGGCTCTCTGAGGAAACGAAATGAGCTGGAGGTGTGGTGAAGGTGGGTCGCACAAATGAGAGTCTGAAAGGCAGACTGACAGAGCAGTACTGAGGCTGATTGGCTCATAGAAGGTGACCAAGAACATTACCGGACCTGAGTAACTGCATTGAGAGCATGAAAGAAAAGAATAATGTAAAGAATAAACTCACAGACCAAACCACAAAGGAATGGTAGAATTAATAAAATCTTCCTTATTGAACGAAAGCATTGACTCTATACATTGTAAATATAACACAAAAGTTAACATAGATCATTACTCTTTATTTTGCCTGGCATAAAAGTTTTATGAGTGACTCCACATTTCATCAGCAGCAAGACGGTTTGAAATTCACTTCAAAGATCTTCTTTTTAACTGTGGGAAAAGCATCACTCCCGTCTGTGCTAACACAGGTTTAGTCATCACGGTGACACATTCTACTACATATTCTAACACAATGCTAAATAAAGCACAACCTTAGCATCTTAGCTGTTAGCTTTATGGATCAAGCACATAATAACTTCATAGAAAAAGCACATTATTTAAAAATATACAGCCATCCATTCTCTCTATATATGAAGCATCCAGACTTTACTTATGCAAACTGTACTAATGCAGCAAGTCTACAGACTACAGTAATGATGAGAAGCATCACACAATAAAGAAAGCAAAGAAAGCGTAGTGAAATTATTCTTTTTTGTGGGCTGTAATTAAGCCACAAAGATAATCAGCTTCATTAACTGAAAAACGGAGAAAACATCATGTGCTATCTTCTGGGTAGAATAATTTTTGAAGAGAAAAAAGCCTCATCTCAGGGTTATATCTCTACATATTAGTTGAACAGTACAAAGAAACTTATCAGATGTTGAAAATAGGAAATGTTACAGTCCTTTAGAAATGCTTTTAATGTGATGGTAGCAACTATACAATGAAGTAATTATGTGGTCAAATCTTTTGACATGCATCTCATTACTGTGGCGTCTGAAATCTTTTTGAACTTGAAATTTCATTTCTCCGCTGAAGTTTCTCTCATGCCTTGAACTTGAACTAACAGAGGAACTAAAATCAGGAAACAGACATTTTGTAACATGGACACTGTCGTGCAAAAGTCTTAAGCCGCCTCTGAGTTCTTTGTGCATTGTTAGCAAAATGGGAAATACATGTAGCGATTTATTGAAACATGTGCAAACATACATGGGAATACAGTATATAAGGCAACAACTGGTTCAACTCTAGCTTGAAAGTCAATATTTGGTATGACCTTTGTTCTTCAGCACCGCCTCTTTAATTTAAGCTTTCCTGTAATTTCTTTACTAGTTTTTGGGAAAATTTCTTCAAGACATTTAGAGCTCTCCTTTGGATGTTGACTGCCTTCAAGATGACCCCTTACTACTTCAATAATCTTGAGTTTTGAGCTCTTTCATGCTAATCCATGATTGATCATGTCATTGTGTTTTTCTATTCAGATGTGCTTTTACTGCGTATAGATGGCTGCAGATCTCTCGAGACCTTTTTGCTACATGTGAACCAAACATTTCAAATTTGGATTCACTTCCCCACAAGACTTCTTGCACTGATTTTTAGTGCAGTTCTTGTGTAATTTAGCGTATCTCAACCTCTCCGGTGAGGCTTCATCAAAGCTCCAATGGAGGCATCTCGCAGGTCGTGTGTAAGGTCTCAGCTTTTTACAATTTCTTAAGGGCAAGAATTTCAGATGCCGTTCACGAGGTCTAGATAGTTTTTATATCACAAAACACTATTTTATGAATGTCAAGCTGTTTTCTATTTTTTGTAGATTAAACTAAAGAAATGGACACAAAGTAACCAAGTCACTAAAGATAAAATGTAAAATTGGTTCTTTGCTCTGTTGTGTGTAGACATCCTACTTGAGTTAGCTGCCTTTTTATGCTCGACCAATTCGTGGGTCAGTATTAAGTGTTTTAATGAGCAGAAAAATCGTCTGAAACGGTCAAGTACAAGGACTTTGAAATAAATCCCAGAGAACTATTGCTCAAGACCACAATTACAAAAAGGTCTGTCTGCTTTGAAGCAAAATATAAAGAAATGAAGCATGTTCCCTCAACATGATCTGAGGGAAAAGTTGATAGGGCACCGAAAATGGTCCAAAGCTGGACAAGGAAATGACATTCGAAGCACCTCCCGTATTGTCTAAGGCAGCGGTCCCCAATCCCCGGGCCTCCGACCCGTGCCGGTCCGTGAGTCGTTTGGTACCGGGCCGCGAGAGTTGAGGCTCAGGTGTGAAATGTATGGTTTTCAGGGTTTTTATCGGTTTTCAGTGTTATTTTGTTATCGTTTTTATCGTTTACTCGGTTTTCCTGGGTCTTTTCACGCGTGTTATGAATAAATCTTCTATTTTTCAGTACCGGTACTAGTTTTATTTTGTTGTATTTATCCGCGACACCTTAAAGGCCGGTCCGTGAAAATAATGTCGGGCATAAACCCGTCCGTGGCGCAAAAAAGGTTGGAGACCGCTGGTCTAAGGTAAGACTGAGCATCCCTTGACCACGTTAGCAAGATGGGATGTCCTCCTGTTCAGCCCTGGCTCACTGTTCAACACATATTCAAATGAAACAAATGCTTATTTGAAAAATAATGAAAAATCGCTGCTACAGCTTTATCCATCAAAGAGTGGCCAGAGGTAAAGACACAGGGTGGGTGCATGATTTCCGGCACTACAATGAGCTACAGCCATTGTGTTTGTGCATGTATAATTATGTGTGAATAATGCTGCAGAACCGTGTGGGGACCTCCCACTGTGGGACCCTGTGTTGCCAGTCCCTGTGCTTTCACATCTGGCAGGAGCTTTGAAGTGGCAGGTGGGCCATCTACATGCTACACACATATACACACTGCCACCGCCACAGTGGCAAAATAAGAGACAGAGATAGGCCTTTGTTGGCAACTACAAAGACCATAGACATTACTATTTTGGTGTTCAGGGACAGATTTTGATATGGTGTAATGAAATTCACATATCTTATGTTACGAGAGGCTTCGAAAAACAACAGGAAACAGCCTTAAAACCCACATGGTTGTCAGGCACGAGTCATCTGGGATGAGCAATGACTCAAAAGTCTCACTCCTCGCATGTGGAAGACATGATCTGATACATATTCCCCTCATGTGGTGCGTCAGAAATGAATTTCATATTTTAAAAAAAGAAGATGGGATTTACACAAATGCAGACACCCCCACACACACGGAGAAGTGCCTTGAAATGATGTTGCAAGTGAGCGAAATTCGCAGTAGAATAAGTCAAAAATATATAGAGGAGATGTTGTCAGTTATCTGGTTGCATTATTCCAAACAGGCTATTTCCACACACAGCATGTGTGTCTCCTTTTAAGCTTTTCACTATCTGTAAAGTTTGACTAAACTACTAGTCTCTCTGGGGATGGATGAATGTGATCCCCTAGAAGATTTTGCAAGATTATCTGTACATTTTGGAAAGAGTGCATGTTGTATTTTAATCCTGCAGTTCATTTAGCTTTGTAGCAGAAACAAAATGACTGCAGACAAACTTAGAACCTCCATTAAACCATGACTATTTCAAACAAGCTCTGAACTTATTCATACAGACACCTAGTATGGTTTTATTTAGTTGATGTCAGAAATATATATATATATACATTCATTAAATATCAAAGGGCTCAAATATATACACACGTTAACTATTAACTTCTTGTTAGTGATCATGATTGACTACAACTGGCATTTTCTTTTTGCCAGCATGAAAATAATTTGTCTGACCCGGACGAGCCCCCAAACTGTTACGGATTCAAATATTGGGGATGGATACAAGAGGAAAAACCACAATAACAACACTGGTCCGGCCAGGTTGAGTCAAACGATGATTTTAATGATCACACACATGGGAGATGGACACCGTACGCAGACAGCATCAGATCTCACCTCAAAAACCACATTTCCATAGTTTTATGAAATCAGGGTGTTAGAATGCCCCCTCATGCGTAAGACAGGTACAATACAATCAATGTTGACAGTTTATTTAACACAGCAAAAGAACATTCTCTCCTTCCCGAGGACGGGCCCTGACTCCCGCCTATCTCCTGGAGCCAACTGTCCCCTGCGGAGACACAACATTGCAGCTACAAGGATTTCCAGATTGGTTAAGGTGATCAGTGTGTAATCAGAATCAGAATCAGAATCAGAAAGGGTTTTATTGCCAAATGTTGAGCAGGTTTACAACATTAGGAAATTGCTGCGGTGCTTCAGTGCAAACATAGTGTCATAAATAGCACTTAAATAGTGTCATAAATAGCACTTAAATAGACATGAAAAAATAAAAGTAGGGATAAGAATTAAAAGTGCTACGTAGAAAGATATGTGCATGAGCTATACATGAGATATATACATGAGAATAAGAATTAAGAGTGCTATGTAGAAAGATATATACATGAGTGCAGGTGGTGATCAGTGCCAAACATGGAATGATGCAGTGATACAGCGTAGGGTCATGTGTTAGTGGTGGGAACAGTCATATGGTTATTGTTCATGTGTCCAACAGCAGAGGGGAAGAAACTGTTCTTATGGCGAGAGGTTCTGGTGCGAATGGACCGGAGCCTCCTGCCTGAGGGGAGCAGGTCAAACAGACTGTGTCCAGGGTGAGAAGGGTCAGCTGAGATCCGAGCTGCACGCCGCAATGTCCTGGAGGTGATGCTCTGAATCAAGTATGTAATATTAAATGAATGTTGTTTAATCAACTGCCACTACTTAAAACATAACAAAAGATATAACTGAATACAGGATCACAAAGAATAACATGATATCAGTGTTGTGTAAGCGCGTGCGGCCTTCTATGCTCGAAGCCTTTCCCCTCCATAGATCAGCCAGACATTCGCGCTGACTGTAGCTTTTAACCCTTATTAACTTGAGCACAACTCTACAATGAGCAACAAACTGCAATATGTATGAGATGATCATGGTTACACCTGCAATGAAAGATCATATGATTATTCTCCTATGGACAAATGCGTTTTGGACAAAAGTGTTATGATCAGAAGAGATCAATAGTGAGCTATTTATACACAATGAAAAGAGGTTTGTTTGGAAGAGTACAGGCAAGGCTTTCAAACCTGGGAACACTGTAACAGCTGTCAAACATGGTGGTAGCAGCATCATGCTCCTGGGCAGTTTTGCTGCCAGTAATACTGGTACATTGCACAATGTGGATGAACAGAGAGAATCACTTTGGTCTGACCTCAGATCAACAGCTAGAAAGTTAAAACTTGGACACAATTATGTAAGGATGTAATGTAAGGATAACTTCATGATGGGCTCAATCCTATTTAAAAAGCTATGAATAGCTTGTTGCTTTGACTCTGATCCAGACCAAACCAACCAAATACAGTGTTACTGTTAATCAGGTGGGAAAGGCAGCAGTAATGCAAGTAAAAAAGCATCATAAGCTCATGAAAATGTTGAATGTTGATCAAATGTCTGTGGAAACACAGAGATGTTAGATATAAATCTGTTCAATCATAATTGTAATTTATCTGACATACAGGGCTCGAACTGTTAACCTACCTTTTTAAAAGCTCTCAATAAATGTGTGTAACGTTAAGAAAAACCAAGTTATTAACGAGACTACTTGCACCAATGTCACCCTGCACACTTACTGACATGACACACAAGACTGTCCAGCACTGTTACTTTGCCCTATTTGACTGCGTGTCATGTACAGCGCTGGGTGCAAGACGTTACAAAGGGACTCGCTTTACACTCATACACAAACTTGAAGTGCTTTATTCATGGTGTCAACCTCTTTATTCTCTTCCTATTCATCTCAAAGAATATAATTGCCTTCAGCATCTTACTGGCCATTAGACTGATTGTCCTGTGCCCTTGTTTTATATGCACACTGCATTTGTGCTTTACTAGGCTGGAGAAAAGAGGAACGGTCGAGAAAGCCCAACGCCATTTTCCGTTGCAAAGCAACAGGTTTTCAGACAAGCTAACTGTGTAGTTGGCAACATTTTCATTTTTTCAATTATTACAAATTAAATTAAAGCACAGCATCAATACATGTTTTATTTTTTCCCAGCTAGTTTGTGTTTTTTGACTCAGTGCCCACTTCTTTATAAAAGAAAACTACACGTCTGTGTTTCCTGGCCACCTGCCCGAGTGTACCCTGCCTCTCATATAGTGTCAACAGCTCTCACACAGTGTTACCTCCAACCTGTGTTGGATAAGTGGTTATGAAAATGGATAAATGGCTGGATGTATTATAAATACTATTTGCAAATACTATTTGCATCTGTCTTTGATAATTAAGTTGTGTTATCCTACAGCATCCAATAAAGAACAAAATGATCATGAATCACAGAATCTGAGCTGCCTTGTGCAGTTCAGGCTGGGGGTGGAGGCCTCATAGGTTTCAGAATATTTTCTTGGCAGATAAAGGCCTTAATACGAACTTGGCCATGTTTAATAATCCCTAACACTCACCAGCCTGACAATGGGCTGAGTGAAAATCCTGGTGCTGTATTTAAATCAAATCTGCCAAACTACACATCGTTTTCAAGAGCAGGTTACACAATTCATGCGTAAATCGTTTGAAGCAGGGGCCAAAGAAATTATTTACAACTGCTCTTGTCACTAAAACTGAGTCTTTAAAAAAATAGAGGTACCTGCCTGTACATGTTATACTATGTAATCTACTTCACTTCAGTAAGCAGGGCTACAAACACTTGTGCTTTCAGATGCAGGTCAAGGCACCTTCTGACCTCTTTATGACCTCTGATCCTTACCCATGCTATAAATGGTCACTCCTTTGCTGTTTCACTATTTCACCATTTTGCATGCCCACCATGATCTTTCATTGACCAGAAGATCCTGTGTCTCTGCAGGATGCAGATGGGAGTTTCAACATTGTCCCACTTGAACTTTGTCATTCCTGTCCCATAATAAATGCACTCTGACTGAATGATATTTGGGGTACTTTTGCTGCTAAATTTTGCTGTAGCAAATAAATAATTCATTAACCAGTACTTCTGTCTGAATACACCACTGATTTTGAGATACTGCAGGAAAGGTTGTTGCTTATTTTGTTCTAAGAATGCTTATGCAGCAAAAAGAAACTTTCTTACCTCTTGCTCCTATAGGTGCAAATACCTGTTGAATCACTTCGTATTGCAGGATATATTCACCAATATAAAAAACAAAATACTTCCAAGCATTGAAGTGGTTTAACGCTATGGTTGTTTCTTAGCATAAGCATCTTTGTGGACACAGTGTATGATTTAAGTTCGGTTATACTGTAGGAAAGGTCACTGCAGCTAGCATATCTCAGTCCACAAAAGGGAACCCTTGAGTCTGCATCATGTAGCAACTTTGTAATGCTAATGCACTGCTGAATCAATGTAATGCAGAATGCGGGCACTTCTGGGATCCTAGCCAGCATTAGAGAGTTGTTAGTAATAAAATAGTCACTGATCCTAGGGTTATAGGGGAATCCTCTTCCCGAAGAGACAGAACAGTCAAAGAAAACCCTCTCAGAAACTGTGATCCGGATTTAAAAATAACCACAGTCTAATTAGTTTTCTGCTTTGTGTGCGTGTGTGCATGCATGTGAGGGCAGGATGGGGCTGCAGCGACAGAGTCATTAAGAGAAACAAGTCTTTGATCTTAATGAGGTTTTTCTAGTCTTGTCAGAGTGCGAGGCTGTGTATACATGTGAGGGGCTGTTTGTGTTCATACTTTTACTCTGAAAAAAAAGGGGGAGAACTCTCCTAAAATAACCCCTCTGAAATGAAAAGTAAACTCAAATTCCATTTGAAACAGCAGGGAAGTTTTATCTCCATCTGTGCCGGTGACTCTCTTTTTTCACTCTCTTTTTTCGGTCGAGGAGTACATGTCACTTCTTTGAAATAACAGATTTAGGTCATTCTAGGAAAAAAAACTTCTTCAGTGAAGGCTTCCTCTCAACTTCATGACTAATTGACTGGAAGATAATTTGAATGCTGAGCAGTGGCAGCAGGAGTCCACTCCATTCAGCGGTGAGATTGATGCATCTAAACAACACCAACAAACATGGCCCCGCAATCACTCTAGAGGGGGTGCTCCGCTGAGAACATCATTACAGACTCTGCGTTGTCTGCTGAATCAAAGCAGCTTCCCTCGGCTTTGATAGAAAGAGCCTGACACCGACCAGAGTGGGAGTGTGCTGCTGCACCCGGATGGGAATCGCCCAATGACACACCAAGATTTTCTGGTCAAATGAAAATTTAAAAAAAGAAAAACAAAGGATTAGAACAGAGAAATGGTGACTGCCTGCTGTTTGAAGCCATGCGATAAGCAAGGCAAATAGAACAGAATAAGAAAGGAAATATACCGTGCAAGCTGAATAAAGTCTGACTGTGCAGTAAAACTGAAGCAAACATAATTAGTTCAAGTTCAGCATCACTTATCCAGAAAGTGATGCAAGTTCTCACAACACAGTCACAGGGCTCTAGCGTAGCAAAAGGAAGATTTTTGTACTTCTTCACGAGTACAATGACAGGGCAAAAAAGCTCTGAAGAAATCATTGCACATTAATTCCATTCAATTCAGGTTTTTCTATATAACACCAAATAACAACAAGGTTATATTGTAAGGTAAAGATGCTACAATGATACAAAGAAAACAGAGAAAACAATCATATGCCCCCTTATGAGCAAGCCGTTGGCGACAGTGGGAAGGAAAAACTCCCTTTTAACAGGAAGAAACCTCCAGCAGAACCAGGGAGGGGCGGGGCCATCTGTCATGTGGAAAAGAGCCAGAGATTATTAATAATAAATAATAGGGGTGTGCAAACACATAGTGATTGAAAAGGGTGATTATGCAGTCGATCTGTAATAATTGCAATGATAATAATCTGACCAGTTAAATGCACTTAAATAGGACTTTTTGAAATAGAAGGAACCTTGTCTGATAGTCGGGGCACTATTTGGGTTCTTATCCACTCCTGGTTCTGCTGGAGGTTTCTTTCTTTTAAAAGGGAGTTTTTCCTTCCCACTGTTGCCAGAGTGGGAAGCTCAAAGGCGGTTGTATGATCGTTGGGGGGGGGTTCCTTTATTATTGTAGGGTCTTTACCTTACAATATAAAGTAACATGATGCAATTAGGCACTATAGAAATAGAAATGAATTGAAGTAACCAGTTTCACAGAACTACTTCCAGCAACCTCTGGCAACCATTCAGGGAATATTTATCTTTATTTAGCAACTAATGCGTGCCAGGCAGTTGGTAACTGGGATCGAGGCCTGTGTGACAGGGGCCTTCATCAACTGAAGGCTCCTGTCACACCAACTTTACACATACATTTTTGAATGTCCTGTTTAATCCATCATCATGCATGGATTAATACAAGGCCCCTTCAGCCTTAAGAAGCCCAACTGTTATGACTGCAGCACTTGAAGCACACTCATGGTCTCAGAGTTCACTGTATGTGGCTGAATTAAACCAGAACAAAGGCACACCTGAAACACATGTCTTCAATCAGCACTGAAGCGCAAACATTGGCTCCATTACTGATTTGTTCCTTGCCCCACTGTAAGAGCTCTGTCCCAAGAAAAGATAGTAAAATTGACAGTAATATACTTTAAACCAAGATAGTGAGATAGGAAAGCACACAAGAAACACCATGTAGTGGAGAGATGCGGCTTTAGCCAATTCCACCATCCACATTAGCAAGGATAAAAGCTACATCGACTGCTGGGCTGAAACACTGCATCAGACCAGCATGTGTGTTTGACAAGGAGGGAAAAAACAACAGGCAGCATCAGATATAGCTCTGTGCATGACTCACACACTCATTGTTTGGCCACATGCAGGTTCTTATAGAGAGGAGGCAACCAGGAGGCATTCCTTCACCTGCATCGAGCAGCATGTTTCCTTGTTAATGATACTTTACCTAAGGCAGGAGAGCGCACTGCTGAGGAGGCTCGTAGGTCTGAGTCAAAAACAGTTTAAACTTGAAGTTTTGATTCCGTTCAGTAAGACTATGACTCGGGCTTTTCATTAGGGCAAATAACAATCAAGTCATAATATTGGCAATGCGATGATGTGGAAAGGCTTCTCTGACTTATGGGAAACTATCAGCTGAATCTGCAGCTGCACTCATCTTTTTGGAGAATTGCACTTCTAGCTACTCCTCGTTACTTAGCTGTACAGCCCGCAAATGTATTGTACAGTGATGCAGCAACAGCAGTTTCCTTGGCTGATTGGCTATGTGTTATTCAGATGTCTATAAGAGAGTTTCAGAGTGATGAGAATCTGCCTCACATGCATCTTATTCTGTGTTGACCCACCACAGCTTGACATTCAAGCAATGGTACAAATTGCTGGTACCTTTGTGTTAGCATGTCTCCTTTGCAGGTGAGTGCAAACACAGATGCCATGAGAATGGTGAGCTGTGCTCACAGACAGTAGTGAATGGTTATTTCTTTCAAATCTACTGCACATAATGACCAAAAATGTGAAGATAATGTGCATATTTCAGGCCTCCTACTTTTCATACCCTCTCCCATGCAAGCTTAGAACTGAAAATTGTTGCACAAGGATGTAGGAAAAGATACGTTTGATTTTTTTCTTTCTTTCCTTTTCCCACAGATAATTGAATCGCATTACTTCCAACACTGGTTAACACAAAAACTGACTGAGTGCCTTAATCTCTTCAAACTTGATTTCTTTTACAGATTCACCCTTTGTTCTAAAAGCTCTTACTTTGTATTTTACATGATACTAACATTTATTAAGGCAAAAACCCAGATGCTACTGGGATAACTTTCCTAGACGGCAAAGCCATCCAGTCACATATGTATTTAAACCTACCAATGTGTACAATATATCGCTTTTGTAATGTCTCTAAGTCAACCGTTGACTTACTGGATTCAGATTGCCTTCACAAAGATTCCCAGAAACCCATTACTGTTTGTAATTTTAGCTCATTATCATCAGCCTCACTGTTTACTCTTCCTTCTCCCACAGCTGTATCAGAGCTGTATGAAGTTACTGCTAATGAAAACAAATATTTCCAACTGCTTCACAATGCTTAATTCACACGGATAAAAAAAAAGTCAGACTGAAGAAGTGACAGAGAAAATAAACACATCTGTCATCCAGGTTAACACTGACAGGAATCATTCATTTAAAAGGAAGAAGCAGCAGCCACGGTGAGGTTCTGATGATGAGCCGCACCCCTCCAAACCCATGGGTGTACCCGATATCCCCGTGTCGTTCCTGCATCATCATGATAATGTTGGTCCTGGATCAACATTGCAACTGGAAAAAGATTTCCTATTCCGGAACAAATTGTAAGTACTTCAGCTCTGATGGAATTTGGTGATTGATATTTTCCACATTAAATAGTTAACACAACAAAACACATCATTCAGCTTTTCATGTATTTTGAAACCAGGTTTATTTGGAGACCTGCACGTAAGCGCTCGTGTCTCTAAAGCACGTTGGGTCAGCTTTTGTTGTTTAAATGTGCTATAGGCTATAAATGACAGTCAACACAAAAAGGTTCAGATATTTTTCATACTGTTTGAGGTGTGTTTTCCATTTCATTTGTATTTATTTAACACAATTCAGTGGGCTACACACTGAACTTGGAGGATAGAAACAAAGTATTGATCCTCTCTTGTTAGTATTGATCTGATACCAATACTGGCACTGGTATCGTACTGTTGATATTTGGGTCATTCCATCCACCTTAGAGGCTTGTGTAGAGCTGTTGCTGTGTGGAAAGCTGCTCACCCTATTTGCAGCATGAGGTCACAGTTGTTCAAGGATGGGAAGTGAAAAGGCCAATTATCGAATGACTTCTTTATTAAAGCTACATGAGCTGCTGCTCAGCTGCGTGTGCTCCTGACAGAGTAGATGCTGAAAGGCTGTCATAGTAAGCCAGACATGCTGCAGATCAGTCAGGAAAGAATTCTTAATAAAGGTTTCCCATTGCCCACAGATAAGGTAAATCAGTCAGGATGGGTTCGATGTATCCAACTGCGACCCTGCTTTTGACTCAGAACTGCTGTGAAATATAGTCTGATGTTCTGGATAAGGCAGCAGTTTCAACAAAGTCCTCTCACACTCACACAGAGCAACTTCTGCAAACTGCTTAAACACATAAACATACTCTGTGAAATGCAGAGATGTCACTGGGCGAATGAAGAAATGTTTCTCACTTCCTGAAAGCTTGACCTTTTTAGAGAGCGTTCTGCTTTCTGTTTGCGGGACACCGACGATAGGTGTCTTAATCAAAACCGGGAGCATTTGGTCCGGGCTGCTTCTGACAGCTTCAGACAGTTTCTCATTACTGAGCTGGCATTTAGCATTTAGTCATTTTAACATTCAGTTCCACTCTCGTCTGCTGACTCAGAGCACAGTCTGTACCCTGCTACTCCAAAACACACCCAAACACACTCTACAGGGGACACTAACAAGGCTTGAAAACACTTAATGGAACGGTAAAAGCTGACTAATACACTGATTAAGGGTGATGAAAGGGGGCTACACACATGTGAAGTCCGACTTACGAAGTGATGGAAGCTGTTTTTTTGTTGTTTTTTTGCTTGGTTTGTTCATTTTTTGGATCATTTGCCCAGCTAATTTGTTGTTTTGGCCGCTTGTGGATCTCCTGGGTTTTAATATTCACACACGCACGCACGCACGCACACACACACACGCATGGACGCACGCACAAACACAGGGATTTTTTTTTCTTTTACTGCTGTGAAAAACTTCATTACATTCCTCCCATAAACCCCACATTCACACTGCAAGCTACATGATCAACAAGTGACTGGAATAACTATTCATTTCCTGCAGAGCTGAGTAACCAAACTTGGCCGTTGGGCGGATGATAAACAAAGTTGTCAAAAGCCAAACAAAAAGTTATCCACAACGGAACTTTTCTGAATCAGCGTACTGTCGGCAGTCAGTCAGTTCGTCACATTTCTTTGTAGCCCCATCATTGTGGTTTTGTTTCACGAACAATGGTTTGTGCAAAATGGAGTAGAAACTGATTACGGCCATTCAAAGCCTCCCGGTCCTCTGCTGCTTTTGATTTGAAAGGCTACGGGAATAAAATGATGTTTGGAGAATGCCTGCATCAATCACTGAGGTCAACATTAAAGGACGACTCCAGCCTGATTGGAAATGTTTGCCCATTTCCTATTTTGTCCTTCAGCTTTGCATCATATGGATAGTTTTTTATGCCTTGCTATGCACCACATTTTATGGAGGCTCTCAAAGTAGTAATTTCTGAATTGCAAACTGTCGTGAGCTTGTTTATCAAAAGGCGCTGTTGCTTAATTGTGACTGCACACTGTAAATCACTTGTTTCAGGTGATTTTTCAGTGGCTTTGGTTTGTAGTTTGATAGCATACTTATTTTACATTAAACATGCGACACAGTTCTCTTTGGCTTCTGTGGTGTTGACAAGTCTGACAAAGTGTAAGCAAGTGACAAAGAGACATCCACTGAATGGTAACACATTCATACATATGTTAAAGACTCATCAGATGTTCAAACAGTGAAAACACGCCGATTGTTTTCTCAGGTAAAACGCAGACAGAGAGATAAATGGCACCTGCACTCAAAAAAATAAGTCATTGGATGAACTCAATTGGACTGATGGCAGGTTTTCCACGTAATACATCTATTTTGGTCCAACCTAATCTACATACATCATGACAATTCAATTAAATTGAATATAAATTTAAGAGTATGCTCCCTCTTTATGTCGATGTCATCATACTAATGCAAGGGTGGAAAAAAAAGGGTGAAAAAAAACTTAACCCTGCCTCTTTAAAATGCTATTTTTATAATGAGTCATGTTACTGACCTGTTCCCAGTTCATGTAATTAACCTGTAACAGTACCTTCATCCACTTTGCAGTGATATAGTTATGATATAGTTCGTCAAATATGTGGGAGGAAAGAAATTTCACAGAGTCATTGGCTTGTTGCAATGGTGACATCCTATTACAATAACACACTGTCCAGTGAGCTTTTTAGGACCCATCTATTCACAACTGTTTGTAAAGGCGGACTGCATGGCTAGGTGTTTGATTTCATACATCTGTAGCAATGACACTGAAATTTTCTCTCTGAGAAATGTTATTTATTTTTATTTTTTAAGTTGTCATCATACTTGGGTTTTGAGTTGGTGTAAAATGCAGCCAGATTCGTACTCGTGCCATGGAGTTATTCTCAGCTGGAGTCTTTAGTTTATCAGATCGATAAACTCTAAAGCCTTCCCTTAAAGCTGGAGCAGTGCGGTGTGAAAGTTCTGGCGATGGACTGAGTGATTTATAGGGTGTGTTAGCCTTTTGTTCCACAAACCTGAAACACTGTTGCATGTGTGATCTGGGGTTCACTGTTCAGCACTGTCTTTTTTTATTTTTGTTGTGGACAGTGGAGAGAAGACAGCAAACCAGAGGAGACAGAATAGGAAGAAGTCACGCTGTAAGGCCTCAGGGTAGATTTGAGCCAGGCCCTCTGCAAAAGCCATTTGTTTAACCCAGTGAGCTACATTGTTGCCTAACAGCAACCTTCATCAACCACAGCTACTTTGTGACTAACAAAAAGATTTTTATGGCATCATAACTTCTGAGTTTATGTTTCATGGAGACAGATGAAACACTCTCTTAAAATGTAATCTTTTCAAGATAAATACCTATGAATCTCAATAAGTCCAACTGTGTTGCATCATCACTGTCCGTTTATGAGCTAACTATTGACTAAATAGTTAAATAAATAAATAATAATCAATTTTTTTTCCAAAAAATGACTGTCTGTCCCTATGTAATCATGTAAACATCATACAACAACACACTGATGAGATTTATAATCCAGAACACCCATAATAACATCGTTATTACCCTGACTGGCAAATATGGATTTACTAAACATACAGCAGTCTAGCAAGTAGTTAATGACTGTTCTTACCCAGTTATAACTGTAGATGTTCATTTTCTGTAGGCACTCTTTTAGTGCTCAGAGTACTAAAAAAGAAAAAAAAAATCAAGTCAAACATTTTCATTTCCCTTACAGTAGTCAGAAAAATAGATGTCCCTCCAAGACAAGGTCAAGAATAGACCCTGAACTGCAATCTGATAGCAGTCTTTTCACACAGCTATGCAAAATGCCACACTGATCTTTAACTCGCCTTTAGAATGCTTCCCCCGCCTTTTTTTTCTGCCACTACCATCACACTGTAGCATCTTCTGTCTCCTGTGGCAGGCCAGCGGAGATGAAAACATGTGCAAATATAGCCCGTCCAATCCACCACTACTGAGTTGTTTCTGCTCCCAAATCTCATAGTGACTCACTTCAGGAAGAGCAATCCTTGCCGCGCTGTGGTTGGTAACCCATGCCTCTCTCAGGTGCAGTACTTTGTAAAAATCCCACAGCACCAAGGCTGTCTACTTACCAGGTAATGGGACTTTTAAATGACTACCACAAGCTACCTGTACAGCACACCCCTGCTGCTACACAACACATTATCAGGAGATTATCCCCTGGCATACTGCGAGTCCTTATCTTTGCGTTGCAGTTGGGATTATTTTTTTGCTTGGCTATTTGGAGGCACCAGTAGGGGACTCCGTGATGTAATGAATGCACAACCCCCATCAAATTAAAATGACTGGACACCTACTGGAACTCTCTCAAATTACTCTGCAGTGCGTGCAAGTCAGCTGCAATACCACATTTAAAATGATGTATTTATGAAGGTCAGATTTATTTCTTTGGTAACCACAGCACATAACTCGAAGAACCTGCACAGCACAAGCAGCGCTACATTTCTGAGCCAAGATTGCCTCTGCCATGGCAGCGCATCAAGCAGCACAGGTGACACGAGAGACTTCCAGTCAATTTCCACAGCAGCAACAGTTCCAATGCAGCCGAACACACATTGAATGAGCTTGATCCGAAATGACTGGTTGAACAGTTTGAAACCAATATGCATAACGCCACGCAGGAGAATTAGTATATTTATCAACCTCCGAGTGCACGTGTGCAGTCTTGTGTGTATTTCTATGTGTACTGCGTAGAGGGTTTCTTGACTCCCAACAGATGTCATTATTTTCCACTTGCAAGCTCTCATCTCAGCGTGAGTGCCGAGGCATTTTTTATTATTCTGTCTGTGTTATTTTGTGCACGCACGCACACGCTGATGGGTGTGTGGCGCGGGGAGGGGAAGCGTGCATCCCTGTGTGTGTGTGTGCTCATGTGTGGGAGTCTGCCTCGTGAATTTTTGTCTCTGGAAAAGTTGAACTTTCTTGTGCTTTCAGGTTAGGAAAGGAAGTGAGGAAAATTCCCTGCAACAGAGGAACGGTGCATCAAGTGTCACGGTGTCAACGGAGTTAGTTTCAAGTTAGTGGCACAAATACAATCTTTCATCTCGTTCAGCGGGAAGTGTTTGAATTAACTCCGTACGTGGCATGACTGTCTATCAGGCTGCCAGGCACAAGGCTCATGTGTTGGAGAGCAGGAAGGGATTCGCCCTGGAGAGGAAGGAGATGACACGATCAATTACATCAGCATAGAGCTCACAGAAGGCGTTAAACTGTGAATACCGCACATGGATGAAGGCAGCCAAACGTCTCCATGTTGCTATCAGCACCATGGACAGCGCTGTCTGAGCAGCAATCCTAGTGCAACCAGCAACCTGATAACTGTGGCGTGATTTTATTTCTCAACATTCAGCATTTGGCTCATTTTTGAGCTATTAGTGTAAGTTGTATAATTAAAGAGATGTTTATGGAATGAATCTGGGGTCTTTGCTGGTAAACCAGTGTCCACACTTGACCAAGGCCGGTGCCGAGTTGCTGTTCCTGCGAGTCAAGTGATGTGAATCTGCTAGATGGAGGCAGCAGGAGGTTGACAGCAGTGACACAGGTCAAAGGCCTTAGCTTCAAATTAAAAATAAAAACTCAAACGGACACTTTATTATGACGGTTTCTGTTATACGCCATATTGGCAAAAGTATTTGCTCACAATTCACAAGGCTGGTGTCAGTCCACCCTTTGCAGCTATAAACAAGGTTTACAAGTGTGTTTATGGGAATTTTTGATTGTTCTTCCATTTGTGAGATAAGACACTGATGTTGGAGGAGAAGGCCTGGCTCACAGTCTCCACTGTAATTCATCCCAAAGGTGTTGAGGTCAGGACTCTGTGCAGGCCAGTCAAGTTCTTTAAAACAAAACACACTTATACATGCATAGTCATGCTGGAACAGGAAGGGGCCATCACCAAGCTGTTCCTACAAAGTTGGAAGTGTGCGATTGTGTGCAAAATGTTTGAGGATCGTTAAATTACGTCTTTATTGATGTATAGTGAGTAAAAGTCACCGTTAAGAGTACAGCGGAGGTCATCAAATGTCATCTTCATGGGGAAAAGAGAAACATGCATACATGTACTCAGTACTTTACTTATATGTTTCAAGATTCTGACACAAATGTAGGGCTTACCCAGACATTTTGCATTATTGTGACTTATTATTCCTAACAGCCGATCTGTCCGCTCTTACTGGAACAAGCGTTTGTATTTCAGCCTGAATAACAGCATAGTTTATACCAGACCAATTAAATCGAATAAAACTCAGTGTCTCTCCAGTCGTTTCAGTTAATGCCAAATCAAATTGATTTGATTCTCTGCTATTCACAGCCTACTTAACATTTGTGGGTGGGCTGGCAAGGATCATGATCTCGGTCTATTAAAACACACAGCTGTCCACAGGAGTTTTAAACATTTCACATTACCTGTCCTTGAATTTCCCGGGGGCACAGCGACTTATTTTTGTAGTGAATATGATGATCAAAATTTCACTCTCAATTAAAGTGGCGCTTGGCAGGTTGTGCATGCTTTTTATATATTTCTGCAAAATTATGACCTAAAACATCATCAAAATTCCACACAAGTCTTGAACAAGGGAAGCATGTGAACGTCTTTGATTAGCAGTTAATCTTAAGTTGAATTTAGTCTAGTGTTAAAGGGGAGATTCCACACTCAGAGGGAAATTTGGACCATTGTTACCCTCCCCAGGAGTCATTGGCCAAAGAAGATCGCCTCAAGAGAAAGGCATTCAGTAGACTGAGAGGTATAAAGGAAACCTGGGAAATGTCCAAATGACTAACTAAATGACTTTCTCACATTCGCTGCTGTTCATGATTCCATCATCAGGAGATAGTGAACAACAATGATGTGCAGGAACGCAAGAAGAAAGCTGATAGAGCCCCCCCCAAAAAAGAAATGGTTTAAATGAGAAACGTTTTGTCGGGAGAAAATAAACCTCGGTTCAGGATCTTATCACTATCTTTGCTCACGTTTGGTCCTCTTTGTTAATGTTTTGTGTGAAAAACTGGTGATATTTTAAAAAATATTTATGGAGAAATGTAGACCATTCTGAAGGGTTCACCAACCTCCAAACACAACTGTAGCGATTTAGACACATTATGTTCTGCCTTGAGTTTAGTGCCCCCTGCTGGGCCTTGTAAATTGTTGTTAATGTGACATGCACTTTGACCCAGAACAGGAAGTCAGCCATGTTAGTTGGGGTAAGCAGGTTCACATGTGTGTTCCCGCATTTATCCGCTGCAATCCTCTTTCTTGTTTATGCCTTCGAAAGCATCGTCTGTAAGTACTTGTTGACTTAAGAGTATGGGGTGGGGTGTAGCTCAGGTGGCAGAGCAGGTCAGCCACTAATCAGAAGGTCGGTGGTTCGATCCCAGGCTTGCTGCATGCCAAATATCCTTGGGCAAGATACTAACCCCATGTTTGCCTACTGGTGGTGGTCAGAGGGCCCGGTGGTGCCAGTGTCCGGCAGCCTCGCCTCTGTCAGCGCGCCCCAGGGCAGCTGTGGCTACAATGTAGCTTGCCATCGCGAATGGGTGAATGACTGAATGTAGTGTGAAGCGCTTTGGGGTCCTCAGGGACTAGAAAAGCGCTATACAAATGCAGGCCATAGAGCCATATTTTAGTAATATTTTGGTAGTTTTGTGTTCTAAAGCCTAACTTTGTGTATAATTATATTGCTAAGCTAATCTCATGCCATGTATACATAGGAGGACCTATTACATGAATGTCTTTGTCTTTTGTTGCTAGCCTTCACTTGCTGTAGAGTAGATAAGGGAATTTGTAATATTAGTGTGTTAATCACCGTACTGTTGTATTCTTGTTTTTGTTTTAGTTTCACTCTGATTCAATGGTGTATGGCGGTGCAATGTAAAATAAAGCACCTGGAGCTTGGACACTATATCCTTTATTATTATTAATCCTTTATTTATCCAGGTAAAAATCTCATTGAGATTAAAAATCTCATTTACAAGAGAGACCTGGCATCATAGCAACAAAAGTCACATACCACATAGGTATATAACATTTAAAACAAATACAATATCCCATACAAACATGTGTAAAATATACAATGACAGATCAAATTAAGAGTACATTAAAAACAATCACACTGAGTAAAAGAGCTGTTCTCTCGTTCCTTTAAGACAGACTTAAACTCTCCCAAGGTAACCAATTCTGATAATTTCAGTTCCTTCTGCAGATTATTCCAGGAAGCAGGGGCAGCGTATTTAAAAGCCCTTTTCCCCAATTCTGTTCTGATTTTTGGGACAATCAATTGTATGATTTTGTTCGAACGAAGGTTGTATTGGTTGTGGTTTTTACACATATAAACACATAAATAAGATGGAACTAGCCCAAGGAGAGATTTATAGATAAAAATCAACCAATGGGAGAGTCTACGAATATGCAAAGATGGACATTTAGCAGCAGCATACAAAGAACAATGATGTACACGACTTCCATAGCCAGTAATAAAACGTAAAGCACCATGGTACACAGTATCCAACCTCTTTAGGTAGTGGGCAGGTGCATTCATAAAAAGCAGGTCACCATAATCCAATAAAGGTAAAAAGGTTGCACGAATCAAATGTTTTCTCACTTGGAGGGAGAAACAGGATTGGTTTCTAAAAAAGTAACCTAGTTTTAGTTTTAACTTCGACACAAGCCTTTGAATGTGAGTCTTAAATGACAAATTCTGATCTATAATGATCCCTAGATACTTGTAAGATGTGACCATTTCAATTTCAGATCCTTGAATTGTTTTAATCTTAGGAGACGTAGCTAACAACTCTTTGCCATTTGAGAATAACATGAACTTGGATTTCTCTGGATTTAACACCAACTTAAGTTGAGTTAAATGGGACTGAACGACATCAAAGGCAGACTGCAGAAACTGCAGGGTTTGTGCTACTGAAGGGGATGAACAATAAATAATTGTATCATCTGCATAAAGATGAAACGCTGCATTTGACAAATTATCACAAAGGTTGTTTATGTAAAGAGAAAATAGCAATGGCCCTAATATGGAGCCCTGCGGAACTCCTTTGGATACTGGGAGAAGAGAGGAAGAAGAAGCAGCATGGACACACTGTTTTCTTGCTGACAAGTAATTTGAAAACCAACTTACAGCATTTACAGATAGACCAATATTGTTTAGTCTATTTAATAAAATAGCATGGTCAACTGTATCAAAAGCCTTTGACAAGTCAAGGAAAAGAGCAGCACAGTATTTTTTGCAGTCCATTGAATCAACAATGTCATTAACCACTTTAATAGCAGCAGTTATTGTGCTGTGTTGTTTTCTGAATCCTGACTGATATTGGGAAAGAACTGAATTTTTGTCCAAAAAGTCTTTCAGTTGTTCACTAATGAACTTTTCTAGAACTTTTGCTAGAACACACAATTTAGATATGGGCCTGTAATTATTAACATCTGAAGGATCACCTCCTTTCAGCAAAGGGAGAACCTAGGCAGATTTCCATATTACAGGGATCTCACTGTTCGAGAGGCTAAGATTAAAAATGTAAGTTATTGGTTCTGGTCCGGCAGATTTATTTAGATCCAACAGATTTAAAGCCCTGTGGACCTCAAAAACCTTTAGCGGAGAAAAACTGAAGGGTTGGACCACAGATTCAGTTTGAGCGGTTGCAGAAAGAGCCTCTTGTTAATTAAGCTGTTTTAAATCTGGATATAAAGATTCAAATAGAGATCCTGAAGAAACAAAATGCTCATTAAAGCAGTTTAGAATGTCGCATTTCTCTGTTAAAGTGCAGGAGTCTTTTACAACAAAAGTTGGCATCTCGTTTGTAGTTATGTCCCCATAAGAAGATTTTATTATTTTCCAGAATTTTTTAGGATCGTTCAAATGTTTAGTAGTATTTGAAAGATAGAATTCTGATTTGGCCTTTTTAATTAAGGAAGTTGAACGGTTTGTAAGCTGTCTAAAAATCAGCCAATCCGCTTCGGATTTAGTTTTTCTGGCCTTAGCCCAGGCAGCATCCCTTTTTTTGAGTAGACTAGAGAGCTGAAGAGAAAACCAAGGATTGTTTCTGCATTTTACTCTAAATTTGCGGATAGGGGCATGTTTATTTATAATTTTGATAAAAGTATCATAAAAATAATTCCATGCCAGCTCAAGATCAGTTATCAGGTAAATTCTACTCCAGTTATAGTCCCATAAATCATGAAAGAAAGCTTGCTCACAGAAATGCTTAAAATCTCGTTTAAAAGCTATTTGTGGCCTTGATTTTGGGAGCTTCGATTGCCTGACTACAGCTACCACACAGTGGTCACTGATATCATTTGCGAAAACCCCAGTGTGAGAATATTTATACGGCATATTAGTTAAAAATAAATCAATAAGTGATGACTTTTCTGGGCATTTAAGATTTGGACGAGTTGTGCTATAAATTAGTTGTGTGAGATTATATGAATCACACATGGATTTAAAACTGTCTGAGGCAGAGGACAACCAGTCCCAGTTGAAATCTCCGGCCAGCACAATTTCATTAAAATCTAAAGTAGATAGTTTTTCACTAAGTGAAACTAAAGCCTCACTACTAGCTGAGGGGGGTCTATAACAGCCAACAATGGTAATAAAATAAAAATCCTGACTCCCGTATTCTTTTGAATGGAGTTTGGCTGGCTGCTGAATTGTGTACCTATGCACACATGCACACACGCAAGGAGAGCAGTACAGCATAGTCACCCAAAATGTCAAAGTGTAATTATCAACCGTCTGTTGTATAAAGTAAATATTGCTTCCATAGGAATAAAGACACAGCTAGCTACATCTGAGGCTCTCTAGGTCCAAATTGGCCTGCTAAATGTTAACGTTCATGACAGTGTAATTAGAGAACGACTGAACGAGTATGGCTTGTTTGAAAAGTTTGACAGGAGAAAGCCTCTTGTGTCTAAAAAGAACATCACAGCATGGCTTAGAGTTACATCTGAACAAAACACAAGAGCAGTGTCCTTTGGATAGACCAAAGCACCGCGAGAGGAGAGGTGATGTACACTACAGTTTAAGTATTCTTATTCCTGATGGGCCTACAGCAGTTGAAGGAGGGTGTACTTTCTTATTTTTCAGATTCTAGAAGCCAAATCAAGAGAACAGATGTACTGGCATTTTCTCTCATTTGTAACACTTTACAGTCAGTTAATTAAAAACATCTTTCAAATGTACTGATGATAAAAATAAATGTTGGTTGCAGCTTTCCACGGCTACTGTGTTTAAAAGCTAACAGTACTTTCCCTCAGGGTCCGTGGGTGTTAATTATGTGAACCAAAATGAAAGCAGATTGATAAAAAAAACCAAAACAAATGACCCAAATAAAAAATAAAACAAACTTTTTTTTTAACAAGGTCACCTTACAAGACAAAAGAAAAAGACATGGAAGCCTTGTTGTGATTGCTTCAATTGGGAAAATTTGTTAACAACAAAAGCGTTGCGCAGACATGACGTGGAGGAAATCGCTAGACGGTTTGTCCACTTGGTCCAGTTGGTAATCTAGCTTTATAAGCTATTTATCTTTCCCTTAGTAAGTATTTCACTTCCAAAATGAAACATCTGAGCCAGGTAAAAGCCTCTTTATCTTCTCCTTCTTTACCAATCTGTCCCTCTCTGTTCTCTCCTCCTTTGTTGTGAAAGCTGTGACCAATCTGAGCAACTCCCTGCATCAGCAAGAGAGATGGACAGAAGGAGACAAAGAGATACGACTGAGAGGGCAGGCGAATGAAGAGAGCAGTGTCGGTAGAGAGGAAGAAAAGGAAGTGATACAAAAGAGAAAGAAGGACGAGAGAGAGAGAGAGAGAGCTGGATAATGAGGACAGACAGAGCTGAGTATTTCACCGCTGGAATATTTCACACTTCACATAATATTTCATTCCCACCGTCAGATTCCTGGGTTTGAGATTCTACCTAGGGCAGACAGATTGACAGACTATTTTTCATCAGCCATGCTTTTCCTTCCCGGCTCCTGCAACTGTAAACCTCTCCCTAAATGACTGCCATAAATCCTCCACAAATCCACATATATTTCTGCCATATTTCCACTGACAGCTGATTATTTCTGCAGTGGCTAATGTGTGTGTTCACAACTATGGTGTATTAATCTGAAATCAATGGGTCCATTATTGCTTTGTGGGTGTGTGAGTTAATTCAGTTGATGCAAAGTAATAAAGAACAACCCATCATTTAGAAAGCAAAATAAATAGATAATAAATAGTTCAGGTCTGTGTCCTGACCTAAAAAACGAATCACAAGTTGTTGTTGTTGTTTTTTAAAAAAAAAAGTTTAATTGTATATCTATTTTTAAAATACCAGGTGAGTTGAGTTGGAGTGTCCAAAGCAACAATCTGCTTCATTTTTAAAGAGAAGGAATATTTTGGCCAGCTCAGTAACACCAGAAGTTCTGAAAGAAGAAGACAACTGAAGGGGATGATCGCAGAATTATTTCAGAATTGGTAGGAAAAAAAAATACAACTTCACAACAACCAACCAAGTCAAGAACAGTCTCTGGAAGTATTTCACAGTGTAAATGGATAATGGACAGCACAAACGCGAAGGCGTAACTTTTGGCGGGGTAGCTACCAAGGAACTGCCCGGTCAACATGCTGTCAGCCCTCGGCCCTTGACGACAGGTTGGCACACTGTGATGTGTATTACTTGTACTTCCTGACTTTTTTCTTTGACATCTGTGGAAAAAAGGACAAGCAGAGCACCAGGATTTAGGATTTGAGTGGTGCTGTCAATGTCGTTGCTTAGCATTAGGCCCAAAAAAAGGAAGTTCCAATGGGTAAGTAGTTTGTCTTTTCTCTTTTTGTCAAGAACTGTTTCCAATAAAAAAATTCTTGACAAAAAGAGAAAAGACAAACTACTTTTTTTTGTCAAGAATTGTTTCCAATCATATGTTGAAAATGTGCAGAAGACGTGGAGAAGCCCGGATGGTCAAACAGCAAATGAGATCAACTACATTTGCATATCGAGGCGATGGAGGTCAGCTACTGCTGACGTAGTCACTCGACGCGGCGCGGATGTTGGGTCTGACCACTATCTTGGCAAAGATCCAGTTGCGGCTCAAACGAACAAGACAAGATGCTCGCCGCGTACGCCCTTTTGATGTTGCCAAGCTCAAGGATTGCGATTTCTGCGATCGATATAACGTTGAGATCCGAAATCGCTTTGTCATCTTGGAAGAAGTCGAAGATCTGGAGGCATACTGGGAGTGTCTTCGAATTGCTATGACAGCCAGCGCTGAGAAGGCCATCGGGCAGAGAAGAGGTACCTTCAAGTAACGTTGGATCCAAGATCAAACATGGCAGCTAATCGATGAACGACGAAGAGCAAAAATTGCCCGGGATCAGACGACATCAAATGAACAATAGCAAGCCGCAGAGGAGCGGTACCGACGCCTTGATCGGCAGGTGAAGTGAAGCTGTCGAAGGGATGAACGCGAATGGGTCGAGCGGAAAGCGGAGGAGGCACAGGAAGCTGCTAATCGGAATGATACGAGAATGCTATTCCGGATCGTGCGTGACCTCACTGACACCTTTTCGGGTCAAGGAGTGCCAATTAAAAGCAGGGATGGCAGACCTCTTGTCACGCAGGAAGACCAAGATAAGCGCTGGGTAGAACACTTCAAAGACCTCCTGAATCAACCCGCCCCAGACACGCCCTTGTTGGACAATGACTTAGCCGAAAATGATGAACTCTTCACTATGGAAGAGACAAAGGCGGCAATTAAGTCTCTCAAGAGTGGAAAGGTAGCCGGTGCCGACGAAATCACCGCGGAACTCCTGAAGTACGCTGACCCCGTTCTGGTCAGAGCTTTGACAACTCTGGTCAACAAATGCTGGGAAAGAGGCAAAGTACCCGGCGACTGGACGAGAGGTACCATCGTGAAACTCCCAAAGAAGGGTGATCTGTCAAACTGCAATAATTGGCCTGGCATCACCCTCCTCTCCATCCCAGGGAAGGTGTTCGGAAAGGTATTACTTCGGCGACTATTGAGAACGGTGGACGAACGGCTACGCGAAGAGCAGGCGGGTTTTAGAAGTGGAAGGTCCTGCATTGAACAAATATTCACACTGAGATCAATTATTGAGCAGAGCCTCGAATTCCAGCAAAGGCTATGCGTGAACTTCGTTGACTTTAAAAAGGCTTTTGATAGCCTTAATCGAGACACGCTCTGGAAAATCATCAAGTCTTACGGCGTACCCGACTGCTTCGTTACCGCGTTCCAAGCGTTGTACCGCAACTCTAGTTGCTGCGTCCGAACAGACAACGGCATCACGGAATATTTTAACATCGATACTGGTGTGCGACAAGGCTGCGTCCTATCGCCATTCCTCTTCAACATCGCCATTGACTATGTCATGCGCCGAGCAATTGGACCGAACACGATGGGCATCGCCGGACGTGATCCCCTGCAGCAGTTCACAGATTTGGACTTTGCGGACGATATAGCCTTACTTGCACCAACACTCCGGGCTCTTCAGAAAACAACCTCATCTTTGGAAAGTGAAGCAGCACCGATAGGACTCAGGATCAGCGGTGAGAAGTCGAAGATTATGCGAGTTGGTTATGCTACACCATCAAACACAGAAGTTACTGTGAAGCAACAGCAGCAGCTAGAAGAGGTGGACAGGTTCATGTACCTGGGTTGCACTTTTAGCGGTGACAACCTATATGGATGACCACCGTACTGCCTTTATCAACCAAGTTGCGGCTCCTGAAGACCATCGTTATACCGACAGCACTGTATGCAGCGGAGACTTGGAAATCAACTGCAAAGATCAACCACCATCTTGACGTCTTCCAACAACGTTGTCTTCGACGGCTGCTCAAGATCACATATCGGGATCGCGTTACCAATGAAGAAGTATATCGCCGTGCAGGAGTAGAGCCGCTCCATGTCCAAGTCACCAAGCGTCGGTTCAGATTTGCCAGTCACATCCTTCGGCTACCGGACCCGAGACCTGCCCGTGTCGCGGTTCTGTGGAACCCGAAGAATGGAAAGAGACAGCGAGGAAGACCTAAAATAACATGGAGGAGGACTTTCCTTGAAGATTTACGTTCAGTTGAACTGTCATAGGATGAAGCAACAACTGCCGCGATAGACCGAGTTCGATGGCGTTCTCTTGTCGCCCGATGCGCCGATCGGCACGGGACGATCTAAGTCTAAGTAAGTTGAAAATGAAATGAAAATGAAAAACTCATGCTGTAATGTGTGTGGCATATCTAGAAAGCCGCTGTTTCTTTCTATTCCAACTAGTCCATTGAAAATGCTTGTTGAATGAGGAATTCTATAAATGAGGTGTGCTTGTCTGGTACCTCGACCCCATCCAATGGGCTTATCTCGTTTGTTCCGGGCTTATAGACGCTGCACCTTTCTTTGTTACTTTAGCAAAGCTGATTCTGTCTCGGATTTTTTGTGGGCAAGTTGAAATGTGTCAGTTTCCCTGAACTCTGACTGGAATTGTTATTCATAAGCTGGAATGATGCTATTGATATTATTGATCACTGCTAGGTGATATTATTTGTGAATGAGTGAGACAGATAGAGAGATTATGACACATAGTGTGTTTGCTTGTGTACAGTGGTTAATGTCCAAAGATATTCTTCAATGGACATGTCAGTCACATGATCTCAACCCAAGTTTTTTTCAGTTATAAATACAAAACTGAATGCAGAAAGACCCACAAGCAGCATATGAAGGTGGCTGCTTTAAAGCTTTTATGATTGACCCTCATACAAACAAATTTAATAGGATTTTCTTTTTCCGCAAGAGTAATTTTGGAGCCATCTGGATTATTGAGAATATGCAAACCATGGCGAACCATGTCAATAATGCATTAGTATGGTCCAACAACAGCTCTCCCATGTTGCTGCTCACTATAATCTTTTTGGTATGGCTCTTTCATTTTATTTTGTTAATGTTACAAAAACTGCTTGTTCATGATTGGCTCATATTTGTTCCTAGAGCCTTAATAATCCAAGCCCATTTCAGTAAGCTTGCTTAACTACAGATATTCTGTGGACTACCACACAGACCATTGTTAAATATACATTTTGAATCTTGGATTTTGAATCTTTACCTGACATGCAATTAATCCTGGAGTAAATTGTACAGTTAACTTGTTTACAGTATTTGGCAACGGTGGCGTTGGTACGCTAAATAAATAGCAAGTAGAACTTTAAATATCAAAAGCCAGAGCAGGATAGAGCAGCTACATTTGGCTTTCAAACTGACTGGAAACACTGCTGTGATCTGTCAGTCATGCACAGAGCCTGCAGCCAGCGGTCACACAAATTAATGTCATCAGTTAATGATGGTGGTAGTGATGTGTTGTTCGCGAATGAAACGGCTCTTAGAGTGGGTTTTTTTCCCCCCTTTTCTCTCCCTTTCATATTTTAATTTATATTTAATTGGCTGTGGTTTGCAGTATTTTGTATTGTTTCACTTTAAACTTAAAAGGAAAAAGCAGAAAATTTAAATAGTTAAAAGTTGAAATGTAAATAGTTGGTTTTTGTATTATATGATTTATTTATTAAATTTTATGTGGAGTGGATAAATGAAAGTATATTTACGGTGGCCCCTAGAGACAAAGCACGTACGAACTCCGAAGCACGTAAAAACTCCAAAACACGTAAAAACTCAGAAGCACGTATAAAAGACAACAGAAGTGCTCCAGGATGCTTTGCGCAGTGTTGAGCTTTTGTTACCTAGTGGCTACACAAGTACCAATGATCGGATTTGGTGTGTGGCAGTAACAGGTAAATGAACATTTTTTTAAATTATTTGAAACTAAGTGAGTGTTTGTGTGTAAATACACAAACAATACACATATGCTTTCAATTGTGTTATTTAAGTTATCTAGATAGCTCTGTTTTGGAAGTTAAGTTAACGCTAGAAATGTGTTTCAGAGTTTGTACGTGCTTTGTCTCTAGGGGCCACCGTATACATTTATATGTAAACATATATAAATAAAAACCCTTTTCTCCATTAGCAATTCTTTTTGTGCATAATTTTATATTATTGTTAATAATAAATTAATTAAAGCAACAAAACAACCTGAAGAGCCGGTTGGGAGCTGAAAGAGCCGGCTCTTTTTGGTGATCCAAGCCGAAAGATCCGGTTCTCCAAAAAGCCGGAAATCCCATCACCACTAGGTGGGCCTGCTAGCATGAACTTTTTCTCTCGTCCGACGCTTCTCTATAGAGATTGACAGACCACGTGACTTTCGCGCATTGCATGCCGGTAACTCGTGGCAAAACAATCCAAGTACTGCATCAAATGCAAGCATTTGCAGCACCGCAAAACGTTCATTCTTCGGTTCCAATAAATTCTTGCTTTTTCTTTGCCCCCCAAAAAGGTATGTACAAAACGAAGGAGAACAATGCCGGTCCGTGCAAAGACAGACTTAATGAAAAGTCAAAGAAAAGATACGAGGAAAAAAATCAAACCAGTGAAAGTGTTAGATCCTTACGAGCACACAGAGGGACAAAAGACGTTAGCGTGCTGCCCAACTTTCACCATGCTCATATTTATAATTATACGGTTCTTGGAGTGAGTGCATACACTCGTGAAGTTTAGTAACTTCAGGTCACTGCAACAAGCCCAGGTACAGTTTGCCGACGGATGGGTGCAGGACCTTGAAATGCACCGTGTAGAACGAAAGACCATCGTACATATCATAAGTTTACCAGTCTCACAAATCGTCGTCATAAATACACATTCGTTAACCGTTTATTAATGGGAACTTTGAGCTCAACGGTAATTAATTAGTAGTGGAAATAATTTCTGGTACGCATCACAGAAATGTAGCAGTGACAATAATATTGTATGCTGTAATCGTACTGGGCAATTAGTGATACAAAAAACCTGTTTTATCCTGTGAATAAAAGTATATGTTTTTGTCAGTGTACCATGGTAATAACAGAAGCGAAACACAATATTGTGTCAGGACAATTTACTATTTATGCACAATAAACAAAGGAGCATAGCGCGACAATTTCTGTTCAGCGCCAGACTTGCTTGTAACCTATTTCACCAATTATGTTATGAAAATGACGCATTAACTACAACAGCAGACTGACCTTCGTGTAAATGCTTGGAGCAGACTAACCTGTGAGCTGGAGTGTTCTGGGACGTTATATTTTGTCTTTGAATGGCTGCAATCCAGTCGGCTCTTTGTTACTTCGGAAACATGGCTCGAACAATTTCTCTTCAACGACGTAATACGATAACAACCGATCTCTTTACCCGTCGGCTTCCCGTGGCTGTCATGCGACCGGCTATTGCAGTTAATAATACAACAGCTTCTTGACATTTTTGTGTTTCTTTTTATCGCTGTATAACTGATTTCAATTGAAAGCCTGCGTGCGCTAGTACCTCTTGCCACGAGTTCCCAGAATTCTTTGCGGTTTTACCCCTGAGTGACGTCACATTTTCAATCTCTATACCGGTGAGATATATTAGTAATCCTAAAATGCTAGAGCCTGATGGGACAGCAAGAAAAGAAGAGAGACATTCGTCTGCGTCCCACGAATTCACCTCAGGAATCATAAAAGGCAAAGTGAGACGATTATCATCATGAGCTGCCGCTCTCCTGTGACCTTTGACCTGTATTCTATTGTTGAGGTCACAGGATCCCCGGAGTCTTCATTATCACGTAGCGGAAGAGCATACTGACTGCGTTAAATGGAATCTGGTTTTCTAAATGCATTGCTGCAGTTCATCCTTTTTACACCCAGCTCTCTAGCTGTGTGCAGTTTTACTCGCGGCTTTAATCCAGTGTTAAAAAAAATAAACGTGTTTTTTTATGAAATGGTTGATATTTCTTTCGACACACAGCACTGTTTACTTCCAAACTATCTGTGAAATTTTTGTATAATTACTGCAAACAGATGACACCGTGGCGAAGATGATTGGTAACCTGATCCTCGCACCAGTGATGCTGTCACTGCTAATGTTTCTCTAAATTAACAGCACATTTCCCATAAACCAATAAACCTTAAATCTTTTTTAACAGGAAACCTCCCCTCAGCAAAAAATGTTGCGTGTTTGGGCAAATGTTTTCCCTTCTACTTTACTGAAGAGGATAAACAGTTAGTAAGTGGTTTTCCATCTGTCTTTCACTCCTTCTACCATCTGCCTTTGTGAGAAACTCTGAAGCAGTAGTTCTGTTTGTGCTGGCATCAGTCTGTCTTCTGCTTTGTGTCATAAAGCAAACCGGCACGTACGCTGTGAGCGAGATTTGACCCTGTGGTGCACAATGTGAAATGTAGCGTCCAGTAAAGACTGCCAATCTTATTGAACATGTTCTCATTTGTTTATGGTAAATGTGCCTGGTATTTAGCCAGAATCAGGCCAGTTGCAGCTGAGTGTTGGTGCACTCATCTGGGTTCTGGCATCAGAAGACAGGACGCAGGCCAGCTCTGGGCCATATATAGCTGCCAGAATATTCTAGAAACGGCTCCAGTTAGCAGCACTCGGGCTGGTGTTACACCTGGAGCAGGACCAATGATCCTGGGATGTTTATAGCATGTAATTCATGTGCTGTGGGGATTTAGGCTGCTGTTGGGACATTTGGGATATTTGGCTGTTTAGCAGCCCACCCTAATTCAGTAAAAGGTTCATGTGAAGGTTAATTTTATCACTTGTGGGGGGCTGGTGCATCCTGGGCCTGCTGCCAGTCTATCGCACACTCACATTCACACCTATGTCCAATTTAGAACCACAGATTAACCTAACATGCAAGTCTTCCCATGATGCACTCACCTTTTTAACTCTGTGTTTACACAACACTTTGTTCACTTTGTATTTAATTGTTTATTATTCATCTCTGCCTCCTTCTGCAGCGTGACTTTTTTGCTGATGATGTGGTGATGAGGTGATGAGAATGAGATTTTAGATACAAACAGTGGAAATGAGAATCCAAAGGGTGGCTGGACTGTCCCTTAGTGATAGCGTGAGGAGTGCAGTCATCTGTGGGGGGTCATTTGGTGCTTTAGCAATCAATTTCACAGCAACAAATAAAATATATATTTTCCTTACCAGTCTCTCCTACCAGATTGACAGTTGGTTTTTATACTAATAAAATATTCCCTAATTTAAACCATGTATATGATGTGATGCGCTTCATGATACATAAGCAGACAGCAGTCTGATGCACAGCATAAGAGCAACAAATTTTAAACCTCGACTCAGATTAGTTTTTCAATTTCATTCTTATTTAACTACCAAAGTCGCACGTCTTCCAATGCCAGGAAATCTACACTGTATAACAATTTGCAGGCTAGATAACTAATCAGCATAACAATCACAAGAGGCTTAAATGAGAAAGATGCTTAAAGAGAAGGCGTAAATGATTTATTTGATGTGCGCACAGTATGGAATAACTGAAGAAATACGTGCTGATTAAACTCCATTGTGATGCCGTCAGTTTAAGGGGGTAGTAATGCCATGAGCCACAGGAGCGTTCCCAAGTGGAGTGTAGCTGGAAAAATGATTGGCAGACTAAGAGATGCTGAGGCAAAATGTGATTGGTTTAACTGGGGAGAAGAGGAAAACTCCAATGAGCTTCAAAAATCTCAACTGCAGATATCATTTCAGACACATTATGTGCTGATTTGGCAGAAAAGAAGCGTTTCTCATCCCTCCATCGTTTCCTGGTCGTAATTAAAAATGCAATTTGGCTATTTTTGACTGCACAAAAGGGAATCGCTGTGTAATTGTGAATTAATTCTAAAACACTGTAGTGTTGTGATTCACTTAGTTTGTGTTTTCACGTATAAAAGCAAATTATTATTTATTTGTAATTCCTAGTTTTATATCACTTGGAGATATATCTTTTATATTTGTTTAATTTTCGGTACGCTGTATACTGTGTATATTGTTTTATTGACAATAAATTACTCTTGAATCTGAAAGGTGACTTTTCTTGTATTCACATAACACCTGGAAGTTTTAATAAAGACTTTGTTCAGCAAAAATAACTTATTTTCAGAAGAGATAATGACTTTACACGAGAACAAAAAAAAACAGGAAAGTTGGAGTGATTGAGACAAACACTGCATTTTGCACAAAGTGATGAATCACATTCATTTGATGGCAGCTGATGGAGATACAAAGTATATCTGCCTCACGCTATACTCAGACATCACAAGAATCACAACCGTTAGGGAGACAAAATCAGTGTGTTTGGTTTTAGTTTTTTTTTTTTACTGGTTTTTGCAGCAACCCATATGAAAAAGAAATAGAAAAACCATATATGATTTACTCATGAAAGTGGCCACTTTCTCATTACTTTCATATATTGTTTTAGTAAGTATCCAAAACATACAAGTTTCATTATATAATTTTTCAAGGGATCTTATATCTGTTTTCACTCTTGTATGCTTTTCATACAAGTTTCACACAAGACAGATACAAACTTTATAAGATTTATATATATCTTTTCCATGTGGGAAGTCATACCTCTGAATGTGCTTAGCAGCGTTGGTTATGATTCTGCAGCAGCTAAATATTTTGGAGTTTAGTCATGTTGAAAAGTAAAAATGAAAAAAAAATGTGCAGAAGACTGTTGAGGGGGTGGGTGGGTGGGGGTGAACAACAGGGGACTGCACTGCAACAATCAGTGTGTCTCTAGTCAAACCCTTGGCTTGGCTGGTTAGTATGGAGATTGGGTGCCCGGGGTTAAATGAGGAGATGTCTTTCCTTTCGAGAGAAAGACCAGGAGTCTGCTCTGACTTCCAACCATGTGAAATATTAACAAGGCTGGGGACTGTGCAGCGGCTGCACAGCCCTGGCCTGTGCATAACGTCGAGACACAGAGACAGCATAAGAAGAGATTTTTTTTCTAAAGAGGAAGAAGATAAAAACAAAACAAAAGAAAGAGAAGGCAGCTGATATTTTGTGAAAATCCAAAGGCTGTTATTAGAGTGGGGAGAAGGGAAAAAAAAGGCTCAAAGACAGGGATTCTCTGAATACTTGTTTGATGACTCTCACACATGGCTGAACAGAGCCGTCTAACAGTCTCCTGTGCTGACTGAAGTGTTAAGCACGCAATCAATCAGTAATTAAAAACAGATTATAATTTCAAGTAACCTTCTGCGCCCTGCCGCATGAGTCAGTCTGAGCTCAGCACTTAAATTAACTCTAATATGATGCAACAATCCTGCAACTGAGGAACGCGAAGAGAAAGAGAAAAAGAATCAGAATGCCTTGTTAAAGCGTGCATTTTTTCCCCACCCCTATTTTTAATAACATCCCTAAACCCTGTGCTAGTTGTGTTAGTCTTAGCTTTCACTAAACCAGAGGCAGACGGTGACTCATTGATAGCGCAAAGGCTGCCCCTCGAGAAGTTACAATGCTGCTCATGTCAGCAAAATTGTGAGCTTTTTTTCTGTCCCTGCAAGCAGAAAGCAGAATTCAGATTTACACTACAACATAATTACTTGCTTGAGAGAGGGAGAGAGCGCAAGGGAGTGAAAGAAAAGACGACGATAAAGGCAGCGGGAGAGAAAGGGAACACGAAACAATAACATGATTTCAAGTTCAACTTTGCCGCGTGTGTCAACGCAGTTTGTTTTAATCGGCGCCTCTTTTTTGTTGTTGTAGTTTCCTGCCGGCCGAGCTGCAACAAAAGCATCGAACCACTTAAATATCTTATTTAGCCCGTGAAGGAAGCCCAGACACCTTCGGGGAGCAGCCTTTGACTTGAGAGCATAAGTATTCTCTGGTACATGAGGAGACGAGGGGGGAGTGGGTGGGTGGTGGGGGGCAAATGAGGCTGGCTGATTGCTATTCTGAAACGTGGCGTTGTGCAGGGAGGAAGACAAGGCCAGCGCCGAGAGAAAATCTATACACTGACAAAAGGGGAAAGAAGTGAAGGGTATGTGTGTGTGTGAGGGGAAGAAAGTACGAAGAAAGACATGGGTCACAATTACTGCAGAGATTCATTTTCTGAACCCCCCCCCAACTCGTCACACACTCACAGATATTGTCACCGAGCCATCCCATCTTTTCAAAGATGATTTAAAAAGAGATTACAAGAGAGGACCAGATTTCTCTACAGTCGCCCCGTTGCTATGGTGACACAAAATTGAGTCTCTCCCTTTCCTTCTCTCTCTCTCCTTCTTATGGTCAAATCAGCACATAGGTGCAGTCCTGAGCACAGTGGCAGGCTAAATGTGCGTCTGCTTGTATTACTTGTGTTGTGGCGACTTAAATGCACTTAAAGTGTCAGCTTTATGGGACTCATTCTCCTTCTGGGCAGGTCTCTGTTAACAGATGGTTTAGTTTAAGGATGAAGAAGTAGCTTAAGGTTGGGAATCCAACAAGTAGTGGTAATTGTTTAAGGGTAGTGAGAAAATTAAAGTTAGGTAATTTGATGTCCTGAGACGTGATGGGGACAAGTGTGTGTGAGAGAGAGACAGAGAGAGAGACACTTCTGTTACCTTGGTGTCACCACGCTGCCGCCCTCTTGCTGTTGTTGTTGCTTTCATGCAGGGACAGGGAGAGAGCCTGAATGAGTCAGACTGGTATCTCATGTTAGGGGCTTTCTCATTGCCATCTGAGAAGACCAGTGTTTCCACAATTCCTTGTTTTTTAAAGGACACTAACACATTTAAATAAATACATACAAATAGAGTTTGTGTTTCGGTTTCACCTACCAACTTTGGAGGGATGGCACTTCATGTGAACCAATCCATGGGCTGCAATGGAAATGCTGAATTTTTTCAGAAATAAACACAAAGCCAAACTACTGGAAAATTGGCTGAAAACTCTCTGAGTTCTAATTTTACTTGTGGCAAAGAGAAACCCCAACAATCAAATGACTCCCTATATGCAGGCACTTGGTGACAGTGGGAAGGAAAAACTGCCTTTTAACAGGAAGAAACCTCTGGTAGGACCAGGCTCAGGCAGGGGCAGCTAATTGCTACAGCTGAGTCAAGAAAAAGTATTCTGGTAACAACGATAAATATATTGCTATATAATCCTACTGAGTTGCAGAACTAAACTCATCCTTTGGTTTTAATTCATCTTTGCTAGTCAAGGGAGTCAGATGTCAGTCGCACAGGCCTAGAGAGGGGTTCGTAACATCTGCCAACAGCCTGTCCCTAGGGAAAAACAGGTATTCCTCGACCAGGGTAAAATCAGGTACAAAGAGTGCGCTGCATCAAAAAATGTGGAAAGCACCCAGCATACCTCCACTCTTGCCATTAAGTTTGCTTTTACTTTGGGAGCCTCATTGGAGGAAGCAGGAGTAGAGAGTCAGTTTGCTTGGCTTCTTTGGCCTTGGAGAGAAGCAGATCTGAGACTGAGACCGCTCTCTTGAAGGTCTGTAATGATCTTTTAATGGCGTCTGTTGCAGATGACTGTTCTGTAATTATTTTTGCTTGATATAAGTGCAGACCACTGACCATAAAAGCCTACTTATTAGAATTAAGGTTTTGGCTGGTGTATGTGGCTCTGCCTAAGACTGGTTTTCTTCTTACATACCTGACAGGACCTTGTCTGTATGAACGAACAAGTTTTAACATTGCCTCCCTGACCTGCAGGCTTCAGTTTTGGGTCCATTATTGTTTTCTTTCTACATGCCTCCTGTAGCTGGCATTATTCAATGTTCTAATGACATTTCTTATCAGTTCTATGTCGATAACATTCTGCTGCATATGTCTTTTTAGCCTGATCAGATGGATAGGTAGTCCACTGTTTAACTCAGGTTACTGATTGGCTCTCTAGCAATTAGCTTGTTTTAAACAGTAACAACACTGAAGCCATAATTACAGCTCCTCCTGAACTACATTCTCAGTCAGATTGTTGCTTCTTTTTGTCCAATGCTAAGCCCAACATTTGAAATCTTGGTGTGGAACGACTGTGTTGAGTCTGTTCCTTCCCATTCCCTACAAGGCCACCTGGGTTGGCTGGAAGACTGTTTACTTAGCCTGGCAGGGCGAAGGACACTGTCTCAGCTGAACTATGGACACGCACACACATACATATACTGATACTGATAAGCACTCACCGACGCATCACCCTCCCTATCCCGGATCCATCGCCACCTCCAACACTTACCTCCCCCATGATGTGGACATCGGGTCAGCTGGAGGCGCAGTCAAAAGATTGCAGCGGTCCCAGATCAGATGTACACACTGGAACACTTTCCCATGTTGCTTGTCTGCGTTTATTGTGTTATGGTGTGTTGATATCTGTGCATTCCTGTATTATCCTTTTGTGTTACACATTTCAATGTTTTTTTCCTCGCTACCTACCCCGACCTGTCTCCCCAATGTGATGTTTGTGTATTGTATGTACGGTCGGCAAGGTCTGTCATCTCGGTTGTGGGCAAAAGACCTGCAACTGACAAATAAAGGCTATCTCATCTCATCATCTCTCATCTCATATTTGATTCTTGTCTGGGCTTCGACCCAAATGTAAAATCTTTGTCTTGTTGCTGTTTCTTTCATTCGAGGAACATTTCTGAATTGTGACAAATGGTCTCGTCACCGAAACTGGAAAAAATTGTTCATGCATTTGTCATCACGTTTAGATTATTGTAAAGCACTGTTTACCACGTTGGACTACTTGTCTCCGTTCACAGACTCAAAACGTTTGAGCTGTTCCCCTTACAGACTGAAGACTAAAGGGGACATAGCCTTTCACTGTGTGGAACCAGGGCGTTGAAACAGCCTACCACTACAAATAGTTTTCTGCGTAAACAGGCTTTCTGTTGAGAATTATTTTTAATTGGATTATTATTTACTTTTTTAAAACTACCTGTTTATTTTACTGTGCCTTATTTATTTATTTAGGCACTTAATGTTCATGTCGATTTTAGTTTTTTGTACAGCATTTTGTGACTGGTTGTCTGTGAAAAGCTCTTATAAATAAAATTTGCTTACATACTTATCAGAGGTTTTAAAGTGTATTATTTTCCATCAGTAATTTGAAGAATACATCGTATTGGAGCACAAATGGTGCACGGACACTGCACGCCCCCCCTTTAGCCACACTCCTGTTAAACAGTAAATCAGTTTTAAAATAAATAAAAGGGAAAAACATTGTGGATCAACTAGTTTACAGCTTAACCTTTACTTTTATCAAACAGGAGTAACTACATTACAGCATTCCCACCAAAAATAGTTTAAAAATAAACTTTTTTTAACCAAGAGCTGCATGCGGAGATCAGTGCCACTTTCATGCCTGCATGCAACTTTAGAGCTAAAGTTAGGATAAGCATAAAGACTAAAATAGCAAGAAACAGCTAACACAGCTAAAGAAGACTGATTTTCACATTTCTGTCTGTGCATGCTGATGACTGACCTTTAAAGGCAACTTGTAAACAAAGTCTTTTACCTTTCGAAAAAAACAGGGTAACTATTTCTAAAGCTGTGTGCACACAGAAGGTGTAGCAGCTCCAGTGTGTTTGTACACTGGAAGTATTCAGACACAGTATCGATCTGTGTGTCAGCCTCACATCTGGAGGCACATGCTGCAATATACAAAAACAAAAAACAGCTCAATCTTCAGGTTTTATTGTTTAGCATTCATGTGCCTTTATAATAATAATAATAATAATAATAATAATAATAATAATTTTTTCATTAAATGTACCTTACGTGTCACGTCAGACATTTCTATCCCGAGGTGTTTTTTTCCTTCAAGTAAAATAACCCATTGATAAACTGGCAGCCTGTCCAGGGTGTAGCCTGGCGCTCACCCTAGGTGAGGCTCCAGCTGAATTGTGGCGTGCTGGATGGATGTAGCTGCACCACGGGCCCCAGTCAGGACTAAACTGGAAATTTTAGTTATATAACTTCCCTACTTCCCCATTTTTATTCTGACATATGAGTCAGAAAATATGAAGAAGTTGAGATATGTCTGACATGCAGGGAAGTGTGGGTGATATTTTAAATTTAAACCCACCAGCATAGCAGAAAATCAGCCACCTGTACAGGAGTCAGGAGTTACATTTTTCAAATAAATAAATAAATATCTGTTATAATTAGCCTCTTTTGCATCATCTTTTCTGAACTGGTGTGGAAGTTTTTTTCATTTTCATTCAAGCTGCATTTAGGCTCCAACCACCTCCATCCCCACATTCTAATTTTAAAATCTGCAAATAAACAGATGGAAACTTCCGATGAACTCAGGGGATTATTCTGAGTGGAACACACCCATGAATAGAATCAGAATGAAACGCTCGAATGTCCCTTTAATAATTTTATGTCTGATAACATACCTGTAACCTGAAATGCTTTTTAAAAAAGAAAAAATAACCCTGTCCAGGCGATACCCCAGCCCTCATCATCGCTGGGATAGCCTGCAGCTGAAACAAAACTCTGACAAGTGGAAGGGGATGGATGGATGAATTATGGCTTTTCAGTGCTTTCATTACTGTAGACAACATTAAAATAAGTGCAAAGGAAAGTTGCGGCGTGTAAGTAACCAATACTGACTGAATGTGGGGAGATATCTACTTTATATTTAGGTGATGAAACCATTAACATCCTTAAAGGGCAATAAAAACGAACTAAATAAAAATAATATTACAATATTAATTAATTATTTTATTTATTTAAAAAAACAAGATACAAATACTTAAAGGGTTGAATACTGACTTCAGGCTGTTTCAGGCACTAGAAGACATGATATACTTTGAATGGAAAGCAGAAGTAAATAAACTATTTGCCATTGATTTATTGCTGATCAGAAGCTTGCTGACATTTTAAACTTGAGTGGATTACGCTGTTGTAACTGTACAATATTGATGCACAGAATGGTTTTAAGCAGGGTGTATTTTGTTCTTGCACATACTTAAAAATAAAATTCCAGCAAAAGTCCCACACCGTAAAAAACAAGATTAGACTGAACTACTTCCTGCAAACACCGAAGGCGTCCTCGGAAAGCAACGCAATCACTGATCCCTGCAGAAGAATCCTCAGCTAAATTTAGTCTTCACAGGATTCAGGGCAGAAAAACAATGGGATGTAGGAAGCAGAGGTGGAAGAGGAAGGTATAAACAGAGAATAAGGTGGGAGGAAGAGGAGTTGGAGAGAGAAAGAGGAAGAAAAGCCAGGAGGAAGCGAGAAGAGGTGGCATTTTTGACCTGTGAACTGCGGGAAAATGCAAAAATGTACTTTCTGTGAGCATACATATTCATATTTGTTGATCTCAAGCTTTTTATATTAGACACACACTCATGTATAGCTTAAATTGCAGATGTTCGTATTGCGGATAAAAAGTTTAAATGTTAGATAAGGTTTTAATTTTAGACATACCTCCGAACAATAACTCAGATAAAGCTGCTAGGCAATTTGTATGGATCCAACACAAAGCTGTTTATCTTACCTTTGAATCCACTCCAGGGATGACTTATGGAGGGGATATTAGGTTCAGATGAAGTTGAAAGAGTTGAGCATCAAAGTTGCATTTGACCCAAATACCTCAAATTAGAATGCTCAGAGGAAAGTGCTGCAAAAACGTGCTCATCTCAACCAGATCGGAAAACAAGGTAAATCTGTTCAAAATGCAAGACGGAACTCATCAAGGTGCTGATCTTAATAAAAAGAAAAGTCTACTGCAAGCAAATTTCTCTGAACACTTTTTAAGTTAATGGTTCAGTCACGCTCTTGAATATTAATTCTTTATCACAAGACTGAGTTTGTTCACTGTGAACGACTGACTTTTTCTGAATTTCAGAGATGTTATGGTTTCTGTTTTGGACTATAACAACATCACATACCTGCACAGGTTATATGTTAATTATTATCAGCCTTCACCCTCACATATCTCTTCTGTAAAGTTCAGTGAGTTGAACTGAAGCTCTTCCTGTGCAGCTGTGACGTGGGGTCAGGAGTGTTTCAAGTCACATGTCACTGCAGCGGTTCAGAGATCAAAGTGTCAGTGTCATCAATCTCAGCGTCTTAGCCGAGGTGTCTGAGCAGAAATTTACAGCCCTGTTGTTGTTACTGTGGAATTTCCGTAACTTTTTTCCATTTCTTTTTTCTTTTTGCTGTGCCTTCTCCTCCGTGAGGTTCACTCTGGAGCTCGCGTGCATAACTTTGAATGGGCTGCCGCTACTAAAGCTAAACTGGCTGTGCAGGGCTTGCCCACAATGAGATCTAAAAGGCTGCCAGCTGGTTTGAGTTCAGTGGAAGCTGAAGGGGTGAAGCTTCCTTTTACAAACAAGTTCCAGTGTGTAGAAAATCATGAATTGCCCTTATGGGGTGCTCATTATGTAGCTGTTTTTCTAGCAACAGTGCCGGTACAGAGGCTTCATCTGCCAATCATCTGGCACTGGCACTATTCTTTTCTATTTTCTTATGTGTTTAGCAGGTTCTGTGCTTTACACTGGCACCACATCATTAGGAAATAGGTTTCAGATGGCCAAAAACACAGTCTGGTTGATTTTCAATATGCTGCACCATCCTGCCTTCATCAGAAATGAAAGTGGTTAGCATAATGGAGTGCAATAATTAAAGGTCAAAATCTTCACGTCACACATGAACGTCTCATGGTCCATTTGCCATCTTGTTCATCAATCTTTAAAAAGAGTTCATCTGCACTTTAAAGTCACCAATCTATAGCATCAGCCTGATACACATGGTCCTGGCTCTGTTCTGTGTGTGACTTTAAGGGATTTTATGTTTATTGTTGCATATAAAAGAAAATATTCTCATTTCCCTTCACTGGCATGCAAAACACAATTTCATGCATATATTTTTAAGAATTTGTCTCCAGGACTGAGCACCTCCACCAGAGTGCCAAAACCACTGCCGAGTATTTTCTTGAACATATCGTTACCAAGCCTGAGAAAGAAAAATATGATTCTGGAGTAAGTTGCATGAAGGGGGAGAGACCGTCCCCAATGGGTGGTGAGTGGAGCTTTAATAGACATGTAGGTAAAGGAACATGAGGAGGTGTTGGATAGGTGTGGTGTCAGGGAGAGAAATGCAGAAGATGAAAAGGCTGGAAATGGCTGTGATGAACACATATGTCAAGAAAAGGGAAGAACATAGGTGGCTGTTTAAGAGTGAAGGAAAGTACACACACGGGGACTACTTCTTATGCAGAAGTTGCAATCTGCAAGAGACTGGAGACTGCAAGGTGGTGTCAGGAGATAATGTAGCTAATCAGCATTGGATGGAAGTGTTTAGGATCACCTTGGAAAGCGAGAAGAGGAAGCGAGTGACGGCAGAGACAAGGAAGCTGAGCTGAGCTGCCTCACAAAGAGATTTGTGACACAAGGATCGGCGCAAGAGTGAAAGACAAGGTTTACAAGATGGCAGTGAGACCTTCTATGATGTTTGGTTTGGTAGCATTGACAAAAAGACCTGCAGGTGGCAGAGTTGAAATTTTCATTAGAAATGATCAGAGGGACAGCTCAGGTGGAGTGGTTTGGAGACAAAGTTAGAGAGGCAACGCTGGGATGGTTTGGTAATGTGCAGAGGAGGGACAGTGGATATACTGGACGACTGCCAGGCAGGATAAAAAGGAGACCACAGAGAATATTCATGTAGTAGTGAAGGAGGACATGCAGAGGGTTGGTGTGACAGAAGAGGATGCTAGAGATATGGTGAAATGGAGCTAAAGCTGCTGTGGCGACTTCTAAAGGGAGCAGCCAAGAGAGGAAGAAGAAGATTATTACTGTGCTTGACTGGCCAGCCAACTTGTCTGACCTGAACTTCTGAGAGAATTAATAGGCTATTGTCAAGAGGAAGATAAGAAACAACCGACTCAAAACAGACGAGCTGAAGGCCGCTATCAAAGAAACTGGACTTCAATAACACTTCAGCAGTGCCACAATCTTGTGGCTTCAGCCTCCTGCTGATATGATGTAGTCATTTCTGGTAAAGGTCCAACAGCCAAGTATAAATGAACATACCTTTCAGAAGTTGGACATCTCTCTACGGTAAATCCTTGAGTCTTTTGAGATCCTGGATTTCTAATTTTCATAAGATATAAGCCATAATCATCAAAATCAAAACCAAAAAGACTTGAAATGCTGGATTTAACTTTATGTGTAATGAATGTGGCAGGGATAGCTCTACTACTCTAAGGGACTCTTGAGCCAGGTACTGTCTCTGTGCACTGCTTGCGCTGGATTGGTTGCTACCCACTGCTTCACCGAGTGAATGGGTTAAATGCAGAGGACAAAATATCCCACCCATGGGATTACAAGGGGTTTGGAAATAAATAAATATGACAGCATCCACCCATTCGCTTATCCTTTTTCATGGTCACAGGGGGCACTGGAGCCTATCCCAGCTGTCATAGGGCAAGAGGCAGGGTACACCCTGGACAGGTGGCCAGTCTATCGCAGGTCTAACACACAGAGACAGACAACCATTCGAACTCGCATTCACACCTATGGTGACCTATTGATCAATTAACCTATCCCCACTAACTGCATGTCTTTGGACTGTGGGAGGAAGCCGGAGAAACTGTGGAGAACCCACGCAAACATGGGGAGAACATGCAAAGTCCACACAGAAAGATCCTGGCCTGATGGTGGAATTGAACTCATACCTTTTTGCTGTGTGGCAACAGTGCTAACCCCCGTGTCACCGTGCTGTCTAAATAAATCCTGTTTGAAAAGAAATATGAAAGCAGACTTTTTTTTAAAGAAATTTCAAATTTTCCTGCTAAATGTAAGTTTCAGATGCACTTCTATATTTGAATTTGAAATCTACTATTTCCTGTTTGCTAGGCACTAGTTATTAATTTGTACTGTACTGTAGGCCAGCGGTCCCCAACCCCCAGGCCTCGGACTGGTACCAGTCCGTGAGTCGTTTGGTACCGGCCGCGAGAGTTGAGGCTCAGGTGTGAAATGTATAGTTTTCAGGGTTTTTATCGGTTTTCAGTGTTATTTTGTTATCATTTTTATCGTTTACTCGGTTTTCCTGGGTCTTTTCACGTGTGTTATGAATAAATTTTCTTTTTTTCGGTACCGGTACTAGTTTTATTTTGTTGTATTTATCCGCGACACCTTAAAGGCCGGTCCATGAAAATATTGTCGGGCATAAACCGGTCCGTGGCGCAAAAAAGGTTGGAGACCGCTGCTGTAGGCTACATGTGAAATACACAGATTTTCATCTTTGTTTACATGTTCAACCTTAAAGATAAGCAAGAGTGTGTTTCTTTATCATAGAAAACCTGTCATGGCTACTGAACGGACTCACGCGCAGACAGTTCTTTCAAGGAAACAAAAAGGGGATTTATTTACAATAGGGATCACCTTAGTGCAAAATATATGTACAGTGAGTTGGGAGGGGGTCCAGGGCTCCAGGGAGAGAAGGGGGGGGGAATCCACACACACGCTTCCTCTTCCACTCAGTCACCGCCACCGCTCCTCCGCACACACGCACTCCTCTTCAGCCGCACTCGCTCCAACACTCCACACACTGCCCCACTTGGACAGGTCCGGTGATTCGGTCCAGAATCTACAGACAGAAGGTCAAAGGTTAGTTCCACAACATAAAACACATGTAAGCGATTCTTCTTTGAATATGCCGCGAGCACGAACTCAGGTGGTTCAACGTTCCAGCGGTGAGCTGCTCTGTGCCACTGCCTTAAATAGCAGCTGGGGAAATCAGCCAGATCAGCCGCAGGTGGACACCATCACACGGGTGCGTGGGCCAAGAGTGAGAGCCCGTAATGAGCTCCACCCAGGCAGAGAGGAGGAGGAGAGACAAAAAACCAAAACTAACAACAACAAAACCTGTAGCCAGCGTGGGCCAACCAGAGAGACACGGGGACCGTGACAAAACCTGAGACAGGTGATGCTCAAAAAACTGAATATTATACAAAATTGTGTTCAGATGTTCAGTTAACAAAGCCTGATCCTTTCCCGCTCACTGTTTTCAGTATAAACTCATTTCCATGGGCATCAGCGCATTACTATTACTATTACTATTACTATCCGAGGATTCCTTACACCATGAAAAGCTCGTCCTTGACACTTCTTCACCTCGCAGACAGTCACTTAAGGTTGCCCCTTCCTCTGTAAGCAGCACCCACCTGCTGTCGTCTGTCGAGTCTCAGTGTTTCCATAAAGAACAGAAACTGACTAATAAGAAAACCAGGTTATTAACCACCCAGTGGTGTTTTCATGAAAATCAAACACCACAGAAATCACATTTTACTTACTCCACTAACCCACAGAAACCGGTCAGAATAAAAAAAAAATCTTCATCATGTAGTGAGACTACATAAAAAAAATCAAATCAGGCCTGGAGAAAATGTGGCTAACGTTGAAAAACTACAAAACAGACAAGAAGAAAACGGGAGAGGAGCTGATAGCCGGCTGGAGACTGTGTGCATATATGCTGCAGTAGCTAAATGACTAATGAAGAGCAGGTGTTCGTGCGAAAGCAAGGCTACTCACTAGGGCAACTAGCGGGCTCCTGAGGAGAGGGTTTATTCTCTCAGTTTGTGATGTTACTACACAACAAAACATTTTACTACTTTCTTTTGAGCAGCTGGCTTTGCTCGGGTTTTTGACATTTCCTTGCTGGTAAATGCAGAACTCGGAAAGCTCCGAGCCCGAGAGGGGGCTTAGTTCAGATCTGTGCAAATCTCTCTGGTGCTGTGTCATATTTATTTTAGAAGCCTAGTAGATAGAGATAGCTGCTGCTGCTGCTGTCTGCTGTTCAATAATAGATAACTGCTCATTCCTTTAAAGAAAAAAAAAAAATAGAAAAGCTCACTAGTCATTGTTTCCTGCTGAGAGTTCGGCAAGAGGAAGATATATGAGAATGAAAGCAAGGCCGAGATGGACAGAAGAAGAAAGGATCACGCCGTCGCGCCTCTGAAGTCAAAGTCCGGAGAACAAAATGCCTCACACCAGTGGGCCAGTGTCAGAAAGGAGTCAATTAGTTATCCTTTGGTGGGGGGGAGGAGAGGAAAGACAAATTTATGTTGGTGAGGTTGTGTGAAGATGACTCACTGGGCCTGACACACACACACTCCCTCCTATAGAAGCGCTTTCATCGCTTCATCTCTCTCATGTCCTCCCTCTTCCATCCCCTCTCTCTATCTCTTAACCTCTTTCTGTCGCTCACTCTTTCTGCCGGTGATGAAGTCATGCCACCACGCCCGGCTCTCCCCCTGTGCTCCCCACGCTCGCACGCCTGTTACTACCAAAAGCCATTAACCCTTGGAACCAAGGAGCTGAGGCGGCACACGGCATCATTCATAAGAAATGAGCTCAGTTTAACACTCGTGGCCAGAGGTGACATGCTGCTTTCCCTTCGATGGCATGAAAAGCAGGGCAGCGGCGGTGGCCAAGCATTAACTTTCCTGCACGATTCACTTTTTTTCCCCTTGAGATTCTCGGTCAGTGGGATTCTGCAATTGAAGGGGTGTTAAATCCTTGATAGCAAAGTTTATCTTGTGCAGCTGTTGAACACACTATAGACATCTAGGCTTGGCTGATTCTCACTTGAGGTTGCGCTGATTTATCAGTCTTGCAGGCGCTGCCACAAGTCCCATGACAACCTGTGGAGAGCTTGTTTTAAAGAGTATGTATTTAATTTTTAAAAAATCGTTATTCATCTAAAGGGTTTAAAAAACGGTAAAGAAAACAACATTTTTTGCTTGATTTAATGAATAAAAAGTGAGCTAGTGACAAAGATCGTTGGGCAGGTGATCATATTATAGAACTAAAGAAAATAGAGACGCACCAGGTGGAAGCTGTGGCTGAATATAGTACTCAAGAAATAGGAATGTAATTTCTAAAAGGTCTGTGCTCATCTGAGCTTCACAGCTAACTGAATTAAACGTACAGTCGAGGCACGCAGTGTGCTCACCACTTTTGTGTGTTTAGTATGTGGGTCGGAGTGAATGTGGATAGAAAAAACATACTATGAGTTGTGAAGGAATAACGGGATACATTTAAGTTGAGCACCAAAGACAAATGATCCGGCATGACATTCTCATAATAAATCAGACAAAATACTGCAAATAATAATTTCTGCATTTGTGCGATTGAAATGAATTGAAATGACGCGGTTTTAAAGATTTGGCCTAAATAATTTTGGAGTGAATGAGCCTTAACATGATGACACCGTGTCACCTGTGAAACCCCTTTTTTTTTTATAAAAGGGAACATTATCAGTGATGTGCTATTTTGCAAAACTTGCCGTGAGAGAAAACTTGACGTGCTGAAACAATATTGCCTGCGTCTGCCAGCCATCTGCGGCTCCATATTATCCTTATTGTCTGTTCATAATAGAACCCCACAAAGCAATGGTGCCTCTTTTTGTCAGAACTGAAGATGCTTTTTTTTTTCTTCTTTCCTTCACAGGAAACTGTCACTGGACACCGTCTCCGTTTACATTCGCAGTGAGATCTGCAGCAATCGATCCATAAACTGTGAGCAGCTAATGTGCAGCTTCTTGGCCGTGCAGTAAGGCTAATTAAAACATGGAGTGTAAGTTAAGATCAATAACAGGCTGTCGAGCTTTATTTTGGAGGCTGGATGGTATGAAGCTTGGGATATCTTCATCTCTGATGCAACACGTCTTGAAGTTGATATTCATTTTTGGTTTAACTGGCTCATATATTTATTTGAAGTTTCAGGATGCAGACACAGGTTTGCTGTGTTCTTAAAAAGATGTAAATTGTTCATTTGGCCATGAATTAATGCATAATGAGTGTGAGTGTAGTTTTTTTTAAAGGTTCACTAATGTTTGTTTATTTTGATCATGGTTAGAGCCACACCCAGGGGCAGAGATGGGCTCAATGTCTTGTGCACCTAATTAAATATTCCATCCATCCGCTGTCTTGACAACTTGTCCAAATGAGGGTCTCGAAAGAATGAAGATGCACCCTTTGGTCAGTTCACCAGTCTATCACAGTTCCATCCAAAAGTGAAGAAAAATCATTTTAAGCCTAGTTATGTCCAGCAACTTGAAAAAGTGTCACAAAAAGAAGGAAACTGATGTTGTGTCACTCAGAGTGGTTTCAGCTCAGAGCAAGTAACAGTACAGTACATATATACTATATTACCAAAAGTGTTACTTTACACCAGGGGTCCCCAATCCCAGTCCACGAGGGCTGGGATTGGGACATATCTAAACCCAGCAGGTTTTAGATGTGTCCTTGATCCATCACAGCTGATGTAAATGGATAAATTACCTTCTCAACATGTCTTGAAGTTCTCAGAGGCCTGGTAACGAACTAATCATGTGATTCAGGTGTGTTGACCAAGGGTGAGGTCTAAAACCTGCAGGGACACCGGCGCTCGTGGACTGGGATTGGGGGGCCCTGCTTTACACAGTAATTATTTTTATGTCTCTGATTTGGTACAGATCTCCATCCCATCCCAGTGCCTCAGGTCCTCCTCTTCTTTCTGTTCCTTCGTTTCGTCTTCTTACCATGGAGGGCAGGGATTTTAGTTACTTTGCACCTCGACTTTGGAATTCCCTACCCGCTGACCTCAGAAACATCACTTCATTCCCCCTTTTTAAGTTCACCCTGAAAACCCACCTCTTCAAGATAGCCTATTCTATATAACTTCTCCATGCTCTTAAACCTTCTTTTATTATTGTGTTTATTTCCAGTTTTTATGCTTGTCTTATTTGCTCTGTACAATGTCCTTGGGTGTTTTGAAAGGCACTTTTGTTAGGATGCCTGGGTCGTTGACCCAGGGGTTTTGAGTTTATTATATTATTTATACTTTCTAGTCTTTGGTTTCTTTGAGTTCTGTCTTATAGTTTATGTCTCTGTCTTCTCTAGCTGCTCTGTCTCCCCTGTCAGCTGTATCCCCTTGTCTAGTTCGCGTCTCTGTGTGTCCTTAGTGGCTATATCCCCGTGTCCAGTCAGTGTTTGTGTCTGCCCTGGTCCCACGTCTCTGTTCCCTCTGTTGCAGTGCGTGCGAGTCTGTGTCTTTGTTCAGTCTGTGTTATGTGTTTCCTGTTTTACTTTGAAAGTCCATGTCTGATGTTAATGTGTCTGGTTTTGCTTCCCCTTGTCTCGTTAGGCCTGATTTGCCCCAGCTGTGTTTCCCTCCTGTTACCCATTCCCTGATTGCTCCCTCTGTGTATTTAAGCCCTGTGTTTCTCTGTGTCCGTGTCGCAGTGTTGGGGAGTAACGGAATACATGTACCGCCGTTACGTATTTAGAATACAAAATATGAGTAACTGTATTCCGTTACTGTTTAAAAAGGTGGTATTCAGAATACAGTTACTTTGTTGAAATAAATGGATTACACTGCGGTACTTTCCTGTTTCATTTTGTCGCGGGTCAGGACTGTTTGGGTTTTGTTTGACAGCTACGTTCTTTCGTTCCAGGCGGCAGCGTTACGGTTGCCATGGTTACAGGGCGACGCTCTCTCTCTCTTTCTGCGACTGTGTGTTTCCTGGGTGAGAGAGCGCCTTTTCGTTGTTGTTGTTGTTGTGCTAAGCTAACAGGCAGAATGCTACAAGCATAGCTCTAAAGAATGTAGCATCATGGGCAGTGTAGTCCGTGCTGCAGGGAGAATGCACTGCCATACACGTTATGTGTCTGTGAGCGCGAGGAGGGAGAAAAAGGAGAGTGGAAAGGTACGAGTTGTCGTCGAGGAAAAACGGGAGCTGGAAGCATGTAAATATAATAATAACCACTGCAGCCAAGAAGAGTGCCTGACGAGCCCAGTTGTAAGTAAGCTATTAAGACTCGACTGTACACCGTGTTCGTGTTTTCCTCCGAAAACAATAAGTTCCGTTGGAGCAGTCTTTCAACGCCTCTCTCTGTCTCTGCTAGCAAAGTTGACCCACACAACAGAGTAAAGCTATTTTTCGGCTACGAGCCGACAGGGACCCCGCCGTATTAGTCAGAGGTCCCTTTACTACAGTTCGGAGTCGCGGACCTTCAGTAACAGTAATAAATCACACAGCAATAGTACATTCACGTTGTTGTAAAAAGCACGATAATATATTAAGTAATCCAAAGTATTCAGAATACGTTACTCTCATTGAGTAACGTAACGGAATACGTTACAGAATACATTTTGGGGCATGTATTCTGTATTCTGTAACGGAATACATTTTAAAAGTAACCTTCCCAACACTGCCGTGTCGCGATCTACCGTTTACTTTGCTGTGTGTTTTGTCAATCCGCTGGTGTTAGTTTATTTTTGAGTTTTTCCAGTTATGTTATGTTTGCGTTCAGCATTAAAGCTGTTTTGGTTTAAGTTCTGTCTCCGGAGTCTGCACCTTGGGTCCTATCCCTGTCCGCACACAGCCGTCACCTAACAACTTTTAAATAAAATGTATTAATATTATTATTATTATCTGACTACTATAGAGGGTATTAATTAGAGCAATGTTTGTAGCCAATATTTTGACAGACAAAAAGCTGGACGACTTTGGTTCTGGGGCAGGGACCATTCATTTTCCCAAAGAGTCCCACGAGAAACTGAGGTTGTTGTGGAGGACAAGACAAGAAACCTCAGTCGAAGTAAATTCTGTTCAGTGTTGATTTTTATCTCTTTAGAAGCTTATTGGTGCTAACTCACCACAACAATCCCAGTTTTTCATGTGGCTCCTTGGGAAAATGAACTGCCCACCATGGTTCTGGAGACTAGGAGCAAATCTGCCTCAGAGTGCGTGTTTACTATGCTAACTACTATGTTAACTATAGTGTTGGGAAGGTTATTTTAATCTGTATTCCATAACAGATTACAGATTACATGCCCCAAAATGTATTTTGTAACGTATTCTGTTACTTTACTCAATGAGAGTAACGTATTCTGAATACTTTGGATTACTTAATATATTATCAAGCTTTTTGCAACTACATGAATGTACTATTGCTATTTATAGTCTTTAAATGTGCACTATAAATGTGTGTGTGTGTGTGTATATATATATATATATATATATATATATATATATATATATATATATATATATATATATATTCCCCTCTCGCCCCTGTGGGTGGTCAATCCTTCAAGCTCGGGTCCTCTACCAGAGGCCTGGGAGCTTGAGGGTCCTGCGCAGTATCTTAGCTGTTCCCAGGACTGCGCTCTTCTGGACAGAGATCTCCGATGTTGTTCCCGGGATCTGCTGGAGCCACTCACCTAGCTTGGGAGTCACTGCACCTAGTGCTCCGATTACCACGGGGACCACCGTTACCTTCACCCTCCACATCCTCTCGAGCTCTTCTCTGAGCCCTTGGTATTTCTCCAGCTTCTCGTGTTCCTTCTTCCTGATATTGCTGTCATTCGGAACCGCTACATCGATCACTACGGCCGTCTTCTTCTGTTTGTCTACCACCACTATGTCCGGTTGGTTAGCCACCACCATTTTGTCCGTCTGTATCTGGAAGTCCCACAGGATCTTAGCTCGGTCATTCTCCACCACCCTTGGGGGCGTCTCCCATTTTGGCCTTGGGACTTCCAGGTTATACTCGGCACAGATGTTCCTGTACACTATGCCGGCCACTTGGTTATGGCGTTCCATGTATGCCTTGCCTGCTAGCATCTTGCACCCTGCTGTTATGTGCTGGATTGTCTCTGGGGCATCTTTACACAGCCTGCACCTGGGGTCTTGCCTGGTGTGATAGACCCCAGCCTCTATGGATCTTGTGCTCAGAGCTTGTTCTTGTGCTGCCATGATTAGTGCCTCTGTGCTGTCTTTCAGTCCAGCTTTGTCCAGCCACTGGTAGGATTTCTGGATATCAGCCACCTCCTCTATCTGCCGGTGGTACATACCGTGCAGGGGCCTGTCCTTCCATGATGGTTCCTCGTCTCCCTCCTCTTTCTTGGGTTTCTGCTGCCTGAGGTATTCACTGAGCACTCGGTCAGTTGGGGCCATCTTCCCAATGTATTCTTGGATGTTCGTTGTCTCATCCTGGACTGTGGTGCTGACACTCACCAGTCCCCGGCCCCCTTCCTTCCGCTTAGCGTACAGCCTCAGGGTGCTGGACTTGGGGTGAAACCCTCCATGCATGGTAAGGAGCTTTCTTGTCTTTATGTCAGTGGCTTCTATCTCCTCCTTTGGCCAGCCTATTACCCCAGCAGGGTACCTGATCACGGGCAGGGCGTACGTGTTGATGGCCCGGATCTTGTTCTTACCATTCAGCTGATTCCTCAGGACTTGCCTGACCCTCTGCAGGTACTTGGTGGTTGCAGCCTTTCTAGCGGCCTCTTCATGGTTCCCATTTGCCTGCGGGATCCCCAGGTACTTGTAACTGTCCTCTATGTCTGCAATGTTGCCTTCTGGTAGTTCAATCCCCTCAGTTCTGACTACCTTCCCTCTCTTTGTTACCATCCAACTACACTTCTCCAGTCCGAACGACATTCCAATGTCATTGCTGTATAGCCTGGTAGTGTGGATCAGTGAATCGATGTCTCGTTCACTCTTGGCATACAGCTTGATGTCATCCATGTACAGGAGGTGGCTGACAACTGCTCCATTCCATAGTCGGTATCCGTAGCCAGTCTTGTTAATGATCTCGCTGAGGGGGTTCAGGCCTATGCAGAACAGCAGTGGGGACAGAGCATCTCCTTGGTAGATCCCACACTTGATGGTAACTTGTGCTATGGGCTTGGAGTTGGCCTCTAGTGTTGTACGCCACATCCCCATTGAGTTCCTGATGAAGGCTCTTAGGGTCCTGCTGATCTTGTACAATTCTAAGCATTCCAGTATCCAGCTGTGGGGCAGCTGGATATATATATATATATGTGGGAAAAACTCCTTCCCGTGTAAGAATCATGGTTTCCAGGTTGTCTAAGTGATTAAAATGATAAAGTGACCACACTCTACACTGCTACAAACACGAGCAATCGTGTTTACAGACAGAAAGAAAATGATACCAAGGGGTGGCTGAAGAGGTTTGCGGAGTCCTGTATTTGTTGGTACAGTCCAGCTGCTGTGATGGGATTTGCGTTATCCCTTAACTGTAGAGGCTGTTTTACAGAGCATACCGATACATAGAAGCTGATTAGCTGTAGGGAAATTTGACTTTAATATTTAGGTGGGTGTTATATATATGGAGTTTATTTTAATTATATTTTACTTGCAGGCCACCTTTTATTGTAATCAAATTTCATTCTCTGTCACTTAGCTACGGTTAAAAGGGTTTATGTCAATTACGCTCCTGGTGTGTATTCACGGCACTCATTAGCAATTTGCCATAGCACCTGTGCTGTTAATGTGTTTCGTATGAATTGACGGGGCTCTCACTGCTCTGAATAATAGACTGCAGCAGACTCTGTCAGGTAATAGGTTTCTTTTACATGTGACTCTAGCTTTAAATGTCTTTCAATTTACCCCACATTGTGGGTTTTGAGATTTTTGTGAATTTTTTTGTCAGCTCAGCCCCTTTAAATACCTCCAGTGCTCTGAGGGAAAGTGCTCTGCATCATTCAGATTCACAGGTTATAAACTTCCCCGTTAATCAACAAAGAGTCAAAGTCAAAAACATGAATCACTCACATTTTTAAAGTAAAATAAAATAAAATTCACTTAGTCTGCTGGTATAAAAAGAAAAACTCATTATAAACTTTTATTATCCTTTTTTTTATTATGTCTTGTCTTCTGTAATCTCCTGAGAAATGCATCTTACACTACAACAGGTACAATTTAGACCTAATGTTGCCTCCAGCAGTAAACATTTAACCAAGAATATCAAGCACTTTGATTACCATTACTGCAGCCTGAGTAGACTTAATTTAAACATTATGCAACTGTTCAACTGTTATCTTCTTTTATTGAGTTTGGGCTTCCACAAAGTCCTCCGAACTATGTATAAAACTATGAAAAACAGTGAACTCAACCATATCCTTAAAAAAATCTCCTCATTAAAACTAAATATACAGCAAACTGGTGAAGTGGCGATGAAGGTGACAACATATGGAAATTACTATGTTATATTGTTATCCCACTATTAAAGTGTGAGAAGGTTACACTGCTTAAAAAAGTCCTTCCAGCACAAACTGTATATACAGAGCAGAAGCTGTACAATACATGTATGGATCACCCCCCCCCCCACACACACACACACACACACACACACACACACACACACACACACACACACTGGACGCCCCCAATACACTCAGTTCAGATAAATGGCATCAAGAGTTTTAATAAAAGTGGGAGAAATTAATCGATAATCAGGATGTTTAAACGTAAATGTTGTTAGCATAGCATAGCTCACCTGGCCAAACTTCATAAAAGCTTCTGCTAGCTCTTCTAAAACAATGCAACACTATACAGTGTCTGTGAGCTGTAAATGTAGCCATACATGTAATAAGAAATCTCATTTTCATCTCTGTTTGGATTCAGAAAACAAATTATTTCTATCATTATTATTATTATTATGAGGTGCTCGAGGTTGAGTTTTGTAAGCTAACAGAGCCTAAGTTGTGGGCTTTATGTCATGGTAGGCTAACCTACTGATAATCCATATACAGTATAAAATATAGTTGAAGTCACAGCGAAAGACACACTGTGGAAAACAGTCAGAGATGAATAATAACTAAAGATTTATACTTTCATTGTAATGTCAACAAGTACACATACATTCACTGGCTAACAGCTAGTCGATCACAAATGGTTAACTAATGACTATACCCGGGATAATACTCTTTTTAAATCTACACATCATTTACAAAATATTTGTTTATAAATATTTTGTATTCAACATGAACAGAAACTAGTGACTGAACCTATAAAATCATTAGAAACTATATACCGAGGTCCCACTTTTACACCTACACCCACCCTGGTCATTAAAAAGCATATAATCAGGGCATTTCCACATCCATCTTTTATGTGCCGATGCAATGGATACGTATGCTTCCTTACATGATGTGCTCATCCAAATCTCTGCATGGCAGATCGAAAATATCCTTTCAAGTCCCACAAAGAACTGTATATTAACCCAGCCTGTGACGAACTATCCAGCTTGTGTTCCCCCTCTCACCCTGCATCACCTGTGACTCCAGCAACCCCGAGTCCCAACCTGATAAACTTTAAATTTCCTCTTCATCACAAAACAGAACTGATTTCCAGAAGTCATGGGTTTGAATTGTCTTCTTTATTGACAAACAGTGCATTGTAAATGTAAGAGTCAGAAAGTTTACAGCTACAAACTCACGCACAAAATACAAACATTTTACTGTACACTGAACAGCACTCACACGCACACACACATCCACACACACAATATATTACACCCACACGCGCACACAAACACACAAAGATGCACAGGCTTGCGCATATTCACATTAATTTACAGTAGTATAATACATGACAGTGGGATGCTCTGACTATATGAGCAGTAACACCTAGAACGTTATTGTTGGTAAACAGAGAAAGGCAGATGCAGCTGATTATTGAGCTGCTTTTTCTTTTTTCAAGAGAAATAGTACATTACATACATACTAAAAGGTATGGCAAGCAGTTCGAAGGAAAATAAATTACCATGAGAAAAACAACAAAGTGGAAATTTCTGCAGAGGGAGTGTGCACAGCCAGTCTGCGGTTTAAAGAAACACTTTGTGTAAAATGAGATTACAAAGCTCAAAAAGCTTAGGTTGGAACGCAAATATTTATACATTCGGGCAGAAGACATATATTGTCACAGTTTGGGGAAATATGCTCATCAGAATTCTTTGTATTTATGTATTTTTTTCCTTTTTTTCTTTGTTTTTTTTTGCAAAAGACTTTAAAGAGACATTCCCCGTACAAGTTTTTAATTATTTTCTCCTGGATTTGTGAAGTTACACAAATATTTTTGTAATTGAAATACTTCCCCATCATTCCATAACTGCGCCAAATGATGTGGCATCCTTTTGGTGCCTAAGCCAGACAACTTGAAAGTCACAAAAAGAACTCAGTAAAGAAAGGGTCACACATGGGAGTCGAACCCTCGACTCCTGGATGAAAGTCTTGTGGATTGCAGACTTCATCAATCATTTAAATAAGAACGTCTCTTCCCGGAGAGCTTGAAATGCAACTGAAAAGAACTTGCAGTTGTAAGGGAATATATTTTTCCGAGTGAAAGCAAACTCAAATGTGTTTTCAGCTAAGCGCTAACGTTAGCAATTTAATAACGACCCCAAATTATGAGGCTAACTTGCTCATCAGGTATGATAGATGTTCACGGTTTAGTTTAGGTAGCACGCAGCAACAAAGTACAGCTGAGGCTGATGTGAATTACTGCTGTTTCTCACTTATTTGGTTATGAAGAATCGGACAAAATAATCTAATGATGATGCTTTAAATGTAGCAAGATCACTACACAAAATACAACTCATCCCGAGGGGAACGTGAACCAAATTTCATTGTGATCCGCCCAATTCACATAAATAGCAGTTTCTGGTAACCCATAGTTTTGAATATGTCACAGGGGGGCAAGAGGAAAAATCAGAGGACCACCAAAGTCAGCAGACTTTATCTGTTTGGGCCTATTAATTTCTGCTGAGCATCCCAGAAAACCCCTTTCTGCCCTTGCAGTGTGCACAGCCACAGCGAGGTCAGCCTTATGAATCGCTGTGAACGACTGGGCGCGAGGAGCAAAGCAGGTGGAAAAGAGGAAAAGCCCATTACTTCCACAGCTCCGGCATAAATAGTTTGCTGAAAGCCCACAACAAAACAGTGCGGGGGTCTTTTATGTAAAGAATAGGCGCCAATATATCCTTAAGAGATGCAAGTTCAAAACTGCTGGAGAGAGGAGTGCTTCTAACGCAGAACGATTGCTTGCCTTCAAACTCTGAGTGAAAAAGAGACGGTGGAAATGCGGACTGGAAGCAGAGTGAGCAGTTCAGAGAGGCTGTGGGCATTAGGAGAAGGAGGAGGACAGCTGGGTAGAGCGGAGAGGGAGAGAGAGAGACAAAAAGAGAACGAGTAATCTCTCCACACCCAGCCTCATTTTTATTCAAACACAAGTCAAGCTTTGCCTTTGCTCCTCCACCCCTCTTCCCCACCCCGCTTCTCTCTTCTTCTGCTAATCCTTCCCCTTCCCTTCTTTCCCCTTCTATTACCTATTCCCTTTTACTTTTTCCTCCCCTCTCTTCATAACTCTCACGCTCTCATCTGGTGCCTCACCTACAGTATCTATTACACCAGAGAAAAAGCAGAGGAGAAAGAAAAGCAGCCCAGTCTGACCAGCTTTCAAAAGAAAAAAAGAAAATCTGCAATTAAAAGATAAATCCACCCTAAAGCACTTAGAGGAGACTCACCCTGCATTTCTGGGCCTACTTTGTTGTTTAGGTTTCTACTTTTCTCATTTTTGTGCGTAAGTGGCTAAATATAGTGTGACGGCTACAGTGGAGTCTGAAAGGCAATTTTATCTTAAAGATCTTGCGGTAAATGTCGGGTTTTGATGACAGTTCTGCAGAATAACAGAATGAGGGCTTTTGTCATGTGTGCCTTACAGCAGCACTTACAGCGAGCAGAGCACAATGCATTGCAGCTGCATCAGACGTGGAGTTTTCGCAAACGAGATGGGATGTGGTCACGGATACGTTCACGTGCTCCCAAAACGATCAGGTGCCGCTTTATGTGCAGGCGTGCAAATGTCAACACGACACAAAAGCCCTGTGCAAAATGTATAAATGACAAGTGGCATATCACGTTAAAACAAAAGCAGTTCCAGGTCTGTGTTTTCGTACTTGGTATGCAAAAAAACTGAAGACGAAGAAAAGAATCAAAAAGAGAGTGTGGGTCTGTATTTTCACCAGAGACTTCCTGTCTCTCTGCACACACAACACAAACACATACGGGCATGCACAGTGGTTCACCATCATCTCAGGTGCCAGTAGCATGAAAAGAAGCGCTACTGTGCAAGAGCGAAGGCAGGGAGTAGTGCTTAGGAGTGTTAACATTGCCTCTGTGTACTCGAGCCAACTGATATGATGAACACTTATTACACTACTGTGCTAATAAATTATTAGGCATTGAAAAGTAGTCTGAATATGAGGCTGCAGCATGACTGCAGCAGCCAGCATCAGCAAACTCTGCATGCAGAAGGAAAACTAGTCACAAGATAACAGGATAACAAGCACTGAGTTTGCTGACTGACTCTGATACAAGCCTTACAGCAGTCCTAAAGTTCCCAATTGGTGTCTTTGGCAATCTTCTGCACATAGGAAGCATCTCAGGAAGTGAGGATGTCTGCTGGCATCAGCAGCAGCCAACAGGTCTGTTATACACAGTTAAAGATGGACGACCACGTCGTCTTTAAACTTTAAATTGAAAACTGGACTGCGTTTGTAAAAAAATGGGGAAAAAAATGGGCAAATGTTGCATACACCACTTATACACTGCTCCAAAAATTAAAGGAACGCTTTAAAACACAGCAGATATCAACAGGAGAAATATCATGCTGCATATCTATACTGATATGGACTGGGTAATGTGTTAGAAATGAAAGGATGCCACATCATTTCATGGGAATGAAAATGATCAACCTGCAGAGGGCTGGATTGAAGAATACAACTGACATGAAATTGTGATGTGGAAAGCTGGTCTGCTTTGCAAAACTGTCATTTTGCTGACTCAAAATGGTACTCAGCAGTTTGTTTGGCCCCGTCTGCTTTGTATGCTTGCCTGAAATTGTTGGCGCATGCTGCTAATGAGAAGACGGATGGTGTACTGAAGGGACCTCCTCCCAGACCTGGACCAGGGCGTAGCTGAGCTCCTGGACAGTCTGAAGTGCAACCATGTAGCATCAGCTGAACTGAAAAATTATGTCCCAGAGTTTGTCTGTTGGATTTAGGTCAGGTTATCATGCCGGCAGCAGTGACACTGACCCCAGCCAAATGCAAAACTAGTAAAAAAAAAAAAAAAATCCAGAAAGGGAGAAAATATCCGTCTACCTGTAAAACTATTCCTGTTTTGGGGGTTGTCTCACTGTTGCCCCTCTAGTCCACCTGTTAGTCTCATCAACACCAAAGTAGCTGAAACTGATTAAGAACCCCCTCTACTACTTAACTGGCCAGATTAATAGCCCAGAAGTTTAATGGTCTTGATGCTCTGATTAAAAAGTAGTCCTTCAATTTTTTTGAGCAGTGTACAGCAGTGACAATGTAGCCACGCAAAAAAGCATACCCAACTTGATGATCTATTTAGCTCTAAATGAGACTATAATTTAGTAAATGAACATTGCATTATATTAAATAAGACAGTTTAAGGTACTTTGGCACTGCCTCCACTTTTTATACCCAGTGCCTACCTCTATGTTGTATACACAGTCTGTGGTTTGTAGTAATGACCAGCAAAGTCACACATACAGCTATGGCAAGCATAGAGGGGAAAACAAGTCACCATCTGCTCTGCTTCAAACAAGCCATCACACAGGACTCAACAGAGTTCAAAACCCTGTTTAAGGTTATTCTTCCATTTTTAACACTGGCTAGATTCTCAGCACGTAAAATGCTGAGTGGGAGAAGTGTGTGACCCAATGTGCAAGCTTATGACTTGGCAGTGAAGCGTGGTTGGTCCTGGTACGAATCAAACTCGGAGCACAAGATGAGTTCATTTCGTTTCTGCCAGCAGTGTCCCCAGATAGGGCACCTTTAACTGGTTCACACTGACAAGAAATGATCCCATCCGCAGAGCGACGTACGCCAACCAGACTGGGTCTTCTAAATGTCAGCGCTAATTAAACTTCACACGAACACGTATAAAATATCTCCCTCGTCCTGTCTTACACTTATTTTCTGCCGTGCTTTCAGAGCTACTTTGCCACCATCCACGATTAGTTTTCATTTTTAGCAAGCTGTCACTACGCTTCTTCGCTTCTTTGTGCATGCATGCTGATTTTTTTTTTTTTTTTTGACTATACTCTCTCTTGTTGCTTTTCCAGCAGGCGCACACTCTTCAGACTAGAATTAGTTTCTAATGTGGAACTGGGACACAGCGAGTGTCTTAGGCAAACTTTTCATCTTCAAACTTTTAAAAAGTTGACAGTGAGTGGGAGATATTTTTTTTCATCATTTTATTTTACCATCACATTTCATTGTCTTTGTTTAGTTTAGCTCGGCTCACTTGTGTGTGTGTGTGTGTGTGTGTGTGTGTGTGTGTGTGTAGAAATAGCAAAAAATGTCAATGATTGACTGTTTCTTTCGAAATAAAAACTTTTCTATAGGAGAGAAAATGAGAAAAATCTAAAACTTAACACAATTTAGCCTCAAGCTAGAATTCAGCATACATTACAGACAGCATAGCTACATATCTGGCTCCTGACTTGTTTACATGCTCTCCTTTCTTTTTTATTATTATGATTTGTTTGTAGGCAACAGATTCAGGGTGGATTAGCTTTTAACTCAGAAACCTGCTTTCACAAACTCCATCTTTAACACTCAAATCATCCTCTTGAGGTTTCTCCAGGTATCCCCTCTGTGGCGAACACTTGTGCTTGAACCAAGACACGCAACGGTATAAACACAAGACGTGTCATAGATCACTTATGCCTTCATTGGGGTTTGGTTTGGTTTTTTTCACAAACACTGACACAGCAACATGTGAAATGGTTCCCAAAACTAACATTTACACTTGCTGAGAAGAAAGAAAAACATGAATCGGAAGAACAGACACACTCGACTACAGATGTTGCATAACGCAGCAAGATGCCTGTCTGTGTTGATAGTTTTCATTTCCTCTGCATGAATTTTGTTTCTTTTTCGTCTATTCTTTTCTTAGGTGGCATTCAATATGAGCTTTTAGGGCGCACTAGTTGTCTCGCTCTTTATTAAACCCCGGAGCCAGGGCTGAAACTGTTTTCTTTCTCTTTTTTTTCCACAGGCATCTATTCACAACGAATTATGCCTCTGAACTACTGACACGCTCCCAGTTGATCTCAATACTTCCTGATAAAATGCTCAATAAGCTGCTGTTGCCAGGCAACAAATGCAATTGCGGGCCGCGCCGTTGGAGTGGAGTTTCGGGGAAACAAGTGCAAACTGAAATGTTTGGAGGTTTTGTTTTTTCTTCTTCTTGGGTTTAAAAAAAAGAAAAGAAAAGCCACAGACCCCTTCAATGTCACAGTGTTCATAAATAAAAAGACTTTGGGGCATCCCAGCAGTGGCGAGCGGTGGTGCGAGACAAACACAAACACAGCATTTTTTTTTTGTTTGTTTTTTTTTGTTGTAGGAGCCATGCAGCAGTGAAAGCGTGTTAAAAGCAAACAACTGTCACTTCTGTCATCATGAGCCCGAGCTCGCAGCGGATGACAAATAAAATCATAACATCCAATCAGAGGTGCTGATGGGTAATCCGTGCACGCGTGTGACCAGAGGGGTTTTGTTGGGCGGGGTGGTGGTGGTTGGAGGCAGAGCGAGCCTGCTGTTGTTTCACAGCTGGTAATCCGCTCAGCGCTGAGATAAAAGAGATCTCCCAGTGCTTCTCCACCAGTGTGCCCTGTAGTGAGATCAGGCCTTCTTTATATCATATTTTGTTAGGACGAGCTTCAGTATTTAGAAAAAAAAAAGATAAATAAGTCACCAGTTTTGCCTCTTCACTGAAAGCATGTGGTATTTCACTGTATCTCTTCTTGTTTGATCTCTTTATCTCTTCTCTGACACTGAAAAGGTTGCCGTCTGCAGATGAGGAACACGGATAGGTCATTTCCTGTCATTTCATCTGCAAACTGACGCGGCGGTATTAATCGGAGATGTCAATCGGGAAATGAGACTGTCAAAACGGGCTCTGACGGCAACGTGTCCGGCAGCCGGCGAATAAGAAAAATGAATGAAAACAAAGAGTCCTGCATGGCTGCCTGCTGCTGAGCGATGAATGCCACCTGGATGGTGGCCATGACAAAGTTTAGACGGGAAGATCTGTTTCCACGCGTGGACAGAACATGAGCGTTGGATTTCTGGTTGGTTTTGTGCTTGGCTGGCAGGCGGCTTTAGGATTTGCAGCCAAATCACAAGAACACTGGATACCTTTGGTGTCTTTTAAAGATTCTCTGGACACCGCGGCGCTTTCACAACAGGTGCAATCTCGATAACTGGTAATGACACAGTACCCACAGTCTTAAGCTGCTTTATTCTTCTGCGCCACCAAGCATGCATGCGCTTTGATTCCTGGCTCAGAAAAGAGAGACATACCACTATGGTTTGAATATTTCTAATTGGCTTTACTCAGTGGGCATTTGTGCTGATTGTGAAACATCATCCATTATGAGTTCTCTGTGAATTAAGTACTTTAAGTAGGCCAGGCCCTGGTAGCACTTTCACTGAAAGAGTTTATCTTTTCATGGCTGCATGGAAAGTACAAAAAAAAAAGAAGGAGAAGAAAAAAAACAGAACACTGAAACCTATTTTCTTTCTTTTTTTGTTTGCAGTCCACAGCACTTCAGAATTTGCTCCAGTGATGATTCAGGCGGGGAAGAGAATCGTTGAGAAGTCACAAATACTCCAGCGACACTGAACTGTCTGTTGCTGTTAGCGAACGCAAACGCTAATGAGCAAATAGGAAAGAAATATCCCGTATCACAAATATGTACAAACTCTTCAATATGAAGATAGCTTTTTTTTTATTAAAAAAGGTCCCCTTTAAACGGTTGGCTCTTGTCAGGATTCAGATGGTAGCAATTTTTCAGGAACACGCTGAAGTAGTCTCTGGATTTAACAAGCCTGCTCGCGCGTCTCGTCTCTTAAAACCCTTTTTGTCAGTCTTTTGGTCCGGTTTGTGCCCCTTCATATAAACGTCTGCTCAGCCACTTCTTTCTTCAAAGCAGAGTGTTTTGTGTCCTCATGAAAAAAAACAAAAACAAAACAATCTTCCTTTAATTCAAGATGGTTTAAATGGTCTGTAGATTTCAGTGATAGCATTCACAGTTACGCTGGCATGTGGAAAAAGGGGGGTAATGATTTTAGAGCCTCATGCTCAGTAAGTTTTCCTTTTTTCCCCACTTATTTTTGTTTTTACTCTTTGTGAGAATAATGCATCTACACTGAATTTCTCCCAGGAGCCATTTTCGTTTTGGAAGCTAAATGGCATAAAAGAAGTCCATCCTGTCACTGGGGGACGGATCTGTCCATGCAGACACACAAATGGCTAACGATGATTTTTTGAAAGCGCGTGAAGTGATTGAGATCTCCAAAAGCAGCAAACTTAATTGTATGAGCTTAAAAACTGAAGTATAGGACAGCCTGCTCGCTCACAGACTGCACCCAGGTCAAGTGTTTCCCCCGTGTGGCTACACGGATTCGGTGGGAGACTGATCATCGGCTTGGTGCCTCATTAGCTGCACGCTGGTCAGGATCTTCTTCTGGTGTCCAGCTAGAGACACTCCGATCCTCTGCAGATCTCTGGGAAGACAGAGATACGGATATGAGGTTTTGTCTTCATAACAACAATCAAATATAAATTGAACACTCCATGTAGTACACCATTTACAAAATCAGTGTTGTGTGTGAATGTGTGTGTGAATGGGTGGATGACTGGATGTGTAAAGCGCTTTGGGGTCCTTAAGGACTAGTAAAGCGCTATACAAATACAGGCCATTTACCATTTTACCATCCTAGGCCCTCTGCTACACCTGACCCACCTCCCGCTTCCTGTGTTTACTGTCACTACCCAAAAAAGGCACAAAAAAATCAATTTTTATATGGTTATCATTGGAACTGCTGTCTGTAGGATTGTAAACCAGGAAATCAACACTACAGTAAACATGAGCAGCGCTTTAACTGGCCAAGAAAAGGTGCCAGTGCTCACAACAGCTTGAACATGTAGTAGAGTCTGTTTGTAACTGCTACAGATTAGTAGCTTGTGTTTAACTAACAGGGAAGATACAGGAGAGGCCATCACTGAGTTATAAAGTGGGTGTGACTAAGGTGTAGGGGCACCCATCCTTGTAGGCACGATTGTCATAGCAACAACAACCACTCACTGACAAGCTTCAATAAACTGCTAGCATCAACTAAGCTAGCTCTAGCTCAGTTAATGCTAATGGCTCACCACAACTATCAACTTCGGCTACACTTTGATATTGAAATGGACCTCGCTCTCGGGATTTGTAAAGCGATTTGAATGGCTGGAGGATCTGAATAAATGTGACTGGACTGGAAAAACTTTTTTTTTCAGGATTTCAGCATGAACACCACAAAAAGAGCAAAGCAATGAATTCACAATTCAGTTCTGTAACGCATGACGTCACCCCATTGAAAGTGAATGACAGGCCAGAGTGTCGAAGCCTAAACCGCAATACACAAATCCTGCCTCAGTGCAGTGCCGAGTTGTTTCGATGAGCAGCTCTTATATTTTTGCTAAAAGTGGTTGTCAGTCAGGAGTTGTTGCTGCCTGCTCCAGTCTGTGCGTGGGTGCAGGGGCACACATACACAAACACGGGCATGTTTGTGGGTTAACTTTGAAAGGACATTTATTGACATTAATGCATTCTCGTGTCTCTTGCTTCTAGTTTAACTACCGCAACTGAGTGCCACACTATTATCCGAACTGTAACCTAAACCGGCTTTAACCTTAAAACTAAAACCTGTAACCTAAAAAAAAATTAACAAACTTTGAAGAGGTGCTGATCCGAGCCAAACTGGTTTTCACAAAGATGAGTGGAGAAGTCCAAACTATATTTTTGACTAAGTTCTTATGTAAGGATGGCTTTGGTTTTCTGTAACAAATAACAGATTGTGGGTTGCATAAAGCTGCAACCCACAATCTGCCCGTTCTGTGCAGCCACAGTTTGAACTGGCACAATCACACACAACATTCAGTGAGTGTATCCTTAGAGCTGTCCTCCTTTCAGTACAGTAGCTTTGTGATTGCTTGCATGTTTGGCGATATCTGTAAGTGTTAGCTGTTAAGAAAAAACAGCCCTGGTTTAGACACACTCTGAATGTTTACTGCATTAGCATATACTGTGTAATAACTTCCTTTCTTAATTCGATAAATAGGTACACCATCCATTGCAGAAAGATGTATTTAGACTGAAAATTTGAGGCATCTTGAAGCCCTTCCAGTTACTGTTCGCCTAAGCCTCATCAGAAATGGTCTCAGTGGAAAGGTGGCTGTCAAGACGCTGTGCTTTAGGGACCGAAACAGGGAAAAAAGGCTAAATCATACAAAACTACACAAGAACTAGAACTAGACTGAAAATCAGTGACAACAGGTCTTATGGAGTGATGAATACAGACTTGAAATTTCTTGTTCAAATCATCACTAACATGTTCAGAGGAGGTCAGAAAGTAACTACAGCAGTGAGTGTCTAAAACCATCTGCAGAGCAAAGTGTCCTAATTTGGGGGTTTGTGGATCCTGTCTAAACTGATGGAAATCAGATTTTTGGTCCACCATGCAATACCATCTGGAAAGTGCCTGAATGGCAACAGCTTCATTTTTCAGCATGACAGTGATCCCAAACACACTGCCAATGCAGTAAAATCATACTTGGACAGACAAAAATACACAATGGAACACTATCAGTCATGAATTGACCTCCGCAGAGCCCAGATGAAGCAGCGTGGGATTATCGTGACAGAAAACAGAACAAAAGGCAGCCAACATGCAAAGAAGAGCTGTGAATGACCTTTGAGAGGCCTGGAGAACTATTGCTGAAGACTACTTAAAGAAAGCACAAGAAAGCTTACCTAAGAAAGTTGAGGCTGTTTTGAAGAATAAACGTGGTCATTCCAAATACTGATGTTTATGAAGAAAGTCAATATTTATAACTATGTATTGGGCTTATATGCTATAATTTCTACTCATGTTTCAAAAACTGCTGCAGCTACTCTCCATTTTACCAGCAAAATATAAAGAAATGATGGGCGGTCAAAGACATTTGCACTGTACGGTACATTATTACATATTAGCTATGTAATAGCAACATAGCATGGGCAGAAATTTGAAATCAGTACTATTTTAGAGACCGAATACCTAATTAAAAACTCCTAAAAAGTGACTTCAGGTAGGTATTCCCTCCATTTTTCTCATATTAGTGATTCATTTTGCATGAAAAGTATTTTAAAGTTCACTCAGTATTCTAACTCTGCCTTTATTACACCGTAACTGTGTTAAAATACACTTAATTAATCCCGTTGGTGAAATTTACCCTCTGCTTTTGACCTATTTTAGCTATTTTAGGAGTGGTAGACAGCCACAGTGTAACCAATGGGGACCAGCTCCAGGTCTGGCGCTTTGGTCAAAGGTGAGGGCGGCAACCACGGGTGGACTATTCACAGATAGAAAATTAAGGACAGGCCCAGCAGCTGTCTAAATGAATTAAAGAGACACCTCTCACACATATATGGAATCTTTGCAGGGTAATTCAGACAGGATAAAAGTGATCAACCCATCTCTTCTAATGACAAAACTGAATCATTGATTAAACCCTGCTAAACTGTGCAAATTTCTTTCATGGACACATTGCTTTTTATTTGTCTGTAATATAATGGCACTTGGAGCATTTTATACCATGAGGCATAGAAAAAATAAGGATGGCAGTAAGCAAGCCAGATACAGAGAGACAGACAAGTGTTCACACAGTCAGCCAACCAGCTGCCCCACCAGTCTTCCAACAAAAAAGATGCCGACTTGGCAGGATCAGCTAAGTGTGAGACTCAGGCAAAGAGAAGCAGACAGACAAAAATAGAGGCAATTTAATGGCTAAACCTACTCAGCTGTGATTTGCGTGACGAGGGGCAAAGAGGTGAAGCCCGAGCCCAGAAAGGAGTCTCTGTACTGGGTCATCTTCAATGCAGCCAGCCAGTCTTCTACTGAGCTCACCCTGCTTAGGTCTGGAGCTCCACGGTCTAACAAGGGATGATGGGGAGGACTGCAGAGAGTAGATACAAGAGAACGTGGAGTTTAAAACAGAGGGAAACAGAGGGATAAGATAGGGAGAGTGTGTTTGTGTATGTAAATGAGTTTGTATCTCTGCTCACCCAGGGACCATGTTGTTGGTGCCGGCTTTGAGAGATGCAGGGTTGCGTATCATTTTGTCCAACATGCTGACAATATCGGGGAACTTTGGCCGGGCGTTTCTGTCTTTCTGCCAGCAGTCCAGCATCAGTTGGTGCAGCACTACTGGACAGTCCATGGGAGCTGGAAGTCTGAAGTCCTGCTCTATGGCATTTATCACCTAGGGCACAGCAGAAGAGTCACACAGGAAAAGGAGAAGACCCAAATGACCACAAAAGGTTATAGAAGAAAACTGCAGCATGATGTATATTTAAGGCTCACTGGGGAAAGCTTATATAATCAGTATCTTTATAATAAAGCTTTGGCAAGGCTTAATGAGAAAGATGTAGCTTATTAAATCCGTGCTATTCCTGGTATTCTATTTCCCCCCTTCTAATTTGTACTTCCTTTAGACCTACTATTCCTTCTCCCCATCATTAACTTATGGTACTTTTGTGTTCAGGAAGTTTTCAAAACCAATCACATCACAAGGGTCACGCTCCAAAGAGTCCAGCTCTATCTCCCACCTGTTTGGGTTTTGACTAGTTCAACTGCCAAATTTTATTTTATAAACAATGTACATTCAATTCAATTTTATTCATATAGCGCCAAATCACAAGAGCAGTCACCTCAGTGTGATTTATATTGTAAGGTAAAGATCCTACACTAATACAGAGAAAACCACAACAATCAGATGACACCCCATGAGCAAGCAATTGATGAGAGTGGGAAGGGAAAAGGAAGAAATCTCCAGCAGAACCAGGCTCAGGGGGTGACAGGAGGAAGACGGGACAAAAGACATACAGTGCAAAAGAAACAGAGTGAAGAAGAAACACTCAGTGCCCCCAACACCAAACCAGGCTAACCGATCCAGCCCTGACTATAGGCTTTATCAAAAAGGAAAGTTTTAATCCTTATATTAAAAGTAGAGACGTGTCTGTCTCCTGAATCCAAACTGGGAGCTGCCTTCACAGAAGCCTGAAAGCTGAAGGCTCTGCCTCCCATTCTACTTTTAAAAAAGTAGAATGGGAGGCAGAAGCCAGCACCCTAAGAGCAAAGTTCTCTATTGGGGTGATATGGTAGCAGTCATCTCTAAATGATCTCTAGACTTTTAAACTTGAAGAAATTAATTAGATAATGATATAGCTCTATAGACCATTTGGGCATCTTAATTTGCTACTTTAGTTTTATAATTGCAATTTATAACAGTCACTGGCAATACAGACAGTAAAAAACATGCATATAGTTTCTTGGTCAACAAAAAGAAATCAACATGGAAGTAGCATAAACCTGCATTCTATCTAAAGGCCACCAGATGGCGATAGTTGTGGTTGCAAAAACTCTTCCGGTCCTCCAGAAATTTGGAAAAGGGGCTTTTTGCCTTGACCTCTGTAAAAACTTTTCCCGCAGAATTTATGGTCTCAGCCACTTTTGGGATTTGGATCATACTGAAAATATTGAATCTGTGTTTTTAATGTCAGTTATACTATATTTCAAATGGCTGATTATCTATGGCATGAAACCTGAATGTTCATTGGCTAATGACTTGTCAGTCACAAGCCAGTTTCACAGTCAGACCAGACACTCTTTGTCACCAACCAAGATGGTAATGTTGCATCTAATCATTGGTGCTTGATGAAACATAAAAGACGGAATTCAGACACCAATGAGTGATGTCATGTTAGCTACGTCCATGATGATCGCCATGGCTAATATCAGCCGATATGGTGATATTTGACTGACACATAAGCACATATCTAGTATCTAAAGCGCCCAGTTGTAGGCCAAGGGATTTAACAATATAAAAAAAGAGTCAGCCAATTAGCCCAAATCAAAGCCTAAAGTCTTGATATATAGTATTGCACTGTATTTACCGTAATTGTCGGGCTATAAGCCGCTACTTTTTGCACAAGCTTTAAACCCTGCGGCTTTTAGTCAGGTGCGGCTTTTCTATGGATTGTCCGTGATTTTTGTCATATCGTAAGACGATTTGTTTTGTTTGTTCCGCTGTTGTACGGCACTACGTTGCCTGGCGGAAGGGCATGTGATCAGACACACAGTATCGGGGTTCAAGAGTGGTATGTTGGTCACATGTCCATCCGCCAGGCAACATAGTGCCGTACAAGTAGCGCGAAAAACAAACTTCAAAGTAGCGCTACACGTTCAGCCGGAGGCGTGGATGACGAGCGGCAATAAACTTGCGAAAAGCAAGTCATGCTCAACTCCACCGGTGGAATCTGACAGCGTGGAAAAATGTGAAAACATCCATGATCACCAACGGATTTCGAAGGGCTGGACTGCTGCATGATGGAGAGGAGGACACCGCCACGGCCCTTCTGAGGGTGTTCGACTCTGACACTGACAACGAGGATTTGTTTGGTTTTGAAAGTGACAACGAAGGAAAGAAGCTGAGAGTGGATGACGAAGCCATCCTGAGCCTGTTCGTTTCCAACACTGGAGAAGAGGACTTTGGTGGTTTTAGTGCGCAGGAAGAAGAGGAAGATGGTGGTGAATGACTGACTTTTCTTCTTGTTAAAGCCGTGTCACTGCACCTGAGCCTAAAAGGTAGGCCGAATCTATTTTTCTGGTGTGCTGTAGGTTATTGTTATGTACTACATTTGTTACTCATTTATAAAGCACAGTACATGTTTCGTACTTGTAATTACCGCTACTTTTACATAAAAGTTGTGCAAATATGTACCCATAACTTGTTTTTCAAAAATATTAATAAAAGGGGTGTGTCTCCAAACAGCCATCTCTTTCCTGACAATTCCCTTTGTGCATATTCTCTTACATATGATAAGTCAACATTGAAACACCTGCGGCTTTTAGTCAGGTGCGGCTAATGTATGTACAAAACAGGATTTTCCCCTGATTTTAGCTTGTGCGGCTAATATTCAGGTGCGCTTTGTAGTCCGGGAAATACGGTAGTCGCTTTTGATATACATTTGACAAAAGTAGGTTCTCATAAATATGAAGGTTTGTGATGTGCGACATATTAAAGGGCTAAAAAGATCATCCCCCTGAGTCGATCTCTCTCGCTGCTGTTTGTCACTTGCTTCAGGCAGACCGCCATACGGCAAAGAGTGGAACGTCTTCTGTGTTATGGCTCCTTTGTGATTTCAGTCGATAAAAACAGGCATATTTTTATAGAACAATCTTACCTCGTTCAGCTTTATTTAAAACCACATAAAAATGAAAACTCGGATTAGTTAAGAGGATCCAATTTCCGTTTAAGAACTTCATCCTGACACAGCGTGCAGTCGCACAGTATATCCAGATATTCATCTCTAAGCAGCAGTAACTTCTGCTGCAGTCTCAGATGTCAAGGCAGGTAGTTTTACACAGAGGAGCTTTTGATTTCATCACGCCAGTGCAGGTACTGAGAATGATAAAGCTCTTTCAAAGTTTTGATTTTTTTTCTCCCTGTGAAAACTTTTAGGCAGGAATTTTGTAAAGCAAAGAGGTTGTGCTAGATGTGTCAGGATACCTTTGAGTGCAGAATGTAATTATCCAGAACATCATGGAATTTAAAACTAACTGCCTCGCCACTCTAAAAATAATCAAAGAAAGGAAATATCACGTTTAGTAACCATTATCTGAAATTATTCGGCCCCCTGTGTCAGATTTGTGAAATTATTATTTTTTATTTCTCCCCAGCTGTAATTACAATCGTTGTAATGTTTAAAACTCCCATTGTGGTGTGCCCCGAAGGTTTAAAAAGTGCCTTCTATCATCTTTTATACATGTTCTGTCTAGCAGATTCAGACATCCAATTACTATCATCTTTCTTGTCATCTTTCACACTCTTTAGACACATACAATCAGTCTCTTTTTCTGCCTTATAAATTAAAGGTGGCTTAATATATACTCAAGAGACATAAAAAGAGAATAAATGGCAGAACTGTACTGATGACACATCTGAGGTAAAACTTGATTTGGCCTAGTGAAGACTTGTCAGAGCTTTTCTGTTTATTTCTAACAAAGGAAAATGCAGAAATTGAATTAAAACTTAAGTATCAATACAACAATACTGAGGAAACTCGATGTTATTCTCGTGCTTTATGAAAACTACATTTCTTTACATTAGCTGCCGAATGTAAATGAAAATAGACAAATCCAAGTTAGACAACACTGGAGCATTTCTTCAAACGTATTGGGTCCTAGAAACTGCAGCTGCACACTGAAAAAGAGTTGCTAGGTTTGCAAGGTCATGTACTGGACCTGTTATATATCTTGTCCACAAAATTTTCTAATATCTACATGTCAACATGCACTGCTGGTGGATATTAGCTGAGTTTGCCGAAGTGATCAGACGCTTCATTATATACTCCCCCATGTCTGCTAAGCTGTCTTCTTGTCTTTGATGGGCAAGGCTGAAACAACAAAACACAGCCCGTGAAAGCATGAAAGAAGAGAATCCCTTTGCTGTTCCCTAGTCTCAGAGATAGGCAAAGGTCATGCACAAGGATCGACTTCAGATTCTGTCCGTAGCCAAAGGCAATCAACAACTGCTGCACACGAATTTCCTTATGGGCTGGTCGAACGCTGACGGCTCTTAGAAGAATATCTGACCCTGACGTGCTGAAAGATTTTTGTGTCTGCCTTGTCCTGACTGCGAGGAGCTATCTCATGTAGGCTTGTGGTGAGGGTGCTTAGAGCATCTTTTTCTTTGGTCACAGTGACCAAAGAAACGTCCCAACATTTTGGAGTTGTCTGCGCAATTGTGTCAGAAAGGAGGAGTTCGGTTTTCCTTGAGCTTGGTCTAAAATTTGCCCTAGCCGGTCACCTTTCATGTGATTCCACATTCTTGGTCTGGCCTCAATCTTCAAACTCAATGCCAGGTAGGTATCAAAGACGCTACATGTTCCCTTGGCTATAGAGGAATATTCTTCTATCGTGGGAAGATAGAAGAATATACACACTTAAGAGCTACCTGGTTGCAGACTTTATACCAGTGAGGAACCGTCAGTGATGGTTACTACCTATGGCTGGTTGTCAGAGAATGCAAACATCACCCGAGAAAGGCAGTGCTGGGATTTCTGACAGCTGTGCTCCTTCTGCCATCACTCAGTGCTACAGGGAGCGGGTGGTTCTTCTGACATAAGAACCACGCACTCCGATATGGGTTGAACAGCCTGGAGATGAGCTGTTTAGAAGTTGTTGTTCCATTTAGTTGAGGTAACTTCTGTCAGCGTCAGGGTCGGGATTTGTTTCAGCAGTCAATCCAAGACAGCCGATTTTTACAAACTACTTTTACTACTAAACTATCTCTATACCTCTATACCTCTGCCATCTCGACCACCACATCCCCACCCAGTGTACTGGCAACAGATTATTCAGAAAAAATGGTTGTCCAAATTCAAAAACTAAGACCCTTTGTCTACAAATCACTGCCTCAACAGTTATTTCAACTCACTGTTTATTGGTTCACAATCCCTGGTGTGTACCCACCCTACCCCATCAATTGACCTCCACATCCACCGGCACACCTGCTCCTGTTTTTCTGCCCTGTAACCACAGTACTGCCAGATTTTCTGCTTTGCATTCCTGCCAGAGTGGTCCAGCTTTTTGTCATGTTATCCTGCCTACCTACATTTATGTATGACCTCTGCCTGTATCTGGACTTACTCCTGCCAGCTTTCGCCCCCTCGGACTCCTCTGCCTCTCCTTGCTTTGATCATTGACCTACTAAACTTTGTTTTCGCTCCACCTTTTGTCTGGCTGTGATTTGCACGTCTGTGACCAAACTTCTAAACTTCTACCTCTACAGTAGTGCGAGAATGAAATAATACTTTAGTGTGTGTGTGTTTTTCTTCTTTTTGTCACAGTTCCCTGTAAATGTAAAGTAACAAGTCTGTCTCAGTGTAGTTGGAAGTCTAGCTCGCGGTAAGCTGAGGTAATGCGGTGCTTCTCCTACTGTAAATGCAGCACGGGGGATTTGTCTGTTCGCTGAGTGAACTCTACTTGACCCCGGCACACTTCTCGGGCTTTGTGCTGCATAAATTCACTTTAAGCACCACTGTCAATCAAAATAGCAGCGAATGTAGTGAAACATCACAGGTCTCTTTCATGATTAATTCATGTTGAACACAGCACCTGCAGTGGCTCCGCTGACAATTTCCCCGCTCCGTGTTCTTTGAAATTGCATGTGTGTGTAAGTGTGTGTGTGTGTGCATGCCTTTACACATGTATGATTGCATGTGTGTGTGTGGATTAGCAGGGTGTGTGTCATATGTGTGAGTTTAGGGTGTGAGATTCATGCATAGTTAATGCCCCGGCAGACCTTCGTTAGTGGTAACACACACTTTCACCATCATTATACGCAGTCTCTGCCATTATAAATCTGTCTCTATCATTATACTGACTGTGTCATTACTGCTGCATAGGCTGCTTCTGTTGCTTGCGAGCAAGCATGGGGGAGAAGACTGGGGGAGCTGCAAGGGGAGAAAAATGTGAATGTGTGAAAGAAGGGGAAAGAGGTGTTTAAGGTGATATAGAAGCTACATGGGGAAAATGGTGCTCCACAGAAATGAATTAGTTTTATGATTTAAATAAAGACTTATGTCTCAGTCTTATAGTTAGGATGGGGATCTTGCCACTGATTAACTTCTCGGCAGTTCATCCTACAAAGAAAACTTTATATATAGAGTTAACAAGGTCTAAAGCCAGGTAAATGCTGCTGGAGCGGGGCTGTGATTTCCTGAAATAGAGTTAAGAAGGTGCTGATTGAAGATATTTACCTGGGGTAATAAACACACTAGAAGCTGCTTGGCAGATTTTCTGCGGCAATAAAATGTATTTTAAAGTTTTGACTCGAGCGAAACTGGAAGCTTGTAAAATCCCCAGCCTCCTTTGTGTCAAAGTCATTAGATATATCATTTGAGAAAGCTAGAATTTGGATTTAAAGCTTCAGTGATTTGAAATGGGTTTTAGTGCTGTAACTATAATCTGCACATCATGTTTCTTCTCAGAACAGAAACTTAAAAATAAAAACGTCAGCAGTCCAGTGTTGTGGAACCTTCATTTTCATGGACTGCACTGCATCCCCTTTAGGGTTTTACAGTTAAATTGAATTCTCGTGCTGCACAATAATGTTTAATATTTAGTATTTACTGTTACATTCCCATAGATCATCGTGATGTTGTTTATTATGTTGCTCTTTTTTTTCTTCTGCTTGTTCTCTCTTTTTTCTTTCTCAACAGGTGATCCAGGTGATTGATATATGTATTTTTTGTCTGCTTTTTTTGTTGTTTTTTGTTGTTTTTGCCCTTTATCCCCGTCCCTCTTCTCCGCTGTTTTTCTTTCCCTTTCTTTTCCCCAGTCAAGTCTGTCCCGTATTTAACAAGTGAAAATAAAATAAACAATAAAAGGTGAATCAAATAGACCATTACGGCAAGGCTGGGATGGACCATTTGGTAAAGTAAATCCGTTGGGCATCTTTCTTCGCCTTTAGACAATAATTCTGATGGCAAAAGAGCCAAACGGGACAGGCAAGAAAATAAATAAATACAAATAAAAAAAATAAATAAATTGAATTCTCACCCTAAAGAAAGTACACGTGTTTCTGGCACCACTTTATAATAACCATTAAATATATAATAGGACTCCTTTACGGTTTAAAAAAGCAACAATAAAATGAGGTGAAATGATATTTCCTAATTGGCTAACTGGTCTGTTATCTGAATGGTTACTGTAAAGGTATAAATGGTTAACAAATACTGAATCCAGAGTCATTATTTTGACAGCTGTGATGACGGTAAAACAGATTTTAAAACAGATTCAAATAAGACGACGGGTTGGGTGGTAGTGAAAGGTGTTTGTGTCCTGCATCACTTATGGTTGTCATTGCAGTTTGCTTTATGCACAACTACTCACAAGCTCCACTATTATGTTATGGTGTGAATATATATTATGATAAAGTGTTACCATTTTTAACACAAAACCAGTAAATGTGAACTGACTACGGCAGGATGAATGATCTCAGAACACTTAATAAACATCAGTGTGATATGACGAGACACAAGGAGAGCGCAAGGTAAAGAAATGCCGCGGCAAATTGCTCACACTGTGAAGGTAATTGGAATAAAGCTGTCACTACCATGAAATATTCCCAGAAGAAAATCCCAGGAAAGAAAAAAAAATCCTTTGCCTTTTGGTCTGATTTTCATGGAACAAACATTTCTGTGACACTTAAATTGATGTCCTCATTTTCCATGTGTGTTTCCTAGACATGCAGACGCCCTGCTGTGACGGAGGAAACAAACAAGCACTTCCCCCGAACGCCACACACACGTGCTGGAGCAGACGTACACGATATTTTACAGCCGCAGACATCAGTGAGAACTCAAACTACGAGTCTCTTTCTCTCTCTTTTGCCCTCTCTCAGGCAAGCAGGTGGTGACTTACATCTTGGTTGCTCATGTCCCAGTAAGGTCTCTCCCCATATGACATCACCTCCCAGGTGACGATCCCGTAACTCCAGACATCTGAAGCTGATGTGAATTTCCTGTAGGCGATCGCCTCTGGTGCCGTCCACCTCACGGGGATTTTACCTCCCTGAGAGAAAAAAAAGGGGGGGGGGAAGAAAAGAAGGAAATAAATAACTAAGGGCAGTAGGGAAGGAAAAAAGGATTTGTAGCTTTATACCTGATAGTTCTGCTTACGTATTCGTCACATAGTTCTTAGCTGAAGTCTCTTATCAGACACGGTGTTGAAAACTGTGCATTATGCACACGTGTGTTAAAAAAAAGAAAGAAAAATGACAAATTTGAGGGGAAATTTGAGGGCAGGCAACATGAATTTTCCTACTTTTTTTTTGTTCTCGAGTGTGGAAGTGTAGACAAAGCAGATGCTTGATAGCATCCACCTGCTTCACGTAGACAAATCCACATCTGCCTGCTGTTGTCTTTTCTAATGAAGACAAAGTAGTGCGTAAACAAAAACTTCTTCCTTCTGACTGCTGAGTGAAATCCAGGATAAAAGGATGCATTACCATATGCTGGTTTGGCTGCTGTATCAAATTTAATATATTAAAGGAAATGCTTAAGACAAACATTTCTTTTTAATAGACTCCTTTTTAAGTCAGGCAAGCGACACGAGTTTAAGGCAGTGTGTATTTAATCCATCAAGCAAAAACTTTTCTTTAACCCCACCCTGGTCCTAGATCTCTGTATTTACTTTAGTCTTTAATTCTGGTTAGTTTTGTGCTCTGGGTTTTGTTTGCATTTTGAATATTGGTTTGGATTTATTTCTTTGCGTGTTTCAGTTTAATCTAGTTTTCCTGTTGTTTCTTGTCAAATCTGTGTTATCCTAGTAAGGAGGTAACACTGTGTTTCACGACAGATAGATGCAAGCAAACACAACTGAGCCCACTGAGTCACGTTGTTTTTGTTTAAGGAGATTCAAAAATACTCCCAGGCTGTACCCTTCCCTTGGAAAGGCTAAAACAGAATTTTTATTTGGAAAAATAATGTGAATAGTTTTTGATGTATCAAAATTAATCTGTTCCCTGATTAACAAGACCTTGGAAAGCAATGAAATAAAAACAAAACGTACATATTTTTGATTCACAGGAGCTAAAGTTTAAGTCAGTGACATCACTGATGAAGATTTAAAACTAATTTAGACTTCTTCTTGGTCCAGTTAACGATGCAACCAATGTAGTCTCCTACAACCAAAGTGCTAGTGTTTATGTCCTTGTCTCATGGCCCACTCTTGACTTGTGAGTCAGGTTGTGAGGTTGAGGCTCTGATTATTAGTTTTCTCACTAATGAACTCAAAAAGTGCAGAGAAAACGTAGCTGGATGCACAGGATGAATCAACGGTACTGAACAGGCCAATCACAATAGTCCTTACATTTACGTGTAAGTACATTACACATCTGTCGAGGGTTTTGCAGTTACAACATACCTGCATTGTAGATTTAACACAAAAGCATAAATCCGTTTTTAGACCTCAGAGGGTTAAATTATGAATTATATTTGTTTCCCAATAGGATAGCCTGAATCTTTATTCTTCCCATGGAGTACAGTACTCTGATTTTTCATTGCGAGTTCAAAATATTGCCGGATATGTCAGCAGGATATGTTGAGGCGGTGAATTTTCATTTGTCTGCACGCTATGTTTTAAATTTATGATCTCTTAAGCTTATAATTGAATTTTTATCTGCCTCAGGGTTAACATGTGTGAACAATATGAACGGCCAGGTCTATGCCTATAGGTCTATAGGATAATGGCCAATGCAGGACTGGCGGGATATAAAAAAAAAGACTCAGTGAACGTTTTTGTGTGCAAAGGCATCTAAACTGTAACATGAACATCATGAGTGGCTCAACATAGTTTTTATTAGTGAGCAAGCTACTTGGCAGCTTGTGAGTACAGTCACAACCACAGGGACGAGTGAGAAGCGGCAGAAACAAATAACACAAATTGTTACCTTCAAGCAGTGTGTGACAACATGTTTAATGTAATCAGTCAAGCACATTTTAATTTAAAGTATTAACATTCAGCTCAAAGCACAGATGAGCTGAGGTACGGCAGCGGGCCCGTGAAGTCCGGCTTAGATTGATAAAAAAATCGGTGTGACAAACCGGCGATCTGACAAGCTGAGTCTTTCTAAAATGTCCAACTCACCACCCGCAGGACAAACTTCAATCCGGCCTTTATCAGTTTAGTCTTAATTAAGATTCCAGACTGGCTGCACCACACAGATAAGTGTGTAGGAAACAACACATATCACAGTCAAATTGCTGAACATATAAAAGTATGTATATATATGGAAAATACATTTCAATCATTTTATATAAAGGCCTCTATAAGGTAGATGAGTAATGACAAAGAAAGTTCTGACTGCCAAATATAATTGGTCGACAGTACTTGGACTACAAATGGACTACAAATTGAAACCCCTATGGTTTGGATAGGAAAAATCGTATCCCTTTCCTACATATTCTATATACATTCACTTGCCACTTTGTGAGGTACACCTGTTCAACGGCTCATCAACACAACCTAATGCCTAATCAGCCAATTACACAGCAGCAGTGCAATGCATTTAGGCATTAGAAGACATGGTCAAGTAAACCTGCATTTAAAGGTGATTTAGGTGACTCTGAACGTGGTAGGCTACAATTCACAAAGGCTTGCCAAAATTGGACAACGCACAAGATTAGAAAAATGGCACCAGGTCTGATGAATCCTAAATTCTGCTGCAACATTCGGATAGTACGGTCAGAATTTGACGCTAACAACATGATCTGTGCCACGAAGAATGAATGCAGTTGTGAAGGGAAAAGAGGTACTAGGTAGGTGTACCTAATAATGTGTATATTGAGTGTATCAATATACTGAAATCTATTTAAAGGGAAGAAATGTTTGGTAGTTCTTAATGACAGAACTGAACTGAAAACTTTATTTTAAAATGATTGACCTACTTGTAAAATGGTTAAAATTTGCATTTTCACCAATCCAGAGACTTTTCATTTTCTGTGTGTTAAACTGTGGCAGACCAAAGTTCTTAAGTGGTGCATCTTTTTACCTTTTAATAAATGTGAGTAACAGGCCAGAATCCTGGTAAAGAAAAGCTACCACTGCAACAAACATTTTGCCCACCTTTGGTCTGCAGAATGAAGGAATGCAGAAGGAAGCGTTAGTGTGTTTTTAGCTTACGTACCAGCGAGCTGGTGTAGGTGGGGTCGGAGGTGTCCTCCTCCAGATAACGCGATAAGCCGAAGTCAGACACCTTACACACGAGGTTACTGTTAACCAAGATATTTCGAGCTGCCAGGTCCCGGTGAACATAACTCATCTCCGCCAGGTACCTGTAACATCAACAGGAGTTATTGTATGAATTTGTGTTATCTGTAGCCAGCTACCTAGGCTACTATAAAAAGGTAATGGGATTTAGAATTATGTGTGTGTGTGTGTGTGTGTTTGCCTGTGAGTGCATGTTATCACTGCCAGCTACCTTCGATAAAACAGGAATAGGATTTAATGTATACAGTAACATGTTTTTGTGCTATCACAGCCTGCATTTAACACAGATAGGCTCTAGTGTGCGTGAGTTTGTGTGTGTGTGTGTGTGTGTGTGTGTGTGTGTGTGTGTGTGTGTGTGTGTGTGTGTGTGTGTGAGCATTTGTCAGTCTGCCAAGCTGAAAAGTTGCAGTTTTACCAGTGGATTCAAATGCAGCGTATAGCGGAGGTTGCATGTGTTTATGTGCTCATATCAATGTATGTGTCCGTGCAGAGTCGTCAGGATGTGGAGACAGCGCATCTCAAGCTGCTGATGCACATGACCAGACAGCACGAATATCACCACATGAAATCTCAACATCTGAAAGAACTGATATCGCCAAAAGAAATCTAAATCCTCATACCCATGTCTGAAAGATTAGGAAAAGTTTCTTCTCCATCTTTATAGTAAAATGGATTTCTGTAGTGGGTATGTGTGCGCGCGTGTGTGTGTGTGTGTCTGGGTGTGAGTCAGTACCTCATTCCAGATGCGATGCCCCTCAGCATACCAACCAGCTGGATCACTGGGAACTGCCCATCATTTTGCTGTGAAACCATGAACCGACAGGATTATTCTTATTTTCCATTATCAGGTTTTTTCACTTTAGTGCTTTAGAAAGAATCTTGCAGGTAAGAAGATTTATTACCACTTCACAGAAAATGTCATAAGAGAAAAACATTTTTTACCCCCCCATCCCCTTCCCTATTTGCAGCACAGATGATGGTGTGTAAATGTGGTACGTTGTGTTACAGTTGCATAAAAAGAATTTGATCAAGATGATGCAAGTAAGAAAAAACTTGAACTTAATCTTTTGCAAGATTCCATTTTCTGCTTTCACTTCTTTGCTCATACTGTGTTCGTGTTGGCAGAGGCTGGCACAGGCTTAAAATACAGCATCTGAAACCCAACTATTGCTTCTTACTTCTATTTTAATAACTTTGCATACACCGACTCACTAAAATCTTCAAGCACACTTCCTGCTGCGTGTTGGCCAGAAGGTTACAGAAACAGGTTTATGACCGGAAGGCTAAGATCGAGGTGGAAGAGTGAAAATGAATCCCTTTGACCTTCCCTCCTTACAACCACTGTGGTGCCCTTAGGAAAGGCCTTTAACCCCCTAGAGCCCAGCAAGTCAGACTGTGGTTAAAATTTGCAGCTTCCAGGTGTGTAAATGTGATATACTCAAAGGACGACTATCCTTCAATAAATAACGGTAATTAAAAAAAACTCTGAAAAAGGGACCAAGAAATTGCAAACTGTGTCAACACTAATATAACAAATGCTTTTACTACTAAGCTATTTTTCACACATGAACTCTGGGCAGTGATCTGCAGTTGACCTTCCTCACATGCGGCACACAACCGTAGAGAGTTCCCTTCAAACGCTTTTTTAAACTTCAGATGCCCCGTTTGGTTTAGATAGTTGTCCTGGAAAGGGTGTGCAAGAGGCAGGAAACAAGATAACCACTCCAGATTATTACCTGCACTCTTCTCTTGAACATCACATAGACTTTGTACAAAGGATCTGCAGGGTTCAAGACTGTTTACTGTGACCATGTGGGATATTAGCTTTTTCCCCCACACGGAGCTCACAGTCGGGTGACGAACAGAAAAGTTCAGGGCAGCAGTGCATGTGTGAAAACCACCCTGAAAAGAGTTAATTGAAACGCTGTGATAAAAGTGTTACAGCAGGCATTTTGGACCAATACAAAGTAGACAGCTGGAAATTCTACAAAGCCTTTTTGCCGTCAGATGTAGCTGGATGTCAGCTAGTTTAAAATAAATTTAAGCAAACAAGGTGCACGACCACCTTTATTGTTTATCACAGCCTGAAATGCAGTTTATGCTGAAGTTCAATAAGGAAAAGCTTTTCACATTCATCTGTCTGCATTCCTGAGTGTTCAGGCTGCTAGTCTATTCTTTACATCACTTCGGCTTTTCCACGCTTTCAAACTTAATTCTGTCATCATCACTCTGAGCATTTTCTTTTTGCACGTCTTCTGCTAGCCAATCAGCCTTTGACTCAATGCTTCTCTGCCATAGTGCCTTTCAGACTCTCATTCATGTGACAAGTCTCCTCAGAAACTCAAAATCTCCATCTGCTTCCTCTCTGCCACCGCCTGTATGTAAATTCCAGGAGGTCCTGTCCTATTAGCAACATTGGGCCCTGCTCTACTTTGTAGCTTCAGCTGAGGTCTAATAGCCAAATACTCAAACTCTATAAAAACCTTCTCGTAATTTCTTCAAGTCATCTCCAGGAATACTTCTCCAGGCTTCTTTTAGGACATTCAAAGCTCCTCTTTGGATGTTGGCTGCATTTTGTTCTGATCTCTGTAAAGATGATCCCACACTACTTCAATAATGTTGAGGTCCGGGCTCTGGGGAGGCCAATCCATGACTGATAGTGTTTATTGTGTGTTTTTCTATCCAGTTATGCTTTTACTGCATTGACAATGTGTTTGAGGTCATTGTCATAGTCAAAAATGAAGCTGTTGCCAATCAGATAGTGTATAAATAGTATGGGATGGTGGCTGCATTTCACTGACTGAAGTGCAGCCCCAAATTGTGTCAAAGTCAGTATTTCACAGATGGCTGTAGACACTCACTGCTGTACCTCATTCCTGACCTCCTTGGTACATACTGATGAGGATCTCAATTCATTCTCAGTTCAGGTTTACTTACATAGCACCAAATGACAACAGTTGCCACAAAGCATTTCACACTGTGAGATAATGACCCCAAAGGATTTGAACTAAAACTTTCAAATTTGGATTCATCATCATCCGTAAGACCTGTTGTCACTGATTTTCAGTCCAATTCTGGTGTAATTTAGCAGAACCTTTTCTCCCTGCTTCCCATCCTTAACAATGGCTTCTTGACAGCCACCCTTCCACTGAGACTATTTCTGATGAGGCTTCATTAAACAGCAGATGGATCAGCAGATGCATCTCTCAGGTCCTGTGTCAGGTCTTTGCAGGATTTTTTTCTTATCATTTCTTGGCATTCTTCCAACACGTTCTCATCCCAAAATGTAACATATTGTGTGTGTGTGTGTGTGTGTGTGTGTGTGTGTGTGTGTGTGTGTGTGTGTGTGTGTGTGTGAGACAAATCCTCGGCATGTTACGCTCTCGGCCACCCAGCCCCTCTGTGTTTTACACGTTCGGAAATGTCAGGAAACATGACAACCGCTTGGGAATGAATCTACACATGTACCTTTATTTTACTTTCTCATCATTAATTGATTTAGAAAACACTATCTGATACAATTAAGACCGTAGTTAAGGTTAGAGATAAGGCTATGGTTAGAGTTAGGATTAAGGTTGGGTTTGGGCTGGAATACACGGCTGGAGCGTGGGTTACCGCCAGGAGTGTCATTCTATTGAATTCCATCCACAATCCGGTGCATATCAAAGGGACGCAGAAGAGTACCTTTTGCGTTTCTATGGGATGCCTCGGGACGTGACAAATCGTCAGGAATAAGAACGGTCTGCATTCTTCGCAGACTCAAATAAAGAAATTGGAACAAATGATGTGTTTTTGTGACAAGCTGCTAATAATAAATTGCCTATAGACATCATTTAAAGTTGGTTATTTGCCCAGCTGCATGTCATGTGTGGACAAAACAGTGCTTTATTCCTTGAGGTAGATTCCTTTTTATTCCTAATGATTGTTAATTCAGAGTTACAACAAACATTCATGTGAAAATGGGCAGGTGGAAGGACTGGATTGAAAATGAATGAAAAAGCAGCCAATGTCCAAAGAAAAAAAACTTTGGAAGACCTTCAGAAAGTCTGGAAAGCCATTGCTCAAGACTGCTTGGAAACATTTAAAGAAAGTCAGTCTCCTTGGAATAAAAAAATTTGAAGAAATGAAGGGTCGCTCTAGACTTTTGCATAGTACTGAATAAGAAAAAGAAGTACAAAAAAAAGAAAGAGAGAAGAAAAGAACAAAAGCAAGTTGACCAAGACTATACAAAGGTGGCTTGGAAAGTTAAGAAAGTTCCTGTTTAGAGCTGCTGGAGGCTTTGTTGGATTTATGAAACATTTTTTGATAAAACTCAAAATATTTGCCTTTTTGCTACCTCACCTCTGGGCCAGGCCGTCTCTGTTTCTTATAAACATCACTGACATCCCCCACTGACATCTCTGCAGTCGAAGGTGTGTGTGTGTCTTTTAATTCACTTTGCACATCAAACCTCACCTTTGATGCTCCTCTAGCCTAATCCTCTGCAGGCAAAGACCTTCTTCTAGGCACACTCACACACACACGGCATTGATCTTTTGGGTCTTGTGCCTCCAAGATGGTCACGCTAGGACAGCAACACCAGGAAGATCGATCATTGTGTTTGTGAATGTGTGTGTCTGTGTATGTGTGTGTGCATGAGTCATCGGGTGATTTCTGAGTCAAAAGGGGTCACGCTGTGAGTACCAAACATCAAAGAGTTTCTCTTTCTGTTTTTAGAGGCGCCTCAAAAGGAGGGCAGGATCAAAGAGACGGACAGACTGACAGACAGTCAGGCTGGCAGGATGAGGCGGAAAGAGCACAGGAAGGAAGAGAGGAGAAAGGGAAGCGCAGGAGGCTATTTCTGTCTTTGTGTCTATTTCTTCAAAAACTTACAGTCCTCCTCTCTCCAACTGTTGCTCTGTTTGGTTATTTAGTTTGAACCGAAGGTGAAGGTGCCTATACTCAGTTACCGGTTTATTAGGTATGCCTAATAAATGAACAGATCCAGATCTGGTAGAGGTATTAAATATCCCAAAAGCATGTGATATAATACTGTACCATGTCAATGTGTGATGCTCAATCGTAATTTTTATCATTTGTATTTCAGACTGTAAATCGTGTGTTTCTTCCTGTCAGGCTGAAGGTGATGTTATCTTCATTTTTCTTAAGCATCATGTTGAGTTCTAGATGATAAATGGTTGGGAACTTAACCTGACCAACCACACCATTAGCACCTTGAGCTGCTGAGCAGTGCTGTCCAGACAAGTGATGGTTGTTCTTAGAGTCACTAGGCAAAAACTTGCTGTAAGTGTGGAAAGCCTTTTTTCCCTCTTTTCAGTTATATTTCTCCTGTTTACGTTGGAGAAAAGTGTCGTAAGCCTTAATTATTAAACTTTAGTAAGCTTGGCTATGTCGGGGTTGATGCAGTTTATATTAATGGTTAAATACATCGACCCTCTCTGGACAGTAGCTGTGCGGTCGCACTCCTTATTCCTTGGGAATTTCCCCTCATTGGAACCTTAATCAAACTTTTAAATGACCCGATCCTGAAAGTGGTCTAAAGTGTAGCAGTTACCCTGAGAAATGAGTCCAGTGCTCCATTCTCCATGAACTCTGTGATTATCATCGTAGGCCTGCTCTTGGTGACCACGCCCTCCAGTCTGATGATATTTGGTTGGTCAAACTGGCCCATGATTGAGGCCTCTGACAGGAAGTCCCTCCTCTGCCTCTCAGAGTAGCCCACCTTCAGGGTCTTGATGGCCACAGGGATTTCTTTTTTCCCCACAGGTTTCAGGCGACCTTTGTATACCTCACCGAACTCGCCTGAAAATATAAAAGGAGTCAAATTAAAGCAAATTCCGTTTTTTTCCCCAACAGGACAAAAAATGTGCACTAAAGTATTCCTTAATTTTGAGCTCTTAAATAAATGATTTACCAATAAAATGGGATACTAAATTACTGCATTTGAATCCCATTAATAATGTAAAACGGGGCTCAAATAAAAAATAAAAAAAACAGGCTCGAGTTCATACTGAGCACATTCTTCTTTTCAATTGGATGACTTAGAGAGCCGTGTGTGTGTGACGGAGTGCAAGTTAAACATACAAACACTGAAAGCTGAAAAGCTGCCATCTGCACCCTCGCTGTCATACTGATGGTCACTGAGCAGCTTCACCGGATTAGATTGAGGTCGAGGGGTTTTGCTCAAGGGCACTTTTTATTTTTTATTTTATTTTATTTTTTTATTTTTTTCAAAATGAAAGAACAACAAAAATTGGATCCCCTCAATAACCGCTCAAGGGTGAGGAAAGGTTGTGTAGCAGAGGTGGCAAACAAGATAAAAGGGACAGTGCCACCGTTGTTGCTTGGATACTCGGTTTTGCACATATTCCTCAAATATAATCTCTCAGGTAAATAAAGTCGGCCCGGGTTAAAGTGCTGGATGGAAATAGTGCGCTGCTAAGGCCGTATCAGGTTTGCCTTTTCATTAGAGTTTAAAAGAAATGTAAAAACATTTTGACCCCATCATCAGTCACGTGTCATAATGAACTATAAACTATAACAACGTTAACAATGCGTCTTTTTTCTTTTTGTTTTTTTTTGTTTTACACTTCCTTATTGTGACTTTTGAAACAACCAGGTTTCACAAGTCACATGATTATTCTTTCTGCTAATCCCTTCAGCATTTAAAAATTAGTTTTTGCATTGCTTTATTGAAGATATACTGTGTAGCACCTCCATAACAGAGCGGAGCGATGGCCGAAACACTACAATTTTCCTTCCTCTGTATACTCACTACAGCAGAAATAAATACAGTACACTTCTTATAGAGTCCCACCCTCAGTAAATGACCTGCCGAAAGGCTGTGCTTCCAAAGTGTTTGGAACAAAGGAAAATAATTCATGTTCTTTTTTTAACATAACATCAGTTCACAACAAGTCACCAAGGTGGAGTAAGAAAATACAAGCAAATGCAACAAATAATAACAAAATACGGAAAGGAGATTCATTTTACCTTTAATAAAACTTTTAATAACAGAGTGTTTACTTCATGCTTTTTGTGCATGAGTATGTGCTGCACATTAGCATTATAACAATATATCTGATTTTTTTTTTTTTTTACTGTGAAATGAGATTCTTTTAGTCTGTTATGTCATTTCCTGTTTTATTTTGATGACCTCTCGTCTCTTGTGCTTTGTATTCATCTCTACTTCCCCTGTCTTGTCATTTGTAATTAGTTTCAGTTGATCTCTGCTGGCTGTTCCCTCGTTATCGTCTGTGTGTACATATTGTCTCAGTCTTGCCCTTTGTTGTGTTCTCCCTCATGCTCTATTCCTCGTATAGTTTTGTTTTGTTTTTGTTTTAGTTTCTCGATTAAAATTAAACTACCATAAAAATTAGAGACTGTTTATTTCTTTGGAAGTGAGTAAACTTTCAAATTCAGTAGGAGATCAAGCGTAACCTATAGATTTGAGGTTCAATAGTTCACGTGTCTCTCATTACGGTTTTCTTTGTGTTTTGCTGTGAAGGAAGCCGAACTGGTTGTAACTTCAATGAACTCGTTCCTTGCGCAAAAAATTCCCTTTCTGTGACACAGATGTCTTTTGTCAAAATAAATGCAGCTTTATGCTGATTGGGGACATGAAAATTGAATGTCACTTCAAAATGAAAGTCCTCATCCCAGAGATAAAAATCGGTGTGTGAATAATGGATGAGTAATGGGAATTGGATGCCAGGCTGTGCCGTCCTGTCTCACTGTGATCTCTGCTCCACATCTTACTGCTCATTAAAAACTATCTACTGTCACCACTGTAAACCAGTCGACGCACAGACGGAGAGGGAGAGAAAAAATGAACGGGAAGGGGATGACAGAGAGAGGGCTGTTATGAAAAGCGCAAGGGGTGGTTATGAGCAGGCAATGATAATAAGGACGAGGCAGGGAGAAGGGATGGAAGGATGGGGTTTTTTCTCCAAGAGAGGCCATGTCAGATGACATGTCACCGCTCTTCGGAAAAAAAACGAGGTCAAAGAGATGACGGGAAAATCAAAGGAAAGATTTAGTCTGTATTATAAACATTCTTGGGTCTACATTATATCTAAGTATGCTGCTTAGTAAAGAAGTGTCAGATGAGATATGGTTGCTACTTCCTTTTATAAATTTAAGAGTTTCATGATTTGTCTTCAGTCAAATAAAGTGCTTTTTGTGAAGGACAATTCCTACAGTGTCAGTGATAGTAATACAAAAGGAGGAAAGGAGAGGGTGTTATCGCAGAGGGAGAGGATGAGGGAGTAAGGTGAGATATTTTTATTATCTCCTCGGGGTGCTTTCTTCTTTTATCTTCCCTGCTCAATCTGTTGTTCTGCTTCCTCCCCGCCCCCCAGCCCACCCCCCTTTCGGTTCTTTGTTTAGCATTTCGCTATACACAAACAAAAGTGAAACTCCAGAGGGGGCTGAATCACAGAGGGAGCTCGACATAGGAGGAAGTATCAAAGAAATACACAGATTAAAAACAAAAGGCAAACAGCTATGGATAAACTTTCACTATCACTTAGAAAGGTAGAGATCCGCCCGTTTGAGGGTTCAAGGTGCCCATCTCATATTACTCGGGCTCATATTTTCTCCTCCCTCCTTGCAGTTTTCAGCCCTCCTCTGTCACCTATGGCTTAGGTGAGAAACCCTTTCGCTGAGGGAAATAAACCGAGAAACGGGGGAGGGATTACCAAAAGCCTCTCAGAGTACCTCAACAGACCAAAGCCCACAGCACATACTCGCAGCAGTTCTAATACACAACCTTTAACACCGTGAGCTCAATCGCTTTGAGTGTGATTGGTTTTGGTCAAAAGAAGAATAAGTAACGAGAATCAAAGTGTAAGATCTGAAGAATAACGTTTTACTCCTGTTTCTTGTTGACCATAAATTATGACCAATAAGAAACAGACTTAGGTCTATAAGAAATTTTGCATTTTTGCCTCCATATACCACTACTGTTGAATCCAAAAAATATAGAAAGATTAAAGTGCAGACATTTAGCTTTAATTCCAGGACTTCAACAAATGTGTTGCATTGATTAACACGCCCTCAGTTTCAAAGGTTAAAAAGTAATTGGGCAATTGATAAGTGTGTCAGTTGTCATGGCCAACAAACTACAAGAAGCTGACGGTGGCTACAGTTAAGGTTTAGCAGAGCATCTCAAGGGAGATGAAAAAATGTCTCTCAATTAATTTTCAATAAAATGCTTAACATCACATATTGGCTGTAAAGATGTAAATTTGTGGATGAAATGCACACAGTCAATGTTTAGATTTATAGAACCTGATCAACTCTCTGTGGTCACTTTCTAGTAAAGGATATGGGAATGCTACAAATTAAATGTACCTTTTATACTTTTTAACAAAATGTATTCACAGAATCAAATTGTATTATAGCAGGATAGCTATTCAACTTACCAAAGTGCCGAAAGAAAACTAGACTACTCAGTAAAATTCTTCTTCAGTAAAAGTCTTGGTTACTTGCTGGTTACACAGTTTTTGCCCATCACTTGTGATGGCAGCTGGCTGAAATGAACAGTTCCATTTAAAAAGGTTGGTTACATAGTAACAACATTAACAATGACAGGGGCATCACAGCTAAAATTCATGGTGGAGGTGATCCTTTCTTTTCCATCTCACACTTGACCAGAAAAGAGGCAGCGCCATTGTCCAGACAGGGAACCCAGGTCAGATAAAAAAATAACGCTTTATATGAGCTGACAGCAGCTACGCTTGCAGTTGCAGTGGGTAAAAAGCCAAAAAGAGCTGAAATGTGAGAGTAACAGCAACCATCTGCCTCTGGCAGTTATTTTTTATATATTATTAAACAGTAATAAGTTTCACGAAATTTGACCAGAAAGGTTTTATGCAATCTTAGAGATGGCACGATACCACTTTTTTATGTCCGATACCGATACCGATATCATAAATTTGGATATCTGCCGATACCGATATGAATCCGATATAGTGTTTTTTAATCAACAAAACTGTTTTTTTTAAATATCTTGCTGCATTTTGTATAAGTTCATACTCAAGTTTAAAACAACAAGTACACTAAAGCTATTCTGTTATACCTGTATGCAAAAAAAAATATTTCATAGTTCAGCAATACTGATCAATCTAATAAACTCAAACCTACACCTTCCTCCCTATTCTGGTATTTTAAAGAGTACTTAGCGTAAATATTAAGCAACCTAACTAATAGGGTTCCAACTCCCAGCAACAACAAAAATAAATAAATAAAAAATGGGGAACCACCCCTCACACTCCACCTCATGATGCTTAATCGACGTAATCAACCTTAATTTGATGCAGTGTGAAAAAAAATGCACAGAAATCAATTCTTTTTCAAGAAATATTAAATAGATTCAACATCTTTCTTCAACAAAATTGCAGACTGCACAGATGGTACCTTCCCAAAGGAAAAAGTACTATAGCTTACTAGGGTATATTAGACTTAACAGTTACTATATGCAGTAATGGACTTCTATACATTTTACATCAGATTAAAACTTTGGGTGTAAGATTCAGATAAATATTGAATAATTAAAAGCTCGACATTTTAAATGAGAATAAGAAAGAAAAGTATGTCTTTGTGCCCCCTTTTCCCTGTTAATGCCCTATCGGCCCCCCTGGCTAAACTTTGCTAGATCCGCCCCTGCACAGTTACCAGCGTCAGCTACGTAGAAAAAGATCCTCGAGTAGAAAGTAATATTAAATACATTCTAACAACAGCTGATCAAGCTTAAACGTGCTGCTGTTGTTCAGCCGCTGGTTTCCTCTTTCTGGTGCAAAGTGGGCCAAAAGCAAACAAGAGACACGGACTTGCGACAGAAAAGCCGATCAGCTGATCATTAAGCAGTTTCATGATTGAAGTAGCAGCCGGAGAGCGAGAGGCAGTCGCTCGTTAAGCTTAACGCAGGAATGCTTTACAAACATTCAGAGATGGACTTACACACTTGCTTTACTTCTCTCGGGGATAACTTTGTCGGAGATGAAATGCCGGGTTGCTAGCGAAGCTCCAAATGCTATCCAGACCACCGACAGGTCCCGCATGCCACAGCCGCTCTATCACGTGATGCATACTGCTCCGACGTGCTAACGTTCTGAGGTGAGTTACGGCGTGTTGCAAGTTTTGTGAGGTGCTTTCGTGATATTTAATGGATCGGATTACATTTTTTATTTTTCTCCGATATCCGATCCAGTAATTTAGGTCAGTATCGGACCGATACCGATATGTAATATCGGATCGGTCCATCTCTATGCAATCTTGCTCTAAAACAAAAGACAAACAGAAGCAGGCATATACCCATTCACACCTTGAATAATGTGAAAAATGATTCATATCAGCTTAATATATGTTCAAATCTGAATCCACTTTGCAAAAATAACCATCTTCAAGAAAGCACCATACTGAACTATCACCTTACTTGCAATATTGAAGAATCCATATTCCTTTCCCTCCCATTAACCAAATGATAGTTTAAAGTGAACCTCCAACCTTTGTGGGTCTAATGCTGTGATATAAGATCTAAACAAATAATGCCAATATGATCAACATATAAACCTTTGAAAACACTAAATCAATGAGCATTAATATTACCTTTAAAAATCTACTTGTAGCAAACAACAGTCCTGAACATCTGGTAGAGAATGTATACTATTATTCCTGTGAGGCAGAGGTAGCTGGCTTCAGTGCTTCTGCTTTATTCGTCGGTCTGTCTAGTTGTCGGTCAGTAATACTGTTCAAACACGAGTAACCAAATTTCAGAAAACCTGGCAGAGCATGAGTGAAGAAAGATCCTATTAAATTTAGCTGCAGCTCAAGATCGCTTTCTTTAAAACTGTCACACAGACACTGGTCGTGTCTCAGAGTGCGAGTCCCTTGTCTTTCTTTCTTTTTTTTTTTTTAACTCAGATTTTATTATAATTTAAAACATTGCAATGTTCACAAGTAAGACAGTTACAGGAACCGCAGTGCAGAAATACAGATTACAATAAGAACTGCAATTAGGAAACAACACAAAACTGGGATGCAAACACCCCCCCCAAAAAAGAAACTTTACGTAATATTAAAAAACGTGAAAATCTTAATAGCCATGAAGGAACAAAATGAAACAGACCTATGCTAAATTATTGAAACAGTAAAGCATGTATGGGTCGCCAACGCTCAGTAAACAACTCTCTCTGAATCCGCAGAGTATATGTTATTTCCTCCATCTGGTAAATTTCTCTTACTTTATCAATCCACATATTATATGAAGGTGGGTCAAGATTCAGCCATTTAATAGTAATACACTTTAGTGCTGCTGTAAGCAAGATTCTTAAGAGGTACTTTTTACTGTTTCCTGCAAAACCATTTGGTAATACTCCTAAAATGGCGAACTGTTGGTCTTTTGTTAATGGTTGTTGGAAAACTGTATTGAGAACTTTAAATATGTTATTCCAAAATGAGCAGATTTTTGGGCATGACCAGAATATATGTGAGTGGGTTCCTAAATGAGTACCACAATTTCGCCAGCAGGTATCAGGATTTGTAGGCTTCATTTTGGCCATTATCTCTGGGGTTCTAAAATATCTCATGACCACCTTCCATTTGAATTCTCTCCACAGCCCAGAGTCACGAGATGGGCTTCACCGAACACCTCTTCCCAGGCGTCCTCTGAGATTTGAGTGCCAGTCTCAGCTTCCCACCTTGCCTTAATATCCAAAGTTGCACTTGTACTGAAACTCATAAATGCGTTATAGAAATTGCTGATTAATTTTGGGGAGGAATTACTTTGAAATATTTTTAGAAATATTTCCTCAATGGGTGAGGGCTCCAAAACTTATGAGTCCCTTTTCTGACGTCCTGATAACAAACAATAAATATATGCAATTTTTTTCTGGGGGGATAGAACAGTAGTAAACATAAATACATAGCTCTAATATCCTTATATAATCAGTTTTTTTTGGCTATGTATGTGCAAAAGTCTTGGGCTACAATTCATTTCTTTAAATTTTGATTCTAAGCTGTCATATTTGATTTTTTAAGGTAGTCTTGAGCACTAATTTTCTCAGCTTTCTGTGGATTTGTCTTTGGACACTGGATGGTTTTTGGCTCATTTTCAGTCTAGTCCTGAACATTTTTGGAGGAAATCTTTTTTTCTTTGACCTATCCAGCATAAGTAACTCAAGGATGAACCAGTAACAGACAACTTAGCAAAGAATTTTAAGTTGTATCTTTATGCACTTTGGGTTGAACAAAAAGATTGCATAAAAATGTAAGGAACTTAACACAATCGCTTCATTTCAAATGCAGGTCAAAAGCAACTGAACTAATTAAATACCTGAAAATAAATTGTTAGTTTCTAATACTTGTTTTAAAAGCCTTTGCTGGTAATAACAGCCTGAAGTCTTCTTGACCCCATGGACATCAGTAGATGCTGCGTTTTCTTCTTTTTAATACTCTGCCAGGCCTTTACTGCACCAGCTTTCAGTGTTTTAGCAGGCTAGTCCAATCTAGCCTTTCTATTCTTGAGGCTTATGAGTGGCTCGCACCTTGCAGTGAATCCTCTGTATTTGCTTTCATGCAGTCTTATTATTATGGTAGACTTGGATATCGATACGCCTATTTCCTGGAGAGTGTTGTTCACTTGGTTGGCTGTTGTGAAGGGGTTTCCTCTTCACCATGGAAATGATTAGAAAAATCCTTTAATTGTCCCACAAGGGGAAATTTAGTGGACGATCATCCACCACTGTTATCTTCCAGGTCACTCACTCCTAATATTGTAGCACTTTCTCAGATGGTTTTTTTCTGGATGGCTTGTTTCACCTGCATGGAGAGCTCCTTTGACCGCATGTTGTCTGTTTACAGCAAAATCTTCCAAATCAAACCTCAAATCAACTTCAGGCCTTTTATCTGCTTATCTACCTTTATCTGCTTAAGTGATAATGACATAACGAAGGAATTGCCCGCACCTACCTGAAATAGCTTTTGACTCAACTGTCCAACTACCTTTTGTGCCTTTAAAAAGAGAGTGGCACATATTTAGGACCTGAAACTCCCAAACCCTTCATCCAATCTGAATGTGGATACCCTGAAAGATGCATCAGGCCCCCAATTGATTCATCCACTGTTTCCCAAAGCCACGTCAAAAACGGTAAAGAAGCCATTCTTAAAAGCTGTATGTCATTATTATGAAGTGGATGAGAATAGAGGTACAACAATGAGTGTGTACAGCTACTACAGCCACCATATAAAACACAATGGAGGCTTAGTCATGGTTTTGGAGTTGCATTTCACTCAGCGGTGTAAGGAAGAAAAAAAGAAAGTTTAGTCTGTGCTGAAGAATGAAGTTGGTCATACAAAATATTGACTTTCAAGCTTGTTTGAATTGTACAAACTGTGTTTTTGACTTATATATTGTAGTTTCCTTTATGTCTGTGAAGGTTCTCAGTCATCCAGGTCATCACAGTCTAAGGAGCTTGGAAAGAAAAGCGTCTGGAATTCTTTAAGTTGCTTGAAGACGTTTCACCTCTCATCTGAGAAGCTTCTTGGTGGAGAGTCCCAGATTTAAGCCCTATGGGAGTGTCCCCCACAAAAGGCAAAAAGGACCCCCTGATCAGTGTTCTAAGGTTTTTATCTAAACTTTAGAACTGAAGAAGTTTCTCGGATGAGAGGTGAAACGTCTTCAAGCAACTTAAAGAAGTCCAGACGCTTTTCTTTCCAAGCTCCTTAGACCAGCGGTCCCCAACCCCCAGGCCTCGGACCGGTACCAATCCGTGAGTCGTTTGGTACCAGGCTGCGAGAGTTGAAGCTCAGGTGTGAAATGTATGGTTTTCAGGGTTTTTATCGGTTTTCAGTGTTATTTTGTTATCGTTTTTATCGTTAACTCGATTTCCTGGGTCTTTTCACGTGTGTTATGAATAAATCTTCTTTTTTTTCGGTACCGGTACTAGTTTTATTTTGTTGTATTTATCTGCGCCACCTTAAAGGCCGGTCCGTGAAAATAATGTCGGGCATAAACCGGTCTGTGGCGCAAAAAAGGTTGGAGACCGCTGCCTTAGACTAGTTTCCTTTATGTTTGTACACACTTCAATAAAACTGCTGCATTTATTTTCCAGTGAAATGAGGGGTGGCTTAAGACTTTTGCGCGATACTGAAGCCCAACGACTGATAACTGAAGTGGATGATAACTCACACTCAGCTTTATACTTTAAAGGTGTTCCTTGTTTTTCTTTCCTTCCTCTTTTCCTTTCTCCTTTTCTCATCCAATAGCCAAAATACCCCCCACCCCCAGCAGCCCTGGGACTCTCAGCGTTCTCTGTTTGCCAAACATCATACAGCATTTTTACAGTGAGAGTGCAGATAGCCAAAGAGAATGCATGAAGACAGTTTTAATTTATTCCTGTGAAAGTTTTCAACATGAATAAAACATCTCTCCTGACTTCAAAGGAAAAATAAAGCAAAATAATAAACTGGCATTGTGTGATTCCAGATCTTCCTCATTCACACTAAAGTCTGGCACAGTTGAGAAATTTGATTAATTTTCTGTAGAGGATCTGCTCCTTCACATGGCGGTTGGTTTCATTAAATAAACCAAGGTTTGCTTTTCTAGCTTGTGTTTTGAGGCACTTTGTAGAGGATAGCAGTGCTGTGATTGTGGTTATTTTTTCATGTCAACCTTCAACTGATTTTGCTTACACTGAATGAATGCAATGGTTATTCAACACATCTGAAAATAAATACAGATTTTCCCTTGCTGAGATTATCTTTCAGCAGCTTATAGAAACAACATGACGAAAGCGAAAGGGTCACCAAACACATGAAGGCACTTAAAATATCTACCTGATCCGATGACTTCCTCTATTTTGACACAGGAGGGATCGATTTCTTTGGCAAACTCCCGCACAGCCTCATTGGGGTCCTCGTAGGTGAAAGGGTCAATGTAGATCTTGACCCCTGGTGAACTGTGACCCTCAGAAAGGCTGGGAAAGGTCACAGTGGGTGTGGGTCCACTGAACATGTCTGGCCTCAGAGTCACCTCTGAGGAGAAAGGCAGAAAGCTCGAATACACACACTGTTTTAACACATCATATTTTATGTATCGTGATAAAGAAATAAAGAGCGCAGTGTTAGGAGGGGGGTCGTACCTCCTCCTGTGTTGTACTGCTGCAGCTTGTCACCATATACGCTCTCCTTCAGCTGCCTTCTCCTGCAGACAGAAACACGGACACAGAGATTTACGGGGAAGAAAAAGTGGCAAGTAGGTAAAAAAATAAAACAACTCAAAGTTAGAAATGTTGCAGAAACATCATGCTAATTGGTTGTCCTCTCGCTGTTTCTCTTTTGAGGTGAAATAAATTGTTTTCCAGAAGTGTGCTTAAGAGAGAGTCTGTCAGGAAATCATTAGTATTGGGTGACTTGCTCGTGCTCTTTGTCATCAGCTCTTGTTTCCCGCTTCTCTCCGAGGCTGAAACTAAAGGAATGCACGCGGTAATATTTTAATATGTGGACTGATCTCCACAGCAGACACCTAATACTGAGCGCAGGAGAGACAGCTTGCCGCTCGCTATTTCTGGGAGTTCATGGGGTCACTGAGACTTTGGACATTTCTCATTTCACAGCTAGTTTAAAACTCTTGCCGTATTAAATATTATAATTTAATATTTTTTTTGCATCACTTGTGCGTGATTTTTTGGTCTACAACTTTATTTCTACTAGGAGTCATTTCAAATCCTTTTTTAAAAAAATATGTGAAGTACATTTAGAAATGCTCCCTTCGCGTACACAACCAATGTTTTTTCATAAGAATCTTTTGTTCTTGCACTCTAATTTTGATATTTCTCCTTCACATAGCCCACCTCTCCCTTAATGTCAGCTAGGACAGGCTCCAGTTCATCTGTGACCCCCTAACAGGATAAGAAAACAAATATTTTATAGTCCAATGCATGCAAAATTTAAAGTTAGACTAACTTGTAGGTCTCCTTGCTGTCAGTGGCTGTGGCCATGAATGACCATTATTCGGAAAATGCCACACTCGGTTTTTTGTAGTACCATATGCAGATACAAAAGTATTGGAAATAGCTAACAATAATAGCAATAGCAGCAGCAAGTGTAGTTTGAGCTTGAATCAGTTGATCAGCGAAAGGTTAAAGACTACAGTGTACAGAGAGGATTTGACTTAGATGCACACACGCGACTGCAAGCAGATATACTGGTAAACATACCGATTCTACATTTAAGGTGAGAGAGCTGCAGCTGTCAGTGGTGGAAGCTACACTATATTGCCAAAAGTCAAAATGCAGCCATCCAAATCATTGAATTCAGATGTTGCAATCACTTCCATGACCACAGGTGTATAAAATGAAGCAGCTAGGCATGCAGACTGCTTCCACAAACATTTGTAAAAGAAGAGCTCAGTAAATTCCAGAATGTTACCGTGATAGAGGAACAAGTCCAGCTGTGAAATTTTCTCACTACTAAATATTCCACAATCAACTGTTAGTGATATTATAACAAAGATGAAATGATTGGGAACAACAGCAACTTGGCCATGTAGTGGTAGGCTATGTAAAATCACAGAGCTGAGGTGCATCGTGCACAGAGGTCACCAACTTTCTACAAAGTCAATCTCTACAGACCTCCAAAATTCATGTGGCCTTCAGGAACAGTGAACAACGGTCGAACAACAGCCTTATGTCACCAAGTGCCATGCAAAGTGATGAATAAAGTGGTATAAAGCACGCCACAGACTAGAGCAGTGCAGATGTCTCGTCTGGAGCAACGAATCACACTTCTCCATCTGGATGACTGCGGGTTTGGTGGTTGCCAGGACAAGGGTACTTGTTGGGGCTGTCCCTCATAATATCCAGTGAGAGGAACTTGTAATTCTTTCATTTCATGCTCCCAACTGTATGGGAACAGTTTGGGGACCTTTCCTGATCTAACATGAATGTGCATCAGTGCACAAAGCAAGGTCCATAAACGCATGGATGAGTGCGTTTGGTGTGGGAGAACTTGACTGGCCTGCACAGAGTCCTGACCGTGCACTCCTGGGATCAATTAGAGCGCAAGTGCACTTCTGGAAGAATGGTCAAAAATTCCCATAAACACTCCTAAACCTTGTGGAAAGCCTTCCCAGCTGAGTTGAAGCTGTTATAGCTGCAAACCCCATGGATTAAGAATGGGATGTCACTCAAGTTCATATAAGTGTGAAGGCAGACAAGCAAATACTTTTGGCAATATAGTGTATATATAGTAAGGTACCATTTAATGCAACTTCAACTGTACTTCGTTTTAAAAGTATTATTTTACTTTCTAAGACATTTATTTAACAGCTCCAGAAAATAGTTTAAGATGAACATTTTACACAGTTGATAATGTTTTAAAATAGAGCACATTATTAAAGCCGACACCAGTGGTTTTAACCTTCAAGCTCGCTGAATTACAAAAAGCAGAATGGAATGAGATCAGTCAAACGTCTGTGTTTTTTAACAGCTGCAACAAATAGGGATTTTTTGGTTCCAAATTTCTCACATGGTTTAATATCAATCGAAATTCAAATGATAAGACACCAAAAAAAACATCAAAGATGAAAAACAAACAACAGATTAGTTTATCACATCTTTTTCTTCTTCTTCTCTACCACCAATCATGTCCTCAACCCCTTTACCCTATTACCCCTATATGTAAAGTAAGTAAGACAAGCTGTTCATGCACTGATGCCTGTAATTTAACAATCTAACGATGCCATACAGAATAATATGACACCCAGAGGCGCCAAAGCGGTACTTTTGCAACATTGCTTCATTTTAGTGGTCAAGCAGGAGGTGGTGGACTGCCACAGAGTTCCTCTCATCTCCAACTGGAAAAATGATGAAATGCTGCCTCCTGGTTGGGGTTTAGAAGCTTGTATCAAATATGATGGCCTCTTATTCCCAAGTAACAGGAAGTGCAGTGTGACTTGAACCAACAGATTGGCACAAGATCAGCAGTGATGTGGGTGCTGTACCAGACTGTCATGGTAATGAGATTAGCACTCCACCAAGTCCAACTTTCATAAGACTGCAACAAATAGTGCAAATAGTGATCATGAGATCTAGTAATGACCAAACGACTAAGACCGATGAAATCAGTTTCCTCTGCAGAGGGAATGGGCTCAGCTTTGGAGATAAGGAGAACAGCTCAGACATCCAAAGGGATCTCCTGCGACTCCCGGTCTCAAGGGAGCCTTCCATTGGAGGTCGTTGGGTATATCCAAACATGAGGTGACCCTAGAATAGACTCAAGGCTCACTCGAGTGATTGGGAGCAACTGGGAACACCTCAGCTCCTCCAGGATCAACTGGAAAGTGTTGCTGGGGAAAAGACCCTACTTGGCTTAGTGCCATTGTGACCTGATTGTCTATAAGTGGAAGATGACGAATAGAGGGATGGATGGTGTTTTGTAAGGACTGACGGATGGACATTTTAGTACAATTATTCATGCAGAACTTTCACTTGTCATTTATTTTTTGTCACATCAACAACATATAAAATGTTACTTTAAAGGAGGTACATCAGCTGTGGCTACGCTCCACACCACACACTCCCAGAGGCTTCCATTATCTGGTTTACGCTTAAGTAGCGATAGCTAGGTGCTAGGTGCTGCTCATATGGTTGATAAACTTCCATTTTTTTCTTTTTTTCACCATTTTAGCTGAAATAGAAGAATGCATGTGCAGCAGCTCTCTTATTCATTTAAAGGAGCTTTGTTAAAATACATTTATTTGATTGATATTTGTGGGTGTCAGATTTATTTTACTGGGTAATTATATTTGAAACAGATGGCAAATGTCAGGAAAGAGAGCAGGGGATTAGTAAAATGGGTGAGGGATTCTGTTGCTGGGGGCATTTTTATTCATGTGGTATGCTCCATGGCCAATCGGCCCTGAACATTTATCCTGGAAAAAAATATGTTGTTCAAAGTCCACTTACTGCTTTTAAAAAAGCATCTACCAGTCTGTCTCAGCTAATCGATTTCCTCAGCGGTCATTAAATAACGTGATCTAAAGACGTGATGTGTGGAAGCTGCAACTGTGCTACTGAAGTGCCGCTTTGTCCACGTAATTACAAACACCTTTGCATTTCGTTCAAAGCTCAAAAAAGAGGGGAACTGTTGTTTTAACTATCAGTTCATGTTCATAGTCTGACAAGTGAAAAGTATGTTATTTAATAGGACACGTGTCTAGCATCTCTACCTCTTTGGATTTTGCAGTGACAGACATTTATGTGCAGCTGCACTTTCGTGTGAAGTGAGCAGGTGTGTCAGCTGTACATTACCTGGTACAGATGATGGCGATAGCTACTAGTGATACAATACACACTCCACCAACTAGAGAGCCAGCAATCAGAGAGAGCTGCTGTCCGAGCTCTGACTTATATTCATCTGCAGAACACACACACACACAAATTAAGGAAAAAATATTATATTTCATACTCCTCATATGTTTCAGTCTTGCATACACACAGCTGAGCATTTCTGGAAGGGAAAATATATAACTGACACTTTTTTCTCTCTAATACACAGAAAATATAATTTACAAGGCTCATTTTACATGACTGCAAGCACTCTTCACAAACACACACACACGCACACACACACAGAAAGTAAGGGAGAATTTAATCACTTCACAGCCAGAATTTCACTCTTGCGCAACCCTCTCACATTCCCTCTCTCAGCCCTACACTCGCTTTCCTCTCCACCACGAAAACCCACACCCACACAAACACCTCCACACACTCCAGATAACCACCCACACACTTACCGTCGGTGAGGGTTTGGAAGAGCATGTCTTTGCTGTAGGCTCCGTAGCCCGCTACAGTGCGGGCCCTCACCTGGACCACATAGCCGGTCCCGGGTCTCAGACCCTCCAGAACCACATTAGGTGTTTCGCTTAGGACCATCGAACTGTTCAGCACAGATGACTGCAACTGCGTGTGAGGTACAGAGACAATTAGGAGATATATTTAAGAAGCAGCCCAAACAGTCTGTCTGTAACCAAAATATTCTTTTAGTCTAACTTCAGCACTTAGTTTTGGCCAGTATAAACAAAAATACATCCAAAGTAAAGCGAAAACAAAAGAAATTGGTAAAAGCACCCTTTGCCAGGCTTCATCACATTGCCCTGTTCCAAATAACAAAAATATTACAGTTACATGTAGTGGTACAATATGTAGTCATGGAGATAGTTTGGGTTTATTAATCCATATTTGGATATCTGTGTTTTCATGTAATGTGAAGCTGAAACAGGAAAAAAGTAATCCACAGGCCTCACTGTGTATAGCTTTTAGTTTATTAAAACTTCACACAGAGAAGACACTGGATTGTTGTTTTAGGGAAGAGTGTGCTGTGATACACAGTGGCCAAAGCACGATTGTGTTTAGTCTCATTTCATTGTGGCTATTAAAAAGCAAGGCAACACTTCACATCGGTAGGTTTGGAATACTGGTGTCCCAAACTAAATAATATCATCATTTCAAAATGCATTTTGTATTTAATCAGTTTATCATTGTCAAAAATGAAAATTTGTTTGATGAATTTGTAACTTCTACAAAATTGCAAAAAACTAAGAAATTGAGAAGGTGGCAAACACTTTTTAGCAGCACTGTGTGTGGGTCACTTTCTAACCTAATCCACCTCGAGAATACAAGAAGTCTACGTGTGCTGCCTTTCTTTCTGTTGTAATGATCTCCAGAGCTGAGAGTTGTACACAGACACAAGAGACTCATCAGTATTACACCCCATGATTCAACAGCTAGAACAACCTTAAGAAGGAATAACTTAATATTTCCTTAATGACTTTCTAATCCACTGTACGAGGATTTATAGAGGCGCTCACACTTTCTGCTCTTCAGTTAATCAAGTGTGTTTGATTAGCAGCACCTGGCTGCCACTTACCCTCTCAGTTCCTATGGAGGCAGCGACTGATTCTGAATTGTTGTCAAATAAATAATGACACAGTGCACATGTTTTGTAGTCCATCTGAGTTTGTATTTACCTCATTCAAAGACCAGATGCATGCACCAGATGTGTAAAACTTTCTTTTGACCCTGACTGTGCACAGCAGCAGTTGCTTGTAGATGGATCGATGGTTGCCAGTTTGAAAATTTGAACATATTATCCAACCCCTCTGGTCAGCTCTATTGCATCTGTAACCATAACCAGCGCTCACCTCATGGTTACACTGACATCCTGGATAAAACGATCTACACTATGGAAAAGTGAGTGATGAATAAAGAAACACTGCTTAACTTACACCTCTGTGTCGAAACTAAACACTAAGATTGGGAGACTGCCATTTTTTGCAGCACATAAAGATTCAATAAGTCAGGTTCCTCTTTAAAACAGAAAAGGTCAGAAACAAGCATTTTGCGAGGTGTGGAGCCCTATTCAAAACTAAAGAACTCCTAAAGCTGCTGCTTTTGCAGACTTGATATTGGTATTCTTAAACAGATTACACCATATGATTTGTGAGGCTTAATTTGATTCAAAATGGGCAGAAGGCATTCAAAATACAGCGGCAGACTGAGTGTTTGCTGAATGAATATAATGATTCTGTGCACAGGAAACAGATTCCACACAGCAGAAAACAGTATGTGAGCTTAACCTTCCCTTCCCCATCAGTCTCTTATACTAAACTGTAACCAGAGTAAAGGGCAAAGTTGTCCTGTTCTCTCTGGAAACCTAAATCCTCACAGGATCCTCTCAGACATCAAAGGTTCCCCTGGTACAGTTGCAGTCACTGTCAGAAGGCAAGAAGTCAGAAATCTTTAGCTGGCACTCGTGCGATTTCCAACATTTACCCCGTTAGCACCACTTTGGAGCCAACCCAACAAAAACAATGAATAGTCTTTAGCGATCCTTTGTCATTATTTCTGGAAAGATACATAAACATGATATGTTTTTCCAGTTTTCTTGGTGTGGTAACACAGAATCTTCCCACATGAGAACAAATGTTGTTCAGGCTTTTTCAAGCTATCGTTAACATTTCTAAACCTCCAGTTTTTGTTTCATATGATGCTCCTTGCCCTCATATATCTTCCAGTTACGTTTTCACCCCTTTTAACCCCACCCCCCTTCATTCCCTGCATATATAGGTATTTCTGTCACAATGCAGTTAATTAGCTATTATCCTCAGAGACAGGTGAGAATTTGGTCTTCACCCCTTCCATTTCTTCTTCTGGACTGAATTAGGTATGAGACCTATCAGGCCACTCCAATAAACCAAAGACCACCACCTTGCACTGCTATCTTTCTCTGTCTGCCTTCTAGACTTCCTGTCTTCAGTCGGTTTCTTTCAGATAAAAAAAAAAAAAAAAGCTTCACTGCAGTTAATTTGAAATGGAGTCTGGAGAGAATGACAGATATAATGTGGTGATGGCATGAAAGTAGAGGGAGGGAAGCATGCAGTGAGGATGAAGGGTGGTAGGGTGGAGGGGGTCAAAAGCATAGCAAAGATGAGAGGAAGAGAGATGACGGTGGTGATGAACAGGACAGGTCAGGAGGGAAAAGAGTGGGAAGAAATTGAGGGAAAAGCAGACGAAAGGCTGGGAAGGCTACCAGAAGATGGAACGGATGAAAGAGGGTTAAAGATGATTGTTTTTATTATCGTAATCTTTCATAACCAACACTCATCCCCCAATCATCAGCCCCCTTTGTTGCTGCAGGGCCTGTTTACTTTTCCAATATGCGATATCATATAGTATTTATTACCTTCATTCATGTCATCTTAATATACTGATTTCTCTTATTAACATATATAAAAGACGGACGCTGCTAATTGCTTTCTCGTAATTAGGACATAACGCAAGGACAAGTGTTAAAGGCTTGAAAAGAATGCGTTATATTTGCAAGTGGACAGAGAAATGGGGTATTGTGTTGGGGGTGAAGTTTGAATTTGAAGGTGTGTGTGTGGGTGGGGGGGAGGGAGGATGAGGGTGGCTCTATGTTTGCCAGAATGAAGAGGTTAAGGGGCAGCCCATATGGGAAGGCCTGGTAGCCAGAGATAAGTAATGGGGAAAAATCCAGCCTTCTTGCACCATATCAAATCTACTACATTAAAACCTCATTATCTATAGAGTGGGAGTGGAAAAGGAAGGTGCGGGTGGGGAGGATGGGGGGGCGAGAGAAGGTGGAGAAATGACAAAAAACTGCCAGAGCAGGAGGTAGAGTACAGCTGTCTGGTAAGAAAAACCTGTCCTCTCTCTGCAGGCTTATCAAACCACTCCCCGGGGACATCTTCACTTTCAAATATGTGCTAAAATTAGTCTTTATGTGGCCGACTGCTCCGTGGTGTGAAACGCAGCGACTGAATTGGCTTCTGCGTTAAATGATATTGAAGTAAAAGCAACAGCAAATAAGGCTGACTTAGAGTAAAGTCACTGTCATGATTTTGACTAACTAAGGATTTTATCTGTGGCTGTCACACCACAGGTGCAGTACATCTCTCAGTGAGAGCACTACTTCTCACCGTGTACTCAGCTCACTTTAATTGCCCTGCGAGAGGCAGAATCTCGACCTCCTCTTCTCTCCCTACTCTCCATCTTTCCTGGAACTTTGCTGATACCAAAACTGTGAGAATAAGAGGAGCGGTGAGTGCTCCATATGGAGATAGGGCTACTGTGCTCTTCCTGTTATTTATTTCTTTTTTGATGATGCCTAAGTGACAACGCTGTGTATGTAGAGTAAAAGACTGTGAAAGAAACACAAAAAAATGACGAACATGAAATACTAAACCCGCATAAGAATATAGATCAAATTAAAAAAGTGTTTTAAGGTGGTAAACAAAGCCACAACTCCTTCCTTTGCATCTAAGAGTACAATCACTATTTATGCTGGTGTAGGCTTTTCAGGAAGTGCATTATGGGATTGGCATGGTTGTGCTCTGCAGCTAGACAGCCAATGCACAGCTTTGTAGACTCTTGTCTACATGTAGTAGCTGTCTGCTGACAACAGGAGGCAGTGTCAAAAATATGCTGAGCAACAGGTCTGTAGAGTGTATTGATCCCCAAGTTGAAAAACCCCTGCATTCAACCTATTCACCTAAGCAGTCGACATTAGAACGATGCCACCTTATCCCATAGTCCAGCCAATGATGCGATTCACATTCGTATATACGCAGTTAATCAACATCATTGACAGGCTATGACAGCGTCCTTATGTGCTGACACCGGTGTTTTAGCTAGCAAAGCGGCGTGGCTGATGTGGAGTTAATGGCAACATGTACAACCACTGGAGATGTGAGCAGGACAGACGGAAGTTGACGGAAAAAGTGTGGACTTTATACCAGTTTTTAAATTGTGTTGCTCGGCCACGTAAAACCAGAGTTATGATAAAAATATATGCAATGTTTGTTTTTCCTGAATACTATTGTTGTTTATATTTACTGCGGGAAGAAACGGTAAAAACTGCGTTTTATAAGGAAAACGCTCGAAAGCACTCTCCACCTGTGAGCAAAACCAAAAAACCCCCCACCCTTTCCTGTTCGTCGGAAAAAGTACCATGTCGACCAATCAAAAAAATGATATGGCAACATGGCATTTAGTTGTTTAGGAAGGGGGGAAGTTTTAGGAGTGACAGCGGTGTTTTGAGATGAGAGATTTGCGACGTTTAGCGCAAATCTTGTGTGAATGTTACAGCTGTTACAGCAGTGATACATCTCCTGCTGTCAAGCCTGCAGGTATCAGGCTGTTGCTCTCCTTTATCTCATAGTGGACAGAAATTATTTTTTGGAGTGGCACAAATAATTTGTGTGGCATCAAATTTGATGCAGAACAGCTGATTGTTCTGTAAATAGTTTGAAATGTTTATTTAAAAACAACTTTGTTGTTTGCATAACTCAGTAACTTTTTTGAAGAAGTAACTATATAATTAATTGCCCAACATTGATCATTATATGCTGTATTTTGCAGACAGAGTTACAGGACTCTCTCCCAGACCACAGACTCATAATACAAGTCAGAGCTTTATTGGAGTTCAAGTTATTTTTACTTCCAATAGTGTTAACATACTACACAGGTCATGAACAAGATTTTTTTTAATTTTCATTGTAAGTGGGCTAAAGCACTTAATTAAAAGAAGTCTAACATAAATGTAAATGCTGTAGTTTGGTCATTTTAATAAACCATGTAACTTGGATGGATTTGATGCTGGCGTGACCACACATCTGCTGTTGCACACAGTGGTCTAAGGGGGCCGCTCAGGGAGTTTGTGTGTTCGCTCAGACACATGAAAAATTAGAGAGAACATTGCTGTAGACTGTTCTTGAAGTTCTAACACATTTGTTTACTACAGTCTTTGTCTGTGCTTTATCGATCTTTTCAGGCCAGCGTTCAGGCCAGCGTTTGAATCCAGCATTCAACCTATGCATAGCATCAGCAACATCTACATACTGTTGGTTATTTTCTTGCTGTATGTAAGCAAGCCCACGTAGACTGCATAGCATAATCCTGTACTCTGCGTAGCCAAACACCTACGCAAACAGACTACAGACGCAGTACCATGAATCCCACTTGAAACAACTATTATCCGGTTCTGTGCTTCCGGATAATGTTTGAAATACAGCCAGTCCTACCCTGGAGAAACATGAAACATTTTACATTTGAACGACAGATGAAATGAAAATGATATAAATGGTTTTCGTTTATCGGAGATGAGTCACCCTCACCGAGCTTACGGAATCTCTCCTTTATTCCTAAAGGAAAAATCAGCGAGTGTCGTCTAATGCCCATTATAGACAAGAGACACTGAATCAGCAGGAGTCTAAATGAAAGTTTTGTATAAGAATTAGTGAGGTTTAAGAGACAGTAGTGAGACCTGCTATGGTGTATGGCTTAGAGATAGTGGCACTGATAAAAAGGCGAGTGGTGGAGCAGGAGGTGGCAGAGTTGAAGATGTTGAGATTTTAATTGGGAGTGAGCAGGAGGGACAACATTAGAAATGGAGGAGGGATAGTGGATGTACTGGGAAAAGGATGTTGAAGATGGAGCTGCAAGAGGATGAACACACAGAAGATTCACAGGTGTAGTGAAGGAGAACATGCAGAGGGTTGGTGTGACAGAAGACAATGTAGAAACAGGGTGAGAGCTAATGCTAACAGTTAACCAGCTAGAAAAGATAAAAATAAAGGTACATGCTGCTGAAAAATACCTGTCTTTAAAACTGTTAATAAGGCATCACAAATTATTACACAAATTAATTCAAAACTAACAATACAATTAAGTGCAATTTATAAAAAGCATTAACTCCACATATGTTGGAAAGCAAACCTTGAAGTAATAGGTACTGATTTTTAATTATGTAATGACAAATGGTTGCATTAGTGCCACATTAAGACTTAAAAAGCAGCAGCAGTATCCATAAAAATAAAAAGGAAAGATTCAAACACACGTTTTCAGTTGTTTTTGTGCAGCCCTGCGAAGTTGACAGCCCTGGAAAATTGGAATCTCTGAGCAAGTTCTCTGAAGCCACGGACTTTAGGGCTGCGCATGAGTGTTTTCATCAAAGAGAATAGATAACAAAAACAGTTGACAAGAGTACTGGGCATTTAAAGTTTGTACTTGCGCTCACAGTTGAGAGTTTCAATGAGTTATGGAAGTACCAACTCGCTGACAGTGTGTATTAAAAAGAAAAAAATGAGCACAGGGAGAAGCAGTGGTATTCCAAAAAATGCCAAAAACAATTTTCTTCAGATCTTGTGCGAAGGACTGAAGGATGGTGGGGAATGAAATGTGATCCGTGGCTGAGGAGGCACGCGCTCTGTTTGGTGTATGTTACACAATCCCTTGTAGGTGCTTCACTCTTTGTTTTTAATCTGTCTGCAGCAAAAGTCTGTCTGTTTTTGCAGCTGTTGGCTCTGCTTCAAAAAAAGATGAGGACATTCTTATATTTACCTTTGGGTGATAGATATGGGAGTAATTTAACTCGGAGTCTCGAAATGCATTGCTTCCTATTTGCGGAATTACAAAGACAAGATATGCTGTCGCAATTTTCCTTTCTCTTCACAATTTTCTTTCCTAGAGCAACTTCTTTGATAGGAAAGCAATCAGAACCTGCATGTTTTACCACTGAATCAGAGGCTCACATTGGTGCCTCTGGTCTGACATTCGCTATTCAAGCTAGACTATGAAGTCTTTTGTTCCATAGTCTCCTGGTTCATACAAATTAGGACCTTTTCCACTACAGGCAGCTGAAGGCTTGATTGCTTCAGTAAGACAGCCTCACAGAAGACTGGTAGGAGCTTTGAAAAACACCCACTGAGGGGATAAATTGGTGGTTTAGTGTTTCTGCTTTTGAGTGAATCGGTTAACAAGATTAAATGATCTTCCACTATTCTACATTACAAAAGCTGGAGTAACACTGTTATCAACGCTGCAGCAAGACATTCATATTGTGATCTCTTTTGCAAAACACTGACTCCAGAAGGGTAAATAATATTCTGTCTGCACAAGAAACTGCTTCATATCTGGAGTGCATCCACAGAATGGAAATCTGATCACAAAGCTAGAAGCATCTACGCTGCTCGAAAAAATGAAAGAAACAAATCAGAATATGGATCTGATCTCAATGGGGGGAAAAATCATGCTGCCTGCATATCTATACTGATCGGGTAATGTGTTAGGAATGAAGGGATGTTACATTGTTTGATGGAAATGAAAATTACAAACATACAGAGGGCCTAATTCAAAGACACCTTGTAAATCCAAGTGAAGAAAAGTATGTGGCAGACCAGCCCATTTTACTGAAAATTCACCCCAGCCACTCAACATGGCACTCAATGGTTTGTATGTTCTCAATGTGCTTATGTGCATGCCTGACAACATCGGGGCATGCTCCTACTGAGACCACAGATGGTGTCCTGGGGCATCTCCTCCTAGATCTGGACCAGGACATCACTGAGCTCCTGGACAGTCTGTGGTGCAACCTTGCAGTGTCTGATGAACTGAAACATAACGTCCCAGACGCGTCCTATTGGATTTAGGTCAGGCGAGCATGGGAGCCGGTCAGTATGAACTCCTTTATCTTCCACAAACTGTCTGCAAACTTTTGCCACATGAGGTCAGGCATTATTGTGCAACAGGAGGAAACCAGGACCCACTGCACCAGTGTAGTGTCTGACAGTGGATTTCACAGTGTGCCAGTGTATTGTTGCCAATCCTGTAGAGGTCTCTGCGCCCCTCTGTGGATATGCCTCACCCCACCATCACTGACCCACCGCCAAACCTGTCGTGCTGAGCGAACATTCTTCATTTGTTCTCCAGACCCCTTCACGTCTGTCACATGTGCTCAGGGTAAACCGGCTCTTATCTGTCAAAGGCATATTCTGGTGTTCTGGCAAATGCCACAGTGTCGGGCAGTGAGCACAGAGCCCACTAGAGGACATCAGGCTAGCCTCATGTAGTTTGTTTCTGATATTTGGTCAGAGACATTCACACCAGTGTCCTGCTGGAGGTTTATTTTGTAGCTCTGGCAGTGCTCATCCTGTTTCTCCTTGCACAAAAGGAGCAGATATCGGTCCTACTGATGGGTTAAGAATCTATTACAGTCCTGTCCATTTCTCCTGGAGTAGCTGTCGGTGTCCTGGAATCTCCTCCATGCTCTTGAGACTGTGTTGAGCGACAGAGCAAATCTCTTGGTGATGCCATGTATTCATGTCCCATCCTAGAGGAATTGAACTACCTTTGGAACCTCTGTGGGGTCCAGGTGTCACCTCATGCCACCGGTGACTGACCCTAACTGAACTAGTGCAAAAAATTGTCAGAAAAGACGGGGAGAGAAAAAATGTCAGTGGCCTCCACCTTTAAAACCATTCCTGTTTTGGGGGTTTTCAAAAGGTTTTCCTTTTTGTGAAGCAGTATATATAGAGAACATGGAAGTTCACATGATTAGCATGCCAAGGTCAAATCCTAAAAATGAATCCAACTCCAGGGCATGTCTCTACAGTGGTGAGATAGGCACTGGTGAGTCTCCTGCTCTTCTGGACTCTACAGCCAAGCCCTATGCTAAAGCACTACTTTGGTTGTGGAGGTTCCCCTCCAAGGTTTTGTTACAGGTGGCAGCAATGACCTTGTTTTGTTCACCTCCTTTGGATTAATAACCCCTCCACCACAACAACCTTCATATTCCTAAAAGGAGAAGCAGGTTTCTGGTTGCTTTTATCTGAAAAATTACTCACAATAATAAACTTTATTCCAGAAAAAAATACAGTTATAACCAACTAAAAATAATTTCTTCTATAGGGTGGCTGAGCTTAAACTTTAGAAATAGTTCAATCAATCCTGAGGGAGAACAGAATAGAGCTGGTGCTCCTTTATTTCTAAAAAGCTAAAGTGGTTCAGGCATTTCATAAGGCTGACTTCAGGGTGCCTCCCTTTGGAGATTTTCAGGGCATATGCATCATGTAGGAGACCTTAGGGTAGACTCGGACTTTGTGAAAGGATTTTATGTATATCTGATGTGGTACTGGAATGCCTCTGGATCCCTCAGGATGTGCTAGGAGACGCTGCTAAGGAGAAGAATGTCTGGACTAACTTGACCTGGCCTAAAGAAATGATAGATGGAGAATGTGGGCATCCCTCTTGTGCAGGAGATCAAGTACTGAGACTGAGAGTTTCCTTTTATTCTCAGTATAACTCAGAGGGTCAGGGTAGGGAAGAATAAAGAAAACTTCCAAAGAGTTCAGCTAATGGACACAAGTGGTTCTTCTCTCGGAGCACATTTCTGGCCTTTGCGAAACAGGAACAATAGGAGTAAAAGAAAGCTACAAAGGATCATTTTGAATATCGATCATTTTCCTTCAACCTTGCCTGCCTGGAACAGAAATCCTCAACACTCTGGCCTGGAAGAACGGATGCTTCTTGTTCTCTTTTCTGTGGCAGACTCCATCTCTCTGGGGTGAAAGGCTTTGCCCTTTTAAGATAAAGGTAACTATGTAATATCAGTGCTCTGTGCTGACTTCGGGCATGTACTGAGGTCCACGGAGAGACCTGAAGCCCACAGCAACAGAGAATGCTGAGGAGATGAATCTAGGACACCATCTTACTCAGCAAACAATAGAGAAATATTAGCGGCTGCAGTCTACAAACACTATGATATCCCGCCTCGCAGACTTTGGAACAGACAAAACAACATAAGCAGTAAATTGAATAAATGCATCGGAGCTGTATACATGACTGCCAATGAATATTTTCCTGTAAAACAGCAACAAAAGATATCGCCGTCTTGTGTGGCTACCTAAATATTTAATATTTCAGCTAGGATCGGATTAGCTGGAAAGGTTTTGGGGAAATTTGTCTAAATTACTGTCCATTTGTCTTCTAAAGTTTTCAGTAAAGACTAAAGAATTAGCTGCTTGAGACTCCCAAGATCAGCATGAGCTCTTACTGCTCCTGATTAGCCTAATGGTTGATTTAATTTTCATCTTCACAAATCCTAATTTGATCTTATATTGCATGTTACCGATAACAAAGCTGCAGCAGCCCAAACTACTCCCTTTGTTCGTGTTCGATTCAGTGAAACGCTGAGTTGGAGGGAGGCGGTCCTCATTTTCTGAAAACAGCTTTTTAAAGCCAGTTGTTAATGAATGGACACTCATCCTTCCTGCACAAATACGATCAACAATTTATGTGTGGTTGAAAAAAGAAAGGCTCTACATCACTGTAAAACCCTGTCAGTATGGCTGCAGGCCCCATTAAATATGCATTGTAGCTCTAAGATCAATCCTGACTTATTAGGAAATAATATTGCATAAAAGATGATACATGAATAGGCATTCAGCACGAGTGGGAGACAAAAATACATCATTTATAAGAGCTATAAATTGTAGAAATATGCTGACAGGTTTCTGCCTTCAGCTGTCCTGAAATAATTGCCATGTTGATCAGCCACCAAACCCAGTGATGATGATTTTTATCAAGCTGCAGTTTTCATACTAAATGACAAGAAATATTTAATAACAACGGTATTACAAAAACGGCAGTACTGAGTACTGAGTTTCTTGAACGATATGATGGAGAACAGACACGTTCAGAAACATTTGTCATGGTGTCTGCTGCTGTTGGATGGATGTTCTCAAGGAGTCTATGAAACTACCAGACAGCCCGTAATCTTCTGTCAAGTATTAAAAACATAACATCATGCCTGTATAAATTATCGCCATACCCAATACACTTTTGAAGCTTCTCTTTGATAAATGAAAAAATTTCAATTATTAAATTTTAAAAACTGGTTCTCTTCCATCCGCTGCCTGGAGTTATCCTACCCCCTTATTTTCTTAAACTCCTGGATAGATGTAGTACCTAACTATTCTTTTTTTGGTGAATATTTTAAAATTGCTATCAGCCTCTCCTCCTTATTAATATTAAACACATCTAATTTCTTTCAGTAACATGTTTTTTGTTTGCTGTTTTTTGTGTTTTCCAAGGGACTAAATCTGGAAACATAAGGTAGCACATACAATATCTACCTAGCAACAACACTTCTGTGAGCTCCTGATGTGTGTTTATAATTAATGCTTTATTGTTGATGAAGATGGGAACTTGAACTCTACATCACCACGGTGAGCAAGATAAATCTAGGAAATGATCTCACACCCAGCAAACAATAGAACACTATTAGTGACAGCGGACACTGTAACATATGTGAAACCATTAAGAGCCCCTAGTAAAAAAGCAGAAAGTGCAGTGCTGTGCGTGAGTCTATATTTTGCTAGGAAAATGTGAAATCGGTGTAGGGATTTATTGAAACATGCAGAAACATCCATAGAAATACAGTATTTAAGACAAAATCAGAGTTTATATAAATGTAACCAGCTTGAAAGTCAAGTCATTTCATATGATCGCCATTAGTCTTCAACACAGACTGTTTTGGGCAAGCTTTCTTATCATTTCTTTAAGCAGCCTTCAGGAATAGTTCCCTAAGCTTCTTGAAGGACTGCCTTTTGTTCTACTCTCTTCTGGGATGATCCCACATTGCTTTAATGATGTTAGGGAGGCCAATCCATTATGTGCCTTTTTGTTTTCTATCTGGGTTTCTACTGCACTAGTAGTGTGTTTGCGATCATTTTCATGCTGAAAAATTCAGCTCTTGTGTAACCAGTATGTAACAAAATATATAAACAATGGGCAAATCAGAAGATTTCAGGAACGACAGGAGCCCAGAGGATGGGTAACCACAATGAAAACACAACTGCAAATGATGAAGCAATAGTTCAACTGTATTTGAAATTTGTGCACTGTATTGCCTTTACAATAACAACCAAAATTGTGTGTGCGCGCACAGATACCCAAAATAAAAAAGAAAAGAATGTTAGACCCGGGTCTTTTAAAGTGTCAATAGGATCCAGATCAGGCCTGTTTGGTGATCTGGTGAGTTATTGGTGTGAGTTCAGTCCACGATCGATGTATGGTTTGCACTGTTTTGTCCTACCACAGTTCAGGCAACCAGACTTCAAGATTCAATTCCAAATGGGCTGTGGCTCGCCATCCATTGCAATGGAAAATTATTCCTCTTCTGCGGATTTCCACAAAGTCTGTAATCCAATGTTCTCCGAGGAGTCTCGGCTCCTTTCTGTTGTGACAGTGATGTACAGTCTTGTTGGTATATGTATGATTTCTATACATTTTACGTCAGATAAAAACTTTGGTTGTAAGATTTAGATAATTATTTAATAAAAGCTAGATATTTAAATTGAGAATAAGAAAGAAAAGTATTTCTTTGTGCCCCACCTTTCCCTGTTAATGCCCTACCTGCCCCCTGGCAACACTTTGCTAGACCTGCCCCTGCACAGTTACCAGCTGTCAGCTGCTTAGAAAAGGATGCTGGTGTTATTTGTCTCTCAGAAACAGTTCATAACTTCCCTTCAACTCATTCATGTCACCTAAAAGGTAAACCTGTTTCTCCATCACAGCTCTGATGATTCAGTAAGGACATCTCCTGGTTTCATCTTCATGTTTCCCTCTCACCAGATAACCAAACCGACATCATGACCAGCAGCTTTACAGCTGTGGCTCCAGCAAACATCAGCTGATACTAGAAATTAATATTAAATAAATTCTAACAACAGCTGATCAAGCTTAAACGTGCTGCTGTTGTTTAGCGCGACATCTGCTGGTTTCCTCTTTCTGGCACAAAGTGGGCGATAAATAAACAAGAGAGACGATCAGCTGATCATTGATCAGTTTCATGATTGAAGTAGCAACAGGAGAGGGAGGGGGAGAGAATGAGAGAAGAAGAGGCAGCTGTGCAGCGTAAAGACAGAATAAATCCAGCATTGTGTCTTTTTCCATTCTAGCTAAAGTCCGGGACAAACTGCGTCTCTTCTCAGCTCAATACGAAACGTGTAATATTTTCTCTGATTGAGGGACCATTCCATTTTTTTAAGGAGCCGTTGGCAACTCTACTAACTAACCTTATGAATAAAATAAAGTTCACTATCAGTAACATCATAGCACCCACCCACCTAAAAACTCCATCAAGCTGGCTAGAACGCAGTACGAGTTATTGCAACTGAGGGTAAAAAGTCAGCACAACGAAAATAAACTCCACCTAAACTTGGTTCATATCTGACCCAGATAGACTGCAGGTCATAACTTCTTACCTGAAGTTCAGTTCACCTGACACTCGGACTGGCGGCTGCCTCGGGGCTCTCCTCCTGCCTCCCCTTCCCTCATCCACCTGCTGGCCTCTGTGGAAGCCCCGCCATAGCCACCACCAAACAACTGAGTTATTTTTACACATCAACCTGCATCTGGCCAATCCACCACCTCTCATTGTTCATGCCATTACAAAAAAAAATAAAAAATAAGTCACCGGGCACATGCCCGGTATGCCCGATGGCCAGTCCAGCTATGTTAACCTGCAACCAAATCTGCAGCTCCATACAGCAATGTTACGACTTAGATTATATCTTATAACTCATAACTCTTATGTTAGCTCCCCTCTGTAGCATACTGTCAGAAATATTCGAGGGCTGCAATAATTCTTTAAGTGTTATTTTTTCCTTGGGATTCTAATTTCACCGAAGTTTACTAAACTCAACAAACTTAATATTACTTACCGGGACATTTATTCTGTCCTCATTTTCTTTCACCGAAAAATTGTTTCCTGCAGTGCCGTCTTTCTGCTTGGCTCTCCTACCTTTGCTAACGTGATGCACATAGCGCAGAAGCCGATGCTGCATTCACTTACACTCTGAGCTTCACCGTGAAAACATAATCGTACATTTGATATTTGATTGAATTTTATTGTTTTGCCTTTGGGGTGGCACCTGGGGTGGCCAGTCTGGTTGGGGGGGTGGCCTGTGCCCCCCCAGGCCACCCCGCTGGACACGCCATTGATTTTTAGACCAATTACGCCACAGTGACACAATGAAGGCTGTCCCAATTCGTAGACTCCTCCGAATGCGGCCGACAAATGCGTCCTCCTTTTCCTAAGATTTGAAGGATGGGTCGGGTGTATCCTTCGTGGCCCACCATATCCCAGAATTCATAGCGCGGCCCAGCCAATTCCAGTTTCCAACAATGGCTGCAGCTACTTAGTTTTATTATTACTCTTATTACTCTTTCTGGGTCACAAAATAAACTTTTAACATATTTTAATGTAGCTGTGTAAACTTCAAATATCTGCTTGGTTTATCAAGACATCACATATCGCATATTTGTAAAAGTGCTCCGACCTTTTCGGAGACGTCTGTTACCCACCAGATCGATGGCTAGAGGGGGTTCAAGGGTCACTAGAGCAACTAGAACAGCGGACTCCTGGCTTCATCATTTTTTTGGCTAATTGAAAGCCACTCTTCCACCGAGACCATTTCTGATGAAGCTTCAGTGAACTGCTAATGGATCAGCTGTTTCTTAAGGACATAGCATTCAGACATTTTTCACTGCAGACAGTTTTTAAGATCTGACACTCCTTCTGTCCTCTGTTTGTCCAGTTTCCTCAAATGTTTCAACGACACACTACACACCGTGTTGTCACATGCCAAGTTTTTAGCTAATATCTCTTTGACAGTCACCTTGTTAGTACAAAAATATTATTGTATGCCTATCAAAGTGTCTGTTTTGTGACAGGTTGCTGGTAACACAGTGCCTAAAGATAAAATTAAAAATGTTTTTTTGATAAGTTGTCTGTTATGTGTAGACACAACACTGGTTAATGCCTTTAATTAGGTGCTATTCATCCATCCATCCATCCATCCATTCGCTTCCGCTTATCCTTTTCAGGGTCGCGGGGGGCGCTGGAGCCTATCCCAGCTGTCATAGGGCGAGAGGCAGGGTACACCCTGGGCAGGTCGCCAGTCTGTCGCAGGGCTAACACATAGGGACAGACAACCATTCACACTCACATTCACTCGCACATTCACACCTAGTGGCAATTTGGATTATCCAATTAACCTATCCCCACAAGTTAATTGGGTGCTTGTGCTATTCATTTCTCTAAAAATGGTCAGGTATAAGGACTGGACTAAAAATGAGTGAAAAAACAGTGTTCAGAGAAAAAAGAAAGCATCTGAGGACCATTTTTAAAAATTACAAGAACTTTTGGGTTTCTTGGAAGCAAAATATAAAGTACGCAGTGGTGGCTCATAACTTTTTGCACAGAACTATACGTGTAGTTTTACCAAAATGGTTGGTGTTACTTTTATTCAAGTTCTTAATGGCTGAGGTGTTTGTGCAGAAGTGAGAATCCTGCTGGTCTTTAGTAACAGTCCTGATAATGGATGACTCTGATGAAGTTGATATTGATTTGCCTGCTTTATTGACTAATGAGTTACTGCCAGCGACTATAGCACCAAAAAGCACAGACACAGAGACAAACACAGACATTTATCATCCCACCCTACCTTGTCATAGTATCGTATCTCGTAGTCGAGGATAATTCCATTGGGCTGTTCGGGCGGTGGCCATGACAACGAGAAACTGCGACTTGTTGAGCTCACTTGGTGCATTATGGGAACTGCTGAGGGAGCTGATAAAAAGCGCACACACATACATACGCACACAAGAATACACAATCAATTAGGCAGTTAAAAGACTTGCTAGCATGTTTAAACACCATAAATATGGAAATACAGAGTTTAATGACATATTGCCAAAGATTATTTGCACTCAAAGGAGAAAAATGTTTCCTCTTCCAAGCTCATGAAAACAAATTACTGCACTTGTCACTGATGGGGAAACAAGAGCTATGTCTGCGATGCATTTTTAACCCATAATTTTGGGAACGAGAAGCTGTTGGCTGTAATGTATTTCATGGTTCAGCTTCTGGATCGTTTTATGTGATGGCTTTCATCACTTTTGTGCTTTGATAGTCTCAAGTGGAAATATGAGGCGAGAAGAAGACTAATATCACACAGCATCTGGAGATGTACTACACTGTTTTAAATTTAATTAAATTAGTGTTTTAAAGGACAAAAAACCTCAAGAGAATTTGTCTTCTTGGTTTTATGGGGATTCTGCTGAAAGCCATTATATCCTAAATAGACTGTATGCATCTTACACAGCTGAGTCACCATAATTTCATACAGCAGCTATAACGCACAGTAAATGCTATGATGCCTCAAGAGGTGTATACTTCTGCTGGAGAAATAATTTGACAGCATGAGCGATCTGTCACCTGAAAACCCCACAGTCTTTTTTTTCCTCACATAGCCACAATTGAGCCCCCCCACACACACACACACACAGTGTTGAGTTTTACATCCTAAAGTCCAATGAAATACACTCAAAAGCTATTGCATAATTTAAAAATCTCCCCCAGTGCAGTCAACCTGAAAAATAAATCAGTTTTTGTTGAGTCCTAAAAGATTTCAGAGATAAGAGAGCCTCGCATCCGACAGCGGTAACAAATGCGCTCAGAAAACGGCAGGGTGACAATGGATCATGTTTCGATTAGGAATGAGCCAGGGGTGCTGTAGATGAGGTAAATGATGTGTTTTTCCATAGCAAAGCGGCTTTTAAATCTAAATTTGGGTAGCAGTGGAAATATCACTTGTGTCTGTCTCCATAAAGTATTGATGGAGTAATAACTCACTCACTTTATGGCCTCTAAGAATTATACTGAGGGAGACCTAGGGTGAGGAAAGCAGGGAAAGGGGGGAGAAAGCTGAGAAAAGCAGAATTGAGGGAGGGGGAGGAAAAGCGATGAAAGCTGTGGATGAGCAGGAAAGAAAGACAGAGAAAGGGGAAGGAGAGCGAGAACAGGCAGAGCGATGACAAGCACATAACATGTTTTATGAATTAAAAGGCTGTAGCTCAATTTCCTTTATCTCTCCGGCCATCCCTCCCTCACATAATCCACAGTGCCCCGGGGTATGCTAGCACACACACAGATGCTTACACACACACACACACACACACGCAAAGAGTCATTGCTCTCCCAACTTACCAGCCTGATTGGTTGTAATGTTGATTGACAGTTGTTGGGCGGGGTAAGGGCTCTTGTTGGAGACTCCGTTGACTGCCTATAGAAAAGTAATGGTTATTCCACCCTCAGACATTAAAGTTAATAGTTATTTGAACTGAGTTCTCCACCCCCATCTCTTCATAGCTCTTGGTGCCTTTCCATTCAAGCAATGCATCTGTTTAACAATAATAATGGTGGCTGATAGCTTGAACAACTAGCACATGATTTACCTTTAGCTTCTCAATTTTAGCTAGCAACCGCTGTTGTTTTTTGCCTGAAATGACAAATGGTGCTAGTAAAATTTGGCAAGCTAAGAGTAGCTAAGTTTAATGCCCCAGAATCATATGAAAATAGCAAAGCTAACAAGTTCAACTGTCAAAAGCATTAACTATATTACATGTTGAGTATTATAAGGGAAACCTCAGATTCATGCATTTCTTTGAGACCTAGAAAGTATGGCTGCCTGATTCTGATAGATAGAATCACACATTTTTCTTTGCAGCGAAATTGTATGTTTCACTTATAATGTTAAAACAGTTAAGGCTTGTCAGGTGAGTGAAAAACATGATAGTACTGCTGCAGTGTAGCAGTAACTTGGTTAGACTGAGTGCACAGTAGGAGAAATCGTAGTGTGCTTTGTAGTGAAATGCTATACAGTAGATGAGGTAATCTACAAGGGTATGATAACCTGCAACTCCACAAAATAATTGGAAATACACTACTGTGCGACAACCTTAAACCATCCCTCATTTCTCTCTCTCTCATATATATATATATATATATATATATATATATTGGTCGGTTATTGGTCGGTAGTTGGAGGGGACCGGTCCCTTCTTGGGGTCCTTGGGGATCAGGACCGTCCGGCCTTCAGTTAGCCATTCCGGGTGTCTCTCGTTAACTAGCAGCTGGTTCATTTGTGCTGCCAGACGCTCGTGGAGTGCAGTCAGCTTCTTCAGCCAGTAGGCGTGAACCATGTCGGGCCCTGGTGCTGTCCAACTCTTCATACTGGAGACCCTTTCTTGGATATCTGCCACTGTGATGGTTACTGGACCCTGTTCAGGGAGGTCGCTGTGGTCTGCCCTCAGATCCTCTAGCCACTGAGCATTGCCGTTATGGGTTGCATCCTTCTCCCATATGCTCTTCCAGTATTGCTCCGTCTCCAGCCTTGGTGGTGCTGTTCTCTTATTGTTCCCTTGCCACTGAGAGTACACCTTTGCTGGTTCTGTGGAGAACAGCTGGTTTATTCTCCTGCCTTCTATCTCTCTGGTGTACCTCCTCAAGCGGCTGGCCAAGGCTGTGAGTCTTTGCTTGGCAGTTTCCAAGGCCTCAGGTATGGACAGCTTGCTGTATTTCTTAGGCACCTTATTTGTCGCACCTTTCTGCAACTCCGTTAGTTGGCTAACCTCCCTCCGTGCTACTTTGATCTTGCCCTCTAGCCTCCTTCTCCATGGAGGGTACTGCCCCTTGTCGCTGTTCAACTTGTAGCCAAGCATCTCACTGATCACTGCTGCCGTATTGTAGATCAGCTTGTTAGTGTCGGTAATCGTGGTTGTAGGTATTGCCCGTAGTGCTGCATTAACATCATCTAGCAGACCTTCTGAGGGTACTTCATGTAATCTTGGTAACCGGCTACGGGTTTCGACCAATAACCTGCCTCAGTACTATATGGAAGCTCCTGTCAGGCATCATATCGGCCAAGATGAACAGGCACATGGGTCAATACATGAGCAGGACACAGAAAGGAATTGGCAAGAATACCAGAGGCGCAAAACACCAGCTACTGGTAGACAGAACAATCAGCTGAGACTGCAAGACCAGACTGACCAACCTGTGCACTGCCTGGATTGATTACAAGAAGGCCTATGACTCAATGCCCCACAGCTGGATACTGGAATGCCTAGAATTGTACAAGATCAATGGGACCCTAAGAGCCTTCATCAGGAACTCAATGGGGATGTGGCGTACAACACTAGAGGCCAACTCCAAGCCCATAGCACAAGTCACCATCAAGTGCGGGATCTACCAAGGAGATGCTCTGTCCCCACTGCTGTTCTGCATAGGCCTGAACTCCCTCAGTGAGATCATTAACAAGACTGGCTACGGATACCGACTACGGAACGGAGCAGTTGTCAGCCACCTCCTGTACATGGATGACATCAAGCTGTATGCCAAGAGTGAACGAGACATCGATTCACTGATCCACACTACCAGGCTATACAGCAATGACATTGGAATGTCGTTCGGACTGGAGAAGTGTAGTCGGATGGTAACAAAGAGAGGGAAGGTAGTCAGAACTGAGGGGATTGAACTACCAGAAGGCAACATTGCAGACATAGAGGACAGTTACAAGTACTTGGGGATCCCGCAGGCGAATGGGAACCATGAAGAGGCCGCTAGAAAAGCTGCAACCACCAAGTACCTGCAGAGGGTCAGGCAAGTCCTGAGGAGTCAGCTGAATGGTAAGAACAAGATCCGGGCCATCAACACGTACGCCCTGCCCGTGATCAGGTACCCTGCTGGGGTAATAGGCTGGCCAAAGGAGGAGATAGAAGCCACTGACATAAAGACAAGAAAGCTCCTTACCATGCATGGAGGGTTTCACCCCAAGTCCAGCACCCTCAGGCTGTACGCTAAGCGGAAGGAAGGGGGCCGGGGACTGGTGAGTGTCAGCACCACAGTCCAGGATGAGACAACGAACATCCAAGAATACATTGGGAAGATGGCCCCAACTGACCGAGTGCTCAGTGAATACCTCAGGCAGCAGAAACCCAAGAAAGAGGAGGGAGACGAGGAACCATCATGGAAGGACAGGCCCCTGCACGGTATGTACCACCGGCAGATAGAGGAGGTGGCTGATATCCAGAAATCCTACCAGTGGCTGGACAAAGCTGGACTGAAAGACAGCACAGAGGCACTAATCATGGCAGCACAAGAACAAGCTCTGAGCACAAGATCCATAGAGGCTGGGGTCTATCACACCAGGCAAGACCCCAGGTGCAGGCTGTGTAAAGATGCCCCAGAGACAATCCAGCACATAACAGCAGGGTGCAAGATGCTAGCAGGCAAGGCATACATGGAACGCCATAACCAAGTGGCCGGCATAGTGTACAGGAACATCTGTGCCGAGTATAACCTGGAAGTCCCGAGGTCAAAATGGGAGATGCCCCCAAGGGTGGTGGAGAATGGCCGAGCTAAGATCCTGTGGGACTTCCAGATACAGACGGACAAAATGGTGGTGGCTAACCAACCGGACATAGTGGTGGTAGACAAACAGAAGAAGACGGCCGTAGTGATCGATGTAGCGGTTCCGAATGACAGCAATATCAGGAAGAAGGAACACGAGAAGCTGGAGAAATACCAAGGGCTCAGAGAAGAGCTCGAGAGGATGTGGAGGGTGAAGGTAACGGTGGTCCCCGTGGTAATCGGAGCACTAGGTGCGGTGACTCCCAAGCTAGGCGAGTGGCTCCAGCAGATCCCGGGAACAACATCGGAGATCTCTGTCCAGAAGAGCGCAGTCCTGGGAACAGCTAAGATACTGCGCAGGACCCTCAAGCTCCCAGGCCTCTGGTAGAGGACCCGAGCTTGAAGGATAAACCGCCCGCATGGGCGTGCTGGGTGTTTTATATATATTATAGTACAGGGTGGGCCATATATATGGATATATATATCCATATATATGGATATATATATCCATATATATATATATATATATTCACTCGGACTTTCTGACCACGTCATGATCCACCTAATCCCCGCGTACAGACAGAGGCTGAAGCTCTCCAAACCTGTCGTGAGGACCAAAAAACTGTGGAGCAACGAGGCTGTGGAGGAGCTTCGCACGTGTTTGGAGTCTACAGACTGGGACACAATGAAGGCTGCTTCTAACAGCTTGGACGAGTTTACGGACACTGTCACCTCCTATATCCACTTCTGTGAGGACAGCATTGTGCCATCACGCACCAGGGTGAGTTATAACAATGACAAACCCTGGTTTACTCCTAAACTCAAAAAGCTGTGGCTGGAAAAGAGAAAGGCGTTCAGAAGCGGAGACAGGGACTGCTACAGAGAGGCCAAGTACAGGTTCACTAAAGAAGTGGACATTGCTAAACATCAGCACTCTGAGAAGATGCAGCAGCAGATCTCAGAGAATGACTCGGCCTCTGTGTGGAAAGGTTTTAGGAATATCACCAACTACAAGCCTAAAACCCCCCACTCCACTGATGACTTGCTCTTGGCCAACACCCTTAACACCTTTTACTGCCGTTTTGACGAGCCATAAGGCAGCCTTCACATCTCCAACGGCCCCAACAATAGAGACACTTTGGACACTCATTCCCCCACCTCTCCCCCCTCCATAGAGCCATCACCACCTTCAACCACTTCACCTACAACACCCCCCTCCTCACTCCACACAAAAGAGGATTTCACACCACCTCCTCCCACCACAACTCTTCATATTCATGAAGCAGGTGTGAGGAAGCAGTTTAAGAGTCTGAATGCTCGAAAAGCTCCCGGCCCAGACGGTGTGTCACCTGCCACCCTCAGACACTGTGCAAACGAGCTGGCCCCAGTGTTTTCTGGCATTTTCAACTCCTCACTGCAGGCATGTCATGTGCCTGCCTGCTTCAAGTCCTCTACCATAATCCCTGTCCCCAAGAAACCAAGGATCACTGGATTAAATGACTACAGACCCGTGGCTCTGACATCTGTGGTCATGAAGTCATTTGAGCGTCTGGTTCTCTCCTATCTCAAGACCCTCACGGCCCCCCTCCTGGACCCACTGCAGTTTGCATACAGAGCCAACAGGTCTGTAGATGACGCCATCAACATGGCCCTACACTTCATCCTGCAGCATCTGGACTCCCCAGGAACCTACGCCAGGATCCTGTTTGTGGACTTCAGCTCTGCCTTCAACACCATCCTTCCAGACCATCTCCAAGGCAAGCTTTCCCAGATGAATGTGCCTGATCCCATCTGCTGGTGGATCACTGACTTCCTGATGGACAGGAAGCAGCATGTGAGGCTGGGAAAGAATGTCTCGGACTCCCGGACCATCAGCACCGGCTCCCCTCAGGGCTGTGTTCTTTCTCCTCTGCTCTTCTCCCTGTACACCAACTACTGCACCTCCACCCACCAGTCTGTCAAGCTAATCAAGTTTGCAGATGACACCACCGTTATTGGACTCATCTCGGACGGGGATGAGTCTGCCTACAGGAGGGAGGTTGAACGTCTGGTGTCCTGGTGCAGCCACAACAACCTGGTGCTGAATGCCCAGAAGACAGTGGAGATTATTCTGGACTTCAGGAAGCACACAGCCCCACTCCCCCCCATCATCCTGACTGACACCCCCATCACCTCTGTGGACTCATTCCGCTTCCTGGGTACCACCATCACCCAGGACCTGAAGTGGGAGCCCACCATCACCTCCGTCATTAAGAAAGCCCAGCAGAGGATGTACTTCCTGAGGGAGCTGAAGAAATTCAACCTGCCAACACGGACGATGATGCAATTCTCCACTGCAATCATCGAGTCCATCCTCACCTCCTCCATCACCGTGTGGTACGCTAGAGCTACTATCAGGGACAAACAGAGACTGCAGCGTGTTGTGCGCTCTGCTGAGAAGGTGATTGGCTGCAGACTCCTATCTCTGCAGGACCTGTACACCTCCAGGACACTGGGGCATGCAGCTTGGATCTCAGCTGACCCTTCTCACCCTGGACACAGTCTGTTTGACCTGCTCCCCTCAGGCAGGAGGCTCCGGTCCATTCGCACCAGAACCTCTCGCCATAAGAACAGTTTCTTCCCCTCTGCTGTTGGACACATGAACAATAAGCGTATGACTGTTCCCACCACTAACACATGACCCTACGCTGTGATCACTGCATCATTCCATGTTTGGCACTGATCACCACCTGCACTCATGTATATATCTATCTACTTAGCACTTTTAATTCTTATTCTTATTTTTATTTTCATGTCTATTTAAGCGTAATTTATGACAGTATGTTTGCACTGAAGCACCGCAGCAATTTGCTAATGTTGTAAACCTGCTCAATATTTGGCAATAAAACCCTTTCTGATTCTGATACACCATAATAAAATGGGAATGGTTGGTGATATTAAAGTCCTGTTGGTGGCACATTAGTATATGTGAGGGGGCAAACTCCTCAATATGGGTGGTGACCATGATGGCCATTTAGAAGTCAGCCATCTTGGATACAACTTTTGTTTTTTCAATAGGAAGGGGGCCATGTGACACATCAAACTTATTGGTAATGTCACAAGAAAAACAATGGTATGCTTGGTTTCAACGTAACTTTATTCTTTCATGAGTTATTTACAAGTTTCTCTTTGTTCACAGACATTGGCATGTCGAAGAGGTTAACACGTGAGGAGCAGATCGAAATTGTGTTGATATCTGGTGAACGCAGTAACCGGGTCACTGAAGCAGATTTCAATGCAAGACACCCTACGGGACCACCCATCTCCCATGCTACAGTTAGCAAACTGCTTGCTGAGTTTCGTGAAACTGGTTCAGTGTTGGATTTGCCAAAATGTGAACGCAAGAAAACTGTCACTAATGAAGAAACATCAGTGGCTGTCCTAGCTTCATTCAGCAAGAGCCCACAGCGTAGCACTTGCCGCATGTCACTTGAGAGTGGCATTAGTCGAACATCCCTTCGGCGGATATTAGCTACACACAAATGGCACCCTTACAAACTCCAGCTACTGCAGCATCTCAACGAGGATGACCCAGATCGGTGCACAGAATTTGCAGAATGGGCAAAACAAAAATTGGAACAGGACCCTCAGTTCATGCAGAAGATTTTGTTTAGTAATGAGGCAAACTTTTATGTGAATGGTGAAGTTAACAAACAAAACCACCGCTATTGGTCTGACACTAACCCACATTGGATGGATCCCCCCAAGACTGTTGGAACAACAAAAGTGATGTATGGTGTGGTATATGGGGTACAACGATAGTGGGTCCATTCTTCATCAATGGAAACCTCAAGGCCACTGGATATTTGAAATTACTACATGATGATGTGTTTCCCTCTTTGTGCACTGAAGCTGGCACGTTCCCTGAGTTTTTCCAGCAAGAAAATAATGTGGTGCACCACCACATTATGGGTGCCAGGTCCGAGCATTCCTAGATGAACAGTTTCCTGGAAAGTGGATTGGTCGTCGTGGGCCTGTTGAATGGCTCCCAAGGTCTCCCGATCTGACCCCCTTAGACTTTTATCTTTGGGGTCATCTGAAGGCAATGTCTATGGTGTGAAGATACGAGATGTGCAGCACCTGAAACTACGGATACTGGATGGCTGTGCTGGCATTTCTCCTGCGGTGTTGCTATCAGTGTGTGAAGAGTGGGAGAAGAGGGTTGCATTGACAATCCAACACAATGGGCAGCACATTGAACACATCTTATAAGTGGTCAGAAACTTGTAAATAACTCATGAAAGAATAAAGTTACGTTGAAACCAAGCACACCATTGTTTTTCTTGTGACATTACCAATAAGTTTGATGTGTCACATGGCCCTCTTCCTATTGAAAAAACAAAAGTTGTATCCAAGATGGCTGACTTCTAAATGGCCACCATGGTCACCACCCATCTTGAGGAGTTTGCCCCCTCACATATACTAATGTGCCACAAACAGGACTTTAATATCACCAACCATTCCCATTTTATTATGGTGTATCCATATAAATGGCCCACCCTGTAGATCTAAGGAACCAGACTCTCTCGTGATATTCACAGTGATACTTTCATGTTTTTCTTTAGATAGAATATTTGACAGTCATGTCTTTAAGAAATGGGGAGAAAAAATTCTGCAACAATATCCAAAGAAAGGCTGTGTAATGTTCTTCAAGAAGCCTGAAGAACTATTCCCGATGACCACTTAAAGAAAGCTTGGTTAAGAGAGTTCAGGCTATATTGGCCCCATCCTCTCACCCTGTGGCAGCTGGGATAGGCTCCGGCCCATCCACCCCAACGAATCAGAATTAGATAAGCGGAAGAAAAATAGATGGATGTAAATTATTTAGAGGCTTAAAAAACATCTGACACACTCTTTTCTTGTGTATGCAGTATCTGCGTCATTTAAACTTTAACATGCACAAAAATACAGAGACCCAGCTCTCCCAGTTACAGCTGTTAATCTGTTATTGGGCACTTGCTGTGGTTTAGTAGTCAGTTAGGTATCAGAAACAAGAAGCTAGTTTAATATCAGGGAATAAAAATTCTGCTAGTCCCTTTGCGAAGCTTTAAGATCTCCAAATGTGTTTCATCTCACCAACACTGAGACACAATTAACAGGTTGGGAGTGCTTTTTAAAGACCATCTAATTAGCTGCCACATATTATATTTGTCATGAGCTCAACTAATCATTTTGATGGTTGAACAATGTCTTCAGTCATAGCAAATAAAGGCTGGCAATTACTAATGACTTACTCCAAGCTCTATTTATTCTGTGTCCCTTAATCAAATAGTACCTCCTATCAAGACTATAAAAGGCACATCTTACTTTGCCTCAAAACTTTGTGTTATTAGAGTAGTTAGTACGTTTTCATGCATGGTTGAATTGTGGTAAAACCAGTGTTAATTTACGTCATAGTTTTCGTCAACAACCTTTTTTCTTTGCTTAAAACAAGACAATATCAAACAACAAACTAATGCATGAGGACAAAAACTATGATTATATGAGCCAACACTTTCATCAACAAAAGAACATAATATGAAAATATTCAGGACAGACGAGAGCCAATCAGAACTAATTAAGTTGTGTAGAAAGGCAAATTTGGAAGTGAGCGAATTAGAAGTAATTACCGTGTGTAGTTTGGGTAAATGTGCACATATGATCTGGCCCTGGAAAATGGTAGCTAGCACACATTAGTAACACTACACGTCTTTTGAACTTCAGAGGTTCAATGCCTGACCAGGGCGTCTGTATCCAGTAAGCCTCCCTAGACTGTCACCACTCGCTTGAACGGGAATACCAGAGAGATGGAAATCAGGAGAATAAACCAAGGAAACAGTGCGACACTGCCCCACCTCCAGTCTTGTTATGGCTATGTAAGAATAGCCCCACGAAGACTGAAGACAGAGCAATACTGGAAGAGCATATGGGAGAAGAACGCAACCCACAGCACAACCACAGCAATCTCCCTGAATAGGATCCAGTAATCATCACAGTGGCAGACATCAAAGAAAGGGTCTCCAGTATGAAGTATTGGACAACACCAGGCCCCAACATAATTCAAGCTCACTGGCTGAAAAAGCTGACTTCACTCCATGAACGTCTGGTAGCACAAATGAACCAACTGCTAATCGACAAGAGATACCCAATATGACTAAATGAAGGCCAGGGAGTCCTGATCCCCAAGGATCCCCAGAAAGAACCGTGCCCATCCAATCAATAACCTGCCTCAGTACCACATGATGTCAGGCATCATAGCGACTAATATGAACAAGGGCATTGCTCAACACATGAGCAGGGCACAGAAAGGAATTGGCAGAGACCAAGAAATACCAGAGACCGAGACTGAAAGACCAGCTGAAAGACCAGCTCCAGATCCTGGAATATCTAGAACTACACAAGATCAACAGGACCCGTAGCACCTTCAACAGGAACTTAATGGGGATGTGGCGAATAATACTATCCAACTGGACATGTCACTATCAAGTGCAGGGTTTACCAAGGAGATGGCCTTTCCCTATAGTTGTTCTGGATAGGCCTGATCCCCCTCATTAGGATCATTAACAAGACTGGCTACAGAGCCAGACTAAGGCATAAAGCAATTGTTAGCTGCCTCCTCTACATGGATGACATCAAGCTGTATGCCAAGAGTGAAGAAGACATCGATTCACTGCAACGACATTGGAATGTTAATCGGACTGGAGAAGTGTAGTTCGATGGTAACAAAGAGAGGGAAGATAGTCAGAACTGTGAGGATTGCACTACCCACAGGGAAATGGGAACCACGAAGAGGTCGCTAAAAAGCGGCAAACACCAAATACCTGCAGAGGGTAAGGCAAGTCCTGGGGAGTCAGCTGAATGGAAAAAACAATACCTGGGCAATCAGCACCAACGCCCTGCCCATGATCAAGAACCCTTCTGGCCAAAGGAGAACATAGAAGCCACTGACATCGAAACAAGGAAGCTCCTGACTATGCATGGTTTTCACCCAAAATCCTGCACCCTGAGACTGCATGCTAAGTGAAAGGAAGAAGGACCAAGGACTGGTTATTGTCAGAACCACTGTCCAGAATGAGACAACAAACATCCATGAGTAAATCAGAAAGATGTCCACAACCGACTGCGTGCTTAGTGAATACCTCAGGTAAACGAAACCCAAGAAAGGAGAGGAGGAGCCATGGAAGGACAGGCCCATGCACGGTATGTACCACTGGCAGATAGAGGAAGTAGCTAACATTCAGAAATCCTACTAGTGGCTGGACAAAGCTGGTCTGAAAGACAGTACAGAGGAACTGATCATGGCAGCACAGGAACAAGATCTAAGTACAAGATCCCTGGAGGCTGGGGTCTATCCCGCCAGGCAAGACACCAGGTGCAGGCTGTGTAAAGATTCCTGAGACAGATAGAATTAGCTATACCAAGTGATAACAACATCAGGAAAAAGGAACAAAGGAACAGACGTATCAAGGGCTAAGAGAAGAACTCAAGAAGATGTGGAGTGTGAAAGTAACAGTGGTCCCAGGGGTAATCAGAGCACTCGGTGCAGTGACCCACAAGCTAGGTGAGTGGTTCCAGCAGATCCCAGAAACAAAATCCAAGAGAAGAATTTCTAATGAATTTTTATTTAAAACAATTCAGTGGACTACATATTGAACTTAGAGGACAGATACAAAATATCAATCCTATCGTGTTGTATTGATCCGGTTGGTACCTAATGGATTAGTATCGATAGTATCGATGCTTGCCCACCTCTAGTAGTAGGTGCTCTCACCAAACAGTACAGCTTCCCCCCCATATGCTCCCTGTTTCTCATGATAACAGGGAAAAATTTCAATGCATGGGATGAAAAGACGAGTAGACATATGGGCACATTGATTTAATGACTAAATTTATCGTTCATCAATATTGACATATTCATCCCGCAACAGATGGGCCACACTATTCATATAGTCAGGGATTGGATTCTATTTTTAAAAAATAGCTACCTCTAGTTAGTAGAGTCATTGAACTCATTGAACTGAATTCTAATACCACTGGCCTTGATTTTAGACTTACGTGTATGGGAAATGAGGCAGATGGCAGAAGATTGAAGGGACACAATTGTACTGGTTTTATAGACTTCAGGGTGACCCTGTAAGTTGAGAGTTATAACTGCAGATTGTGCATAAAAGCCTGCATGTCAGCAAGCATCTATGTAGCCTCAGTAACCTTGAGCATTATGGTTAATATTTGCATTTCAAAAAATAGCTGACAGCAAGGTTGTTTTTAAAGTAGGTAATAAGCATAACTACTTTTTTTAAGTACTAACTTTTGCTGTTCTTGACAGTGGACAAAAAAATACAACTAAAATACAGTAAATATCAACATCACATTTGCTGTGAAATGTCTGTGTAGGTTCTCAGTCATCCATGTCATGGTATTCTAAGGAGCTTGGAAAGAAAGTGACTGGATTCTTTAAGTTTCTTGAAGATGTTTAATCTCTTATCCCAGAAGCTTCTTGAGTTCTGAAACGAAATGGTGGACAATCCCACGTATTTAAATCTCGTGGCAGTGTGCCTTAATAAACAGAGTCAACTCCTTTTTTGACACATTGGCTCGTGTGATGAGGCGCATGAGTCATGTGGCCAATAAATTGCTAAATAGTGGCATTTTGGGGAGAGTGTTGGAACTATGCATGAAAATTTCTTTGATGCATTTTTGCTGTTTTTAGTACACCTCTGGAGTCCACCGCAACTGCTGCAAATCCAGCATGAATGCAACTCCCACTAACTGACAATGAGTCTAGGCCTACACGAAGTGCCTGTTTGATATACACAAAATAGATTTTTCACTGTTGCAAACACTCAACAAATCTCTTCACAGCACAAACAAAGCATGAAAAAGGGAGGCAGCCCTCCGTCTGTGGACAAACCTGTATGTCAAAGGTGTACGACGTGTGGGCCCGCAGCTTGCTGATCTCAACCCTTGTTTCCTTTAACGCCTGTTTGCCTGGAACAAACACCACGCTGTCATCACATGGCTGACAAGCCCGACGCTCATTGCTGTGGCATCGGCGACACAACAAATTATACGACAAGTCGTCGCGGTGTCCAGTGTCACGTGGTGAGTGCCACTCCAACATCACCGATGTCTGGTTGACCACTGAGACCACATTGCGAGGAGCTGAAGGGACACCTGGAAAGAAAAATAACGAGTGAGAGGGAATGTCACCTGTTTACATGGAAGAATTTGTCTGTGTGTGTGTGTGTGTGTGTGTGTGTTATGTTTGGAAACAATGTGTTTGGAAACAGTTGATAACCATACTAAATAAATAACTGAAATTTGTTGTTTGTTGATATGGGATATTAGATTTAACATTATGTGTTTTCCTTAGTTTTACACAATATTGTCTATGATTTCAAAACTTGAACCAATAGTAAAGTTTGTGCCTTTTTAGGTAAAATAAGGAAATAAAAATGCAAGAGCCCCACCATTCTTAAAATTAGAGGTGGGCGATTTATCAAATATACTCAATGCATTGTGAGTTTTTCCATGGTTAAAATGGTTTTATCGTAACCACTGAGTATACGTTGCCATGGAAATATTAAGCTGTCTGCACATAATCCACTGTGAGTTTTTTTCTCCCACATGCTATGAATGCATAATTAATCCCCCCCCCACCGGAAAATCTTCTACCCGCCACACTGCACCGAGCATGGGTGTTTATATACTACCAGGATGTATACAAACTATGAAACCAATTGTGAATAATATTTGGAAGCACCAAATAATGTTACCATTTGTCACGTACGTGATAGAATACCTGCCTGTTGTAAACTATAATTAGTGGATGGATATCAGATAAACAAATAAGATCGTAGAACAGGTACGCTTTCACATTTTTCTGGTTCTTTATTGCACATGTAAACTTTGCAGTTTTGTTTTAAAGCTTTTGTTATGTGTAAAATGGTGAAAAACATCATAAGATACATTTACTAACCTAACAGCTGAGGTTTTTAAAAACATTGGGGTTGGTCTTGAAAATTAATTAATGATAAATATATCTCCCCATCCAGCTGGGGGGAACAGGTACTAATAACTAATTTAGCCAAGGCCACCAAAAAAGGCTAAATCCCATTTATCAGACATTGATCAGTGAAAGAAAGAAAGTAGGAAAGAAAGAGAGCAGCATATGTTCACAATGATTACGGAAATAAAACTGGGGACTCAGATAGGATCTGAGTTTGGTTGTGTTCCAATTAAAAAAAATGCTGACATTTCTTTTCTTCTTGATGTCAAAAACAAGGCCAAGTGCGAAAACACCATTAATGTAAGACTAAAGAGCTGCAGACATGTTAATCTTGAGCACCTTCAGCTGTTAATTGTGGTGAATTGAACTTAACATGTTTGAATCAGCTCTAAAATCAGTACTTTGGTTCATTTATAATATTATTACTGTGTTTAATGAACACATTTAATCAAATATAGTTCTGCACTGAAACGTTTTTCTTCTCTACAATATTTAAATTCAGAATCCCTTCACTTTTTAGGTCTCGTTAAATCAATCTCAGTTGTAAGCTTTATTCATCATCTAAATCTATTCAGAGCCTGGACTTGTGATGTTTTAAAGTAATGAAATGTAGAACTTTCTCAGGATGCCAGAATGGTTTTATCACAACGTTCACGTTTCAGTACTGAAAGCTGAACACACTTCTGTTTCTCTGAACTGCTTTACTTTTTATTCCACCAAGTTAGTTTTTAAAGCACTGTTATCATCCATTCTTATTGTTTATTATGCAAGGAATGAAGAGTTTGACAATGTTATATCACTTGTTGAAACCCATGACCTAAACTTCTAAAATGTGATGTTAGTCAGCCATCACCAAGACCTTTACAGATTCAAAGTCACTGACTTTGGGCTCTCTCAGCTCCACAATGGTAAGTAGATGAAACATCTCTGATAGTTTCTCTATCAGAGATGTACTGGATATTTGCACAGTCACACAAACCTCCAAAGTTTCTGAGGGGTTTCTCAGCAGTACGATAAATCATAGTTATCCAAACTGTCAATATCAATAGCAATTGTGACAATTACAATCACCTCCATCATGTCCCTGGAATTTATTCTGGGACTTCAGTTTGCAGAGGCCACAGATGGGTTGCACTGCTGCTACTCTGTGCTTACCCCAACAACAATGAATAATGATATAGTAAATACAATAACATGATTAAAGTCTGCTCCTCATTTAGTCTGAAGAACTTGACTCCCAATTTGCAGATGAGACTCACAGTGGAGACCCTGGACCAGCTGCCAGACAAAATTGCTAAACTGTGGGCCAGAGACTGCCCATTTCTTCCACAGAGAGTTCAATTCCACCAGCACTTCACCATTGCTCTGCTTAATTTCGATAGTCCTTAAACTTGTGTTTGAATTACACTTTTTTTTTAAGTTAACATCCTATTTTTTTGTATAAAAACTTAAAGGTATACACATTTACAAAGCACATGGTCTCTGTAGACCAACCAGAACCCCATCACACAAACTCAGAAATGCTTTGTTGGAATATGTAAACCACTGCACTACTAAGCCACTACTTTTAGTAGTTTCACTGATCACAAGGATTCGCTGCAGAGGGAAACATCGCTTATTTGATTTGTCAGATTTTGTATGCCAGATGCACTTCCTGTTGCAACTCCAAATGGATTTGTGCACCTTATCATGTAATAACCATAATGAGGTGGTGATTCTTTCACCAGACAGAAATACCAAGGGACCTGAGGCAACGCTAACTCAGAACCCTACAAGTCCCCATCTTTTAAGCACCTGTTAGCTAACTGTGCTTGGCTTATTGCTGAACACTGAGCACATCAGGAAACACTGCTTCATTTGCTCCACACTGTTTCACTGCTTCATTTGGGACATGCACAACACTAACAGGTGTAAGAACAACAGCCCATACTTGGCTTCCAGAGAGAACCTTCAGCCCTACACTCAATGCAGATATATATGCACACACAAATGTCTCACCCAATGGCGGCAACACTGATGCTAAAATAAAGAAGTCAAACTAAAATAAAGGAGTCAAAGACACCTGTGTCTCACAATATCTTGATGCCTACTTTCTCGCCACGCTTGTGAGAAATGCTTGGAAGACTCTTATTTACCATTTATCACCCATAGGTGATAAACGGTAAATAAAAGTCCAGCTCACATTTTGAGACCTGAGATTTCATCTCACAATCCAAGATGTTCAACGTTTCAGCAGCTCGCCCCCGTACACACTTCCTCCTTCCCACAACTCTGAAGGCTAAAACTGTCAGTCTTCCAATGGCCTCGCTTTTGACAAAATTTACAAAACTTACCAGAATCACGCACAATCACTGCCACCAATTCCCATGAGTGCAGCAAGCGAGAGAAAAATGCAAATCATCAATATGGGATCCACCAATCCAACAACATTATACTTACTCAAACTTTCCTAAGAACACAGAATAATGTTACCAACTGAATAAGGATGAGCAATGATTGATTAAACTATTTATCCACATCAGTGATATAAAGCAATCCATGGATGCACTGACAAATGCATGACATGTGTTGTATGTGCAAAACCAAACCACAAAAAAATAACTCAAACAAAAAGATAACAAGAAATGGAGATGGACACATTTTCGTAATCAGGTCTTTGTTTTGATCATTGAATAAATAATTATCATTGATCTGCTCAACAAATGGGTTCATGGGCTCTAATATTCATGTGAATAATCATCAAGGAAGTATTCTTAAACTCAGTGACAATTAAAATAAAAGTTAGGTGCCATTCTCACCAGAACCTCTCGCCATAAGAACAGTTTCTTCCCCTCTGCTGTTGGACACATGAACAATAACCATATGACTGTTCCCACCACTAACACATGACCCTACGCTGTGTCACTGCATCATTCCATGTTTGGCACTGATCACCACCTGCACTCATGTATATATCTTTCTACGTAGCACTCTTAATTCTTATTCTCATGTATATATCTCATGTATAGCTCATGCACATATCTTTCTACGTAGCACTTTTAATTCTTATCCCTACTTTTATTTTTTCATGTCTATTTAAGTGCTATTTATGACACTATGTTTGCACTGAAGCACCGCAGCAATTTCCTAATGTTGTAAACCTGCTCAACATTTGGCAATAAACCCCTTTCTGATTCTGATTCTTTCTTACCCATTCTGGGCATCCGATGTTCTCACGTACTGCAACTGCAGTGCAGTCGAATACTTTATCTTAATTGGCATCCGCTTGTATAATACTGAGAGGGTTGTAGAAACTGTCAAGGCTGCTTGCTGACATGGAAAGTTGACAAGTGCAGTTCCCAGTCGGAAGTTTGCACTTCAGCCAACAGTGTCTACAATGTTCAAAAAGTGACCCAATAGCTCAGCGCCAGTAGGGAATCTGCATCTCTTTTCTCTCTTGCCGGTTCGCTCTCTTTTCTCTTAGCTCTTCTCTGTGATCTGAGGAACAGCTAAGGGCTTTTAGGGTACACAACCAGGGTTTTCACAAGGTTAAACCTACTGGGTGCACGTCTCTTTGATTGCTCGCACACATCACAGACACTGCAGTGCACACGCCAAACAAGAGCAGTTGAGATGAAATGGATATTCAACCTTGGCATATGGTAAATCACAGAGTCATTAGAAACAGCCGAGAAGGCCCTGTGGAATATGTGCATGTGCGCTTTTCTCAAAGAGACACTCAGAGGCAGAAATCAAAGTGCTAACAATCAGTAGGGGGGCTGAAAATCTAAGAAGCACCATCTTATAAACATTTCTACTGAGAGAGCGGGAAAGAGAAGACCCGTCTGGGTTTTGATTATTAGAGACAAACACAGTGTGTTGGCACAGGCGTTCACTCCATTTTACTTTTTTATCTAAATAGCACAAATACAAATTATTTTAAAGTGTCTGACACTCAGAGTTCACAGCAAGCACACATTCAAATGCAGAAAAGTAAGAAGCGAGGCGATAATCACATTATAAATTTTCCAGTTCCAGTTTTACTGTTGCAACAAGAGACAGCGTTCCAAAAGACTTAGAGACACAATCTGTGCTGCTGTTTCACAGTTTTGTAAATGGCTTACACAATATTGCTCTGACCTGTACACAAAAATACCACAAACAGAAAACCTCTACATATGCACACAGGGTAAAGACACACACACTCCTCCATACCTTTGCAGCCCATGAGGCGTGCTGAAGAAATGATTTTCTGTCAGGCAACTATCCACACAGCACACATTCACTCTTCCATCTCACTGGTCAGATTTTATATCTGATTGAGTTCATGCCAAATCCAAATAAACTGCAGCTCTTTCCTATATTAAACTTCCATCCCACTGTTTTTGAACTTTTTTCACTCCTTGTTCTCGTGGCTCTTGTGCTTGAAAGAAAACAAACTTGTAACTCAGTTTGTTTTTGTCCTTGAATTGAAAGTACCCAGGTAATTCACAGAGCTGTGTAGGCTGACTAGGTTGACATCTGACACCTTTTCACATAAAAAGTCGATTTTTTTTCTCTTCTGTCTGCATCAGTTTGAGTTTGCTGCCACTGTTGTGATGGCTTTCATGTGGTACCTCTGTTGTCAGAATAGGTTAACCACATCAGCCGCTCCATATTTATTGTGACAAAGTCATTTTTGAACATTTTCTCTGTCATTTTATTTCAGTAAACTTTCAATGCAATTACTACATCGACTTTAAAACACCCAACCTGTGTAACTAGTGTTAAATAAACAATGACTATTTGCTTTGCTGTGTACAACGTTCAGGCTAGGACTGGGCGATATATCGAGTTTTTAAATATATCGATATATTTTTATACGAGATATGAGATGTGACAATATCGTTTATATCGATATAGTCTATGTTACGTTATAATTATACTTGTGGAGCCAATAATTTGCCTCTCTTTCGTCCACTTTTGTCTCTACGCAAACGTTACTCTGCCTCGCCTCGCTCCTTCACTGAACACAACTCCCCCTCCGCCATCGCTTCACCTGCAGGCGACGACAAGATGGACACAGCTATCAAAGAGGAGCTGGTCGGTAAAAAGAAACCATTGGGAGATTACTATTGTAGTGCTGTCAGGCTTAATCTCGTTAAAATGACGTTAACGCCATAACTGCATTAACGCAGCAAATCTCCGTAAACAATTAGCGCGGATCGCCCCGTGCGTGGGGCTGCAGAGCGTCAATGCGTTAACGAGTTTTATTAACGCTGTATGTTAATAAAAGTCCCTGTGTGAGATCTGGGACACAGCTTTGACTAAGAGCTCTCTTTGTTCTTACTTTATGGCTTAAAAAAATATCGAGATATATATCGTATATCGCCCAGCCCTAGTTCAGGCATTACATTTTGAACACTGACATATGAAGTGAATAACACAGGTTATCTCTTCATCCTGGCACCTGTTTGTGGGTGGGGTATATTAAGGAGCAAGTAAACATTTTGTCCTCAAAGTCAATGTGTTAGAAGCTGGAAAAATTAGCAGGCATCAGCATTTGAGTGAGTTTGACAAACGGTGGCAAAATGATGGAGTCTAGGTGATGGTGTCACAGCATTTCCAAAAAGGTTTGTGTCTGGGGCTGCATAGGCACAGACCAGTCAAGGTGCCCATGCTTACCTTGTCCACCATCAAAGACACCAACAATGGGGGTGTGAGCATCAGACGTGGTCTGCTGAATCACATTTTCTTTCTGTTGTGGGTGTCTGTGGAGCTTACCTGGGGAACACGTGGAACTAGGATTCACTATGGGGAGGAGACAGTGTGATTTGGCCAATGTTTTCCTGGGAAACCTCGGGTTCTATCATCAGGAACCAGGAATGGTTTGAGGAGCACAACAATGAGTTTGAGGTGTTGACTGAACCCACAAGTGGTTTCAATTTCAAGGTTTTCAATGCAAGTAAATCAGGTAATCCTCAAAAAAAAAAAACGTAATAGGGAAGTTGAACACTAAGAGTAGACAAATCAACAGCACAGAAAATTTTGCAGAAATTAAAGAACATACTGGTGTGGATGGAAACATAAGACAGATTGGATCAATACAGAAGGCAATGGTGTGGATGATCACAGAAGGATTTCCAGCATAAAGGAAGAAGCTGTAAAAAGAGCATCCTCCATGAGGTAGACATATAAATATCCAGGTCAGCAATGAAAACAAGATGCCATGAGAACAAACCGATAAACAGGGTTACAGGATACTAGGTATACATACCAGTGTTCAGTCTCAAGGATAGAAAGAGCAGAGCAGCTCTCATTCAGCATTCTTAACGGCGTTTAGACAAAATGATCAACCTGTACCAGAAAAACCGGAAGAGCAGGCCTGGAACCCCTAACCCTGCTAATCTGAAGTTTACTGTATCCTCTGTGAATCAGCTGAGACAAGGGCGTTTGCCTGTTTTTATTACTCATAAAGAAGAGTAAAGAATTGCGACATGAAATCTTGAGTGTACTGAGCCACGCTGTCTGATCAGCCTGAAGCTGACTGGATTTTGCGGGACAACAACCACAAGCTTGGTTCACTACAGTTCAGGATGTTCAACAAACTTTCTCTTTGCTGTCTCAGGACTTACCGTGGAACTCAGACTTGACAGTCTGACCCCGGTCAATGAATTCAGAGTATGTAAATCTGTGAACATCAAAACCATTAGAAAAAGAAAGGGGAAAAAAAGAAAGTATGGTGGTTGGACTCCTGACCTAATGTGACATGTGGAGGTTAGGATGAGGTGTGGATACTGTGGGTCCATTCACTGAAAAGCTATTGAGTGCCTGACTGGGATCCACAAACCGAGCTTTCATCAGCAAATTGATGTTTGCTGTCTGTGTAAGATCCATGGTGGTGAAACCACAAAATAGTCTGAGTGATCATCGTGGGACTTTTTGTATAAATGACAACTGTGCTGGGAGAATCCCAGAGGTGAGCAAAGAGACAGCCATTATTATACAGCTGTTTATTTTCAGTCCAGAAAACCCGCTCTTAGCACTTTGTAAGAGGGTCTCACTAATTGCCGACCTTATGCACCGCCACTCATTAAAAAAGAAAAGATTGACTCATACCTGGCAAACATTTATTCTTCCACACATGAAGTTATAAGACTGATGGTTTTTTGTATTGCTTGCCTGCTGTTATGCCGCTAACATATGAGGCTTAGTTGCAGACTCAACTAAAGCTTGTGTTCAGCATTTTTTTAGTGAACTCTACTGACTGCAGAGGATTAAAAAAAAAAGGTCAAGAAATTCTGTCAGTCACAAGAATTTAACACTGTTGATGCAGGACGGCGACTGAAAAGATGTCCAGTTTCTGAGTTTGATTTGATTAGTGTAAACCAGAGCAAAGCGCCAATTCCTCAAATATATGAAATGACGAACATACAAAAGGAATGCAGATGTGACAGCCAGTGCATAAGAAAATAACGCAAAATGTGGGGCCGATCAGCAATATTCACCGTCAACATTGTTCTGCTTTTCTGACGCAGCATTGCAAATTCATTCACGACTCTGTGACAGCAAAATATGGCCAGACTATGAATGAACCAGTGCTTTTTAACCCCCCGCCCCAAAACATAAAGCTGTATTCAGGTCACCTGGACATGTACAAGCACACAGGTACACACTCACACACACACACAGACTAACTGCATGCAGTCCAAAATGATTCATGTCTCAACCTACTTACACCATCTCTCTGAGGAATTGAGAGCTCCATTTTTCAAACTCTCTGTGCCTCATCTTGCATAGCAATATAGCCTCTTCAACACACTAAACACATATTCACTTCAATGGAAAGCCCGAGGAATGTGGCAGCATTATTACTTACCGCTCCCCAAATCCCCTAATGAGGACAGGGATGCTACAGCGCTCTGAACGAGGCACAGAGAATTAGGGGCGCAATGATAAATCAAAGCAGATGTTGGCCTTTAACTTAATGATGAAATATTGGACTGTCGATGGTGTCAACCACTGATACGCTCGAGTATGTCAGCTATTGGTTGCTTCATCCAAAATCCTGCCTTTCGCAAACATGTGTTGGTCATCTTGAAGCTCATATTGAAAGATTTATCTATTGTGTCTGATGGGGAGAAAAAAAGGCTGACTCACTGGTGCACAGGTCCTCCGGTTTGTCCATGTCTCCTCGGTAATAGCCATTCCGACAACCACAGAGGGTGGCAGCTTCGATAGTGGAGCGGCTATTGGGTGGACATTGCTGACACAGTCCTGGCCCCTGGAATGACTTAAAGGTGCCCTGAGGACAAGCTGCGGGGAAAAAAAGAAGCGGGAAAAACACATAAAAACCAACGTGTGACTCAGAGTAAAGAACAACACACTCTAAGTTGGTTTGCATCGCGCTTCTGTGCATTTTTGTTTGCCTTGATCGTGACACATTTGGTAAACTTTGTATTAGAAAGCAGGCGTGCCAGTAGAGTTATTATTGGTACTATGAGGTTGACACAGCACAGAAGGGGATTTTCTGGGGATAGCTGCAAAATAGTTTGTTCTGACAAGATACACAAAAACATTTTGTGCACAGTGACACAGAATCATGTTGTGCTGATTAACTGAAAACTGGATTATCGTTTTCTTCTCTAGCTCTTTTTAATATGGGTCAGACATGACATGAAACACGTAGTGGGAATTTTTAAGGATGATACCCTACTTTATCCAATTTTTATGTATCCAGAGTTGGCTCTTGCTGACCAGATAATAATTATTCTTATTCAGCTTGGATACGCGCTCTCATCTCAAGGTTTCAAATACTGCTGGAGGCAGCATAGAGATACGGACACGGGACTTCAGAGTCAGTGCCAGTTTAATATTGGCTGCAGAGTTAGTGGCCTTGTTTAACAGAACTAGAAAGTATGCATGAGGAAGCAAGAAGGCTTAAAAGTATCTGGGGGCCGAGGGGTTGTTGGTTTTTTAGCTACTGTTTGGAATTATGTTTTCTTACTTTTACTCTTACCAGGATTCTGGTAGCAAATAACAAAGAATCTTGTTGGTGCAAAAATACAGTTTTATCTCAGTGAAACTATTCGCTTTTTTGCATTTTTCATAGCTTGACTAAAGAAAATGGGAAAAATTGTGTGTTTTTGTGACAGAATACTAGTAACAAAGATACTGAAGATACAATTTAAAATAATTTCTTTGGTTCTTTTCTGTTAATAGTTGGTCGCTTTATATTCAAATGATTCATAGGTTAATGTTACGTGTCCAAACCAACTAACAAACAAACAAACGAAAAGCATTCTTCTGAAAATAGCCAAATACAAGGACTGGACTGGAGATGAAAGAAAAAGCAGCCAATGCATAAAAAGAAATTCCACTGCAGTTACAAACTTTTGTGACCATTAAGTCCCGTACGTGTGGTGTACACTGAACGTGACACTTGAAACAAAACCATGAACATGGTGAACATAACGACATTTTTTGGTGGGTGAATACGAAAATCAAAAGAATTGTGGTTAATAATAAATCTGTTATGTTTGTTTTTTCTTTCTTTTTTTACATATAGATATTAACAATCGCTGGATGTGTGCTGCTGTTTGTGCAAAGTATCTGATGTGACACGGCAGGTAAAGCTGGACCAATTACTAAGACGTGTAATTTGTACAAAATTACACGTCTTAGCTTTTATACGCAGCGCCATTTGCATTTCCCAAGTGTTAATACACACATCTGACACAACTTAACATGGTTCAGTTCAGCAGGAAGGCTTAAAGCACTGCCGTCCTACATGTCTTTATGCATGCTCAATCAAGCCACACAAACTCACGGTGGATAAATGACCAAACAGCACCTTTCTGATGTCATAGATGCATGCACCCCCCTCCCTTTTTTCTTAACCAATGCATTTTTAATTATTGACATGCATTTTTAATTTCAACAAAGCTCAACAACAGCCTGAACATGATGTCATCAACCAGAAGCATTGCTGTACAATCACATCACTGGCTCTCTGAAGCAAATGTACACGTTTATGAATTTAAATTCATAAATACGTATTTAAAAAAATACGTAAAGAAAAGAAAATATGAAAAAGCCACGAGAACTGAACTTGCAGTCGGAAGATAAAGTAGCATGTTAATATGTTAGCAAGTTGCGTCAGAGTACTCTGTCCTACTCTGCCTCTCCCCACCGCAGGGAAAAGGGTAACACCACCTGGGTCTGGGTGCAGTTCCCCCCTCCAGGGGCAAGGGTACCTAGACCCGGTTTGTAGAGTACGCTTGGGGAGTGTGAGCGTGTGTACAGCGTCTCTTTATGTCTGTCTCCACGTTGGTTGAGTGTGGAGTAAGTGCATATGAGAGCATGAGGGTGGGAATGGATGTTTGTGTCTGTGTGTGCCTGTATGTCTGTGTCTATATGTCAGGTTGGGTATCAGACGCCACCTCTCTGGGGACATCTCAGGCCCTCCAAGGTTTGGAGGCCTATCTCCCCCCACCACCACTTCCCCTGCCAGTGGCGGACTCCCTCAGGTGTCGGTGCGTCGGTGGTTCTTTGTGTCTGGGGGTGGGCGTCCGGGTACACACCGGCTCACTCCTTGGCGGCCGCTTATCGGGGCCTGGAGCCTGGGGCTCGCTCGGGCCACTTCGGAGGTGGGGTGCTCTCGGCCTGGGGCTCGGTCACTCAGGCACGGCTGGCTGCCGGCGGAGCTCACGGGCGCGTCACTGCAACTCCCCCTGGCTTCTGCTCCGCGGCTGCTGAGTGAGCCCTCATCTGGGACTCTCCTCAGCTCTTACTGAGACAGTGGCACGGCTGCCCCTCTGTTAGTCTTCCTTGGTCTCTTGTGTTCTGGGGGCCTCTGGATGTCTGGAGTTTTGATCTCCTCCATACCTGCTTCATACCCTGGAGGACGGGGCTGTGGCCCCCCCACACCCTCTAGCAGATCATTACATGGAGAAACCTTTGGAATGCAAGCATGCTGATCCACACAGGTATGCACACAGGTGTACACACGGGTGTTCACAGACGCGGACTACAGCTTTCTTGGCTGCTGCCTCAAAGCACATTGTGCGCTGTCTATCTTGCGTGCTGCACAATATCGTTTATTATTTAGTATCTACTGATATCTACTGCTAGCTAGTTTATTGTGATGGTGCTGTTTTTTTTTATTATGTTGCTCTTTGTTGTTTGCTTTCTCTTCTGTTTTTTTTCTCCATACAGGTGACCCAGTTGTTTTTTTTTTTTTTTGTTGTTTGGGTTTTTTTTTCTTTCTTCCCCCCCTTCTCACCGTCTCTTCTCCCCTTTGGTTTTCTTTCTCTCCCTCTCTTTCTTTCATTCTTTCTCCCTGTCCTATCCCCCAGTCATGTCTGTCCCGTTTGTAGCAACTGAAAATAAAATAAATTCATAATTATAATAAAGGTCAATCAAATGGACCAATATGGCAAGGCCATGATGATCCACTTGGTAAAATAAATCCGCTTGGCATCTTTCTTGGCCTTAAGACAACAATTCTGATGGCTAAAGATCCAAACGGGACACAAAAAAAAAAAAAGAGTACTCTGTCCTAGAAGGATTACTGTTCTTAATTTGCACGTGAGATGTCACAGGTGTCTCTTTGTGAATGTAAATGCCTTCTGAAGTATGACTTTAAGTAAAAGCCAAAACAGAGAGGTGTGAAATGAAGAATAAGACTGAAATGAAAACTCTGCCAAAAGGCTTAGGCAAACCAAATGAATTTTTTTAGTCTTCTTTTCTCTTTTTTTAGTCTTGATTTATCTTTAGCATTTTGTTTTCCTTCTTTCTCTGTAATGAATGTTTACTTTATCCCTGAGCTGCTTTAGGCGCTGTAAGACTAAAATGCAAATGTTTCATAGATTTATGGTGGAAGACAGAGGAGTGTGCAAGGAGGCATTTAGTAAAGTCCAAATGATAAAATGAACCGAGTGTCAGAAGTAAGTGAGACAAAGTAGAAAGCAAGTGAAAATCCTTAGGGTTTCACTTCATCAAATGTCAGTAGGTGAAAGGGTCAGGAATGAAAAGGAATGTCTGAAGAGACAAAAATAAAAAAGCATTGGGGAAAAAGTGGAACAAAGGGGAAAATGTAGATTGGGAGTATAAGGTGAAGAGAAACACACTGATCCTGTTTTTATTCTTTCATTTCAATGCTTCTACAGTACTGCTCTGCTGAATTGCTGCCACAGACGTGTTATATTATCGTTTCTTGGTTTTGCTTTTGCTCTAACATGATTTACAATAAAGGAAAGTGTTTTTGTCTCCCTAATTTACTATAAATTACTTTCTACATGACCAACATACCGTTGTGAAACTACAGAAGGAGTACTTCATATCATGTTATAAAGGCCATAGCTGGTCCAAAAGTATATAAGAGATGGATGCAGTTTACATCTAGAACTTACAGAGGCATTAGATAGCATTTCTGCTATCTAATGCCATTATTAATATGAAATCCATTGTGTTTGTTATTTGTAACAAGCAAAGAAAAATGACACTTGATTGAATCTTTCTATTATTGCTGCCAACAGCTTTCCAACATTTGAATTTTATGGCAGAGATTTAGAGAAAGGGAAGTATGTCACCAACTGCCCAAACAAACCCAGAAGTGCTTAGCAGCTAGCTAGCACTGAACAGCTTAGAGGCTAGCAGCATTGCTGTTATATAACGCAATATGAAATCCCAAAAATTCCCAGTTAAACTCCAAAAACACATTTCAATAAACAGTGCAAACATACTAAAATACTAAGGCCGATACCAGGGAGGCTAACAAGCACTTAGCAGGATCTAAAAGTACTCATTAACTTTAAACTGTACTGCTTGCTAGCCACGAACCAATAATCAGTATACATTACTTAGTCAGTGTTGTTATGCTATCTGGGATATGTAATCGTAAGGGTTATTCAAGGTATTACACGGCAGAATTTTATAGTTTTTTTTTTATTATAATGCATCCTTATCATGTCTAAGTAGAGCAAGAAAATGTGATCGCATATTAAGATAGTATAAACTGATTAAAACAGGAATGGTAAGGTTCTTAATTTTATGTTGGTCAAAACCTTTAAGTTTTGACCAACATTTAGGTTTTGACCAACATTTCTCATAATCAAAGCAGTCGTTAGCTATGTCCATAATCATGACAAGCTAAATGGTTGTCAGATCACATACCATAATCAAAACAGGCATGCAAAGGATGTTCTTTATTAATAACCTTATTTACCACCGTTTCCCTCAGTTAAGCTGCAGTTTAGTCAGCGGATCATTGAAGTTTGTTGACCACCCTCAGCAAGAATGAAATACTTCTAGGAATGTAGCAAGCGTAATTAATCCCTGTAGTATCAGATGGCAAAGTGCATATAGCTGCCCTATACTGCCTTACACAAAGCTGGAAAGAAAAGCTGGCCTTCATAGTAAGTGCATGACTCTACTAATGTAGATAATGGAACGGACTATTGGACAGTCTTTTCTGGGAGACTATCATAGTTCTCGTATGAAGAAAAGAAAGCCTGAAAGAACTTCTGATCCTGCTTACTTTCTCACCTGTAAAAACATACATCTCCCGCATTCAGTTTCTAATAATGATGTCTGCCTCGTTTGTCTGTTTTCTTTACACCCAGACATTTGCCTTTCTTTAAAGCCATCTCATCAGGAGTGTCAGCGTCTCTTCATGTGTGTGTGTGTGTGTGTGTGTGTGTGTTGTTCTGAGTTGAATAAGCAGATAGACATCTGGCTTGTCAAGGTCATTTATTCAGAAACCTTGCTCATACACATGGGGCGTGTCACCATGGCAACAAGTCTTGCTACCTCTCTCCATTACTTATCTCTGGATACCCCTGTGTAGAGTTATCCTTTTCTGTCTCTCTCTCTGTCAAAGGATTTTAAACTGGTAACCCGGCATATGTCAGTGAATTCTGTTTGTGTGTTTTTGTGCAGGCTGAAAAGAACAAAATACTGACTCAAGTAGGATAAACAACAATCCATTATTCTGTCATTTCTGTTGTTTCTATTGTATTCAACAGCATCCAACTCACATTTCAAGTAGTATGATAAAGTTGGTGATGGCTGCTGCATGTCTCACAGGCAAAGGTCAGTATGCTATACAAATCTTTTGTGGACATATATGTGGAAATATATCGGATGGTAAACTTATTATACTCTATCATTTATTTCAGGCTGTGACAAAATACACTGTTTACAGCACTATTTTCCCATCGCATTGGATAACGTTTGCAATAGAGTATATCAACATTTCCTGTGAAGTTGAGACAAAACCGGGCAGCTCCAAACTGAATGACCAGCTGAAACAAATTGAGGAGTTACGGCTATCTCTCTAGCTTGGACATGATTTGGTTATGAAAAGTCTGACACAGACCAGGAAACCGTACTGTGCAAATTATGCCACAAATCAGGTACACAAGTCGAGCTGCCTCGTTTATATTAGGAGTCTCGGGCCAAAGTATTGCAGGAAATCTGCAATGTAGCATACTGAACTTCAACAACAATGACACTCTGCAGTCGCCGTTTGCAGACAGGCTATTCTACTGGCAACGATTTAGAACCTACACAGATATTTAGAGAAACTGTGTGTAGATTCTCAGACATGCAGGTCATGGAAGTTTATGGAGACTGGAAAGAAAGCAAACTGTAGAAGCCTCTTGGTTGAGAGTTAAAAGTCTTCGTGAAACCTAAAGAAGTCCAGAAGTACTTTCTTTCCAAACTTTTTAGAATACAGGAGAAATTATAGTTCTTGAGTCATGGGAAGTGATATATTGTTTCTACAGTTTACATTTAATTGGTATATTACATAGCAGTATTTTATCCTGGGACTTTAGTAATTGGTTATTGATTTATATATTGATATATTTATGTTTACATTCTTAGGCAAACATGCCCAGATTTGTTGTAAATATATAAAAATATTCACATATGAATGACTACATTTTATTTTTGATGATTTAATTTAAATGTAAAAAAAGTACTTTCCATTTGATTACATAAACTATGTGATGTGTGTGATTACTAGGATATGAGATTTAGAGCAAAAAAATGAATTCAAATCGTGCAGAAAATTCTTCCTACATAAGGAAGAAATCTGAAATAAAGTGGAATAGCAAAACAGAACATTCTAGAGACAGGAGTAAAGGTCGGAGCAACACGGAGATGAAGTGTTAAAAGCGGACAAAGAGCAAGAGATTGCTCTTCTCTTTTTTCCACCTGTGCCCTTTGCCAGCTGTGTGGAGTCACACAGTGACCACGCGGATGGCAATTGTCTAAAGCTGGCAAACAGGCTCACTGATCAATTATTAAAAACTTGCATGAGTATGTGCGTGCTTGTGCGAGTGTTTTAAAAGCCCCTGGGTTTGAAAAGCTCAGGGCATTGTTAAAGTTCACAGCAGGGGATGTTTGTGTGTATTCATTGGTAGTGCATACATCTGTAGTGTGGTGAATTTCAAGCATGGCTCTTGAATATTGACTTAAAAGAGACACGCGCACTCAAACACACACGCACTTTGATGTACTTTGATGCTGAGCCAATTTTGCCTTATGGTTTGCACAATATGCTGATTTGGTGTAAAATAAACACCATCTCTGTGGCCTTACACACACGCACAAAAACACACACAAAAAGATGACCATCTGTTCTAATAGTGAGTCCAGCTTCCTGCCAAGTTGTTATCAGCTGATTGGCAGAAAAGCACACCAAAAAGATGCCAGCTTGAGGAAGACAGACAGGACATGCTCTGTCCCACGACACTTTAAATCACTGCTTAAGCTCAAAAAGCCTTCACAGAGAGTGTTAAGCCACGTCCCTCAAGTCTGCCTTTGGTTTGTGTACTCAAACCATCATTATACAATAAGAATTACAAATGACTTGGTCCTTTGAATGAGGACTGTCTCAGAACAACAACTAACCAATGACTCCGGGAACGTCCAGTCACCCTGTCTAGTGAGGATATGTGATATACAGTACTGTGTATTACATCTCAGTCAACAAAAACAAAAGCTCAAATCAACTGCTTATGAAGAAGCTATTTATTTTCCCGTGTTCACGGACACAAACTGCCACGTTTTTTTGTGTCAGCGAGCACGAATTTGTAAATAGAGTATTTTGGTAGGAAGTATATTTTGTCACAGCAGCTTATATTTTGCTAAGAGAAAGCAGGGAGGCATCATTGTGGCAAAGAAGAAAACAAAGCTTTAGAAGAAATGGCACATGTTGTATTTTGAACCAAACCCTGATCTTTTTCTTAACCTAACCCTGAACCCTAGAAAAATCCATTTCAGTGCCTACACCTGACTGAGATAAATGCCTACACTTAACCAAACAACATATTCTTGTGTATTTACAAGTGATGTGTCTCAAACTTGGGTGTTATTTTCAAGCTCCAAATGCAGACTTTTTGTTGCGCTTTACAAGTTGACAGTATTCACTTTGTATACATGAATAAGAACATATGAGAGCAGACTGATCAAAAGTCATGCTCAGGAAATCATGTTAATGTTCAGGAACACAAATCAGTAGACTAAAGGTTGTGACTCCTCCCTCCCAACCGGTCACGACCTCACTGAGCCTGGTTCTGCCGGAGGTTTCTTCCTGTCATAAGGGAGTTTTTTCTTCCCAATGATTCCAAGTGCTTGCGCACAAGGGGATCATTTGGATGTTGGCGTTTTCTTATTTCAATTATTCGGGGGTCTTTACACCTGCCATAGGGTGACTGCTGCTGTAATTTGGTGCTATATAAATAAAACCTAATCAAACTGAATTGACTATTTCACGAACTGCTATAAGAACATACTGTATAGTCACACTACTCACAATGAAGGCTTAAAAAGTTTTAATTTGAAATCCATATATGACAAACATTGATAAGTGTTAATAATGAAACTTCTAGAAGCAACTTCTAATCACTAAAACAACAGTGTCTTAGGAACAGATAGCCCATGTTCAAAAATAGAAACAGACGGTTTTTTTTGAAATAGCTAAAACCACTACGAGCTAGTGTTTTGGAGCATTCCTGTTTTCTAGACTTTTTTGTCTGGCCTATGTTATCTTAACAGTCATAGGACTATATGGAGGTCACCAGAACTGATACTTACCAAACCTTTCAAAACCAAAATTCTGAAAATGTCAGAATGTTTTGTTTTCGTTTTTTAAGGTAGAGTTGGCAAAAAAATGATACTTGGATGCTAATTGATGCAATTTTATTTTATCAGATGCATCATAAATACGGACAGCTTTGTCTATATGAAGACTTTTGTGAAGTAAATAAAGCTTCTTTTTAAACAACATTCAAATATCAAACAGTTACCACGAACACTAATCTGGCTGGTGCACATGGCAACATGAGCTGTTTAACTATTACTTATTCAAATTAGCTGTCTGATAAGTTATTCTTAATGCATCAGGTAGCTGCTACTAACACGATAACCTTAATGTTGAAGCTGGGCAACAAAACTTATCAGTCTATAAGTCTGTACCATTGTTAGAGATTTTTAATTTAACAGGAAAACACAATTATCTGTGGAAGCCCGTTTCCGCCACTAAAAGAAAAAGCATCTATAACTCAAAGTTTTGACGTACTTTCAAAAAAATTTCAACTTATTAACTCGAAATTTCGACGTATTTTCTTGAAAATTCGATTTATTAACTTGAAATTTTGAGAAAAGTAACTTGAAATTTCTAGTTAGCTCTGCCAATCAGTAATGTACGTGGAATGCGCACTCAAAACAGGGTCGCAACAAATTGGCGCTTTCGAGAGTACGTTTGCTGATAGTAACATCATGTGATTCAGCTAATAACACGAGGATTTCATCATTTGTGAAACCACACTGAAAATAATCAGCAATTTGTGCATTCATGACTGGCTGTAATACTGGTAGCTTAGCTGTAGCATTTGTAGCTGAGGGCTTCAGCTTCCGGGTAACTAGGAAATGACGTCATTCACGTAGATTACTGAGCTACTTTTCTCGAAATTTCGACTTAGTCGAAATTTCGAGAAAATGGCTCAAAATTTCGAGTTATGGATACTTTTTTTTCTTTTTTTGTGGCAGAAACGGGCTTCCATAATTATCTGTGTCTAAAAATATGAAAGGTCTCTCTTAGAAGCAACAAGACAGAAACAGTGACAGCCTATCTTACCAATAAGTGATCAGCATTTTAAATATGGTGCCAAGCCACCAGAAGCACAGAAACAGTTGTAGCTGAATACAGTATTATTATTATTATCATTCAAAAATAAATAAATGAGCCTTATAATTTAGTCTTTTTACTTTCATTGAACTGAAACATTATTATTTTCCTGGGTATTGGGCTCAAGTTTGAACTTCTATTATCACGATTACTCTAAATAGACACAGATAAAGGAGTAATAAGAACTCATGAGAACATTCTTTGGTTATAGCAAGCGTACGCTGCAATAGGGCGAGGCTAATATTATTGTAAGGCTAAACACCGTAGGATTTTTTTTTTATATATAGCCAACATCTTGTAAACCTGGTAATTTAGTCCTTTAGCAGTGGTTTTTCTATAGAGCTGTAACACTGTCAGACGTATTCACTATCTTCTTTGAATCAGGACGAGTTTACCCCTTTCAAAAGCTGCAAGTTTTTCTGTTAAAAAGAGAGAGTGACAACAAAGGCTAAGCTGACATTTCAGTCCATGTACTTGCATGCATTTTACCAGAGGCAGGAAGAAAAACTATTCAGTCTTTAGGCTCTCTATCTGTTTTATCTCACAGTTTTAACCTTTATGTCCTTGGTTTGTTCTCTTTAAAAAAAAACAAAAAAAACTTACTTTGCAGTTCATCTCTCCAGAGGTTTTTCCCTAATTTTCTTTATCTTTGCTTCTTCTTTTCCTTTCACTTGTTCCTTCTCGTCATTCTTCCTCACGCCCTTCTATCTCTCCAACACTGTGTGACAGTTCGCCACCAATTTGCGCTCGACTAATCTGACTAGAACACGCTAAACTAATTAACATGGGCTGAAGCGGCCTCACTTATCATTTCACCATATGTACATACATCACACGCCCACCACACACTCACTAAGTCACCACATATACACGCACATGCACGCACAAACACACACATGAAATGAATGAGACTCTCCAGGGAGAATAAGAAATGATGGGTACTACTTCGGAGAGGAAATGGGGAACAAGGCCAGATATAAAAAGGATGGAAAGGAGAGAGAGATATTTGGAACACAGAGGAAAGAGGAGCTATTTCTGCACCACGTTCACCCGAGTCTGCCTCTAGAAGCATTAACATATGGAACATCATGCGCTGCCCGGTTGGGCATAAAATATATACACGCATGAAATTATTCAGTTAACTCTGCCAAAACTGACACACTTTTTTTCCCTCCTGGAGCTAATAAAGCACTTGCATTTCCTCCAGAATTTACTCAGCAAATATACAGTTCCATTTATTTAAAAAATCATATATTTGGGACATATAAACAAAGAAAGCTGAAATGTTTTTGATTAAAATAGTATTTCCTCTGTTTAAATAATTTCCATGTTGGAGGTTGACGTATGCTATGAGATATTGATTGCCGCAGTAGCATGTTTGCTGGGGCTCAATATTAGACGCGTGTTTGTTGGTTATTGATTTGCTGTCATACTGGATTGTTAGCTTTTGCTACAAAATAACAAGAAAGTCATGTGCAGCGTGTTTAAGTGTTTGCTGTAGCAAGGTCATCAGCAGAGATCTGAGAACAGATTATCAGTTCAGTCCACACAGCAGCACCTCTGATATGCACTGATGCGGTGCAGTATATGCTGATGTTCTCATTTCATCTTCATTTTTTACGAGCTCAGTTTGAACTAGCACGGCCTCGTTAATGTACAGATTTACCTCGGCACACATTGCCATTGTCAGGTTCATAACCCGCCTTGCAGCTGCAGCTGCCTATGGGTACCATCCACTCTCCGTCTCCATTACAGTAGAGCTTTATGGGCACGTCTACTTCCTCGGCGTTGGGGATGCAGCTTCCTCTGGCGATGACTAATGAGGTGGACTCTGCTCCGGTCAGCGTCTGCACAAAATAAGAATCATTAAAAAATTCCATTTAAATATCCATCCGATGGCTGTGCCAAGCTCTCGTAAAAATCACCACCGATTTCAATTAGCTCTGTTTCATACCTCTGGGAAGAAAGCAAAGTTCTGCACGATGCTGGGGCATTTCTTGTAGAATACCCTGACGGCCAGAAGCGACATGCAAGCGCCTAAGTCCTGGAAAGCCAAATGGAAACCTCTGCCTTTGGACAGAGGCCCAAAACTTCTCACTTCTGTGTTCACTTTCATCAGCCTGCCCCCAAAATCAACCTGGGAGAAACTCTCATCTGCTGCAATGGTGTCCACCTGACAGAGAGAAAAAGAAGGAAAAAAAGATAAATTTTTAACAAAGGTTTTCTTTATTGATTTAGATTTTCTACCTATCAGGTAAACACGCTAATGCCCAAATGCTATGAAATGCTGTTATTGTATCTTTCCCCCCGATAAACCTCCACAGTGGCCAGGCAAAATTAAACGTCTCTGTGAAATTGCAAATGCATGAGAGCATGAGCATGACATTTAAGTAAAGAGGTGACTTATGAATCTCAACAAGCACAAACACATTCAGTCAATACGGGTTAAATTCTAATAGCGAGTGGAGGTTAAGGCTTCAGGCTACAAAACGATTTGTGAATACTTTTAGCCTTTGTTGCAGTTTTACTTACTTACTGATCGATTTTGGACTGGTTCAATGTTTGGATTTCATTCTTTTGAACTGACATACAAGGAAGGTGTAATTTAACACTTTCTGGAATCTGCTTGGTCTCCAGCTAAGAACCAGCAGTTTTAGTTGATAAGACCACAACGTTCAAGCCCCAAGGTGTTGGGTATGCCGTCTTTGCGTTGTTGCACATAGCAAAATTCCTGTCAGTTTGTTCACTTCCTCAAAACGAAAATGATGTCCAGTGGTCACCATTTTGACACACAAGAGAATTTCCACTTGGATGGGTGCAAGTGGACACAATGGAACTTCCACAGTGAGAAGCTTTCCAGATATGCAAGAGGCAATGATAGGTATACAGTGGGGCAAAAAAGTATTTAGTCAGCCACCGATTGTGCAAGTTCCCCCACTTAAAATGATGACAGAGGTCAGTAATTTGCACCAGAGGTACACTTCAACTGTGAGAGACAGAATGTGAAAAAAAAAATCCATGAATCCACATGGTAGGATTTGTAAAGAATTTATTCGTAAATTAGGGTGGAAAATAAGTATTTGGTCACCTCAAACAAGGAAAATCTCTGGCTCTCACAGACCTGTAACGTCTTCTGTAAGAAGCTTTTCTGTCCCCCACTCGTTACCTGTATGAATGGCACCTGTTTGAACTCATCATCTGTATAAAAGACACCTGTCCACAGCCTCAAACAGTCAGACTCCAAACTCCGCCATGGCCAAGACCAAAGAGCTTTCGAAGGACACCAGGAAAAGTATTGTAGACCTGCACCAGACTGGGAAGAGTGAATCTACAATAGGCAAGCAGCTTGGTGTGAAAAAATCAACTGTGGGAGCAATCATCAGAAAATGGAAGACATACAAGACCACTGATAATCTCCCTCGATCTGGGGCTCCACGCAAGATCTCATCCCGTGGGGTCAAAATGATCATGAGAACGGTGAGCAAAGATCCCAGAACCACACGGGGGGACCTGGTGAATGACCTGCAGAGAGCTGGGACCAAAGTAACAAAGGTCACCATCAGTAACACACTACAACGGCAGGGAATCAAATCCCGCAGTGCCAGACGTGTTCCGCTGCTGAAGCCAGTGCATGTCCAGGCCCGTCTGAAGTTTGCCAGAGAGCACATGGATGATACAGCAGAGGATTGGGAGAATGTCATGTGGTCAGATGAAACCAAAGTAGAACTTTTTGGTATAAACTCAACTCGTCGTGTTTGGAGGGAGAAGAATACTGAGTTGCATCCCAAGAACACCATACCTACTGTGAAGCATGGGGGTGGAAACATCATGCTATGGGGCTGTTTTTCTGCCAAGGGGACAGGACGACTGATCCGTGTTAAGGACAGAATGAATGGGGCCATGTATCGTGAGATTTTGAGCCAAAACCTCCTTCCATCAGTGAGAACTTTGAAGATGAAACGAGGCTGGGTCTTCCAACATGACAATGATCCAAAACACACCGCCCGGGCAACAAAGGAGTGGCTCCGTAAGAAGCATTTGAAAGTCCTGGAGTGGCCTAGCCAGTCTCCAGACCTCAACCCCATAGAAAATCTGTGGCGGGAGTTGAAAGTCCGTGTTGCTCGGCGACAGCCCCAAAACATCACTGCTCTCGAGAAGATCTGCATGGAGGAATGGGCCAAAATACCAGCTACTGTGTGTGCAAACCTGGTAAAGACCTATAGTAAACGTTTGACCTCTGTTATTGCCAACAAAGGTTATGTTACAAAGTATTGAGTTGTATTTTTGTTATTGACCAAATACTTATTATCCACCCTGATTTACGAATAAATTCTTTACAAATCCTACCATGTGGATTCATGGATTTTTTTTTCACATTCTGTCTCTCACAGTTGAAGTGTACCTCTGGTGCAAATTACTGACCTCTGTCATCATTTTAGGTGGGGGAACTTGCACAATCGGTGGCTGACTAAATACTTTTTTGCCCCACTGTATAGGGTTTTTGTTGCTTTTTAAAAATCTGTAAATAACACTATATCTTTACTCCCTCTCCCCTCTTTTTACCTAAAGTGTTTACCTTTAGGAAGGGTGCGTTGGCCCAGTACTCCACCCCTTTGATGCCGTCTGAAACAGTCCTGTCGGTCTCTAGGTAGTAGAGGTTGAACGTCTCTTTGCAGGAGCCCAGGACACTCGGTATGGAGGCACAGTCGCGCACAGTGAAGCGGATCTCCACGTAGATGCGTTGCGCCGCGCGCCGGTCGATGTAAGTGGTGAGGAGCCAGTTGTTCTGGCTGGGCTCAAACACGTTACACACCTGGTACGTCCTGATGGTGTTCAGGTTCTCATCGTAACCGCTCACCTCCTCCCACTGGGCGATGTGTGCGTGTGAGAAGAAGGGCCAAGTAGTAGGAGAGGGGAGGAAGCAGAGGGAGAGGGGAGAGGAGAGGCCAAAATGATGAATGGGTTTACCAAAACCTGACACAAATTAAACTTTATCCCTCCCTCCCATTTTGTCTCCTTCTCTTTTTTTCTCCTCTACCTTGTTCTGTGCTACATGGGTAAACCATTCATCACAATTAGAGTCACTCACCTCAAACGCACACAGCAGACCACTGTGACCGGCCAGTCGCCAAGCCAGAATTTAAACAGCCAAGGAGCTCAATTTAGATGGAAAAACCCATTCTATTCTATTCTATTCTATTCTATTCTATTCTATTCTATTCGGCTGCTGCGGACTCCCATGTGATGCACCTCACTGATCTTTTGGAATGCATTCTATTTACATCAGTAGTGGTTAATTGGTGTCACCTTGCTACTGTAATTAGGAATTTGACAGACTCATTACTGGACCACTGTAAAGTGTACTCAAACAGTTTTTTCCCAAGGGCGCACGGACACACACACACACACACACACACACACACACACACACACACACACACACACACAGAGTACACCTTTGCACATTGTTCTTACTCCATTGGCAGGGAACGATATCCAGCCAAGCTCAGCTGTCGCCGTCCTTGTATCCATCACTGTCTCTGTCAGACAAAAAGAGACAGAGAGAGAGAGAAAGAGCTGAAAAGAGGAGGCTGCACCAGAAGGACAGGTATGGATTTAATTAATAGTCAGTTCAGATGACAACTTTCAGCACTGCTTTGTGATATGTACCATTCATATTCATATTCATAAAGCCCTACTTCTGACCATTTCTGCAATGCTCTGTCTGTTCTGTGCACCTGTGATAAAGAGATAAAGAGGCGCAAAAAACAACAACAACAAAAAACAAACGACCCCTGGGTATGTTAATCTAGTTTGAACACAAGCCACAATGACAGGACATAATGATGAAGGTAATCCGGTTAATCCAGGTTTTATTCGAACCTCTGCGTAACAGAAAACAGTTATGTTCAAAGCAGATAGCCTGCCTAATCACATTAGGCAGTGCCAAGGAAGAACACACCCTCATTACTCAGTGTTCATTATGTACACAAATGACTTTATCCCATATTGCATTATTTAGCTTTGACAGTATGTGGAAATGTAATTCTATCATGGAAAAGGCAGCATATCTAATATTTCACATTTATGATTACAACGACAGTCGCTGTCTGAAGCTTTATTAAGTCACGAATGACAGAAGAAAGATTTGATTGATGTAGCAGCTGGATAACATATAATATAACTGTCACTGAAAATGAAACCATTCCCAAGTCCCGAATGGGAAATTGGACTTTTGTGTTTTCTTTGATTTTCTAGTTGTAGATTGAAATTCAGAGTTAACCACTGAATTAGGCAAATGCACCAGAACTAGAACTGTTAGTAGAATATAATTAAGGACACAATGAAGTTAGCAGATATATTCAACTCAATTCACTTGTATTTGTAAGGCACCAAATCACAACAACCGTCACCTCAATACAAATAAACCCCCAAAATCAGATGACACCCTATGAGCAAGCACTCGGTGACAGTGGGAAGGAAAAAAATCCCTTTTAACAGGAAGTAACCTACAGCAGAACAAGGCTCAGGGAGGGGTAACCATCTGCTGCAACTAGTTGGATGTGATGGGAGGAATCAGGACTAAAGACACACTATGAGAAAGAACCAGAGATTAATAATAACTAATGATTAAATACAGAGTGGTGTGTACAGAGGTAGAAAGTATAAAAAGAAGTAATTGAAGAAGAAACATTCAGTGGAACATGGGAACCCAAAGCAGCCTAGGCCTATTTCAGCATGATGACTAAGGGAGGGATCTGGGTCACCAGATCAAGCCCTAACTATAAGCTTTATTAAAAAGGAATGTTTTAAACCGAATCTTAATCCTGAATCCAAACTGAAAGCTGTTTCCACAGGAGAGGCCCTGAAAGCCAAAGGCTCTGCCTCCCATTCTACTTGTAAATACTCTAGAAAACAAGTAATCCAGCAGCCCATGACAAAAGTGCTCTACTGGTGAGATGTGACATTACAAGGTCTTTAAGATAAGATGGGGCCTGACTATTCAAGAAAATAAAAGAAAACAAAATTTTAAAATATAACCAGAAAGACTTGTCATTGAAAGAATCCTGAGGGGGAAATCTTTGGGTAACACCAAACACATAACCCAGCACTAGTGTAAAACAAAATCTGCTGGTCCTCTTTATAAGAGCAAACATGTCCAGTTGTGTTCTTGCTCTGACGCAACTACATGCTTGGCAGAAAAAATAATGGCCTGACAGAAGAGCCCAGAGCTGTTGCCAAGATGGAAAAGTGGCAAGACTTGCCTCGAAGGATTTTGCATTTGAAAACCTTAAAATCTAATAAATAATAATAATAATAATAATATTTTTTAGAAAGGCAGATTTGTAAGAGCTTTTTTTGAATGAGAGGCAAAAAAATATTCATCAACAGCATCAGAAGATATCCAGGAAGCCATGGAAGCTATTTATTTTGACTTTTGTGGGTGTGCTATGCAGTCATTAAGAGCATTGGTGTAAATCAATAAGCAGGACTTCTTTCTGCTTCTCTCTGACAATACCACACTTTCATATGACTTTTGCATCCCTGTAACCATGTTCTTTGATTCACCAGTGATTTAATTTCCTGCTAAAAAAAAGAAAATGCAAAGAAACCCGCTCGCGCGCGCGCGCACACACACACACACACACACACACACACACACACACACACACACACACACACTGTTGTATGCATATCTGGTGATTTTATGCGCATTTTTTAAAACTGTAATTCCTTTTCAGAAATAAATGATTGCATCAATTTAACATGTTGCTGCCTCAAATTGGCAGTTAGCATATATTAAAGAATAATTGCATACAGGTGTAATAAGTCAGCAGCGGCAACAGCAATCAAATAAACGACTTCATTAGGCGAATGTATGGAAGTAGCGTTCAGTTGATCTGGATGTTACTAATGACTTCATGCGTCCCACTGAAACTACACCATCAGCTCTAACCTCCATTTTTTTTCCTGGCACGCCGATTAAATCACTGCTGGGTGACACACCGACACAGTAACACACTTCACAACGCTGACCGTACCTTCTCACATTGCAACAAAGAAACCCAAGAATTACAGCGCGAGAGTCGCCGTAAGCAAAGCTACACGACAGCAAAGCCCAGATGGCAACGCTCGCTGTTAAACAGGTCATAATACGTCTTCATGCTATAGATCCCACTGTGTTAATGGTGAAAAATGGCTATGTGAGCAGCTCTAAGAATCAGTTTTATGTATTGCCCTGTCGCATGAATGCAAAGCCTGGCGAGCTGTGAAATTGGAGAATGACAGATATATTTCATTAAATATTTAGCATGTCAACAAATAATGTTACTGCAATACTGTAAATAGAAAGCAACATAAAGAACGAAGGAAAAATAGTATTTAAAATAAAGGATCTTAAAGCTGATGACAAACTGACCCTCGTGTAAAGTCTGCAGCAAACCAGTGTAATGGAAAGCATGCCTGAAATTTTTATGCCACTCCACTTTCCTGGTAACTAACGCGTGTTACAGGAAATATAGTTGACCATGACCGCAGCAAACTGGGGGGTAGACTTATTCAAATCATTAAAGGTGCTCCGTGTTGCTCTCAGAGGAAGTGGAACAAGAGAAACCGCCGAGCCCCACCCCGCCATTATATAGGTAAGTTGGGTTCCTTCTTATCTCCTGTGTCACTCGTGGCATGAACTCAGCCACTGCATGCAAAAATGAACGTTGACACGGTGCGAGCGGACACGCCGAGACGCACGAGCCAACATAAGCTAGCTGACATGCTGACAAGGCCGACCCCAACACCGAGCCCCTTGTAATAAAACACGGTGAGAAGATTCAGCGACATCACACCATGAGGCGGCCGCAGGCAAACAACCCCCCCTTGATTCTTGACACGCTCTCTTCCTCTTGCACTCTTTCATACTGTCACCCTGCCTCTCATTATCTGCTCTCCTCCTCCTCACACTTTCCGCACCTTCATCCTCTCCTGCATTCTAGCTCTCCATCTTTCATCCCTCCACTACTCCACTCTTTTTGTTGTTTTTTTATGTTTTGCGAGCGAGCTAGCCTAATTAAAGCAGAACCCCCTTTTTCAGCTCTCTCCCTTGGGAGAGAAGGTCGTTTTGGGAAATGAAACGCTTGTCACGCGAAAAATGTAGCCGACTATCAAATTCTTGGACCAAAGCTCATTTAAACGACGACAAGTGTCACTGTCTAATTTGTAGCTTCGGTGCGTTTAGTGGCACGCTGTCAACAAAGATTTTCAAAGAGTGATCTACAGCAGTTTATTTCTACCATGCATATTTTTACCTGCAAGAAACTTTGAAGTTTAGGTGGGAAAAAAACTGAAAAGAAGAAAAAAAAAGACACAATGAGACAAATCCACAATAATGACAGAAGAGATGTTGGAACGGCTCATGCAGCCTTACCTTCCAGCAAAGTCTTGCAACAAGGGACCTTATTCAAGGCTTTGCTTTAAGAATTGAATACGGTGGCACTGCATTGGCACCACACTTACCACCAACCTGCTTTAAAGGAAGGTTTTAGTGGCACACTCACAGGAAAGGTTAGCATTCTACCCACAGACTTCATTGGCAAATGCATTTATTGAAAAATTGATTGTACTTTTGCACCCAGAAACACCTGTGGGTCCCTGCAATTCATCATTTTATGCCATTTTGTCTTGCTCACTGCAAAATGATTACAAAGCAGTGCTTGAAGATAAGCATGCATGTAAATATAGAGCGAATCACTTTAGATTGGTGCAACATTCAAATTAAATCTCGACAGTTCATCCCATGATGACTTGTTTTGTCCGTCAACAGTCGAAAAACCAAAACATATTTAACATCCTGTTAAGTCTGACAAGGAACAGCAAGGAAGCTATAATTATGTGGCCTCTATTAACTATCAAATACCACAATATTTGCCTATTAAACTTCTTTCAACAGACCGATCAATACTTCACTAATCATTCATATATTTGCACAAAACCACTTAATAAACTGCAGTGCATTAGCAAACATGCTTTGCGAATTCCCAGTTTCAATGAGAAAAGAAGTCTAATCAGAACAAAACGAGACATGTGTTTGATGGTCTATGCTGGGCTTATTAGAGAATCTCCTCATCAGTCTAATTAACAGCACACACCTCTCTGCACATAATAGGGTATACTCGCCGAACAGCCTAATTACTTTTGACATATTGGAGGTTGTGATCGCAGTGTGCCTTCCTCCCCCGCAGTGGTGCAGCTCTTCAACCAGCCCTGTACACCGCTGAACGAAAGCAAAAGCCATTTTACAGCAGAGGAAACAGCAGGTAAATCTGTGCGATATAGTAGCAGTCAAAGAGGTTGTTAAATCCTTGTTGTGGCCCACGAGGGAGAAGTTAAAAGTATTTTCATCACAGGCCCCCGGATTAGAAGTAATTTCCCTGTTTTGCAACCTTTTCTTTCCCTCTCTTTCTTTATGTGTGCGTACCAGTGGTCAAATGGGAAGTGTGGTTAGTTCATCTTCTGCTAATTGGCATAGTGTGTCCTACTGCCCAAAGACTGCAGTTAGTCCCGATTCACATGGCAGTGTGCGCACATATATGTGGCACCTCCCTATAGCACTGATGGCACACATGTCTCAACTTCAAAGGGCAGTTTTGAGAGTTGGTAATTGTTTTGGTAAGGGGCCAAGGGGGTTGTATCGATGTGTTTACCTCACTAGGGTCTAGATTTACAAGACTGCATGTAAGAGGTGGAGATCCTTGAAATTTAGGCAGCTGCCCCAGTTACATATGTATTTCTGGGAGCTCCTTTCTTAAAGCCCAAAATAGGGAGGGGACTATTTAAATCAAGCGCACAAACTAATTTACTAACATTCACGTCACACAATTTAATATCAACTGCGCTGATATTTAATGCCAAAAAAGAGGATGTTTTTTTGCGCTTGATTTTGAAATGAATGGACTGCACCAGGCAACTTCTGTAAATTGCACATGAAACCAACCATACCTTTGAGCGCCATTTGGGGACTGGGCTCACACACCATCAGCACAGCTGCCCAATCACGTTGTTCTGATTTCGTGGACTTGCAAATCAAAGTCTCCTTAAAGACTGCTGTGGTCGTACCGGATGAATGACTCAGATGGTATAAAAGATGGAGGTAGCTACAATGACGTCAGCCATGTGAAGTCCAGTTATGAAACCTCAAGAGTACCATCTCAGTGAAGTGCAGCGCTTTCTGTGAAACTAACAACTTACTGTCACAAGTTGTTAGCTTATGAGCATACCCTGAATAATCCTCCTTTCTGAAATGCAGAACGACCCAAATGTTTGACAAAACTCATCAACAAAAGTGTTTTGTCTGAGGCAAACTACAGGCAGACATAATGAAGTCAGACATAATGTGCATCTATGATGGCTTCATTTGTATATTATTCTGTACCATCAATGGGTCAAAGACAGGATTTTAGCCATACGACAGGTTTTTATTCTGTGCTGAATAATAAATGTAGAATTATTCTTGTAGATTTATATTTTGGACTTAGTAGAGGGTTTTTTTCTCAGTTGTTCTTTGGATTAGATCAGTGGTCCCCAACTTCCGGGCCACGGACCGGTACCAGTCCATGATTCGTTTGGTACTGGATCGCGAGAGTTGAGGCTCGGGTGTGAAATTTATGGTTTTCAGTGTTTTTATTGGTTTTTATCATTTTTATCGTTAACTCAGTTTCCCTGGGTTTTTTCCCATGTGTTATGAATAAATCTTCTTTTTTTTGTTACTGGCACTTGTTTTATTTTGTTGTATTTATCCGTGACACCTTAAAGGCCGGTCCGTGAAAATATTATCAGACATTAACTGGTCCGTCGCGCAAAAAAGGGTTGGGGACTGCTGGTTTAGACAAAAAAAATAAATCTGTTCTTTTATGGAAAACCCATAAGTTAAATCTATACAAGAAATAGAATAGGTCAGTCAAAAGGATATTTGTCTGTCTGCATCCACAAGGTGTAACCTATGAAATAAAAACAAATATTAACATTAGACCAAAGAAACTTTAGAATCTAAATTGAAGTATTAATGAAGACCAGGATGGGCACTGGAAGGCTTAACAGGAATGTTTTTTTAGTTTTAAAACACTAATGATTTAAAAAAAAAAAAAAAATCAACCAGGAAGCTATTATGTCATAAAAACAGCTCCACTGACAGTCCTGGGGACAAACATGGTGATACCAGGTTCTAAGAGTCCTCACAAAGACACACAAGTGTGTTCCTATGTGTATCTCAAAGAAAGCCAGAAGGTACAGCTGGGTGTGTCATACTCACAGTTAAGGAAGCACAGCAAAATAACACGCTGACGCGCACACACGACTAACGCACGCTAAAAGCCCTCCTGGGGAGGAAGACGTCATACTGCCTGGAGAGATGGACCGATCAGGCGTTCAAGTGAAACGACACAGTGTCACAGAAGGACAACTCAGTCGGTATAGCACACTTTGAGAAGATGATGTGCACTAACTCAAATATAAATAGATATATAGGCATATGTGAGCACTCAAAAGTACACAGCCTGCGCAGGAGTCACGCAGAGCAGCTTTTCTTTTGCTTTAATTGAACCTCATATGCCCCCAAAATCAATTACAAAGACAATTATAAGACAGTGAACAGTGCTCTGAAAATCTGAAAAACTCCACACACAAAACCAGGGCAAACATTTGCCTCTCCACAGGAAATGTTATAATTAAATTTAAGCACTCAATGAACAGCTAAACAAAAAGCCAGGCTCGACTCATAACAACAACAAAAAAAAAGAAAGAAAGAACAAAACTAAGTACATTTTAGTGTTATCAAGATTTAGCCCCTGCCAAACACAATTTTCTCTATTAAGCCCACAGGAGCTTATTATTATACTCTGGTGTATAAAAACTGCTCTTATCTGCATGGAGTCCCCTTGAGCTAAACTCACTTCGCAGTGAGTGTACACAGCCTGCAAAGTCTCACCCAATAATCCCCACATTCGACACATTCAACATCGCTCTGAAGCACTGCCTAATGGGCTGACCTTGTTGTCTTAAAAGAGTCTGCTCAGCAGCTCAAAAGCACAATCTATCAGCAAAAACAGGCAGAACGGTGCAACAACAGTAGGGCTACACGAGGAGACGCAGATGTGGGAGACAAAATTGAAATGCTGCAACAACAGCATAACGCCGTCATGTCACGTGGATATTGTTTCAGATGCAGTTTTAAGAGATACTAACTGGTTAGATGAGCACTGAGCACTCCATAAGATCAAACCTAAGCCATGATTTTCGAGTCACAGGTAAGAAAATGTACAATTTGTATTTATTTGTGTTCACAGTCACATGTGGCACAGCAGTGTTTTCATTTTTTGAGCATACATCCCGCAGGCTGGCATTATGCTAGTGATGAATACCAACCTAATGGCCATTAGCTGAACTTTTATGCTTATTAAGATGTTATTCATATTATAAATCTATTTAAAAATATCTGAATATTTGTATCCAGCCGAGCATCTCTCTTTGTGCGTAATGAATTCACTTCAAAACCTGAGACGACAGACCTCATGACTTCCTTGGCTCACTTCCCCATTTCCTTTAGTGACACTTTATTACTGAAGGTGTGTTTGTGTCAAGAGCTGCCTCGATGATAAAATATCACCGTGTCAAAGTTCCGCTCGAGGTTGCTGGATTCCTCTTTATGGATTTTAGCTTTTGCTCTCCAGTTTCTTAGTTGCTAAATTAGGTGCTTCACCCCTTAGAGTATTTTTGGTGTCTGCTACTGTCAGCTCCGCGCTTATTTATGCACACCGAAACCTCCTTTCAAAGGAAGGTAATTGAAGAACCTACATTCCTCTTCATAAAAGTAATTTATTGCACAAAGATTCTGAGCAGGTGAACAATGTGCAATATATTTGAAGAGAAAGTCATTAACCTAAAGTGAGGAAAGCGTCACAGAGCAGAGTGTTGAGAGTTTCCTGCGTCTACTTAATGTTTTATTGTAAAGCATTGGCCGGATGTTGCTGACCTGGTCTGTTATAATGTTTTGAAGTGCACCTGCTGCTCATTTATTATAAATAAGGATTATCTGTGATCTGCTATTAAAGAGAAAAAAACCCAAATCCTTTCTCACGTGTAACACCTTAGCTTTGAGGTTTTATGTCTCAATAATAAAAACAATCAGTATCAGATATTTTTTTAGGACAAGTAATGTTAGCGAGCTTTGATCGCATGTTTCCAGCAGTGACACTGGAAAAAGGACAGGCTTGCAATTTACTACCAACCTCAATGAAATCTACTGGTCACTTCTCTTTCCACTAGCTTCTATTTTAAATGCCTACTTTAAAGCAAAAATAAAAACTGATCTCTTTAGCTAATTCTCTCATTTTTGATTGGTGTCAAAAATGGGCTATGTGGACAGGATTTTATTTTTTAAATAACTCATCATTTACACTTTGTTATTGCTTAAAATGATGTATTATTAGAGGCGTGGGTGCTTTGAGTGACAGATTTGTGCCCACTGTGGTTCTGGCTTTCTGCTACGTGTCACCTCAGCTAATTCATAATACTATGCAATACGTTAACTCTTATGGAGGGATAAAACTTGAGGTCGTACCCAAATATTGATTTTGAATCTCATTAAGATATGAGACTTAGATATTTTGGGAAACTTGCATAAATTTACCCGCATAGTGAAACAATGAGTTAGTAGCATTAGGTGAAGCTACATTAGCCAATTTAGCTAATGCTACACTAGCTATGGGATAAGGCAGTAGCTATGCAATTATTAAGCTGGGAGGTGCTTATGGCATTAGTAGGGTTAACATCGTTGCTATTCACTTTGCTATTCACTTGAACCGGCAACCTTCCGTTGCCGGTATAATACAGACTTATAATTTGCACCGATTTTTTTCCGAAATTCTATACACGAAAAGTGAGCGCGAGAGCCCTCGGTGCACCTGCTCGCTGCTGAAGTCAAAGTAAACTTTATTGTCATCTCCGCTACAGTCCAGTAAAGGCGAGGCTCCAGTTACAGCAGTGCAAGTAAACAAACAATATATATAAGAAGAGTAAGAAAATAAATATACACTTTAGGACTAATATAAAGGGATCAATAACAATTTAAAATTTACAGTTTGATGATTTAAAGTCTCAATTAAATCAAATAATACATTATGTTACAGATTTTAATATTTAGTAGTCATTGTCAATTGCTGATTTGCCCTGTTCCCATTGTATGACGAATTATGATGGCTGTTTGGTAGCCGTTTGCATACTATGCATACTCTCTCTCTCTTCATATGTGTGTGTGTGTGTGTGTGCAACAGCTTTATGTTAATGTACAATCCTTAATATGTTTTGTCTGTGTGTGTGTGTGTGTGTGTGTGTGTGGGGGGGGGGGGGGGGGGGGGGAGTGTTCGCCCAGGGCGCCAAACAGGCTAGGACCGCCACTGGCTACAATGTAGCTTGCCATCACCACTGTATAAATGGGTGAATGACTGAATGTAGTGTAAAGCGCTTTGGGGTCCTTGGAGACTAAGTAAAGCGCTATACAAATACAGGCCATTTTACCTTTTACAGTATAATGCTACACATAGTTGTCATACTGTAGCATGGTTTTAAATAAAGAGGTTGTTGACCTTCAATAAACCTCGTCTTTATCTTCCCCTCACCATAGAAAGGACACGTTGTACCAGCTGGCTACAAGATGCTTCACTTGCGAGTTGATGAAAAGCATAGTTAAACTAGCTAAAGCCATATTAAAATTTATGTTGCTATGTGGACAGAAATACATTTGAAAGCAGTAACTGCTCCTCCAAGTGGCTGGAAATCCAACAGCAGCTACAGAGAACAGAAGACTGCTCAACCACAGGTAGTGAACCAGTAATCTGATAATAAAAGAAAAGCAGAGAGAAATACAAGGTGGACATTTTGAGGCCAAGTGAGTCCACAAAGCCTCACAGGAGCAGATATTTGGGATTAGATGTGTGCACAAGTGTAACCAATGCTTCGGTGGTATCAGGCTGCTTTTTTTCTCCTGTTGTTTCATTTCTCTTGCTGACACGTTGTTGTCGTGAATGGAAGCTGTGTTAAAAGGAACAACGGAGCTGACGCACATGAAAACACACACACACGCACGTAGTCAATCTCAGTCTCAGACTTTGGTCTTCGTGTCTTCCTCTCGCTTTTCCCTTTACGTCTCTTCCTCACCCTTTGATTTCACCTCTCCTCTCTTTTCCCACTCACATTGTCAACAGCCTTGACCTAGAAAATTTGTGGTGTCATGATTTCACTTGATGAAAGAGAGCACGTTCGTCACTGCTGCAAAACTACAGCATTATCACTGTCTAAGAGAAACCTTCAGTCGCAGCCTTGTAGAAGCTGAAAAAAGGCCCCTAAATCCCCCTTTATACTTGCATATTTTGACAACTTACAGCTCTGACCGTGATGCTGCCACAAAGAGTTGGGAAATGCTGCCGCCACCACTTCTGTAATGTTGGATTTCTTTAGTTTGATGGCTTGTCACTGAGACATATTATATGTTGGATAATTCAATACAACACAGTCAAACGGGGCCCTTTAAAACGCAGAAAATTTATTGTGCTTCACCAAAACATGATGGCTTGTCAAAGCAGAGGAATGGCACTATAAATATAAGTGCAACATATTGAGTTTTTAGACACCGGGCTCTGCTAGTCACTGTAAAATAAATAAATAAATAACTTATTGTCTTTAGAAAATAGGAATGGCACAACAGTACAAAGACATACTGGGGTATTATTTTTAGAACTGAGCCCCAATGATGGCTGTCTTTCTCTCTTTCTCTGGAAGAAACTTAGCATGAAACTGCCACCGCCACAAAAAGAGCCGCGCGCACGCAAATGAGCACGCTCGCTCGCTCAGAGGCACAAGCGCCGTGTGAAGCATCCAGTCTGTCACTGTGGCAGACTCCTTTGTGCCTTTGTGACTAACACAAGGGGAGCAGGCCTCTTGCTGACACACTGCGATTTTAAGGAGAGCGAGTGTGGATGCCACATCATGGATCGCTGTTTGGTGCATTGATGGGATGGATAATTCAGAGGGCTACACGAGGGGGCTCAAGTGAGGATAATATATTACAAATTAAAGGTTATATATTCACCGTGGGACATATGGTGAACAGGCAGCGCTTCAGAAGGATGATTGTGTCTACACTTTGTTAGCGTGTATGATTGCTGGTTGTTGAAGACTTAACGGAATATTTTAAATCTTTATGAATTATGTATGAAGCTAGAAAAAAGGAGACTGTTAGAGGCATTTCATGAAAGTATAGATTGTACATAAAGGGCAGAGGTAGTCATTGTGAACTCCAGTTCTGAAGGCTCAGTTTATGGCTGTTACCACCTTGGTTTGTCCAGACAGAAGAGCCCATTTTTGGAGAGTGGAGTGCTAAATTTCCAGCCAATAGGAGCTAGCTTTGTCAGCAAGGGGCTGTACACCCAGTACCAGACTGACTAAATGGGGCAAAGTAGCAAGTGAGCATAAGTCCAAAATAGGTGATCTAACAGGTGTTAGTTTTACAAAGGTTTCACTGTTTTTTAAACACAGTTCAGTTTAATACGAAGCACAAAAACTTTTTAAATCACTTAGCAGTAAAGTCCATCAAAATCGTCTCCTTCCTATATTTTTTGAGTTCCCACATTTTATCGCGCAATTTTCTCACTGAGTTTAAATATACTAACAGCAGTTTTCGGGGGGGGGGGGGGGGGGGGGGGTTAACACCTAAACCCAGTTTGCAGTTGCCCAATCTGGCCCCTAAAAACTCTTTTTAACCAAACAGCAAGCCATATAATCCGGTCTTTAAGTCTGACGTCATTAGCCGTGTCTGAGCCCAAACTACACTGCAGGTCCCAAAGTCAAACGATCACGGTGGCATTACTGAAAGTTGAAAAACTTTCCAAATTCTTTCATCTTTAATAAAATGATCAGTCTTGCTGCTCTACCAAAAAAAATTAAGACATACAGCTCTGCTATCACTTCTGACATAAATGAAGACAGAAAACTAAACAGCAGTGACGTTTGTAGGGTTACTGAAGTTGGACTACCTGGTATATAATGATGTGCTACACGATCACTAGCGACACAGCTATGTTAGTATAAACAGTAACAGTAAAGCTGGAGGACGAACACTAAAAAAATTTTTCCACTCAATAAAAGTTAATGTGAGGGTTCCCGATGGTTAGGGACAAATGCAATCGCTTGGCAGGATGTAAACGGACCAAACCTCAGTGAGGAGAACAACTGAGGTAATCCATCCACAATACGAGGTTAGTCATTAATATACTGCTGCATGGGCTGGGCTGTAGTTACATCATAAGTTTTTAAAAACTGAGCTTTAAAATGAATAGTGGTAATAAAAACCAAGAGAGTCCGACAGTGATCACTGACTGTTTTTAGGGGCTTGTTGAGATTAAATAGAACAAGATACAAAGCATTAAAACATGTCTTATCAAACACAGAGTAGTTTGGGCCCGGAAGCAGGATTCATCACGTCATCACTGAAAGACTGGATAGGCTAGGTGCAAAAATACGCCATAAAAGACAGTTGAGAGACAGCCTCAAGTGGTCATGTAAGGAACTGTAGTTTCAGCAGTTTTTAAACTTCCAGATAAAACTTTAAATAAGTGACAAATATGTTCATTTATGTGAGTTTTTTTTCTTTCAGTTTTAATGTTGTTTTGCTTCTACACAGTATGAGCTGTTGATTTTATTCTTTATTTTATTGTTTTAATCATGTTTAATTCCTGCAATTCCTCCACCATAATCCCTGTCCCCAAGAAACCTAGGATCACTGGACTAAATGACTACAGACCCGTGGCTCTGACATCTGTGGTCATGAAGTCTTTTGAGCGCCTAGTTCTCTCCCATCTCAGGACCCTCACGGCCCCCCTCCTGGACCCCCTGCAGTTTGCATATAGAGCCAACAGGTCTGTAGACGACGCCATCAACATGGCTCTACATTTCATCCTGCAGCATCTGGACTCCCCAGGAACCTACGCCAGGATCCTGTTTGTGGACTTCAGCTCTGCCTTCAACACCATCCTTCCAGACCATCTCCGAGACAAGCTTTCCCAGATGAATGTGCCTGATCCCATCTGCCGGTGGATCACTGACTTACTGACGGACAGGAAGCAGCATGTGAGGCTGGGAAAGAATGTCTCGGACTCCCGGACCATCAGCACCGGCTCCCCTCAGGGCTGTGTTCTTTCTCCTCTGCTCTTCTCCCTGTACACCAACTGCTGCACCTCCACCCACCAGTCTGTCAAGCTAATCAAGTTTGCAGATGACACCACCGTTATTGGACTCATCTCGGACGGGGACGAGTCTGCCTACAGGAAGGAGGTTGAATGTCTGGTGTCCTGGTGCAGCCACAACAACCTGGTGCTGAATGCCCAGAAGACAGTGGAGATTATTGTGGACTTCAGGAAGCACACAGCCCCACTCCCCCCCATCATCCTGACTGACACCCCCATCACCTCTGTGGACTCATTCCGCTTCCTGGGTACCACCATCACCCAGGACCTGAAGTGGGAGCCCACCATCACCTCCGTCATCAAGAAAGCCCAGCAGAGGATGTACTTCCTGAGGCAGCTGAAGAAATTCAACCTGCCAACACGGACGATGATGCAATTCTACACTGCAATCATCGAGTCCATCCTCACCTCCTCCATCACCGTGTGGTACGCTGGAGCCACTATCAGGGACAAACAGAGACTGCAGCGTGTTGTGCACTCTGCTGAGAAGGTGATTGGCTGCAGACTCCCATCTTTGCAGGACCTGTACACCTCCAGGACATTGCGGCGTGCAGCTCGGATCTCAGCTGACCCTTCTCACCCTGGACACAGTCTGTTTGACCTGCTCCCCTCAGGCAGGAGGCTCCGGTCCATTCGCACCAGAACCTCTCGCCATAAGAACAGTTTCTTCCCCTCTGCTGTTGGACACATGAACAATAACCATATGACTGTACCCGCCACTAACACATGACCCTACGCTGTGTTTACTGCATCATTCCATGTTTGGCACTGATCACCACCTGCACTCATGTATATATCTTTCAACGTAGCACTCTTAATTCTTATTCTCATGTATATATCTCATGTATATCTCATGCACATATCTTCCCACGTAGCACTTTTAATTCTTATCCCTACTTTTATTTTTTTCCATGTCTATTTAAGTGCTATTTATGACACTATGTTTGCACTGAAGCACCGCAGCAATTTCCTAATGTTGTAAACCTGCTCAACATTTGTTAATAAACCCCATTCTGATTCTGATTCTGATTCTGATTCTGAATTGTCTTTGATGCTTTTATTTTGTCTTAGAATTCTATTTATGTTACTGTAATGCATATTTATTCCTGAGTTTAGCACGCTGGTCAGTGGTTGGTGTTGGCTTGGCTTCATTTGTACTGAGTGTGCACTACAAAACCAAGATGTACCAATCTAGGGGTAAAAGTGACAGGTCCGGAGTCTATCTGGAGTGGTAAAGGACAGGAGCTGGATTTCTTGAAAGCCACGCACTCACATTAAATCCTATATGTTAGGTTAACTCGAGAATCCTCAGTTTTTCAACCAAAGCATGCAGATGAAAACGATGCAGGAACAAGAAGAACGTGCAAACTCCACGCAGAAAGGCTCCAGCTGACAAGTGGTTTTAAACAGAGAGGCATCTTGCTGTGAGGTGATATCAATGAACAAGTTCAGCAGTGCAATTAATATTCATTTATTTAGAGAATCAGTTTCTCCTTCTTAGCCTACTGTTTCATTTTAATGAGTAATACGGTCTTTTATATGCCTGACGTTCAAACCTAAGCCCCTGAGATAAAAACTTTAGAGAGAATTTTAGTCTCTCATAAAAATCTTGCTCATCCATAATGCATACAAGAGCCTAGGCTTCCTGGTATAAATGCACTTCTGCAAGCCCAGACACTGTACATGATCAGGGTTATTTTTTCAAAGCTGACAAATCTTCTCCGGAGCCACAAAACACACAATGCTACTGTTCACGGGCTGGTTAACAAAATTATAAAGAAATAACAAAATGAGAGTCTCCCTTTCAGAAAATAACACAATAAAGCTATTAGCATATTCTATTTGTATTATTTTGATTTAATAAGGAAAAAAAAGCACTGTCACTAAACCTGGAACCATAATTCAAATAGCTGTCAGAAAATCGATTAGCAACCATTACGATAATTGATTCATGCAAATGACTTATGATGCAAAATGTGAGGTGTCTAGCAGCAATAAGAAATCAGGTAGCTTTGAAAAGTTCACCTTGTGCTTCGTGGTAGTGTGACATATCTTTTAAAGGGAATTTTAAGACCCGTTTATTAGAAATCAAATCAGCACGTCCAAAAATAATACAAGCTGGCAGACTGTATGAAAAATATGTTAGCACTATCCAATCTTCAGCTAAAGGAAATGCTTTTACATCGCTAATCCAAACTCTAAATCATCTAACGTACTTCAAGTAAGCTCATATTTAAGTTTAGTTTGAGTCTCAGTGTAATGTAAATGTGTCAGCTACATCAACAGTTACAAAAGCTCACAAACTCCCCAAAACTACGTGACAAACTCCAGCAGGGCTTTGAGAGTACCGAGAGGGTTCCAAGGTTTTTCAATGTGTGTCTTTGCGCTGTCAGTCACAAATGAAAGATGAGTGGGACACAAAATCAAACGAGGCAGAATTGCGAGCTACGCTCTGAAGAATTGGCAGTTTCAGACGCCGACGTGTCATCTCCAAGCCCTAACATCAAAGCCCTAATCCCCTCACATTTTTATGAAATCATTCTTAAACAAATGTATGTCTACTTAATATTTTCTTTTGCCTTTTTACATGTCAACTGATAATTTAAAACACACACAGGAATCTGTCAGATGTGACTTGTGACCCAAAGGAACCTGAAAGAAAAGAGCTCTGTGGCTGTGTGGAAACAGGCTGAAAGGAAATAGGCCACTGTGTGAATTGTGTCTGCAGTGCATCTACACTGCGTCGCACACAAGCTCATCTCCTTCAAAGAAGAACGCACCCGCAGCATTACAGCTTCTTAAGTTTACGTAAGTAAGTGCGCTGAGAAGGCAATGTAGAGAGTGACAATATGTACTGAAAAATGCACATAAGCACTATGAAGGCAACAGGCAGCCAAACCGTTCAGCCAAGTCTACAGTCACAGATCTTTGTATGAAGAATCACAGCATTAAATGGATTCTTCAAATAACCTAAAACCAGCCTTAGCCCGATCAGGCATTTTAGAGCTGAATGGTGAAATGTACATAAAAACAAAATGATTTGCAGATCATTAAAACTCCAACACATATTACACATCAAATGCTGAAACTCGGAAATGTTGTTTTTTAGTCAAAAATGTATCATTTTGAATTTGATGCCAGCAGCACATTTTGAAAAGAGGGCATGTTTAACACGGTGTTGCATCAACTACTCATTAAACACAGCACTGGAAATCTGAGGACACCCAACAGCTAAACTGAGTGTTTTCCCTATTTTTCACTCTGTCTTCAGGTTAAGTTTGCAGCTGATTACCAAGTCTGACAGGCTGATAGCTCTGGACAAAAATAGGCCAGTTTAACCAGACTATTACTACAGCTTCATGTTGTTGTAATAAGTGCAGAATGTTGCCTCTTCGGCCACATGTGGCACTCCAATACGTGTAAATATCATTTGTGGCAGGCGCACTGATGTAGCCCAGTGTGATCTCATTGAGTGTTTTGTGAAGTGCGATAACGAGCCCGATAACAAGCATAAATAAACATTTTGATAAATATCGACCACTCAGACCACAGGACATTTTCCCACTTCACCTCGGTCCACCTTTGATAAGCTTGTTCCCGGAGAAGGAAGTGGCATTTCTAAATGAAAGCACTGATGAACTATGTTCGCTCTCTGTTCCTGGTCCAGTACAGTAATAGTTGTCAGCAGGTTTTTGTTTGTTTGTTTGTTTACTTGTTGTTGCCATGTTTTAATGAAAATTGGTTGTGAATATTTCATGTTCAAATAGACTGCATTCTGTCTTTTTTTATATGGAGTCCAGACTTTTTACAATTGTATATACAAGACAAAACGAAACACATTTGAGGACGTCAGTCTGAAAGAAGATAACTGCAGAGCTGTTATGGAAGAAAACAAACTGACCAAAGATTACTCAGTGGATTAACAATAGTACGCCTACTGCTTCGTGGAAAATGTTTATTTCTAGTCAGGTGAACAACAAGTTCTCGAGCCTTCTCTAGTCTAGTCTATAAATGGAAGACACAAGCAACTGAATGGGAAAAGAAAAAAAAAGCTGTTTGTAAATGCACAGACTGATGTGAGAACGGAGAAACAGTGAACATTTCTTTATTATTATTATTATTTATATTATTATTATTACTTTCAGCAGTAGTAGTAGTATTTTGAGTGACAAATGTTGCTTCTTTATGTGCAGGTGGGGGAGGTACACTGACGTTATCGCTGAAACATCAGTGTACAGAGTAATCCCTGTAAATATGCAGAATCTGATGGGAAGTCCTGAGGTTTCTGGTCTTCTGGTTTCAGTTTGTAGTCCACTTATAGCCCGAGTTACATCAACCAATCGTGTCTGAGCAAGCTTTGGTTGCATGCATGCACACTTCTGTGTGGAGAACAAAAGAGGTTTTGCATTTGCCGCAAACCAGTTTTGAAGACTATAGCTATGGTCTGATAATGTTAGCATTTTTGAATGTATCTGTACACTGAAAGCCCAGAAACATTGCCCATTGCCACAGAGACGAAGGCCAGGGATAAAATCACCTGCTGCCGCACAGTTTTTTCCCCCAATCTAATTAGAGTGTGCCTTACGTAGCACGTGTAGTGTGTACGAGCAGAGTGAAAAAGTAAAATAAGAGCCGACTACTGGATCGGTGTGTCCGCGAGCAAGTGTAATTCCAGCCTCAGTCAACAGATAAGCCCATTTGTTCTCCAATTGTGTGATAAGTAGAGGGGACACGTTCTGCTGTTGTTTTAGCCAGAGAAATAATTACGAATATCCAATGCATAATTATGTAGCAGTGTGCAATCATGTAGTGAAACGCAACAGCTGTCTCCACTTGTTTACTAGTTAGTGTAGCAAATACTATATATTGGATAATTAGAACACAGCTGTAGTCTAGGTAGGTTTTCCAGAAGAAACAACAGGGCAAAAAACAAACAAAAAGAACTTTGCAATTTGAAGAATTATTAGGAAAAACGTGACTGACAAGGTAACTTGAAAATAAATATATAATTAATTTTAGTGAGAGTGTGTCCTGATCATAACTTTGCAAAAACAAAACTTGCTCATTTCTGTTATTGATATGGCATCGCTCAGTATACAGACAGAATATGATTATATAATGAAAAACCAACAGAATCCAGCTTCAAGCATTATTTCGTCAGCGGAGTTTATTTTCTTGGCATAAAAGAGGTTGTTTAATCATCTCATTTGTATTCTATTAAAGCAGACCATTAGTCACAGATCTGTTTATCACATGTCAGCATGTGTCTCCGCTTGTCTCCCCGGAGACAGCTCGAGAAAGACGGAAATGAACAAAGAGAGAAAAAGATATCAGCTGACCGCATGCCTCCAGGCCTGTGCTGTATCTCCCCCGACAGTCTTAATCTATCAGCAGGTCAATCTGTTGACAGGTTTTCCATAGAAAGCCAGCCTGAGAGACATCCGCTGGCTCGGGCAGACACCTTATGCTAACGCAGAATGTGCACAGTGGCTAAGAGACACATGCTCGCACAGCGTGAAGTCCGCTCATGTCAGTGTGCAACCACATGCTATCAAATACACTAGACCATAATGTGATAGTGGAGTGACTGCAGGCTTAAATCCTAAAAGAGGTAAAAACCTTTCCAAGGAATGATATAGTGCTATGTTGAAAGACAGATTCTCAAAGTCTTGAGGAAACCGATCACTGAAAAATGACAAAAATAAATGTTTTTTTTTTAAAGGCTACAACCAATGAAGACAAATCATTTTCTATAGGCAAGTAACATTTAGCTTACTACACTTCTCACAATTCAGACTATCCTCTGTCCACTACTTGCTGTAATTCAGCCTCTCATTTAGCATCATCCTTTAGAGAAAATAAAGCATGTGCCATGGGTATTCGGCCCATAATCTGTTTTAAATTTGGCATCCATTAAAGCTGTTGCTGCTATAAGATTAAAAACTGTTAATATAGGCAGAGTGTGATTTTCCAGAGGGGATGGTGGGGATAAAAATTTATCCCTCTGATTTTTAGTGCTGCATTTTGAAATGATCTACAGAAACAAACAGAAAACAAATCCGAAACTGACTTTCACATTCGGCGCTCGCGATCCCGTGACAGTCGAGATAACGCTGCACATAAAGGGATGATCCAGATCCCGTCCCATTCCGAGGTTCCATTAAACCTGCTTACATTAAACTGCTGTTTCGATGTGAAAACTACACTAAGTAAATACATGAGAAATGGAAAAGACTCAAAGTGCCAAAACCTCACAGAAAAATCTAGAAATATTCCTACTGAGTGTCAACCACATAAATGATCATCATCAGAATTCCCTAAAAGGTCAGCAGCTTATTATTTTAACTCGTTAAACTGCAGCTATGCATCGGAGCTGCTGTCTGCACGGTTTGCTGGTTTTGCAAGTGATGGCGCAGCGGCTTTGATGGACCGACAGAGAAGGACAATCACACTCCTGTGTGTAAAGATCAGCCTCAACCTCACCATCATTCACTGCATTATTCAGCCACGACTTTTGGTCTTTGGTCAGCCAGTGATTCTTTATTTTCAGATGTTTATTGACTTTTAAACTGCAAAAGTCTGTTAAAATTACAGTATTTTTGCTGTTTCACTTTGAAATATTTCATATTAAATATTAAAGTTAATGGTAGAGTTGGGAAAGTTGAAAGGGATTTAATTCTGGCATCTTAAACGGTTTTGTTTGACTGAGTGTCTAAAGAGGAATACGTGAGCCGGGGAATATTATGCATAATCATTTATTTTTTTTAAAGATTACAATATTATAGGAAATGTAATGGTTATATTTTTAAACTCTAAACTCAGTTGAAGTTAATAAACATTGCATTACAGCAGTAATAAATACTCCAGCAGACTTCAGAGTATGTATCGAACTGCTGTAGTTTCTGAAAGGTTTTTATAGGGGGGAGGGAAAAAAAGCAATTTTGTTATCCTGAACATAGACTGAACATAACACAGCAAATCAATGACGTTAAACCTGAGAGGTTGAGACAAATGGTGCGTGTTAAAGACCCTAAAAACAAAAGCAGTGAATATTAATGTAGTAAAAAACTACGATATTATTGTTGTTGAAGGTCATTTTCTAAGGCTAGTTAGAGACTTTTCTTTGATTCGGTTTACTAGAATGTGCGAAACCTCACTTTGATCTATAATATTAATGATGTGCGATTTTTTTGCCACACATTTGAAAGGAATGACCATTTGGGACCACAGAGCAAAACACAACTCAAACTGCCACTTCTAGCTAAACTAGCAGTTTATCAATAAACTCGTAAAGTAAATTGAACAAGTTAAACGAGATTAAATTTGAGCATTCCTCTTTCACACAGTGCAGTACACTTTTTTTCCTCACAGCGCTACGAAGTGCTTGTACATGCACCGTTTTAGATCCCCCCGCTATTTAATGAAATGCTGAGAGGCCTCTTTTACACATTTTTAGAGTGGTACTGCAAAATCAAGTGCAAGCACGGAATAGCCATGAAAAACTCTTCAAAAACCTGTTTCTCTGTTCAGAAAGCCGTTAGATTAGAGTCACAGAGGTGAGGAGATCAGATTGAGATGAGGGGTGTGTCATGTATTGATATGGCTATGTCTTAAGGTGATGACCTTTGAACCGGATGTTGTTGTCCGAAGGAAGCCCCGTTAAGTGGCTAGTTGTAAGATGGACAATGTTCAATAAAGCAACATAAAGACCGTGCTTTATGTCCTGATTCAATTCAGAGTGCTCTGCCTAATTTAGCAATAAGGTGAGCATACAACAGGGTGTAACCTCAGCAGCACAGTTCATTAAAGGTCACCTGTATCGTGAGCTGTCACAGCTATTTTCTGAGTCAGTGAGGATGACTGAGTACATTTTGCACGCAAGCTAAGGTAAACCACGCATGTCTAAACAATTTCTACTATGTGAGAGATGTGTTTAGCCTAGGGATAGGGAGTTTTAAGTCTGCTGACCGCTTTGCTTCTCCGGGGAGAAACCCGAGGAGTTGCTGACGGGGTATGAGGAAGGATGGAGATGGACGCAAAGAGCCCAAGTGTGAAGTTTGTGTTACTGTGTTTGTGGCGCGAGGGTCGTCAAAGTCAAGTGCTGGTGTCTAGTCAGCGTACACGCATACACGCACGGTTTGACCTGCCGTCACAGAAATATGCTCCTGCCTCTTCCTGGATTGACCCTGAGGACTTCACCACAGCAGGTGCATCCAGCTCCACTTCCCTCAACACTCATCACTTGCTATCTTTTATTGTGCGAGTCTTGAAGAACAGACTGTCAGTGGCGAGGTGTAAATCAGGTCTCCATCTGACTGTTACTTTTTCCTGTGCCTTTCTGACTTTATTTGAGCAATGTAGAGTGAATTATGTATGAGGTTTACTCCATCACCGATTCTCATCCAACTCACATTTTTGACTACTAACAAATGTTTTATTACACTGTCACCAGTCATTACAAGAGTCTATTTGTCAGCTGAGTTTCTTGAAGCTTATATGACCTGCAGTAGTTTATTGTAGATGTTTTTTTTACAGACTTTTGATGTAGCAATTGTGTTTTTTTAGCGACTCCACCAACCAAAGTGAGAAAAATGACACATTCTCCTGTTTGTTGCACAGGCACTTTCAAGCAGCAAACATTTCCACGGCTGTAAAGAAAATTTGATTAGGAGTTTCTATCACAATGCAGTTTATGGATTTTGCGAGTGGCAAACATTTCCAAACTTTCAAATTAACATGCATAATTTCAAATTAACGTTTCAGAAAAGATTAAACTTCTGACAAAAACTCCGCTAGGTTTACGAGACACCATCCATCGAACTCACCGAACACATCCTTGCTGCTGCAGACTGACGATGGAAAAGTAAGACATGACTAAAGAACACTAAAGTCCACTATGAGAACTCTGCTTCACAACCCTCCCTGACCACCTCCTTCCTTTTGAGCAACTCATGAATTAAAAACAGTTTGTGCTCAACGTAATCCACGTGCCACCACACTGTAGCTAGGAAAAGTTAAATAACGGTGCATTCCAGAGTCTACACAATTCAATTTATTTCAAAACCAATAATGTTTTGAATATTAGATTATACTAATAAACCAGAAGGGTATTGTACAGTAAACAATGGTAAATGGCCTGTATTTGTATAGGGCTTTTCTAGTCCCTAAGGACCCCAAAGCACTTTACACAACCAGTCATCCACCCATTCACACACACAATCACACAATGTATGATAATAACTCTGTAAAGCTGAATTTAATATAGAGTCCCTTAATGGAATCTGTCTACAATGAGATCGCATATCGGATTGACTTTTTTCAGTGATTAATTTTTGCAAAACAATTTTTTGTGTGCTGTTTGTTAATTTGGTTGTACCTGAAAAAAAGAAAAGAAAAACATAAGAAAAATAGAAAAATAAGAGCCACATATGAGGATATTCGTTTAAAATTTTGATAGAACAGTAGCAGTATAATGTCCTCGTAAGTGGATATCAGGCCCATGTAGAGCAAAATTGAGTATTTTGGTCTAAATGACCCAAAATGTGATGTCCACATATGTGGATGCCAGGTCCTAGGAGGTTAAAACTCTAATTTTCTCATTTCCATTCATCTAAAAGACTAAATCTTGAAGAATCACGATCTAAAGTTTGCTACTTTAGGACTATGGGACAATAGGCCTAAACCCTAAGCTGATAAAAGAGGTTTTTGTACTCCTGTTACTGTTTGGACACACGCATGCTTCACAGCTTTATAATACAACTTCTACAGCAGTAATAAATTGTCTGGCTGGATTACAAGCCTGATTCCGACCACTCAGATACAAAGAACCTGTTAAAATGGGCCCTAGAGGGACGGACCTGACACTTACTGGCTCTCTGCGCCAAATAGTCAACTGCCTAGGACTAAATGCTGGGTTCGTTGTCTTTTTATGCCTCTTTCTTGCTTTAACTCTTTTTCTGTCCTTTTCCATCCTCTCTCCACATCTCAGGAGACTCGCTATCATAACCGCAGACAAGTAAAACTGTCTCTGGTGCTCCCCCTCAGCTGTCCCCCCTCTGCCATGGTATTTGCTTTGCCCCAGGTATTTAACATTTTTGGCGAGGAGAACAAGAGGAAAATACGAACCCACCAAAAGCATAGTCTGTAGGGTCACGATACACGCGTGTGACATTTTGCCAGACAAAAGTTGACACCGAGACTACACGTGTCGGACCTGAAAAATAATCTATCTTCTTCCTGCGGTCACTTTCCTTCTGTCAAAGTAGAAGCACTGAATGGCCCACTGCTCCAACAGAGCAGCTTAGCAGCCAACAGAACAGAAGCCTTTGGCTGTAAAAGACAGGTGCGAATGAAACCGAGCGAGTGTCAAGCCGAGTAACTCTATAAAAGAGCACAGACGCTTGGTCAACCTACCGTGAGCTGATAAGGTTTAAACTGAAATAGGAACAGAAGACTGTGCAGGTGGAATGCTAGAAGAGTAAAATGACACAGTTTTTCAAATGAATGCAAAAGTCAGACAGCGATTTTTAAACACGACAAAAAAAGTCTTGTTAATGCAAAGGTGACAGAAAAAAACAGTTCCTACATGCCGACTTTTGGTGAGTAAAAAGCAAGTAGAAGAGGAAAGATAGATCAATACATCGACACTGATGCTGATAATAGTATCAGATGAACACTAGCACAATACTTTGTTTCTAGCCCAATGTAGTGTGTTAAATAAATTACACTGTTCCAGCTCAAGCATATAGGTGTGTCAAACATAAGGCCCAGGCGCCAGAATCAGCCCAGCAAAGATTCCAACCTGGCCCTCTGGCCAACTGTGGAAATGTGGAGTAGTGCATACATTTTGGACTTGACCTCCTTTATCCCCCTTCACATACACCAGAGAAATCAAGTAGTAGATAAACTATTAAATGACAGAAAAGTTCCTGTTTTGTCCACTTGCTACTAAACTTGATTTTTACAATATGTCCACAGTAAAGAAAGTTTGTGAATTAACAAAAAATGTTTTATAATGACAAGACAGTCAGGGACAATGAGCTGCCAATTTTCGAGACTTCCTTTTTCTTTCATTAAAAGGAATTACATGTGTGGTTGAACTTCCTTGCAGTGACAGAACAGGGAGTTGCTTTAGTCCAGCCCACGTAGAATCAAAGTGGGCTGTGTTTACGTGGTGTAGAGCGACCCCTTGTAACACCTGAAAACAACTTTCTACTTTTTCAGGTTAAAGACTGAAAGAGAGATATCTGGAATGGAAATGTGAGTCTCCTGTACTCTCCTCTTGATGTTATTTTGGATCTCTAACAGCAACCACAATGCTTAACATCGACATTAAATAAAAAAAAACATTCATTTTTTTTTTATTACGCATTTCTCTCATTCAAGGTGAGGCAAAATAACTGATGTGTGTCATCTCGCCCATTATGTCCTCTCCCTCTTTTCTTTTTTGCTCCAATGGTGACACAGTCCTTAATATCCAGCACGGCTATCTGTGAGACCATATGCCCACGGCAGGAACCCTGAAGAGGCTGGCAGAGGGCCCACTCACAACCAGCAAATAAATAATGGGCCATTATGTTCAATCATATGCTGAGCTATAAAGGTCTAAAGCTCAGAGCTGCAGTATGCAACACGCGGCGGTAAAAAACAGAACAAAAAAAATACAGTGAATCTGTATAGTCAGTGCCTGATGTATATTCCTGCGATGTACAAGAGAGCTCCATTGTTTGAAACCTTTTTAAAAGCAGACATATTCTTTCAGTGGGTGACAAGCTTCTTTATTACCTCTAACACGAGCATTGTATTTAAATCTACACAAATCCCGCATACCCTCCCTTACTGCTGTAAATGCTCCAGTTTCAATAATGTTTACTGAAAGCTAAGGACACAGCTGTTTTGGGAAAACATGTAGACTGTCAAACAAAATTGTATATTTGTGTTGAAGTATGAATCAGTATTCCATCGGTGTTGATAGACAGGACTAACAGGTCTTTTTCTTTTCATTTGATTTGTAGAAAATAAGAAAACTGTGGCAGATTGTCAGCCATTTATTAATTTGTAAAGTACAATTTTCTCTGCCGGGAGTAGTTTGAGGTTTCTGCATAGTATCTTAGTTGTTGGTAGGACTGCACTCTGTTGGACAGAGAGCTCAGATTTTTGCACCTGGATTTCGGATTTCACCTTCTACATCTGCTCCAGTTGTTACCCGGGGACCTTGGTTCTTTTCAGTGCTTCCTCTGCCTTATGTTAGTGTCAACTGGGATTAGCACATCTATCACAACTGTTCTCTTCTGCTCATTGTCAAACACCAACATGTCTGACTGGTTGGCTGGGAGCTGTTTGTCTGTCACAGGAGCTTAGCCCCTTTGTCCTCAGCCACTTTCGGACACATCACCCATCACCTGGGGACTTCAAATCCATCCGTGACACAGATGTTGCTGTACATTATCCCACTTTGTTATGCCTCTTAATGTAGACTGTCCCAGCTTCCATTTTATATCCTGCCACCATGTGCTGAGGTCTCGGGGGCATCTTTGGAAAGCCTCCAGCCTGGGCACTGTCTGCAGTGGTAAAAACCTGCATCTATGAATCTAGTGCTTAAGGCCAGTTTTTAAACTGCCATGAGCTGAGCTGTCCACTTGTAGAATTTCTTACTGTCAGCATTTCACTTTTTCTATTTGGGCATGTGCAGAGGAGGGATAGTGGCTGCACTGGACAAAGGATGTTGAAGATGGAGCTGAGGAGGAAAAGAGAAAAGACCCACAGATGGTCCATGGATGTAGTGAAGGAGGACATGCAGAGGGTTAGTGTAACAGGGGAGGATGCCAAAGATAGGATGAGATGGAGGCAAATGACCAACTGCAGTTTCTAAAGGGAGCAGTCAAAAGAACAAGTCACTGTTTCTATCTGGTATTGACTGGTAGGAAAGTCGGGTCGTAGTCCTACAGGTGAGGAATTTGGCTGGGCTGACCTTGATATGGATGTGCTTAGCTTTCCTTTATGTCTGCTTTTGTCTTGTGGTAGTTCCACCCTTTCAATCCCCTGGATCACCTTTCCTCTCTACACGTATGCAATGTGTACACACAAACACACAAACACACACTCGTGAAGTGAAAACCATTTCAGATGACTAGATCATGAAGCTTATTGAGAGAAGGCCAAGGGTTTGCAGCGCTGTCAACAAAGCAAATTGGCTACTTTCAGGAATCTACCATTTAAAACATATTTAGAGTTATTTATCATTTTTTCTTTGCTACGTTTGAGTGGTAGTATATACGTGTGTGTAAGGAGGACTTTTACAATCATTTTGTTAAATACAGATTAGATCTGACCAAAAATACTGTGGTGTTTTTTCTTTCTTCAGCTCTGCTGGTTGGTTTAACAGTAGGTGGGGGGCCTGAGGCCAAAGTAAATTAAGGGTTTTTTTGTTGTTGTTTTTTAACCAGAAGAGTGAAGAGAATTTATTTTGCCTTTGTCTGAAACAAAGGGTAATTGATGCTATCGCTTACCTTGCATGCTGGAAAAAAAATCAATACAGAAGACAGCACAACTCAAAGAGCATGCCATTGCCGTCTGTCTAACATAGCGGTGTATTGATGTGACTCTTTGAGCTGCAAATTAGTTGAAGTGACAGTATAATGGACCCTGGTGAAAAGAAAGGGAGAATTTTAGGTGAAAACAAAGGATTCTTTCATTCCTTTATTCTCACCAGTGCTCTGTTCCCCATAACGGTATCAATTATAGTTTCATATCTGAGAAATATAATCTATTTAGACTGGTTTGTTATGCAAATAACCTGTGGAAGTTATCTAGTGAAGCATTTTGTAATGCTCTTTCTCTCTCTAGCACTAAAATCAATTTATGCTTCTTTAAACGTGTCAGCAATGGCAGCTGGAAAAGAGAAAGGGTGGGTTTAATTAAGTGTCTGTAACGACTGTGGTTTAGATGCTAAATGGTTCTTGTGGATTTTATACTGAGTAATTAGGCTACATAGTGCAGTGCTTATTCATCCTGTATTCTTATTCAGACCACTTTTTATACAGTTAAAGAAAAGTCAGACTTTCCCATGCCAAGCTTTAAAACATTCCACGATGAATGCACTCTTTCAAGATGACCTTTAAGTCATTTTCTTATAATAAACTTAATAATAATCAGTCATCTGACCGTTTTAATGAGTCACGAACTATTCAGTCTATGCAATATCAAATGTCATGTGATACTTGGTCATAGTTTATAATGATATGATTAAAGAAAGCAATTTCTTTAATTTTACTTAAAGGCACAGTGTGAAGAATGTCACCACTAGATGTCAGAAGATTGCACATTTCCAATTCAAATGCATTATTCTTGCTACGGTGGCCACTGTAGGACAAACACGCTTTTAGGAGTTACAGTGGGGCAAAAAAGTATTTAGTCAGCCACCGATTGTGCAAGTTCCCCCACTTAAAATGATGACAGAGGTCAGTAATTTGCACCAGAGGTACACTTCAACTGTGAGAGACAGAATGTGAAAAAAAAATCCATGAATTCACATGGTAGGATTTGTAAAGAATTTATTCGTAAATTAGGGTGGAAAATAAGTATTTGGTCACCTCAAACAAGGAAAATCTCTGGCTCTCACAGACCTGTAACGTCTTCTGTAAGAAGCTTTTCTGTCCCCCACTCGTTACCTGTATGAATGGCACCTGTTTGAACTCATCATCTGTATAAAAGACACCCGTCCACAGCCTCAAACAGTCAGACTCCAAACTCCGCCATGGCCAAGACCAAAGAGCTTTCGAAGGACACCAGGAAAAGTATTGTAGACCTGCACCAGACTGGGAAGAGTGAATCTACAATAGGCAAGCAGCTTGGTGTGAAAAAAATCAACTGTGGGAGCAATCATCAGAAAATGGAAGACATACAAGACCACTGATAATCTCCCTCGATCTGGGGCTCCACGCAAGATCTCATCCCGTGGGGTCAAAATGATCATGAGAACGGTGAGCAAAGATCCCAGAACCACACGGGGGGACCTGGTGAATGACCTGCAGAGAGCTGGGACCAAAGTAACAAAGGTCACCATCAGTAACACACTACAACGGCAGGGAATCAAATCCCGCAGTGCCAGACGTGTTCTGCTGCTGAAGCCAGTGCATGTCCAGGCCCGTCTGAAGTTTGCCAGAGAGCACATGGATGATACAGCAGAGGATTGGGAGAATGTCATGTGGTCAGATGAAACCAAAGTAGAACTTTTTGGTATAAACTCAACTCGTCATGTTTGGAGGAAGAAGAATACTGAGTCGCATCCCAAGAACACCATACCTACTGTGAAGCATGGGGGTGGAAACATCATGCTATGGGGCTGTTTTTCTGCCAAGGGGACAGGACGACTGATCCGTGTTAAGGACAGAATGAATGGGGCCATGTATCGTGAGATTTTGAGCCAAAACCTCCTTCCATCAGTGAGAACTTTGAAGATGAAACGAGGCTGGGTCTTCCAACATGACAATGATCCAAAACACACCGCTCGGGCAACAAAGGAGTGGCTCCGTAAGAAGCATTTGAAAGTCCTGGAGTGGCCTAGCCAGTCTCCAGACCTCAACCCCATAGAAAATCTGTGGCGGGAGTTGAAAGTCCGTGTTGCTCGGCGACAGCCCCAAAACATCACTGCTCTCGAGAAGATCTGCATGGAGGAATGGGCCAAAATACCAGCTACTGTGTGTGCAAACCTGGTAAAGACCTATAGTAAACGTTTGACCTCTGTTATTGCCAACAAAGGTTATGTTACAAAGTACTGAGTTGTATTTTTGTTATTGACCAAATACTTATTTTCCACCCTAATTTACGAATAAATTCTTTACAAATCCTACCATGTGGATTCATGCATTTTTTTTTCACATTCTGTCTCTCACAGTTGAAGTGTACCTCTGGTGCAAATTACTGACATCTGTCATCATTTTAGGTGGGGGAACTTGCACAATCGGTCGCTGACTAAATACTTTTTTGCCCCACTGTATATGCTGTTACTTTTTGTTCTGGAAATTATATTTGCAAATTTGAATATTAGGAGGTGAAATAGTTTTTTGACTTATCTATTGTAAGACTACTGATACGACTACTTGTAGCATCATGCCCTTGACCATGCTTTAGTAAGCCAAGAGAGATCAAAAGGCTTAAATTTAAACTTTTAAATTCAATTGCCTGTCTAGCAGAAAGCAGGGGGACTTTGGCTTTCCTTTTAAAACCCTCTCTCTGCAACTCATTCCGTGTGGGAAAGTCGACTGTGCCAATATTTACGGGCATCCCTTCTCAGATGATAAACCATAGCTTTGAACCTTGATATCTTAAACCTAAATGTGCAACCAAGTATTAAATTTTTCTCATCGATATGTTGGAAGACACAACTACACACTTATCTATGAGTATATTCTTTTTTCTATCAAATAACCTAAAAAACTGACTCAAAGCTGTCAAATCAAATTTGACTGACTGATAAATGGTTTAACTGATGACCTTTTCCAAACGAGATCCTTTGTATATACAAGGGATGCCATGATTTCAGAAATGTAGTAGTAGGCTAGTGTCAAGATCAAGATCAAGTGATTAGCAACACAGGGGCACCACAGGGGACTGTCCTCTCCCCCTTCCTCTTCACCCTCTACACCACAGACTTCAGCCACTGCACAGAGACCTGCCATCTTCAGAAGTTTTCTGATGACTCTGCGGTGGTTGGATGCATCAGCAGGGATGATGAGACAGAGTACCGGGCTGTGGTCGACTCCTTTGTCACGTGGTGTGAGCAGAATCATCTGCAGCTCAACGTGGCAAAGACCAAGGAACTGATCGTGGACTTCAGGAAGACCAGGAAACACTTGACCCCTGTTTCAATCCAGGGGGTCAGTGTGGACATTGTGGAGGACTATAAATACCTTGGAGTACACATTGACAATAAACTGGACTGGGCTAAAAACACCACAGCACTTTACAGGAAGGGCCAGAGTCGTCTCTATTTTTTGAGGCGACTGAGGTCCTTCAACATCTGCCAGAAAATGCTGAGGATTTTCTATGAGTCTGTGGTGGCCAGTGCGATCCTCTATGCTGTTGCATGCTGGGGGAGCAGGCTGAGGGTCGCAGATGCCAACAGACTTAATAAACTGATCCGTAAGGCCAGCAATGTTGTGGGGATGGAGCTGGACTCCCTCAAGGTGGTGTCGGAGAGGCGGATGCTGTCCAAGATAAAGACAATGTTGGATAACACCTCCCACCCACTCCATGACATGTTGGTCAGTCACAGGAGCTCGTTCAGTGAGAGACTGAGATTACCGAAAAGCACCACTGAACGACACAGGAAATCATTCCTGCCTGTGGCCATCTCCCTGTACAACGCATCCACTTAACACACTGTTTGCTGCTACAACTACACATGTTTCTTTTCCAAATATTTATTTATAAGTGACTTATGTATGTATGTATGTATATATATGTATATATTGTACTATTCTTAGTTAGCGTATTGTCTGTCTTGTCTTAATGTTGGTTTAAAATGGAGCACTGTAACAAAAAATAATTTCCCCCAGGGATCAATAAAGTATTCTGATTCTGATTCTGATTCTTAGGCTACGTTCACACTGCAGGCGAAAGCGCATAAAATCCGACCCTATGCGACCCATATCCGATCATGCTATGACAGTGTGAACAGCACAAATCCGATATTTTCAAATCCGATCTGGGTCACTTTCGTATGTGGTTCTGAATCCGATACATATCTGATGTTTTAGAAAGCCACTGCTGTTTGAACGGTCATGTCGCATTAAATCCGTCTTTTACGTCACTGACACAAGACAGACGGCAATTATCAGCACCGGAGAAGACATCGTGAACGCTTCCTGGCCATCCAGTTTAGATGTCAGTTAAACTGTTGGGAAACGTGAACATTTTATTTGTACTGTATAATCTTCAGATTCTGACAGAAATCTGCAGCTATCCTTTGAAGCACCGCTCCTCTCTAAAACAGCAACAAGGATAATTATTAGGTTATTTACATTATTATGTAAATAACAAAATAACTTAAAGCAAAAATTGGGAAATATAAAGTCCGAAGTCTTTATATTAAGGGCCATCAGTCAAACAATACTGTTTGCTCTGGGTCTAAACAGAGCGCGTTGTGTGTGACGTCTTCTTTTGCGCATGCGGGCCGCTTTGAGCGTTCACACTAGAGTGCGTTTGCTATCGCATTTCATTTATAGTGTGAACGAGCAGAAAAGAAAATCGGATTTGATCAAAAAATCGGAATTGAGCATCAAGACCTGCAGTGTGAACAAAGCCTTTGTCTCCCTCTCAATGTTTAGGCTACCTTTTTTCATTTTGAGTCGCTTGTCCTGTGTGCACTATGTTCAGTTTTGTTTCCTCTGTCGTTAGTTTGACTTACTTCACATGTGTCTTGCTTTCCCCCGAGTGTTTCATCTCCCTAATTACCTTCTGTGGATTTATGGCCTCAGTTTCCCTTTGTTCTTTGTCATGTCATTGTCGTAAGCTGTGTGTCGGGCTGTCTGTGCGGCTCCCTGCAAGCAAGCATTTTCTTGTTTGGTTAATTGTAAATTCGGTTTGTTTCCAGCAATAAAGCTGGGCCTCAAGTTTGACTTTGGAAAAAAACAGAAGCGTTATTTAGTTTTCATAGTTCTGGAACATATAATGAATATCATCAGTTTGAATGGCATCCATAGTATTTACAGAACATAGGGTCAAGGCACCAACCATGAGCTGCATGGATTTTGCTTTACAATTGATGAGGAGCCTTTGCTGTGCTTCATTCACATCTCCATTTTGAATTGGCAAATAACACTCAAATTAGGGCTGTGAATAACTATTGGAATTTGAATATACAGTATATTAAAATAGACATTCAGCTGGGGAATGAAATCCTGCAGCTCTTTGTTTTCCAAACAGCACAGAAAGCAAAGCTTGATTTCCTCCACAAAAGTTGTTATACAACAGTATCTCACATTTGTATTCACTATGTGGGGCTTTTTCAATGACACGTGTGTGAAATGTTATCAATTCCTGAAATGTGTTTCATGAGGTCACAGTGTGGTGATCTCAGACCACAAAAACCTAAGCAGTTTATCTTTTAAATCTATGTAAAAGATTTTGGCAGAAGCAAAAACAACAACAAAAAAACAGACACACACTGATCTGTGGTGTTCATATCTGTCTACATGTTTGTCTGCTGGTGAGAGTAACGTTACACTTAGAGATAGGGTGTCAAGTTCAGACATCTGGGGAGATGTGAGTCGAGTCACCGTTCCATTGAAAGGACCCAGCTGAGCTTCAGGCATCTGGTCGGAGTGCCTCCTGGGCACCTTCTTTTGGAGGTTTTCCAGGCATGCCTTGCTAGAAGGAGACCCAGAGCTTTGATGTAGGGATTATATATTTCATTTGGCCTCAGAGCATCTAATATACCCCAGGAAGAACTAGAAAGTGTTTAGGAAGGATGTCTGGAATACTTTGCTTTGCCTACTATTGATTCCACTCAAGTTAGCTTTAACTTTCCACAACATCCAGGTACGGAGCGAACATCTCAAACCCAAATGTCAACATGAAAAGTAACATGAACAAAAAGCCACAAAGCTGAAGTACACCTGGTTTGAGTGTATTAATCTCAGTCATTGCAGAACATGGAGCATGAGACTCGAACCCACTGGCTGCATATCAATAAAACATATGTGCAAAATTAAGACTTGTGGCCTTTTCACTGTCAATGACATGGTGAACTGCAGTTTCACCGACTGACTCACATCAGCAGAGATCCAAACAGCAGAACAGCTGTCTTTTAGCAAGACCATTACACATGGCTGTGGCTATTTATAGCCCCGGTAACATTAATTTATCACACATATCTGTAAACCAACTCAGCAGTGATATCGCAGTCATTATTATTAAATGTCAGAAACAAAAGACAGGAAGCTGACTATAAAATGAAAGCATCACAGACAGGAACATAACAACTGGAATGCAAACAAGATGAACGATCAAGCTGCCTCTAGAAAAATGTCTGTATGCCAGATTTGAAGGATGCATAAGGTGCCACATTCTTACCATGCATATTCATGCACATCTACGAGTTGCATGTTTGGCCCATTTTAATTGGAGATCTATGAAATGGCTTTCATAAGTGGGAGAAATCTGCAGCATTTAAAGGCTTTGTAAGTGTTGGATTTTACTTACAAATTGCTCGTGCAGACTCGTGACTTTGCCAAGCAGTGCTCTCAGGGATTTAAAGTTTCACTAAAGACCCAACCTGGACTCCTCAAGCCCAGAACAAGCTGTACAGACTGCATCTGTAACCATCAGACAGGGATGTGACCCAAACATTTGGTATGAAAATGCAGCCAAAAGCACACATTAGAAAAAAAAAAGAAATTATATATATATATATATATATATATCTCCCCTGTAACTGATGTGACTCATTATGGATGCAGAGAACCAGCAACTTTTTCCTGAAAAGAAGGACAAAACTGTTGAGTTGTGTGAAAATTTGCAGCCAAGGTGTGAAGATTCATGGTTAAGGATATATTTTCGCACTAATATAATATTAATCACAGCTCAGTAAACACTGAGCTTGTTTTGTTAGAAATGACTTCCTGAACCACCGAAAGCTGTGATAGTGAAGTCTGACAGCCTTTGGCTACAGAGGAGCACAGTGTCTAATACCAAACTGACTGATCTAAAATTGCCTCTTAATGCCCAGCTCGCCGTGGGAAATACAGCACCAAAGCCCGGGGCTCTGAGTCTCTCTGCAAAAGGTAAATAATCCCACAGGTTCCAAGGAAGGAAGAAAAAGCAAATTTATTCTGAAACAATTTGAATGCTGTGAGGAAATAAATATTTAATACTGAAAGCAGGCCCTGAGGAAAAGTAGACCGCAGAACACTGGAGTAAAAGCCTCAGGACTGGTGCAAAGGATCTGCTTCCAAGCTTCTACTTTTTCCCAGTTCAACTGTCTGTCTGTCACATTGCTAACCTGTCACCAGAAGAATATAGAAACAGCATCTTTAAAATATGAGCAGACAAAGCATGGTGCAGTGTGTGTGTGTGTATATATATATATATATATATATATATATATATATATATATATATATATATATATATATATATATATATATATATATATATATATGTGTGTGTGTGTGTGTGTGCGTGTGTGAGTTTGCCTGATTGAGAGTGCATATCTATTTCCAATAAAGACATGACAGCTTTACCCAAGGAGATCATTTGTTCATTTGTCATGTTAACAACACCTTTCAAGACAACATCTACCATGTTTAACCTTTAGCATTCACAAAAGGTGGCAGATGGGCACAGGATGGCTGTGTCTGGGCTTCAGGGGAAAGGATAGTTTATGAAAAGAAAGGACACGCGGTGCTATTTCTAATTAGACAGCACACAGCAGCTCTTTCAAAGGCAAAGGAAATTAACTCGTCGACCTCTCGACACTCAACACTGACACAAATCAGCAACTTCACTGAGAGAATCTGCTGCTGACTGGGCACTGGGTTCAGACACAGATGACTTTGCCACCCCTCCCAAGGCTTGTGGGTGGGTGTTTGTGGGATATGTAGCACTTATACCCAATAATATCCGCTGGGTCAGGGTTTGCACTGACTTTCAAAATAACAGGGTCAAATGCTGTGTTTACTGCACTGCGTTCTAGGCTCGCTGAATAGGTGAAAACCCTGAGACTTCAAGGTCAGTGAACAGCACTTTCAGACGACATAAATGGCAGGTAGTAACAAAATAATGTACTCACATTTGTGTGTCCAATGCAGACTTTTTCAGTCATGCTGGCATATTTTCCTGCATCTCTGATATTTATCAAGTCTGCAAAAAGCTGCCCGGCTTCACACTTCTAAAAAGCTGCTCATGGCTACCTTTGTAAACAACAGATCAAGATTTAAAAAAAAAAAAAACAACCTTTCTCAAGAATATCAAAAGCAGCTTGGGGCAAAAAAGAAATTGTTGCAGCTATCTGTAGTATAGATCAATAAGTGTGTAATGACGCATTGTCTGGTATTTGTTGTAAAAATATTAACACATCTGACAAATACAACGCCGATAAAGTGACTGCATTAGAGATTTCCTATTTTAGTTATTTTTCAAGCAAAAAAAAGAAAGAAAAGAGCAAACCATATTTTGGTCCTGTTTATGCAATGCAGAGTTTTGCCTATTTACTTAACTGTGATATGTTATAGTTAGGTTTCTGCCAGAAATGCTATTAGACTTAATGGATGCTTCAGGGGGAGGAGAGAGTTTATAATTCAGTTCAATTTAATGCTGTATTTGCTATTCATATAATGCTATCCTCCCACTATAATGCTAATTGTTAATTGTGTGGTGGCACTGATAGAAGAGGAGCAGAGGGAAGGGGAACTGAGAGAGGCACTGGGAAAAGATAAAGTCATTTGTATTTATACCAGCGGAATAACACAGAATCATAACCTGGTACAGCTTTGAATGATTTTTAGTCTACCCTGATTAGTAGAGATATATGGATGGATATCAGCTGAACCGGTGAGGAAGATATTTAATTGTGAGATCCAGCTAGTCCTTTAATTTGTCTTTTTTTTAAAAAGCAAGTGCGTAAAAACAACAGAAACAGTAAAGTAATACACATTAGCAAACAAAATGGCTGTAGCTCTTTAGCTAGGCTAGATGTCTGCTAGCTAGGCCTCAACTCAGCTAAGCTAAGCTGAACTAGACCATTTTATGGTGCTGGTGCCTTCTGCAGCAGTTTGATGAAGAAATAATATAGCCATGATACAATTGTTCAATAATTCAGAGTTTGGTTTTGGCAGATAAAATTGTAGCATTCCAATTAGCACTAAGGACAACGCTTGGTACAATATGGGTTAGCGCTGCACTCACACACAGTATAAAGTGCTGGTTTCTGTGTGCCGTTCTGAAGTCTCAAGATAAACCATTCTACCATCACCAAGTTGGTTTCAAAAGACCAGATATGACGAGGAAGGAACAGTGAAACCACTGGCTCATTGGCTAATAACCTGTCAATCACAAGTTGATAACCACTGACCATATCCAGGGTAATCCACGTTTTTTAAAAATAGAGAATAATCTAAGCAAACCTCACACTATATTCAGTTTAACCCCAAATGAGTGAGTGAACCATAAACTCAGCAAGAACATTTTTACGGAGGCCAAGTCAGAAAGGGGTTTTTCCCACAGGTTTCTATAGCACCAAAAGTCTTTTTTGCAGCAATCACCATCTGTTGGCACTAGCACTGTTGGCAATGTTTCATATTGTTAGGATTCAGCTTGCTAACAGAGCTTTCCAGCCTTAGCAAATAACTTAGTAATCTACACTCAGGTCGAAATATGGTCACTTCTGACTCCAAATTTTTTTTAAAAATTGTTGACACTAAGCCTCCAAAACAAGATGTGACAACACAGTTGATCTCCTAAAGAGGGTTCATGTACAGTAGCCCAATACAAAAATAACAAAGATTATGTAGTGTTGTGGATCATGGTCATTCATTTGGATTTTGACTAGAGTCAGCTATTCATTTATACTTTTGTTTGGTACTCAAATGTTTGAGCTTTTGCAATATTTGATTAATCAAGTGACTTATTAATGAGGATACTGACTGATAATAAAAATAAGAGTTAAATACTTTTTAAAGTATACACCAGGGATGGGCAAATCCAGGCCTCGAGTGCCGGTGTCCTGCAGGTTTCAGACGTGTCCTTGATCCACCACAGCTGATTGAAATGCCTAAATTACCTTCTGAACAGGCTGCATTCTCCTGAGGACCCGTGCTTCCCAGTCTACGTGGGTTGGGACCTCAGAAGGTCGGGTAGACCGGAAGTGAGCGGCTGTGAAATTGGACGATCTAGCCTTCAGTTTTGCATCACCGCTGTCTCGGTGGAGTTTAATAAACTCAGCCGTCTGCTCCTTGCTATCTAAAATATAACAGGACACTGGTATAAATTCTCGACCATCTCAGACTTCTGTTTAAACAGTTTTCTGTTTGACGTTTATTCAGCTGTGTGAAAACCTCCGGAGGAACCCACCCAGGGGATTAATAAAGTTTTATTTTATCTAATTTAATCTAATAACTTTAATATCAGCCAAACCGATTTACTCATGAACAAATAAAACACTGAAAAAAGCCAAACGATAACATTTTTAAGTTATCTAAGTGGCTTATATATCACGTTTAACCTGAGTAGCGAAAGACCGCGGTGATCTGAAAATGATGTGACCGGAGTTTGCCCTCCTCGCCGGCTCTATTGACCCTCGAGCTCCCAGCTAGCTATCGAGCTGGTGGGTAACAGACGTCTCCGAAAACGTGATGTGATGTCTTGATAAACCGAGCAGATATTTGAAGTTTACACAGCTACATTCTCGCCTGAAAACACGTTAAAAGTTTATTTTGTGAACCAGAAAGAGTAATAAGAGTAATATTAACACTGAGTAGTGGTCACCATTGTTGGAAACTGGCTGGGCCGTGCTATGAATTCTGGGATATGGTGGGCCACGAAGAACACACCCGACCCATCCTTCAATTTCGGGGAAAAGGAGGACGCATTTGTCGGCTGCATTCGGAGGAGTCTACAAATTTGGACAGCCTTCGTTGCTTCGCTGTGACGTAATTGGCCTACAAATGCAGCCTCAGGAGGATGCAACCCAGGAATTTGGACACCCCCAACATGTCTTGAAGTTCTCCAGAGGCCTGGTAATGAACTAATCATTTGATTCAGGTGTGTTGACCCAGGGTGAGGTCTAAAACCTGCAGGACACCAGCACTCGAGGCCTGGAGTTGCCTACCCCTGGTATACACTATATTCCCAAATGTATTCACTCACCCATCCAAATTACTGAAATCCAGCATTTTAATCACTTCCATGGCCACAAGTGTATAAAATCAAGCATCTAGGCATGCAGACTGCTACTACAAACAGTTGTGAAAGAATGGGTTGCTCTCAGAAGCTCAGTGAATTCCAGCGTGGTACTGTGATAGGATGTGCAAGTCCAGTCTTTCTCACTACTAAAATCCAAGAGCAGGATGAGTGGATGCTGAGGTGCACAGTGTGCAAAAGGTCACCAACTTTCTGCCAAATCAGTCACTACAGACCTCCAAACTCCATGTGGCTTTCAGATTGGTTCACGAACAGTGCTGAGAAGTTCATGGAATGGGTTTCCACGATGCAGCTGCATCCAAGCCTTACATCACCAAGCACAATGCAAAGCAGTGGTATAACACATACCACCACTGGACTCTAGAGCAATGGAGACGTGTTCTTTGGAGTGATGAATCACACTTCTCCCTCTGGTCAATGGACGGGTGTCAGTTTGGCGGTTTCCAGGAGAACGGTACTTGTCTGACTGCAATATGCCAAGTGTAAAGTTTGGTGGAGGAGAGATATTATTGTGTGGGGTTGTTTTTCAGGAGGTGAGCTCTGCCACTTAGTTCTATTGAAACAAACAATTAATGCTTCAACATACCAAGACATTTTGGACAGTTTCATCCCCCAACTTTATGGTAACAGATTGGAGATCACCCCTTCCAGTTTCAACATGACTATGTGCTACTGCACAAAGCAGGGTCCATAAAGACATGGATGAGCGAGTTTGGTGTGGAAGAACTTGACTGGCCTGCACAGAGTCCTGACCTCAGCCTGATATACACGTTTTGGATGAATTAGGGTGGAGACTACGGGCCAGCTCTTCGTCCAACATCATTGTCTGACCTCACAAATGTGCTTTTGGCACAACACTAAACCTTGTGAATAGCATTCCCAGAATATTTGGAGCTGTTATAGCTTCAATCATTTTAAACCCTATGGATTAAGAATGAGACGTCACTCTCAGCAATACACTGCATCTTTGTCTGCCCTACAGTTTATTGCTATTTAAAGACCAATATATATTCTGCTGATAATGGTATCACTTTAGAGCATCAACTGAGTGCTGTAAAAAGTCTGATGTATAGGGTGAAATACACACAGAGTGTACACAAAACACAGATAATAACAGTCACTGTGTCAGCTGTGGTTCTTTTTAACACCAACAAACTCCGACCAGCTTATACATCAGTTCATTAGGCACCTACTTACCATGAAAAGGCCACCATGACCACAAAACAACCCACCACCCACACTGTACCTATCTGTCTCTTCTCTCCAGCTAAACCTCCTACCTCTCCCTCCTCCACACACACACACACACACACACACACACACACACACACACACACACACACACACACTGCAACAGCATTCTGTTTAATCAAAATAGAGCTGCCCTTCAACGCATTTACATGTCTCATAATGGGGAAGAGTCGGTACGAAGCCTGTCATTACGCGCACCATTAAAACACAGCAGTAGACTAATCTAGCACTTCCATAAGCAACAGCAGCAGCAGCAGGAGGAGGAGAAGCAGCAGAGGACGAGGGAGTGGAAGCTGACTGTGGATGGAGAAGGAAAAGAAAGCAAAAGCAGTCATTCGATGCATGGTTGGTTTAGCTGTTTGAAGGTTGGGAAAGCCGCAGTGGTGAGAACATGACAAGGAGGAGGAGGAAGAAGAGGAGCAGCAGCGAGAAGAAGAAGAACCAGGTAGGGATGTCAGAGGAGTGACATGAGCAGTCGGTGAAGTGTGAGAAAGAGCAGCAGGTGAAGGGAGAAGTGTTGCATAAACAGCAGGAGGAGGGACCAGCAAACAGGCCAAAACAGCAGGTGATGCCTGCTGGGAAGGAGACAGAGAAAGGAGCAAGAAGTCATGCTTGAGGAGGAAGGGGAAGGGACGGGAGAAGAAGAGAGGGGGGGAAAAGCAGGAGAAAAGCGAGGAACAAAGGCAAGGGGTCCATGGGTAGGAAGGGACACCAACAGAAAGAAAGGCTGAAAGACGAGCAGAGGAGGAACTCTTGAGGAAGAACATCAGGACTGTAATGAGAGGTGTGGAGAGGGGTAAAAGAAGTTCATGAAAACAACTAGAAAAGTGATGATGTGCAGACTAGACGATGCTGGGATCCTTTAGGGAAAATAGGTCATGTCTGGAGAGAACAAGCCAGAAAGCAAAGGATGAAGCAGAAGATGTTTTTTGGGGTGTAGAAGAAATTGGATCTTTGGAAAAAGAAGGGGGAACGGGAGTAGATGGTGGGCGGTACTAAAATTATGCTGTTCAGAGAGGAGCACCAGCAGTGAGAGGTACTGGAAGGGAAGTAAAAATAAGGAGCAGCGGGTGAAGCTTGTGGAGAAGGAGCAATAACAATGTGATGCCTGGCTTACAGGAGCAACAGGGGTTAAGGATAGAGGAGCAACGGGATGCTTTTGAGACGAGTTGCTGGAGATCGTATTTGGGAGAGGTTCACGGTAACACAAAAGAGGCACGAGGTGATGTTTGGAGGCGAGCGTGGGGAGATGGCGCTTCAGGCGGGGAAGCGGCAGGGAGGAGCAAGAGGTCACTGTAGGGAGGAGCAGCAGAAGGAACAGCGGGGGAGGTGGAAGCAGCTACAAGGAGCCGGTGAGCACCTGCAAGCTATAATTATGATTCACTTTGCTGCTCACAGGTGAGTGGTGGCCTGTGTGATAAAACAGCTACAACAGTGCACTCAGGAGGGAGAAACATGGTAATGTTTGATACTAAACAACACACATTTTTATAATATGGCAACAGACATTTATGGACCCTGTAAGAAACTTGATACAATTTATGCACGTGTCATGTACATAAAGGCTGTACTAAATGTGATTTATGTCCTTTTTCATGTCCTGGAAAGGCTGGATGTTTAAGGCTGTATAAAAGTAGAACATGGAATATATTAGAAGAGCACAAAGGGACTACTTTCTGTGTCATTTCGTGCATGCGTGCACAGCAATAACTGTCAGTATTCCCAATAAAGCACTAATTGGCCCACTGCTGAAAGGCAATTAGCGTTCATATTAAACCCCAAACACACCCAGCTCACCATGAAGGACCAGAAAACTTACTGTGGTAAAAATCCTCCATCAGTCTCAAGTTTCTTCCAAAAATGCATGGAGCTCTGCATAAAGTTAAATTCCAAATGTCTAAGGATAAGAAAGCTTAGCTGATGTTACATCTTCAGAAGTCTTCTGCTCAACCACTGTGCATAAATTAAATCACCCTGCGCCAGCTGTAGCACTCAAAAAGATGCTCCCTGGTTTGCAAACCTACCTTCCACTGCATGCACTGAAGTAACCGTGAAGAGAACCAGAACGGCCCAAGTGGCCGGCATGGCCAGTCTGACTCCCTGTCCGTCCTCTCCCATTATCCTGCTAACAGAGAAGAGAGAAAAAATCCCCACTGGAACACGCTGTATTCCTCTGGTAAGCAGTCACATCGCAGTCTTCAGTCTGTGTGAGTGTGTGCTGAGCCGGCACAGCCAGCGAGTGCTGAAGGGGATACACTTCTTCTCCTCTCTCTCTCTCTCTCTCTCTCTCTCTCTCCCCCTATCTATCTCCCTCTCTTCTCACCGTCGCACACCTTTCTGTCCAATCAGGACAGAGAATGTTGCTCGTAAACCAATCACCCATTCTTTTCCACCTGACCCAAGATGAATGCCCAATGGTCAGGTCTCCCCTCCACTGCCTCCATCCCACAGCACGACGAGCTGGCGTGACGGGACAGCGGCACCCAGTGGTCAAAGATCAGCACAGCAACTAACTAAACCTTGCAGTGACTGTGGTCCGGTGACATTGAATTGCTGAAGAGTCATTATGATGGGATGTGAGCAGTGGTCTTTCTTTAAGGAGTCTTTAAGGATATTGCAGCAATAATGATGTTCGATCCTCTTGATAAAGCAGGAGAATCAATGCTTCTCAGCTATTGGTTCCTCAAGGTTTGGACTGAGACCGCTTGTTCCCTACACACGCACGCCTCATTTCTTTTTATTTTGCTTTGAAGAAGCCACGTCTTCTCATAAATTTAAAGTGTTCTGAAGAACTATTGCTGTTTTTCTTTAAACTGGCTGCTTTGTTAAGCCACTCAACACTGACCTGTGAGCTATTCTGGCATTAAAAAGGCAGCTAACTTACAGGATGGACCACTGTTGTGTCTACACATTTTCCAAAGAGCTTTTAGCATATCTTGGCATGGTGTGCAGTGTGTCCTTAAAAAAACTGAGGAAAGTGGAGGACAAAATAATAAATCTACTGTTCGCCTCATCAGAAACAGTCGCAGTGAAAGGGTGGCTGAGGTGAGGCAAATTATACAGAAACTGGACTGGAAACTAGTGGCAACAGGTCCTATGGAGCAAAGAATATAAGTGATACATTTTTGGTTTGAATCATCATCAACGTGTATGGAAGAGGTCGGGAGAAATGTTCCACAGTGAGTGTCTACAGCCATCTGTAAAACATGGTGGAGGCTCTGTCATGGTTTGGGATTGCATTTCAGCCAGTGGCGTTGGTGACCTTCTCAAAATTGGTGGAATTATGAATGCAGAAAAATACAAATTCCAAAACCATCTGGAAAGCATCTGGTTAGAAACAGCTTCATTTTTCATCACGACAGTGATCTCAGACACACTCATAAACTCATACCTGGATAGAAAAAAATACACACAATCAATCAGCTTTGCATTATTTTTTCTGGATTATGACAGTTAACCGTTTATATTTTTGTAGCATATTAGAAGTTTCAGCCTCTGGGTTTGATGTTGTCCATATTCAAAAAGGGCCAAAGTTGTCAAAAAACTATCTTGACTTTGTCTCAGAGGGGCAACGTAACCAGCAAGGTCAATCAAAACAGACTGGTCTCAGTAAGGGGCTTGATGGACATGATTTTATATTTTGGTAAGGAAATTGGAAAGATGTCTTAGTAAAAGAGATTCTGCAAGTCTGATGCTGATACTGTGCATACTATAGTTAAAGGGCTTTCACAAAAGTCATACAGAAATGTATATTTTACACCTCAACACATGCTGTACACGCAACAAGAAACCCCTATGTAGGTCTGTTTACTTTCTGCAGACTTTCAGCCCAAGGCCTCTGGTAGAAAACAAAAGTTGAGTGGTTTTCTGGTCTTTCACATCACTGGGAGAGACCTCAGGGTTAATTTGATACATGAAAACAGCCTTTGCAGTATTAGGAGAAAAAGCAAGGACTAGAGTGTGTGGCCTTGTGTTACAGGGGATAAAGAGGATTAAGTGAAAAACAACTACGGTTCACCTACACTGGTGTTTTTGCTTGTGTTGACTAATCAGACCTCTTTTCAGGACTGTGTTGATGGACATTTCCCTAAATGTCCTCTTAGTGCCTTTTAAGGGTGAGATAACTGAATTTTTAAATAATCATTCTTACAAGTACACTTAATCTGCCAGAGTGAAAACATCTGTGTCTCTCTCTAAGCCGCATGTCCAGCTTTAACCCTTAGCAGATTTAAAGCATCTGGGACTGCCACACTGCTTTAAAAAATGCAAATTATCACAATATATTAAGACTTTCAGTTCAGTTATTCACATTTTTTAATCACACTGGCAAAAAAGACAACTCTCTAAAATAGGAAGCATTATTATGTTTTTTGGCTACCTGCAAAATCCTAAAAGGTGTGCGTACTGACAAAATGCACTATGGAAAAAATAAAAATCACTCAGTGTTTCTGAAAAAAATGCAACTTTTCAACCCCAGAGGCACTGGATCAATTTACTTTTTTAGGTTTCCTGTCTCCTTCATCCTGTGCCTCTTACACTGTCTCATACCGCTGTGACATTGCTGCACTTTTCTTCCCAGATGCTCTATTTCCTGTCCCTCAAGATGACATTTCAGCTGCCAGCAGCTTTATGACACACACCACAACCTACATGGCAATCGCTTTCACTCAGGGGCTACTGCATCCTGTTCATATTGACCGCTATCCTAAAGAGCTGTGTATATGAGCGTGCATGTCAGTTAGAGGCAGACAAACATAGGGAGACGCTTCTTATCTTAAAGTCAGCAGTTGGAGGCATTTATCATTTCCTTCCAGCCACAGGTGGAGACCCAAAAGTCGATTGCAGGTCTGCTGGCTGCCGCACGAGCAGAACAATAATGTTTGAATTGCCTCCGAAGGTTCTGGTTACTCTTTTAAAATTGTGCAGCTGAGGTCACGCAGCCCTTTGCTAAGAGGTATCTCCATCCTGAGGGACTCAGCGAGGTAAATAAGCTTTGATCAGGAACAGAGCAGTCCGGCACAGTGCTGAAAGTTGATTGGTGTACATGTCTAGACATAGCAGAGTGGAAATCAAAAGTGTGGTAGCAACATGCCGGTAAAGGTCTGCTCAGGTTCTACTCTCACTTCTACATCATTCACAATTACACGACAGGAAACATTACAGTATAGATGAGTTATATAAAAACAGACAGATCTGTGCATCACACTCACAGTTTCACAGGATACTGACAGTGAGAAGTGAAATGTGAGGCATTCACATGCCGAAAAGTTCACCTTGGTTCAAAAACATAAACTTGCCGTGAACTTTCCGTTTGTTGCTGCTTTTTCGTCCTGTCGTATCTGATCTGAAAACATCAGGAAAATGAATCATTCAGTAAATCAACACCCTTGACAGGCAGGATTGTCATCAGCCCCAGTTTCCCCCGGCAGGACCAGATGATGCTTGTCGTGTCCTGTTACAAAGAGCTATATGTTTATTTATAGCTGTAGTGGAGCTCTCAAGTCGAGGCTTTAAATAGAAAGAGAACAAAATCATCCCAGATTTGATGTTCTTGATTAGAGTGGGATGATATCTGGGAGCGGATATGGCATCAGTGGAAACAGGGCCAGGCAGTGAGTCATCTGGTGGGCACAAAGCATCAGCCAAAAAAAAAAAGGTGCTCAGTCACATATTTGTTTTTACTTATTTTGTCATATTAATAGCTGCATAATATCAGAAGATTTTAATGCTTAGATCAAGAGAAAGACCTTTATATTACGTGTAGAAAAATACAGCAAACAGCACTACTTAGGCTCATTTATTAACATTGCTTTGTTTTGGTTTCATACTACAGTTGTCGCCATCTTTGTTTTTCAGAGCCAGAGGTTTCCATATTTCGAAAAGAGAGTGAAATCCTGGTTTTAGGTTGATAGTGGGTAGATTAATTAGCTTATTTCTATTGGGTGTATCACGCAGTTACTGATACCTGCTTAGTGCTAAGTAACCTACTATTAAAACACTTGCATTTCACTCATAGACAGTGTAAACGACGGCTTCTGGGTCTGAAGTGTGAAGTGCAGAAGTGCCTTAAATCTGCATTAGTTCTTAATCCACCAAGGGGCAATGGTTGTGGTTGGAAAAGACTTGTGGTCCTATACAAGTCTATGGGATAATTATTCTCTGCAAAGGTGAGGTCTTTATTGTTCATCTTGGGTTATAATGCATAAATCATTAAGTCAGATTTATAAGTTTTAATCATTCCAACTGTCAGATCAGTTTATCCAGGAAATGCTTGTTGGCCACCAACTTACGATGAGTTAACTGGAGTGTGATTCAGTCAGATCACGGTGGCTACAGTGGTGTGAAAAAGTGTTTGCCCCCTTCCAAAATTACTATTTTTTATATTTTTGTCACACTTAAATGTTTTAGATAATCAATATGTATGTATATTAGACAAAGATAAGACAAGTAAACACAAAAATGCAGTTTCTAAATGTAGATGTTTACTATTAAGGGGGGGAATCCAAACCTAAGTGTGAAAGCGATTGCCCCTCTGTTATAACATAAATTAACTGTGAAAAGCTTAGCTCAGTTTCTCTAGCCACACCCAGGCCTGCTCACTGCCACGCCTGTTCTCAATCGAGAAATCATTTCAATAGGACCTGCCTGACAAAATGGAGTGGACCAAAAGATCCTCAAAAGCCAGACATCGTGCTGTGATCCAAGGAAAATTCAGGAACAAGTGAGAAACAAAGCAATTGAGATCTCTCAGTGTGGAAAAAGTTATAAATCCATTTCTAAAGCTGTGGGACTCCATAAACCACAGTGAGAGCCATTAACCACAAATGGCAAAAACATGGAACAGTGGTGAACCTTCCCAGGAGTAGCTGGCTGACCAAAATTACTCCAAGAGTGCAGCGAGGTCACAAGAGGTCACAAAACCCCCCAAAACAACAACATCCAAAGAGTTGCAGACCTCACTTGCTTCAGTTAAAGAGAGTGTTCATGTGTCCACCATAAGAAAGCCACTAGGCAAAATTAGCATGCATAGCAGAGTTGCAAGAGGAAAACCACTGCTGAGCAAAGAAACATAAATTCTCATCTTAGTTTTGCCAGAAAATTTCTTGATGATCCCTAAGACTTTTGGAAAAATACTGATGGGACTGATGAGACAAAAGTTAAAGTCAAAGTCCCGACCTGAATCCGATTGAGATGCTGTGGCATGACCTTAAAAAGGCGGTTCATGCTCGAAAACCCTCCAGTGTGACTGCATTACAACAATTCTGCAAAGATGAGTGCGCCCTTCTTCAACAGTGCTTCATGAGACTCACTGCTAAGGGTGGCCCAACCAGTTATTAGGCTTGGGGACAATCACTTTTCCACACAGGGCCATGTAGGTTTGGATTTTTTTTCTCCCTTAATAATAAACACTTTCATTTAGAAACTGCATTTGGTGTTTACGTCTGTTATCTTTGTCTAATATTTACATTTATTTAATCTTCTCAAACATTTAAGTGTGGCAAACACAAAAAAAACAGGAAAGCAGGAGGAAGGCAAACTTAATATTCAGGTTTCTAGCACGATGTAGAGTAAGTGGTCAGTGTTTTTAGACAAGTCTGTGAAATAACCACCACAGCAATCTGCTAGCAAAGCAATCACAAGGAGATTTTTGCCAATCAGTTGGGGAATATAGATTTTTCCCTAGACCTGTCTGAATTTTACTTTAGGAATCGTTTTCCAATAACCTCTCACAACTCAGGGGAATAGTCATTTTCCCCTAGATTTCCCCAGCACTGGTCTCTAGGCCTGGACAACTGCGGGCTTCACTTCATCCTACATCGTCACCCTGATTGTCACACATCCAAAATGATGTCGTAGGGGTGTCTGCAAAACCTCAGTAAACCTATGGTTTAACTCAAACTGGAGCTCATAATTATGTGGTGGAAAATTCACCACATTGAAAAATGTTTTTTGCTGTAATTCCAAAAAGAAACAACAAACTGTAAAGTAACCTGTCAAAGTGCCCACACCCTTAACCATGCATAGTTTTAAACTTTAATATAATTCAGAGCTTTATAAAAATGCATCCCTTGTAAAATGCCCTGAAAGTGGAACTCTATATATCTAATGCTATAGAGGCTAAATAACTTTTTCTGTATCAGGCTGTTTATTTCTGATGTGAAGTAGAGGATTTTAACACGAAATTCCTTTTTTTCCAGCCATGAACTGGTTTAATGCTTGTGAAGAAAAAAAGAAACTGAAGTGTAAAAACAAAAATGTGTGTTTTTTACCTTGTTGATCAGCTCAGATAACGTGCCACATAACACCCAGTTCCACTCTTAATAAATACGAAGTTAACTGGCTTTTGTCTGTAGCTTTACTTTTAAAAACACACTTGAATGTGTTATTAATGTTCTCATGAAGATCTCGAAGACTCTAGTCACATTTTGCCAAACTGCTGACCTATTTCTTCACATCAATGACAAAAAAACCCACAACTACAATCAAACAGAGTTTAATGAATGAAATGTGTGACTGGATACACTGATGTATAAAAAAACCCGGCTCAATACACAGAGTGAAAAATGTGTGTGTGTGTGTGTGCGTAACACATTTGCGTGAATCAGAAGTTCCATATGTAGCAGTATGGTGCTGCAGCTTGAAGACAGGCATGCCAAGTAAATGATCACCAGGCTAATGCACACACTATTTCACAAATATCCTGTATGTACAAAAGTTGCAGGAACTTTAAACCATTTCTTTTCTTTCTGGTGCGTATGGAGTATAAAACCTGGTGAAGGGTTCTCACGTGTGTGTAATAAGCTTTGGTTTGACCGACCGTACATCAGCCTCAACACAAGCAAGCATTCCCCAAATGGTCCTCTCTGGATTTTACCTTCTCTGTGGAGTTTTGTGTGCGTGTGTGTGTGTGTTTACTGCAAACAGATGTGTAACAATCGTGCGCATTCTCCTGTCTTTACAAAACAGAACTTAAGGAAACTGCTTGTGTGTGCTTGAGTTTAAGAGCGTCAACGAGGCTGCTCACTTCACAGAGATCATGAGTTGTTATTAAAAAAAAGAAAGAAGTGGTTGTTTCAGCTTCCTTCTGAAAGCCAGTTTGAAATTGTTGGGTTTACAGTACAGCACATCTGATACATGACAGGGTTGTGATCAGTTATCTGCAATATTTCGAACAAATCCCACTGAGTCTGTCCGCTTAAAGCAGTGACACCAAGACTTCTGGACGACGACATCACAGATTACGGGGAATTCCTCACCAGTAGAGTATTATACTGTACATTCATGACTCGATATGATGCCAGCCTTTAAGCTAATGTACACGAACATTTATAGCGTACACAATGTTAAGGTAGACAACTCTGACTCAAGTAGTGAAATAACAAAAAATTAAATTAAAAAAACCCAGAAAAATCTTGTTTGTATATCAGGGCACCGAACATGTTTTCACAGGCCTCTGCAGCCTGCTGATTGGACACAATTAGACATCATTATCTTCATCAGAGTCTTCTTTGTCATCACTTATTTGTCTGTCCTCATTCCAAAAACACGCTAGCAAGCTAAGACATATGTAAACGCAGTAAAATAAAGAATACAATCAGTTTTTGCTCTTCTGAGTCGATGAAAATGTCTTCTCATTCCACAAATGTCTCCTTTATTTATTTTTTTATGGTTTTTTTGTAGGTTTTATTTTTGTTGGCAAAGTTACTTCCTCAAGCTGAACCCCCGTTTGTCCTTCCCATGGTTCAGCCCTGCCTTTGACTTCAAACTCTCGACCGAAGGCGGCGGTGGTCCATCATCGCTGAAGCAGCAGCAGAAGGGTCACCGGGAGCAGGAGCAGCAGGCTACAGAAGCCGGTTTGGAACGCGGCCGCGCCTCTGACTCGGTTGTTGTCCGGCGAGTAGGCATACAATCCTGGTCTGCTACGAGGACACTGGCCACCTACACACATACCGCTTCCAGAGCCGCTGATGTCATCACCTGGAAAAGAGAGCGATACGGATAAAACACTGTTAACGGTAAACTGTGAAATAATTCTTTAAAGACCAGTGGAAGCTTTTTTTATTAAATGTCACCTTCAGCTGCTCTTTATAATTGACCCAATTGTGTTTGGGTCCGTCTGAAATTCCTGAATGCAATTAATCTTTTAATTACACCATTCATAGGGAATATTTTGTCCCTAAATCCCAGGTCTCATTAACTCTAGGGAATAAGACCCCTGAAACAAGAGAGCTGGTGCATTTGATCTACTTGCAGAATCAGTATGATATAAAACAACTATTTCTGGTATCTACTTTTACCAGAAGATCACTCACTTGCATCCTGGAAGTCTACATCATTGCCATCCAGTGCATTTTTCAGCCTGTTGCTCATAATTTTGAGTTGCATGATCTGCTGCCGGATGGTCATGTCTGGCTTTGTGATGTCGAGCTCCACTTCTGGGTTGTTGATCTGATTGGCCAAACCATCGCCCATCACTTCTGGAAGGTACCTAATTGGCCATGAGAAGCGACAGGAATAGAAGCATGATGCTCATAGCTTAAATCACTGCCTTATGACTGTCACATTATCGCTGATGACAGAGCTTGTGTGTGCTCAGCGGACTGTGAGGCATCAATATTTGGTTTTATGGGCACTCCTTAGCTTATCTTAGCCTTCGGGGTTTTCTCAAATGCAGTTAATTACTATTAAATTAAATTTAGTTATTTTTTTCTATAGCACCAAATCACAGCAACATTCACCTCAAATAACTTTGTATTGAAAGGTAAAGACCCTACAACAATACAGAGAGAACCCCAACAGCCAGACGAGTCTTAGTAGAGGGAGTTTGCGCAGCTATATTGTGGTGTTAAAAGCACAGTCGTGCAGCCTGTGGTTATGCAAAAGAAAACAAGTACTTGTGAGTATCCTCAACTGGAAAATACAATACCTAGTCCCAAAGCTTTAAGAAATGGGCACCAGTGGATAGTAAAATCAGTGCTGCAGAAGAAAGAAAAAACCCCTTTTAAAAAAAATTATATAATTTTTATTTATTATATTTTTAAAGTATTTCATCCAGCAAGATACTGCTTGAGAAACATTAAAAGTCGTGAGGAGTGCTGTGTTTGAAAAACTATTACATAAACCCTTTGTGACTCCTGATGGAGCTGTGCAAAGTCTGGTTGTGTAATTGGCCTTCTGACTTACACCCCTTTCAGACTGACACCTACGCTGCTGTGTCAGCCACCCCAGCTATGTCAGGAGTAAGCATCTCTTTTCAATTGTGGGCCAGTGTTTTTAGCATTGATCATCAGGGCTTAGTTTTTCCAGACATGGATTATGCCTAATCCTAGACCAAATACTTTTTCCAATCAGGATCTTCAAGTCTAGAAATCTGTGCCTGGGAAACCAGCCGAAAGAGATCAACATGTCCCAGTGCAATGGACGAGCAGGGGTGTGATTTTGTTTAACTTTCTGTTGTAATTAAATAATAAAATGTAGGCATAAATAAGACAAAGTATGCTGTGGCAAAGAACTTATTATGCAAACAAGAAACTAAAACTTCCTTTTGTCTCAGACAGCCAAATATCTTTGCAGGCGCGTGAGGTCTGAGTCACTATATGCCTACCACTCACTTTTGCATTTAGGCCTAAAGCTCTCTTTCAGCCAATATATTCATGTATTTTTCTTTATGAAAAGACTCAAACAAGGCATATTTACAAATAAAACACAATTTCATTAAAAGGTTCAGCCTAAAGCCGCTCTACGCCCATCCAAAAACTCCTCTCCACAGCTTCCTATCACGCTACCCTGTAAGTGGAGACAGCTGTGCTCTGGCTCCACAGGAGACCGGGGGCGCGGTCGAATAGTCAATTCTGCTTAGGAAGGTCTCTAACTGAGTTAAGCGACCCAGAGGTATCTGCATGGCAGCCATAATAAGAGCCGTTCGAATTCTCTAAATACTTAGAAAAGGTCATTCGATGCTTCATTATCACCTCCTCTGGCATAGGACAAACTGCACCATCCTTTATGAAAGGAAAGGAGATAATGAGATCCCATAACTCATAGCTACTCACCATCCGACCATTAAATGATTCAAAATAAACTGACAAAGTGACGCAGATCATGTAAATATTAACTATGAGTGTTCCCCAATTTACAGCCTGCTGATTTGTTTAGAATTTTCAACAGCAGGCTGCTAAACCCACAGCTGCTGTAACAGGATCTACTTCTCATCAAGCTATCGCCTTATGTGAAGAACATACTGTGGATTTATATTAGCTCTCTAAATCAAGATTATGCGCTATATTAATTGATCGTTGTGTTTAATGTTAGCTATAGTTCACTTTGCATTAGTCATATCCGCTGTAGCCAGAATCCCCAGACTTTAGGATCATCATTAAAGTAATTTATAACACACACACACACACACACACACACACACACACACACACACACACACACACACACACACACACACACACACACACACACACAGAGGACTCTGAATTGGATAAGTGATGGATGGGGGGAATTTTTCTTCACTTATAGACAGGCTTAAAAAAAGGAGGAAATGATGCGGTGAAGTATGTCAAGATCAAGGATCAGTTGCCAGTTTGTTTATATGTTTAGCATCTCCCACTACAGTATATATGGGTGTGTACTTTTTCTCTCCTCCCCCCAGGTGTTTCTGTCTCTGGGTGAGAAAGGTGTGAGAGGTCCCAGGTTCAAGCTCCCAATTCATGTTACGTGCCCTAGCCTTCGGGGTAACCTAAACACAACATGAGACGCGACTCTCAAGAAAAGACCGGCACCCTAACAGCCAAAGATGCTAAGCAGGAATTTATTTGCTTCACCAAAACAACAAACCAACGTTTCCTGCTCTCCCCTGACCAAAAATAAAAGGCAAACAGAAGACAATGTTCTAGTCTATGCTCCTAAACAAGAGACAAAGTGTTTCATCAAAGAAATGGCTTCTTATTCCCATTTAACTGCTACAGTGCTTTGAATTTGCAGTTCTCTAGTTATAAAACGATATTTTTTAAAATGCTCTCAGCTAGCCGCCACGTTACCAGCAATACAAATGAGCTCACGCTGTTCACTAAAGGATTTAAGTGCAGGATTCTCACACAAGCACTCAAAGCTACGAGCAACTGGCTGGCTCAAGGAGAGATGCAAGGTGGCTGTCAGCTGGAGGCTAAGAGGCTGCTGTCCACTCAATTAGCAGTCGCTGCATGTCTCTGCCAACACACACCTTGTAGGAAGGAGAAGGGAAAAAAAACACAGTCCCACTCATACTCTGATGGGAGGAGCCAAACACGTAAACAACATGGCACATAACAAGTAAGATGCACATGTTGTTTTCCCTCTTTTGAACAGTGTGGTTCAACAGAACAGACACTCTTCCTTAGTCAGTATGAATTCGCCTTCACAACTTTCTTTCTTCATGACATTTTCCACTAGAGTCAAAGAACAATGTGTAGTAGAAGGAGGAAGCAGGTCCTTTTTTTGACTATTTGACTGCACCCCTAGTGGTGGAAGCAGGACACACCCACAGAACCAAAGATAGATGGAGTCTGATTATTCAAGACCTTGTATGTGAGGAGAAGGAACTTGTTGTTGCAATTTGGGCACCATGACACAATCCTACTGAAAGAAGATGTGTGATGATGCCGAGTTATTGTTTCCACAGGATTTCTGTTGTAATTCTGCGTCTGATATCTATTGAGCTCTACAGAAAACCACAAGATGTCACTGCAAAGCTGCAAGCGAGTATTAATGGCATATTCTTTATCACACACAGTCACACACAGTCAGCAATTCATCTTTATTTCATGGCCTCTTTCACATTATTCACACACACAGAGGCACAGCACATATTTGATGTTTAGTTGGCCCTAATCCAAGCACTTTAAAGAAAGGGAGGTGCGAATGTGTGTGCACGTGTGAAGCGTGGCCGGATCATCAGATTGTTCTCTAATCCATTTGCACATGGATTAAGGGAGGCAGAAAAACACACAGGGGTGTGTTCTTTTGTTTCCATGAATACCTGTGTCGCAGGATGTGGATTTCTGCTGGGATTTGGAATCACTGTATGTGGAAGAAATGTAAGTTCGGCACCTTGGAACTGATGCCTGCTTTGTTTTGACACAGGTGCTACAAATGGCTTTCAACGTGAAGAGGAGGCCTGTGTCTCGCAGCTTCATCAGAAGCTGGATGTTTGGCTTCTTCTCTTTAGAAGCATTTTCCAGTTTTTAAGTATTAAAAAGAAACGTTCTCTTTGGAATGAAACTTCACTCAACAGTTGTTGTTGGGATGAAGGTGGGATGTCTAACTGCCTTCCTGCCTTTCAGTAACAAGTGCATGTGGGAATAAGGAATGCAGTCAAAAACAACAAAAACCTAAAAAGAAAAAAGTACACACAAAATAGACTATGAACTTTTGTCTTCTTCTTTCACTTGATAGCTTGAGGGGTTGCCACAACAGATCATTTGCCTTCGTCTCACCCTAACCCCCAGCATCCTCCACTGGCACATCAACCCTCTGCATGTCCTCCTTCACTACATCCCTGAACTTTCTCTGTGGTCTTCTTCTTTTCCTCTTGCCTGGCACTTCCATATTCAGCATCATTTGTCTGATATATCTGCGCATGTCCAGACTAACTCAGCCTAACTTTGTCTCCAAACCCCTCAAACTGAGATGCCCCTCTGAAGTACTCATTTGTCCATCCTGGTAGTTCACAATCAAAATCACAATCATCTTCAGCTCTGCCGCCTGCAGCTCGGCTTCCTGTTTTTTTGTCAGTCTCACTGTTTCCAAGATAGTCTCACTGCCATCTTGTAAGCCTTTCCTTTCACTCTTGCTTCTGTCTTTCTGTCACAAATCAGCCCTCATACTCATCTGCACCCACTTTATCCTGCCTGCACTCTCTTCTTCACTTCTCTTGTGCACCATCTGCTTTGCATGGTTGAACCCAGGTATCTAAACTCATCTACTGTCACGACCTCTACCCCTTCTATGTTCATCTTTCCACCTGTCTCTCTCTCTCATTCACACACATGTATTCTTCTGAATTTCATTCCTCTTCTCTCCAGTGCAAACCCCCAACTCTCCAGAGTCTCTTCCACCTCTCACTTCAGTGTCGTCTGCAAACATCATAGTCCGCAGAGACTCCTGTGCGATCACATCTGTATAAGCCAAAAGCCCAGACTTCCAGCTAACTTGAAACACTCCATTTTATTTCTATTCTCAGCTCTGACAGAGGTGACAAGGGTCATATGCTCATCTTAGACACACAGCTCTGGTTGTGAGCACAGCAGCTCCACTCATCTGCTGTCCACATCTTTTCTTTAAGAGGGGGGCAAAACCAATCTGCAGAAGCTGGCTTAAAGGAAGAAGAGTGTGGATTAACTGAGGGGCTGCACCATGGTCCTGTGTACTATATTAAGGGATTATTTTGATATGTGAATCATACAAAGCTGCTCTAGCAAAGTGCATGAATAAAAACATTTCAAATGAGAATAACAGCCCCACATTAATGCTGAAGATAAATGCAGGGAGGTTAAGTAATAATCTTTATATGATGTATAGATAAGTAAACAGAGAAAAACATATAAGAGGTTAGGTTCAGGCTTGTTTTTTAAAATCAACATTAATGCGCATATTTCCTGCTTTTTTTCCCTACCTGGCTTTAGTGATACCATTCCAGCATTTGTCCTGACTGTTGCCTCCAGGTGCCAGTTTGCCACATAGTGCCAAAGAAAGCTGAATCCAGTACTGACGCATCTCCCTCAGCTTACTGGATAGATCCGATACCTAACAACAAAGAGAGTGCAAACAGTCTTTATAAACAATACATAAAGTGATGGAGTCTCACTCTTAAAAGCCATGCAAACACCGATAAAAGAAATTCTGCTGAGCTCTTCAGCCGGTCGTTTGCGCTTACATCCATGAAAATCCACCGATGCTTGCTGTCGTTAAGTATGTAATCATTATTTTTAAAGTACACCACACACAGGTGTGGTGTACTTTAGATGTATGCACCTGCATTTCAAGTCTGAGTCCAGCAGTCGGGGAGGGTTTGTACTCAGACGCAGTCAAGGAGCCACTCTTCTTCTTCTGTTCATGAGGGGTGGGACTTCCTGTTCCTGGCTCTCCTGGCATTCCACACGTCTGATACACCTACAAGCACAAAAGACACAAAGACAGATAGAAAGATGCACACACCGTGAGGTATTTACTAGCTAAGTTTACATTGGTGATATCTAATTCACCCACTAGATGGCGCCACAGACAAGCATTTGAAAATCTCAGCTCCTTTTGCACTGACAGTATATTAATCGGTATATATTAAAGGAGCAGATCACTATCAGTATATCTGTGGCTAACTATGTAAGCTAATAATGCTCTCCATTCTTCTGACGGACTTATCTGGATGGTGCTACGTTCTTTATGATCCCTTATTCACAAGGGGTCACCATAGCAGCTGTATGTTTCATTTGCCAGACAACCTTCCCCATGCAACCCCCAAAGGGATTCGTTTCTCCTGGTTACACAAATGTGTGAACTAATGTGTCAACGTTTAAACTATGGATCCACCATTCTGTCCTTATATGACTTTGTATGTTCCTTAACATGGGAATAAAACCAGTACAGAAGTAAAAGGTTTGGATGATGAGCTGTTTATTTGGAGATAAAAAACTAATATAGGTGTTGAGTCAGACAAGCTTGCCTTAGCTGTAAAAGCATCCATGTTTTCCTGCAGGTAGTGCACCGCCTCGTAGATTCGAACTGGGATGGAAGAAAGAACCACGTCGAGGCTGGGCTCTGTGCTGAAGCTAGACGCCACCTGGATCATCGTGTCTTAACAGGGGAGTGAGGACAGCGACTTTAACCGGGCAGTGTTTTTCGATTTTTTTGTTTAGCAGAATTGTTAAATAAACTATTTAAGTGAATTCTCAGAGGATTAGTAAGATTTTCATTGTGTCTCACCTATAAGGTTCTGCCACTCAGGGTTCAGGTCAGCCTGATTGGCCAGGCAGCCCTTCATGACGTTTGCGCAGTAGCTGGAGCACGGTTTAGCAGAGGCCACGCCACGACAATGGGGGCAGTACAGCAGCTTCATCAAGGCTCTCTCACACTCTGGACTCAGAGAAACCTGGTATGAGTGAATGGAAGAGTCAGTTTCATTCAAAAAGAAGGAAGTTTATGTTTCTTACAGGGAAAAAGACAGAACAAAAAATATTGGCAGTCACCAGCGCTACCTCTCCGCCTCAGGAGATGCACCTGTGGTGCAAATGTGAAATCCCAGGTGATTTCCTTCTCTAGTTATTGGATTCACAAGATTTTCAAAAAACCTTCTGACCTAACCCTAACCCTTGATGTTGAGATCTGAACTTGTCTGAGATTTTTAGTAGCTGCACTTCTGGCATTATTTTGTAAATCCTATATTGCCTCTTTCTCACGTTATTTCACAAAGTTTGTTGTCCACCCACGCTATTGTCAACCTGCCCCCCTCTGTCTTTCATTGCTAAGGAGTAAAAAACAGAAATTAGTTCTTTCCCCTGTCCTTTCAATGAGGGAACTAATTAAAAAACACACAGTAGAGGGCGCTATCGCAGCATAATATGAAATACAGGCGCAACTGGAAGGCAATGATGACCCTGCCTGTCTGTCTTTTTACAACACTGCTGCTCTCTCAGCTTCTGATTATGAACCCAAGTCGTGAAATGTTGTCAGCTTCACCACGACTGCTGTCACATCTCAGAGTGGGACGCTTCAAATCAGAGAAACAACAGCACACAAAGGTGTGTTTGTCTGATTTTAATAAGCGCCGTGCTCTCTTGCATACCCTCACACATTCATCTCTGTGCATTCTGAAGCTCAGTCAGCACACACTCGAGACCTGCTCGTGTGGAAACAGTCGCTGTCAGCGCGAGGTCTGCGTTCATTTGCGTCACACATTTTTCCATGCGATAATGTCTTTCATGTGTTTAAAAGTCTGCGCTGCTAATGAAGTTTTGACAAAAACTAAACGAGGTGGGCTACATGTGCTGTGATGGAGTGCACAACTTGAGCAGGTTTCAAGAATGTGCTCAGATTTTCATATCAATCAGAAATGAATGGAACCTACGGGAAACCAGAAACATGCCGAGTTTTGGGAAAATGGGCTTAACAGTACCCAATTCCTGCTTTTAAAAAAACAAAGATTTATGCACTGCTGATATACTGGCATCTGGGACGAGTGATGAACCGAAGGCATGCCTTGCTCTTGTTCTTTGTGTCCTAAATCAAACATTAAAAGAGAGGAGGCTGCAAACCATAAAACGCAGACAAAAAACAAACAGCCAAATCTGACACGCTCCGTCCCCGAGAGATGAGAAAAGCTCTTGCGCCCTGCAGCAAGAGCTGGAAAAAAACAAAAAAACATCATCACACCCATAATTTGCTGTCATCCCTCCAAGTGAGAGTTTTGTTCTCATGGCAGAGTCTGACACTTCATTTCTGATGATCTTTGTGTTTCTCATTTGTAGGGTGGGGACATTTTCTCTGGCAGCCAGGGTGTGACGATCATGCAGCCATCATCTCTGCTTTCCTGGGACTACGCCAGGCAGGCCTTGGACACACACACACACACAGGCTGTGTGTGCAGACGTTCGTGTTTCCATGACTTCAGTGGACATCATTTGCCTTTCACTGAGTTCATGTGGCTTTACCCTAACCTGAACCTGAACTGCTACTTGCTTCATTCTCATATTTAATTATATACCTCACGGGGACTTGCCATTTCTCCCCCAAAGAGGGAGGATCCCAACACCTAAATGAGTATTACAAGCATGCACGCTCACCTGTGAGACCTTCCTGACCACATCTGCGCTGACTAACAGCCCCTGGACAAACGACCTGGCTGTGACAAACGCCCGGATCACCTTCGCCTTCATGTCTCGAGGGACGTCTCCAAACGGCCGCAGCGTCTCCTGTTGCTTAGCAACACACTCAAGGTAGTCCTCTGATAAGCTGACCTGTGAGACAGAGGTGACAGTGGAAGTGGACACACTGCGGATGAAATATGTTGCTGGGTACGCTGTTAGAAAAAATACAAGATCTTCCAGAGCAAGAGCAAAGGCAAAGGAATTCCCCAAACCACATCAAGAATCTCCAGTTTGGCCAACACTTGGGGACCCAACTGGAATTAGCTGTAACATTATTTTCTCAGCTGAGTCAGTTCCCTACACACCTTTTTTATTTTGCGTCTCTGAAAAAAAGGATACTTTGTCTTTACTCACATCTGTGGGTGCAGAGGCTTTGAATGTGCGCTCCAAAAGGCGGGACCAGAACTCGGACAGGTTCTCGTCCAGGTTGAGAGCAGAGCCCCGATAGTACTGACGCAGGTCTGTGTAGAGATCCCCGTACAGACGGCTGTTCTGGGAGTACAGCGGGCCGAGAGGAGACAGCACCTCCTGCAGGGAGCGCTCGGAGCGACCGTGCAGCTCAGTGAAATACACTGGAGGAGGGAAGGAGAAGAAGAGCCTCACCTTAACCAGAACTCCACAACAAGGCGAATTACATGCACATGCTCGACACATCAAGTGTAGCAAACAAACACCTATTTATACGTGTAGTGAACACACAGCAACAGCAATCATCTGGATTTCTGTTTCCAGACACTCCAAAAATGTCCTTTAATTTGTGTCTGGCTTCATCTGAGCTGAGTAATCCATGTGGCGTTTTTTAGCAGCTAGATTCAAGAGCTGGCCGATATCATACCAAACCTGCAGGCTGGTGCTGAGCAGGAAGTGTTACAGTGAGTTTATCAGATGGATTTTGATGAACGAGCACCTGCCAGGCTGTGCATGTGGAAGCTAGTGACTATATTGCTGAGACAGGGCCAAAGTAATGGGGCTATGAACCGTAACTCTAAAAACAACCGAGGTGGACTGTAAAACTCTAGAGAGGTGAGGGGAAGGCGTCAGTTTTCAGTGCGACTTTCTTACTATAAACGGCTTTTTTCACCTCACACGTTGTCATTTGTCATTTTTGTTTTAACGGCCTTTCTGTTAAACAGCCACGATGCAGATGAACTATTTTCACTGCCCAGTCAACACGCACATTTCGTTTATAATATTTGACTTAAGATTTATTTAGGTTTAATTTATCTCTGCAGACAGATGGATAAAAAGCGAGCGAGAGCCCATAGGAGAGAACGAGGGAGTCAGCGAGCTGTCTCTGCAGTATACTGGTCTGGGCTTTTCCCTCATGCTTCAAAGGCCATGGACCAGTGCCAGTCTGCTCTAACAACATCCAGATGGACGGCCACGTTACTGCTACCGAGGTGGCCTGCTGCCTTCAGACTAATAATACTCCTCCTCCTCCTGCTCTCACTTGTCTTTCTCTTTATTTATTTTTATCCTGAAACATTGTTTCTTCTCAGCGCTAATGACACATTTCTCTCTGGTTGCATTCGTCTGTTTCGCTGGTGTTAGCAGCGGCAGATCTCAGTCTTCTTTCTCCCTTACATCCCTCTCTCTTCCTCTGATGTGCAGTGATCTGCAGACACGGCTCCTCAGTGGGTCAACTGCTCATTAGCTGAACCAGCCATTGCCCCAGGGGACACCCCTCTGTTTGTGGGTGTGTGTGTGTGTGTGTGTGTCTCCCCTGAGATGAGGGGATCAGCTTATCGTGTTTCATTGTTTCTGCCTAACTCCGCTCTCATTATAGCACCCAGTCAGGGGTCCCCTTGACGCACACACGCACACTTTTGTACAGTGACACACACACCCACCCTCTCCAGCTGTAGTATTGAGCGGTGTGCACGGGCAGAGCTTGTAACAAACAAAAAGATACACAACACACTAATGTCACACTGCTCTGGGCTCACTTCTGAAGCTTTGCTATCGAGCTCAGCTAGTAATGAGTGTCTCGCACACAAACACACACACACACACACACACACACACACACACACACACACACACACACACACACACACACACACACACACACACACACACACACACACACACACACACCGTACTTACTGTCAAAGCTCCTGTGGAGACCATTGAAGACAGCCTGCAGCGACCTGCCGGCCTCTCTGATCAGTCCCTCTGTTTCTTTGGTGCTCAAACCGGCCAGGTCCTCCTCCATTGTGCTGGTACAGCAAGTCGGGCCCTGAGGACACATCCTCAGATGTTCACCTGACGCAGTGAGAGGGACACTAATTAATTAATTGGGCTTAACTGAATTGACATTATCTAATAAATGAACTTGTCAGCTTTCGAACATGTCCGTTTTCCACCATCCCGAACAACCACGAACACCGGGCTTAAAGAAGAGCAAGGTGCAGACGGGAGCTGTAACCGATTCTATTATCACTCATCGGGATGGCAACAGTCAGTTCACCACTTTATCTTAGATTGAAATATGTCAGCTACTGCTGGACAGTATGAGGCCCCCCTGAATTTGCATGTAGCGCCATCTTAGGTTAACATTTGAGTGCACGTTGAGTCTACTGTTGTAATATATCTAAATCTAGAGCTACAAAGAGGACAAAATTGTATTCTGCTAAATTAATGCGCGCAAAATAACTCACGCTCCAATCAGCTGTAGCTTTGCTTTGTAATTGGCAGGTATTTCCACATCTACTTGCTAACCTCCTCAGAAAGATTAAAACATTAATACCTGCCAAACATCAAGATGTTACAATTACAATGAGGCTAATCTCTACGTAGTTGTGCCGATAAGATGCAGAATGAGACAACAGAAATCTTTCATCTCATCTCAGACATCTTAACGTATTACAAACATGCTTTGTTTCTATTTATTCGCCAACCCCTCCGGTCTCACATGATTAGCAGGATCTGGCATGTATGCAGATGCTGTTGGACCACTTTAGTTACTGCTGCATTAGTATTTGAAAACTTCGAAATGAACTTGTATCTGCTGTGTGTTCCTTGTGTGTAGTGCTCTGCTAATATTTGGCTACTTAATTACAACTTGGCTGCAGGACACTCTCTTTCTATGTTTTTGCCAGAGTAAAGAATTTGGGTGCTTCTCATAAAATATTTATGACACTGCTGGAACCGTTTTATGCATTCAGACAAGATGAGCACTATTTACAGTGTATACAGTATAGCTGATTCATATATAGCACCAACAATGACTTTTTTTGCCCTGCTTTCCCCTCGGACTGTATATTTGTGTGTCTGCACTTTTTGAGGAAGTGTGTAAACTTGATTTAAAGTCTGTAATCGTTTTGTAAAAGTCCCTCGTTGGAGCCCATATTGCATTTAGCATTACTAAACATATTCATTCATATTCATTCATCTGTTTGCAAACAATATTATTTATTTAACAGAAACAAAAATTACCAAGGTCGATATTATCAGCCCTCTGATAATGGACCTTATAATATTTAGCCATAGCAGAAACCACTGCTGTGCAGTGATGCGTTCTTTTCCATTGTAATGCTAAAACTGAGGGTTATCTTCTAAAAACCTCAGCAACAGTTTGAGCTGTCACTTGAGAAATCATCATGCCAAAAGCAAAAGAAATCCATTTAGGCTAAAAGAATTGTTGATGCTCACAAAGCAGAAGACGGATATAGTTATATTTAAGGATAAAGCTATCACAACAATTCCAAGTTGTAAAAACTGGAGTCAGAAGTATCATCAAGACATTCAGAGAGACACACAACACAGAACAAGCCTGACAGAGGATGGAAGCAAAAGAGTTCAAAGACTAGCTAAAGAAAACTAGTGAGAGACGTGTTTACCAAGATGGGAAAGTCGCGAAGAAGAGAGGTTGGAGACCAAGAAAAACTCCCACAAAAGTGACACGTTCAAGCCAGGCTGAAGTCTGGAAAGATTATCCATACTGGAAGCGCATCCTTTGGCAAAAACTGGG